>NC_092872.1:65528040-66792040 GCF_028372415.1 Notamacropus eugenii
TTGTCAGGGTTTATTTTTTGTTCTTATTTTCTATGTATACCACTAGTATATAATTTTCCTGGTTTTGCTTGTTTGATTCAACTGATATCTTCCTATTTTCTCTGTATTAGTCACATTCATTATGTCTCATACACAGTATTTCATCATATTCACATGCCAAAAATTGTCTAATCATTCCCTAGTAGATGTGGATCTATTTGCAATTCTTTGCTGTCTTAAAAAAAAAAAAAAAGTCCTGCTAAAAACATTTTGATGTATATGGGACCTTTGTTTTTTTTTTTTATCATTCACTTCATTAGGGTTTAAATCCAATACTGGAATTCCTGGGGCAAATGGAAATTTTACTTATATGGGACCTTTTTTTTTTTTTTTAAATAATTCCAGTTGTTTTCCAGAACGATTTCACCAAC
Source organism: Notamacropus eugenii (assembly GCF_028372415.1). NCBI lineage: Eukaryota > Metazoa > Chordata > Mammalia > Diprotodontia > Macropodidae > Notamacropus > Notamacropus eugenii. Next base: position 65,528,451 of record NC_092872.1, read on the forward strand.
AGGGTGGTAGCTTGCTTCTCTTTCCATAGCCTACCCAACACTATTTGTTTTGTTGTCTTTGTCAATTTGCTTAGATATGAGGTGGAACCTGAGTTTTGACTTAATAGAAAATCTTTCACGTGGTTGTCACTAGTTTTTAATTATTTTGAGAGCTGCTTGTTTATATTAATTGACCATTTATTTACTGAAAGGCACTGGCTCTGCTTTAAATGACATGACACCATTATCTAGTCCCCAGAGTCCAGGAACTCCTCAATTCCTATATATTTTAGATTTTCCTTTATTTCTGTAAAGTTTTATTTTTGTAGTCCTACTTATAGCATCCTTATGTGAGTCTTGGGAGTCATAAAAAGTTAATTCAGACATTTCATGCGCTTCAGCTTTTCAATAGGGTCACTATCTTGTCTCCTCTCCTTTCAAATTGTTAGAAATCTAAAAACATTCAGATTTTTGTGGATTGTCTCTTGCTACTTTACTCAAGCAATCATCTTAATTTGATGCTGATTTGTTTGGGGACTTTATCTACAAATTGAGATAATTTTGCCTCCTTATAGCTTCAATTTCATTGTATTCTTGTAGTTAGCCTTTTTACTAATATACCTAAAAACGTGGAGACAGTGGATACCCTTTACCACTGGTCTCACTGGGAAAGGTTTCAGTACTTCTCTATCACAAATAATACTAGGCCTTTGTTTTAGATAAATGCTTTTGATTGTGCTGAGGGAAAAGGACTTCCATTTGTTTTGGGGCATTTTTCATGTGTTGTCTATTAAAAGGCTTTTTTCTGCATTTATTGATGTACTCCAGTGCTTTCCATTGTCGTCATTAAAATGACTAACTAGGCTGTTATTTTGCTTAAATTGAGTAATTTTTGCATTCTTGATTTGAATCCATGGTAATAATGAAGTTTTTCTGTGGGGGGTGGATGTCACTATATTGTCTGTTTATCTATACATGATCAATTTCTATTACTGATATAGTCCTATAGACTTTTCCTTTTTTATCTTTCCCAGCTTAAGGCTCATATTTACCTAAAAGGAAGCTTGGTAAAGGCTTTTTCCCCTCTTCAACTTTTGAGAATACCTTATACACTGCAGGAATTTTTTCTTTAAATGTTCCACTGAATTCACTCACATCCATTTAGTCTTTCATCCATGGCTTGTTAATTTCTGAGTTGGGTTAATCCTTTTCTTGTATAAATCAGTGTTTGTATTTTTTAGTCATCAATTTCTGCTTTCACTTGATAGCATATATTTGATGTGGTAGCTTATGATTTTATTTAATGAGTGATTGATTTCATTTAGCCCTAGGATTCTTAGAATTCATCTGGTCCAACCCCTTATTTTTACATGAGGAAACTGAAGCAGAGATTAACTGATTTGCCTAAGGTCACATGTATAAGTGGCAGTTAGGATTTGAATGTAGGTCCTCTGACTCCCCATCCAGTCATTTTTTTTACATTGTACTTTCCTTATCTGTTCAAACTCTTTCCTCCTTGCCTTTCTCCTTTCGAACTTGGTTCAAAACTGGTTTTGGTTTTTCTTCTCCAATCTTTGTCACATTAGCTAATAATTGTTTAGTCCTTAAAAGATTATTTCATCAGTCCAATAGGCATAGTTTCAAATTTATTTGGCCCTCCCTTTTGATTTTCAAAATTATTTTGTTCTTGTTTAGGGATTAATAATTGAGTTTGTAGACAGAATGGTTAAGAAAAAAACCTTACTTGTATAATTAATAAATAATGTGATTGATGCACAGAACATTAAGTAGAACTGGAATAAAGCCTGGGTTTTATTATAGGAGGGGGTTGTCCTGTTTTTGACCTATTATTAAAGGTGCCAAGTTATCACCTCCTCCTAACCCCCACCCCCTGCATAAATTGCCTCGTTTAACATGATTGTTTCAATGAGTTGTTCTTTGAATCTACTCAGCATTTAGCAAGTCATTTAGGTCCCCATCTTTTGTTCATATTGCCTTTAATAGCTACAATTTTATTGAATTATAGGCTATAATCTGAGTATGTGTGTCAAAGGTAATGCTCACCTCTTCATTTTCTTAGGAAGGATGTTGAAGATCAATCTTTTCTTGCGAAGCACACTTGAAGCTTTATGGATTGTACTTTCAGTATCAGCCAGTTTCTCTTGGATTATATCATACTGGAGCCTTTTATTTCTTCTCATCAACGAATAATATCCCTGAATAATTTGAACTAGTGTTCACTAAATAAAATGGCCTTCTCTTGTTTTTGATATTAAAAGCATGGATCTTGGTGATTATATTTGAGTTAAACTTAAGGTTTATTTATGGTAGGAGGCTGTGAACTGTTATCTCCACTGTAGTATTTTTAATTACATGATTTTCTGAAATATGGCCATCAGGCCCTTCCACTATGTTTTCTGGGAGTCTGGGGTCAGATCATCTTCCCAAGCTAGGTCTATAAGCTCTACGACTGTATTTGGTTTGTAAGGACTTCAAATGTCTTCCCTTGCTAACTTACAAACGGGCACTTCCTGCTGTTCCATCTCTGCTGTTTTTACTGTACATTGCATTGTTCTAAATCACCAATTCTTAGCCTTTTATTAATCGTAGGTCAGTTTTTTCTCTTCGTATTGTCCCCTCAATCATTCTGGAGTTTCTCAAGGTTGTTCCAGGCTCATTTCAGGGGAAGTGGGGTCTAGTTCTTGTGGTAGGAGCATTCCTTCCTTCTGGAGATCTCTACTTGCCCTCTTTGGTTACCTAATATTCAGTAACAGTAACACTATTATTCATTCCTTTCTCTGGTCTCTGCTGCTTTTATGAAGTTTTCCTTGGGTATTTCCTGCTCCCCCCCAATTTATATGCTCCTTTTCTTGCTCTCATGAGGTGATAAAGGAAAGCTGGGCTTAAACATGACGACTACTCAACCATCTTGCCCAAATATCCCTCCCCCGTTTTATAAATCTAAGTTCCTGAATAGTGAAGGCTCATTTCTGCTTGAGATCATAGTGCACAGTACAATTAACACACTTTAAACTTATAATAATAGTGCTTGGAAAAAGAGTAGTTTATTTGCATTGCTTTAATCTTTCTATTGTAGTGTTAAATGCTAACATAAGCATTACTCTTCTACTTCCTACTTACAAATCCATTTGGGGTATGTACTACAAATACAATATATAATTTCCAAAATTTTATGGGAAAATGTAGTTTGTGGAGTTCTTTTTGTCACCTGTGTAAGCTTTGCAAATTTAATCACCTAAAATGTAAATTTTATACAGGGCAAAATTTGTACATCTCTAGAAGGGCATATGCTATATTGAAAGCCACAACAATTTGCAAAAATACAATAAAATACAGAAAATAGAAAGTACAGATGGTGTTATATGGGGCACAATTATAAACAACAGTACCATTGGAGTTGTAAATTTAGCGATATAATACCCAAAGTTTATAGAAACAACTGCAAATCAAAAGAATGTTCTGACAAATATTAAAACATTATATACACGATGAGGTAAATGTACCTTGGTCTTTCAAGAGGTAATTCAGGTTTAAAGCAAATGATATATTGAAGCATTTTCTTTACATGTAAATTAACACCAAATACCTCTATAATCATTTCTGATGGCACGATGTGAAAAAGGATATTAAAAAAAGGTTCATCATGACTTATTTTTACAAATTCTGTTTAGAAAAATTAATGAAAGCTTATGCTCTACAAAGAATCAAATGTTATTAGCCACATTTTCATAGGTATAATACACAAAAAAATTTAGCCTTGTAGTGAAAAGTGCCAATGTTGTACTATAATCTCTGAAACATCCAAGAAATCCAGCATACAGAAGTATTCCAGCATTCCAAACGGTCCCTCAAAGTATCAGTGGTAGTTCAATCCAGAACTACTCTTAAAAGACTGAAACCATCGGAAAACTGTCATTTTCTTTTCAATTACACTAGAAATCTATTAAATTGGAACAAGAATCTCCTCTCCCATTTGCCAAACAAAAGAAATATCTTGAACATTCCACTTTAAATTACTGGTTCTATATAAGGACATGAATGAAACATTGATGAAACATAGCAAAAAGTAATAAAATGTTGTTTTACTTTTTTACTCACACTTTTAATCTGCATAGCATACCGTTTTTTCAGTAGGAACTAGGATATTGGTTTCTATGATGAAAAATGACAGCTAATTAACCCTTCTAAATTTAGTTTAAGGGAAGGGAAATTTAGTACTTATACAGAAATGTCCATTCTGGCTTAGCGTAGGCACTTTTTGATCGTACGATGAACCTGGCTGATGCAAAGGCATAGCTCCCACACTACTCCTGGATCTAGAGAGTCTTCCCATGTGCTTCATGATTTCCAGGTCAATCAGTGTGGCTATAACTGGCAACCTGTCATCTCACCAAATCCCATACAAGTCTGCAGGAGTTTCAGGTTGGAGAGCTCCATCCAGAAGACTATGATCTGTGGAAAATTGGTTGCCATTATCATGCCTCACTCTCAGAGAATTAAGGGATGTTGTTAAACAGTGGACAACTTCAGTCAACAACCATAAAACTCCGGGGAAATTCAAAGAAATTCATTAGGAAAAAGTTGAAGACTCTAAATTAAAGAGTTGGCAAAGCATAACATTGTAGGTCTGGTGCAGCTTGTGGACACAACATATGCTCTGCTTTGTAGCTTCCTTTCCAGGGTGGGGAATGGGGTTTTCGGACAGATGACACTTTAACTCATGTTATCTATTTTTCTATTTACATATGAAATGTAAACAGCATGCAAGAAGGCAACTGCTTCCATATTACCAAACTAACACCATCAAGCTATTTTCACTTACAGTTTACTGACTCACAAATGCTCATTTTTACTTTTAAGTCATCTTTTCCAATATTAGATAATTTGGGGTGATTTAAACCATCATTGGCCCAAACAATAAGAGTTGTATTCATAAATAAAACTATATTAGAACCTAATAAAGAAATTAACTAATTGAAATCCCTGATTTAACAAAAGTGTATCTATGCCTAGGCAGCCAGGAATAGTCTAATGTTAATTCAACCTCTCTTCTAGTGATATTAAATACATTCTTTGTTGAAATTTTACCTTTCACAAATCATGAAATCATGCACTATAATTTTTTTTAATTAGACAAGAAATTTTGGTATATTCTTAAAATGATATAAAATCTATTAAATGACAAAATGTATTGGTCCCCTGAATTTAATAAAAGTAAATGAACTGAGTTTACAAATCTTAATTTTTTTAAAAGTGTTCACAAAGCTAGAGGTATCTATTTCCTGTTTTAATAATATAACAATTACAAAAATGAATCTCTCCAACAAACTTGTTTTTGGGATAACTACAGGGGGAAAAAAAAGCTCAAATTTATGCAAATTAAATACTATGCTGTATGTATTAGTGGCTACTAAATCATGGTTTCATTCATGATATCTAAGTGAAATAAATGCTAAATTTGTAAATTATATGTCACTTAATTCTAATATTACTTTGGTTTGGGACTAACTGTCTCTCAAATTTGTTCTTTCAGATTTTAAGAGACAAGGTATTGTAATGCAACTTCTGATCAGTTGCATGGCTATCATCTTTAAAATAAAAATACTATAAAGTTATTCCAATTATTTATTTTAAAAATGGATAACGTAAAATCAAAGACAACTAACTTATTATAGCTATCTTGAGGGATATTTCTTAGAACTGGATAGGTCGTAGTGATTAAATAAAAGTTTTGAAAACTGAGAAAACACTGAAAAGATTTTATAGCACTGGAAGAAAAGGACAGTTATAAACTCAACTCATTAATTTGAAGTCTATGACAAATTTACTTTATGTACTTAATTCAAAAAACATTTATGAATGTTGAAATTCACCCAACTTTCAGATTTTTCTGTCTCAAACACCAAGTGATACATTAAATTCAAATATATATTAAGCATATTGTAATATTCTGCTCATATTACAAAGAGGCAAAGTTGAATTAAAAGCTTTCTCACTTCCAGGTTTTAATGATACCTCATAAAAGCACTCTAGCTTCAACTTAATTACAAAAATATCAACAGAACACAGGACAAATTTACTTTTACTTAACTGATGCACTTGTATCTTGTACAACCATTATCTTTCAATCTATAAATGCTTTCACTTTTCTAAGGAAAAAAAATCTACTGAACTTTTAACAGTGTGGTAATTACATTATTTTAAAAAAAAAAAAAGACTGTTTTTGATTAGATAAAAGAAAAAAAATGTTTATAGAGCCACACACAAACACCTTTTTACAAGCAGCTAAATATAGCACTTTCCCTTTTTTAAAAAAATTAGTCTTTATGCTCATTTTAAATTATTAAAGTACTACAAGCATCTAAAGAGTGCCACTTGATTTTTAAAAATTCTATAGATCTCACAATTAAAACTCAATAGCATGTTGTTAAAATGTGACCATAACTAAATTAGCTAACTTTAATACTACCTAATTTCCATAGTGGTTTAAAAGCATATTTTGGTAAGATTTTTAAGAATGGTATAATTATATGCCAAAAATACTATGTTTTTTCAATCAGCTAAATTAACCTTTTCAATTTATTCTCTGTAGATCTGATTATACAAGTAGACTTTCTACAGTTTTACTCATTTGAATTAGAAAGACACGGAAGTGGCACTTACCGGTATAGTACAATTTCATTTTGAAGGCTTGTGATTCTGAATAAGTGAAACAATAGTATACAAAATATAACTGCATAAATTAAGTTCTCAATTGGATGAGGTCATTTTAAAATTCAAGGTAAGAATTTATAAGGGTAGTTTAGCTTTAAAAGATCCTGAAAATTAAACTGCAGTACATTCAAAGTCTGAATCAAGGATAATTTTAGTGGTTCAGAATACTTTGAGATTGTACTAACCAGGATTAAATCACTTACATTAATAATAATGTCCTGTACAATTCAGCTCCCCTTTTTAAAAAGATAAAACTTTAGCAGTGTTAACTAAAGTTAAGACTGGCAATCAACTTTTAAAAAACAACTTTCATGTTAATAAAAATAAAGAGACTACACAACATTTTTTTGTAACTGTCCCGGGAAAGATGTGTTCATAGTGCACAGAAGAACCCACACAGCTTCTTCTTGGGGCCACAGTAATCCTGGGGTTAGTAATCCACTGTTACTTCCATGTTTCAAAAGGAGGCAATATCCTTTTGTTCCCTCTCAGTGAGGTAGAACAACTGACCTTCCAAACATGAAAACCCAGGAGTAGATACGGATCTAGAATGTTCTTCAGCTGAAATGTTGAATTACATTTTTATGCCCTCCTGTTGACTGAGCTGTGATAATGTTTTCTTAATACGTAAAGCTGTAAGCCTAGCTGCTCCATTGGCATACCAACATTCTCGCATAATTTTGGCCATCACTCGTAAGGCCTGCAAGAAGAGGAAACAAAATCAATATTTTTATAGGTGATCCAGACAATCTTAACATTTGTGTTTATGATACAAACTGTGATAAGAGGCATAAATATACAGTTTTATAAAGAAGGCAAGAACAGATACTATATGCGTTTTATAGAAGAGGAAATGTAGACACAGAGAACTAAAATGACTAGTCCAAAATCATGTACTTTATATCCCACAAAATTTTAAATGTTTCAGTTTTTTAAACTTTTAAAAATAGAACCAATATAACTGAATTCTAAAGGTGAGCTCAATTTTTTAATGCAATATTGCAAAACCTGCAGTTACGTTAATTTTGGAGATTTTGGTCTAAATTCTACTTTCAAAGAATTTTATAAGCTCCAGTCATCACTGTCCATTAACAAATTGCTAATGAACCTCTTCAAAGAAGTTCATGATCTACCTGACTGTGATAAAAGCACTCAGATAACTCACAGAACTACTCAAAAGTTCTATACTGAATGGGAAATACACTGGCATACCAGGCTCTATATCTTACACCGGATGTATCTGTGAGAAGAAGTAAATAGATAGTAGTAGGACAAATGCATGCTTACGCTGTCTTTATCTAAGCATCCTATTCAACATGTTCAAGTGTCTGTACTAGAGATCTGCAGTGGAATTAAGAGCTGAGATGCCAGGTGCTACTACTTCCTCCCACAATGCAGTCTTGGTAAAATGGCAAAGAGGGCAAAAATAAGTTAATGATTAAAATATTGGCCGTGGGGAGGTATAAGCAGGTGTGTCTTCAAGCAGTATGGTTTGTTTTGAATACTGTTCTGCACAAACTGGTGTCCAACCAAAATGTCAATGACCATTTATCTCCATGCATTTAAATTAGTTCATATAAAAGTAAGTCATTTTATTATAATGCTTGTCTTCAATGCAAAAAAAACTTTCCCTAAATATTACAAGTTAAAAATGATACAGTAATTGTATGTAACACTTACTTCACAACTCTGCCATCGATTTGGAATATTTGGCCGTAACTTCTGTTCACAAACAACTTTCCGCATTTCATCTACTGATGGATCAGAAGGTACGAGATCATAATAAGGCAGCTGGTAGTCTTCGTGAATTCCTGTTGTTTAAAAAATATGTACAACGTGAGAAGCGCACCCTATAAAGTAAGTACTATAAGCTGAAGTGAATTAGGGATAATTGCTCTGTTAGCTTTCACAATTTCTTCAGATCAGGAAAGCATGCTTTATCTTTTACTAAGTATCTGCACTCAAGGTATCTGTTTAGAGTAGCCTACATCAAGTAACTGAATTGGTATGGGAAACTTCTTCCATAAAGTAAACCCAAGCAAAAGGTTTTGGGTTTTTTGGATTTCTTTTTAGGGTTATAGAGAAGTACAGGGTTTGCACAGGGCCACACAACTAGGATATGTCAAAAGCTGGTCCTGAATCCAGCTTCTTCCAAGTCTAAAGCCAATCCTCTGATTGGCTGATGATGATGTCATGTGGCCTCACGTTCAAATTATCACATGAAGATACAATTAATGGCCTGTGACGTATCTGTATATAACATATACATACATGTAGCATAATTTATATGCTAATATAATGCATGTTGCCTATAAGTAGACACATGAAATAAACACAAATAGATAAAACTTCTTTATTAATATGCAACACATGCAGCCCCAACTTCAATGATAAACAAAAGAGGCAAAGATAATGTCTATTCAAAGACCTCAATAATCACTTGGTACATTGTGTGTATCTGATACACAGTGATGGATATGTGCTGCCAAATTAATACAGTATATATACATGCTGACATACCTATTTGTACATATACTTCTATATGCACCTCTGGGACTGTGACGTACATTAGATGCAGACACACTTCTTTAAGAGCCCATCTTACACTACACACCGCTATATAAAAACTGCCATGTAAGTACATATTGTCATACGTAGGTGCAATATTTATACACATTTATATCACACGCAAAAATAAATAGACCTCTTTATTAATTAGCATCCATCTTCTCTACCCAGAAGTTAAAGGTTTTTAATTCAGCTTCTGTTCTGTTTGTCTCAGCAATCTGCTGTTTCACAACATGGAGAAATCTTCTGTATGGATTCCCTTCCCTCTTGTTTATTTTTAGATATTACAGCCTGATTTCATGCTTTTTTAAAAGGGCATAATTCTTCCTCCCCACCCCTTTTCCCTTCATTCAATACATTAAAATTATCAAACAGAAGATACTTTATAAAAATATATACATTTGCGTTTTTTACACATACATCCACCCAGGTGGTGACTGGGAATCAACAGTCACAAAACACCTAAGTCACAATATATTTAATGAAGACTAACTATCAGCTTATGGGAGGTCACAGAACCCAGAAGACTGGAAGAATGATTTAGTTCTTGGAGCTGCCTCAGCTATTTCAATGGGATGTGAAAGGCTTATGAGTAGACTGAATCAATGTATATAATACGAGTGACTTGGGAGCAAGGAGGAGAGGTTATCAGCATAATCTCCTGTCTGGCATTGAGTTCTAGGATAGAGGTAACTGCTTCAATCTATGCTCTCTCCGGACCCTACTAGCAAATGCATGACTACTTCATTTCTAAAAAAAATTTCTTTGATGTGTTACTGTTTTAAAATGGGCATATGGCATACATATATCAATGCTGGGTTGTTAAACTATGAGTGAGAACAAAAAAAAACCACTGAGTATAATGACATGTTCTGTGTGTGTGCGCGCGCGTGTGCATGTATATATATATATATATATATATATATATATATATATATATCATAAAAGAAATGAGGAATAGAATAAGGGTGTTATAGGAATTGATGTTTAAGTGAGAAAATTTTTTTAGAATGAGCTAATTTGTTGGGACAAATACTTGATGAAATTCTTGCCAGTTCAAGGAATAATCCACATACACAAAAGTAAATTCTTAAGTGACAACTGTTCTATGGATAATTTCCATTACAATATGAATTTAATTTATCCATAATAATCCAGTGTCTTCCAAACATCAGAATAGGAAAAGGTAAATGGAGACACAGATGCATAAAGACAGGTATTTGGAAGCAGGTTATTTTCTCTTCCTTAATCAAAAATTCCTCCCTTTTCTTTCCACTTTTAATTGGAATTAAGTGATTACCCAGGTAAAATGGCTTAAGTACTAGATAAGCCTTTATTTTATGTATATTAATTATGCATGATATATTTTTTTAAAAACAGCTTATTTATGTAATCCTTTGCAGTTTTTATTAAATATATTTCTTACAACACCTTGACGGAATGAGATAACATTCACATAATTGTTTAAAACTGCAACTTACCACCAATTGAACATCTCCGAGCTATTTCCCAGAAAACCAATCCCATTGCATAGATGTCAGCGCGTTTGAATGATTCGAAGTGTTTCATATTTATGGAATCATCTAGAACTTCAGGGGCCATGTACCTATTAAAAAAATCAATCAATAAGCCATTAAGAGTCCTGTATATACCAAGAGCTGGGGATACAAAAAAGAAGCAAAAGACAGTTTTTGCCTCCCAGGAGCTGACAATCAAATGAGGGCAGAAAACATGAAAATAAATACATATAAATCAAGCCATATACAAAAAAGAACAATTAACAGAGGAGAGGCATTGGACTTAAGAGGGGATGAAGGAAGGCTTCCAGTAGAAAGTGAGATTTTATTTGGGACTTAAAAGAAGAAAGGGAAGTCTGTGATCATAGCAGAAAAGGGAAGAGTATTCGAAAGCACCTGAATGACTTTTTTTCCTTATTTAAAAACACTTCATAATCTTATATATAAAATAAAATTCTGAAGAATTGCTCCATCTCTACACTGAAAATTCCCTGTGAAAAACCATCAAATATTCTTAAAAGTAAATAAGCCAATTAAGGGTTACCTGCGTCAATATACAATGGTGGTTGTCCTGCATCCTCGAAGAGGACCAAAATGACATCACCATTGTAAAGTGAAATTTCAGTGTGTCCGACTGTGGCTGATCAGACCAATACAAGCTCGGAATGCTCTACCACAGGTTGGGCACAGATAATCCATGTGAATATTGGGGGGGATATCCCAAATTTGCACATCCTGAGTTTACTTTGTGCTGTCTCAATTTGGCTTTGCTCAAAGAGCACAGCACCTTTTCTTATGTGGGTATGCCATGCTGAGCAGTCCTGTGCCAGTGTTGCCCATGTTGCACAGTCAAATCCAAAGTTCTTGAAAGTGTTCTTGTATCGTTTCTTCTGGCCACCATGTGATCACCTGCCCCATGCAAGCTCTCCATAAAATAGTCTTTTTAGCAAGCACACATTTTGCATTCGAACAACATGGCCAGCCCATTGGAGTTGTGCTCTCTGAAGCATAGTTTGAATACTCTGAGGTTCAGCTCAAGCAAGGACTTTAGCGTCTGGTACCTTATCCTGCCAGGTGATCCTCAGAATCTTCCTAAGACAGTTCAAGTGGAAGTGATTCAGTTTCCTGGCATGGCACTGGTAGACTGTCCATGTTTCACAAGCATATAACAACAAGGTCAGCACAATGGCTCTGTAGACCTTCAGTTTGGTAGTCAGTCTAATACCTCTTCTCTCCCAAACCTTTCTTTGGGAGCCTCCCAAACACTGAGCTAGCTCTGGCAATGCGTGCATCAACCTCACTGTCAATGTGTACATCCCTGGAAAGTACGCTACCAAGGTAAGTGAACTTATCCACAGCATTCAAAATTTCTCCATTTGTGTAACTGATCATTCCACATATGGATGGTGTGGTGGTGGCTGATGGAGCACTTGTGTTTTTTTGGTGTTAATTATTAGGTCAAAATTAGCACAAGCAGCAGAGAATTAATCCACACTTTGTTGCATCTCAGCTTCAGAGGCTGCACTGAGTTCACAATCATCTGCAAACAGAAAATCATGCACCAACACTCCCTTCACTGTGGTCTTGGCTTGTAACCTTTCCAAATTGAAGAACTTACCCTCAGTACAGTAGTCTACCTTGATGCCATGTTCATTCTCATTGAAAGCATTTGTCAACATGGCTGAAAACATCATCCTAAAAAGCACGGGAGCAAGCACACAGCCCTGTTTCACTCCACTGGAGACTAGGAAGGCACAAGAGCTTTGTCCATTATCCAGAACCTGGGCAAACATGCCATCATGAAATTGACTCTCCAGGCAACCAAATTTGGACATAATTTTCCATAAGCCCTCACGACTTACAGCGTTAAAGGCCTTGGTCAGATCCACAAACGTTGTGTGCAGACCTCTGTTCTGCTGGCATTTCTCCTGGAGTTGTCAGGCAGCAAACATCATATCACCTGTTCCTTGGCCCTTTCTGAAACCACGCTGGCTCTCAGGTATATGCCCATCTTCCAGGTGAAGGATCAGCCTATTAAGTAGGACTCTAGCAAGAATTTTGCCAGCAATGACTAAGAGAGAGATCCCCCTGTGACTGTCGCAGGACAACCTATTCCCTTTACCTTTATAGAGATGGACAATGGAGGCATCCTTGAATGCCTGGGGTATAAACTCCTCTTGCCATATAACCTGGAAAATTTCAGTCAGCTTTTATATGAGCAATGCTCTCCCTACCTTGTAAATCTCAGCTGGAATAGAATCAGCACCAGGTGGTTTGCCACATAAAAAGAGCCTAATGGCCCTCAAAATCTCTTCTTCAGTTGGAAGCTCAGCTAAGGAGGGATTGACTTTAACCTGAGGTTAATGGTCAAGGGCCTCAGCATTGATTGATGATGGTCTGTTGAGAACACCATGGAAGTGTTCAGCCCATCTCTCTAGGATCATGTCCTTATCACTAATCAATGTGACTCCATCAGCACTGAGTAGTTGTGATGCACCATAGGTTTTTGGTCCATAAATAGCTTTCAGGGAATCATAAAAGTACTTTGGATTGCTACTATCAGCATAAAACTGAACTTCATCTGCCTTCTTTCTGAGCCAAGAATCTTGCATCTCTCTAAGCTTTGCTTGTACTTTGCTTTTGATGGAATTAAATGATGTCTTCTTGGAGGTGGATGAACTATCCTGCTGGTAAATCTTATGGAGTTCACATTTTTCATTTTAGCAGCTTCTGAATTTCCCCATCATTTTCCTCAAACCAGTCTTGGTGTTTGTGAGTGTTCTGACCCAGATGAGCAAATGCAGTGCTGTACACTAAATCTCTGAGAGCTGCCCACTCCTTTTCTGCTCCACTGTTGCCAACTCTATATTGGCTCAAACTCCCTCCAAGTCAGCAGCAAATTGTTTACAAACAGAGAAGAGCTCTAATTTGTTGACATTAATTCTTCTGATAGTCATTTTGCCTTGGGGGGTGGCATTTTTGATGAATGTGAATATTTAGCTTGGAAAGGATAAGTCTATGATCAGTCCAGCACTCTGTACCACACGTTGGTTTTGTAACTCTCACATCTTGTCTGTCTCTTCTCCTTACAATCACATAATCTATTAGATGCCAGTGTTTGCTGCGAGGGTGCATCTATGAAGTTTTATTGTGTTTAGGTAAACGGAAAATAGTATTGGTGATGAGAAGGTCATGTGATGCACAAGTCTTCAGCAGTAAATGACCATTGCTGTTGCTATTTCCAATTACATTCCTCCCTAGGACTCCCTGCCAAGTCTGGTAGTCTGAGCCTACTCTAACATTAAAGTCACCCAGAATTATAAGCTTGTCCTCTTTTGGCACACTGATGATAACAGTCTCTAGGTCTACATAAAATTTTTCTTTGACTTCATCAGGGTTCGTCATGGTGAGAGCATAGGCACTGATGATGGTGGCATGGTGTTTTCCTGCGAGTGGCAATCGCACTGTCATTCACTCCTTTTGGCAGGCATGCCAGCTTGCTGACTAGATCAGTTCTGACTGCAAAACACACCAACTTCACAGTGCTCCCCTTCACTGAGGCCACTCCAGAAAAATGTTTATCCAGCTCCAACTTCAGTAAGCTGGCCTTCATTTTCCAAACTTGTTTCACTCAGGGCTGCTATTTGGATGCGATACCTGTTGAGTTCTCTTGCAAGAAGAGCAGTTCTACTTTCAAGTCTACTGGATTTTGTGTTTTCTGTTAGTGTGAGCACGTTCCATGTGCTGACGGTGAGTGAAATAATCTTTGCAGATGTTTTCGTACATTTTTTTTGTGTTTCGACCACATGGTGGGATTCCCCACCTGCCATGGTAATCAGGTCAGGGTTGGGTAAGCAGGCAATGTTTAGGGCACCTTTTTGAGCCCCCCCCCCCCTTCCTCACACCAGGAGGTGAGTAGTGTGATCCTTAAAAGGATGCTCAGACACCCGGGGGCTGCCGAGTCCCACTGCTGCTTCCAGTGAGAAACAACCCTATGGCCTGGGCCACCTGTGTGCAGGGTTGTGACTACAGCTCCCAGTGTATCCGCACCTGCTGCTTCATCACTTGCCTGTCACTACAGGACTTTGAGGCATATAGTGAAATGGTATGGGTGATATCTTTTGATTCGTGCGTAAACTGGATGTAAATGAGGCAGAGTTGCATGACGATGTCAGCCTCACTCTCTCCTCCAGAGTCATCATAGTCCAGTGGCAGGACAGAGTCAGGACAGCTGGTGATGGCTCAGGATGCGGGGGATAACTGGCATTTTCAGTGTCTAGCAAAAGTCTAAGCGCTCCACATCGCCTGCTTCATCTGCCTTCATGGCTGTTCGAACAAATCATTCTCATCCACCCATTCCACCAGATGAAGTCTTCACATGCTTGTAGGAAGGTACTTGATTATTAAATAAAATGTCATGTTGTCTATTTTTATTATAAAGGCATTGTTCTCAGTGCCTAGCAGGAAAATTACAAATACACTGACTATGCTGAATTATCTACTCGTGGAAGAAAGATAAATACACGCTTGAAAATGATCAAACAAAAACATTCTCTTCATATCCTTTCCCATATTCAAACTTGATAAATGGTTGAATTGGTAACATCCTTAACTCAGTTGCTAACCCATGTAATCTTAACTGCTTCATCATAAATACTGTTAAAATTTTAGCTTTTATGTACTTTTAATATCGTCCTACCTCTGATACATACTGGCTATGAGAACATTTAAGCTCTTACTTAACCCAGGCAACTCTGTAAGTATATAAAGTTGCAGAACAGAATCATCTGTGTTAGCAGAGAAAATTTCTTCACAGAGAGTTTCTAACACTAATGAAATTATGGGTTCAGACAAAAAATATTTTTTTAATTATACCATTCTAATTTAATGTATTATATCTATCAGTGATAGAACAATTCATATATTACACAACATTGTTCTCTTGATACAGGGAGATTTCCTTGTTGCAGCTTGCTAACTCTGCAAAGATCTGGGTGGAAAGTAGAAGGGACAAAGACTGAGAGTAGGAGATTCGAGGTTCAAACCCTTTTCTCAGTTTATTAGTGATATATTTTCTATGTTTGTCACTAAAAATGATCCTCCTTCCTAGAATTCTTTTCTCACAGCTTCTATAAAAATGAACATTCCTGGTTCTCACTGAACCTCCCTAACTCTTTCTTCTGTCTAGTTCAGAGGTTCCCAAATTTATCTGGCCTACCACCTCCTTTCCAAAAAAAAAAAAAAAAATTACTCCACACCTCCCTGAAAATCTACTTTCTTTAATCTTTTAAGAGTTTCTTTGAAATCTGCATCATTTAAAAAAATATATAAAATGTATATATTTTTAAAATGACACATCTTAAATTTAATCATTTATTGTAAATTTGGGTTTTCGTCTACTCAAATGCTGCAACATGGGAGACACTGGCACAGGACCGCTCAGCATAGTGTGCCCACATCAGAAAGGGTGCTGTGCTCTATAAGCAAAGCACAGCACAAAGGAAATGCAGGATGCGCAAATCTGGAGTATCCACCCCACATGTCCACACATTCTATCTGTGCTCAATCTGCGGCAGAGCACTCTGAGCTCATGTTTGGTGATCAGCCACAGTCAAACACACTGAAACTTGAATTAATCATGGTGATGTCATTTTGGCCTCTTCAAGAACGAAGGACAACCAACTGAAATTTTGATAATGCAATACTGCATCACGTAACCGTATAGCACTGTATTGTAAACAAGTCATTACACACACATATTCCTGCTGATGCATGCTGGACTTCCTGACAACGTGCAACTTGCCTGCTAACATACGCTTGTTAAAACCTGTTGGCAGACTTGACCACTGAAGAGTTCTAACTTGCATTTTGTGTGTTGATTTGGAAAATATAATCACTATGATTTTAACTCTGTTACACAACAGAAGAAACATAAAAATGGTTTTTCAAAATTTTTCTTGTCTTCTTATACTCCACCACCCCCTTATTTTATTCAAAGTCTCCCAATTGCACCTGAGGCTACTACTGTCGCCCATTGTTCCTGCACCCTTTAGGAGGCAGCATTTGCCCACTTTGGGAACCTATGACTAGTTCATTGGTCCTTTTTAAAAATAATTTTACTGATGTTTAAAAAAAAAAAAAACCCACCAACTCCACAGGAAAAGAACCCTCTTATTCTCTCCTGATGATCTTATCCACTATCACGGCTTCAACAATTATTCCTATAGAAACTAAATCACTCTCATCAAACCCACAAATCTAGGAGATAGAGCAATCAAAATGAATGCCAGAATTAGGATCAGAAAAAGATTCTGGCAAGCTAGAATACAGGACAAAACTAATAAGATGATACTTAACTGTTATTATCATAGAAATTATGAAATAATTTTATTCCAAAATTACACTTAAAAAAAAGCTTTACACATATAAGCTGCAATAGGTATGATTAGTAGTTTGGGGACATGACTGGAAAATATAGCAACCACAGAAACACTAGTGCAATTAGAATGAAGGAGGATCCCTTGATTCCACCACATGTTGAATGCTGCATCCAGTTCTCGGTGCCTCACTTTGAAAAAGGGTAGTGATAAGCTGGAGAGCACCGAGAAGAGGATAACTAGGATAGGCAATACCTTGAGACATAGCAGTATAAAAAGAAGGAGCCTCAGAGATGCTGAGTTTGTAGCTGAAAAGACTGGAGGGGAGGAAGAACACATGATATCTGAAGGCCTATCAGATGGAGGAGGGATTAGACTTACTTTGGTGGGCCCCAAAGGACAGAACCAGGGAATCAGTCATAGTCTCCCAGAAAAGTCAGGCTTGGAATCTGGAGTCAACTTAGATCTTTCCTATCCCTTACTCCCTCATTTAATAAGGTGACAGATCCCATATTTTCTACCTTCAAAATATCTCTCCCTTTGTCTCCATTCTGTTCCAAGGCTCCCATTATCTCTTGTCTAAGACTACAGACACAGACTGACTTCCCGCTTAGAGCCATTTCTTTCTTGTTTAGACTCTACTTGCACAAAACAAAACTGGGTCTCCCTATTTCCCCTAGACTGGAGGTACAAGAGCCACTTACAAGCCCAGGCCCACTCCATTTGGTACAGGACTCTGGACTATCCAATCTTCACATTGGGCTACCCTGTTCCTTTTTAGGCAACCTGGTGGCTCCCTGCTTTCTGGTGCCTCACCATCACAATGCTAAACTTCGAGTAAATGCTGATTGATTTAGCCATATTAATCTTTTATTGCATAACTAATCACATTACTCCTTTACTCAAAAATTTTCAAGTTTCCCTCCACTTACTGAAAAACAAAAGGCCTGACTTATCCGATTAGCGTTCAAGGTCCTCCACAAATTCAACCCCAGTGTAGCTTTCCACAGGAATAAAAGTGAACCCTAAAGATTTGCTCAAGATCTTATAGTTAGTTAGACAGTAGCAGGTCCAGGACTGGAACACAGGTTTCCTGACCTGACATTCATTGAGTTTACCAGAACATAGGGCTGCTGCCTCCCTTAAAAAAAAATAAAATCCTCTAAAATGGTTGTAAATGTAACTTCTATTTTTGCAATAAATTTGTGTCTCCTGAAAAAATATACATAACTGTACTGTATCAAAAACATGGCCTCACTAAAACTAATGCTATTTATAAATGAAATGTTTAATGATCATTTTGTTAGCATTCTTAGAATTTCAGAAGGATTTATAGGGGGTACTCTGAATAACCTGGAAAAATCTGAGCTAAAGGCTGTTCTCTACAAAAACTTTCCTGTCATTTAAAAATTATCCCAGTGATCATACTTTTTCAAAATCAGAAATTGGAACATCTTAATCTCTGAATGCCTTTTTACAAGGCATGGGCTACTGGTTTTTGTTTCTTTTGTATAAATGCATACTGAGATATTTATGCATGTGAATATATACATATATATAATGTATATATGTGTGCATATATGTGTATGTGTGTTTGTGTGTGTTATTCTTGTCTACATATTTATGTGTCTTTTCTCCTCTAATGGATGGTAAGGTTATAAAAAGCAAAGCTCATTTCTTGGAATAACTCAGTGTCTCTCACAATGCTTTGCATATTAGTAGGAACTCAAATACCTGTTGCATAAATATTCCATGCTGTAGAACACATAAAATGTGTCTGGATATTCTTTCCCTGTGCATCAGAGATTACAATCATATTTGTGCCTCTTCGTAACTATGTTAACATCCCCTATGATTTCCTTTTTTCCAATCATTCTTCAAAAAGAGTGCCAAGTATCACTCAAAATTTGCATACTGCATCTTTTTTCAGAAATTACCCTAACAATCATTTCTTTCACACATAAAATGAGATAAAACTACTTCTCCAAGATTTTTTAGACCTTATGCATAAGACTTTTTTTAACAAATATTTTTAAACAGAACTTAAACCCTTTTAATAGTTTAAAGTGACTCAAGAAAAAAATGTCTGAGTATTCTTCCATAACGACTAACGATACGTGCAGAAATACGACTTTTACAGAGAAGTGAAAGAATTCATCATCAAAGACTTTGGGACAACACGTTTAAAAAACCAGGTTGGGGAAGAGTTCTAAAATGAAAAGAGGACAGAATGTGGAGTAAAAGGACCGAGATTTTTAATTGATAGTTCTAGTTCTACTACTTGCTATCCACACCTCATGTTGTTTCTCATGTACAAACTAAAAGGAGCTAAGTTATAAGGCCTCTAAGCTTCCCTCCTTTAGCCCTAAGATCCTATGATTTCAGATATGGTTATAAAGCCAATATGAATGTCCTTAAACATTAGCTGAGGATATGTATATTTCATCTAAGAAGGACATCTTAATTAACAGTTGAAGAAAAAAAATCTAACCAGTAATCTATACATAATATATTGTGCATTTCACATATAAAGTATATTTATGTAAATATAAAAGTCTGGGGACCTAGACTTTTATTTATTTTTAACTAAATAGTAATTTGTTTTTAAGCTCTAAAAGTTGGTATGTAGGTTGTGACACTGATCACCAAATTCCAGTCTCATATAACCTTACTCTCAAAGCCATGCTGGCTCCTTGCAATCATCACTTTGTTTTCTAGACTTTCAGTGACCACCTCTTTAATTATTCATTCTAGAATTTCCCCAGCATTCAAAATTGAACTCACCAACCAAAGAGTTTCCCCTTCTTGGGAACCCTGAGGTCCATTTGAGGTTTTTGTGGTGTCCCAGGAATTCCAGGTCCCAACAAAGTCCAGATACTACATAACTTTAGAAAGAAGCAGGTCACTCTTCTATCCAAAGATAAAGGGCTACTCAAGTCTAAAGTTGCAAGCTGAAAAAAGTTTCTTGATTATATGTGTGTGATACAGAAAGTAGCCACTTTTACTAATCTGCACCTTTTCTTTAGGTGTGCTGGTCTCAGGGTTTTCCACTTAGTATGGAAAGAACATAAGTTCCTCTAACTACTGGGGGTGTGTATGAAATCAATAAAATAACTTTGAGATCAAGAATAATAAAGTACAAAACAGGAAGGGGGGAATAAAAAGTGATTTTAAGTGTGTTAAGTCATTTTTAATAATGTTTACCTTTTTGTTCCCACTCTGTGGTTTGGAGCTATGTCAATTGTGTCTGTAGCTGAATCATGTCTTACTGCGAGTCCCAAGTCTGCAATGCAGCATGTTCCATTCTTCTTGACTAAAATATTCTTTGATTTCAGATCTCTGTGGGCAATTGCTGGTTTGCCTAAAGGAACAAAAGATAACATGAGTGGATAAAAGATAAAACGTCAGTAGCCACAAGTTGTCAGCCATTTTTTAGGACAAAAATAAAATATAAAATTAAATGCCTACTATGAAAATGTAGGCAGAAACACATTTCAGAGACTAATATGCTCTCTAGTAATCCTTTCCAGCTTGAAGAATTCTGTTATTCTATCAACTCAAGGACTGAAAAATATTCACCCTGGAGATTTGTCAAAGAAATTCTGATCCCCGTTTGCTCTTTTCCCCCTATCAACTACCAAGCTACTTCTCTATGCTGCCAAAGTTGATAAACAGAATAGTTTAATACTATCCTGGACAGTAAAAAAATATCTAATTTTTAAAGATTACATGAAGAGTGATTTTTATAATTCACTATCTGGAAATATCCAAAAGTACTAACCTTAGCCTATCATCATGGATAATTGTGCAACTGTCTATATTAAGCATTAATATTTAAAAATAAGTTTTCCCCCAAATCTGAAATCCTCTTTGTTATTAGAGCTTTCCCTACTCCTGCTCAGGAAATTACTTTGTGCATAATTTGCATTGCTTTAATGTATCCATATTCTCTCTCTCCAATAGAAGGTAACCTCATTGAAATCAGGGCCTGGTACACAGTGAGTATTTAATAAATGCTAACTGGATCCCCAAATATCCACTGTATTAGTGATCCCTCTCGGCTTTAGGCCATCTACAAATCTGATTAGATTATAGGATGATAGCTCTAGAACTGGAAATGACTACAGAGATCAGCTAGTAAAACCCCCTTATTTTACAAATGAGGAAACTCATGGCCAAAGAAGAAAAATGCCTTGCCCCAAATCGTGTAAGAGGCAGAGCCAGAATTGAAACTAAGTCCTTTGACTCTAAATCTAGCACTTTTCTCATTATGCCATGGCTCTTATACTTTAATTTGTACCTCTTTAGTACCTCCTACTTGACATCAATTAGCCCTTTGAATCACAATCTTTGCATACAGGTATTCAATATTTCAAAGCTACCTAACTATACCATTGTGTAAACCACATTTTTCTGGGTAGAGGCAGCAACCCAGCTGAACTCTCCCTACACTCCCCTCCAAACAACTTTAAAATAATACAAAAAATCACATTCTGGAGCGGCAGAGCCAACAAAAGACTGAGATGAGATGTTATGCTGGCCCAAGAAATCTTAGGAAGTCAACAGGAGAGATCCGGGACAACAGAGTAAAAGCTGGCCCAAAGCACGTCAGCAACACCAACAATGGATCTTGGAGGGGCTGACGATGGTAGCAAAGCAGCAACTTCGGGAGCTCTCAGACTAGGGACAGGAAGGAAACTGGAGAACTAGGCAAAGAGATTATGGGGACCCAGCGCTGACCATGGGCACTGGATCAGGTGTCATTTGGTAACTCCCCCACCCACACGTGATTCTGGATTATACAGTTCTAGGGCAGTGAAGAACACCATCATTTGTTGCTACAGGGGAGCAGGGACCTTTCCTGGGTAAAGACCAGGGTGCAGAGCAGTGACCATGCTTCTGTCAAGATACCACCACTGTGGAAGCACTGAAAACTTGCAGACCCCCAGAACTAGTTCTGAAAACAGTAGTGCAAAAGAGCTTTAAATCTGAGACAGTGCCTCTCCACTTTCAGGTGAGCAGAGTCCAACTTTAAAAATAAAGTTCAAAGGAAAAAAGAGGCTGGAAAAATGAGCAAAGAACTTGAATATAAAAAGTTACTATGATGGCAGGGAAGACCAAGACACAAACGTAGAAGACGACTAAATGAAGGAGCCTCAAGCAAAACCTCAAAGAAAAATGCAAACTGGACACAAGCCCAACAAGAATCCTTAGAAAAAGTTAAGGAGATAAGAGTGGTAGCGGAAAAAACTAGGAAAAGACATGAGTGATGCAAGAAAATTATGAAAAGAGAATTAAAAGCTTGGGTAAGAAAAAAAGGCACAAAAATATACTCAAGTATCATTAAAAAAATTGGCCAAATGGAAAAAGTGACACAAAGCTCACTGAAGGAAATAATTCTTTAAAAATTAGAATTGGGCAAGTGGAAGCTAATGATGTTATGAGACATCAAAGAAAAAAATTAAAATAAAAAGAATGAAAAAACAGAAAAAATGTGAACAATCTCATCTGAAAAATAGATCTAGGAGAGAGAATTTAAGAATTATTGGACCACCTAAAAACCATGATCAAAAAAAGAATCTAGACACCATATTTTAAGAAATTATGTAGGAAAACTGCTCTGATCCAGAAGGCAAAATAGAAATGGAAAGAACTGTTTCCTGAAAGAGATCCCAAAATGAAAACTCCCAGAAATATAGCCAAATTCTAGAGCTCCCAGATCAAGGAGAAAATATTGTGACTAGCTAGAAAAAAAACCATTCAACTAGTGTGGATCCCACAAGATTTAGCAGTTTCATGGTAAAGAAGCCTTGGAATATATTCAGAAGAGAAAAGAGATAGAATTGCAACCAAGAATAACCTACCCAGAAAAACTGAGCATAATCTTTCAAGGAGGGGGAAAAAATCAACATTTAATGAAAGATTTCAAAGTATTCCTCATGAAAATACTCGAACTGAATAAAAAAACCTGACAATCAAATACAAGACTTAACATAAGCATAAAGAGGTAAATGTCAAAGAGAAATCAAAAGAGACTTCATAAGATTAAAACTATCTGCATTTCTATATGGAAAAATACACATAATTCATAAGAACTTTATCCTTGTTAGGGAAACTAGGAGGAATCTACACAGAAAGGGAACAGGTATATGTTGATTATATGGTGGTGACTGAAATAAATGAAGGGGTTAGAAAGAGGAATGCACTGGGACAAAGGAAAAGAATAATGAAGAAAATTATCTCATATTAAAGAGGCATGGCAAGGAAGAGCTTTTGAGGAGAAAATATCAGAGGGGATGGTGGGCAATGCTTGAACCTGACCTCTCACTGGAATTGGTTCAAAGAGGGAAGAACACACACACACACACACACACACACACACACACACACACACACACACACACACTCACACACTCACACACTCACTCTGTCTGTCTGTCTGTCTGTCTCTCTCTCAGTTTGGGGTACAGAAGTTTATCTTACCAATAAAGAAATATGAGGGGAAGGGGATAAGAGATATGGGGGAATGATAAAAGGGAGGATGAAGAGGGAACAGGGTAAAAAGAGAGAGAAGGACAGACAAAAGAAAATAAGATGGAGAGAAATAGTTAGTAATCATAACTGTGAATGTGAATGAAATGAACTCATCCATAAAATAGAGATGGATAGTAGAAGGGATTAGAAACCAGAATCCAATAGTATGTTAATGTTTACAAGAAATACACTTGAAATAGAAAGATATACAGAGTAAAATAAGGGGCTGGAGGAAAATCTGCTTTGTTTCAGCTGAGGTAAGAGTCACGGATAGCAAATATGATTGCAGACAAAGCAAAAATACATCTAATTAAAAGAGACAATCAGGGAAATTACATTTCATTGAAAGGTATCATAGACAATGAAATAGTATTAAAAAATTTTGCAGCCAATTTTTCTGATAAAAAGCCACCTTTCTCAAATATACAAGAACTTGGTTAAATTTATTTTTTTAAAAAAAGAGCCACTTCCCATTTTATAAATGGTCAAAAGGATATGACAGGTAGTTTTCAGACAAAGTTAATCAAAGCTGTCTCTAGTCATACGAAAAAATGCAAGTTAAAACAGCTCTGAACTACCACTCCACACCTATCAGATTGGCTAATGACAGAAAAAGAAAAAGTACTGGGAGGGCATGTAGGAAAATTCAAACATTATTCTGTAGAGCAATTTGGAACCATGCCCCAAAGGGCTATAAACCATGCATACCCCTTTACCCTGTAATACCACTACTAGGTCTGTATCCCAAAGAGATAAAAAAACAAAAAGTAAACAAAACGACTTTTATGTACAAAAAAATATTTATAGCAGGTATTTTAGTAGTGGCAAAGAGTTGGAAACTGAGGGGATGCCCATTAACTGAGGAATGGCTGACCAAGTGGTGGTATGTGATTGTGATGGAATATCACTGTGCTATAAGAAATGACTAGCAGCACCCTCTCAGAACAACCTGGAAAGACTTACATGAATTGAAGAAAAAGGAAGCAGAACCAGGAGAACATTACATGTAGCATCATATATATATGACTTAGCTATTCTCAGCAATACAACAATCCCAGACAATCTGCTATGTATCTCCAGAGAAGGAAGCGATGCATCTGAAGCAGATCTAAGCATGCTTTTAACTTTGTTTTTCTTGTTTGTTTTTTTGATCTGTTCTTTCACATGACTAATATGAAAATATGTTTTATATGACTGCTCATATATAACCTATATCAAATTGCTTGCCTTCTCAATAAGGGGAAAGGGGAGGGAGGGAAAGAATCTGGAACTCAAAATTAAAAAAACCAAACAAACATTACAAATTGCTTTTACATGTACCTGGGGAAAAACTAAAATAGTGAACTTTTTTTTCAAAAAGGATCTGCTCTTGAAAGGTTTCTACTTGGATATATAAAAATCATGGAACCAGACAACATGAGAAAATGAGTGAATGATACTACATTGTACAAGATTAGAATGTAGATAGAACTGAGAGTAAATAAGTAAAATGTTTTCAAATTCTTAGTAACATTAATTTTAACCGTTGTTACTGCTGCACAGCTAAGACATCACACATATAATCCTATTTCATAAGAAGTCTTCATTCTCAGATATCTCAGAACATTCTACTATAAATACATACAATTTTAGTCTAATTCTTAAAGAGTACCAGAAGTCACCAGAACCAAGCCTGGATACCAAATTCCAGTAATATACCAATGGCATGAAGTGGATGAAGGAGAATTAGCAACAGAAATTCTTCCCAAGTTCACATCACAATTCAACCTGAGATTAATTAGAAAGAAACAGAGGTTTCTTAATACTTATCTCTTAGTAGAGTCACATATAAACATATGACACTGTACCCATTCTGCATTGATAGGAATGAAGTACCACCTGAAATCCTACCTTGAGTGCCAACAATCTCCATGTGAAGATGTGCAAGACCACTAGCAGTGGACAAAGCTAGCTTTATCATTCCTTCCACAGTAACTGTGTACCGGTTTAAGTAATCAAAAAGGGACCCATGCTCATGATAATCTGAAACCAGCCACAGCTGGGTCCATGTACCATTGTCTGCAAAACAAAGGAAGAGTAAAATTTTCTAAGATTTATACAAAACATTTAAAACTGTTATATAAATATCTATACTGAAACACCACTGTTAGCACCACCCCATATTTTGCTCTACAAGTTTTTTATATTTGCATTATAGTTTTCAGTGAGCTCACATATTTATAATATACATATATTATATATATACATATATGTACACATGAATACACACACATATATATATATACATACACACATGTATTTGACTCTTAAAATAACTCCTAGTGTTAGGTCAAAGATTAAAACTGATTTTAAAAGGAAACAAAACGAAGGCTGAGTCACTGAGTGACTTGTCAGAGATGAGGCCTATAATCCATGCCTCTTAAAGCATTCTTTTTTCTACTCCACTAAGTAATAACAATGTATTATTTTAAATTTTTTATGTGGGCCTGCATGTCCATTTTTCAATGACTAGCCTATGTTTGGAGAAGTTCTTCAGCAGGTTGGCTACATGGAGATAAATTTTTAAAAGATTATCTACTAACTTGAAGGGCATTTGTAATCCCTATCAGTGTGCAAAACCAGATCCTTGATGTTTAGAGATAAATTTGAACTGAAGTTGTATTACTACTACATACATGACCTCAGACACACCATTTAACACCTCTAGACTTGTTGGCTCCTCTACAGCAATGGTTTCTTGCCCAAACAGAAGTCCCCAGGGGACTGTGGTATAACACTGAAGGAACAGATTATCTAATCAGCTGAGCAGAGAGTGAGAAGCCACATTTGCTTACTTTCATTCATTATCCCAACACTCTTCCACCCTGTCCCCGCAGGACAACAATAACCAAACCCTAAACAGATAACCTGAAGAGGCAACTGCTCAAGGGTTTTCTTGGCAGAGACAATGGAGTGGTTTGCTATTTTATTCTCCAGCTCATTTTACAGATGAGGAAACTAGAGGCAAACAGGGTTAAGTGACTTGCTCAGGGTCACACAGCTAGCAAGTGTCTGAAGCCAGATTTGCATTAAGGAAGACTCGTCTTCTGATTACAGACCTCACTCTATGCACTGCACCAAAGCAAACCAAGAAGTCTGTATAAATGTCAGTTGATTTTTATTATTTCTATTGTTGAAGCTAGGTGGCACAAGGAATAGGGTATCAGGTCTGGAGTCAGGAAGACTTATTCAAACCTGGCTTCATACACTTAGTAGCTGTGTGACCCTCAGTTTCCTCATCTGTAAAATATCTGGGAAGAAAAATAAGCACCTACACACACACATATCTTCTACTTCTGTTCCTACAAAGTACCCTGAGTTTCAAAAGCACACTTCAGCAGGAAGAATCATTGATGAGAACTTGGGGAAGAGTGTGGTTCTTGCCACACAGAGATTCAATACATTAATTAAGTCTCTAGATTCCAAATAACTCTTTACACTTGACTATCTGCAAAAGAGAAATAAAAAATAGTACCTCTCTAGGTCAATTACTCTCTAGATGTTCTGAAATGGAAAATAATGAGTTGCTTTTAGGGGAATGAAAGGTAAAGAAGGAGGTGGATCAACAAATCTATAGACTGAGTCCTTGATGCCTGATTAATTATATGAACAGTTCATAAAACTGAGTGTTCCAAAATCCTATAATCTTAAAGTAAGCAGAAGACATGTTTAAAAGTCCTACTTGGTATAAAGACAAAGGGCTTCTATAACAAAAAGGCAAAAATGGTGTCAAATACTAAGAGTGGTAAAGATGGAACCTTTAACTTCACAACACTGGGCAATGAAGGATGAGGTAGATAACTGAAATCCAGTTTAAGTCTTTTAAACAGCATTCTTTCCCTCCGCCAAACAAAGCGAAAATCAAATTCAGGATGCCTGGCAGAAAAATCCACAACAGGTATGATTACCTTGAAACTTATAATAAGCATCCTGATATGAGTAATAAGATAAACATTATCTCAATGTCATAGGAATAATCTTAATCTGTCATGTTTCAAAATACCTAGAGGCAGCCAAGTGGCCCAAGGTACTGGAGCTGAAGCCAGGAAGCCTTGAGTTCAAATTTGGCCTCAGCCACTTAGTCACTTAGCATCTCTCTGCCACAGATGCCTCATCTATAAAATAGAGACAGTAATACCTACCTCCCTGGGTTGTTATGAGAATAAAATGCTTTGTAAATCTTAAAGTGCTAGCTATTTTTTCTTCTTATTCTTTTTTTTTATAAGGCAGGTAGGTGCTGCGATGGACAGAGTGCTGGACCTGGATTCAAGAGTTCAAATATTCGATCTGTTACTTAATATGTATGCGAATTTGAACAAATCATTTTCTTCCCTGGGCTTTAAAAAGGAAGAAGGTTTTGACAAGATTCTTTTGACGGTACCTTCCTGCCCTTTGCCTACAATCTTGTTATAACATTTTCCCTAAATATCCATTTGAAGATGGAAAACACACAAAAATCAGACTATGAAAATCAAGTTGTACAATGGATAGCATGTTAATTACGCTTCTATGACATCCACCAACTTTGGTGATCATGACCAATGGCCCATTACAAAAGCACTCTGTCACCGCTGCTTCCATTTGATCTTAACAATCCTTGAAGATTAATCCTTAATCCTTAAGGAGACGAGAAGATGGGTGACATTCCAAAAGAAACACAGAA
Source organism: Notamacropus eugenii (assembly GCF_028372415.1). Lineage (NCBI taxonomy): Eukaryota > Metazoa > Chordata > Mammalia > Diprotodontia > Macropodidae > Notamacropus > Notamacropus eugenii. Next base: position 65,556,863 of record NC_092872.1, read on the forward strand.
CTAAGAAGGGGGATTTGGGGTAGGGGTTTCAAAATGAATTCAACTAATCATCTGACTAAGAGAATTGGGATCTAAAGAGACGCTGGCAGGCCGAAGAGATGGGATGAATCTAATAAGATGAAACTTAAAAATAGGAAGTTTTATACTTTGTCTCATTTTCAATCATAAATGCTCACATTTATATGATGCTTTGCCTTACTCTTTTTACATGGTAGTTTTCTATTTCTGACCAAATTTCACTACTTAACAGGATATTTTTTAAGGCTTCATTAATATTAAGTTGATTTTATTGTAAGGAACATACAGAAAATTGAAAGTTCACCAACCTTTATTGTCAGCTGCTATAAAGCCTAGAATGTTTTCATGACGTAACATTACAGTTTGATAAATCTCTGCCTCACGGAACCAGGAACGTTCTTCTCTTGAGGAAAATATTTTTACTGCAACTTCTTCTCCTCTCCATTTTCCTCTCCAGACTTCTCCAAATCGACCTTTCCCAATGCTTTCTTGCAGTACAATAGTTCTTGCAATAGTTCTTTGAACAAGTAATGGTAATCCTTTAAAATAAATTACCATTTTTAGTAAATATAACCAAACAACATTATTTGTCATATAGTGCATATGAAACATAGCAAAAAGACTATGAAAGCTAGTACAAATCCATACAAGTACGTGGTCACTATCCTTACAGAGCTGCCCAACTGAACTATTAGCTAAGTGAGACACATAAGATGAGCAGAATAAGAACACTCTAAGTGCCATACTAGTTCAGAATAAAGGATGCTTCACTTAGTTGAGAAGGCTTCACAAAGAAGCTAGCATCTGAGTGAACTGTGAAGGACCGGTAGTATCTACAGGTATAAAGGAACAGAGAAAGAATTCCAGGCAGAAGGAAATATAAGCAAAGCCACAAAAATAATTGAGTGAGGGGATAATGAAGTAAACTAACATCAGCAGAGAATGGGGATAGCTTTAGAAAGACAATCTAAAGTCACATCAAATGACTTTAAATATCAGGCTGTGCAGTTTGAACTCAGAACAAGTCAGTCAACAGCATTTATTAAGCACTTACCAAGAGCTAGGCACTGTTGGAAGCACTGAGGATACAAAGAGAGGCAAAAACAATCCCAGCCCTCAAAGACAGCTGAACCTGTAGTCACAATCTAACAGGGCTGGTAGAGAGACACACAAACAGCTATATACAAATAAAGACATGTACAACACAGACTGGAAGTAATGCCAGAGGGAAAGCACTACCATGCTTTTTGTAACAGGGGTTCAGGAAAAAGTCTGCTAAAGAAAATAGGATTTTAGCTGAGACCTGAAAGAAGCAAGACAAGCTAGGAGGTAGAGCATTCCAGGCAGTGAAAAAGCAAGTACAAACGACTGAAGATTAAAGTGGAAAGGAATAAGCTGGAATTCAACTAGAGAGGTAAGAAAGGCTCTAAAAACCCAATAAAGATTTTATATTCTGTTGTTGTTGTTCAGTTACGTCCAACTCTTCAGGACCCTGCAGCAGTTTTCTTGGCCAAGACACTGGAGTGCTTCTGCCATTTCCTTCTTCAGTGGATTAAGGTAAACAGAGGTAAAGTGACTTGCCCAGTGTCACAACAGCCTTGAGTGTCTGATGCCAGATTTGAACTCAGGCCCAGTACTCTATCCACTGAACCATCTAGGCTGCCATGAGCTGTAAGGGGTGTTCTCAGGGGACTAGCACCTCTGGGGTGAGGGTCTACCTAGCCCTCTTCCAGGGTGCTCATCCCTTTGGCATTCATCTGCCACCCAGCTCTCACCTGTCGCTCCAAAATGCTACAGCATGTACAGAAGCCACTCTTAGATAAAACTGTCTTAGCATATGGGCTAAACTAGGTTGAGAGTAACTGATCAGCCTCAAATCCAGTTGGTGAAATATGGGGATTTGTATCCCAAGCAAGTGAAAACATCCTCTTGGCAAAATGAGCAGATGAGAACTATTTGCTCCAATGGCTATGAGGTGGCTGAAGCAGGTGCTGTGAAGCACTTAGATCTTGGTCAAAGATCAAAGTCGCTCAAGTCATCCACTGCATCCGGTCATCTTGACTTCTGTCCTACAATTGGACTCTGATGAGTCTGAAGGAGAGAGTGAGATTTTGTGCAACTCCATCTCACTTAAATTCAATTCACAGGCAAGTCAATACATCATGGGTGATATCACCAGTCCTCTTCAAAAATGCAGGATGAACAAAGATCTTATGACTGATCCAATGATTTTATGTTGGTTCCTGGAGGTAACTGGGAACCAATAAAGTTTATTGATGGGGGGAGGGTGGTGTTACATGGTCAGGTGTGCACTTTATAAAAATTACTTTGATAGCTGGGGGAGGCAGAGAGACCCATCAGAACACTATTAATTACAATAGTCCAGGCATGAGGTGTTAAGGGCCTATAACAGTGTGGTGATAGTATGAGGAGAAAAGGAGATCTATGAAAAATGTGGCAAAGAGAGAATCTATAGGATTTTGTCAACAAATTGGATATGTCAGGGGAAAGTGAGGAGTTGAGTACAACAGCTGGGTTATGAGCCTTGGTCATCAGGAGGCTGGTGGAATTCTTCAGCATAATAAGAAAGTCAGGAAGAGGGGAGGGCTTGAGGGAAAGATACTAAGTTCAGTTTTGACCATGTTGAGTTTAAGAGGCCTAGAGAGAGGCATCCAATAAGAAGTTGAAAATGTGAGACTGGAAGGAGGTTTAGGCTAGAAAAACAGATCTGAAAATCATCTACCTAGAGATACAGAATCTAATGGGAACTGATGAAACCATCAAATATGTATGTATGTATGTATATACACATATATGTACACATGCACATGTATACATGGGGGGCGGGGAGAAGGAAGCAGCTAGATGGCATAAAGAGGAAGATAAGAGTGAAATGACAGAACAACACAGCAAGAGCCCTAGGACCAAGCCTTAGGAGACACACATGATTGAGTGATGGCCTAAATAAAGATCTAGCAAAGACGACTAGGAAGGAGAGAGAAAAGAGAATATGAAAGAAAAGAAAGTGAGTGGCAGCATCAAAGGCGGCAGAGAGGTCAAGAAAGATGAAGATTGAGAACAGGTCATTAGTTTTGGTCATTAAGACATCACTGATCTCTTGGAAAGAGCAATTTTGGTTCATTGTCAAAATGACTGGAAAAAGTTAAGAAAGAGTGATAGGAAACAAAGTAGAGGCACTGACTGTAGATATCTTTCTCAAGGAGTTTAGCCACAAAAGGGAAGAAAAGACAAGAGCAAAAATGAAAGATCAAGTGTAGAGAGTAGGGGCTTGTGAGTAGAGAGGAAAGAAGCAAGCAAACAAGCCTTTATTAGGCACTTACTATGTTCCAGGCACCGTAAACACTGGGGATACAAGCCAAAACAAAGACAAACCTTGACTTTAAAGGGCTTACATTCTAATGAGGGAAGACAACATACAAAAGGAGAGTTGAAAAGTAAAGGTTTAGGGGTCACAGTTCTGAAGTCAGAACGTCAAGAATAGTTTGGAATGGAGTAAAAACCAGCATGGGCCCCTCTGAAAAATTAAGGGAAGCAGAGAAAGATTCAAGATTAGTGAAAGAGTGGGGAATGACAAGAGGGGATGGACCAGGATCATATGTGTATATTGGAGATTACCTTGCCAAGGAGAAGGGACACCACTTCAAGAAGACAAGGGTGAAGGAGGGGAGATGTGGAAGCTTTCAGCGAATGCTTTCAGTTGTTTCTTTTTCCCCCTAATGAAATGAGGCAAGGTTCTCAACTAAGAGAGGTGAAGGGAGAGGGAGTCATGAGAAATTTGTGGAAGGATGAATAGGTTTGGAAAAGCCATTCTGGTGAGTAGGGCAGAGAATTGATTTGTGAGGTATAAAAGGACTGCCTTGCCGCAATGAGGGCCCAGTTGAGACTATGTCATAAATTTGTGGTTTTGTGATGTGATAAATTAATTTATATGGCATAAGAAAAGAAGAGAGACTGAAAAGCAGACCATTTAAGAGATTTATGTAAAAGTTTAGTCATGGTGTCAAGGACTTCCCTCCAAGGAACCCTAAAGTTAAAATGAGTTTTAGCCAAAATTTTAAAAGCTTTAAAAAATATCTAGTGCAAGACTTGAAAAGAATCAAGTGTATATCTAACTATTATCTGTTACATTAAAGAAAATAAATCACTTGCTTTTGTTACTGGGGCAACGTTAAACTAGCCTCATATTAAAAATGTGTTTTACCTTAAAATTGTAAATATCTACTAGACTGTAACACTGTATTTGGAGTTATTTTATTTACTTCCTGTCTCTAAGAACTTCCACCCATAGTACAATGACACAAATAAATGTAAAACATTATATTAAAACCTTATCATTAACCCCAGGGAAAATTAGTAAATTGTACTGCTATTTACGTATCTCTTCTTAAGACAAACCTACCTATTTATTTAATTCAAAGCTGTTTGCCTCAGAGTTCAACTACTCCAAACTTCTAGCTGAGTGACAAACCCTTACTACAGCATCTTGTTAAATGGTCATCAAGCCTTTGTTGGAAGACCTTCATCAGGGAGTAAATGAAACCATTTTTGTAAGCTTGGATCCCTGGATATGAAAGGTCAAACATTTTGAAAAAATAAATAAACAAACAGCAACATAATTCACTAACTTAATTGTTCTTTGTAAACAGTGGTCAGTGTTCTCATTAGTAATGTTAAATCTGGCGACAAGTTATTCATGTTTAAAATTAGTCCATGTGGAGGGAACAGAGAAAAAGAAGGCTCATGTTCACAAAGGGGACAGCTTTTACTGACAAATGCTAGATAAACTTAATTTTGAAGACAGAGGAAATAAAGTTCTAGACAATTTAATCAAATCTTTCCAGCAAAAAAAAATATATACTATCTTGAATTATGCCTTGTTATTTTTAAAAGGCTTCAGTAGTAAGTGGAAGTAGAAATAAAAAACATTAACTAAAAACCACCCCTTCTCGCTAGTTCTCTAAAACTACAACTACAATATGGAAGGGCTAGTCTAATTTTATCTATAACATTTTGTGGGGAAAGAAAGCCATCAAGGTGTCAGATTATATATTTAAAAACAATACTGTGAAGTTTATTTTAAAGCTGGTAAACAGCAATATTTTTGCAGGAAATCCACCATTTTCTGCAATGTATACCTGAAGTATAAGATGAAAGAAAATATCTGCACACAATTATTTTTCCATTATTTCACATTATGGATTCAGTGATCATTTATCCTTGTTCTTAAAGGATCAGAAGTTCTTCCTTTAGATTTAATTTTCTAAACTTCCTGACCTCCTCACTGAAAGCAGTCAATGATTAAGCAATAAGCATAGATGCATTAGAGAACCAAAGAGTTTAAAAGAACCCTGCTGGGAATCCCTAAACATTTTATTATATGAATAAACATACCCTAAATTAACCTCTTAAGTTTGTTTGGATATCTATTCAAATTTTCTTGAAGTAAAGCACACAATAGTATACTTGTGCTGTAGTAGCTAATAACCAAAAGTTCACAGGGGCTGAATTAGAGCAGAAGCTTCTAGAACACACCATACGCGTCTGCTTGCCCACCATAAGCAGAGAAGATAAGGTGGCAGGCCAATTGATTTTTAGGTGTTACATCTGCCCCATCATTAACAAAACCCTAGAGAAGCAACAAAAGTTGAGAATAATGAACCTGAACTACTTCTATTCTTCTCTTTAGCCCTTCCATATACTGAAAATTGTTTGTGAAAACTCCATTACAAAAATGGCTTGAATAGCTTCCCGGGAAACACAAGAGAAACAACCCATGAACTTGAATGGGAACAGATTCAGTGAAGACTTCTCAGGAATGTGGATTCTTCTCCCAGGAGTAAAGGAGACAGAGAGGCTCAGGTTAACAATGCCTTCAGAGTCAGGTGATGCCCATATAAGGATATAAGCCGTGTAGTGTATCAGGGTCAATGACTGGATAAAACTCACTAACTCTTCAATGCCTAATATGCATGTACCTGAGCAGTCCTCACACAGGTCCGTCTTATTTGCATATGCTTTCAATGCATCATTTGCATGTACCCTATTTGCATACACTTTCAATGCTTCATTTGCATATACTGACTTGTATTTTTCCGGGCTTTGTAGGACAGAGAGCGGGAAATTCAAACCAAACTTAAGATGGGATTGGTTAGATTTCGTGCCCAGAATGTAAGACTACGCTCTCAGCCAATGAGAACAATGGTCAGGGGTGGGAGGGGGTTTCCACCTTAGGGTCTATATATATCAGTGCTCTGCCTTGGTGCTTCGGCTTCCCTGCTCCACACTACCTGGTGGAGGGACTGCCCCGCTTCTCTCGAGAATCAAATAAAGGGACTTTCTGTTAAAACTTCGGGATGCCTGTGAGTAGTCAATTTGAGTAGGGGGTCTCGCCATCCCATACAAACTGAATGATACTCACACAATGAGATTCTACCTATGCACACAACAAAACAATACTGTACTTTCAATTCTTCAAAAATTAAAATATTACATCTTAAATTTTACTTAGAACTCAAATGTCTACCTGTCTGACTGTTAACAAACTTGTGCAATAGAAGGTAACATGACTATCTTCTGTCCTCTCTGCTACTACTTACTACTGAATAAACTATCTTTAATCCAAATGCAAAAGTAGTTCCTCTCAAGGAGTTTTCATCAGGTCTTTCCTCAAACCAATCAATCAATAAACATTTATTAAGCACCTACTAAGTGCCAGGCACTATTAAGCACTACAATACTTAATTATAAACAAACATACACATATTCACATATGAATGTTTTTTAGTATTTCCTTTACAAATAATATAAACTTTAAAAAGTCCATTTCCAATACACCCTAACTGGTTACTATTTTAGGCCCATACAATATGGTTATTAGGCTTTCATAAACCATCTGAGGTGAACAGAGAAGGGTCATATCATTTAGAAAACAATTTTCTCCACCCTCACAAGTAGATTTTAAAAGGCATTTATTTAGCATATGAGTTCTGACAAAAAGGACCTTAAATTCTGTTTTTTAATTAAACAAAACACAGAAAAGAACTAAGAAATGATTCAATGTTTTATGCCCATCATTATATGCAAGACTTTTTTTTTTTTTTGCAGGGAGGGGAGGGAAGGGGAAGAGGAAAGAAGGGAGAATCAGCAAAATACTAAAAGGTGAAGATTTAATTACATGAACGACCTATAACTTCAAGGGTAGTTTTTCTAATTCAGTTCAACAATCAACAAACCTACCGGTATACATAGCCCCAAATGACGTAACAGAATATGGATATATTACTAGCACATAGATTCTATAAAGGAAAGATTTTATAAACCAAGGCTTTAGGTTATCATATGTTACATCATTAATGAAATAAATACAAACTTCTTTATCTGTGCTTATATAACCCATAATTCTCCCATAAAATTTTTTTCTGGAGCCTAACTGTATGTTATAAGAGTGACCCTGAGTTCTTATAAAGCTATGACAGAGGAACACAAGCTTTTGCAAAGCCTTCCAAGATGAAATGGCTTAGTGCAGTAAGTGGTCTTTCTGTAGCACCATTTGAGGACCAGGCTAGCTAAGATTAGAGAAAGTCCACCTCCAGAAGACTGGTTTACCAGAAAATGAATTTCATGTGGCTACAATTCTTGAGACTTCCTAGGAGAATGCAAAATACCTCAGTGGAAGAAGTACTTACACTAATAAAATTGTGATCTTTAGAAAATGACTAATATAATGGCATTTATCACTCTAGATTTTATAGATCAGAAAACTTATTTTATCATCTCAAAGAAATATGTTTTTCCCCAGTGTATCTTAATTTTTTTCACTGTCTTGATTCACTTTACATCCTTTTCAAAAAATTGTTTATGAAATTAATCTCATATTTGAGTGACTCCTTTTAGTTTTTTTAAAGTATACTTTCTCACTTATCTTCAGAAATTTTTTTAAAAGATATTAACTATTAATTTACTATACTTGAAAGATAAAGAACCTAAGGTAACATGAATTAATAAAAGAAAAAGGATGAGAATACAGCCTTCTGATTCCTGGCCTAGTGTTACTTCTATTTCACAATGGATGAGCTAAACTTAATGGTTTTCTAATGTACCTTTCAGATTTAAAATATCATCATCGCATAATAAGCCCCATCTTTTTGCACAAAATCCCCTGGAACCCAACCTATAACAATAGGGAAAGAGAAATTAATGCTATGGTTTTAACTGTAATAAGTTAATGCACCCATGAGGATCAAATCTGACAGTTCTTCATTAGCTCCATGCTTTAATCAATTGTGCTAAAAGGTCTGGGTGACAGATACAATAATTAAGAATAATTTAAACTAAAAAATCACTTAAATCTCTTAATCAAAAAAGAAAAATAAAAGCATTACCTGACCCAGATCCTGATGTGGTCATGTCATAAATTAGGTCCTTTAATGTTGTGCCCTCTGAAATAAAAGGACGATCTAAGGACGGATCTTCTTCATTTGGAACACGATGATGTATGACAGTACGATTGTGGCAAATATAGATCATCAACATCAATGAAATACAGACAAGGCAGACAGGTCCAGCAATAACAGCTGCCAACTCCACAGGACCAAGATTAGATGGCTTCATTGGGGTGCCTAGAGGGGAGGGTAGAGAAATCAGAGCCAGTAAACTGATTTCAAATCAATTCAGTGTTGTACGTTTATCTGCTATTATTACTTCTCATGTAACAAACACTTCTGGATTACGTGACATTGCTCTATCATGGATATTTCAGAATTAGCCTAGCCTCAGATCTATTCATATGGCTAGGGATAAGTCACTTGGATGTGGTAAACAGACAGACGATAATAAAAAAAAGATGTCAGGAAAACCACGCTGCCTGGTACTCTGTGACAACAGCTCTACTTACTTCCTTATTACTAAACAACGGAAAAAAGGATCCCAGGAAGTGGAAAAAAGTCTAACCATGTTGTTCAAAAGCTCAAATCCATGCAGATCCAGACTTTAGGCAGTTACAGAAATCCTTTACTTGTGCTTCCTTTGATCTACAGTACTGGTGAAGTTGCTACCATTCCCTTGATCAAGTTCCTTGGAAAAATTTTTCTACTGTGGTCTAATACCAGTTCAAAATAATTTTTATCAAATTCACTCAGTATTACACACTAATGGAAACAAAGGTAGACTCATAAACTGAATTTTAGATCTTAGACATTACCTAGTCTGACATGCTCATGCTAACAGACAGGGAAACTAAGGTCCAACGAAGTTTAAGGAACTGAAGTCACAGGTTTCATTTTCTTAAGTCAATAATACCTATTAAGAGGAGAGATATATTCACCCACCCCCAATAAATAAGAATTCTTATTCTTAACCACCCTTTCTATTTGGTAGGCTCCTTGCCTTCAAGGAAGCACCTAATTTGCTTTAGTCCTTATACAATGTGAGACAAGGAGAACTCCCAGATACTTCACTTAAGGCACTCAGGGCAGTCATCTTATCATCTCATCTGGCTTCTAATACAGTAAATACTGATCAATGTAACCCACGTAAACAAAAGTTCAGGGGCAAAGGGGAAGCAGGCTGGTTCTCAATGATTTTTAAAAATGTAAATGTGTCCTAAGACTAAAAAGTTTGAGAACTGCTGATTTAGAAGTTCTTTCTATATTTAAATTATATGATTCTAAATAATTAAGAAAAACCCCCACAAACTTACCTGTTGGGAATTCTATTTTATTGCAGTGGTCTTTGGCACAACAGAAAGGTGACATCAAAAACCCATCTCTTAAAGAGGGAGCACATACAAATGGTCTATCTCGGGGAACTAAATCAACTTCCGGTATACACATGCTATTGTATATAACTTTGTCTGCACTCTGTGTTGCAGCAACAAAGCAAAGTCCATCTGTCACACATGTATAATTTTCTTTAATACAGAGGTGGCAGAAACACTGCAAACCTGGAAAGAAAAATTCAGTATTAGAAAAACCTTTGAAGTGAGGAAAAACTTTAAGTGGCCCTATACTTACATATACTTTAAACAAAATTGTGTTAACAATTATGCTACCTATATTAAACTGACCAATCAAACTTACCAAGATACTTAACATGCTTGGGATCTGTAACACTGGATAATTACTTTTGGTTGCTGAGAGAAATTTGCCTGTATCTAGACCGTATTCTTTTTCTTTTTGTGTATACAGAAATCATGTATGGAGTAGGGAGCTAGGTATACTACTATTAAGCTAATTAAAGGATCTGAAATCGTCACTTCACTCCATTGCCTTTTTTGCCTGTCTGTCATTGCCTGCTCCTCCCGATCCTCTCCCCATTTACATAGCACCTACCTCCATGCTAAGTGCTTCATAAATGCTTAATCTGATCCTCATAACATCTCTGTGAGGCAGGTGCTATTATTATCCTCATTTTACAAATGAGGAAACTAAGGCAAACAGAGATAAAACAATTTGCCCACGTTAATGTCTGAGGCAGGTTTTGGACTGGGTTTTTTCTGACTCCAAGTTCAGAGCTCTTTCCCACTATGCTGATGCGGTGCTTGAATGTCAATTCTAAAATCACATTTCTCCCTAGCCTCAAAGCACTGTCTCTAGCAGTTTGTCCCCAGTCCAAGGACAACCTGCCCCAGCAAAAACCATTCTCTCTTCCTGATCCAGTAGCCAGCTGCACATATAGAATTCATTACTTCGAACCAGCTGTGTACTGAGTCACTGACCAATCACATGCATTGCAGACGTAGATGTATGTATACTCCCCTCTTTTATCTTGTCTAACAAGACGTGGGTGAGAGCAGCCTGGGTATGACATAGTGATTCCTGACCTTTAGTTGACTTGGTTTCAGGTCTAAAGCCACACCTCCGTGTAGCCCCCTCCCCACCCCTGGGCTATTGTCTGATGAACTCAGGATAAAATACCTGCATAGCAGATATCAAAAGTGCATGTTCCTTTAAGACCTAACCACTCCAAAATCCCGCCTTGAATCAACCCATCAGCATACTTGGCACATGTTATACTACAGAATATCCTACATAAACTCTACCTGTACCCCATTCAAATCACAGGTTCCATAAGAACTCTTGCCCACTGTAAAGCAAAGTAAGTCTTTACCACCTTGACCTCAAGAATGTTTGAGTCCTCAAATTCTTTTCCAGATGGCCCATCCAGGAAACTCCAGTCTTGGGATTCCCTCTATCTTTCCAGCTTTCATCAATACCACCTAGCTGCCTCAAATACAGACAAGCAAAACAACCTTCCTGACACTGAAGTGGGAGTTAAGTGCAAACAAAAAGGGAAAGAAGAAAAAGAAAAAGCAGAGAATTAGACTCTAAGGAATTACTCATCAAACTGGGGTAAGCAAACTGTTACATGAACAAATAGTATTATGAAAGACAACTTCAGAAAACCCAAGGTGATAAATGAAGGTAGAAGGAACTGAGAACCCACGAGAACAAGTTATAAAAAGACAACACTGTGAAGAAAAACAACTTTGAAGGAAATAAGAATGCTGACCAAGCTAATAATCAGTGTGTGTACATGTATATATATATGTGTGTACATATATATATATGTGTGTGTACATATATATATATATATTTGAGGACCTATAATGAAGCATCTTATCCATCTCTTGGGAAAATGATGGATTCATGGTGCTGAAAAAGACACACATTTCTGGACACGGCCACTGAGTGGATCCGTTTTGCTTGACAATGCTTACTTGTCAAGGAGTCTCCCCACTACTAATCTCATGTTTTCAGCTTTTTTTTTTTTTTTAAACAGTGGCAGGGGGTGGGGTGGGGAACTGGCAGAAAAAACTAAGCAGAAGAACTGGGCAGTTCTCCCTTCTCTTTGTCTTCAGTTGCAGCTTATTCACCCCAAGCTAAGCCCTAGACCTTCTTTGACACTCCATTTTCTCCCAATAAAGCCACTGAAAAAACTCATCTTTAGCTTCAAAAACAAAGGACAAACAACACTTCCCTCCCTCATTGGCCCTTTCTTTCTTAGATTCAGCTTGTCTGGCCCTGGTTTTACATGCTTCGATTTTTCTTCCTCACTGGAATTGTTTCCCTTCTCCTCTTCCAAATTTCAGTTTTCTTAATCTTCCATCCTTTCTGGGATGACTTCCTCTCAGCAATGTGCTCTGTGGGCACTTAACTATCTTTCCCCAAACCCTTGGAAATCTGATTTCCTAAAATCAAGTATGCCTGTCAGATTATGCCCAGGTTTTCTCTCTTTCTGTATCACCAAATAAGTCATCACTTCCCTATAAGGTTCTCACTATATCCACCCTAAGCAACCAGTTCCTCCCTATTAGTGAAATCAAGAACAAAATTTCCCCTTCTTGGTTCCTAGGAAGGATGAATTTTGTAACTATGGCAAATTACTGAGTTTACAATTCAAATGACAAGCACTTACTTATTAAGAATACACACGTGCTGTGCTAGGCTCTGGAGGTAAAAATATAATACTGTTCTGGTACAGAAGAAGCTTATATTCTACTGAGGTGATACAACATGTTCAACCCCCAAGACAAGCCATATACAAAATAAATATACAATGCCTGGGAGAGAAGGGAGGAGGGAGGATAAACATTAATAACTGGGGAAATTAAAAGAGGATTACTGAAGGTGGTAGCACTTAAAAGGGGAATAAACTGAGGTAGGTTGCCTCAGATCGACAAAACTGATAAAAAGAGGAAGTGACAAATATTGGAGGAATTGTGGGAAATCAGGTATATTAATGCATTGTTAGTAGAAATGTGAATTAGTCCAGCCATTATGGAAAGCAATTCAGAACTATGCCTAAAAATTTACTAAACTACATGTCCTTTGACATATCAATTCCATTAATGACTACACCCCAAAGAGATCAAAGAAAGGAAAATGACTAAAAAAAATATTTACAGCAGCTCTTTTTGTAGTGGGAAAGAACTAGAAAGGGGACTACTCCCTAAGGAAGTACCCATCAATTGAGAAATAGCTGAAGAAATTATTATATAAATGTGTAACAGAACATCATTGCATCACAGAAATGACAAATGGAATGGTTTCAGAGAAACCTCAGAAGACTTGTACGAACTGATGCAGAGTGAGGTTAACAGAACCAGAGGAACAATTTATACTATGATAACACTGTAAAGACAAACAATTTTGAAAGATTTAAGAATGCTAATCAATGTAATGACCAACCATGACTCCAGAATACCAATAATGAAGGAATGCTCCCCACCACCTGAGAGGTAATCGTATTCAAGATGTAGAAAAATGTCATGTATTTTTTACATAGCATTGTAGGATTTTGTTTTCCTTGACTGTGAAGTCTTCTTACAAGGATTTGAAAATAGGTTACTGGCAAAACAGTAATCCCCTCCACTGAAATGTGGAAAATCAGGAGGCATGTTGGGTTGCAGAAAAAGATGAGTAGCAGAATTCATTTTGGTCATGTTGAGTTTAAGATGATGAAGGGAACATTTAAATGGGAGATATCCATTTACCCAGAGAGAAAAGACTGGATTAGCAAATTTAGGAATCATGTGCATAGAAGTGATAGTTGAATCCATGGGAGATGATGAATTAAGAGAGAGAATATACAGTTAGTCAGTCAGGCAGTCAGTTAAGAAGCAATTATTAAATTCCTGTGTGCCAAGCTCTGTGCTAAGAACTGGGGATTCAAATAAAGGCAAAAGAGAGTCCCTGTGCTCAAGGAGCTTACAATCTATTGGAGGAGATAATCTGCAAACAATAATATACAAATAAACAACGTACAAGACAAAAAGTAAATAAGCAATAGAGGGAAGGTACTAGAATTAACAGAGATTGGGAAAGGCTTTCTGTAGAAAGTAAGATTTTAGCTGGTATTTGAAGGAAATCAGGGAAGCCAGGAAGCAGAGTTGAGCAAATTTCAGAAATGTGGGACAGCCAGAGAAAATGCCCAGGGAAAGTTCTAGGGCAAGGCTTCCTAAAATTTTTTCCATTCCCCACCCCTTTATGCGTTTCAGCAGTGTTCCTTGGTATTGCAAGGCCTGACAGCATGCTGTGTGTTGCATGGGCAAGTGCTACCAGAAACACCTCGAATTCGTTATGCATTTGATTTTTAATTATTTTTGGTCATTGTGCACTCAGAAACCTTTTACCATTGCCAAATTTTTCAAGACCCCATATGGGGTCATGACTCACAGTTTAAGAAGCTGCTCCATGGCACACTCAAGGACAAGGGGGAGGTATAAGAGAACAATCCCAGAAAAGGAACCTCCCAAAAAGTGTTAAGCACCTCACAACAACCGTGTAAGTAACAATACAAATAGTATTATCCCCATTCCACAGGTGAGAACGTAAGTAAAGTGTGTTCAGTCACAACTCAAACCTAGATCCTCTGAATGACTTTAAATAAGTCCTCTGTTCTTGCCATATAGTACATCAAAGTGTATTACACTGGGGCAAAGTTTAGAGGGAATCCTGATTTTGATCTTATTTCACATTATAATGGTCAAAAATCCCACAGTTTAATCCATTTCCCCACTGATCCCATCTGTAAGGGACAAAATATCCAAACATTTTTAGATCACAATGCCTTCCACAGTCTGCGAATAATAGTATTTTTAAAAATACAATCACTTTTTTTTTTCTCAGTAGAACCAAAGAAACCTGGATAGTGATAACAGTTTTGTTGCACTTCATTATATGCAGAAGGCTACACTTTTAGCAAGATAACAGGTGAGGATGGAAGGAAGAAAGGAAAGAGAGCAAAAGGAAAAAAGTTCTCAGTAAGTATTAAAATATGCGTTAGTGTTAAATAGCTCAAAACTTAAAATGATATTCACCACAACTATGGAAATTAAGAGATACAAATCCTAAATGTGAACCGCAGAGAAAATTTCTAACAATCCCTGAAAGATGCATTTGCAGACAACTTCTACTTTCCGGACTTGCCCTCCCAGAACTCTGACCATCTTGACACTAACAGGCTCATGAATCAAGAGTTAGAAAAAGAGGAATTAAAAGAAATCAGAAAGTAAACAAATCAGAGAAGAAAGGAAGAATTACCTGTCAGAGCTACGGACAAGGTTCATGACCAGATAAAGACTATCACAGAGGGTGAAAAATGGACAACAGTCATTACCTAAAACTAAAAGGTTTTGCACAAACAAAACGAGTATAACTAAAATTAGTATAACTAAAACTAGTATACCTAAATGAGGAAAAAATACTGTAGCAAGTTTCTCTGCTTAATGTCTTATTTCTACTCTATATAAGGAAGTGATTCAAATTTACAAGAAAAAGAGCCATTCCCTAAATTGATAAATGATAAATGGCCAAAGGATATAAACAAGAAGTTTTCAAAGGAAGAAACCCAAGCTATAAAAAGGTATATGGAAAAAAATACTCTCCTTGTTGACAGTCTGCTCTCCCCCTTTACCCTGTGGCCCTAAGAAATGAGCTTGTAGTTTAGTTTTGGTTTGTTCTGTTTCATTCATCCTTTTCATTTTAGATGCAGGTGGTGCACTCTCCACTAGATCTGGATTCAAGCCACAGGGACCTTGAAGCCAAGACTACAGGCTAGATATGCAGCCTGCCAACAACCCTGCACTGTAGTTCTGAGAAAGCCAAAGTGCCCAGGACTTAAGCCCAAGGAAGCTCTGGATTTGGAACGTGGGATTGTGCTACAGAGGAATTGGGCTAAACTTGAACCTAATTCCTCCCCTCCCTCTAGAGATGGTGATGGTATAGGAGGGGAGGGGAAGAGAGTGCGCTGCTCTCAGATGTTGGGGGAATGTTTGCTTACTTATCCTTGCCATACCTTTGAAGTAAATATTCCTATGTAAATGCAAAAAAAAAAAAAAAAGTTCTCAATCATTATCAAAGAAATGTAAATTAGAACAACTTTGAGGCTCTACCTCATACCCACTTGACTAAGAAAGTAGGGGGAGAAGGAAAATTACAAATGCTAGAGGGGCTGTAGGAAAATTGGTACCATACATTAATGTACTGTTGATGGAACTGTGAACTAGTCTAGTCATTCTGGGAAGCAATTTGGAACTAAGCCCAAAAAGCTATTAAACTGTACAGACTATTTGACCTAGTAATGCTCATACTAGGTTTACACCCCAGAGAGATCAAAGAAAGAAAAAGAAAGACTCGTGACAAAAATATTTATAGCAGTTCTTTCTGCAGTGTCAGAATGGAAACAGAGAGGGTACCTATCGATTAGGAAATGACTACTATTGGGCTATAAGAAATTATATAGGTTTTTGATAAATTGGGAAGACTGATATGAATTGATGCAGAGCGAAGTGAGCAGAAACAGGAAAACAACTTACATTAACCATACTTAAGTAACAAACAACTCTGAAAGACTTAGGAATTCTGATCCACAAAATGACCAACCACAATTCCAGAACTCATAATGAATATATCACTCACCTCCTGATAGAATTAATAGAGTGTTCACTGAGGGTCCCACAGAGGGAAAAACCCTATTGCTTAGGGTTTTTTTTTAAATACAGCCTATACAAGTAATTTGTTTTTGCTTGACTATACATGTGTGTAAAGTTTTATTTTTCTTTGTTTTTCAATGGTATATAGAGATGGCAGTTTTTGTTGATTTGAAAAGAAAAAGAATGTAATTTTTAAAACAGTCATGAAGGAAAAAATTCAATTCCATTCCTAAACAGCCGCTTCTCTTGTTTACCTCCTCCTCCCAAACAAAACCAAACCAGGAGAGAGAGGACTTTACAAGAGTATGTGTCAAGGTCTAATGATAGGTATCACAACCAACACCGAAACACAGCCTCTCAGTCACCAAGATTAATCCTTCAGGAGACTACTGAAGCATTGAGATAATATACAAAAGTGCTTTTCAAACCTTAAAACACTATATAAATGTTAGGTAGCAACTAAAGATCACATACACCAGACCTTAGAGTTCATTAACTACATAGTCAAAGAGATCTTCATTAGAAAAAATGTTTTCTGGAGGAGACATTTGATTACATAGGTTAAAAGGGGAGGTGGGTATCTGATAAGGAATTCTGACTAGTCTAAAAATTAAAAGGGACAGCAGACTGAATGGTTCCCTTCCAAAAGGGAATGGTAGAAGGCTAATGTTCAATAAACCATACCAAGTTGTGAAACATTGCTACTTGAGTAATCTTTCAACAGACTGGTTTCTGCAGAGGATTTTACATGAGAAATTCCTTACCTTGCCACTTCTACAATCACAGAAGCTATAATCCTGGGTGATTAGGTAAAGTTTCTAGGCTACTGGATCCAGAAGAGAAAGGATAATTCTCTTTCCACCTGATAAGGTTCTTTCTCTGCCTCTTTTGCTGGCTCATTTTTTTTCCCTCTTACCTCTTAAATGAGGGCATTTTCCCAAAGTCCTGTCTGAGGGCTTCCAGGTATATTGTCCATGTTTTCAACTATCATTTATATAAAGATTTAACTTACCACCTCTCCCCTCCCTTGCCCCTCAAATGTTTCTAACTCTCTTGAGTTCCAGTCTTTTATCACTATTAGGTATTTCCAACTGGATGCCAAATCTCATACTTGACATGTCCAGAAGAGAACTCCCCTCAATTATTATCCCCTCAATAACTATCCTTCTTCCTAGTTTGCGTATTTCAGTTGAAAGTACCACCATTATTCTACTCACTCACATTCACAACCCAGCAATCTTCCAATTCATTAACCCTATATCCAATTAAGTTATACTTCCATAACCTCTTTCATATATTCACAGGAATCTCAACCTAGTTCAACCCCTTATTACCTCTGCTCTGACCTACTGCAACAGTCTTCTAATTGGTCTCCTTACTTCTAACCTTTTCCTTTAATTCATTCTCCATCACTGCCAAAGCGAAATATTCCTAAATCCAAATCTGATCTTGTCACTCTCCTGCTCAAGTGGCTCCTATTGCCACTAAGAAAAAAATGCAAACTCCTATCAATACCTGATACATAAGGTCTTTCACAATCTGATTGCAGCCTACCTTTCCAGGACAATTTCATACTTTTGGTTCAGTTGTTTTTCAGTCTGACCCTTTGTGACCCAATTTGGGGCTTTCTTGGCAAAGATACTGGAATGGTTTACCATGTCCTGCTCCAGTTCATTTTACAGATGAGGAACCAAGCAGAGTCAAGTGATTTATCTAGAGTCATGCAGCTATTAAGCGTCCTGAGGCCAGATGTGAACTCAGGAACATGAGTCTTCCTGACTACAGACTGCACCACCTAGCTGCCTGATTTCATACTACTATCTTTTCAAATACACTACCTTCCAAACAAACTGGTTTACTTGATATTTTCAAAATGGGACATTCCATCTCCCATTTCTCTCTTTACACATTCTGCCCTGATGCTTAGAAGACAGTCCTTTCTCATCTCAGTTAGTATTTGTTGGAGGCAGGACTTAAATCTAGTTCTTCCTGGCTTTGAGGCCACCTCTCTATCCATTGTACTCCCGGTGCCATGACACCATGAAGAAAGTCTCACTTAGTCTGAACACAAACTGATAGCTCTTTCTAGGTTCTGTGTGTGCTGATGCATGGCTGTTAATTGGTGGAGCTATTTTGTCTTGTAAATTCTGATAAAGAACAAGACTGACATGCTAATTACATGACCTCTTCCCTTTCCCAAGTGATCAATGTCCCAATATCTTAGAAGGTCAAGTACGTTCTATGTGAGATTAAGCAACAGCAGGCCTGTGATGCCCTTAGATACCCGTGGCTGCAAACTGGCTCAAAGTGTGCCTACCAACGAGCACAGATCGCCTAGTAAGCCCTATTTGTAATGGGCATTATGTGTAGTAATTAATCCCCATGAACAAAGAATTCTTATTAAATCCCTGCTCCTTTGTATACAACTTGCACAAAGGTGTTTAATCAATATTTGTAGAAATGAAGCTTAAGTCTAGAAAGTAACATGTAAAAAGACATAGACATGTGAAAAGCTACCATACTACCTTATTACACAATTGTGCTTAATTTTTAAATATGAAAGTTTGTGTGTGGATGAAGTAAGAATTTTTCCATGGAAAGTGATTGCTAGGGCAGGCAAAGGACAGGTGAAACAAATGGTCTTTTCCCCCTCCTCTGAGCTAGGGGGTAAAGTTGAAAGGTTTTAGCAACTCAAATTCTGTCTCCTCTCACATTACGAGACCCAGGTTGCCTTGGTTTCCAATAAAATAAAGGCAAGGTTTTCATCAAAGAGGAAAATGTCACTATCCTTTTCTGGCAGCAGAATACACTGGCAGATGTGCCAGTTAGTTAAGAAGGTAAGCCACAGGAATTGACGTTGTCAGAAAAGAAAAAAAAAATATTTCAAAAGTAATCTCTCATTCCATCTTTCGCTGAGGGCATCATTTCAGTCATATCCAACTCTCCATGACTCCATTTGGAGTTTTCTTTGCAAAGATGCTGGAGTGGTTTGCCATTTCCTTCTCCAGCTCATTTGACAGATGAGGAAACAAAGGAAACAGGGGTAAGTGACTTGCCTTGAATCACACTGCAAATAAGTATCAGAGGCCTGTTTTGAACTCAAGTCACTCCACCGTGACACCTGGCTAGCACTCTACCCACTGCGACAACTAGCTGGAGCTATTCCATCTATTTAACCCTTTCCCACAGCTGACTGAAAAAAAAAAATACCCTTGTTTTCACAAGTCCTAGAGTCCCTTTGAAGGCCAAATCATCACCTGATCCCTTTGTTCTCTGATGGGTTGAGGGAAAGGAATGTGAGTTGTGACTCATTGGTGATGTTGGCTCCAAGTCTATTTCCCCAGACTTATTGCTCCAGGTTGGGGTGAGATTCAACATTAAGCAAAGTCTCTATTGGACAGTCAGCAGCAGACCATGCAAAGTGTCCCTTATGAAACAGGGTGGAAGTATAGTATGTGAATTATAAGTAGAACTGACCCAAGCCAAAATTCTGAAGATGAAGCTTGTTAAACCCCGGCCTACCACCTCTCCCTATCATTTAGGTCTACTCATCTAGGTCAATCACCTAGTACCTAAGCTTTTTATTATAACACTAAGCTATCTAGAAATATGCATTAGTGTTCACAGTCAGCTGCTGATAAAAAAAATTACCATTTTAAATATAAAAAAAAATTTAAGTACCATTACTCATTCTTCCAAGATACCTTTCCCAAAGAGAAGTTTCATAACTGAGAAACCATATCTTTCTGGGTTAGTAAGAGTTTAGGAAGGCTGCTGGGCAACTTGCTACTACGAGGAGGAAGCAGGAAAAGGGGAAATTCTGACCCCGGCAAATTAACATATTCCTGGCCCAAATGAGTTTGAGTTTTCTAACCATCAGGGAAAGGTCAGAATCAAGGTCATTACAGGAATGGTCAAGTTATAGTAAGGCTGTATCTGGCAAGAAAGGGGTCCAGGGATAACTGTATTCTTTTTAAAGGGTGCTTAGTAGTATGGTGTCTTTTTATGAAGAAATAATTTCGACTGTCCAGGAACTTTTTTTCCATTTATAGCAATGCTTTTGTGGGACTAACTGGGTTTAGCTGTTGGCTCAGCTGTGTCTTCATAGAAAGAATCTGTTATCCAGAAGGATTAAAAGAAGCCTCAATTTTACTGGATTTAGCTGCGAATGCTCAGGAAAATTATCTTCCCACCACCTCACTCTATCACTGTTCACTAGATATAAATGATCCCTGTGATCCCAAGAATAAGTCAACAGCCATATACACACAGATCTGAAGGTCAAACCTCCTGAAAAGGATGGACTTTAGGTCATTTAGGAAAAGAAAGTCTGAATCTTCATTCAACATGTAAAAGGCTCTTCTCCCAGGGTTACCTAGCGGAAAAGAGGTAAAATGAGTGGTGTGGAAGCTACCAATTTGACCATGGGTAGAGAGCTGTTTCTCAGTCCCACAAAGAAAGACCAAAGGGAACTGTGAAAGAGTTGAGGAAATGAGGTAGAACAACAAAACCCTGGGAGAAATAAAGAGGACCAAGGTCACAGGCTCTGACAACAAAGTTCCTCTAGAAAAGTCTGACAGAAATTAGGCCTAGATCAACATCTCACACTATATGCCAAGATAAACTTCAGAAAGAGCTTGTGATTCAGGCATCAAGGGTGAAATCATAAGCAAATTACTGGAACAAGGAAGAAATTACCCATAAGATCTATGGACAGGGTAAGAGTTCATGACCAAACAAGAGACGGAGAAGTTCACAGAGAGTAAACTGAATAATTTTGATTGCATCTATAATTAGAAGAAAAGCAAAGAACTGAGAAAAAAATTTCCAGTAGGTTTCTAAAGTATATATTACTCAAATTTACAAGAATTAAGAGCCACTGCCCAATTAATTCAGGTCAAAAGAACCTGAAAAAACAGTTTTCAGGGGAAGAAATCAAAGCTATCAATAGCCATATGAAGAAAATGTTCCAAATAACTAATAATCTGAAGTACCTCTTCATACCCATGAGACTAAGATGACAAAAAGAGAAAATGATGAATGTTGGAGAAGATGTGGGAAAATAAGTACACTTAATGCACTGTTGGTCAAGCTGTAAACTAGATCCAACCATTCTGGAGAGCAATTTGGAATTATGCCCCAAATGCTATTAAACTTTACATACCCTTTAACTCAGTGATACCACTTGTTGTTGTTCAGTAATCTTTCAGCTATGTTCAACTCTTCACCCCATTTGGGGTTTTCTTCACAGGGATACTGGAATGGTTTGCCATTTCCTCCTCCAGCTCATTTTATAGATGAGGAAACTGGGGCAAGCACAGGAGAAAACTGAGGCAAACAGTGTTAAGTGACATGCCAGTAAGTATCGGTGGTCAAATTTGAACTCAGGAAGAAGAGTCTTCCTGACCGCAGGCCCGACAACTCTATCCATTGTACTACCTGGCTGCCCCTTAATACCTCTAGAAAGTCTATTTTGCCCCAAAGAGATCAAGGAAAGAGGAGAAAGACCCATAATACATAAATATTTATACCAGCTATTTTTGTGATAGCAAAGAATTAGAAACTAGGGGGATGCCCATAACATGGGGAATGCCTGAACAAGTTATGGTATATGAATTGTGATGGACAACTGCTGTATGGTGTTATAAGAAATGATGAAAGGAATAGTTTCAGAAAAACCTGGGAAGATTTGTATGAACTGATATAAAGTAAAGTGAGCAGAACTAGGAGAACTATTTATACAATAACATGTTGTAAAAGTAATCTAATTTTAAAGAGTAACTCTGATCAACACAATGAACCACCACAATTCCAAAGTACTCATTATGAAACATGCTATCCACTCTCTAGGGAACTGATGGAATCAGAATACAGATGAAGCATATTTTTTTTCTATTTCTTTTATTCTTCCCTTTGGGGGGGCAGTGCATGGCTAATTTGTTTTACATATCTACACATATTTTTAACGAGTTTTATTTTTTTCTTGCCTTCTCAATGGGTAGAGAAGGGGGAAGGTAGAGAATTTGGAACTGAAAGTAAAATAAAATTGAGTTAAAAAAAGGTTCCTCCAGGGACAAGCTAACAAAAGAGGGAAAAGAAAGTAGAGGGTGGTCATAGAACTAACCACAAAGACAGATGACACATCATCAACAGACACCAAGAAAAAGATTGGGGGATACAATGTAGCTATACTTTACATCTAGAATAAAGCTCAGCTGGCCAATGGAGCAAGGGAGGTTTATAAAGAAGGCATTTCCATCACCAGAAGAATTCCTGTTGAGTTAAAGTTGTTATTTTACCCTAAACTAGAAGACCCATAAAGACAGGTACACAATGGGCCAAATGATGACCCTATAAGGTCAAGGAAACTATGGATGCCTGAGGATAAGCGAAAAGATTCCAGGCATTAGAGAAGGCCCCCATCCAGCACCCTCTCAGGGACCAATGCTGTATTGAAGAGTAAAGACTCCTATGTCCTATGGCTACAGAACTTCTATATTTTCTGCCCTCTTGTACTTATAATAAGATTTATGGTGGAGGTAAAAGAATTTTGCCTCCTACTTACTTCCTTTACTCTATCAATCTCACCCAGTTTTGGTGGTTGAAGTGTATATACTTGTAATAGAAAATATGGTTGGAAATAGGGGGTACTGGATTCACAGGTGGAGATAAATGGATATTATGGAGATGAAGATAGGGAATTTAAGTGTATACCCAAGTTCACAAAAAAACAAATTTTAGATGCAAACAAATGTATTTTAATCAGTTCAGTTTCCAACTGAAGCTTGCCTGAATCTCATAGAATATTGAAAGAATTGGTTTTCCTGGTCCAAGAGGGCACTCACATAGACCTAAGCTTTTTACACAAGCAATTTTAATGTCTAACTTAACATGCCTTGAATGTGTTGTTGGTTAGCATTTCCTAAGTCCTAACACCCTTCCTATCATGTAACACTAACAGCACTCAACTCCTAAACATAAGGGATCACAAGGAAAAACAAGAACACTAACACTAGTTATGACCAAGGATGTGCTCTATCATCAAAGGGAAGGGAAATGAGAAGGAAATAAGCATTTTTTAAGCATTAATTATTTGATAGGTATTGTGCTAAAAGCTTTGCAAATATTTCACTCAGTCTTCACAACCACCCTGAGAAAGTGATGTTATGATTTACAGCTGAGGAAAGACAAAGTTGAAATAGTCAAAGGTTAAATGGCTTGCCTCATGCTGTACCTGTTATTTCCGCCACAAGGCTGGGGTTGGACTACATGATTCCCGAGGCACCTTCCAACTCCAGATCTATGTGACCTCTGTGCTCAGGAAGAAGACACCCTGGTCCAGAACTGAGATAACATTAAGTAGTATAGTGGATAGAATATTGGGCTTGGAATCAGAAAGAAATGAGTTCAAATTCTGCCTCAGATAGTTATTAATTATGTGGCCCTAAGCAAGTCATTTAACCTGTCTTACTCAGTTTCCTCAACTGTAAAGTAGGGACAATAATAGCACCTACCTCACAGAGTTACTTGATCATATCAAATATCTGATCATAATCAAATAAGAAAATATGTGTTAAGCACTTTAGCATAGTATCTGGCACACAGAGGCATATAAATGCTAGACTCTAGCTCTGCCCCACCCAACGTTTCCTAGGTGTATCTCCTGACCCCTCTTTTTCCACTCTGCGTCCTGGAATACCTGTTCAATTATTAAACAAACTTCCCTTTACACTAGACTCTTTCATGTTCCCAAAACACTGGGCCACGATGCTCTCTGTTCCCCCAACTGCTACTTCCAAACTCTCTCCATCCTGGCAGGGGAAGAAGACAAAGAATCCATCTTATTTTAAAACCCAGTAAGTAAAACAAGAGTCCTGAACATAATAAGCCCCTAATCAATATTTCCGTTGTTGCATTTTCTTCTCAATTCAATTGTTTCTATTATGACATAAATTTGAGGGTCCCTCACCATCCTGGTCATTCTTAACTAAACCTGCTCCAATCTGTTAGTTCACTTTTGAACAGAACTGAACTTTATCAACATAGTCTGACCAGAGCAGAAATAGGGACTAGTACCTCCTTTTCTGTTCACTGGGAAGCCTAAGAGTACATTAGTTTTTGTTACATTACAGAATCATGTGAAACTTGAAGCAAACTAAATCTGCTTAGTATTTATTACGAATTGACTCACATAAAGAAAGCTACTAAGAAAAACCTTCCTCATTCTCTATTGGTATTAGCTCTGTGTGTATTTTTTAAAATCTAAATAAGAGATAGTGTGACACAGTGAAGAGAGCTGGCCTTGGAAACAAAGACTGGAATTGAAATACTGGGTTTGCAGTATACTGGCTGTGTGACCCTGGGCAATTTATAGCTCTCAGTATTCTAGGCTACTCTATGACTATAAAACACCAAAAAGATGCTAACTGACCTGCACTGGTAAAAGGAATTTTCTTATCTGGGATTTCCTTTAAGAGTGAAATCACAAGTACCATACTGGACTACATATTTACCTCCATTCAATTTCAGTCTTGTTAGTTTTAGCCTACTTCCAGGTTGGTGAGACCTTTTTAGATCTTGATTTGATAATCCAAAATTATACCTCTTCCAGATTCTGTACCCCAGCAAATTTGACAGAAGACACTGGCCCTTCTCTAACTTTATCCAATGGACTAATAAATATACTGAACAGCAAAAAGGCTGAGAATGGAGTCCCTGAGACTTTCCCCAAATTAATATCAAATCCATTAATCAATATTTTTAGCTAGTCCTTCAAATAGTTATACATACATTAAAATATATTACTATCTAACCTATATATTTTTTATCCATCTTGACAACAAGAATACCATAAGAGAATGTAAGATGCCTTACTGAAACCCTGAAACTACTATTTAACTGGCTACTGACCATATCAAAAAAGGGAAATATGATGATTTTTGGTATGACTCATTCTATGGTGGTTCCAAATAAACATAACTATAAAAATGTGTTATGCACATACTGTGTGTATGTATATGTACATATATACACACACACAAACACATAAAAATACATAATACACATATACACCTGACTATAAATGTACACAAACATAAAATGGCAAATTACAGATCAGAACTAAATAATTTCATAATTCAAAAATGCTTCTTTTGACAAAATGATTTATTTTTAAGGATCTAGAAATTATCTACAAAATAATGTTTTTCATAGACTCATAACACTAGGTTTGCAATAGGATAAAGTATTATCAAATTAATCAACAGGCATATGTAGAGCAACAAGATTCGTCATTACTCCATTATGGTTGGTACTAAATTACTTACAAGTTACTTAGAAATATACACAGATAAGTATGTCACCTTCTTTCTCTCAATTCTCCTTAGCAAGCTCATCTATTATTATGACTTTATATTACCTCTATTTTGATGTCTCCCAAATCGCTCTGGTACTAACCTTGGAAGTTTTATATTTCAGGTTTTATGAATTTTTAAAGATATTATATTGTAAAAATATAACAGAATGCCTGTACAAGGTGTCCTCACATTAAAAATAGAAACTATTATGTAATCAGTAAGGTTTGCACCTAGGAAAATGGATAAAGCTGTTAACCTAAAACAAGTGGCACTCAAACAAACAGTATGTGAGTCACATAACTAGCTCCAGAGATTGGAGGCAAAAACCAAGAAGAAACAACATTGAGCAGCTGACAGAAAAAGACAGCAGAATAAGGAAGCATTAGGATAGGCTAAGATGATCACCACCAATTTCTGAACAGGACGCACAGCTCTATTTGCCAAGCAGACAATAAGAGAAGATTGCTATAAGGGAATCCAAAAGGAAGGAGGGATAATCTGGGGACAATCCTCTTGCCTACACAGGCACGAGTGGAAATGACTAAGTACTGACTGCTAAGAGTATCTTTCTTATACACATACGATGTCCTTTCATTCATTGTTTTTTTCTGCTTTCCTTGGAATGCTTTCCCTTCTCCTCTCCTACAGAAGTTCTACATATCCTTCAAAGTCCAACACAAGACCTATCTTTCTGAAGTATGCACAACCATTATGATGAAAAAACCTTTCTTTTATTATAACTGAAAATTAAAGCCCTTCACAATCTGACTCCACCCTATCTTCCCAGACTGATTACATATTGCTTTACTCCAGGTTCCAGAAAGCAGATGATGAAACATATATCCTTCCTTTGGGTAGAAAAGTGGGAGGCTACGGGAACAAAACATATGCTGTCAGACTTGGTTTGCTCTATCAGTCTGTTTTGCTTAACTTTTTCTTTGTTGTAAGAGAGGGTTCATTAAGATAGGAAGGATATATATATAGGGAAATAACTTATGTGGGGGGGGGGGAAGCATCCATGAAGTTTTTTTTTAATAGATATTTATTTTGCTTTTTGTTTTCATTAAAGCTTTCAAAACCCCTATTATGATTTGGGTGAATTAAGGGGGAAATTATTTCGGTGGCGGTGAAGGGGGAAATTATTTCGGTGGCAGTGAAGGGGAAAACAAAGGGGAGAACGCCCGGTGAAAATTGGTAAAAGCTGATGACAATAAGCATAGTTGACTTACTTCACTCTGCTGCTTTTGCTTTCCCAGATAAAGTTAAAGTTCATTGAGAGCAAGGCCAATATTTCATATTTTTTCTATAACCCCCAAACTGCTTAGCACTCTATACATCATAGCTCTCAATTGATTGGTTTAAGATAAATGCAAGATGATTATCAGTTGTTTCTTCTAGAGAGGATCTGAAATTGTCAACTTTAAAATGTGCAATGTGACAATTTAAGTAAGCTACTTAAAATTACAAAGAACTTTAATGATGATTTTACCAGTGAGCTTATTACGAATAAATGTTATTTAAAACAGGGAAAGGGAAAGTTATTATGATCATTTAATTATCAATAAAGATCAAATTATCAAATTCAGTGACAGGGAAACCTAAATGTGTTAACAAGATAATAAGGAAGATGAGCTGAAGGAAACACGTATTCTTATCTAATAACAAGAAAAAAATTAAAACTGTGGTGCCTAAATGAAAAAAATGCATTAATTGATATTAACAAAATGCCATCATTTTATTAGATCATCACATCTACAAAATAATCTGTAATAAAACATTCCAAAAGTTGCTATAAATTTCTCTTCCATCTTCTTCGCTCTATATTCACATGTAAGACATTGGAAAGTGTACTATAGGCCTGTAAGCCTACTTCTGCCATTGGTTGTGTTCTTCAAGGAAGTCACTTCTCTCTGATTCTTAGTCACTTTTAGCTCCAAAGTCTGTGATTTTGAATAGCTATCAACCATTTTATTGTTCTGTGATGGTCAAAATGAGGGACTAATTTTATAAGCAATCTGATAAAATTTATATAAACTGAACATTTAAAGAGATAAAAGCTTTGCAGAAAAAAGTATACATCAGCAAAGGAAAATAAAAAAACCAAAATGTGCAAATGATCCATCTGCAAGTGCAAACCAGAAAACTTAGTATGTATCATAACCAAAATTATATTTCTAAAGCTACATGTAATATAATGTGGCTAAAAAAACCTTTCTGTTGCTAATAACGAGTACAAAAAAAAATTAAAATATTCTAAAAATAACAGTTTTGCTAAGCTAATCTTGAGCTCAATCAACAAAATATTTACAGGCCATTCGACCTACGTATACTATTAGATGGTGTCACTAAATGAAAAAAGATCCCTCCAAAACAAACACCTCCACTGTCAATCAATGAAGTAGGGGTGAAAATGTGATGCAGTCTCATAAAACATGCCACAAAAAAGTTTATCTGTTTGAAGACCACTCTTTTAGGAAAGCAGCGACTGACCAAGACTAAATACTAAAACGGTACATTTATTTTCAAATATCTGCAGAAGATTTTATTGAAAACTGAAAGATTCTCAAAATCAGGGAAGTTATGGGATCTCTCTATACACAGTTCAAATTATTTAAAAGGGTACAAAAAGTCTTAGCAATTACTCAGGATGTACAGTTTTAAAAAGTGCAGATACTAATACACTTATGCAATTTCAAAAGCTTTTAAGCAAAATTTCTTCCATCCAATCTCTTATTTCCCAACTCACAGCAGCAAATACCACTTGCCTTAACTGTCATTTTGATCATGTCACTCTTCTGCTTAGGTGCCCAAAGTAAATCACTATTACTTCTCATGTGAAACCCAAGTTTCTGATCCTAAACATGTACTTTGGAGAATCTCAAAATTGGAAAGGACCTCGGAGTCCATAAAACTCTACCCATAACTGAGAAAAGATTCTTTCTACAAAACACCTAATAAAAAGTAATTGATCATTTGCTTGAAAGTCTTCTAAAGACATGGAACCAATAACCTTTCCAGGAAGAGTGTTCTATTTGTTACAGATCAATAATGTTATGAAACTAATCAAACCTAAGTCCGCCTCTCCAAAACTTCTAGCACTTGCTCCTAGTTTTGTTTGCCCTCTGGAACCAAATCAGACAAGTCTATTCCCTCTTCCACATAACAGTCATTGAAATATCTGAAGATAGCTACCATGAAACTCCTATGTATTCCCCAGCCTAAACAGAGACAATTCTTTCAACAGACTCCCTCATGGTATGATCTCAAGATACTTCACATTTTGGCCATAATCCTCTGGATTCTTCTTAAAATATAATGCTTAGAACTAAACATTATACTTAACGTCTGACCACAGCAGACTTGAGGGTGTTGATCATTTCCCTAATCCCTAGGCCTGGACACTATGGTTTCTCTTAATGAAGCCTTAGTTTGAAAATAGAGAAAGAGGAGATTGATGAATTGGGCATGCAACTAAAAAAGCTAGAAAAAGAACAATATAAAAACCCCCAATTAAATACCAAATTAGAAATTCTGAAAACCAAAGGAGAGATTAATAAAACTGAAATTAAGAAAACTATTGAACTAATAAATAAAACTCAGAGTTGGTTTTATGAAAAAAATAGTAAAATAGATAAATCTTTGGTTAATTTGAATAAAAAAGAAAACCAAATTAACAGTATCAAAAATGAAAAGGGTAAATTCACCACCAATTAAAAGTTAATTAAAACAATGATTAGGAGCTATTTTGCCCA
Source organism: Notamacropus eugenii (assembly GCF_028372415.1). Lineage (NCBI taxonomy): Eukaryota > Metazoa > Chordata > Mammalia > Diprotodontia > Macropodidae > Notamacropus > Notamacropus eugenii. Next base: position 65,586,442 of record NC_092872.1, read on the forward strand.
AGTGCATGCCAATAAATCTGACAATCTTGGTAAAATGGATGAATATTTGCAAAATATAAATTGTCCAGATTAACAGAACAGGAAATAAAATACATAAATAAGGCCATTTCAGAAAAAGAAATTGAACAAGTCATCAAAGAAGTCCCTAAGGAAGAAATCTCCAGGCCCAGATGGATTTACAAGTGAATTCTACCAAACATTTAAAGAACAATTAATTTCAGTACTACATAAACGATTTGAGAAAATAGGAGGAGTCCTACCAAATTCTTTTTATGATAATATATGGTCCTGATACCTAAACCCAAAAGAGTCAAAACAAAGAAAGAAAATTACAGGCCAATTTCCCTAAAGAATATAGATGCAAAAATATTAAGTAAAATACATTATTAGCAAATAGACTGCAACCTATCTCAAAGATAATGCACTATGATGAGGTAGGATTTATACCAGGAATGCAGGGCTGGTTCAACATTAGAAAAACTATCAGCATGAGTGACCATATCAACAACAGAAACCATATGATTATCTCAATAGATACAGAAAAAGCTTTTGACAAAATACAACCAGAATAGGAATAAATGGAGTTTTCCTTAAAATAAGTAGCATCTATCTAAAACCATCAGCAAGCATTATATGTAATGAGGATAAGGACCAGGGATGAAACAAGGATGTTCATTATGACCACTGTTCTGAAATGTTGTATTAGAAATCTTAGCTGTAGCAATAAGAGAAGAAAAATAAACTGAAGTGAATTAGAACAGGCAAAGAAGAAACACAGCTATCACTCTTTGCAGATATGATGGTATACTTACAAAATCCTAGAGAATCAAATAAAAAAGTTACTTGAAATAATAAACAAATTTAGCAAAGTTGCAGGACATAAAATAAACCCACATAAATCATCAGCATTTCTACATTACTAACAAAGCCCAACAGCAAGATAGAGAAATTCCATTTAGAGTTATTTATAAATTTAAAATATAAAATATATAAATTTATAAATATAAAATATTTGGGAGTCTACCTGTCAAAACAAATTCAGAAACTATATGAACACAATTACAAAACACTTTTCACACAAATAAAGTCAGATCTAAAAAATTGAAAAAATATCAATTGCTCCTGGATAGGCCAAGCTACTATAGTAAAAATGACATTCTACCTAAATTAATTTACTTATTCAGTGCCACACCAATCAAATTACTGAAAAATTATAGAACTAGAAAAAATAATAACAGAATTCATCTGGAAGAACAAAGGGTCCAGAATATCAAGAGAATTAATGCAAGGGAAGGTGGCCTTGCCATACCAGATTTTAAATTGTATTATAAAGCAGTAATCATCAAAACTACTTGGTCCTGGCTAAGAAACAGAGTGGTAGATCAGTTGAATAGGTTAGGTATGAAAGACACAGCAGTCAATGACTACAGTAATCTACTCTTTGATAAATCCAAAGACTCCAGCTTCTGGGATAAGAAGTCACTATTTAAGAAAAACTGTTGAGAAAACTGGAAAATAGTATGGCCAAAACTAGATAGGCCAACATCTTACACCCTATACCAAGGTAAAGTCAAAATGGGTACATGATTTTGATATAAAGGCTCATACTGTAAGCAAACTAGGAAAGTCAGGAACAGTTTAGTTTACCTTTCAGATCTATGGAGAAAGTTAGAATTTGTGACCAAACAAGACATAAAGAACATTATGAAATGCAAAATGGATGATGTTGATTAGATTAAATTGAAAAACTTTTGAAAAAACAAAGCTAATGTAACCAAGATTAGAAGGGAAGCAAAAAGGTGGGAATCAGTCTTTAAAGCCAGTGTCCTTGATAAAGGCCTCATTTCTAAAAGAGAGAACTAAGTCAAATTTATATAAATACAAGTCGTTTCCCATTTGATAAATGGTCAAAGAATATGAATAGGCAATTTTCAAATAAGAAAATTAATGCTATTTATGATCATATGAAAAAATGCTCTAAATATCACTACTGATTTGAGAAATGCAAACCAAAACAACTCTGAGGTACCATATCACACCTATCAGATTGGCTAACAAGACAAAACAGGAAGATGATAAATGTTGAAGATGTGGGAAAATTGGAACACTAATGTATTGGTGGTAGAGTTGTAAACTGATCCAACCATTCTAGAGAACAATTTGGAAAATGTCCAAAGGGCTATAAAACTGTGCATACCTTTTGACCCAACAATATCATTTCTAGGTATGTATCCCAAAGAGATCATAAAAATGGGAAAAGGACCCACATGTACAAACACATTTAAAAGCAGCTCTTTTTGTTGTGGCAAAGAACTGGAAATTGAGGGAATGTCCATCAATTGGGGAATGGCTACTGTGTTATAAGAAATGATGAGCAGGCAAACTTCAGAAAAACCTGGGAAGACTTATATGAACTGACGCTGATTGAAGTGAGCAGAACCAGGAGAATAGTGTACACAGTAACAGCCACATTGTGGGATGACTAACTTTCATAGACTTGGCTCTTCTCAGCAATGCAAGGACCTGAGACAACTCCAAAAGACTCATGATGGAAAATGCTATCCACATCCAGAGAAAGAACTATGGAGTCTTAATGCAGATCAAAGCACACTATTTGCTCTCTTTTGTTGTTTTATTTTGTTTCTTCTTCTTGTGGTTCCTCCCATTTTTTCTAATTCTTCTTTACATGTAGAGCCCATATCAGATTGCATGCCACCTTGGGGAGGGAGAGGGATAAAACTTAAAATTCAAAAGCTCATGGAAGTAAAGGCTGAAAACTAAAATAATTTTTTTTTAAAAGACACGCAAAATAAAACTAAGGGAATGAAAAAAATGAAGCCTTAGGTTGTATTAGGTTTTTTTTTTTCCGGTTGATATATTACACTATGGACTTATATTGGGCTTTAAGTCAACTAAAATCCCCAGATCTTTTTTAAATCAACCGCTGTTTAGCTATCTTCTCCTTGTGAAATGAATTCGACTCCAAGTATAATATCTGGCATTTATGCCTATTAACTTTTATCTTAGATTCAGCCCAATGTTCTAGCCTGTCAGGATTCTTTTGGATCCTGTTATCCAGTAGGTTAATAATCTCTCCTCAGCCGGTTATCATCTGCAAATATATACCATTTATGTCTTTTCCAAGTCACTGAAAAAAAGTTAAATAGCAAAGGGCCAATTGTGCATCCCTGGGAACTCCAGTAAGGATCACTTTCAGTTTAATCAATCAGGTCCAAATTCACCTAAATGTACTATTGTCCATATTTCTCTACCTTGCTCACAAAAACAGCAAGAGTGACTCTGTCAAATGCTTTGTGAAAATCTGAGTAAATTGTAACTAAAAAATCCTTAGTCTGGCATGTCCTTGAGGAAACTATATCTGCTCTTTGTGTTCTTTTATGTGCTTCTTTTATGACATTCACTAAGCAACCTTTAATAACATGTTCCAGAATTTTGCCAGAATTTAATCCTAGCTGAATGGGCCTTCATTTAGACTTCATTCTCTTCCCTTAAAAAAAAAAAAAAGAGAGATTTGCCCTTTTCTAATGTTGCATCACCTTTCTTTTCTTCACAGGTTTCAAAGATCTCTTGAGTGTGAGCTCACCAATCACCTTAATGCCTATTCTATCAGTACCGTGAGCATCTGGGCAGTTATATGTTTTCTTAGCTCCTTACTAGCCATTTTTATCCTGGTAAAGAAAACAGGAGCAAAATAAAAAGTCAAATGGTTCTATATTCTCTCCACTGTTTCATCTCATCAACCTTAAACAGCAGGTCAACTGCCTTTTTTCAGCTTTCTATTTTCTCGTAGCTTAAAAAACTATTGGTCTTAGTTTTTTTCACTCAAGTCTGAGCACTGGTGCTCTTAAAGTCTTACAACCATGCTATGCTTGTGTTTATTTTCCATTAACTCTCCACACTTCTAACTTCTATAAGTATCATCAGTCAAAAAAAAAAAACAACAAAAAAAAACCTTTATTGAACTTTGTTTTATTAAACTTAAGTCTTTGTTTAATCAAAAAAACCTTTAATAAACCCCTTCTATGTACTAAGCACCATGCCAGGCACAGGAATACAAAGACAAAAACATTCCTAACCTCAAAAAGCTTATTTTCTATAGGGTGAAACAACATGTGCACATGTATACAACATACATACAAAGTTGTTCAATTTAAATCAGTGATTAATTTTTTGCGCCTCCACATCACTCTTTAAACATTTGTCACTCAAACTGTTCCTTTCTTTATCTTCAGAATCTCATTCTTCAGAGTCATCTATCCTTGCTTAGCCTACTCTCTTGCATCTCACCTATGTCTAGTGCTCTTGCTTTCCCACTCCCCACTGTCTCAGTTCCTTGCAATCTGGCTCCTGAACCCACTACTCTACTGCAATTGCTCTCAAGGGTCACAAATGAACACTTAATAATCAAATCACATTCGTTTAGTCACTCATTCTTGACCTCTCCTTTACTTTGATATGACTGACCACTCCATCCCTCCTGGGTACTCTTGCCTCTACTGACTTCAGAAATATTTTATTCTCATCATGCTCCTTAAATGGTACCTTGTCCATATCATTCATTGTCCTCTTTCAAGCCTCTTATTGTGGGTGCTGCCCAGTAATTTTCTCTCCTTTACATATCATCTCTCCTGTAGTAATCATATTCATTCTCATAATTTCAACTTCTACCTCTATGAAAAGACTACAGTTATCCCTTTCAAATCATGATTTACCTATCAAAGCTATATCACAAGTTGGCATAAAAAATTAAATGGGAATTTTGAAGGATTTAGTGGAAGCCTCAGATGACACAGGAAAAGTTTAGAAACTCAGAAAATAATAATTCAGACTTCTTCTCTGGTACAAAGGGAGGGTCAATAAATTTTACGAGGATTTTCCAGATTGGGGGGTGCCACATCCCTAATCCATACATGGAAAGGATAACTATACACCAATCTCCATCTCTAGTCCTGATCACAACGAGTATTTCATCTAGCATTAGGACACCTAAATAGAGAAGGTCCATAGATCCATCAGCAGTTAAAACTCATGTCTTCGCTTTGTCTATATTCTTCACTTCTCATTCACAATAACTAAGATGTATTCCACATCTTAGACATTTGTCACATATCCATGCACTCTTCTCCCATCATCACCACCTTAGTATAAGTTCTTACTACCACCTAACCAGAGTGCTGCAATAACCTCTTAAATCTTCATGACCCCACTTAACCTCAATCTAATCTGGTCTTCCTTCATACCAATAGCAGATTTATCATTCTTACATCTTACTTTTTGACTCAAAAATCTTTAGTGGGTCCCTATTTACTATTAAGAAAAGTTAAAACTCCTTTGCCTGGCATTCAAAGTCCTCTAAAATCAGACTCCGCACCATTTTTCTAGCCTTATCTCACATTACCCACCTCCAAAAACTACTTTCTAGCTAAACTAGTCTTCCCTGATCCCCAAAACAGTCTTCAAATGATTCCCTATGCTTGGAATGGCTTCCCTGTCCTTTCTTCGAAAGCATAGTTCAGTACCAATTCTTCCATGAAGATCTTCCCTAATTCTCCCTCAATCCTTGTCATATTCTTCCTACTCAGATTTCACGGAATTTTGCTTTGAAAATCTCTAATCACATAATGTGTATTATGAACTTTTTGATCTTATGTTCTACTAGCCTTTAAGCTTGTATCTTCTCTAAACTTTGTACCTTTCCAAATACCTAGCCAGATGTCTACACATAGTAGGCATTTAATAAGCACATTCCTTCATTTATTTATCAGTATCTGTGCCGATGTGTGCATATCAGCACCTCAGAGGATGCAAAAGTAAAGAAGATGCAATCTCTACCCTCATAATATGTTAAGTCTTTCAAGAATTACACTGGATCAGGAGGTGAAAGATGGCTAAATCACAATCCTGGTTTGATCACTTACAAAATACTGCGTATGAACTTATTCAAATCAGTCAATCTCATGGAGCCTGGTTTCCTCACAGGCACATAGAAGTAACAAATATTTCTGTTCTATATACCTTTTATTGTTATTCCAAGAATCACATGGCAAAAGCATACAAACACTCTGAAAACTGTAACATATTACTTAAATACAAGGTATTTTTATCAGAGATCACAGAAATTTAAATCTAAAACTGACAATTCAACCTTTCATTTTATAGATGAAAAATCTGAATTAACGAAGTGACCCACAAGTTAGTCAATATCTAAGGAATACTCAAAAGTGCACTGTGGAAAGCCACTAATAAATGGAAAATGTATTTGCTACTATCTTCCCCACTCCTTTCAAACTGTTCTTTTGGAGGGGGGGGGAAGGGGAGACCAGACCTGTAATTTCATTGATGCAGAGAATTTCTTTGATGTAGGTAGCTAGATGGCACAATGGTTACAACACTGGCTCATCTTCCTGCGCTCAAATTCGGCCTCAGACACTAGCTATGTGACCTGGGCAAATTGCTTAACCCAGTACGCCTCAGTTCCTCATCTGTAAAATGAACTGGAGAAAGAAATGGCGAACCACTCTGGTATCCTAGCCGAAAAAACTCCAAATGAAGTCACAGTCAGACACGACTAAAATGACTGTACAACAAAGAGAATTCCTGATGAGTTAACACCAATAGAGTTGTAATTGTTCAAAATCATAAAATCTTTTGAGTTGTCTAAGACACTGATGGTTTAAGTGATTTTCCCAGGATTAAAAAGCGTCAGTTAGGACCCAAATCCACCTTCCTGACTCCTGTTCTAGTTAGCTCTCTATCCATTATCTCAAGCTACTTCTTTCTTTATATTTACTTATCATAAATTAAAACTGAGAGGGACCTTAGACACCAGCTAACTCAACTTCTAGATTATTTTACAGATGAGGGAACTGAGATCCACAAAACATAAGTGATTTGCCAAGGTCACTGGCAGCAGCCAGAATTCAAAATGAAGTTTTCCAACACCAAACCTGGTATTCTTGCCAGTCTTGACCTGTGTTATTTTCTCCCAACAGAATGTAAGTTTTGTTTTTGTCTTTGCATCCCAGGGCCTAAGCACAATGCTCAGGACATATTGCATGAATGAATCTTATAGATGACAAAACTAAGGTCAAAGAGATTAAATGATCTGCAAAAGATTTCAACAACTAGTTAGTGACAAAGCTAAGATTTGAACTGAGGGTCTCTTGTAAAGCCTAGCGTTCTTTCCTTTAAACCACACTTTTAAGGCCCACCCTACAATAGGGTTCCCCATATAGATTCTTCGGTTCCTAAAATGAAACAAACCAACTTTGAGGTACAGGGGAGGAGAAACGTCAATTTTAGACTTAATAGGAACAATTCATGAAGGATTATATCACAGCCCTTTTTTAAACAAATCTGCCCATGAACATACAGCTAACAAATATGTAAGATACTTATAAAAATACACCCACCCCCATTCTGTCTCTCTAGGTTCTCAAAAAGTTTCAACTGTTTAACCAATTCAACTATGCTGTCCTTGAACCTTATAGCTCATTGTCCCTATAGAAGCATTTCCAAAAGCCAGCTCTGAAATACTCCCAATATTCTGCCTGCTCCATCAAGTGCTGCTAAACACAGCTGGATGAGTCACACACACCTCATGACTTGAGATTATTACAATTTATAGTCTTCCCTCAACTAGGTCCACATACCTAATCCTTTCACTTTCCCTTGATCCATTCTCTATCTCTATCACTCCTCACACTTTGGCTGTCCCAAATTGTCCCTTCTCAAACTATCTCCATCACCACACCCCTACCCTCTCTCAGAATACCTTCCCTCACACTTCTCCTAAGAAAAAAAAAAAACTACAGGCTATTCTAACAAAGATCCCTCTCAATTGTACAATCCCCCATTCTTCAGTCTCGCTCCACTTTCATGGTAGTAGATGACCCCTTTCTTTATAAATACCAACTCCTCTATTTATGCCCTTGATCCTATCCCATTCTGTCACCTCCAAAATTTAGAGCCTTCCATTGTCCCTCCTCTCTCTCTAATTTTCAACCTCTCCTTATCCACTGGCCCCTTCCACACTGCCAACATATCCAGATCTTCCCTATCTTTTAAAATCTTTTATTTGACTTCTCTCTTAACTTCCTCTTTCAATACCAGAATCCTAGAAAAAGCTGTCCACATTTATTGCTTTTAGTTCCTTACCTCCCCCTTCACTTCTCAACCATCTGCATTCTGGTTTCTATCACAATCATCCCATGGTCCACGGTCACCAATTGCCTCTTTACTGTTACAACCAGTGGCCTTTTCTCAGTCCTTATCCTGCTAAATAGCTGAAGCTTGACACCATGGACCACTCTATCCTTCTGGAAACACTACTCTTTGAGTCTTTCTGACATTACTTATGTTCCATCTTTCTCAATCTTCATTGCAAGATAATCTGTCATAGTTTACCACAGATGTATCGGCATATGCCAGGGTCTCCATCTTGGGCCTTTTGCACTTCTCTCTACCTAGTGCATTGGTAAACATCAATTCCCAAAGATGCAACCACCATCTCTACACAGATGACCCCCAAATCTACATATCTAACCCTAATCTCTCTACTAAGCTTTAGTCCTGCATCTCCAGTTATATGATAAAGAGTTCTCAACCCAGATGTCCCAGGGATATCTCAATTCAATAAATGCAAAACAAAACATTCTCTTCATCCCTAAACTGAGGTGCCTCCTAACTTCCCCATTTCTGATGAGGACACCACCATACTTCTAATTATTCATGTTTAAAACCTAAAAGTCACCCTCAACTTTTCAGTCTCACTTTTCCCCTAACAATATTCAATCAATTACCAAGTCTTATGAATCCCAACTTCTTATCTATCTACTCCTATCCATTCATTTCATTTTTTCCCTCACAGCACAGTCACACTAGACCAAGCCCTTATCAACCCCTCTCTGGACTACCATAACAGCCTAATCAACTAATCTACCAGCACTCTGCCACGCCCTTCTCCAATCTTATCTTCCACTCAGGTGTCAAGGTGCTATCACTAAAGTACAGTTAATCTAACCAAGTTACTTCCCTACTCAAGAAATTTCAGTAATTCAGCAATGCCTTTGTGATGAAATAAAAATAGTTCTTTGGTATTTAAAGCTTTTCACAATCTAGCTCCAGCCTATATTTCCAGGCTGATTATGTACTAGCCCCTTTCCAGGATTCATTCTATGAGCCTGCCAAACGAGTCTACTTGTTATTATCTACATCCCATCTCCTGCTTGTGTCTGTCCCCAGGCAGAAGTCTCCAGTGTCTAGAATACTATCCTCCTATTCCCCTACCCCTTGGTACCTTTATTTTCAACTCAAATGCAACCTGACTTCCTTTGTCGTGTTTTCCTCCCCAATCACTGTGTATTTATGCTGCATACACACACATGTGTATATATGTTTACCCACAGTGTATATATATATATATATATATATATATATATATATATATATATATATATATATATATATACACACACATATATACATACATTCAGTATACATAGATATATATGTAGATATATCTATATCTAATATAGATATATCTATATGTATACTGAATACACACACATATATGCGTGTACGTGGCATGTGTGTACAAAGAGGCAGCATGGGGCAATTGATAAAAAACCAGCCATGAAGTTTGGAAGGCCTGGGTTCAAGTCCAGATAAGGCCTAGTGAAATGACACTGGAAAAGTCATTCTTAGTTCCAGGCACCAAGGCAATTGGACAACTTCTAAAGACTGCAAATTACAAGGGTGTCAGTCTGCATTGGTAGAGGGAGTTTCCACACATTGGGACATCTAGACAACAATGAAATTGCAGATTTAGTCCCCATTATTGCTTCTTCATTACTACCATGTACATGCTTTGCATTCTGCACCCTACCCACCCCACCCCCCCAGGGCAATATAAGCAGCTTAAAAGCAGGGTCTATCTTGCTGTGGTATTCATGAGCTTAGCACATAAAAAGTATGTGACAAATGTCTAGTTTGATTTACTCCTCCTTCATAAAAACGGATCAAATGATGACTCTTTGGAGCTCAGTTTCATGTGTAAGACCCTTTCTGGTTCTAAATCCTGTGATTCTAAGAAAAATGCTCCAACTAGCTATTTCTGAAATACAAAAAAAAAAAAGCATCTTGATTGTAAAAAAACAAAACAAAACAAAAAACCACCCACCCACAACTAATGTTAACTGAACTTCTGCAACTGAACTTCACTGTTCCTCTGGATATTCAATTAATGAAATTAATGAAAGAAAGATGACAGGGAATTTTGGGTCCTGGTGAGGCTCCTGTTCTAATCAACTAACCCCTGCCCCCTTTCTCTTGCTCTTGAGCTCAGCACTTTTCCATCTGTCCATTTTAAGGATATAGATCATATCCAACTCAGGTCTGACCAGGCAAGTCCCAGCTATGAACAAGAGATTTTTTTTTTTAGAAAACTATACATCCAAACTCATGCCACCGATAAACTTTAGAAAAAAATTTAATTAATTTATTTTTAGTTTTCAACATTCACTTTTATAAGATCTTATAAGATTGAGTTCTAAATTTTCCCCCTCCTTTCTTCCCCCCCTCCCCAAAACAGCATACAATCTGATATAGGCTATACATGTACAATCACATTAAACATATTTCCACATTAGAATTATTGTGAGAGAAGAATCAGAACAAAATGGAAAAACTACAAGAAAAAAGAGAAAATAGTCTGCTTCAATTGGCATTCAGACTCCACAGTTCTTTCTCTGGATGTGGACAATAGCATTTTCCATCTTGAGTCTTTTGGAACTATCTTAGATAATTGCATTGCTGAGAAGACTTCAGTCTAACAAAGCTGGTCATCACACTATGTTGCTGTTACTGTGTCCAATGTTCTCCTGGTTCTTCTCACTTCAGTCAGTATCAGTTCATGCAAAACTTTCTGAAATTCGCCTGCTCATCATTTCTTATGGAACAATAGTATTCCATTATATTCACATACCACAACTTGTTCAGTCATTTCTTCAAATGATGGGCATCCTCTTAATTTCCAATTCGTGGCCACCACAGAAAGAGCTGCTATAAATATTTTTGTACATGTGGGTCCTTTACCCTTTTTTATGATCTCTTTGGGATAGAGCTAGCAGCGTTATTGCTGGGTCAAAGGGTAGGCACAGTTTTATAGCCGTTTGGACATAGTTCCAAATTGTTCTTCAGAATGGTTGGATCAGTTTACAACTCCACTAACAATTCATTAGTGTCCCAATTTTCCCACATTTCCAACATTTATCATTGTCCCATTTTGTCATGTTAGTCAATCCAATAGGTATGATGCAGTACCATTGACTAACTTCTACAGTACAAGTACCAGGAGTTAGCCACTTTCCCCTGCAAGCTCCAACCTACAGTATTATTCTAGGATACCATCAAATTCTTTGTTTCTGCCCTTAGGCTAGTTCCCCTTCCTCTCTGCCTTTCCTTCTCCTTCCCCCTCCACCCACCGTGCCTGTATACACCTCAGATGTGCTGGTCTTCCCAGTATCTATGCAATCAATGCTCATCGCAGACAAGGTACTCAAAAATTCTGCTGCCTGAATACAATGCATGATTGTTCTAGACACTAAATGTTCCAATAGTGTCACAGTCTCTGTATTTGTAAGCAGCCCTATTTAGCCCAAAACTCAGTCTCAGTTCTCTGTAAAGGGCAACTTAAACTTCTATAGTGAAAATGTTGGCCACGCTGAAACCTGCCTTCCATTTATAACATCACTGCTATGAAACAAACTATCCCATAACATTGTTTCACCTGGTCATATATTCACAGAATTAAGTAACTGTTATTCATCAGCTGTGGAATATGCATATGCTTATGCTCAATTAAGACTGCTTTTTAGCACCTTTGAACAAGGTGAATCAGTGCTGGAGGACAGTCAAGGCAGGGAGTCATGAAGTGTATCAGTGAGCACTTCAATATTAATTCCTAAGTACCCTATGCATATAACGCCCTTGCACACGGTCCGCACTTTCCTCACTCAGCCTGCAGCGCCACCTCTCCTTCCTTCCACTGCCCATCCTACTTTCAGACACAGCTCAAGGATCATCTTTTGCATGAACCTTTCATTATTTCCTCCAACTGCTAAAATATCTTGTATTTTACAACTTTGTATATATCTGTATTTATACTGTATATATCTATATACATACTTGTCTCTCCCATTAGACTATAAACTTCTCGTCAGAATTGTTTCGTTCTTTTTAGGTATATTACCAGCATAATGCCTGGTCTATAGCAGCTGCTTAACAAATACTTGTTAAGTAATTGATTTCTGGGTTTGTGCCTTCCCTCCAAAGGACCTCCAAGGTATAGGAAGTTATTTATAAAATACTAAAGGCTCTTTCCTCACAACAATCTGGTAAGGGAGGGAGTATAATTATGATTTCCATTTTTTAACAGTTAAACGACTTGGCCTGAAGTGATAGGTCAGGTATCATCTGATGCCAAGGCCAATCGATGCCCTTTCCACAGCTCCAAGTTGCTCATTTCTATGCATAGTCCAGCACATAGAACTTGTGACTTCTGAATGTCTATGCAATGTTCTACACAGAAAAGGCACTCAAAAAATGTTACCCAAATACAAAGCTGGAATGTTAATATTTAAAAAGCAGTAAAATCAACTTTTCGCGTTAAATGGTATGGATAATTCACAAGTAATTTATATTTACCTTTAGAATACATTTATTACTTTTCCAGCAATTTGTCTTCTAAATATTACTTCCATAGGTAATGGAAATATAAAATATAAGCCAGATGTAGAATTCTTTCATAAAATATGTCATCCATAACATAAAGGACCAGGAGAGGAGTAGGGGTGTCCTAGTCATGTGGCAAAAGCAAGGATTAACAGATAGACAGCCCAAGTGCTGTACTGGTTAAAAAAAAAAAAACCCTAGAAAGGGCTGTTGTGGAAAAAGCTCCATAGGAAGTTTATGGAAACATACAAAAAAGAATCACACAAAAGGAAAGATGAGTTTGGGGGTGGGGAAAGGGTATCCACATCAAAAGAAAGCAAGCATTTTTGCAGCCCATCTTAAAAAGAATAGTAATCCCTTAACATCTACTGACAGCCATAAACGGAACACTGGAAAGCAGAAAAGCGCTTTGACATTTTAAAATTTGTGGAGGTAAATCCACAGAGTAAATAATCAAATACTGTTAGGTCAACTGCTTCCAAGGTGACTTAAAAGATATAAAAAGAAAATCAATAACAAACAGAATTACACACACACACACACACACACACACACACGTAATTTCATAGGATCGGAGCTCAGTACTTGAAAGCGGCCCTAGAGATAATCTTGCCCAATCCCTTCAACGGACAGATAAGAAAACCAAGGCACAGGAGACTTTACCTCCCAGCCCAGGGTAGCCCAATTTGGAAGCATCTTAGCCAGAGCACAGGAACGTGACCAAATAGAAAACGCCTTCCCTAGCAGCTGAAAACGCTGCCTGGCTTTGCAGCGTTGCTACAACTTAACTCTACACTATCTCGCTACACCACTACTTACTGGTGCCTCTCACGCGATCCTCACACCTGCAAAGTTCTCCCTCCTCTCCTGGACTCTCCAGTCTCATCTCCAACCCAGCTTTCCCCACTGGCCTTCCAGATCCCTCCCAGGGCTGGAGCTTCCAGCCCAGATTAGACGATTAAGCACTAGGTAATTCACGTTATCTGTTTGGAAGGGAGCTCCTCCAGGGCACGGACCCAGGCTGGCCTTTCTTTGTATCTGCAGGGCTTAGCCTAACGCTAGGGACGGAGCTCCTTCCACCAACGTCACTCTTCAGCTCCAAAGATGGGAGGTTTTAGGTGGGTTAGGGGCTTTTTTTGGGTGGTTTTACTTATTTTTTGAGGGCGTTTCTGTGCGTGCACGAAAAAGCACTGCCCAGTCGGTATGCCTCCCCACCTCCTAAAACGATCCCTCGCTCGGGTCCCAGAAAACCGGGTCCTCCCAGAGCGGCAGCTCCCCTGCCGCCGTCCTCGTGATAGTCATCTCTCTCCCACTAGAAATCTGATTTAGCAGCAAGAGGAGGAAAAACAAATCTTCTCCCAACACGTGTTGGATGAATGTGTAAAAAAAAAAAAAAAAAGTCATTCCCATTCAAACATTTCGAAACGCCGAGCAAATATTCAGACAAGTTTCTAGGGCGAAAATAATTCTTAGTCATCTGGTGATGGAATTCGCCCGCACCCCCTCCCCCCCACCCCGGGCACCCGGGAAGCGGCCGCCGCGCTTCACACCTACTTAGCCCCCGGCTCCCGGGGCCAGCACAAAGATAGGGGAGGGGAGGTCCGCACTCGGGGCAGGAGGGGCCGGAGGCTCCGGCGGGGCTGGGGGGGGGGGGTCAGGAGTCCGCGACACCCCCCGCCAGACACCCTCCCGGCCCCGGGCGGAGAGGCCAGCCCCGCGAGCCCGGGCTCCCCGCCGCCGCCCCCCGCCTCCTCACAATCTCCGTCTGCGGTCTGTCTGGCCGAGGCGGCGGCGGAGCCCCGGGAGGAGCCCTCCTCCGTCTCCCGCAAGCCGCCCGACCACCCCCGGCGCCCCCGGGGCCCGCGCCATGTTGGAGAAAGGGGCCGCGGCCCCAGCGCCCCCGTCCGCCTCCGCCGCCGCCCCGGCCCCTCCCCCCTCCTGCGGCTCACCCGTCGCCCCTGGGACCAGCCCCGCGGCCGCCAGGAGGAGAAACATCTGGTAGCGGGGGGGAACGGTCGTCTTCCCCGCGACGGCCGCCGCCGCGGCCGCCTCCATGGTCCCGCGTCGTAGTCCGCGTCGGGTCCTTTCGAGGGGCCGGGGCCGCGTCTCGGTGCCCCCGCCCCGAGGAACCAGAGAGCCTCGCCTCGCGCCGCGGCCTCGTTCGGCCCCTTTGTAACTGCTCGGGGGGGGCCCTCCCATTGGCTGCGAGGGACGTCCCGGCCCCGCCTCCCGGCAGCTGCCGAGACGGGAGAACAACAAGAGAGGCGAGAGCCCGGCCCGCAGGGCCGCAGCCAATCCGGGGCCGGAGGGCGCCGGGAACGGCCGGGCCCCCGCCTCCTTCCCAGTCCCTCCACAGGCTCACCCCTCCCACCCCGCCTCCTTCCCAGGCTCCCAGGACTCCCCCGCCCCCTCCTCAGCCCCACCCCCTCACCCCGCGTCCCCCCACGCCGGAGGTTTCGGATGGTGCAAGAAGTGGGGGGGGGGGGGGGTGAGCAGTGAGCCGTGCACTGGAAGAGGAAGCGGCCGCCGAAGCCAGGGGCTCTGGGGTCCCTAGAGCTGGGGGGCGCCCAAGGGGCCCCAGCATGTTGTGCCCGCGGAGGGGAAGTACTTCAGGACTGGGGGCCTCTCTCCGCTCGGTGCACGGGGACCGGGGCGGCCGCACCCCCTTCCCAGGGGACCGTTATCGCCCTGGGCCACTCCGGAGCTGCCGCCAGCTCCGGGCCCTCTTCCGTCCCCACTCCCCATTCCTCCTCCGACGGCCCCCCTTCCCCCGAAGCCCTCGGAGACGTGACCTCGGGGCCGTCTGCGCTTCACCACTCTTACTAACTGAGCCCGGAGAGCCGAGCAGGCCGGAATGGGGCCGCCCCGTTTTCTAACCACTCCAGCGGCGGGATGGGGGAAAGGCGGTCTACACCGCACGCACGATCGCCGAGACCCCCCGGGACTCAAGAGCCCTTGCCTCTCTGGCTCGCCCCTTTCATGAAGTCAAATAAACTCGGGAGAAACTCGGAAGGGGTAGAGGGAACTCTCGCCGCCGAGACGAGGCAGCCCGTTCTGCAACCACAAGTGGCTAATGTTTAAAACCTGCGGTGTTTGCAGTACCACGGGTATCCAGCGTGCCTCTTTGGGGAATCTTTGGTTTCCTTCAAGACGAAAATAAGCTGAACTACTTTTCCATTCTTGATTTTCTCGGCTGAGAGACACTCCTCCCACCTTCACTTCAGTATGTGCCAAAATAATTTAGCAGCCAGACTTCTGATTCTGCAATAAAATACTTTTACTTTCGATACAAATACTATGCAGTTTTTTAACGCTAAACTTTTTTTTTTAACAGAAAGCTTCAATATCTATTTTCCATTTATTTGGCTTCAATCCTTTTTTTTTTTTTTAAACTTAATGATCTCTCCTTGCCTCAGTCTCCTGGCTTCCTTCAAGTCACTGCTAAAATCCCACCTTCTGCAACAAGCCTTTCCCAGTTCCCCCTAATACCTCTCCTCAGTGATTATCTCCACTTTATGCTGTTTACATATATATATGTATATATATATATATATATATATATATATATATATACACACATATATTCATAGTTGTTTACTTGTTGTCTCTCCCATTAGACTACGAGCTCCTTGAGGATCAGGAGTTTTTGACTTTGTACCCTTAGTGCCTGGCACAAAGTAGGTGAGCTTTATAAACGCTTATTGATTTGACTTTTTGACTTGGATAAGGAACTTGTCCTCATTTATGGATTCCCTTAAAATGTGTTTGGGCGATAATGTATTAATAAAAGTGGTTAAGAAAACCTTTAAATCTGGAGACTTTAAAAGCCTAGTAAGAGTGGGAGTAATAGTGATTAGGGCTGATGCAAATGAATATAGCTTTTAATCCTCCCCAGAGTGGCTTGTATTTAAGGAGTTTAAATTGTTAAGATAAATGAATTAACTCACTGGTGCCTGCGACACAGGGCAGCAGTGAATAGATCGCCTGACCTGGAGTCAGGAGAACCTGAGCTCAGATGTGACCTCAGACGCTTATTAGCGGTGTGACGTTGGGAAAGTCATTTACCCCTGTTTGCCCTAGTTTTCTCATCTGAAAAATGGGTTGGAGAGGAAAATGGTAAACCAATCCAGTATCTATGTCATGAACACCCCAAGTAGGGTCACTGTGAGTCTGACACAACAAAAGCCTGAGACACAATCCCCCCCACTCCTCCCCACCTCTATTTAGAGACCTTTGCGTGCCGTCTGCTTACAGAAAGGAAAGCAGTCAACACTTCTGCTCCTAACCATCTCCTTTCTTAGGGGTTCGGCGACTTGATGTCTCACTCTCAAAAGTTTCTAATTGCTGATCTAGCTTTTTTTCTAATGATTAGAATGTGTTTGTGGACTAGATACAGTGTTTCTCTCCCTCAGAAAGTCTCCGATAGACACTGACTAATTGTATCTCTCCAGGCTCCATAAGGGCTTCCATCTTACTAGTCTTATTTAGAATCAACTGTTTTGCTTGGTTTCAACTCCAGGAACTTCATTCCTTCCCCCAGAATAAATTCCTCACCTGAAATCTCATCGTCATGTGGACTGACTCAGTTTTTGATAATCTTGATAATCCAACACCTCTTCTGTTTCCTGAGTTGCCTCTCCCCTTAGTTTGGAGCTAGGGGCTGGAAAGCTAAGCAGTCAACTCAGAACTTTTCAAATATTTATTTTCCATCAGTTGCCCAACTTGGTTTCCGAGTGGGTCCCAGACGCCCCTTCCCCTTTTCAGCTTCCTTTTGTGAATTGGCTTCCTCGATAGTGACTGTCTTATTTTTTGTTTATATATCTCCAGAACTGAAGATAGTGTCTGGCGCTTAATATGTGTGCTTAATAGACGTTTATTGACTAAAGACAATAATAATCCTCAAATTCTCAAGTCAATTTTCATGAAATGCATTTTATGTCAGCTATTCTAGGATGATATTTTGGAAAATATATCAAATCCACTGATTCTATGATACCACCACCTCAGATCTCAGTCTTGAGCTATTATGAAAATATGGATGTCTTTGTATGTCACATCTTTCTGTTTCCCTGTTTAGTCACTAAGAGAGAGGAAGGAGGTGAGGAGCAAGATGCTTGGAAGGGCAAATGGCCTTTTCCTAACACAAGTTGTAAGTAAAGGGTAATCAAACATTTCTTGGAAGTGAAAGTAAAATCCTACAGCTAAAGGAAGTCTGCTATTTTTCACCTCAGGAATATGAGTCTTAGGCAAACTAGGATAATTAATGAAATATCTAGAGCAGGAGTTGTTAATGGGGTCACTGAACTTTTTTTAAAAAATTAAAACTATGCAGGATGTTCCCAATATCTTAGTGCAGTTTTAAACTGTACACTGTAATTCAAGGTAATTGTTTTCCTATGTAATCTATGTATATTACATGTAAGTAGTTTTGAACTATCTTTGATTACTATATAGGTTATCGCTTTGGAAATATTTCAATATTTCTTCTGATTGATAGGAATACTTCCAACTATGTAACCAATTTATACCATTTAATCTTCCATGATTCTTCTGTGTTCTTGGAAGGGGAACATTGTTCATCTGTGATGTCTTTCCAAGATACATACATACATATGTATGTGTATATATATATACTAATAGAATATTTTTATAGACTACACACCTAACTGCATATTATGGTCCACAGTAGACAACAGGCATTTTCCCCTATAGTGCTTACTTCCCCACATGTGTGTCTGAGTGTCTGTGTCAGTGTGTGCATGCACATATACATATGCACACACAAATGATACATACATCATTATCCAGACCCACATTGAACCAACCAAGTAGAATATAAACTGCTTGGGGGCAAGAAGTATTTAATTTTTAACTTTATATCCCCAATATCTAGTAGAGTACTTCACACATAGTAGGTGCTTAATAGGTGTTTGTTGAAATGAATTTTTAACTCATGTTCTTTCCTACATGGAGAGTTAAACTAGCCATCTTTTATCCTGATATTCTTTAGGAGGCCATATAGAAATCTGAGGCTTGATATAATTAACCCAATATCATCTTCAAATAAGAACACTTGGAGGGCCTCATTATCTACAGGAAATCTTCCTTGTCTTTGGACTCCCTACAAGATAGTCCCCATGACAATGGCAAGCACCTTTGGCAATATACATCTCCAATTTATTATGCCACATGTATTAATAATGAAAACGTCATTGAACAAAAATCATCTCTGTAGTTACATTTATCAAGGAATCTCATTATAGGCATAGGAAGTTCAATGTTGCAGCCTTAAAGGACTTTAAATAGCATTTTGTTCTACTATCTTAAATGTTTTATAATTTTAAAAAACTGTTTAGCCTTATGTGCTCTGAACATTTTAGTCAATTATAAGGCTGTGAAAACGTGATCAGTTGTGGAAAGTAATCTATGAAAGCCGGCTTGTTCCCTTCTCATATTTTTTTTTTTATCAAGTATAATCTCAAGAAGAAATATAAAGATAAGTCACTTGAATCAATGACAACTCCATTTTTAACTTTTTTTTTTAAAAAAACCATTGATTTTGAAAAATGGAAATTGGATATGGGTAATGTTTCTAAATCTGATTAATGAGTTAAAGCAGTTATCACAATGAGGAAGTCATGGTAGCTCAGAAGCTATCTCAGCCAGCTAACACTTGATCTCTTTGCCATGCAGAGATATGTGACAACCAAAAGCATCCCTGACTTAGCATATAGACTTATTTGCTAAACATTGAGTAGGATGGCAAAAGATTGATTATAGGTAGTGCCACCTCATGTAACAGCAAAAAAAAATAACCAAGGGCAAAATGATTTTCCAGAAAGTTTGCCATGAGATGGTTATTCTGATAGCATTTATAAATAAAATTGGAAGAATAGATGAAAAATGGGATAGATTTGCCAGCAATTTGTCATCCCTGATGGTAGGGAAACCACCACACTTACATTCAATGCCAAAAGCAAGTTACAGTAGAAAATGTGGTAGGTTGGACCAGAGTATCTGCATTTGAACCTTGGCTCTGCAATTTAATATCTATAAGACATTGGTGAAGCTACTTAATGTTCCTTAGCCTAAATTTCCTTATCTGTAAAGTGTTTTTGCCATTCTTTGTATCCACATCATTTAGTGTATTGCCTGATACATTGAAAAAAAACAACTTTATTGACTGCTTGATTAGATTAGACAAGATGACCTCTAAAGTCTCCTCCAGCTCTAAATCTATGATTCAGTGATATAATATGCTATATGAAAAGTTGAAATGACACTTAAGAACATGAAGTTAAGAAGAATAACAGTATAAACCAAGAACCATGAAAGGAATCTGGTTCAGGTGACTCGAAAGCACTGAGGAAACTATTTTCAAAATATCTATAATAGGGAAAGATCCCCAGAGAAGAGTCAGAAAAGATCCCCAAATAGTGTGGAGGGGAATGAATATCAACAACTATCTATTCCTAAGCCTATATTTTTATCCCTATGAAATGCTTAACACTAATAACGTGTGTATGCATATACACACATCAAGTATATCCTTAAAGAAGATATATGAAAGGCTAAAGGAATAATAGTTTAAAATGAGTTAGTTAATGCTAGTAATAAAAGTATAACAAGTTTAATCTATTGGCAGAGGTGAAAACTGGAAGTATCAGCTCAAGTTAATCTATTTAGGAGGAAGGTCAGGAAACAAGCATTTATTAAATACCTACTATGTGTCAGGCAGTGTGCTAAGGGCTTTATAAATATTCCCATTAGAGACATTTAGGAGTGGAGAACACTTTTTTTTTCCTATCAAGCAGAGACCACAAGAGGAAAATAAAATCAATGGAAAGTCATATTTAAATAAAAAGCAAATTCATTTAGGAATGATTTTATGTTTGCTGTTATTAAGAGAGATAATGTAAAATATTTGACTCACCCACTTAAAAAGAGCAGAGCTTAAAGAAATAAACAAAATAAATTGAAAATATATTTAAATTTCAAAGAATAGGATATCCAGTTATGTGATAATGAATAGAAAAGAGGAAAGAGGTTAGAGGGAAAAGTGGAGGGAGAAAGACAAGTAGGTGGGAAGAGAACTATGGTTTACTATTGCAACCCCCAACCCTTTTTTATTCAATGCCTGATTAAATTCTTTTTTTTTAAAAAATCAACCTTCACCAGCTTCTTGAGCTTCGGTATCATCCCCTGAGAATCTCCATCCCAGGGGCCTGGCCCATACCACAATTTAGAGTAATCACTATAGCCCTTCTGCCATCAACACCAGCCACCTGCCCAGTTCTTATCAGTTATAATCCTCATTCTCCCAGGCTGGCCTTCAACCAAGATTAAAGCCATTACTCTCCCTCTCCCTCCATAGCTATTTAAAATCCCCTTTGGAGCTGATTCTAAGCATGATCTGCAGTAATTGCCCATCCTCCCTTCTCTCATCAAGTTGGTTTTTAAATATCAGGCACCTAGCCCCTTCAAGACTTATACAAGTCTACCTTCCCTAGACCAAGCTTTATTCTCTCCATACCTCTCTACCCTCACCCATGAACTGTATTCCCAGGTAGCTATCCTGATTGGAAAAGATTCACCAATCCACTATGAAGCAGCATGGTCCAACGATAAAAAAACAGTGAATTGGAAAATGAGGAATCCTAGTGCTATTATTAATTCTCTCTGTGACTTGGAAGCACAAAATATTAATGTTAGAAAGAAAATAATAGAAAATCTATCTAGCCCCTTCATTTTATAGATAAGGAAACAGCCTCTCTGGGATTCAATTTCCTCATCTGTAAAAAGGGGAAGATAGACTAGATGGACTCTAACATTCCTTCCAGTCTAGCAATTAGGGGTTAAGCAACTTACTTGGCCCAAGGTCACACAGCTAGTAAGTGTCAAGGGTTTGAGTCCTAATTTGAACTAATTTGAACTTCCTGATTCCAGGGCTGGTATTCTATCCACTTCACCATATAGCTGCCCCACTTTTTTTTAATTCTAATACACATGTATTCATGGCCCTGCCTTACAGACACACAGTTATTGTATCAACATCTTATGATGCATGAACAAGTCCAGAATGTTTTCCTTGGAACTTAAAAAATGTTAATGGAGAAAAAAATGCATTATAAGGAGAAGGAACAGATTTTTAAATAATTGTTATGCTAATTTTCCTGTTAAGAAAAAATTTCCATGGGAAATATTTTTCAGTGAAGCCACTAGCCTCATAGAATGACATATCATCTTCTAGCTTCTCACACTGACATTCAGCAGAATAGTTGTCTGACAGTTCATAAATTAAGTCTACACAAGACCATCTCTTTACCCTATAATAAGTTGAGATCTTAAATAGGTCAAAAGAAAATCAGGTTTTTTTTATTTTAGTCAACTTAGGTGGAAGATATGTGCAAAAGAAACAAGCAAAAAAGGATTTAATACTTACATTGCAGTTTAGACCTAAAAATAGAGAAGGACAAGTAGATCTCAGACCAGAACTTCCTCCTTCCCTACCCTATCTCCATTTTTCACTTCACATCTTGCTTTGAGTATTCACATCAATACTACTTTCTAGGTTGGGCATGAAAACGGATTGTCTCATGAATCAAATTTCCTTCCTAGAGTCCCCAGACCAAAACATCCCTTTCTTGAGAGTAGGGATTATTTCATTTTTGTATTTCTATTCTCCATGCTAAATACAATGCCTGGAACAAAGTTAAGTGCTTAATAATTTTTTCATTCATTTATTCATTTGGACACTTGTACAATAGGCGAAGGGTTTTTTGTATTTGTTTGGTTGGATTTTTTTAAGAGGTAATAAGTTTCCCTTCTCTGGAGGTGCTATTGTGGGGTCCTTTCTATCTTTAATAGTTCTAAGTCTCCAAGACCCTACCCATCAGAGGGAAGGCAGCATGTTGTAGTGGAAGGAGCACTATATTTGGAATCTAAGATGATGGCTTTTTTGATGGTGGATCTTTGTCAGTATTTTTTCCCCTTGTGGGTATGTTTGGGGAGGGTAAGGAAGTAAAAGGGGAAATTTCTTGCAGCTAATACCATGGTTACCCAAGCCTGAGTTCTCTTTTAACTGCCCAGAAAGAATGACTTTTGACTTAGAAGTTTGCATGATGGGAGGGCATGGAATAGGAAAGTATTGGAGTATAATGGGTGAAGACTGGAGCTGTGGTTGGTTATACTGGAGATAAAGCCCATGACTGGCTTTTCCAGGAAGGGTAGGAAGCAACCAATATGCCCTTTGTTCATCACATACCTTTTGAAGTCATCAGTCTGGTCCCCTTCCCGAGGTCTCAGACCTCACTTTGAAGGTCTTTGGTTATCAATTCAAATCTTAGCTCTGCTACCTTTGTGACTTACCTTAGGCCTCTCTGGGCCTTAGTCAGTTAATAGTCAAGCATTTATTAACCACATACTACGTGCCAGACAATGTGATAAGTATGGGAGATGCAAAGAATGTCAATAATGTAGTCCTAACCCTCTCTCAAGGAGCTCACATTCTAATGTAAATATTTATATACATCCAATATATATACAGAGTAGATAAAAGCAATCTTAGAAGGAAGTCACTGAGGGCCTTGCTACCTTTCCAGTTTTATTATACTTTTTTGTTGTTCAGTCATGTGTGACTCTTCATGATCCCATTTGGGGTTTTCTTGGCAAAAATACCAGAGTGGTTTGCCATTTCCTTCTCCAGCTCATTTTATAGATGAGGAAACTGAGGCAAATGGGGTTAAGTGATTTGCCCAGGGTCACACTGCTGTTTGAGGCAGTCTTCGTGACTCCAAGCCTAGCATTCTATCTACTGAACCACCTAGCTGCTCCTTATTACACCTTACTCCCCATCAGTGTACTCAGTAACATGGGCTTCCTCGTTTTTCACACTAGCAACACTATCTCTCAGCTGCAAAGGGAGATGGGGGCAGGAAAGCACTGGCTGTCCCCTATACCTGGAATATTCTCCCTCCCCCCATCTCTACCTCCTAGTATTCCTGGCTTCAGATACCAGCTCAAGTACACACTTTTGTAAGAAGTCTTTCCTCAAATCCCTTAATACTAATGCCTTCCCTCTGAGATTATCTCTAATTTAGCTAGTCTATATCCTATTTGTACATAGTTGTTATATGTTTATCTATATGTATATATGTTGTTTATATATATTAGGCTGTGAGCTCCTTGTGCGCAGGCACAAAGTTTTCTGTTTTGTTTTCATTTCTTTATATCCTCAGTGCTTAGCACAGCAGTCAGGTACAAAGTAGGTACTTAATAAAAGTCTATTGACTCAAATCTATCAAGTCAACTTTCCTCATCTGTATAATGTTTAGATAAGGTGAATCCAAGATACCTTCCAATGCTTACATGAGGGGACCATCTCCAGTCATCCTGATCTATATTTGGCCACTGGACCCAGATGACTCTGGAGGAAAGAGTGAAGCTGGTGACTTTGCACAGCTTGCAAATCATGTCATGGGACTCTTTAAGAAACAAAGGACAAACAACAACAATACATAAATGATAAGAAAAGGTATTTTCTGGGAGTCCTAGGGGGAACCTCATCATAGATCTTTATTTGGCCCTTAGCAAAGTGCCATATTTCTGAAGATTTACCTTCTTTCCTTCCATGCAGGTAGAAAGAATTATGCCACTCCCTTAGTGTTCTTCCTATACTTTTCTCCTGACCTTTTCTTCTTTTAAAAGAGTTTGGGAAAGATTCACTATAAATGACAAAAGAGAGATTTTGGAAAGAGAAAGTACCTTTACATGCTACACCTAGGCTCTATTATTTCATCGTCTTGTTCTCTTGTATTATTGTATTGTCCTCTTTTGTTTTTACCACCAAAACTAATAAGGAGGATGTATAACATTTTAAATGCCATCCTTCAAATATCGATTTCACCCCTGGGATACAGGGTATTTAATAGGCTCAGCTGCTGCTGCTGCTGCTGCCGCTCTTATTGTGCTTGATCCCTGGTTATTTTATGGGAGATTTTTTTTTTTTGTTAACTGTTATGAAGAGCTAGAGCCATCTTTTACAGTGTATTATAAAACATACAACAAACCTTTAGGAGAAAGGAGCTAGAAGCTTTTTGGAGCTAGAGGCTGCCAATTCCAGTGTTTCCCCACATCTCTCTTTATCTAAGATGTGTTTCCTTATCCAAGATGAAGAATTCTGGGCTTTCCCTGGGCCTGAGAGATTACCATATCAAGGCATCTCTAGCCCCCTAGATCCAGTCATGTTTCACTAACCCTCTTCCTGCAGTGCCACTGTATGGATACTCTTCTCCTCCCCCTTTCACTTCCTACTCCGAGCACAGTGATCAAGTCAGTACCACCATTGTTCCTGGAAAAGACATGTGAATCAGTCACCTCTGGATCCACTCATCCTCTCTGATTCCCCAAACAGAAACTCCCTTCCCTCCCCATCATTCCTCCTATGTTTTGCCTTTTCCTATTAGAATGCAATTTCCTTTAGAGCAGGAATAACTCTCTCTTGTTTGTGTGTGTGTATGTGTGTGCGTGCCTGTGTGTGTCTGTGTGTATGTGCATGTGTGCCTGTGTGTGTCTGTGTGTGTGCCTGTGTGTGCGTCTGTGTGTGTATGTTTGTGCGTATGTGTGTTCATGCCTATGTGTGTGTGTGCGTATCCCCATTTAGCTCAGTGCCTAGAACATGGTAAGTGCTTAAATGCTATTGATTCCTTCATAAGTTATATGAGTGCAGGTCATGGCTCAACATTGTCTCATTCAATCAGGAAACATGTTCATATATATGTATATGTATTATATATATACCTACATATGTATGTGTGCATATATATATATAATCTCATCCTCAGAAAACCTACTCCAAGCTTAGGTGGAAGTGAGATTAGACATTCAGTCATTCATTCATTTTGGAGTCTTTGATAACACTAGGTGGGAGCTGGAACTATTGTGGAGTAACCAGGAGTTTATCTCAGATGTCATCATGTACAATTATATATGGTGGCAGAGGAGATCCTTCCTCACCCCAACAGGCTTGCTTTTTCCTTAATTCCTTTCATGGACTCAGGCTACCAAACTCTAGAGATTTGTGGCTATCATTGAGGATGGAGGTAGGAAGAAGTTTTATAAACTGTCATGAGAAGAAACCTTCTAGAAGGTCTTCTGCCTGGGTGAAGCAGCCTGGGGACAGACTCCACTCACAGACTCCTGGGATTAGCCCATAATCAACTTCTGGGATCTGTGGCAATTGAGGGGGCAGGGAATATTCTGTTTCCACCTGCTGCTATTTTTCCCTCTTCCTCCCAGTTCCCCACTTGTTGTTGTCACTTGTCCTTCATTTTTGAAGGGGACCAATGACATCTAGGGTGATGTATTGACTTGCCCATGAATTGGATTTAAATGAGCCAGAGTTAACACAAAGTCCTCAGCCTCATTTTCTCTTCCTGAGTCACTGAAGTCCACCATTACCATTCTGGTAATAGCCCAGAATGCAGTGGATGACCTTGGCATCTTTGGCGTGGGACCAAGCTCTAAGCACTTCATAGTGCCTGCTTCAGCTATCATAATGGATGTTGGAATAAATTGTTCTCATCTGCTCATTCTGCTGGGGAAAGTCCTCACATGCTTGAGGACATTCCCCTAGCTCACTGACAGGTTTGAGGTCTGTCATTTACCCTCAACCTGGTTTAGCCCCTCTACTGAGACAGTTTTGTCAGGGTGTGGCCACTGTGCATACTACAGATTCTTGTAGTCACAGATGAGAGTTAGGTAAGGTAGACACCAAAGGTGGATGAGCAAACCTGAAGAGGGCTTGGTAAGCCCTCACGCCAAAGGTGCTAGTCCTCCCTAAATACCTCAGTGCACCTTGAACTAACTCTCCCCAGTCCCCTGGTTTCCATTTTCTTTGTACCCTCTGGATATATGTTGTACAATGGAAAAAAAAATCTCTATATTTTGAGTATGATGAGTCTCAATCATTACTCTTTCACTTGAGACCTTGTTCAAGTTATTTAATCCCTCTGGCCTCAGTTTTCTTCAAGGAGTTTAGACTGGATGAGCTATAAGTTTCTGTCTAGCTCAATCGAAGATCTTGTGATCCCAGATTTTTTTCCTTTTTAATTCCTTCCATTTTCTGGTAGTCACTGGAACCTAGTTTTTTCCTTGAACAACACAGCCCTTTACACCTTCTCCAGGACTGGGTGCTCCTTCTTTCATATTCCTTTATACACAGGGCCTGGAAGAAGACTTGGCATACATACTCCTTGCTCCTCAGTGTCACTGTTTAAACTTCTGCCATCATTACCTAAGTCAGCTGTTCTCTAACTTTCACTCCATCCTGCATAAATCCTTGTTGTTATCATCTGTGGACTTGCAGATTACTCTCCTTTCACCCCCAACAGTACCTGAATCACAGTCTTCTCTACTCAGACCTCTACCCTGAGCTATGCTATTGGGCTGCAAAGATGACTCATCAGATTCTACAAGTCTCCCTTCACTTACTGGTAGGTTTCCTTCTACAATAAAATGGGTTAGCCTTAACACCAAACTAGAGGCCTCTCTCTTACCCTGAGGCTACTATAAAAGCAGGGAGAATGTAGGCCAATTAGGGTTATGGACAGGTTATTTCTTTCTTTTCCCAATAGAGGGACTAAGGCAGGAGTGGAGAACCTGCAATCTTTAGGCCAGATGTGACCCTCTAGGTCCTCAAATGTGGCCCTTTGACTGAATCCAAACTGTCCATTAATAAAAGGATTTGTTTTAGAAAGCATGGACCCAATCAAAAGGCCACACCCAAGAACCCAGAAGGCCACAGGTTCCCCACTCTTGGACTGAGGCATGTACACAAGAAACTGTAAGTTAAATATGTAGGAGAGTTAAATTAGAATAACCAATCCTATGAAGATGGAGAGAATCAGGGAAAGCTTCATGGAATAGAAGGTATACAAACTGAGCCTTGAGAAAATAATTTTTACATATGGTCAGCATACTGAAGGAGGGATTTTAGAGAAGGAAGAAGAGCATCCATGAAAAGTGTAGAGTAAAACATACACATGTTCCAAAATGGGAAAGGTCAAAATGGGATTGGTGAATGACAAGTAGTCAAGTTTGTAAAAAGACTTAGTGAAAACTGTATAATGGTAGGTCAGCCAAATCATACAGTGCCTCAAATGTTAGAGAACAGAATTTGTACTGTAGATAATTTATGGGCCAAGGAATTAAGGTGCATCTTAACTACTCAGTGCCTATCAGTGATAAGGACATGATCCTGGAGAGATGGGTTGAACACTTCCATAGAGTTCTCAACAGATTGTCATCAACCAATGCTGAAGCCATTGATGGGATACCTCCCTCCCACTGAAGATTTTTGAGCAAGGGGATGGCATGGTTAGATCTTTGTCTCTTTGTTCTTGATGGTAGCAATTTGGTTTTGGTTAGAACCTGTAATATATAATGAGTCTGGGGAATTCCTGGGGCAGGGACTCCCTCTACTAATGCATATTGGTTTATTCATCTGAAACTTAAAAGTCTTAGAGAGTGACCAAGGACTGGGAGAGGTTAAGTGATTCCCCATGGCCACATAACTAGTGTGTGTCAGAGGTAGGGCTTGAACCCATGTCTTCCTGACTCTAAGGCCAGCTTTCTCGTGGAGAATTTAAAAGTTAGCTAAAACTTCAGTAATGAGGGAAATACCACAAAGAGTTATTATCTGACACTGAATTCCTCCTTCATGAACACTTTGCAAGTAGTACTTACAATGGAATATACTGGTATAAGAAATTAGAGCTTTTTTGTAGATAATAGGAGGAAGAAATTTAAGTCGGTCTCTTGTAACTGATTCTGTTACACAAAAGTAACTTTTTAAAAAAGAGAGATTTCTTTTTATAAAAGTATAAACAAAACCCTTGTACTTTAAGGCACAAAAGGTCCAGGATAATTTGTTTTTTTGTGAGACAATTAGGGTTAAGTGATTTGTTCAAGATCACACAGCTAGTAAGTGCCAAGTCTCTGAGGCTAGATTTGAACTTAGGTCCTGACTCCAAGGCTGGTGCTCTATCTAGTGTCACCTAGCTGTTCCTAAGGTTAATTTTTTTTTTCTTTGGTGGAGGGGGAGGTGAAGAGAAAAAGGAAATGTCACATTTCTTTAGTTTGAGCTTCCAATGAGAAACCTGGGGGGAGAAGATACCAAAAACCTTTAATTGGATGACCTAGTTATAGCAGCACCAATTCCATACTTGCAAACACATTGGCAATACTATGCATTTTTTTTTGTAAGTGCCATCTGTATAACTTAAAACACAAATAGCTTCAACTGGAAAAAATATATGTATGTATAAAATAAAAACCCTAAACCTATCTGCCTGTTATATAAAACTATGTCTGTTGTTGAGAGAGGAAATTGGAGAACATAAGATAAATGACCCTAGAGTGTGACAGAATCCTTCACGGAAAAATTTGAAATGGTTCTGGCCTCTCAGGAAGACTGAGTAACTAGTGATCAAAGATCAATGGGAAATAACTATCCTGTCACCCAAGAACTAAGGAATGGCCTTGCAAAGACTAGAATTTCTTTCTGAAACTGTTCTGTTCTCTAGTTTAAGGTAAGTGGCCAGTATGAAATTCCTTTCTTTCTCCTCAAAGCATTAATATTTGCTTTTCTGCCACACCCTAAGAATCATGAAACTTTTCCATCTGAATTTAAACCGAAACCTTCCATATGGTGTTATCTTCCCCATTAGAATGTGAACTTCTTGAAAGCAAGGACTATCTTTTCTCTTACTATCCCCAGTGCTTAGCAGAGTTTTTTGTACATATAAAGTAAATACTTGATAAATGCTGTATTCATTTAATCTCAATTTCAATCTTCCTCTTTCTCTGTTTTTGTTTTTTTCTCTGCTACTCTGGTGTCTGTCTTTTCTTCTCTCCATCTCTTAGGCAAGATAACATTTGTGTAGATCTTTGCATAGTGCCTGGCATATATATAAAAGCTAACTATTATTATTGTTATTATTATCCACTTCTATTTCTCATTGTCTCTTTGACTCTCAGTTAAACAAGTTAATATTTTATTGCTTTAATTAATCTTTCAAAAAAATAACTCAATCAATTTTCTTTGTGCCTTTAGTTCTGCTCATTTCTCCTTTGATTTTATCAATTTCTTCTTTTGAGCTAATTTAATTTGATTTTCTACATTTCAACTGTAAACCCAAATTATTACTTTTTTCTTTGTTATTATTTTTGTTGTTGTTAGGTAACTAGGTGGCATGATGGATAGAGCTCTGGATCTGGAGTCAGAACATCCTGAGTTCAAATATGAGCACAGAGTCTTATGAGTTAGGTGACTCTGGGCAAATCACTTTGCCTCTTTTTTGCCTCAGTTTCTTCAACTTTAAAATGGGGATTATAATAGCACTTATCTTGCAGGATTGTGAAGATTGAATGAGATATTTGTAAAAAGTATTAGCACAATAACTGGTACATAGTAAGCACTATATAAATGATTATTTCCTTCCCTTCCCCCTATTATAAGCAGTTAGCAAATAAATTTGCCTCTAAGAGTTGCTTTAGCTGCATCCCATAAATGTTGATATATTGTCATACTATTGACATTTTTAATATCATTTTTGTTATTTCCATCATTTAGAGTTTGAGTCATATTTTAGCAAATAATGTCTTAATCTGCATTAAGGCATACTTTTTTTTGGACGCAATCAGGGTTAAGTGATTTGCTCAGGATCACGTAGCTAGTAAGTAAGTGTGTGAGGCTAAATTTGAACTTAGATCTTCCTGACCACCCATCTAGCACTAGATTCAGTATGTCACCAACTGGCTCTAGGGAGGCTTTCACAAATGATATTCTATAGTAGACCACATGTTAAGCCACATATAAATGTCCAAAAGGTACTGAACAGTGTATTTATTATTTGCTGCCTGTAGAAAGGATTTGATTTAATAGAATATAAGTCTGCTTTAAGGATTCTCCTAAAACAAGGTGTTTACCAGGAATATTAAGTACATGCAAAAAAATTTTCATAGATACAAAAATAAATATAGCTTTATTCAACTACCCTTTAGTTAGTAACATAATCAATTGAGAGTTGATCCTTAGTTCTTTGGAATTATGGTTTGATCAATATTATTTTCTGAGATCACATTGAGATTCTCATTCTGTTTTGTTAATATGAGCATTTTATGTTCTTTTGTAAATAGTCATTCATTTCATTAAATTTTCAATTTTATTGACATATAATTGATACAGTAATTTCTGATCACTTCAATTTTTTCATCTCCATTTGTTCTGAATTGTTTTTCTTTTCAAAAGTCTGATTTTTCTTTCCCTTTAAGCAAAACTTATATTATCTAATGGTTGACCAATTTTGGGGGGCTTTTATAAAACTATTGGTTAGTTTTATTTTTTAAACTGAGTAGTCTTTTTGTTTCAAATGTCATTTATCTCTAATTTAAAATGTCAACTTTTAAAAAACCAGTTTGGGGATTAATTATTCATTGATTTTCTAGGGTTTTATAGCTGTATATTCAATTAAATGAATATAAATTTCAGGGTCAGACATTTTCCTCTAAGAATTGCATTAACTGTCCTTTAGCTTTAGCGTACTACATATTTTGGTATGCTATTTCATTGTCACAATTTCTTTAATATAATTATTATTTCTATTATTTTTCTTTGACTCATTCATTCAGAACAGTATTATTTATTCTCCATTGAGCCTTGTGTCCCTTGTTCTCATTTGTCTCTTGATTACACTCTTTTTGTATAAAGGTCTTGAAAAGATGCATTTCATATCACTACCTTTCTTAATATATTTCTAAATTCTTTATGCAAGCATATCATGCTAAGATAGTTATAATCCCCCAAAGTCCCATTTATTAATTTTAAAAGACCTACTATAAAATGATAAAAATTATATTTAGAACCCTAATGTGTTATTTATCTTTCTGTTAGATTATAATTCCAAAAAAGTTATTCTGAGGTCACCAAAAACTCTTACCTTACTTTCTAGGTCTTCTTATATTTCAGTTAGCTTTTCCTTTAAGAACACTGATCAGAGGTTCCCAAACTGGGATACGTGTACTCCTCATGAGGTATAAAAAGCTTGTCAAAGAGAGCATAGGGAATATTTCATAAATAACTTTTATCCTTTTGAAATATTCCAAGAGTAGCAGTTTTACTGAAAAAAATCTTTTTGGATTCTAGAGAGAATTTTGAGGAGAAGGAAACAGAGTAGGAAAGGGAGAGAACATTATAGTGCATTTGAAAATGTTGAAAGAGACAAAAGAGTAATTTCTACTGATCAAAACCAAATGGATGGTGAGAATATAAAACTCTTAATAGTAAGTCAGAAAAAAATTAGCAATGATTGCTTAGTGAAAAATTGAGGTCTACAATAATCAGAAATTCCAAATTGATTTCCAGCTAATGAAGTTACACAATTGTTGGTGTATCCTTAGAGAAGTATATCCCATTATTTAAGTGCTCTTAAGGGTCAAATTCTGTTTATAACAACTTATCTCTGTGAATCAGATTTCTTAGTCCCAATCTCAATAAAATATAAAGAAATAAACCAGAGACTGAATATGAAACGCTGCTATCTGTTTTAAAAAGAAAACTGTTAGATGATAAGAAACAAAATCAAGGGTCTCACTAATTTATTTGACTGCATTAAAATAAATATTTACAGATTTATGAAACTAAAATGTTATTATGTACCAAATAAAAAAATTTTTAATGATTTTTTTTCTATGTGCATATACATGGTAAGCTCTGAAATTTATTTCCTTTCATATTGAAGAAAGGATATGGAAAGATTTACTGAAAGTCAAAGGGTGTATTGGAAAAAACATGTTGACTCAACTTTGAGACTATGCTGTTTAGTGCATATATTTTTAATACTGATATTGTTTCACTATCTATGGTTCCTTTAAGCATAATATAATTTTCCTATTTGTCTATTTTGACTATATATGTGATATGTATATATGTATGTATTTTGTTGAGTCTAAGACTATTGATTTAGCTGAGGCATGATAAATTGTACTCAAACCCTTCACTGAACTATGAATCTTTATATTTTAAATATATTTCTTATACACAACATGTTGGTGGGTTTTGCTTTCTAGTACATTGCACAACTTTCTTGTTTCATGTTAGATAGCTGCAATCAAAAGCAACTAACTTGGGGGCAAAGGCTTGAAAAAGCAATCTATGATTCATTGATCTCCCCCCCAAAATTATTTTAAAAACCCTGAAATCCATATTTCAGGAAATAATCAAATAAAATTAATAGAAATCATCAGATCCAGATGGAGAAAATACAAATCAGTAGAATTCAAAGGTTACCACTAGGGAGGAATTCTAAATTTAAGTTACCCACAAATTTTATTGTCAAGCTCAAACTCAGAATTAAGAAAAAGATATTAAAAGTGACCAGGAAGAGACAGTTTGCCAAGGAAAAGTCAAGATTATACTCTTCAATAATGAGAAAAATGAATTACTGGAATATAATATACTAAAAAACAGAAGGCAAACTCTCAATAATAAATTGCCTTACCAAGTTGAGCATAGTCTCACAGAGGGGAATGCAAACTGTGAGATAAAATAAAATACATGTAATTCCTTTTGAGAAAACCAAAATTGGACAGAATCTCCGAAATTCAAATGCAGAAAATTGAGGTAATTTTAAAAAATTCAAAAGGTCTAGGTAATTAACAGAGTTTAGATAATGAAAGAGGGAGAAAGGGCCATAGTTTCCCTCTACTCCTATCTAAGAGTGATCAAGGTAAAAAAAAAAAAAAGGCAAGATCTAGCCTAGGTTTTCAAAGGCAAAACTAGTCCTTCTTGTAATTTGGGCACTATAAGTAAAGGTCATTCAATCATAAAAATGAGGGGAGGAAAAGAAAGGGAAACTCATCTTTTCCTGGGCCAAAAAAGGAATAGCTAAAAAAAGAAAAAAAATAGCAACAGAAATACAATAAAGTAAGTAAAGGAATGGAATGTGATAGAAAAGGAAAGGAAAAAGAAATAGAACGTTAAATTGAAGTGGGGACTTTCATTGAAGAAAATGAAACTGATTACAGGGCTGATTAGAAAGTGAAAACAGGTGTGGGTTGAAGCAAGACTTGGTGATTTGGCTTTATATTGGAAAGTGAAGGGGAATTGGAAGGATAAAGACTGGGATCAGATGGTTCCATGCAATGAAAACTACAGATACCTAGTGCTGTTTGGTTGTTGTTTTGTTTTAGAAGAAATATAAAAGGATTTGATAGAAGGAAAAGTAAACATAGCAATAAAAATAAACATGAATGGGATGAACTAGCCTATGAAACAAGGTGGTTGCACAATGTACTAGAAAGCAAAACCCACCAATTTGATGTAGATTAGGTGGGAAATTGACATACATACTTCAAATATCCAGAATGAGTCCAGAAGATGAAATGTAGAAAGTGGAGCAAGTAGTAGACTGACAGTCAACATATGTACCTTGTCTTTAAAAGACAACCAGACACATGGTCACATCTCCCGCAATAAGCTTTCATCGTAGTTATTATTCTGAAAGCTTTTTCTTTTGATGTCCATAACCAATCATGACCAAATACACGAAATATCTAATACACCTTCCTCTTTGTCACTTGTAACACCTAACACAGTACTAGGCATATAGTAGGAACTCAGTACTATTTGCTCATTGATTTTAGGTAGACAATGGAGTGAAAGAGAATATGAAGAGACATTATTGGAGAAAGGCATAAAGAAATGGACAGGAGGCACATTATAGGTAGAATCCACCTCCTAGAAGAAGTGGAAATCAACCAATAAGACGAGCTAGAAAGAATATAGGGAGTAAAATGGTAATGAAAAAGATGGATTTTGAAGGAGTCTTTGCAAAACTAATTCAATTTGCTCAAATATGGGTCAAGCTCAGCAGAAAGTAAGAGTTTATGATATGAATAATAGGAAAACAAGATAAAGAGAAACAATTTTAAGAGACATACTAAGAAAAGGATTAGATATTACAATGTAATGGTTAGGGTTTTGAATTTGGAATCAGGAAGATGTGGATTTAAATCCTGATTCTCACACTTTTTAGCCACATGTTCATGGGCATTCACTGGGTCTCAGTTTTTTCATCTGTAAAATGGAAATGATAATAGTAACAGCTGTAGAAACTACTTCACAGAATTATTGTGAGACTGAAATAATGTAATTTACGTAAGGCATTTTGCAAATTTTAAAGTGCTATAAAAAGGTTAAAAAAAATTGCAATGTTAGAGGAGGATATGAGGTTTAATTAAAACAAGGGCTTCTTCTTTCAAAATGTTACCAGGAAGGATTCTTTGATGGCTCACTAACACCCTATGTGAATTAGTCTATCAGATGTTTTATTCTGGGCAGCCTAAGTGAAATGGGTACCGTGTTGACTGACTGATTGTTTGGATGGAGAAGGGGAGGTACTGAAGTGAAGAAAAGGAAGTAAAAAGAGGAAACGTGGGGTGCCTAGGTAACGTTCTTCATCATTTCACTTTTCTACACAGTGCCTGTGAAGGAAGCTGGCATTGAGAGGTCTACGAATATGTGGGTAGTTAGTTGCAAAGACATTTTCTAGGAAGACAAGTTAGAGTAGAATTTTCAGGAGTTTTTCTTCCTCCTTCATCGTTCTCTCTTGCTTTACAAACTGACCTTTGTTTAGCAGAAAACCATCAGAATTGGAGATATCTTTTTCATCTCAGTGAGTCCTAAGAAGGGGAAATTCCAAGAGATTTGGAGAAATGAAATATGGCTAAAGGTCATGAGATATTAGAGTCCAAAAAATTATAATGTTTACCAGCATAGGGTGGGTATAGCACATAAGAAAATTGGAAGTATCAGTAAGAACTGGAGTAAATATATAATCAAAACAGATGATGGACTAGTCACACTGTGAGAATAGGGAATAAGTGATAGGCAATCCATGTGTTCCATTGGTATAATTGTGATATTGGGAGAAATGCTCCCAGTATGTTGGGGAGTCCTCACAGGCAGAACTTATGGGACAACATGGATAGGACTCACAAAGGACAGGTGGGCATGGATGGGTTGTGAGCTGCATAGATGAAAGGAATATGCACCTGGCGAAGATAACAGATCTATTTGTTTTTGTCCTGTGGGATTCTTGAGCTCTACAAGTACACAGTTCCATGTGGTTTGAAAGCCCCTTGAAAATTTATTTCCATATCATAATAATGAAAATATGATATTTGGAGAGAACATAGGATAATCTTGGAAAATGTTTTTATGTTAATTCAGATGGAAAAATAAAACAATATTTTATATATCTATATGTGTATGTATGTTTACCAGCAAAGTAATTTGCATGAAAATTCTCATTTCGCTAAAAGTATTACAATTCAAGAGTTGTCAAATACAAGTCACAAAATCATTTTTTAAAAGGAGGCAGGCAACATCTATTTATAGTCACATTTCTCATTCAAGATGCTTTGGAATTTCAACTTTTCCAGCAAGTCAGTTCGGTTATGGTACATGAACAAATGCCACACTAAGCTATGATTATTTTAAAAAGTAAGCCTGCTAAAATATGATGGCAAATTGGTAAATCTGCTGAAGAAAATGAACATTTACTGATAGCATTTAAGAATAAAAGTTAATTTTTAGGGTTTTTTCCCCTTTTTGTGAACAATGACAATTATAAATGATGGATGTATGATAAGGAATGAAGCATTTGGTTCACATATAACTTAAAATGGGATAATGTTTCTAAAATTTTGTTAAAGAAAACATGAAGAGTATCTGACACTCAGCGGAGATAGTTACAATGAGAAAACAACTTTCTTGAGGAGATAGTGGCATGAAAGCAGCTGTGATATTGCATGGGCGCATTTCTGTGCTTACATTGATTTGCACACTTATTGATGTGTGCAAGGATGTTTTCTTGTCACACCACTTGGGGAATCCTTGCAGATCCTAGCACCAAAGTATAAATCAGATTTTGTCTTTTATCTGAGTTCTTTCTATATTTTTAGTACTGAGTGTACTGAGGTATGTTTTCTTTGGTTACTTTAGTTATAAATGTGCAATTAAAAACACAATATATACATCATTAAAAATCAAATTTCAGTGTCCACTTTTTAGGTAATAAAATTGTAGATTTCTTCAGTAGGGTAGATGGTCATCATTTTCTTACATCAGTCATAAAGCTGTTTTCAATACATAAAACAATGAGCTTATTAGCACAACTATAGGTTTTTTGATCCAAGATTCTTCCTGTGCTCAGTGGCGATGCATTTCCTGTTACAGCTACATCTGCCGTTCTCCATGCTTCACAGTAATTGCTTACCAGTCGAATTCCATTTGTGTTGGAGCCATGCCATATTACCTTCTGAGGCCTACAGGAGAATTTTGTATGGTTATTTCTAGAAATGGTGCTTTATCAGTGAATTGACATCTTGAAGGCTACAGCAAAGCTATATTAAGTTCTCTACTATCCATATGTATGTATGTATATGTATACTCTATACATGTACATATATAATGGATTTATATGAGGATTAGCAATTTTCAAAAGGGTAGCATTTCATCAAATACACAGAACTAAAACCATGTTGAATACACTACATTTTGTTCATCTGAATATAGGCTTCCCAAGAAGAAAGACTGCCTTAAATAAAGAGAAAATAGTTTTATACAAAAAATTAAATCATTATTAAAAATATTTAATGTGAAACATTGTAAAAACATTTTTATCAATTTATTTTAAGATGTTTCAGACATTTTTAACATCATGGTGCTCTTTGTGTCACTTAGTTACTGTCATCTATGGTAGTAAGATTATAGACCCACTTGAATAAAAATTATGAATAAAATGTAATCTACATTAGGACCAACATGGTGATTTTTTTTTTTTCCTTTTAATCGAGTTACTTTGAGATCTTGCAGTATTTAGCACGGTGCAGAGAAAAGATATTTAAGTTGGTAACTGAGGGTTTGTGTTCAAATACTAATTCTACTATTTACTATTCCAAGTAAGCCATTGAATCTCTGGTTCTCAGTTTCCTCATCTGTAAAATGAGGAAGACCTTCAACCCTACAGTTCAAAATCTATGACTGTCTTTATCAGCATCACTTGTCCTTGTACCAGACAAACTCCAAAGTGCTAACTGATAGATCTGTCCAATTGATTGAATGCCAGATAAAATAGCATTTAATGTATTTGTTAGGGCTTCTCAGTATAAAAAGCACTTACCATGATGGGTCTGTCATAACATTCCGGCCATCAAAGGAATATATTGGAACGTGGTTATTGAATTGACCTCCATGGCCAGAAAAAATGGACTCCCAGTTATTGAAAAGTACTTCTCCCTACGGAAATCAAAACAATATTTTAACATCTGGAGCTTAACTTTGAGTTTTAATAGCATGGTATAAGGATTGAATAAATTTTCAGAAGCTCTCAAGGTACTCAGAATTACAGTATAGAAGTAAACTATGATCTGTTTCTAATAAGATTTGGAGTTATTTAGATCTGAAGGATGCTAGAGGGTCCTGTTTGTCTAAAGTTGTTTCTTTCGCCAACTTGTCATGATGTGGCTTCGATTGCTCCCTGGAAGGCTTACCTGTTTTGCTCTGATAGAGCCTGGAGTGACTCTGAAATGCTCTCCCTCCTCAGCTCTGCCTACTGGTTTCCCAGGATTCCTTCAAGATTCAGCTCAAATCCTATTTTCTGCAAGGAGTCTTCCCCTCAGCCTTCCCATCCTCATTGTTTTCTCTCTTGAGATTACCTTCTTGTACTCCAAATATCTCTTGGAGGTATACAGTATTTCTATGCTGCAACTTTCATTAGAATGTGGCCTTTTTGAGAGTGGGGGCTGGGCATTTGCCTTTCCTAGTATCTCTAAGTGCTTACTGGGCACATAATAAGTGTTTCATAGATGTTTATTTACTGACTGACTAAAAATACATACCTTGTTAGCCACTAACTGTTCATACACAGTATATCCTCAGGCAAGAGAATAAAGAATTCTCCTACTCCTCCCCACTTCCCGCACTTACTCCTTATTTGTGCTAATTTGTAATTTGTGTTAATTGCTAAACTCTATCTGGTCACTGTTTGGGCCTGGATGGCTTAGAGTGTATGGAAATAGAAACTGTTTCTATTTTGGCCAGAAATCCTGAGAGTCTTCCTCTCCCAGATTGATTTTTTATTTTTGACTAAGTAAGAGAGATCAACCTTTGCCTCATTTCTTACCTAGCCTTAATCCCTGATTGGGCTTTTCCTCAGTCAAAATTAGACCTATTAAAGCCCTTTAGCTTAAAAAGGCCCAGGTCTCCCACTGCTTCTGGGGACATCACCAGTCATTCTGATTGATCTGGCCACTGGACCCAGATGGGTCTGGAGGACAAAGTGAGGCTGGTAACTTTGTACATCCCTCCCTCACTTAAATCTAATTCATTTGTGTGTCATGGCATCACCTCCCTCATCTCAGGGTCCTCAGGACAAAGAACATCGACAGGAACATCTTCAGGGAAA
The DNA here is from genome assembly GCF_028372415.1 of Notamacropus eugenii. Classification (NCBI taxonomy): domain Eukaryota; kingdom Metazoa; phylum Chordata; class Mammalia; order Diprotodontia; family Macropodidae; genus Notamacropus; species Notamacropus eugenii. Next base: position 65,625,723 of record NC_092872.1, read on the forward strand.
AGAATAAAGATTTCTCCTACCCACCCATTTCTTCCCTCTCTGTGCTAATTTCCTGGACTTTGCTTCTCCATCTGAACTTGATGGGTTTTGAACTCTTTTCCTACAGTACTCAATAATAACAACCCACATAGATAGAATTTTAAAATTAACAATGAACTTTCCTTATAACAGCTTCTTGAGGTAAATAGTTTGTGTTCTCATCCTCAGTTTACAGATGAAGAATCAAAGACTCATAGAAATTAAGGGACATGCCCAGTGTCACATGCTAATAAATATTATATCTGAGACTTGAACTTGAGTTACCTAATCCCATTATATTCCACATTCCCTCACCATCTAGGCCTCTTGGCTATTCAGATGCTTGAGATCAATATGATACCATGGTCTAAAGAAACTCTCTAAACTCCCTTAACCTGTCCCATCTTGCCCTGGACCTGCTATGACCACAGACTTTCATTTCTACCTGAAATCCCCACAACTGAAATCATTCCTTTAGGCTGGTTTTCTTCTGCAGCTCACTGTTAAAATGATCTTACTAGATTACTAGGTTACTAGAGATAGGAGTGAGGGGGAAGGACTCTGAGTATCTCTCCTGATTTTCAACTACAAATGAGATACATTTTAGTATAGGCTATTTTTAAAAATCACATTAGCATTATTTTGGTAGGCACAGAGATGATGCGGTATAGGAGAACATTCCAAAACAATTACTTTGCAGTAAGTGGCGCGGCCCATGAGCCAAAGGTTTGGACCTGGTATGTGGACTTGTGGGCAATAGAAGGTGGTGAATGCCAAAGGCCAATTTGGTCTTTTTTGTTGTTTGGCTTAGGACAGGAAGGAAGGATGAAAGAAAGAAAGGAAGGAAGGAAATATTTATAAAATAATATGTGCTAGGCAGTCTGCAAAATACTTTACAATTTTTACCTCATTTGATCCTCACAACCCTGTGATAGTGATGCTATTATTATTCCCATTTTACAGTTGAGGAAATTAAGACAGGCAGAGGTAAAGTGACTCACCCAGGGTCATATAGCTAGTAAGTATATGAGGCCAGATTGGGCCACTGCACCAGCTAACTGCCTCTTGTGCCTGACCCCAGAATTCAATAGTGAATTTGGAAAGGGAATTTCAGGTCATTCCTAAGATTATTTTTTGCATAACTCCGAGGTGGGGACTGTCTTATTAAGAGTTATATAACCTATATATTTTTGTGCCACCAAATGCAGGCAAATTTGCTATTAAAACTGGAGCTTACTGGCCTCCTTGCTCCTACACAAAATGGTTAACATTTTAAGTAGAGAATTTTGTTGCAAATTAGTCCATTTAAAAATGTTTTTTGTTTATCTGAATTTAAAGTTGATTATTGTTAAATGATTTAAAAAAATAAAACTAGAAATTTAAAAAAAACTGTCTGAGGGGCCACAAATATCTTTTTGATGACAGAATGGCTTCTTCTACCCTTATGTAACCTAATTTAGAGTCAACTTTTACCCTCATATTGATTGAACCCACAGAATGGAATACAGTATGCATGGGAAGTACTTTCTGGCAAAAAAAATGAGTACTATTGTTCATAAGATCATAGATTTAGAGCAAGAGGGGACCTCAGAGATTTTTGAACCCTATTTTAAATGTAACCAGGGCTCAATCCCATTTGCGTAAGACTCTTCTAATGGAGAGGATGGAGGATTCTCTACTCTCAAGGCCTGCCTGAAAGTTGCCTCTAAGGTGACTTCTTCAGGATTCTGTCTCTTCTCTCAGAATTTGGAATCTCTGTCCTGTCTCAAAGCTAGAAGTTTTATGATATCTCCTTTCTCAAGCTCTTACCAATTCTTCCCTTTGTAGCATCAGTCATCATTCTTTACCAATGAGGAGAGTCTTAGGTAAATAGGCTTGAACACCAAGTTGTAAACAGATGAGGAAACTGAGTCTGAAATAGCTTTAATGATTTGCCTGGTATCATATAGCTAACGAGTGTTTGAGAGGGATTTGAACTCAGGCTTTCTGATTCCATGTTCAGGGCTCTGCCCACTATACTTTACTACCTAGCTTCTTGGTTTCTTTGGGAAGTTCTTGAAAAAATGCCTTTTCACTGGTGTTTCTCTTTCTTGTGAAACATCTCCACCCACCTGGGCTGTAGCACCTAGGTCACAAGGCTGGGGCTAGTCCTCAGAAAAACTCAAGGGGATAGAGGTGTTGTTGCATTTGTTGCTTTTTTTATTTTGGTGTGCCACCCCCAAAGGGAGTCAGGGTGTCTGTGATCATGCTTGGAGTGTGAATTTACCCCTTTAAAGATTTTTTTTTTTTAACAGTTCTTTTGCACTGCTCAAAGAGCTCTGAATTCCCACTCACTCTCCTACTGAGGCGTAAGGGGCCAGAAAGGGGACTGGCCAGCTTCCTCAGACAAGGTCCCAAGAAACACAAAGCCCATCACTAAATTTATATAAACTCTACCATCTTAAGCACTGTGGCTTACTTTGACCTATTTTACTCTTTCCATTCATTCCTTTGTCCTGAGTTGAAGTAAGGAAGGAAGACTGGCTGAAATACCAGCCAAACTGGACTCTCAGCTATTCTCCGATTCCGTCCTCCATCATTCCACCTCTGTCTGTACATGTTGTCCAGACTCCATGCCTGCCTTTCATCTCCTCTCATATCAAATCCTCTTTCTTTCAAGGGCTTACTCAGGTGTCCCCTCCTCTACAAAATCTTTTCTGATTCCCTGAGGAAAATGATTTCTCCCTTTTCGGATTTTCTTATAGCACCCTACCTAGATAGTACTAACCTATTATATTCTACCTTGCATCACACTTATGTATGTGTCACATTCTTCTCTTCCCCATTTTCTAATAGATTATGAACTCCTTGAGGACAGGGACTGTAATTTTTTTCCTATCTTCATATTTCCAGCATCTGGCACAAACAAGGTGCTTGGTCAATGTTGAATTGAATTGTCCAATTAAATTTGGGATTTGGGTACAGGTTGAGTCGGGGGGGGGGTAGTGCAAGAGAAAAAAGAGAAGAAACTCTTTGGGACAGAGGCTTTAGGGTTTAGCGGCAAAAGATTTCACAGAAACAACAGGCAAAAAACAAGTTCACTCTTACCTTAAGGTTAACTATTGGTAGGCTGTAGCTGTCTGCTTTTCTCACAACTGTGAACAGATCTTGTAAATGGGATGATAAGAAGGCTCTATAAGTGGACAGTAAACCGGCAGCCTGGGCCTGCTGGAAGCACTGGAAATCAGCTCTAATGTCTCCAGAAAATGGCATATTCAAAGCAACTAGGCGGAGCTGAAAACCCAAAAAGAAATTCGAGTTTAGAATACACACACCTGGGCTCTGGTACTTCCAATCACATTTTTAATTCGTTTCAAAATGCAGGTCAAGTTTTTGCTCTTGATTGTGAGATGCGGAATTGACAGAATGGGCTATGGAATCATCAAGCTAGATTTCCTTTCAGAGTCCTCCCTCTTCACAGCATTTCAGTTCTGACTTACAATATCTTCATTATTTATTCCAGGCTCTTCATGGCCAAGCCTGGCATTTGCATACAACCAGGGGTGACACTATTGAACTGATTTCATTTATGTTTTAGCAGAGGTGTAAAAGGGGAGCCATGCTGAATTGCTCATTACATTTCTTCTATTGTTGGAAAAGGAATGGAGCTATTTCAAGATGGCAGTGGGAGAAAAGCTATGTCATGGATATACCAAACTGACAGTTCTTAAACACACATACTTACGGCTGGTTTCTCATAATTGGCATTTGAAGCTGGAATTGGTGGAGGTAGAGGTTGCTGAAACTGCCATTTAAAAGACAGAAATAAATGCTTTTGTATCATCATTTTGTCTTAAATATCTTTTAAAAGTTTTATTGATTTTTAAAACAATTTTATATTAATCATTTCCCCTTTATTCTGCTTCTCCATTCCCATTAAGTCAACAGATAATGCTTGACTACATCTGATAGGTTCCTCCACATTCTATATTATTTATAGGAACAGGTATATCACTTGCCTAAGACCCTCAGATGGAGGTGAGATTTGAACTCATATTTGAACTATGGAGTTCACATACTTCATGTGATGGCCACACTGCCTCTACTGTCTTTATCTTTGTACTCCTAGTGCTGAACAATAGTATGCATTGGAACCCAGTGGCAAGACATAGGTCAGGACAGCTGGTGATGGTCCTGGATGCAATGGGAGACAGTCTCCTTTTTAAGCCAAAGTCTTTCCCAGGTCTCAAGTTGTCTGAGGCAACACCCACTCAGTGATTAAAGTCAGTAAGAATTGAGGCAAGTCTTGCTACTGGATTCCACTGATTCTGGAGGAGACAGTGAGGCTGATGATTTTGCACAGCTCTGCCTCCATTAAAGCCAATTCACTTGTGAGTCAAGACATCACCCTCCTGATATCATTAGTCCTCTTTGAGAATGAAGAATGAACAATGACAAATAAGCATGCACATAACAAATATGTGTTTAATTGAATCAAATAATGCTGTATCAATACTAGTTTCTCTTCTCTAGATTTGCTCTGGTTTGGCACTGACTCCCTTAAAATGTAGTTTACAGAACTGAGTATAGCAGATGCGAGTTGATAAATACTTAAGTAAATGAATGAGTGGCCATATAATATAAATGTTCCTTTGGGACATAGTGCTCTCTGGACTTAGCAATTCATATTAAACAATAATAATAGGGTAGGGGTGGTTGTAGAAATTTAAGATAATATAAAATTGGATATATCATAGTAGTGCCAATAAACACTGGATAGACAGATTTATAACCATCTCAAACCCATCTCCAAATAGAACTCATCAGCTTTTCCTAAAAAACCTTCTCCCACTTCCTAATTTCCCTATTACTGTTATGCGGATATAAAGAAAGACAAAAAACATGGTATGTGCCCTCAAGAAACTTGTAGCCTAATAAGGGGACCACTACCCTTCCAGTCAACCAGGCTCGCAAACTTGGTGCCATCTCCAACCCTTGACTCACACTCCCTCCACATATCTAATCTGTTGTAAAATCTTGTCATTTCTGCCTTTAAAGCATCTCCCATAGATGTTCTCTGCTCATACAACTCCCACCACAGTAGCACCTTTCACGGGACTATTGTAATAGCCTTCTGATCGGTGAACTCCCGTAAGTTTCTTCCCTTTCCATTCTATCCTTTACTCAGCTGCCAAAGGGATTTTTCTAAAACACAGGTTAGACCATGACATCTTTCCCTACTCAATAAACTCCAATAATTCCCTGTTATTCCTAGGATCAAATAAAAAATATTGTTTGACACAAGTTGGTCCCTTCTTATCTGTCCACTCCTTCATTTTACAGCCTTCTATAAACTCTGCAATACAATTATGCTGGCTATTCGCTGCTCCTTACACACAATTTCATATCTTGACTCCATGCCTTTGCATTAACTGTTCTCCATGCCTGGAATGCTATCCTTCCTCACCTTCCATTTCTTCGCTTCCCTGGTTTCCTTTATAACTTAGCTCAAATAGCACCTTCTTCAGAAAGCTTTTCCTAGTCCCCTCTATACCCGCTCCCTTCCCTCCCCCCCAAACACTCTTCCCCCTGAGATTATCTTCTATTTTTACTTATGTATGTTATGTACTTACTTTATCTATCTATCTATCTATCTATCTATCTATCTATCTATCTATCTATTCATTTACTTTATGTACATAGTCATCTGAATATCATCTTCCTTGTTAGATTCTAAGCTTCTTGAAGGCACAAACATCTTTTTTATTGCCTTTCCTCACAATTAATATAATATCTAGTACCCATTAAGTGCTTAGTTAATGCTTTAATATCAATGAAAAGAGATGATGCATATAAATCATTTTGTAAACCAAAGCACTACATGAATATGAGTTATCAGGGAGATGAAGAGGAATATAAAACTTCCCCTGTGTGGAAGGAGTATAGTGCACTAGGATGAGGTGATGAGAGGCAGCACTGGTGTAGAGGTTAAAGGGCCAATCCTACAGGCAAAAAGACTTGCATTCAAGCCCTGCCTCTGACACATATTTGCTGTGTAACCATGGCAATTAACTTAATTTTTCAGAGTCCCAAGCAGTACAGTAAGTTACAGACAGCTTGCTGCTTTACATTGGTAGAGTGAGGTTTCTGTGCCAGAAGTTCTCTATACCAGTAAAATGACAAATTCTGATACTGCCCCTCCCCCAAACAAACAAGTAACTAGTTATAGTGGAAAGAACTGTAGATTTGGAGTCAGAAATTCTTGTTGTTGTTCAGTCATTTTCAGTCATGACTTTTCATGACTCCATTTGGGGTCTTCTTCACAAAGATAGCTAGGGTAGCATGCCATTTCCTTCACCAACTCATTTTACAGATGAGGAAACCGAGGCAAGCAAGGTTAAGTGACTTGCCTGGGATCATACATCTAGAAAATGTCTAAGGCCACATTTGAACTCAGAAGAAGAATCTTCCTGCTTTTAGGCTTGGCTATCCATCCACTGCACCACCTAACTTGGGCTCTTTTCTCTATTGCCGTTCTCTCTATTACCTTGGGAAAATAATTTTTATTTTTTTGTCTCAACTGTCTTATCTGTAAAATGAAGGGACTGGATTTGATCATCTCTTAGGTCCCTTCCAGTTCTAATATTATTTCTTCAAAGTTCCAGTTCTAGGTGATTTGATGGACATCAACTGTCCATGGCACATCTAATTCAATTATTTTTAGCTATATTCATATCCACATTTTGCATAATCAAATAAGCCATAAAGTAACTAGAAAGACTGCAATTGGGTGACTCAGTGTTTATCTACCTATAACTACATTTATATCTATATTATTACCAACTATTTAAACTTACATTGCTGGAAAATGCAGGAGGTGGTGGGCTATCAGCAGGAATGGGAATAAGCTCTCCAAGCTGAAAGAGAAATGATGAAGAAAATAAAATACAAAATGAAAACTATACATACACATGCACTCATATGACAGTGATAGGGAACTGTGATTTCACTGGTATAGGGAAATCCTAGGAGAGGAAATCCTTCCAACTAGACAAATCAGCCCTTTCTCTTCAATGGACAGCCTTGGTGCATTGTCTAGGGTACTAAAATATCAAATCATTTGCATCACATAGCTATTATGTGTCAGAGGCAGGATGTGAATTCAGTTCCTCTTGACTTCAAGGCTAGTTCTCTATTCGTAAGACTATGCTACCATTCTATTAAAAAGGTTATACATAAAATTCACAGGAACAAGCTTTTCCTTTTAAATGATAGGTATTATAACTACTTCATTGAACAGAAAAGGGCAAGTATAAAAATAATTACCTGCAATTTTTTCCATCCATTTCTTACACGTATAAAAAATTCCGCACTTTCACTTAAATAGATTAGTGTGCCTTCTATCACCAAATGAGCATTTTGCATCATACTTTCAATGTTTCCGAATGTTGTTACCTGTAAGACATTGAAAGAAAATGTATTCAACAATAACAACCGCATTCATCTATAAAATTTGAGATTATATGTGAATGAATAAATGAAACAAACATTTATTAAGCAATTACTATGTTGGAATTCATGTTGTAATGTGGGAGATAGCACATATGGAGGGTTTAAGCTGCAAGGCAGATGGAAAGGTCCTATATTCCTTTGGGTGCAGCAGCGAAGGAGGTGTTAGTGCCTTTTCCTTAATGTCATTTCCACTGATAAAATCTCATCAATTTCTGATATTATATATAAAAGTACTGGACTTTAGTAGTAGATTTTTATTTCTGCTCCAGAGATAGTGAGGTACTATATACTTATTAAGTTCTATGAACAAAGTTACTACTGAACATTTGTAAACATGTTAAAGTTGAAATTAGCGAGGATAGTGAAATGATCAGGGAAATGCAACAGAGGTGAAAAACACGAAGAAATAGGAAAAGAAAAATATATTTAGGGATATAAGCCTAAAAATGGCCTATAATAGGGAAGAGAGCAGAAGGTATTTAAATATTAATTCTCAAAGACCTAGAAACTGTTGCTATCCTGGAGGAAGCAGTTTAAAGTCAGTTATTATGCTTTCCAGGCCTATTATATATAATTATATGCCATTCAGTATTTTTCTGACCTAAGCCTACAATGGGAGGTAAAGGAAGATAAGGGACTCTTAGTAAAACTTTTCACCCTGTACAGTAATTATGATACCTATTATAGGATCTCTTTCCTGAGTCACTCATTTGGTAGGTAGTGTTTTCTCTCTCTTTCTCTTAAAATAATTTGTATTAATTTATCTCTACATGTGTACATGTTAACCAACTACTCCCTTACCCCCGCCCCCATGTGAATTCTTTGAGAGAAGAGACTGGTTTTTCCAGGGTCAGTGTATGTATGGGGGGGTTGGCTTCATCTCCTTAGCAGTAGAAGAATAGTTTGCGCCTAGTAGGTGATTAGTAAATGCTAAATTGAACTGAAGTTTTGGAAAGGACATTTAAGTTTTTAAATTCAGCTCCACTGATAGCTCATTAAGTATATGATTTAATTTCCCTTTCTATTTATTCATATGCAAAATGGTGACAGAATTGCCTACTTTTCCTACTTCACAAGACTATTTATTATATGGATCAAAGGAGATATTATAGCACTACAAAAATACGAGATATGATGATGATAATGATGAGGAGGATGTTTCATAGAAACAGGTTTGGGTGGAAGAGCAAGCAGTTTTGGCATTTTATTGAGTGGGAGATGAAAACAAAGCAAGCCCTGGAAAGGTGGGGCTAGGATATAGAGTATTGTGGAAAGTTAGAAGATCGTGACCTATAGATAGCTCTCCCTTACTCTTTCTGTCCTTAAAACAAAAGGAGAAGAACACTTAGACTAAATTAATAGAAATATAATGTCTGCATTACATTAGACTATGTATTGGGCAGATGCCATTTCTGAGTTACTGTTTCCACTTTAAGATACTAAATTATAAGCAGGACGTTGGATTGGATCCAGAGAATGTATGCTATATGATAGATAGCTTAAAGAAGTAGGAGCATGGAGCCTGGAGAAGAAAAGATGTAGGAGAAATATGACTGCTGTCTTATTTTAGGGAGAAGCTTTATCCTTTTTTGCTACAGAGAACAGAATTAGGACCAACAAATATAAGTTACATTGAAACAAATTTCAGTTCAATATGAGGAAAAACTGTCCAGCAATAGCACTGTCTGCCTTTTGAAACTAATAATGAACCTGTTACTGGAAGACTTTAAGCAGAAGATGTTATCAAGAGGATTGTGCATCTGGTAGAAGGTTAGACTACGTGGATAAGGACATTTCCAACTTTGCCATTTTATGATTCTAAAATCGTAAAATTTATGATTTGCCTCTTTTTCCATTCAATGTTTTTCTTTCCCTGTCTCTTTGTTGATCTGGTTGCCAAGCCCTTTTTTTCCCTCTATTTCCTCATGACGTGACGTTTTAATAGGATTCAAGTGTACTTTTTCATATTATTTTACATATTGGATGAAGTTCATATTTCCTTTTCTAAATTTAGAAAAGTCAATAAGCTTTTCTATTTTTCTCCAAATGTGTCTTCTGCTCCCTCCAAAATATCCGTGAGCAAATTAAACTGTAAGGTACTTATTACATTTTTCTATGGGACAATGATTATTCATCAAACAAATTTATACAGAAAGTATAGGATAGATGTATTTAAACTTAGATATCAAGTTTTGGATCATAGAATCACAGTTTTGGAGCAGAAAGGGAGCTCAGAATTCACTTTATCCAACCCTCTCATCTTATTGATGAGGCCTATACAGGAGAAATGATTGTGCTCCAGTTAACACAGGTAGCAAGTTAGCAGAACTGGCATTTAAATTCCAGGTCTCTGATTCCAAATGCAGGGTTTTTTCCATGCTGTCTCTCAAGACTTAAGCTCACAGAATAGCAGTGATTCAAAAGTTTTAAAAAAAAAAGCCATCATCTCTGGCAGCAAAGAAAGTATGCCTGAGCAGCAAGGCAACTTGAAACTAGTTAAGAAGAGCCAAAGACCTGATGAATTCATCTGCTATTTTGTTTGTTGACCTCAAGGGAGGATGCATCACTACAGCGATGGCTGCTCTGCAAAAGTCAAGCCTCTGACTCCAAAAAAACCCCAAATCAAACCAAAACAACAACAGAAACCTGGCCGCCCTTCCAGAAAAATATAGGAGAAGGAACCAAAAATGAAAAAAAGGAGATAGAAAAGTCAAGCAAGAAGAAAAATAGGAAATCAGAGAGGAAATTGTGCGCCAAATACCAGAAGCCCTACACAGCAGAAGCCTGGGCAAAGATTAGAAATGGGAATTGAGGCAGCAGGCGTTCTGACAGAAGAGGAAAGAGGAAGCTGTGAGATAGAATTTTTTTTTTTAAGCCAGAACAGCTCGGCAGTATATGTATGGGCATACCTGAATACACCTAAGTAATCTCTAAAGATATCACTAAAGAGTTCTTCAGTATCTAGGGATGGAGGTTTTTAGTGAAGGACACTACAATCTTATTCAGTACTATAGTTTCAGAGAACAAACATCATTCCATTCTGGTGGCACCTTGCTGAAGTCATGCCAAACAGCCTAGTACAATGATTTTCAAGGGTTCAAGGGCATTCACTGAAATGAAGAAATAGACTAGACCAAAGCAGATTATATTTGTGAAGCTTTTTAAAATGTATGTACACAAAATAAATGACACAATGTATGTACAAACAGAAGATCTGACTCGTGTTAATTAGCGGAGGCTATGTAACTCTAATCTAGTGAAAGGCAAAAGAGTAGCAGGTTGAGTTTTTTCCAAAACTACAAAAGAAAATGGAGCTTCAAAAGGGCAAACATAAAAGAATCGTTAAGGGATCAGTACAATATTGCTTCATTTATTCTATGGCATCATAGGATAGTAGGATTAGAACTGAAATGGAACCTTGGAGAACACTGAGTCCAACCCTGCTCATTTTACGGATGAGGAAACTGAGGAGGTTGAGAACATTTAAGTGATTTTCCTAAGGACATAGTGTCTAAGGTAGGATTTGAATTTGGGTCTTACTGACTGCAAGCCCAACACTGGTGTTCCAATCAACCATCTGGCTGGTTCTTATAAGAATTCTTGGACAAATTCTCTACTGATTCTGCTGGGTAGGGAAGTGATCTAATTTAGGATACCTAGACCAGATTTTATTTGCATTGTTCTATCAAAAGATCTGAGGGCAAGTCTATGGCCAGCCCCATCCGAACTGAGAAATCAAAAGGCAGCAATAAGGAAATGTAGGACTGAGCCATGTATATTTTTGGAAGGGTGGTTTTGCCACTTCAAAGTGAGATGGCGCTGGAAAGCAATCAACCAATCCCCAAACTTCAGGATAATGCTGTGGCTTTTTAAAGAGAACTCATTTGTGAACAAAGTTTATCTCTGAAAACTTTCATAATGCTGATGAAACTGGTCTCATCTGGAAATGTTTCTCCCATTACAAGTGCTCCTCCTGAGTTTAATAAACCGAGTGAGAACAAATCAGCTGTTCTGTATGCAACAGATGTTCCTAAAGTGATTAGAAAGTTTCAACGTCCTAGAGCTTTTAAAGTTGTACACATTTTCTTCTGGCTCTTACAATGTAAGTCAACAAATGCATAGATGAACCAAGATTTCTTTCCTGCTCCTCCTTCTCTTCCTCCTCCATAGTTTTTTGGAGGTCTCTAGTTCATGATCATTTCAGGCTTATATGAATGATCCCATCTGTAGAAGGCAGAATGGCTGGTAATTAACAGTAGGGAAGCTAGGGGGTGCAGTGGATAGAATGCCAGGTCTGGAGTCAAGAAACCTTATCTTCCTCAGTTCAAATCAGATCTTGGACTCTTACTAGCTGTGTGATCCTGGGCAAGTCACTCAACCCTGTTTGCCCCAGTTTTCCTCATCTATAAAATGAGCTGGAGAAGGAAATGGCAAGCCACTCCAGTGTCTTTGCCAAGAAAACACCACATGGGGTTTGGACACAATTAAATAACAAACTAGTAGTAAGAGGCAGTGTGGTAGAATGAAAAGATTGACTCCAGTCTCAGAGCAGCTGAGTTCAAAGTCTGCCCCTGATGCTGCCTCTGTGACTTTAGACAAGTCACTGAATCTCCCCAAGTCTTAGTTGCCTGGCATAAACAATGAGGATTCAGACTCAATGACATCTGAGGTATTTTCCAGCTCTCGAGTGATGGGTGTATTTTTGCTGTCTTCCCATCTCCCAGTGTTACAGAGCTCCTTTAGGCAGGGATTGTTCTCACCTTTCTTTGTCTCCCTGGCACCTAGCAAGCCCTTAATAAATGCTTGTTGACTGATTGACTGAGTGTTTCTACTTATGGTCCAGAGTGTTACGCGAAATGTCATTAACAGAAATTGGTTCTTTAGGAAATTGATTTATTACACAGACACTATTCAAAAATATTAATCTCATTGTAGCATTTAAGATATAATTTTTGATGTTTGTGCCTGGAGTTAAAAATAGAACATTAAAGAGAGCTTGTGTAAATTGAGATCTGGTGTCATACCCAGAGAAGTACCTTAAAGAATACATAGGTTTAGAACTATGTTCTCCTTATGAACCTCAGTACAAATTCTTGAAATAGTGAGTCATATCCCTTCAGAACCAGTCAGCAAAGTTAACACAGGGGAGGTATAAGGGTGGACGTAAACTGATAAGAAGAATGTTGACGATGTAGAAATCATAATGTTTTGTTTGTTGACACTAAACTGAAGGATGTTGATAGCAACATGAAAGGAGAAGCTTTTCTGCAGAGAGAGAAGATTGCTGGGGAAAGGCTGCTGCAGCCCGGGAGCCTGTCAAAAGGCAGAAGAACCTTGAGAAGCAGTGTAGCAGTTAGAACAAAAAACTAGGAGTCAGAAGACCCAGATTCACCTTCTGGACTCATTTACTAGCTTTATACCTTTGGACAGGTCACTCAACGGCAATGATCCTTACTCTCAATATCCGAGAAATGGAAAGAGCAATATTTTTCCTGTCTTCTTCATAGAATCAAATGAAATAATCTATACAAACTTATGTGGTAATTGCAAAGATCTATTAAAATTATTATTCATTATGGATATAAGACCAAATCCTTCTTTGTGTTATTCAGTTTAATGTCATTTTTTTCACAGGCTATTTCAGGGTAGGTCTGTTTTAATTTTTTATTTATACTGTGCTTAAATGGAAATTCCAGCAATTTATTAATTGAAATAATATTCTACTAAGACATAACAATGTGTAAGCCTCATGGTCTTATAGCAACAGAGTGATACCATGGTACATGGTTCAGTGCAAAGAATATTGGTTTTAGAGTCAAAGACTTGGGTTCCAATCCTGTCTTTGACACATACTACTTGTGTTACTCTGGGAAAATCAATTCATCCCATTTTTCTTATCTTTAAGATGGGGGGGGGAGGACTCAGTGGCTTCTAATGTCCATTTCAGCTCTAAATCTGTGGCCTTATGACCTTCTTGGACCTTAGCTTTCTCATGTGTAAAATGAGGGCGTTGGTCCATAAAAGGATTTGTTCTATGAATTTAGATTTAGTGAAAGGACCACACTTGAGGACCTAGAGGGCCACATGTGGCTTCAAGGCCATAGTTTCCCCACCCCTGACTAGACAGATCACCTTTAAGCTCTAAATCTTTGATCCTGTTTGCCACCAGGATCCTGTGGATCTCTCTCTCTCTTTTTAGAAGTCCATTATCTTCTTTGTCTCTACCTCTCTGCCACTTCCGGTCCGTGATATAAAGATGGCTAAGTTTAAGAACCATTACCATAACCAACTGCAAAAATGAAACAGAAATGGCAGTAAGAAACCTACATCACAGAGATATGCATCTCTGAGAGGGGTGGACCTCAGGTTTCTGAGATACATGCACATTGCCAAGAAACACAACAAGAAGGAGCTAATGAAGATGTAGGTCAGCAATGTCAAAGCCATCAAGGCTCAAGAAGACACCATCAAGTCTCTGAGCACCAAGGCCTCCAAGGCCAAATTCCTTAGGACCAAGATCCCCAAGGTCAATGTCTGGCACACCAGCCCCAAGATAGCCACCAAATGTCTAGGCTCTAGGTTTGGCACCAAACACCCTGACCCTAGTATCACAACCCCAAGGTTGCCAAGCCCACTGACTCCAAGGTCATGAAGTCTGATACCAAGGTCACGAGTTTGATTCTAAAGTCATGAAGCCCAGAGATTCCAAGGCTGCTAAGCCTATTGACCTCATCAAACCTGCTGAGCCCTCCAGCCCTAAGGGTGTAAACCCAAAGATGCTCTAGTTCCAAATCTTCAAAATAGATTCTTCAGGACAGAATGATTTGTTTAAGCCTCAAACCAACCTTTTTTCTCAGGCAGGGTATGATTATCCACTATTTTCTACAAATAAAGGATATGGTGAGTCACTAAAAAAATGAAATCTATTATCTCCAGAAATCGATGAGATAGCCAGGAAATAAGTCACAGTCACGAAAAGACAACTTTAGAACTGTGGGAACTTAATTTTCTCATCAAGTAGAGGCATATTCTTGACATTCTTCAATATAAATCAGTCTCAATATAGATTCATTGATTAAAAAAATTCAAAACACAGTTTTTCTCTTTGATTGCATAAATATTAACTGACCAGGTTTCTGGATCCTGGAAGTCCTGGTTGGCCTGGTGGGCCAGGTGGGCCTGGAAGTGCCACAGCTGAAATAAAACAGAAAGTTTATATTACATTTCTGTCTGTCTGTCTCTCTTTTCCCCTTCCCTTCTCTGCCCCCACCCCAAGTATTTAATGAAAATTAAATTGACTGGGCCAATAAATTAAATAAATTAATAAATGAATTAAAATTAAAATTGGCTGGGCCTCATGGGATTGACATTTGTCACGTTCTAACTGAGCATGCTCCGTAAGATGTAACTATCCCACCAACATTTTGCCAGTTTTTTCTCTTGGAGGGAAACATGAACAGTACACAGAAAAATATCTTAATGGCCCACCCCGAATTAAATTGCAAACATTCAGAAAAGATTATTTTCTGGATAATTGTCAACGAAACTTTGAGAAAACAACTTGCCAGTACTATTAAAACTTATTTCCACATCATGCTGATGGGCCTGTTAAATCTGTAATGAGTAAATGTAATGACTTGAAGCCAGGTCAAATAAACCATCTGAAGGAACTGGGAATGTTTAGTCTGAAGGAGAGAACACCAGCAGGAAGAATGACTACTGTCTTCAAATTTCTGAAGGGTTTGTACATGGAAGAAGGATTAAAGCCAGCAAACTTTCATTAACTCATTACTTATGGGCCAGGCATGGGACTAAACACCAAGATACAAAGAAAGGCAAAAACATGGTTCCTGTCCTCAAGGAGCTCATATTCTAACGAGGAGAATACATTTGAACAATTTTATGCCTACAAGGTATACCAAGGGGAAAGGACTTTTTTTACCTGCTTGTTTGTCTGGTGAGTTCTTCCTCAAAACGTCCATTTGAGGAAGTCCCCTGCCTCATGTTTACTTCTAACCTGACTCAGACCCTGACTCTGCAGAATACTTCTCCATCTTGTTCACCTATTTCCCCTCCTTGTATTTCTCTATTTGAATGTAAAGCTCTTGAAAGCAGAGACCATTTTTATTGCTTGTGCCTAGAACGTATGAAATATTTAATGGATGATCTCTAGCTCTCTCAATCTCTCTTTCTCTGTCTGTCTGCTCTCTGTATTTCACTCTGTCTCTGTTTCTCTATCCATCCAGAAGAACCAGTGGATAGAAGTTTCAGCAGCAGCGACAGAATACAAGAAAAAAAAATTCCTTGCAGTTAGAGTTAGTGAAAAAAAAAAAAGACCAGATTGCCTTGGGAGGCAAAGAGTTCCCTGTCACTAGTAGTTTTCAACTGGAGGCTGGAGGATAAGTTATTGGGGATATGTATGTGTCAAATAGTCATATAATATAAATACAAAATGAATTAGGGGAGAGAGGCAATAGTAGCTGGGGTGGGGATCAGGAAAGGCTTGATGTATAAGGCATCATTTCAACTGAATTCTGGAGAAAGAGGGTTCTAAGAGTCAGAGGTGAAGAGGGAATGCACCCCAGGTGTGGAGGAGGAAAGCCAGTATGCAAGCATGGAGAGAGGAGAGGGTGGATCATACGTGAGGACAGCAAGGAGAGCGGCTGGCTGGGGATGGTGTAGAGGAGATTCTGAGCGCCCACCGAATGGCCCATGCCATGACTACTTCTTTTTTTTTTTTTCTCTATCATTCTCTCCCAGAAACACATGGAAAAGACCTGCAGTTTCCTTCCTGTTATTAATGAGACATCTATACAGCAAGGGAAGGTAAAAGGATGGAGAAGTGTGGTTATCATGGAAAGGCTGTCAGATTGCTTTCTTTACACTTCTCTGGCTCTTGCCTTCTGTTCCTTTTTGGGGAAAAAAAGGTGAAGTAGGGTTTAGGACATCAAAAGCTCCTAGTTTGATTAGTTAGGGGGATAGACAGAGCATTTCCAACTGAGGGGACACACCCAGATGTGAGTAGTTGCAACAGAGGTAAGGAAAACTCACATTTAGGGCAGATGCCATTTTTTAAAAGGTGTGGTTTGTTTGCATTTTTTTTTTTGTTTTATAAATAAGCACTGGTCTCTTGGCAGGAACTCTTTCATACATATTTTCCTAGGCTAACATTGCTTGAGCCTAATACTGAAGACTGTCACGGATACGAAAAGGGGAACTGGGTGTTGAGGAAGAGAAGGGAAAGACAGTAAACACAGTCTAGTGGCACCCTGCATTTTGCCTGGTGTTTGGGTTCAGGGAAAAATAGTAGTGTAAACAAAGCCCAGCGCATGAACTCATCTTTTTCTCAAGGAGCTGTGGTCTAATCTCCTGGGATTATTTCTGTCAAGGGCATCGCCATCCTGCTAGTCCCCCAAATTCATGACGTTTCCCTGGACTTGCCACTTTCCCTTCACCTCACATATCCAATCAACTACCAAGTATTGTTGTCTATCTCTACAACATCCCTTGCATCTGCCCCTTTCTCTCCACTCATTCGGTCACTATGCTAACTCAGGTTCTCACCTAGATTATTATGGCAGCCTTCTAATTGGCCTCTCAGCTTCAAATCTTTCTTTGCTCTAATACATCCTCCATCCAATTGCTAACATGATTTTTCTAAACTATAGGTCATTGCACTGCTCAGTAAACTCCAGAAGCTTTTGAGTATCTACAGCATCAAATATTCTCTTATGGGCTTGACTTTTAAAGCCCTTCACAATGTGACCTCAACCTACCTTACTAGCTTTACCATACAGATCATTCCCCTTCTCGAACTCTATAGTCCAGCTAGACTCTTCGATTTCCATACTTTCTCACTAGCTTTCCTCCTCCATGCCTGGAGTGCATCCCATCCTCACTTCTGACTCTTAGAACCCTTTGTCTCCTTCAGAATTCAGTTTAAACACCACCTTCACCTCAAGCCTTTCCTAATCTTCCCATCTGTTAGTGTCCCTTTCCTTGAACTCCTTTTGAATTTATTTTATATATCCATATGACCCTGGACAAGAAACCTAGACCTCCTTCATACTTAGTTTTCTTATAGGCAAAATAGATATAAGAGCACGTACCCCACAGGATTGTTGTGAGAATTAAGTGAGATAACATATATAAAGCACTTTGAAAACATTAACATGCTAGATAAATGCTACTTATAATTATTATTATTTTAATATATGTGTATGTTATCTCCCCCAATAGATGAAGCACTTTGAGGGCAAGGACTATTTAATTTTTGTCTTTTATCCCCAGCACCTAGCATAGTGCTAGCAGATAGTAGGGTCTTTTACTCTGTTCTTGGAGACAGTTGGGGTTAGGTGACTTGCCCAGCGTCACACAGCTCGTAAGTGTCTGAGGTCAGATTTGAACTTGAGTCCTTCAGATTCTAGATTCAGTATTCCATTCACTGTACCACCTAACTGCCCATAATACTCTTAATAAGTGACTGATGGGTAGATATTAGAAATTAGACAAGAAATTTGTTCTTTAAGTTCCCTTCTAACTCTAAGATTCCCTTAGCTTATGAAGTTAGGGAAGTGTTCATTGAGCATCTACTCTGTGTAGGACACTGTTCTGTGAGGATATGCAAGGAAATAACACAAACAACCTTTACTTTGTGAGAAGTTAATAGGAGAGCCTGGGTAAAGTAGTAAATAGAGAGCTGGCCTGGAAGTCAGAAAGAACACAGATTCAAGTCATTGCTCTCATACATATTGTGTGACTCTGCAGAAGTCCTCCCAGCGCTCCTCGGGCAACATTCTAAAGCAGAGAAGTTCCCCTTACAGAGAATAACCAATACCAAAGAAATCAAAGGCTGGTCCCTGGCCTCCCTACCAATAAAAATTGTCTGATTCGGGTAAAAAAGTCCTAAGCGCTAAACAATTAGATGATAAGTAAATATGTAATAACTCAAATGATGTATAGACAAATTCAACAGGAATTTGAAAAAAAATCCAAAAAATTGTATTTGCATAGTACTTTACAAAACCCCCTGCTTTTCTCAAAATAGAAGGAGCTGAGCAGTATATAATTATGTTGTTTAGAAAGTCCTAGTGCAAACTGCACTTCAGCCTTGAGCTCTGAGCCACAGTTTGCTGAAGAGGAAGTGACTGGGTCATCCTTGTGGGTTACTTAATGGTTGCTGTTACTTTTGTTTATTATTTTCATTTTCATTTTTCTTGCTGTAACTTAAAGAAGGGTTATCTAGATACAAAGGAAGTCTAGGACATCTGTAAGCTGCTAAAAAAAGTGGAAAGTTAAGAGGATGTTCTACATTTGCTGATGTGTGTATTCACATATATGTATATGTATGTGTGTATACACACATTTGGAGAGAAAAAATAGGCAAAAGATTATATGTTGTCAGTGGATCCATGCTATACTAATGTTTTTCACTCTAAACCAACTCGAATCTGAAAATTAATTGAAATAGCCAGGGAAGATGTAAATTTTATTGCCAATATTGGCATAAAAATATGAAATTATTCTAAGCTTTATGTATCTGAAAGTCCTTGGAGAAACTTTTTCTCACAAAAATATGACTGTCCATGATAGAATGGACTATTTAATCCACCTGTAACTATAAGAGTGACATTAACAAAGACAAGATAGGCAGAACATCCATTTACTACAACACGCATTTATTAAATACCTATTGTGTGCCAGGCACTGGAGATACGAAGACCAAATGAACCATGTAAGAAAAGATTACTTTTACTAACCTGATCCCAATATTGCCGGAGGTCCTGGTGGCCCTGGGGGTCCTGGAGGTCCTGGGGGTCCATGAGCTCCATAACCAGGGGGCCCAGGCAAACCTGGTGCCCCAGGAGGGCCTCTGGGCCCAA
Source organism: Notamacropus eugenii (assembly GCF_028372415.1). Taxonomy (NCBI): domain Eukaryota; kingdom Metazoa; phylum Chordata; class Mammalia; order Diprotodontia; family Macropodidae; genus Notamacropus; species Notamacropus eugenii. The sequence goes on from NC_092872.1 coordinate 65,645,114, forward strand.
TGACAGAATCACCTTTCTGGCCCTAATAAGGCAAACCCATAGAGACAGAGGAAAGGATACAATTAATCACCTTGACATTTTGACTTTTGAGTAACTGTTAAGGAAACGGTTTTGAATTTCTCACTTAAAAACCTACCTTTCCCACAAGAAACATGATATTAAACATTCATTAATGACCTCATGAAATTATTTTTTCTCCACACTGACAGTGGTCAAGCACCATCCCAGGTACTTGTATTAATTAGTGCTTAACATGACTGTTCAGAGAGTCTGAAGTAACAGGAGGGATAGCACATGTTAGCAAGGAAATCCAGTTAAGCTGTTATGTTTGCAAAAGAACAGGATCACCTAACATGGAGGCTCCTTGCTTCCCCATGTTTCCTCTAAGACATGGCGGGGTGAGTAACCTCCTTTGGTTGGCTACGTAGCAGGAACTGACTAGATTGAAGCAGTTGCTCTCTTTCTTGGGCATTTCTTTCTGCTACATCCAAGGAGTGAACATCCCAGTTTACCCTTGGGTATCACTGTGAACTGAAGTAGGAGGAGGGAGGAACCTTCCCCTTTCTTCACTTTTACCCGGGTTCTGAGAAATGGGCTGGGTGTTTGTTTTGCTTTTATTTGGTTTATCCTTCGTTTTAGAATGAATCCCACCAGACTGGGAAGTTCAAGCTCTAATGACCCTGGGGCCAGAGTTGCAGTCCAGGTGGTACAGGCAGATGGGCCAGTAGGGAAGCCCTAAGAAGTCAGAGTGCCTGAGATTGGAACCCAAGTTGGTTTGGGGGCTTAGAACTAGGAAATGAGCTATGCTATTTCTATACATTTTTATTATGCCTTTTGAAGTAAACATTCCTTTGTAAAAGCTAATCAGACAGTGGCTACATGAAACCAGGCTACAGGGGACCACCCAAACCCTTAGGGGAATGGCCAGTAGTAAGGGCTGAAGTGATTTTCAGAGAACCTCCACACCCTCAGTCCCCCTTAAGGGTATCAGAGAACCAGGAAGAGGGGGGAAATGTAACACACCTGGCTTCCAGGCAGTGGAGACCCAAGTGGTCAGTGTTGCATGTTATGGAAAGAAAACAGTAAAGAAAGAGGAACAGAAAGCAGTCCATACACACTAATTCTAACTTGGCAAGTGAAAGCAGCAACATTTGACAAGAACTGAGACTCACATTCAATAGTTAGGGGTTTTTTTGGTCTACACTTGCGATTTCATCGGTATAAGAAATGCCAGACAAAGAAATTCTCTCTCTCCCACACTCACTGGTTTGTGATTTAGAACTTTGGAAGTTTGCTGGAATCACTGGAAGGTTAAGTGATATGTCCAAGGTCTCCCAGACAGTACGTGTCAAAGGTAGAACTTGTCCCAAGCCTTCTGATTTGGAGGTCAGCTTGCAATCCATTATGCCACATTATTGCATTCCACTGTTTCTACATTATTAAATGAACATTCGTAGCTTTTGTTTCATATAACATTGGGGAATAATGGATGTATTTGGTTTCACATATAATTACAATCACTTTTGCATATTACTTCGCTTGTTTTCATTTTTCGTATAAGCTTTATTTTGTTCTTGTTCAAATCTATGAGTGTTTACACACTTGTCGCTAGAAGTTAAAACAATTAATTAAAAAAGAAACTGTAGCATTCCCTTAACCCCATCAGAGAATGATGGATAGATTTTTTTTAAAACTTAAAAGTTCACTGCTGTACAATAGAAGCTCTTGATTTAAGAGTCTCCTTAAAAATAATTGGCTTAAGAAGGGATAATCATATCCCACTTTAGGGCTAAGCAAAAGAAGAAATACTTGTAATCTTTAGATTTTGATTCCTACCCAGGAAGAGGCATTTCTCATATGAAACTGTTAAAAAAGGAAGCTTGGGGAAAACTTTCTCCAGGTAATTTATGTACCAGTTAAAAACCTGAAGCATCCACAAGAGTAAACAATTACATGATCCTTAACCTGACAGCAAAGAGAGGAATGAGTCAGCTTCTTCCCCCTCCCCAACTTCTTTTCATTCTCTGTGAAATCAAAAGGAGCTATTGGGAGAAACCATCCCAGTTATCAGCCTGTTTGCCTATTTATAAAAGAGGTAATAATTTATCTGTCAAATTACATGAGTTGCAGACTCTTATGAACATTTTATTTACTTATCAGCAATATTAGATGTCAAAAATAATGGCACGAAATGAGAATGTGTAGCAATGCATCTATTTAATAATATACTCTTCAGTCTTTACTAAATTTAAAATAGAAACAGGGACAGGATTTTGAATACTATTGGAAATAAGTATGTTCTTTTCAATCTGTAATTAGATAATGCATACAAATACAATGGAATCGTGGAAAGATCTTTGCTTCCATCAATGTAGGGATCTTTTGGGGTGGAAAATTCCAGGCAGATACAGAATGCAATCCATCTTTGACTTCATAGATAAATCCTAGGAAGTTACCAGAGGCACATCAAGGTTAACTAGCTTGCCTAGGGTCTTGTATCCATTAAATGTCTGAGGCATGATTTGAACCCGGGTCTTTGTGACTTCAAGCCCAGAACTCTATCCATTGTGTCACACTACTTTGATAGATGATAGATAACTATGCAAAATTATTTTATAGAATTTTAAAGACCAGTCATTCTGGTCATCTCTCCAGATATCATGGTTTGCACAGACTTGAAGAGTCAAGACGCTTACATTGCCTATGAAAGGAATGAAGTGACTAGAGAGATGGTCATGAAGTCTTGAGTTCAGGACCTACTTCTGCCTTGTTTTGGCAAAGTAACCCTTGGCAAGTCATTGGACACCTCTGAGCTCTAAGCAACTGTCCAAGGCAACAAGTTTCAGAAAAGGCGCTAACCAGTGCTGATAGGAGCTTCCTCATCTACGAGTTTGTTAGACCAATAAAATCACAAGTCAAGACTCCATCCCCGATACTGTCCATGATTTCTTAAGATATAACACGAGAACCACCAAAATACATATTATGTAATTTACAAGAAATTACAGTTTTATGTGAAGCAACCAAATATCACTGAATTTCGTGAGAAGCAATCCCACTAAGGGGATTGTAAACCTCACACATTACACATTTTCATTATGCTAACCATACACGAGCTATCTTAAGATGGCTAAAAGGAGGTAGTGTGTTTAATTGGGCAGCTAGGGAAGCTCACAAGCAAGTGGTTTTCTGCTGCAAGGAATCAGTATGGCAACACAAAAGGAAAGGCACAGTTGGATAATGTTAAATTCATTTCACACATCTATACTAAATGTTTGGTCCTCATAAACTCAGTTCTCAACTAGCTAGAAGTGTAGAGGAAATTCATGTTTCAGATTTGGGTTGGATTAACTGACTTCTGAAATAATTTTTAGCCTTAAAATTCCATCAGCTCTCTCAGTGGGGGTCTTGATTACTCCTTAGAACTCCTGGACCCAGAACCAAAAAAAGGCTGTGAATATGTGGTATTGTTCATCTGGCAGCTTGCTCAGTGACAGGTTTAATAAAGAATCCACTTTAAAGCAATTGACAGAGAAAGCTTCTGCCTGGAGGTCCATATAATTTTGGATAGACTGGGGAACTGGGCATCCCCTCTGTCCTGCCTTTGAATTTGTGCAGAAGACCTAGGCCCAGGTGAAGTAAAGAAAGCGCAGGCTTTCACTCGCCTGAACTCTTATTGAAGAGTTGAATTTTCTATTGGAGAATTCAGCCTGGACCTACAGGGTGCCATTTTTCTTAGTTAATTGCTGGCAGCTAGTTGCTATTAATTATATTTAATTGTTAGCAGGTCATATGGGCAAGATGGAAATTTTCTCATAAGGTTTTCAGCCTGAAAGTCATGTTAAGAGGCCATAATACTCTCTATGTATGCAAGGATTGTTCTTTTAGTCCAAATTGTAGCATATTGAAATTACCTGAGATGCTAATATTGGGGCTTTCAGAAATGGTCCCACATCTGACGCCCAGTTAGAGGTGGTAGAAATGGAAGTAATAAATCTTCTATAATTTAGATAGAGATCACATGGAGTTGCCAATGAGTCAACTTATTTCTCATTAGCGATGTAAGTAAAGTGAGAGGCGATAGGAGGATAACTAAGCTGTGGAGAAGATCCAAGGTGGGAGGAAGACCAAAAAAGTCATTTAGGGTCTAGCAGAGAATGAGTTGTCTCAAAGGCAATGATAATAATAACACAAATAACTAATACATGTGCTTTAAAGTTTGTAAATCACTTTACATATGTTAGCTCATTTTTCTTTTTTGATCATGTGGTGCAAAGAAATCAGAGAGACAGATGGAGATGGATATTCCTTGGCAGGTTCAACTGCCTTTTAACAACCCTAGGCAGCTCTTGAATCCTGTCTGCTTGGTGCTTAAAGGGACATGAGCCTTAGTACCTGGCTGGATTTTGATGACTCTGCCCTAGTGCTGATCTGATCTGCTTAGTGAGTGAGTATAGCTCACTCTAGTCAGTGGCTGAGAAGACTGTGTTTCCAATTCCAATCTATGCCAGTCATTTTCTTGCTAACTACCCTGCTGCCCTGTATGTATGTACCCTTTTGGTATTGTGGAAAGAACCCTGGCTTTGAAGTCGAAGTAGCTTGGTTTCCCTTATTAATCGTGCCTCTGAAACTTGTTGCCCTTGTGATCTTGGGCAAGTTAATCTTACAAAGGCATGGTTTCCTCATCTATAAAATGAGGTGATTGGACTATATGGCCTCTGAGGTCCTTCCTAGCTCTAGCTGTAGGATTTTACGATCAATCCCCTGGTCTGAGGACAGTAAGAAAATCAATAAGAACTTTGCATATGGAAAGAGCATGTTAATCAACTACCCTATGCCTCCATTGTGACTTCCCAGTCATTTTCCTTGGTCATCACTCCCTCTATATGTTTTTCCTTCTTTTATATTGTAAACTTCTTGAGAGTAGGGACTATGTTTTTTTTTATATTTGAACCCCTACATTTAACTCAGTGTTTAACATATTAAATTTAGCACTTATTAAATGAATTTCATCCACTCATTCCTGCCAGCTGCTGCAGCAGTAATTGGGCATGCCACTTATTTGGGGCTTAACATATACCACCTAGTATTGCCATATTCTTTATCTATGAGGCCTATAAACTTGTTGTGGACAGAGACCCATCTTATCTATTTTTCCAGAAAATAGCATGATATCTTGTGTGTTGCAGATATTCAAATGAATATTTGATGATCATGATTATATCTTGAATTGTAAGTAACTGTAAAAGTTCCTAAGCTATGTGACTCATCCTAAATTATATATGCACAAATTTTGTGAATACTTTTACAATGTTAATGTTGACATTTTGAAACTAAAAAGGTAAACCACTAACTTGATTGTTTTATATCCTCCCAATCCTGTTTTCTGCTAGATTTGGTAACGTGGACCCAGTGTTTGGAAAATGATTGCTCCTTTTCAGTTACCCTCATTGACTGGGCACCCCTCAACTTTTCTATCAAGTTCCAGTCCATACCCAAGCAGGGATCTTCTGTATATAATCCACAACAGCATATTGTCCATTCTCTATTTGGTAACCAATTTGTGGGACCGTGCTGGGTGACACACAGACAAGGTAAACTACCATTCTAAGGAGAGTAGGAGGAAGGAACTCAACAACTTTTTAAATGTTAACATATAGTATGGTATTTATGTGTTGCTCCCTTTAAAATGGGAAGGGATAGCAACATTTTCAGCAATTTGGATCCTGTTCCATTGCCATCCACAAATCAACCTATATTTGTTGAATTCTAATTAAGCTTAGCACTGTGTTGGGTCATCTCTTGCTTTTGCTACATAATTGGCCCACTTCCTGTTAAGACATACTGTGGAATGTGTTTTTTAGGCTGTGAAATAAGTCATTACCGACAATATGCTACAGTCAGTCTTCTTATACCCACTGTGTATCTTTTCATTGTTCGTTGTATCATCTTTAGCTTGGGCTCTTCTGAAGCCAATGTACTACATGATTTATGACTATGGGCATCATTAAGGAAAATCCCGATACTCAAAATATGGACTTTTTAAAGTTGATGAGCACCTTGAAGCACTGAGATTCTGTGCAGCTTCTTTGATATGATCCTGCCCTGTCTCCTCCTATTCACTTCTGGACTCATTTTATTGTCTATACGCAGTATCTGTCCAGTTCATAACAGAAAACCATAGATTCACTCGTTGGGGTATCTATCTATTCAATTGCATCTCATTATCTGAGAAATATGTATTTCTTATCTACTTTTTCTTTTTAATGTGGATTTATGCTATCAGTAGCAGTAAATTTGAGTATTTGCCTGCACCTACAGATAATTGCCACCATTCCTTTCTAGAGCAAGTGAATGGCATTCTAAAAATATTATTTGACGGTTAATCTTTTGCAAGTTTCCCACATTCAGAATTTTGCTTCAGACTCTACGGATCTGACGGAGACTTTTGGATGGCCCAGAAAATAGCAATAAGAATAGAAACCAGCTAGCAAACCTTGGTGACTAAAGGACTGGATAAAGTTAGAGGCAATGATAAGGCCTAGTAAATTACATAGTAAGTAGTCAAAAAGAGGAAGCCTATGAGTTTTGGTCTAGACTCTGCTGTCTAGTTTCAGTTTGACGCAGTTATTTAGCCCAGTTCCTTTTGGGAAAATGATTCATGTTTTATATCTAGAAATTCTATTTAACTATGAAATAGTTACTTATATGGTATTGAGTGCTCTTACCCCCACTTTTTCTGCAACTAGTCTGACATTATATTTGAATCTTTTTTAATCCTAATTCACTTTCTTTGGGTTAAGGTGTTTTGTTTTATTGTATAGAGTTCTGATTTGGGGTTTATTGGTTCCCTCAAATTCAATAATCCTAAACCATTTGCCCTTTTTTCTTAAACCACCATTTTTCTCAGGGTCATGGTACATTGTTGGAAATCAGGGAACACCACAACTTCAGAAGAAGAAAAATTTCACAGGACACAAAAGGCAATGGAGAAATATGGATAAAAGAGCCATAGCATATTACCAGGCCTTGGTTTGTATGCTGGAAGTGATCCAAAACATATCACTGAAGACATGTGTGACCAGAAGAGGAGGTAAACTAGTCAAGTGATGAAACTGAGGGATAGAAAACATTGCACTGAGTCCATAAAATAGTCAAATGAGGATTGGATTCAGAATTAGAGGGTGTAGGTTTGAAAGTTGACTCTGCAAGTTATCTGTATGACCTTGGTCAAGTCATATAGGCTGTTCTGTGCTGCTCAGTTGTTTTTCAGTCATGTCCGACTCTTTGTGACCATATTTGGGGTTTTCTTGCAAAGATACTGGAGTGGTTTGCCATTTCTCTCTCCAGCTCATTTTTCATGTGAGGAAACTGAGGCAGACAGGGTTAAGTGACTTGCCCAGGGTCACACAGCTAGCTAGTAAAATGTTTGAGAGCTGGATTTGAACTCAGGAAGAGTTTAAGTCATGTAACCATCTATAAAACGAGGGGACAGTCTCTAATATTCCTTCCAGCTCTAGATCTATTATCCTATAATTCTATGATATTAAGAGAACTGTGGTGAAATTTCTAGGCATTAGGTAAATCCTCTATAGAAGATTTACAGACAGACAAGGACACGGAACAAAACAGCAGGGACTGTTATCTGCACAGACAGAGAAAATACTTCACACTGAAGAGATTGTGAATCTATTTAGGTCTTGACCTAATTTCTAATTATTGCTAATGCAATATATAACTTCCAATGAGAAAATTGACTTCATCATGGGAATATGATCTTTAAGGGATATTACTTACCATTTGTCCAGGACTTCCTGGCAGTCCAGGGGGCCCAGGCATAAAAAATCCACCATTGGAGTCTCCCTTTTCACCTTTGATCCCTTTGTTTCCAGACTCCCCCTCAAAGAAAACACCATGAGAAATTTAAGGATAAAGAACACAATGAGCCAAAACTCATAAGCCCAGTAACCCTTAAGTAATGGTAGTTAGGTAGAGGACAAATATTAAATGAAGAACTAAGTACCTTCATTCTATCCATAAAGTGTTTCAAGTATGTAACAGGAATTGGGGGACCTGAAAGAGAACATTGAAAAAGGTTAATTTCTATTTCAGAAATACTTTAAAAAATCTCCCAGTAGGTAAACATTTTAATTTTTTTAGTTGTATGTCACTAGAATGTAATGTCAACCTTGACATTAAGGGTTAATAGTGATTGCAATCGCAACCCTACCTCAGTTGCATTTCTCAGAATATAAGAGGAAAATAATATAGTCTAAAAGAGAACACGTAAAATACCTGGTGGTCCTGGTTCACCGTCATCTCCTTTTTCACCCTTTGGGCCTGGTTGCCCAGGTAGGCCCCAGGAGCCTTTTTCTCCTTTAACGCCTGACATTTTAAAACATACAGAAAATGATTTTAATTCTTTATGAAATGGTTACAGAATATGGTGATGTTTTCAAAAAGGACATCCTAAGCAGGTGCCCATGGATTGAGAGATGGCTTAAAAATTGCATTGCATGAATTTCATGGGTTATTACTTTGACATTAGAAATGACAAATATGAAGAATTCAGAAGCTAAGCCAAGAAATCAATATAAAATGACTCTAACAATACAAATGAAAAGGATAAAGAGACTGAACAATGATAAGAATAACAGAATGACCAAGTTTATCCTGCTTCCTCTTACATACCCCCAGATTAGAAAATTCACTGCCCTCCCTTCTTTGCCATGGGAGGGGGGGGCGTAGGAGGGAGAGAGAGAGGTCATAGTTATGGAACATTGCATAGGTGGATTTTCTGATTTGATTGATAGTGTTGCTAAGTTTTGTTGAGCTACCTTTTTTTTCTACTCTATTTACATTTTTTTGGTTTTTGTTATAAAAGATGGTCCGTTAGGCTGGGGAAAGGTGGGCGGAGAGAAGGAGAGGATATATTTGGAAATTTAGATGACATGAAAACAAAAGACACCAATAAGAAAAAACCAAATACATATGTATATGTATGAATATATATATTTGGTTTTTTATTGGTATATGCATATACACACACATATATGACATACAACCATATATATATCATATATATGATATATGTGTAATATATATATAAACAAAGATTTCCTTGTATGTGAAAGTCTGGATTTACAAAAATAACTCCCCCCCCCCAAAAAAAAGATTGAGTGTGATTTAGTGGGGAAAAGCACTAGAAAAATTCTGAATTCTTAGTTTTGAATTCTAGCTCTATCACTTGCTATGTGAGCTTGGCCCTGTTACGTTACCACTAAAAGTTTTAGTTTCTTCATCTAATTTGCAGAGTTGTTACAATTCATGAAGTAATGAATGTGTGCAAAATGTTATTATTATTGTTGTTGTTACAAGTAAGTCTTCTCTTTACAGAATAATTCTCTAGGGGATCCTTTGCTATAGTCAGCGTTCGTAATGCATAATATGAAGAATTACAAAAGTTCGGTGTCCGTAAAACTTTTCAAGCACACTATAGAGACAGGTAGGGAGACTATAAAGACATAGGAAGGACTACTTAGAGGTCATCTTGACTTTGCAGATAAGGAAACTGAGGTTGGAAGAGATGAAATGACTTGCCCAAGGTCACAGAAAATGATTTGTCACAGAGCTGGTTTATGAATCCTGGTCTTAGGACTCCAGCTCCTATATTTCTGTAAATGGAATTCTCAGTCATAGTTTCCATTTTCATTAAAATTTTTAGTTGTTCAGAGAATGATTTATTTTAGGTCATAGATCCATATAAGTGTTTATCCATGTACAGAGCACAAAAAGGAGGAAAATATTACAATTTGCATTGAACAGTGTAATTTCAATACTTCATTTGGTTGAACACTAATGTGAGTTGACTTGCAATGGAATTCTTTTGGAGGAAATATTCATGCTTTAGTTTTGAGGTAAAGAATTTTGCTTTTGAAAATATTCAACCATTTAAAAATTTTGATGAGTTAATGGAGTACACTTATGTCTAGATAAACTTAAATGAGTTCATTCTGCTTTATATTCCGAGATGTTGCCACCCGATGAGTAAATGCCCATTGTGCCACTTTACCTGATGGGGAAAGAATAGACTTGGTCCCTTGGACCCTTTTAATTGTAGGTTGCATGACAACACTTAGTTTATTTTCCTTAATATTTGTTGCTGGTATATTTTCAATTGTCATTATCTCCCATCTCCCTATTATCTCTGTGCCTTTGCAAAGACTGTTTCCTCCATGCCTAGAATGTACTCCTTCATTTTTCACTTCTGCCTTCTATAACCCTTAGCTTCTTTCAAAACTTAGTCCTACAACCAGTTCCTATGTGAGGGCTTTTCCTGATCTTACCAGCTGTTACTTCCAACTTCTCCCATCATACATGTACTCTCACACATGTGTATATACACACAATGTTTAGAGAATCTATACAAATATATACAAGGGTAGTTCAATACAAAGAAATTTGGAAACAAGAGCACTTGGAGGGGGGGAATCAGGAAAGGTTTTCTGTAGAAGGTAGAGCTTGAACTGTGTTTGAAAGAAGAGAGGAATGTGTTGTAATTGCTTGGAAATGTTATGTGGTTCCCTCCCCCACCCCCACCCCCACCAAGGAGACCTTTGAAATACATAGCCATTCATTGAATTCCTTCTAGGTGCATCGAACAATTAGAAACGCTTTTTCTCTTGGCTATTGAAGGCAAAAACATACATGATAAATATAAAATGAATCAAAGAGTGAGTACCATGGAAAGTTATTAGTTCTGAATTCCCAGGATGAGTAGGATTGACCTAAAGAGAGAAAAGAAGGAAGCACTTTACATTCAAGATAGATTAATTTAGCATACGGTTATTGTACATCTGATCTCATGTAGAGGAGTAGATTAAGTTCGACAAACATTTAAAACTTCATTCATGTCAAACTAAATGCCATTTACATGCACAGCCAACTTCCTAGTTTGGGTTCCTGTGCTAGATGAATCCTCAGGGACTCATCCAGAAGCCTGCAGTCTCAGTCACATGCAATGCTTTCGGTAAAAGGACATATCATGCAACCTGGCTCCCTGTGGCATCCAGGCTTATTGCTAAAGGGTTTGAGAAAAGGGGAAACTGGAAGCTTTTAGATAATAGATATTTTTTTAAAAAATCAAATCTCATCATTTCTTTTCTTTTTTAAATGAACTGGATATAGCTGAGACTTCTGTCAATCCTTAAGAATTATTCATCAAATTATTTAGCACTGTCTTCTTCATCTTGACAAAGAAAGAAACATTTGGAGATAGCTATAACTTATCTTCTTGATTGAGCCCATGGTTTTCTGTTTAGATAGCTTTCCACTCCTTTTTTTTCAGAGTAACCTATATACTATGGATTGGTTCTGGACCAATGAAAAGCAACCAGTCTGTGGAGTGGGAATATATCCAGAAATGCCAGTACGCGAGGCAAACCTCTTTTCTTCCTTTCTGCATTATATTTTAAACCTCCATAAAATTCTCATTCTCTCATTGTCAAAAATCTTATATCATTCCTAGACTGCAGTGAGTTTCTAAGATGAGACTTTTCTGAGTCAATCAGCATCTACAAATAACAATGCCATCTTTTCCTTCAAGAAACATTTTACTATTGCCTTTTTATTATTTACTGTATTTATTTAATGTACTTCAAGTATTCAATGGCATTTACTTCTCCTGTACGAGTCTTGAAGGGAGAAGTAATCTATGATATTTGCACCATCACAAAATGCCTATCTAAGTAGTTATATTGGATATTATATCAAAGTCCATTAAATATATCTCCTCCCACTCATCCTCTTCCATAAAAGCCCTAGTGGCTATATTCAGCTCCCTCCTAAATTTGGATTGCATGGTTAAACTCAGAGAGGACCCTCAGCCCTCAGTTCTCAGGGACTCCCATACTCCCTTTGATCTTCTTTGTCAGTCAAACCAAAGTCAAGTCAAGTCCTGCTTGATTCCTGTGTACAGAAGAAAGCAATGGAAGCAAGAAGGGGAACACCTATTCTGATCCTACTTCATACCAACTAGGAGATATGGTTGATAAAGTAGACGCAATGGGAACCATGTGGAAAAGTTACCATGTTACTTTAGAATTTGTGGTAATCAAAAAGGAACCATTGGGCATAGATATACATATTACCCTGGACTTAAGGGATTTTTTTTTAACTTCAGAAAAATAATAGGAATGATTCCACATCCTGAGAGTCTAAAAGGAAAGCTAGTATAAGGAATATAGGAAGCTCTCAGAAAAAAAATATGAAAGTAGAAGCAGAAATGACCACAATAAGAAACAAAGAAAAGGAAGAATTATCTCATGAATGTAAGGACTGAACATCTCATCCAATGATTTGGATTATAAAAAGGATCTTTCTGTGTTCGTCCTTCATTTTCGAAGCAGTCCGTAACATCAGAGAAATGATGACATGACTTGCACTTGACTTTGTTTTGAGTGAGTGAGGGTTGTGCAAGGTCACTAGCCTTACTTTCCCCTCCTGAGCCTTCTGGATCCAGTGATCAAATATTCATCAGGATGACTGGAGAAGACCCAGGATGCAATGGGAGACCTTGGCCTAATCAGGTACTCACTTAGAGTGAGGTTAGGCCACTCAGTGAATAAGCCTCTCTAACAAGTAAATAGGGAATAGCCCCTTTAACGAGCAAAAGAAAAAAATAAGTAAATCAAACTGGGAGGGAAATGGGTTTTACTGGCTAGATTTTTGCTTGAACCTAAAATAATTTTACCTAGACTAATAATATTTAGAAAGTGACTAGATATAATTCTATCTCAGTACCTCCTTTCAGAGGAGAGCAGATTGATCAGCCTTATAGCCTCCATCATCTGTTTCCTTTCTTGGCAGGAATTAAAGCCTTCCTTGGAAAAAAGAATGAAAGAGACTCTAGGGACATCTATTCACACCTCCCTGCATGTTCTATCTCAATAGACTCATATGCGTACATATAACCTATACAGACAACACACAGACACACAGACATGCATGCGTACACGTGACATCAGAAAGAAATTTAAATTCATTTTTAAGTTGCAAATGGACAGCTGTCCTCTTTCTTTCCTTTCTCTTCTGTAGAACACTATTCCACTCTGTAGCATCCCAATAAGGGTTGGTCACATTTTCCCTTCTCTATCTTGGATTTTGTGAGTTTTCTGTTTTGCTTTTCTTTTCACTGAAACTTTGTTTTGGATTCCTTTAGGAACACTTCTCATTGGCCCCTAACTACCTGGATTGTGGAAAGGTATTCAAGTCTTTTCACCTTCTTCTTCAGGAGACCAGTCTACACTTGGAACACAGAAAATAGTAATTTAGCTGTGGTAGAAAGGCAAATATCAGAGGTAGCTAAGTGGTACAGTGAAAAGAGTATGGGCCTGGATTCAGGAGGATCTGAGTTCAAATCTGCGCTCAGACACTTCTTAGGTGTGTGACCCGTGGGTAAGGCATTTAACCCCTTTACCTCCAAAAAAGGGAAAAGAAATGCAATTATTTAATTGATTTAAATAATTGTATCAATTTCCCCCTGTGCTCCAAATTCACTTACTGAAATCTGACCCCTTTTACTTCTAACTTTTGGGTTCAATGTTCTCTAGAGCTACAAAAAAGAAAAATAAAATCCCCTTTTGATATAACTTTGGTTCATCTCTCTCCCCACCTTCATAGCAAAGTCCCTAGTATTCATTCTTGTTGGGTCAGGGTGAATAAAGCCATCTGCCTCTTCTCTGCTCCAGAATGCAGATAATATGTCCCTACAGAGTCCACAATTCTTACTGTGTATTCCTAGGTCTGGAGATAAACATAGGAACTGTGTTTCATTTTTATTTTCAACTCCCAACAGGCCCCCAGGCAGCTAGCATCTAGTTCAGGCTAATTGCATTAAACCTTGAAATTTGGGCCTCTTTCAGGCACTTAAAAACACTGTAGGAGGAAGGTTGGAGTAGGTGACTATTGTCCTGCATTTCTGCCATCAGGACAAAATTTCCTGGCCTCATTTTATATAATTTGAAGTATTTGCCTCCTCCCTTTTGAAAATCAGGACAAATCTGTGACCATCTGCAATCTTCTGCTATCTCTCTCATTCTCGATGTTTTCTCATTAAATTTCTGATGCTGGTTCAGTAATCACATCTTCATATTTTTTCAGTATGTAATTCATCTAGGTCAAGTGACTGGAATTTATTTAAAGCAAACAGGTCTTCTATTTTCCCTAATCTTATGTTTCAATTTCTTTATAATCATCTTTCATTTGACTTTTTAAGTATGAAGATTATTCTTCCAGACAGGAAAAGGTAAAAGCAAAGTAGATGTGTTTCTACTTTATTAATATCATCCACCCAACCTCAAGCAGTGAACCTATCAACAACTTCATTAGATTTAGCTCTGAATGGCTTTTGAGTATTTAAAAATTCAAATGTATTCTCAAATAATTGAAGTATACCAACCAATCAATAACAGATCAATAAGCATTTATTAAGCCATGAAAGAGATATGACAGATTTCCAAAATTTCTGAGAAAATTCTGACTAACAGCAGTTATCACTTGTGTGTGTGTGTTCGTCCTTCACTGCCAAAGAAGACCATGCCATAAGAGAAATAACGACATGACTTGCACTTGACTTTGTTTTGAGTGAGGGAGGGCTGTGCAGGTCACCAGCCTCACTTCTCCTCCAGAGCCATCAGAATCCAGTGACCTGGTCTGCCCCCCAGAAGACCTGAGTTTAAATTCTGTTTCAGAAGCTTACTAGCTATGTGATTCTAGGCAAGTCACTCAACCTCTATTTGCCTCAACTGTTTCAACTGTAAAGTGGGGATAATAATAACACATACCTTGCAGGGTTCTTGCAAGGCTCAAGTAAGATACTATTTGTAAAGCACCCAGCATAGTGCCTAGCATGCAGTAAGCACTATATAAATGCTTTTTCCTTTTCTTCCCACCCCACCTCTGCTGGAGTGACTGTGTAAGAATCTTCATGGGTGAATAACTCAAAGCAATAGAACTCATTTGAATATGAGCTGTGATTTGTTTCTGGAAGGCAGGTTATAACTATGCTTTTATAAAGGCAACTTGTATTTCCTATCTCTGATGTGCTCTTTGTTTTTCTGACAGCACATATGTAACTAGGTACACTAAATAAAGACTGACATTTAGTTGTTTATAACATCTTGAGATTGTCTTTGATGGAGATGGCCTGATGGTAAAGAAAACCAGATGTTCTGAAATATCAGCTAAAAATTGCCAGAGATGTTAGATGTCTGCTTGCTTATCTAGCCTCAGAAACAGCATTATTATCAACTGGCACCTTTAAAGAATCACCGAATCTCAGAATTGGAAAGGATTTCAGAGGCCATGTAGTAAAGTTCAAAGTGCAACAAAAATCCACTCCATAATATGCTAGATATATTTATATATCTCTTGGTATGTATGTGTATATCTACATCTATCTCTAATACATTTATATATCCTATACACACATATACATACATACATATCCAGTACTGATTTGTATCCTAGATATAAATCTAGTACATAGTAAACATATATCTATCTTCAGTATATTTATATATATCCAATATATTTCTAGATATCAAGTATATTTGTATGCATTCAGGATATTTGTATATTTTATATATGTAAATCATTATATTTACATACCCAATATATTTCTACATCTTCAGAATATTTATACATATATCCTATATATACCCAGCATATTTATACATATGCATACTAAAGTTACATATATATCTAAGTATATTTAGATATACATAAGTATACAATCTACATCTATATATATATATATATATGTCCAGCATTTTTATATTATTGTTTAGTCATTTTTCAGTCATGTCTGACTCTTCGTGCCTCTTTCTGGGACTTCTTGGTAAAGATATGAAGCAATTTGCCATTTCCTTCTCTGTGCATTTTATGCATACACAATATACTTATGTATATCTTATATACACATACATATGCATACATATATATCCACTACATAATACTGAATATTCCTCCATAATATACTGGAGTGGGGGAGGGGGCACTAGCTCCCTAGGCAGCCAGTTCTAATTTTGGGTGGCTCTGGTTGTTAGGAATTTTTTCATTACATTGGGCTGAAGTCTGTCACTTTGCAATTCCATCACTGCTCCTAGTTCTGCCCTCTGGCACTGAAGAGTTCAAATCTCATCTCCCTTCTGCATAGCATGCCTTTAAATATAGCTATTATTGCAATTCTATCTTCTTTTTTCTAGGTTAATACTCTTGATTCCTTCAACCAGTTGTCATATGGCATGAACTAGCAGTTTTTTTAAACTACATTTGTCACATGACTGTATATTCGCCTACTTATTATCAATATCCTTCCCAAAATATAGTACCCAGAACTGAATACAATACTCCAAAAGTGGCAAAAGGGCAAAGTTCAGTGGGATCATCTCTTCCCTTTATTAACCCAGATTGGACTGATTAGTTCTCTATGCAAACACATAGGTCTCCTTAGCCCATTTTCCCCTTTCTTTTCCTTATGAATAATGTGTCTTCAGAATTTGATTCTTGAGAGACGACTTCCACATAGAATTTTTCCTCACACAATCTTCTCAATCTTTTCTCAGTATCCTTTGAAATCTGTTGTCTCAAAATATGGAATACGTGACAATTCTTGGCTCTTCTCTCACAAATTCTACGATGAAGTGGTCACTTCCCTGCAATATTCCAGTCATCTCCAGCCTAGCAGATAGTTTTTGCTTGCCAATGAGAATCAATCCAGAATAGTACTTCTCCCCATTTCTTTCTTCACTTTTTGAAGGATAAATCATTTTTAAGGCAAGCCAAGAAATCATTAGCTGCTATGCTCTTGAAAAAGAGAGCTTCTAGTAGGTTCCAGTGAGTCCTCAATCATCACTCTATCATGCCTCCATTTCAAGATTATGATCTATTTCCCCAACTCTTCATTTCTTATTTCAGACCAAGTGATCTGTAATACCTTCTGATGACAATATTGCATTGGTTTCTGCCTCCTTTGTTTTTTCACCCAAATGCTTTCTACTCACTTTCCCTTCTAATTTCTAGATTTCTCATGTGGGAATATATTCTTAAAATACAATTCCACTTCTCACCCTCCTCACCCTTGCCCCATCTACTCTATTGAATAAGGTATACCTGTCTGAGTCACATTGTAGGCACATGTCCTAGTAGGTCTCAGTGCTACCCACGAAATAAATTTATGTTAGACTCTCTAGTTTACTTTGTTATCCATACTTTGTGCATTTAAAAAAATTATTGCTTATCAATTTTTAGATGCCATTTTCTATGAATTTCCAGGCATCTCTACTGTTAATCTCCTTATATCACTGCTACTCTGTATGATGAGTGATACATAGGCAATTTCCTTCCTCCCTCTTCATTTTTAGTTTCAATTTGATTTTCAAGACTCCAAATAACTACTTTTTTTTTAGCCAACACTTGTTAAATGCACTCCATCCCTGTCTAAGAACCTATCATCTTATTTTAAGCCATAGTCCAGAAATACAAAATCTGTTCTCAGATAGAATCTTCTTAACCAACTGTTCACTTCCCAAATCTGCCTTTCTGTTCTGAAGCATTTGGTCTTCAATGGGTAGCAAGGATGAAAATGCCACCTATGTGCTTAAAGTCTTCAGTTTTTTATGCAATACTTCGTAATCCTTAGCTATGCATTCTAAATTCCTTCTGGTAGTATTGCTTGTACCTAAGTAAATTGTAGAAATGGACAGTAGTTGTCAGATGTGACAAGCCTGGGGATGTCTTTTGTTACATCCTGGATTTACATGGTGGAAAGCTAGTAAACCTCTCAGTGTAAGGTTACCTTGTTATCTTTTAGCTTTTGGGGATAATCATATAATAATCTGTGCCTCAATTCTAGTCACAGAATTAGGTGTCAGGTAAATGGGCAACAAAGAACCATGTGACTGAATTGAAATGATGACTTTTTATTGTAAACCTGGGTAGACGTCTTTTTTTCAACATCAACCTTCAATATCTCCCTAATGCATTTGAATAAGTAGCTACAAATTCCTTTAACTAAGAACCCATAAAATTGTTCCACAGTGTCAGAGAGTGCCTCAGGAGAGAGAACATTCTTCATCGCTGGTGGTCTTTAAGCAGACTCTAGACACAGTGGTGTCAGGCTCAAAATATGGATCCCTGTGGGCCACATTATTGACTTAGAAAATCACTAATGAACATTATCTACGTGGCATTACATTTGTATTTATTTTGTTAAACATTTCCCAATTACATTTTGATGAAGTACAGGATAGATTTGGGAACTCTGGTCTAGATTATCATTTGTCAAAATATTCTAGAAGAGATTTCTGTTCATATCTAGTTTGAACTAGATATCATGTAATATCCCTTCTATTCTGAGATTCGGTTATTCTATGCAGTTAAAATAAACTGCACCAGAGGTGTCTGACTCATGTCCTGTGGGTTGCAAAACTCTTTACTATGGCTTGAACCAGATTAAAATTAATTGAGAAATGTTTAACAAAATAAATAAAAATATAGCACAAATTATATTAATTTGTACTTTGCTTAGTCAATGTTCTGCTACAGAAATCTGTTTGTTTCTGAGTTTGACACCACTGAACTATATTCTTCTTGACTTGCTATCTATGAAAAAAAGAATCTAATTGGCTATATTTCTCTCTTCTAGACAAGAGCCAAAAAAAAAAATGAAGATGGGTAAACTTTGCTTTTTATAAGAAGCCTGAATTCTAACCATCTGAGTTGAGATCTATTTTTGGGTAAGAAAAGTTCATGTTGTAATTCACAAATCCCATCTCTTACCTCTTAAAATCAATCTGTACTGATGTCATCAAATACATTTTCTAGCTTTGATAAACACTTCAGTTTTCCCAAAACATCTCTTTTCCACTTCCTGACCCTAAACTCTACTTTCAGGGAATCTCCTTAAGTAGAACTTCAATGGTTTACTAGATTTCAAGCTCCTTACTCATTCATATCCTGTAAGGGAGGGAGGAAGGAAAGGAATCTGGATCCTAGTACGTAATGGATTATAATTTTCCCTTTCTACCATGACCAGCCTTGACAATAATCATTCTTTAAAAAGTCATAAAAATAACTGATTTCAACAATATTATGAGATAGCTGATTCAAATAATGTCATCCTCATTTTACAAATGAGGAAACTGAGGTAGAAAAAGGTAAAAGTGACTTACTCAGGATCATACAACTAGGAAATGCCTCCAAGCTGAGATATAAACTAAGTTCTCCTCATTCCCAGATCAGCATGTTTTCCATGCTATGTTAAGTGATACCATTAGATTCAGGAGAGAATGGTAGTATTAGGGAAAACATAGGATGGTGTTGTGGTTAGGCAAGCGTGGCAATAACCCAATATCTAGTTTTGACCTAAATATAGTGATAATGTAAACAATACACAAAATGTTTATTAAGTACCTATCAGGCACAGAGCTTATTGTCTTGCTAAGGCATGGTCTAAAACATTAGTGGGGTATCCAAAACTTAAGTTTGGATCAGGACCTAGAGGGCTACATATGGCTTTGAGGCCACAGGTTCCCCACCCCTGGAAAATTTATATATGGAGAATTGTATAGCTTGAAACAGAAGGATTTGTTGTTCAGTCATTTGGGGTTTTCTTGGCAAAGATACTGGAGAGGTTTACCATTTCCTTCTCTAGCCTATTTCATAGATAAGGAAACTGAGGCAAACAGGGTTAAGTGACTTGCCCAGGATCATATAGCTAGTAAGTATTTGAGGCCAGATTTGACCTCGTGAAGGTGAGTCTTCCTGACTCTAGGCCTGGTCCTCTATCCACTGTGCCATCTAGCTTCCCTCACTGAAGGACGTGTGCTCTGACAAAGCAATATACCTTGTAGAAATTCATTTTCCAGAATAATTTGCTGTGAGCATCTATGTTACTATGAACAGGAAAACATGCGTGTATGTTTAAGAAGACCCAGGTTGTTAATCTACCCATATTTATTGTGAAAACCTATCTATCATTTGCTCACTGTTCTTCATTTAGACAGGGTTTGGGAGAGGTGGTCACCTCAATGGAAGCCCAAGGAAGTAGAGCTACTTGCCATAGGTTGAGTCAAGGAGAGAGAGAAAGAAAGAGTGAGAGAGAGAGACAGACAGACAGAGAGAGAGACAGAGACAGAAAGACAGAGAGAGACAGAAACAGACAGAGAGACAGAGAGAGAGAGACAGAAAGAGAGAGACAGAGAGAGAGAGACAGAAAGAGAGAGACAGAGAGAGAGACTGGAGTCACTCCCTTTCTAAGATCCACTGACTGCTCTTTTAGCACAAATCCTTTAGCACTGAGCAATACAGACCTAAACCTACACAGTTCTGGCCTCTAATGGAAAAGAATTTCTTCCATTTATTAAACAACCCTTGGTGGTATATATTTCCCCACTGAGGAAGTCATGGATTGTTGCATTACGGAAGTATTGAGGACTCAAAATGGCCCCTTAAGCCCTGTGTCCTTTCCTAAATTGTTTGGAATTTTAAGAAGTATATGCCTGTGACAAGGCCATTCATTCAAATCACTGACTAGTCTGTAAAATCAAACAAGCACTTTGCTATTTGATATATAGACAATCTTTACTATTTAACTGGTTTATAGATTTTTATAAATTCAAAGCAATGAGATAGAACCACATAGCCAAGGTTTTTGTCTTATTTTAATAGGGAAAATGCTCCAAATTTGTGACCATCCTCCCTAATCATTTGATTTGGCTTTCTTCATGATGGAAAGTAAAAGGAGGCAGTACAATGAACTGTGAGATTTTCCTTTAAAGCCCCTGATGTAAAATATATCTGCTAAGATTTTTTTTTTCTGTTGGTTTTAAAACCTTTTTTTGGCAGTACTTGCACATATATAAAATTATATATGCATAAATGCCATTTTATATTATCTTAAAAGCTTCCTGCTGCTTAAAGATACATAGTGGATGCAAAACATTTTTGAGGTAGACTCCAAATCAGAAAAGACGGTGAAATAAAACGTAAGAGGACTGGGCTATAAGCATGGAGCATGCCATTTCTACATTCTTTGAGGGGGGGATGCAATTCATGCATGATCAATGCCTGTGATTAAACAAGGCACTCCACTTACTGGTGTTTTGCAGTGAGGTCTGGGAGAAATTGGGAAAACCGTCTGTTTGAGATGGAGAGGAAAGATAATTCAATCAATGCATTTAAATACATAATGTATGTCCTGCTATGATAAAAGCCAACGGAGAAGTCAAGTGATGTCCTGGAGGTACTCACTCCTTTGATGTTAATTACAGCTCCAGGTGGTCCAGGAGGCCCTGGAGGTCCAGGCAAACCAGGTGGGCCCTAAGAGATAAAACAAAAGGAAGATGGTTATTCAAAAATCTCTGGGAAGGGAGGGGGTTTGCTAAAAAAAGAAAAATAACAAACAAAAGGAGAGACTTTGCTTAAGAAGGATCAATGAATATTCCTATGACTACAGTTTTAGAAGACCTGAGGAACTGACCTTGGACTATGGCCATAACCTTTGAACTGGTTTCTCTGCCTCCTGTCCTCCATACAGCTGAAAAACTGACAATCCTAAAGAAAAAGTCTGGCTATGGCATTCCTTGATTTAAGAAGTATCCATGACTCATTGTTCTCTCTAAGAAAGGATCATAGAATTACAGACCGAGAAAGAAACCTCAGGGGACATTCAGTCCATCCCCCTCATTTTACAGATGAAGAAAGACTCAGAGCCTTTCCAAAGGTCACACAGGTAATAAGTGGCAGACGTGAGATTTAATCACAAACATTTGATTTGAAATCTACTGATTTATTGAACATGTTGGATAGAATACAAACTCCTTTTCTGATATTTAAAGCTTTCACCATCTGTCCACAAGCTATGGCTTTCAAAGCCTTCATCATCTATCTCCAACCTTGCTTTGTAGATTGATTTCATGGTAAACACTCATCTAGCTGAGTTAGTCTAATCCGTGCTCCCTGTATGTCACTTTCAATCTCCCTCCCTTTACTATACCTTTGCACAGATTATCTTGTCCTCAGTGTCTGGAATGAATTCCCTCTTCACTTATGCCTTCTGGAATTTTTCGTTCAATTCAATTCAAAAGAAAGCATTTAATTAAGACTCAACTCAAGTGCTACCACCTCCAAAAGACCTTTCTTGAGCCTCAGTTTTTTTGTACTCTTTCCTCACTATGAAATTTATTTGTATTTACTTTGTATTTATTTTGCAAAGATTTATCTGAGTCCAAATTGTTTCCTTCCTGTAGAATGTAAACTTCTTGAGGGCAGGGACATAAAAAAAATGCATTTGTATCTCTAGTACAGTTCCTGTTAACAAATGCTTTTTGAATGTCTAACATGGAAATATGTTTCGCATAACATCACCTGCTTGCCTTCTCAATGAATGGGGGAGGAGCTGGAGGGAGAAAGAGAATTTGGAACTCAAAATTTTAAAAAATGAATGTTAATAAATGAGTGAATGAAGGCTTGTTGAATGAATAATTAAATGATCGAGAAATGAAGGTCCCTTGGGAACAATTCAAATTGTTAGGCTTGGGTTGGTCCAAACTTGGCTAGCTGAAATGTTTTCGGTTGTGTGTTAAATGTGTATTAAATGTGAACAGTTACAAATCTGCCCAGAACAAAATTACGAATTGTAGGTTTTCATTTTGGAAAAAAAATAGGCATTTGAAATATAAAATCTATGTTCAACAAATTTCACTGAAATCTGTTAAAATAACTAAAATATGGAGTAAACTTCACTGAAACCTGTTAAACATGATCGAAAATATGGCTATTGCACAGCTTTTATCAGTTTTCATTTTGTTACAAAATGTTCAGAAATTATTTGTTTCTTAAGCTCCATTGATATTTCCCCCCAACCCCAACTATTTATTTGCCTCAAATCTTGAATTCTTGGCAAATATATGGTATTATTTCTAATATCTATCCATTTCCTTGACATGTATAGTGGAAATTATTTTGATAAGGTCCACGTTTATTCTGTTTCTTTATAACTGCACAAGAGGATTGCACTGACAAGAATAAATGAAGAAAAGATTAAAGGAAACAATTCATTCTCTAATAAAAAAAACAGGAAAATTCAGTTAATTTTTTTAAGTGATTGGTTTTTGGAATCAAAATCAATTTTAAAAGGAATTTAGTGCAAGAGAATTTTTGTTTAAAGACAACTTACATCATCTATCTATCTATCTATATAGATAGAGACGTCTTTATCTATCTATCTGTATCTATCTATCTATCTATCTATATATATATATATATATATATATATATATATATATATATATAGATATAGATATAGATATAGATATAGATATATGTTTAGAGAGGACATAGAGGTAACTTCCGGTTTAGGATACCCCAAAGGTCAATGAGACTTTTACCTAATGGTTTCTGGGGAAACCTCGCTTTTCAGACCAGGGTGTGGGTGTGTCTGGAGAGGGGAAGATGAAAAAGGCATTGAGCAACAGTGGCCTTGGGCTCCTGGAAACACAGCCTAGTGACCCAGCATCATGGGAATTTCTGGAGTTGTGTGTGGGAGTGTTTTCACATGCATAGGATGAGGGGGAGGGCAGAGGAGGGAAATAAGGGAACAGGAGAGAACAGCAGTGACCCACCAACACAGGAAAAACTGTTTAGTACCTTGGCATCGTGGGAATTTTGAGTGGTTTTTTTTTTTTTGTTCATTTTATTTGTTCTGTTTGTTTTTGCAGTGCCTGCCTCTAATTATTTCTTATCTAAAGATCATAGGGGAAGACAATAAAAATTCGTGTAAACAATTTAGTCAAATTTATGAGAAATATTTTTTGCAGATGAATTAACCTGAAGAAACTGATACAGACTCTAACACATAGGGTTCCTTAGGGAAGTAAGCTGACCTTGTAAGTGACTAGTTAGCTAGTGCTCACCAAGGTCAGTCTGATAAAGAGTAAGAATAACTAAGCATTTAAATAATGCTTGTCTGAGATAGAATTCAAACTCAGATCTTCCTGATTCCAAGTCTACACTATCCACTGCACCCATATGGCTTTCTAGGTAGGAGAAAGTAGTAAGAAGGGATTTCTATAAGTGTTTAGGGCCTCTAGGTGTTTTACTCTCTGCTGTTGGTTTGCTGGAGCAGTGGTCTCTAAGGTGGGAGATGAGCCATACCATACAGGGGGCCATAGTTTGATCCAGAGGGGTGGGTTATCAGAGAGGGGAAAGATGAGTCACATCCTCCTTCCTTCCCCCCAAACCCTCCACCCAGTTGTGGAATTGTCTCCAACATTAAGTATACTACTTCCTTCAACCCAATCATTCACCTACCATATTTGGCTTTCCATGGCTACATTGAGCAAGGGCACCTAAGGACAGGAAGCCTGCCTATGTTGCTGCCCAGACATAAACAGACCCTTTATAAGTAGTATAACTAAATAATGAAGTCCAAGGCAGGAAGTGTTGGATGGTGGAAAAAGTCAGGAGATGTGAGTTCTAGTTCCAGCTCTGGAACTACCTGTATAACCTTGGGCAAGTCAATGAACTGTTGGGGGTCTTAGCATATTCGTCTTTATAATGAAGGTGATAACCATATTACTAATTAAACTCACTTGAATGCCAATGTCTATGAAATTAATAAGTATATTTTGTTATCCAATCATTTTTATTTAAATTTAATTTTATTCTAGAAACAGAGAAATATGACCCCCCCAATAAGATCCAGTAAATCCCAATTTCAGGGGATCCATAGATATACCAACAGAAGTTTCAGTCAATGTATCACCTTTGGTATATGAAATTAATACAGACTCCCATACTACATCCCACCCTGTGGTCATTTTAAGGGGGTAAAATTCTGAATGTATGCAACTTAAAACAGTGTATAGATCTTCTACCAATTTATTCTTTATAAATATAAATGTTTTCTAATTTTGATGACATTAGGCAGAAATTAAAGGACAATAGACTTTTAAAAAAAGCTACAAATCAGTATTACTTCATGAGAATCCTTCTCTAATGCTTCATTATGCCATATATAACATACATACATATGCACATATGTATATGTACACATATACATATATACATACATACACATATGTGTGTATATATATGCGTATATGTACATATATATATATGAAACAGAGCATAAACAAAATCAAGCAAAATCAAGTATTATGAAATTGGAAAGATTTCATTGGGCTTACCAATGGACTGCTTATCTGTTATCTGAAGACCAACTCAAGGCAAGTCAACAAGTATTTATTAATTATTGATTAATAAGGCCTAGTCTCATCAAATTCAGACACTGGGTTGACAGTGATGGAGTTTTGGGTTACAAAAATTTTCAAAGATTGTCTACTAAGTTGGGAAGGAATTGAGATTTCTATTAGTGGAGGTTGGGGAGTGGGAGATAGGAGCAAGGGAAGGGGTAGGATAGAAGGGAGAATCCCTGAGCAGAATTCCTTGAAATACAAATCAGCACCATCAATGTGTTCTTCTTCACATTTAGAAATCTGCCTTGATGTGTCCACCTGTCTACAAAGGTCAGATGGCACTACTAACATTATGAGACCTATGTAAAACCATTCTAAACCACTAGGATTATTATGATCTGAACTAAGCAGAATAAATAAACATATTCAAAGAAGAATTAGCTTGTTGCCTTTCCAAGCCATTATAGAATCATAGGATCATAGATTTAGTGCAGCAAGGAGCCTTAGAAGCTATCATGTCTAATCACTTCATTTAACAAATGAAGAAACTGAAGCACAAAGAGGTTAAGAGATTTACCCAGACTTACTCACCTATTAAGTATCTGAGGTAGGATTTGAACTCATGACTCCCTGAGTCCTATAGGGTCTTATCCATTATGCCATATTGCCTTCCAAAATGGAGTCCTTAAAGTTTAGGTTCTTTCTAATGGGTTCATTGGTTTATTTATTCTATCTAGAAAAATTGAAAAGTAAATTGACATTCTCACTCTGAATCATACCACTTCAGAGTGGGCTGACTATTCAGTAAGTTTCTAATTCGTTCATCCAACAGCCACTTATGTGCAAAGCACTAGAAAAGGCATTAAAGACGAGATGCATAGAAAATGAAGCCTTTGTTGAGCTTATAATCTAGCATGGAAGATGTAAGACATGAACCAAGATGTGTTATTACAGAGGCAGTGTGATACCATGGAAGGGACACTGGTTTTGGAGCTTAAACCCAGAATTCCAACCCTATCCCTGGTATTCTCTAGTAGTGTGGCCTTGAAAAAAATACTTCCTTTTTCTGGGCCTCATTTTCCTGATTTGTAAAAGGAGAGTGTTAGACTAAATGATTGCTAAGGTAGGGTTTAATGAGGGTCTTCGATAGGGTGATGGCAGTAGCAGTAGAGATGGGAGTGGGATGGTGGTAGACATATGTGAATTTCTCTTTTGGGCATATTAAATGATCTTAGATTCTTTAACAACAACAACAATGATAATATAAAATATTATAATGATATAATAAGGAATTATTATTACTACATAATTACTATATAATGATAACAATGAATAATTATTATAGAATTATAGAGATATAAATATATTGCCATTATAATAACATTCTTATAATTATCTAGCAATATGCCATATTAATGGACATTAAATATTATAACTGCTATAACAATATAATTGTTTTGCTCTATCTATATTATGTGATTATAATATCTATTATTATTATTAAAAAATCTAAGGTCACTTAATGTGTCCAAAGGAGAAATTCTCATCTATCTACCCCCTTATTTCCACCTGTATTCCCCCTGCCAACACCCTATTCAAAATAACAATAATAATTTTTAAAATTTATATAGTTCTTATTATGTGCTAGGCATTCTACAAATAGTACCTCATTTGATCCTGAGAACAACCCTGGGAGGTAGGTGCTATTACTATTCACATTTCGCCAATGAGGAAACTGAGGAAAACAGGGTTAAATAACTTTACCCAGGGTCACACAGCTAATGAGTTTCTGAAGCTGAATTTGAACTCAAATTTTCCTGACTCTAGACCCAGCATTCTATCCATATAGCAAGAAAAAAAGGGTTGAAAGTTAGCATGGTGGAGATCATTCAATGTATTAATCCTGAACTAGTGTTATCACTGAGTGTATTATCAAGTAAATTTGACACAACATTAAGAACCTTGAGGTCTGAATTCTTATTAAAGAAGCATAACCTATGAAACATGTTTAAAATAAAACTTCAAAACTTGCTGAACAATTATCCAGCTATAATGAAAGCTGTTAACCGGGTTCTTGAACTTGAAGTAGAATTCAGTTAATATATGTTAACTAGGTAATGGGAACCTAATGAGCATTACCTTATTTTAAGTGAGTACCTGAAAAGGCCTTAGCCTAAAAGGCCAAGGTCTCCCATTTCATCCTGGGCTATCTCCAGTCATCCTGATGAATATCTGGTCACTAAATCCAGATGGCTCAGGAGGAGAAAGTGAGGCTGGTGACCTTGCACAGCCTTCTCTCATTCAAAACAAAGTGCAAATCATGTCATCATTTCTCTGATGTCATGGTCCTCATCAAAAATGAAGGACAAACACAACTAGGTAATGAAGGTATTTAGCAAGGTATATGACAATTTCAATGACTTCCTGGGTGGACTTTAAAAATGAAAAAGCATCTTAGGATAATGGGAAGCTCTTTGGGTTTGAAGTTTGATGACCTGACTCTGTGACATCCTGGCTGTATGACCTAGAGTAAAGCACTTAAGCTCTGTAATTCTCACTTTCCTCCCCTGTAAAATGAGAGTTGGTTTAGATAATTTCTGAGCTCTTTTCTGCTCCTGGGTTTATATTCTATGAAAGTAGGAAAGAACAAATGAATTCAGACTATTAAAATCATCCTTTGAAAGTTAAACCTAATGTAAGATAACAGATTTAGAACCAGAGGGAACCAGAGAGATCATCAAGATCAACCCCCTTTATTTCAGAGATGAGAAAAGAGGCCCAGAGAAATTAATTGGCTTGTCCTAGGTCATATAAGTAATAAGTAGGAGACCTGGAATTTGAACCTATATCCTTTGACTTCCATCCAGTACTCTTTCTAGTAGACTATTAAACCTTACATACTTTATAGAGTTGCTGGAGTAACTGAAATCTTCAGACACCACCTGGGATCAAAACGTTGGTTTACTATTTGCACTGTTACTCGAGTACTTTTTGGCACAAAATTTACTGGAGAAGAATCATAGAATACTAGAACTATAAAAGATCCTGGAACTTGTTGTGATTAATAATCTCAGTTTTGGTTGGGATTTATGAAATCAGAGGTACTTTCCAATTTATACATCAATAATCAAACATTTATTAAGTGCCTCCTGCAAGCCAGGTACTGTGTGCTAGGCACTGGGGAGAAAAATCAAAAATGAGATTGTCTTGCCTTCAAGGAGTTTACATTGTACTGAGGAGAGGTTAAATATACACCCAGTAAGCAGAAAAGTAAATGTAGTATGTATGCAAAATAAAATAATGATGAAGTTGGGAGGCAGAGGATTGAAATAATTCACCAGATGTCACTGGTCCATTAAGGACAGTTAGGACTCAGATGAACACTTATGATTTGAGTTGCTAAATCCTCTCAAAAGTTGCCAAATACGTTGTAGTAACTTAGAAAAGAGTGAAATTTACTTTTAAGGGAATTGACTACTGTTTTAAATTGGCTCAGGGGGTTATAATATGCTGCATGTTATCCCAGTTAGAGCTAATTCCCTGAATGGGAATGTTGTAACCTCAGGGAACCTGAGCATAGAGTCATGACAGAGTCAGGAGGGCAAAGAACCGGTGATTTTTTTTCTACCAGAACCAGCAGAGGGCAGCAGAGAGCTGCCTGAGTCAGGGTATAAATGAAGGCCAACCTTGTTCTTACTGTGGACAAACTCTTGACTCCAGTCATGGTAAAGCAGAAATCAGTAGCCTAGGGATGCTGGGGATCTGGATAGCTGGCAAGAGATGGGGTATTGCTCTGAGTCAGCAAATCCAATGGGAAGGTCCAAAGAGTGAAATCTGGCCCAGGCACAGGCAGAAGCAGTGACAGTAAGTTATCAAGTGGCCAACAGGATTAGAACTGACGAAATTCCTGCAGGTGGTCTCTTGGCACCAACTACTCTGCTCTTTAAAAAAGGATGTCTCTCAGCTGGCTCCTGATACACAGCCAGGTTCTGACAGGTAGTAAATAAGGCCCTTTCCACTGACCTAGAATAACTAGATTATTTATGTTTAGAATGCAATCCAAGGAGAAGAATGCCAAAAACCAAACCAGTGAGTTGCAGCAAAAGAATAAAAAATAGCGATCTGGCAAAACTAACCTATAAACCATCAAAGGGAAATTAGGCATTGGAGTCTGGTGACCACTTTAATGCAGACATCATGGTTTTAAGGAAGGTAAAGAATCAGATTATCAAAATATAACTGGGAACATGGGAATCAAGAGGAGGTGGGGAATTACTGAGGTTCAAGAACTACTAACCTGGAATTGGGTAACAAATTTAAGTCAGGCCACCAGTAGATAGGAGAATACCTGGAAGCACTTATTCCTTGATTGTACCTGGGGATACATTGTATATACCTAGGATAACTAATCTTTACTCAGTATCCCTAACAACTGAAACATCCAAGCAGTCAGTTCATATTGCAAATAAATACACACTCTGAAAGCAGAGGGAAGATTTTCTAGGGTTTTTTTGTTTTTGTTTTTTTACTGTGTTATACCCAATAGGTGAGGCAAAGGGGGCTTTGCTATTAGAAAGTTCTTCTGTCAACCTTTGGGTAATGTCATTCCTTCTACTCCCTCCAAAGAAATACAGAACCATGGGCTTCTCTGTTCTGTGTTTGGGAAGTAGGTTCAATAGATCCATTTTCTTCAGACACTAATATGTGACCCTGGGCAAGTCATTTATCCCTGTTGACCTCAGTTTCTTCATCTGTGAAATGAGCTGGAGAAGGAAATGACAAACCACTCTAGTATCTTTGCTAAGACAGGGTCATGAAGAGTCAGGCATGACTGGAAATTGAATGAATTTCGTGAGCATGTGTGGAGTTATTTGAAGGTCACGGACAAGGGTTTCTGAACTTTGACAGCTTTCATAAGACATCAAGGAGAAGGGAGTTAACTTTATTTTACTGGTGCTCACTCTGAAGTTTATCTACATTTTGATCCAAGAAGAACTTGACTTTTGTAAAGAATAGGATCTTTTAAGTTCTCATGTTATTCATCGGCAAGTTCTTCTACTAGACTACGTTCCTTGAGGGGAAGGGCTGAGTTAAAAAAAAACAAAACAAAACACTGTTCTTATCCCAAGAGAAGGGCTGGGTTAAAAAGCAAATCACTGTTCTTATCCTTAGAATCACTTAGTAGACAGAAGTATGGCCTTGGATTATGGAAGACATGGATACAAGTCTTGCCTCGGACATGTACATATTTTGTTGCCATAAGTAAGTCACTTAACCTCTCAATGTCCCAGGGAACTTTCAAAGATTTTTAAGTTGTAGATGAGTTGTCTACCTGTATCATGTGGAAAAAGTTTTGGCATTCACAGTCCTCCCCACAACCTTCCTTCCTGCACGGTATAAACCCATGACTGTGTTAAGTTTGAGGGGACAAATATGTGAATACAAATGCATATATATGTATACACCCACATATCCCTTTAAACCTAACACAATATACTGCACATACTAGGCATTTAATGTAGGTTTGTTGAATTAATCAGACTCATTGAGCACATCCAATTTGTAAATCATTGGACTAGAGTCCAGTGGGTATAGTGGGAATACAAAGAAGAAATGCTTAATCCCTGACCTCAAGGATCTTAGAGTGTTGATGGGAAGAAAGGGCATATGTTCCTTCAAATGCCTTCTTTACCACAACCTTGCCTAAACCCTGGCCCATCTGACCAAGTTTTTTGCTGAAATCACCCCTCAAACTCGCCCTACCACCATTATATGGGGAGAGGGCATTGGAGATCTATTATGGGGTCGTGGAGGTGGCATGGTGATAGGGTGGTAGGGCTGGACTTAGGAGACCTGAGTTTGAATCCAGCCTCATTCACTTACTAGCTGCACAAGTTCCTTAACCTCTGACTGCCTCAGGGTCCTGATCTGAAAAGTGGAGGTCATAATAACACCTACTTCCCAGAGTTGTGAGGATGAAACGAGATCGTATTTGTAAAGCATTTTGTGAATCTTAAAGGGGCTACACAAATGCTAGTTATTATAATCACTTTGAACAAGACAGTCCCAGAAATATGTTGAGAATAAAAAACAGAATGCTGGGGGGTTGGGGAGGAGTAAGAAAAATCAGGAGACAGACACAAGCTAATGTAGACCACTGGCTTAAAAAGTTTGACAGCTAAAGGGATGAGAGGTAAGAAACAGTTTGAGAGCATTATAGTGTTGAGTGAAGGATTTTTCAAGATAGGGGAGATCAGAGCATATTTGAAGATAGAGGAATAAGAGTCAGTTTTGGGGGGTTGTTCAGTCATTTCAGTCATGTCTGAATAGGGTCTTCTTGATTCCATTTGGGGTTTTCTTGGCAAAGATACTGGAGTGGTTTGCCATTTCCTTCTCCAACTTACTTTATAGATGAGAAAATTGAGGGAAACAGGGTGAAATGACTTGCCCAGGGTCACACAGCTAGTTAGTGTCTGAGGCCAGATTTGAACTCAGGAAGACAATTTCAAGTTCAGTGTTCTGTCCACTGAGCCACTTAGAATTCAAAGGGACTGTATAGAGAGGGGGTATTTGATGAAATACAATTTTGGAGGGAAGGGTATGAAAACAAGGGGAAGATCATTGATTTAAAATTGGAACATACCTCAAAAATCATCTGAAGTACAATTCTCCCTTTTTACAGATGAGGAAACTGAGACCCAGAGAAAGCAAATGATTTATCAAAGTTTACACAGAAAGTAAATGGCCCAGTTGCTATTAAAACCCAGATTCTCCAACTCTAAATCTAGTACTTTTCCACTTCTCTGTTTTAGAAAGTAAAGATACATCTTTTCTGAGACAGGAAGAAATAAAGACAGGCTTGATGTAGCTGTAGAGATATTCTGAAGTGGAATAGAAGGCCAGTGGGGGAAATTGATCTCTTAAAACTTTAATCTTCTAGGTAGGGTAGCAAGAGGAGTTGTCTGTGAAAGGTGAGGCAAGAAGGAGGAATTAGTGCTTGAGGAGTACAGAATAGGTTTGGAAAAATCTCTGTGGAGGAATAAGCTGACGAATGAGCAGGGGATGGATAAAGGCATTGACAGGCAGCAGTGAGGGACTAGTTGAACTGACATATCATGTCTTTGAGACAGAGTCCTTATTCCTTAATGACTGGCTCAATGAGGTAAAGTCTCATCATGTAAGAAATAGCACCCACAGGTACTTACTAATAAAACTACTCCACGTTCTCCTTTGGCACCTTTTAGTCCATTTAGACCAGGCCTTCCCTGAAATTTAGAAAATAGTGTTTCAGCATATAGTTTAATTTTAATTATATCTACATTCACAATAATTTTCACAGACTTCAGTTTGTGAAATACTAATACTTACTGGTCGCCCTGGGAAGCCTAACTCTCCCTTATGTCCAGGTGGTCCTTTGGGCCCCTGTGGTCAAAGTAAAAAGTATTGTTGGTTAAGAACAGAACTTACGTTTTGTGACACATTACTCACCTACAGAAACTAAGGCTGACACTTCACATTTACTAAGAAAGAAAAAACCCACTAGACTCTAAGAAGTTAGTTATAAAAAATGGAAAGGATAGAGGATTGTCTTCGAGGGTAAAGAAGAGAAAGGGAGCTAAAGAGAAAAGAGGTAATGAATTGAAAATGGAAAATGTGAGGATACCCTCTTGGGACATGAAATCCATTCCAACACACACACACACACACACACACACACACACACACACACAAACACAACGTTATTGACTGGGTTCTCAGGATCAGTAAGTTTGACCTCTGGTCCCAAAAATAGTACAGGGCATGAGATGCTAATATCCACAATTCTCAGCTAATTTAAAAGTTGTAAGTAGTTGAATAAAAAATATAATTGTTTCTGATCTGTGGTTTCATTAATATAAGGAACTTTTGTGTATGGAAACCCCCTTCATTGATAGGTTCATGAAGTCATCTATAACTTTCAATTTTAGACAGTTGCCTGGTACCCAGAAAGTTTAAATGACTTGCCTTTAGTCATATGGTTAGAATATATTGGTGGTAGAAATTACACCCAGGGCTTCCTGATTCCAAAGCTAGTCTTCCATTTACTATGCCATGCTGCCTCCGTGAGATGGAAATTACCCAGTACCTATTCTGAGATAACACTGATTTAGACTATTCATAAATTTATTACATTGAAAAATCATACATAATTCATGAAAGATGAACTAGTCTACCCATGATCAATGCTCAGAATACAAATCACAATTATATAAAAAGCTAGTTTAGATAGACATTCAATCTGAGGAAAATTTCCAAGACAAAACAAGCAGTTACTGGATAAATGTGGAGGCCAAGAGTTTCCTTGGGCAAAAAATTCTTTGCTCTAGGAAGCACAAGCAAAATCTCAGAACCATGTTGAAGCTTCTCATGATGGTTGGAATCATGGCACATGGTCTAAATCATGATGGAATGGCGAAGGCGGGTTAGTTTTTAGTTTGTTATAGTTTGAGCAGCTGAGGAACTTTTCACCTTATGAAAGATTTACCGGGGTCAAAGACTTGGGCTAGACTAAGAGAAAGAAAATCATGTGGTGAATGTTACCTCCGCCAAGTTCCAATAAAATGAAGATATACCAGCATTTGGAATACAAGCATGTGGATAATTTTTTTTAAAAAAGCTATTTCTAGCTTGGATCTATTTCCTTGGATGTTTTGTCATCAATGCAAAAGGTATCTAAATTCAAAATCTGCCTCTCTATCCCATTTGGTGCCTCCAATTTGACACTCCCCTCCCCTACAAGTCACTTTCCTATTTCTATTAGACAAAAGGTAAAAAGGTAGTATATACTCCTTATCTCCCCTATTAGATTAGAAACTCCTAGAAGGCTAGCACCACTCTTATTTCTCTTTTTATCTCCCTCAGAGCCTAGCTCAGTGCTTTGAGTAGTGCTTACTGTGTTATGATTTGATTTGGTTTGAATTACCTTGAGATAAGGTAGGAGAGGTCAAGAGTATCAGTTGGGAAATAACCAAAACTTTGGCAATTCCATGTTGGTATCAAGGTCTCTTGGCCTCTCCATTCCTCCAGTGAGGAGAAATCTTTTCTGACTGCTCTTTCTGCTTCAAGGCCTGAGGATGGGTGAGTAGCCTCAGAACACGCTCTCAGAAATTTGGCTGTAGACCAAAGTGAAACCAGCTCCCATCAGTAGCCACTAAACCCTTGCTCAAATGATCATCTTAGAGTATGCCTCCCATTCCCTTTAGCTACACAGAAGTTCATGCAAACAAACATGAAACTATAAAGATGGCCTGCTCTCTAAGGGGAAAAAAAAGGACTGACCATCTTAGAGCATGCCTCTCATTCCCTTTAGACACATAGAATTTCATGCAAATCTATAAAAATGACCTGCTCTCCAATGGGGGAGAAAAAGGACCAGACCTATCTGGTTCTGATGGGAACTGAAAGCATCAGCACACAAAACAACATATTCACAATAAAAGGAAAGAGCAGACCCAGCCACCAGACCCTGCAGAATGGCCTTCTGTATAGAATGTATTTAGCTGTGGAGATAGAACTCTGCACTTTCTACCAGACGGCGGTCTAGTTTCTTTCTAATTGCCACTAAGATATGGCAGATGGCCTATAGTGTAGCTTCCTCACTTGAAGACTAGAAGGACTTTCCCGCTTTGTTTAGTTTCTACATATCATCTTAAGTCTCAGTAGCCCCTGTGATAAGTTACCATTCCCCCAAATCCACGAGGTGACCTTCCCTGCTTCCTGGTACACGTATCTTTTCACAGACAAATGTGGGCATAATTGTTTCTATTGGAAAGTAGCTGTCATGATGAGATTGTACGTCCGAGTACTCAGCCAATGGGGAAATGGATGGAGAGGGGTTAGGGAACTTGGGTTAGGGCTATAAAAATCTGCTTCCTGTGACCAGTGAGGGTACTCCCTGACTACTGATGATTGAGCAATAAGGGCTGTGCCCTTTCTCATGAGAAAGAATAAAGATCTTTCCTGATCTCCGATTCAGACTTCGACATTTATTGAGGTGGTGATCTCTGCCCCACACATGAGAGCTTATGTTGATTCCTCTAGAAAGGAGCCCTGAGACCAAGAAGTTTGAGAACTTCTTATGTATTGCAGCCATAGTATCCACAATGCTTAGCACTGTGACTGGCACAAAATAAACACTTAGTAAATGCTCTACGTGTCTGCCTGCCTATCCATAGGTGATAGTCATGTGTTGGCTTTTAATACGGTGAGACAATGTCTCTTTCTCTCTCTCTTTTCCTCCAACAGTCATCATTTAAATCCTTTAAGGAAGCTAGCGGACTCTGATCCCAATACTGGCATTGAGACTCAGGCCAGACTAAAGGTCCATAAAGCAGAGGTCAAAGTGTCCACCCCTTTTACCTCTGAGACCTGAGACCTCAAATCCATTCTTGAGTAATTCAATCAATGTCATCTATGAATATGACTAAAGGATTGGAAAGAAAGGCTCATTTGGAGGGAGGCACAGGAACATAGTCAGTCTACTCTCATAGAAGAGAGTTCATCGAAGTATAACACCCCTCCTCCACCCTTACTGCCCCCCCCCCCCCCCCCGGCTGGACACACACAGATATGGATGACAGTAGGGGATCAAAGTGGCTATAGAGCAGCAAGCAGAGAGAAACAGAGAGAGAGAGAGAGAGAGAGAGAGAGAGAGAGAGAGAGAGAGAGAGACAGAGACAGAGACAGAGACAGAGACAGAGACAGAGACAGAGAGACAGAGAGAGACAGAGAGAGAGACAGAGAGAGACAGAGAGAGACAGAGAGAGACAGAGACACAGAGACAGAGAGAGAGACAGAGAAAGAGAGAGAGAGAGAGAGAGGGAAAGAGAGACAGAGAGAGAGGGAAAGAGAGAGAGAGAGAGAGAGAGAGACAGACAGAGAGAGAGACAGAGAGACAGACAGAGAGAGAGACAGAGAGAGAGAGACAGAGAGAGAGGGAAAGAGAGAGAGAGACAGAGAGAGAGAGAGACAGAGAGAGAGAGGTTGGAAGCAGAGAGAACAGATAAACTCACTGGAGTGAAGCTTCAAGCAATGCAGTAGAGCAGAGGCTGGCTGACAAATCAGCCCAGGGGATGGCAAGAAGGCATGGGGTGATGGTTTGCAAGCAAAGGCTTCCATTGGGCTCTGAATCTCAGGAACTGAGGGAAAACACAGCGACAGTCCACACTGCCATAGCTGAAAATCAAAGGGCAGTGTTTAATGTAGAAAGGCCTGGTTGGTTTTTGCTCTTTCTCTTTTTCTCCCTCTCTTTTCCTCCTCCTCCTTCTCCTCCTTCTTCTTTCTCTCTCTGTTTCTCTCTCTCTTTTTTCCTCCACTCTCTTTCTCCCTTTCTTTTCCTCATCCTCTCTCCCTCTCTTCTCCTGCTCTCTCTCTCCCCCTCTCTTTTTCCCCCTCTCCCTCTCTGTCTCTCTCCCCCCTCTCTCTGTCTCTTTCTGTCTCTCTCTCTCTCTCTCTCTCTCACACACACACACATACACATACACACTCACTCTTTTCAGCCCCCATACATACAGACAGTGATCACTAGCAGAAATGTTATCTCTGAATAAGAAGGACAGCATTTTCTAAGTTAATATTCAATCCCAGCAAAAGGCTGATATTTAAAAGGAATTGCCTAGCTTCTTATTCCACTGGCCTTCTGCATGGGCCTAGAAGAATTATTTACAAAACACATCAGCTTTAGGAGATGCTAGTCCTCACTGGGGATGTTTGCATAACACAAGCATTTATGATGGAAACAAAAGTAAAGACCAGTGAAATTTAGCACCTGCTTGAAGTATTAACACTCCTGATGAACATTTAGGTTGCAACAAACATATTCTTGGGTCATTGTGAATAATAAAAGGTCATAAACAATTCAGCTACATGGAGCATGACGTTTGAAATACTGTCATACGGAATGTTTTCTCATACCATTGGCCCTGGTGGTCCCTGCATTCCAAATTCACCCTGAAAAAAAATTTTTGCGTTAATCATTCCACTTCATTCAGCCGGCATATATTAGGCATATATGATGAGTGAGGTACTGGCCTAGGTAGGTGCTAGGAATACAAAGAGAAACCAAAAAAGGCCTTGTCCTGAAGGAGCTTACATTTCACTAGGGGAATACAGTATATGTTCAGATAAGTATGTGCAAAATAGCTGTATCAAGGTGAGAGGAAATGCAAAGTAATGGGCATAGGGCAAGGTAGGGAGATCAGGAGAGGTCTACTGGAAAAGGTGGCATTTGAAGGAAGCCAGGGATTCCACAAAGAGCAGGCAGAGATCCAGGAGATGGAACATCATTGGCCTTTTGCGTCATGAACCATCAAATGGGCACATTTGGCAGGACAGTAGAGTGAATGAAGGGGAGTGAAGTGTGATCAGTCTAAAGGCTAGAGCCAGATGATGAAAGACTTTGAAGGCCAAACAGAGGAGCTTGAGTTTCATCCTAGCATCAATAGGGAGCCATTAAGGTTTCTTAAACAGGTGCAGAAGACTGTTGTACCTCCATATTATAATTTTTGCAGGATATCGATTTTGTAGAAGGGGGGATACATTGGATAAGAGAAATACTGAAGACTAGGAGTCAGATGAAGAGGATATTATAATAGTCCAAATAAAAGGTGATTAGGCTTTGACCCAGCCATACCACTTCTAGGTCTGTATTCCAAAGAGATCATATAAATGGGAAAAAAGACCCAATGTACAAATATATTTATAGCAGTTCTTTTTGTGGTGTCCAAGAACTGGAAATTGTTGGGATGCCCATCCATTGGGGAATGGCTGAACAAGTTGTGGTATATGAATGTAATGGAATACTGTTTTATAAGAAATCATGAGCAGACAGATTTCAGAAAAACCTGGAAGACTTATATGAACTGATACTGAGTGAAGTGAGTAGAACCAGGAGAACTTTGTACACAGTAGCAGCGACAGTGTGCAATGGCCAATGCAAGGTTCTAAGACAACTCCAAAAGCTTCATGATGGAAAATGCTGCCCACATTCAAAGAAAGAGTTATGGAGTTTGCAGATAGAAACATACTATTTGCTCTCTCTCTTTTTTTTGTTTTGTTTTGTTTCTTCTTTCTCATGGTTCATTTTATTGGTTATAATTCTTCTTTACACATGACTAATATGAAAATATATTTAATATGAATGTATATATAGAGCCCATATCAGATTGCATGCCATCTTGGGGAGGGGGGAGGAGAGAGAGGGGAGAAAATTTAAAACTCAAAAGCTCGTGGAACTGAATGTTGTAAACTAAAAATAAATAAATTTAAATTAAAAAAAAAGATGATTAGGGCCTGAACTGGAATGGTGATCTAAGAGTGGGGGAGAAGGGATGGATTCCACAGATGTTGAGGAAGTTAAATCAATGAGAATTGGAAAGATGGGAAAGGGGTAGAAAGGGTAAGAAAGAAGAGATGATGATGACTATGAGGCTCTGAATTTGGGTGATGCCCTTAACAGAAATAGAGAAGTCAAGAAAAGGGGGTAGGTGGGGTGGTTTGGGGCTAAGATAATGAGGAATGTTTGGAACACTTTGAATTTGAGATGCCTAGGTGACATCTAGGTGGAGATGTCCAGCAGGAAGCTGAGGATGTGGAATTGTTGCTCAGGAAACAGATGAGAATGGATGTGCAAATTTAGGAGACATCTTCATAAAGATGATACTTGAACTCTGATGAAATCATCAAAAGACATGAGGGCCCAGGACAGACATCAAAAGGGATGTGGCACTAAAAGAGACTGGGCAAAATTTTCTTCAGAGAAACTTTAAGGTACCAATGAAGGACAGTCAACGCAAATGCCCATAAAAAGTCAATAAATCTGGTGAGACCTTTAC
This sequence comes from Notamacropus eugenii, assembly GCF_028372415.1. Classification (NCBI taxonomy): domain Eukaryota; kingdom Metazoa; phylum Chordata; class Mammalia; order Diprotodontia; family Macropodidae; genus Notamacropus; species Notamacropus eugenii. The sequence continues at coordinate 65,684,244 of NC_092872.1, forward strand.
CTTTATCCACATCGACTTGTCAAAGGGAATATCTCCAGCAAGAATGGTTCCTGGTTCACCCTTCTCACCCTGAAATGCAGAGAACTTTCTGAGGAAGCCATTTTGGTCATTTTAAAAAATATTTACCCTCACACAGTTCACTGAACCAGTGGCAGCCTCCAATATGCTTAGCATCTTTTCTTTTTAATTTTATTGATGTGTTTTGCTTCTACATTACAAACATTTACCTCCATGAGAGGTCTCCTGAAACAAAACAACACAATTATGCAAAACCAGTAAGATAATGACTTCATCTGTAATGAATACTCCACATCTGTAATCACCCCACCTCTGTATTTTAAAAATTGTTTAAGAAAAAAAAAACTTGACAGAAATTTATTTTCTCTCCCTCTCACCCTCTAACAAATTGAAAGAAGAAAGAAAAAATTCCTTGTAGCAAACATGCATAATGTATGATGCTATTTTGATTTTAAAAAATTAAAAAAATTTCTCCCAGAGAGCCTTTAATCTCATGTTCATTTGAGGAAGTTGGTTTTTTCCACTTGGCTGCATAGAAATGGAGGAAAAGACATTTAAGAGTGGCCTTGCTTTCTGCTTCATTTTCTTCCTTTCTACCTTTCTCTCCTACTTAGCATTAGTCTTCAATTTGATTTTAGGCAAATTTGATAATGGTGATTTTAAATGTCTACCATTTCCCTCCTGCTCTATTTATTGTTTGTTTGAAAATACCCGACTTAGCAAACAATACTTCAGATTCTGTTTTCTTCTGGGATCATAGATCTAGAGCTAAAAGGAGGCTTATAGTCCATTAAGTCTATCCCCTACATTTTACAGAAGAGGCGATTGAGGCATGGAGAGGTAGATAATTTGCCCAGGGTCACACATCTTGTCAAAGTCAAGTAGAATTGGAACCTAGTTCTCCCTGATATAAAGATTAAGACTCAATCCACTCTGCCGCTTGTCTTTCCTAAGAATTAGTGTTTTGACTCACCAGAGTTGATTATGCAATAGATGATATCACAAGAATTTATGCCACCTAGGGGTATTGTTCAGAGAGAAAATTATGCAAGTTTTTCTCCAGAACCTCTTAAATAACCTGTTTACGGTCTTTTTTATTCTGTTTTACTTCCCGACTCTCCTTCCCAGGTGTGCATGGCTTTCATAGGTTTCTCTTTTCTCGTCCTTCTCAAAACTTAATAAATAATAACAATAAATGTTTAATAAATTTATTATATTTGATAACTTTCATTATAATAAATATTATATTATTAATAAATATTAATTGATTCAAAACCATTGTCATGAAGGGATTTATTACTAGTCATACTAAGATATAAATGGAAAATAAAGCATAATGTATTGTTCCTTTCAGGGGTATTTGCATTTCAGTTAAATATGATACAAATCAATAAAGATTATGGAATTTAAGTAACCAATTGATGTTGAAAGGCAGCGTAGTACAGCAGATAGACAAAGCAAGGGAGATCTGAATTAAAATTCCACCTCTGACATATACTAGCTGTGTGACCCTGGACACCTCTCTGTGCTCTAGGTAGTTTTATAAGTTTCAGAGAAGGTGCCAGCCTGCATAAATAGAAGGAGATTTTTCATTTGAGAGTTCCTGATACAAATGAAATCAGAGAACCAGTTAAAATCACTAAATTAATGACAAAATTGGTAGGGGAGGCTTTGGGGGTCAAGGTACATACATTCTTTTTATAACTATAATCATACCATGACTTCTTCTAAGGTTGACTCTTCTGCTATCCCATAGAATAACAGTCATACCTTCCTTCCTTAGATGCTAACTCCCTCCTTTCTTCTCCCTCTTTTTCCTTTTGGCTTTCAGAAGAATGAAACTAGCAAGGAAGGAGGGCACCTCTATGCATTCTGGGCATTGAGAGTATTTGAAAGCATGGTAGATGCTTGCCCAGGGCTGCTTCAGAAGCTAGCAAATTCCCTGTCCCTGTAGGAGGCTATGGGACCATTTTGCAATGATACTTAAGAAAAATTTGTGCTTCAACTTGACTAACGTGGAAGTATGTTTTGCATGACTGCACATATATCAGATTGTTTGCCTTCACAATGAACAAGGGAAGGGAAAAATCTGGAGCTCAAAATTTTAGAAAAATGAATGTTAAAAATCATTTTTACACATAATGGGGAAAATAAAATATTAAATCACTGTGGGGGGAAAAAGGAAAACAAAGAAGAAAGATTTGCCCATAAAGTAGGAACTGGACTAAATGATTTCAGGAATCTCAATGCCACTCTTCTATGAATTTATAACCACAGTGCTATCAAATTCTAGACAGGGCTATAGTAAATGAACATTAACATTCAAGGTAATAATATCTGGGTAAATGACTTCATATTTTGTTACTCATTTTATTATTCATTTGCTTTCAAAACTGTAAGACCATTAGCATGGTAAGATTGGAAAAATGGAAAATAATAGATGATTTCAACTAATTTTGGATTATTTCACAAATTCTTGAGAACAGTCATAACTTCTACCTCTATTTCCCTCTTACCTTTTCTCCTGGTAACCCTGGAAATCCAGTGTCACCTTTTGGTCCCTTTGGGCCCTATAAAAATATAATAAAAGAAAATTAATATCCTTTATTTAGAATTAATTTGTCAAAAGCAAAAAAAAAAAAAGATTGCTAGCCATACGGAAAGTCTGGGAAAATTATACTATTATATTGATTTTAAAATGGATTTTGGAGGAAAGAGGTCTAGACTAGGAATTGGGAGGGACTTCAATATATATTTGATATTCCTTCAAATACCCAATCTATTCAACTTCCATGATCAGTTCCTCTCTTCTTGCCATCACCCATAAATGTTTCACTTCCCTATTCAAGAACTCTGAAATTCCTTTATTCAAACATAATCTTTTATTATTCCATCACTATCCATATTTTATTGTCCCTAAACCTGGTCTCTTAATCCCTTAGGACTTTCCTAGGCTATCACCCCTGGTCTGGCTACATTCCGTTCCCCATCTTAACCCTTTGGTGAATTATTTCAACTTTATATTACCCTCTATTATTAAATCACTTGCCCCCTTGTTCTATTTTCAAACACAGAGCTACAGAAAGTTAGGAAACTAGACTTAGTGGACTGGAGCCTACTACAAATTTATGTTATGCAAGCTCAACTGAGCCTTCACCCAATGGAGGAGATTCTTTTAACTCCTCCCTTTGCAATTCTCTATCACTCTAACTACAGAGGCTGTTCTAAATCTTCTCTTCTCAATCCTCCCACACCACCCTCTCCTGCCTTCCCACTCACCCATCATAGGCTCTGATGAAGAGGCAGTCTTCTCCTGGTCAAGGCCAACCCCTCTACCTAATCCCATCCCCTTCAGCAGATTGTCTTCATGACTGTCCTCATTCTCTCGTTCATCTTCAATTTATCCCTTCAGTTTCCCTCCTGCTTCACTCTACTCTCATCATCTCCCTCCCACCCTTTTGCTTATCAACATGAACCTCACTATTGAGGAGATGACTTCAGCTTGGATACTCACACTCCTTTTTGGGGGGCACCTAACCCTTCTTTGGTCCCCTTCTGTTCCTAAAACCTCTCCAAGAGCTCCATCCCTTTCTCCAACTTTTCGTTTCCTTTCAAATAAACATTTGCTCATTCATTCTAAACCTCAGCTTTCATGACATTTTTATAGAACACTGCCACTTTGTTGTTTTCATATCATTAGAACGTAATCATGTCACAAACTTAACTGGAAAGTACCTTAAAGTACTTTGGTGCTACCTTAAAGAACTTTAGTACTTAAAGTACCTTAAACTAGTCAGACCCCTATCTGAATTATCTTTCATGTTCTCTTGCCATTTCTATGCTTGTCTTGGATTTCAATTACATGGTAACCTGAGTCCCACTTTCTTCATTTGTAAAATGGAACTTTCTTCATCTGTAGTGCCTGTCTCGTAGCGTTGTTGTGAGGCTCAAAGGAGCTAATATAGGATGCCCCCAAAGACTTAGGGCATATTTAAGCTTTGATAAGCTTATTAGTTGAATAATCCAAATAATAAATATAATCAAATCACATAACTTAATAATAATTTGATAATATCATTAAAGCTTAAATTTGCCCTAAGACTCTTGGGACATCGTACTTATGTAAATCACTTTATAAATCTTAAAACATTAGGTTGAATAAATGCCTGTCCGTATAGCTATCATTATTAATGGCACAGTTGATAATGTATATAAAACATTGAAAATCTTAAAACCCTAGAAAAATATGATTAATCCTAAAATATTATATAATAAATACACATATAGTATGTTAATTATGTATGTAAAATGCATGTAATGTGTGTAAAGCACTTTGCAAAGCTTAGAACACTGTATAAACATTGTTATTAACCTTTAAAATTATACAATAAAATGTGTTATTAAATAGTTAATAAAACATGCAAAATATAATGTATAAAACACCGTGTAACGCTTAAAATCTATGTGTTAATATTAGCCTTTAAACAGTATATAATAAATATAGATTGTATAGCTCATGATGCATGTAAAAGACATATTGTAGCACTTTGCAAATCTGAAAACATTATGTAAAACATTATTAGCCCTTAATATTATAAAAACATTATTACATAGTTAATATTATGTGTGAAGTATTTCCTAAACTGTAAAATATAAGATGAAAGCTATTGTTATTTTAGTTAATTATTAGTTCCAATTTAAGGACCATAATGCTTACTGGGAATCCTGGCAGACCGGGCTTGCCCTCTGGCCCCTGTAATACATCAAATCAACAGATATATCTTGCAGAATTTTTATGGACTAAGCTGCAAAGTCATTCTCATTCTGTTCATACACTTGATTATATCTTAAAAAAAAACAAACTATTACATTATTGCCATACTCAGAAATGTAAACAGTAATCTTGTCAACAGAAGCTAAAAGAAAAGTAGTCCGGGGGGTGCAACATGAGTACAGAGGATAATACAATTATATGCACAGTTTACATCAGAAGGGATGGGTTATCTTTTACTGAGTGCTGGCCATGACCCCAAAGAAGCCTTAGGAATGGGGTTCCCTGGTAATAAGACCTCAGAGGTGGGAGTGTATGAAGATAGGGAGTCACACTAGACTGAAGAGGCTTAGGGAGGAAGCACATGGTTAGAAATTCGTAGCCTTAAATCAACTATACAGGACTCATGAAGGAAGATGCTATCTACCTCCAGAGAAAGAACTGATAAGTAAATGTATGTATAGTATGATTTTACATACATACATATGTCTATGTGTAAGTATGTATGTATATACATGCATATATATGTATATATATGTGTATGTGTGTATGTATGTGTGTGTGCTTATTTGTATTCTCTAGAATAAAATGGGAAGGGAGGGAGAAAAATATAATAAAAAGTACATAGCAGAGAAAAACAGAAAATTTAAAAGGAAGCACAGAAAAGCAGGGTAGCTTTGAAACAATGTGTAGGACTCATTACATATTTTTTTTTTTAAGTAAACAGTCTGAAATGGAAATTCATCATTTCATATTGAATCCTCTATGTTGTGCTATGTACGTGGAAATGCTCTTTTTTATTTTGTCTTTTTATATGTAAGTCCAAGATAAATAAAACTTTTTATAAAATTTGTATCTGTAAGTCAACCTCAAGTATAAGCACCTCTGTGTATAAGCTGGATATTAACACTAATTAAAGAGTCCAATACCCTTTGGGATGCAAATTGGTATTAAAGTAGGTAAGGGATCTAAATTACTCTAATAGCCACAAGTGGGATTGGGGATAGCCCACTTTCCACATGAACATGAATATCATTTCTAGCTTAGCTAAGAAAGTGATCATGATGTGAAGGAAGTTAAAGATGAATAAGATTAATTCATGATAATCGAGCTATGGTGATTCAGATCTGATTGTTCACTGTCAAATTTCAGAGATGCTTCTCAAATTACTTTGGGGATGCTATATGACACAGAGTGAAACTGTCAGATACGAGTAACAGTCCTTCAACTCTCTTTTCTTCCTAACTACTGTGTATTTAACCACCTGGTATTTATTTTCTTCTCATACATGTACTTGTTTTCAATTATAATATGAGTTCCTAGTTTTTTGGTTTTCTGAGGAGAATTATGGTGATTGGTAAGAAAAAATAAGCACCTCACCAAAGGTGGTTTTAAAAAAAAGCCAAGAAGAAAGAGGTAGATTTATTTTTGAAGAACAATTAGTATGATGTCAGTATTTGCCATACTGTCATGACACTGGTCACAAAGACTCAAGAAATGAAAATTTTCTCTGATTGTCTCAAGGATCAAGAGCCTTCATGATCACCAGAAGAAGGTTGCCTTTTGTAAGTTAAGCTGATTACTGAAGATATTTAGGGTCAAAAAATGAATCATTTCCATGGAAAAATGTTACTGGGGACAAGATGTACTCCATTATAAAAAAAATAGCAGACAATGTTTGAAACACATGTTGAGGTCAAAACTGCTGATGGCTACTTTCTCCACATCTTTCCTGCTGGCCTTAACAAGGACTACAACAACCACTTCCATATGACTTCTTTTGCTTAGTACCAACAGGTTTATCTAATTTGCAAGAAAATTATGGCAATCACAATTTGGTACATGTAAACAAATGACTTGAAAGAAGTTGTCAATAAACTGATTCCAGATAACATTGGAAAAGACATAGGAAAGGCCTCCAAGACTATTTATCCTTTCTGTAATTGATGTATTGTATTTGGTTAGGGCAAAAAAAGCTCAAGTTTGAACAGGGAAAAGTAATGGAATTTTTATGGGGAAGGTCGTGGATCTTTAAAAATTTTCTAGAGATGAAATAAGCAGGAAAGCTGATGAATACAAGCACCCAATTCAAGAATCTGTCTAAAATGACTTCTAAAGGTTGAAAAACAAAAATTTATGCCACAAAAACAATAAAAGAAAGAGTACGGATATCACCACCATCTGAAATCTCCATCATATGTTAAAGGAGAGAAGTTATTGTATGAAATGGTCTTTTCCATTGCTTTTAATTCTCTTATCCTGTAAATGTATCTTTTCTTCTCATTTCATTTCCTGCTGAAAAATTCAGCCAGATTTTCAGTCATTCAACTAGTACTTATTAAGAATATACCATTTTTCAGGCACTGTGCTGGTTCGCAAGAATACAAGGACAAAAGTACTCTCAAGGAATTTATTGGTCTCTCTCATTTTAAAATTTGCTCTTTAATAGACACTATATACCTTTTTAATGATGGTCAATGGGTACTTTAGGGATATTTCCATAAAGACAGATAAGACATAATAATATTCAAAAGAACTTGCATTTTGAATAGGAATTGGAAATTGTCATTTAAAAATGGAGCTATTTTTACATCCTTCTTTCCTATTTGGGTTTGTCTAATTTTTCTTTTTCACTATACCTTGAACTTCTAAAAGGAAGTTTTTACAAACTAATTTACTGATACATCAGGTTAAATAACCTCTCTCCACAGAGATTATGAATATGTTACTATATTTTAAGAGGGATCTTTAAAGAATGTGATAAGACTGACAGTTTAAATGTGACTCTAGAGTTTGATAACTGTGATAGCTGGAGAGACACTGGATGAGACATAGAGATAAGGAGCTAAGAGAATTTTTTTCTTGAGAAACTGAGTTAACATTCAAGGAAAAACAAGTTTAAAGAGGCATTTCCTGAGAGCAGTAAATTTCCCTCTTATCTGGCGAAGAAACAAGATGAAGAGAATCCTTGAGTGATTTTGGCTATTATCCTGAGAAAGCTGAATGGCTAGACTGTGTTTCCAGTATTCAAAAGTCAGCAACAGCAGCAATGATTAAAAGTGAATCTGACTTTCTCACAGTTGATAGATTGCAAATAATTATTTCTGTTTTATTATTTGTTATACTGTTAATAAATTATATAATAGTAAACCATAATGGCCTAGCTAGAAAATTAGGAAATCTGAAATGTGTGTGTATATGTGTATGTATATACACACATAAACTTTTATATATTTATATATGTATATATATACATATATACGTATATATATGTGTGTATACATATATGAAAGTTTATGGGAAAAGAAACTTATTTGTTTAATAAATAATATTTAAAAACTGGAATGGGAGCTGAGTTAAATGATTAATTAATGAGAAATTTTATAATCTTAGTAATTTATGAGGAAATATCAGAATATACTCCTTGATTGCCTTAAAGTCCAGGTTAAGAATATGGTAATAAGCCAAGTATCAGATAGATGGGATAATATTCTCAATTAGGCCACATTGGGGTGATCAGTCCTAAAACTGTTACTTTTGAGTGTCACAGCTCTTAAATCCTGGTATATTATGTTGAGTATTAGCATCTACATATGAATGCTGAATTTGGAGCAGTTTTTTTATACTTACCGGTGGGCCAATTAGTTCAGGAAGTTCAGCAATATTCTCCATTCCATCAGTGCCATTGAGAATTGTCTAGGAAAGAAAAGCAGAATGGATAAGAATATGGTACATTTTCCTTTTTTTGTTAATAAGAATAATGACTATTTATATTGTGCTTCATGTTTTGTGAAGACCTTTACACTGACTATCTCAGTATCTCACTTCAAAACAACACTATGAGGTGTGTACTATTATAATCCACATTTTCAGGTAAGAAAATGGGGGCCTGGAGAAGTTAAATAACTTACTCAGGATCATAGAGGTAACAAGTACCCAAAGCAAGATTCGAACTAAAGTCTTTCTGACTCCAAGTCTAGAACTCTATCCAATATGCTACCTAGCTACCTCTTTCTGTTTTGTCTATGACATTGTCTTAATTAAATTCAACTTTACTAAAAAGAAAACCACCTTCAACAATAAGTTATATTATAACTTATAATTATATTTTATAAGTCACTGCCAATTCATAGATGCTGCTTGATTCTTTTAAACAACTCAGGTATTCCATTTTCTTAAATTTCTTCTCATCAATTTTTAAAATTCATTGTTTTTTAATTATATATACATCCTGATTTGTGTAAACAATGAAGCCTATGAAGGGGTCTCATTGTTTGAATTCTCACCATATGACATTATATGTAAAATATGATCATTGTTCCAACACAATAGAAATGTGTAATGAAAAATTTTAAAATAAGTTCCCATCTATTTGTTAATGTAACAGAATAGCAAAGGATAAAAAAAAGTATGTTTCTGATTCATTTATGATGAAATAATATATTTACAGAAAACAGTTTTTTAAATTACATAACTACTGAATATCATACCTAAAGATAAACCTACACTGATAATAAGATGAAAGCATCATTATTGTCATGTCATTTAAAATATATTAGCAACTTCAGGTGAACTGTCTCTTCTTTCTTTAAATCTTCATATTCACTGGTAGGTACAGAGAGCTTCATCCACATCTTGGCAAATTTACATTTTCACAATCCCGTACAATGAACCAAGTAAAGTTGGTTGAATCAGCAATGCTTTAAACTCAATATTGTTTTCCTTGCAATATATTTCAATAGCTGGGCCAAAATTACCGAAAGACCAACCTTCAAAAATAGTTTTAATCACCCATGGTTTCTTATTTGATTCCAAAGAACTGGAAGTAATTGTGACCTCACAGCATAAGGATTTCAAGACTGATAAGCAAGACTTATTTTATTGTGTTTGTTTAAAATGCCCTTCTGCATTATCTTCCAGTAAAAATGTTAGGTGATCCTTAGACACTTTAAGTCCACTTTGAGTTATCCCCCATGGTTGATCAATGTATCCCTTTCCTTTTATTACTTTCTTTAAAACCTCAAGACATTTACCTGCCATCTATAATGGTCACTTCTCTGGTAATAACAATATAGTAATATCATAGTAATAATAGTAGTAAATAGTAAACAGTAAGATATTAGTACTAATAACTTGACATTTTTGTCTAAATGGCATTCTTTTTTTTTTATTATTTTTTAATGTTTAACAATCACTGCCATACAATTGAGATTTTATCCCCCCCACACCTACCCCCCACTACCTCCCTCCCTCCCCACGACTGCATACAATTCTGTATGGGTTCTACATATACTTTCCTATTGAGTATATTTTCACTATAGTCATGCTATGTAGTCAGACTAAAATAAATGAAAGAAATCATATAACAAATCAAAACATGATACACAAACACATACACATACACAAACATGATCTGCTACATTTTGTGAATGACTTCCATATTTCTTTCTCTGAGTGTGGAAGGCATTTTGCCTTGAGAACCACCTTTCGGATTTTTTTTTTTATAAGAAGTTTTTGCGTTATTACAAAATTCCAAGTCTACCAGAAAAAACTCTGGCGCACTGTGGTCGTTGCTGTGCATAAAGTTCTCCTGGTTCTGCTCCTTTCACTCAGCATCAGGTCATATAAGTCCTTCCAGGCCTCTCTGAAGTCTTCTTGTTCATCATTTCTTATGGCACAATAGTACTCCATTACATTCATATACCATAATTTATTCAGCCGTTCCCCAATTGATGGACATCCCCTTGACTTCCAGTTTTTGGCAACTACATAGAGTGCTGCTATAAATATTTTTGTATATGTGGGACCCTTTCCCATTTTTATGATCTCTTGGGGATATAGTCCTAGTAGCGATATTGCTGGGTCAAAGGGTATGCACATTTTTGTAGCCCTTTGGGCATAGTTCCAAATTGCTCTCCAGAATGGTTGGATGCGCTTGCAGCTCCACCAACAATGAATTAGTATTCCAACTTTCCCACATCCTCTCCAGCATTTATCATTTTCTTGTTCTGTCATGTTTGCCAATCTTATAGGTGTGATATGGTACCTCACAGTTGTTTTGATTTGCATCTCTCTAATCAATAGTGATTTAGAGCATTTTTTCATATGATTATAGATATCTTTAATTTCTTCCTCTGAAAATTGCCTGTTCATATCCTTTGACCATTTATCAGTTGGGGAATGATTTGTATGATTATACATATGAGTCAGTTCTCTATATATTCTAGAAATGAGGCCTTTATCCCCGAGCTTAGCTGTAAAAATTCTTTCCCAATTTACTACATCCCTCTGGATTTTGGTTGCATTGGGTTTGGTTGTGCAAAAACTTCTCTCAGTTTAATGTAATCAAAGTTATCCATTTTGCATTTCATAATGCTTTCTATCTCTCCTTTAGTAAAGAATTCTTCCCTTCTCCATAGATCTGATAAATACACTATTCCTTGCTTCTCCAGTTTATTCATGGTATCAATCTTTATACCTAAATCATGTACCCATTTGGACTTTATTCTTGTGTACAGTGTCAGGTATGGGTTTATGCCTAATTTCCACAACACTGTTATCCAGTTTTCCCAGCAATTTTTGTCAAACAATGAGTTCTTATCCCAGAAGCTGGGGTCCTTGGGTTTATCAAACAGAAGGTTGCTATATTCCTTGCCTACTGCATCTTGAGTGCCAAGTCTATTCCACTTGTCTACCTCTCTGTTTCTTAGCCAATACCAAGTGGTTTTGATAATTGCTGCTTTATAGTACAGTTTGAGGTCTGGTAGCTCTAGGCCACCTTCCCAAGCATTTCTTTTCATTAGTCCCTTTGATATTCTGGACCTTTTGTTTATCCAAATGAATTTTGATATTATTTTATCCAGCTCTAGAAAATAATTGTCTGATAGTTTAATTGGTATGGCACTAAATAAGTATATTAATTTAGGTAGAATTGTCATTTTTATTATATTAGCACGGCCTATCCATGAGCAACTAATGTTTTTCCACTTACTTAAATCTGACTTTATTTGTGCAAAAAGTGTCTTGTAATTGTGTTCATATAATCCCTGGGTTTGTTTTGGCAGGTAGACTCCTAAGTACTAAATGGCATTCTTGATAGCAGTTCTGAATTCGTACATCTAAAGGATCATCCATTTCTGTCACTTTAATACTTCTACTCCTCATAGTTGTTTGCAAACCACAAAAAGGATGATTCAACTTTATCTTTTTCGTTTGTTTCACCTGCGTGTTGTATGTCATTCTGTACCATAGACGTAGGCATTCCAAAATCTTGTTTTCTTTAGTTACTTTGACATGGCCTTATGTTATTCAATTATAATACATTTTTGTTTCAATGTAATAAAAAGTTTCTTCTTTTCTGCCTACTTAAAATGTATCCATCTGAAACATTTTCCTCTTTGTCCATTTTGTTAAGGCTTCTAAAATTAACATGATCCCATTTACACAAAATGTTAGACAAGTACAGATTGATGTTAGATCTTAAGCATGTTAAAATTCTCAACTAACTCACACATGTCACATTAACCAAATTTTGATTTGCATTAAATGTGACCTGGCATAATTCACACTAAATCAAATTTTGCATTATTCAAAATTGTATTAATCTTGACCTAGCTGTATTTTGTTTTTGTCTGTTTCATCTCTTCATGGTGGCTCCACTTTTACTCCTTTAATATTCATTGTTAGCTTAGAAATTTTATTTATCTTAATGTCATAAGATAGAAACCATTTTGTAAAATATAAAGATATATAGATATCAATACATATGGAATTATTTATAATTGTATCTATTCAAATTCTTCCACTTTACCTACTTCTTGGCACATTTGCTCATTTGAAATTAATGAGTAAACTCTTTCATCCATTCCCACTCCATGTCATTTTTCCAATTTATGACTTTATACTTTAATAGAGGATAGAGAGCCAGACTCAGAGTCTGAAAGATTTAGGTTCAAATTCTGCCTCTAACACATATTGACTATGTTACTATGGGTAAGTCGCATAACCTCTAAATGCCCCATGGCAATCTCTAAAATTATAAATTGCTGAGCAAGGGACTGATGGTATATATTGGTGGGGAAGCTTTCTCACTGGGAGCTCTCCAAACCAATAACATTATAAGTCTTGTTCAAATAATACCTTAGACATGTTCTGTGAATGGTTTAAAATTTGATTCTGAGACAACATATCTAATTCTCTCCTAAATATTCATCCATTCATTCCTTTATTAAATGGACATTTATTAAGTATATATTATGTGCAAGTCACTGTGATGGGTATAGATTTCTTGGTTACATTTTTCCATTCTATCTTGGAGATTTGGGTGTTTATGGGATCACCTCTAAGAGAACCGTTCTCACCAGAAATGTTCCTTAGATTATGGTGAATCAAAGAGATTACCCCAGGGCTTATGCTTTGTGGGCCTTTGTACCTGATAGCTTAGCAATGGCATTCAGAGGTAGTTGTTGGAAGAGAAGGGGGCTTATTTTTCAGTTCAACAGATCACAGAGTTATTTTCCTTTGTCACGTCCCTAATTCCCATTGCTACCTATAGTAGAAAAGCAAATAGGGTTTCCCTTACCCACTTCCACAATAGCCCTTCAGCAGCCATGATGTAAACATCATTCTTTTATTTTTATACATCCCCCCCTTTACTTCCTTTTTGTATGTTCATCTTAATTTCACTTTCTCTAGATGCAATGATCTATCATTTTCTTGGACCTTACACTTTCCAATATGAGTCTAGGATTCACAGCTTCTTAGGGATAGTGTTAGTTTTCCTTGACCTGGTTGTATAAGGATAACCAGCACTGAAAAATCAGCTTTTGATTCGATTCAAAGTCAAATTGAACATTAACTAAGCAGTTATAATGTAACAGACTGCTGATAATGCATGCTAAAGATGACAAAAAAATTCTTTTCTTTTTCCTGACTTGGGAGAAAGAGGATCATTTAGTCAGGTAGTTCTTAGACATTTTTGTGTCTTGGATCCCTTTCATGGTCTGGGGAAGCCTATGAACCCCTTCTCAGAACCATGTATTACAAAGAAAAACAAACATAAGAGAAAATAAAGAGGTAATTTTTCCCCATCTAAGTTTGTGGACTCCTCCCCTGTCTTTCCCAAAATCTATCTAGGCATTCTTGCACTCCAGGTTAAGAAGTCCTCAGAGAAGAAAGGAAAATAATGATGGAGAGAAGGCAAAAATAAGTCTTCCCTTTTTCTGGTTACTGAGAGTGGTAGGAATGCTAATCAGGGAGTATTAAATTTTATTAAAGATGAGATGAGAATATTATGGTTCAATAAAGGACAGTGTATAGTATCATCTATATAATTCTGTTCGGGTCCCTTTCTTTCCCTTTCTTTTATGATTCTCACTTTCTGCTGCTTCTCACCCAACCTGTCATGTTCTCTACACTATTCTGCTTTCTTTATAGCTTATCTCCTCCCTTCTCTCAAGTGTTTTTCAAGGCTGGTCAAGCTAGGCAGAAGATCCAAAGCTCAAGGATGGAAATAGCTGGCCTGGGTGTCTTTGTTTTTCTTCTTTCCACCACTCTATTACCCCAGAAAGAGTGAAGGGAAGTGGAAGGGAGAGAAAATACGTGCAATACATGTATGCTAATTTTTTAAAAATAATTTTAAAGAATAGGCAGAAAGATCCTGAATAACAGATGGCTCCAGAACGTCTTCTTGCCAAAGGTAGAAAGCCCATGCTCAATGAATACTTAATCAATGAATGAATCAAAAAGATTTTTTTAAACCTTTGCTTACTTCTGTATGTATTCAGTGAAGGAAAACATTATGTGAAGAGGCTGAGATACTCACTGTGGTCACAGCAACAGTCCTTCCTGGTGGTCCTGGTGGCCCAGGTGGCCCAGGTGGCCCTATTAAGCCACTTCCGTCACGTCCCTTTTCACCCTGGTTCCCAAAAGAAAGGATGTCAGAAAAAATAGCCATTGAATTCATATTTGCATAATGTAAATCAAAATGATAACTGGAATTAAGTGTAACCACTTTGGGACCTGTGAACTTACCTTAGGCCCTTGGTCCCCTTTTTCTCCTTTTGGACCCTACAGAAAATGAAAAAAATAAATTTATTGAAAGCTTCTCTGAGACCTGTTATTCTTTCCTCCTCCACCCCTCTGTTTCAGTCCTTTCTGGAATATTGGAATGTCATTCAAACATCTAACATGAGACCTCCTCTTTACAATTCATTCTACTCACACCTGCCAAAATAATCTTCCTAATTCATGTGTCTATCCAGTTCCCTCTTGAGCTCAAAAACCTTCGATGAGTCACCATTGCCTATAGGACTATCCTCTTCTGTGAGAAAAATGCTTTGCCTCTTAGTACTTTCAGGATGGTATTACTAACTAATGATGAATATCTGGTCACTGGATTCAGATGGCTCTGGAGGAGAAATGAGGCTGGTGACCTGCACAGCCCTCCCTCACTCAAAACAAAGTCAAGTGCCAATCATGTCATTATTTCTCTGATGGCATGGTCTTTTTCAGCAATGAAGGATGAACATAATATAAACAACTTAAGCCAACCTGTATATAGTGTATGTACTTTTCCAGGTATATTTTCTATCTCTGCCCTTCATGGAGTCTACACTCCAGCTAAGCTACTTGTTTGATGATCTTGTCTTGCCCCTTCCCATAAGACAATTTGTGTGACCTCTCTCACACTAGAAGTAAGTAAGCAAAACTGGGTGGCCACTTTCCCTAGATTTTGGCTTCTATTTCGAGTGGAAAGTTAGACTGGATAATATCTTCTAGCTCTAAGATTTTATGATCTATTTCTATGGTTCCATGTCCATAATAAATCATCTTTGATTTTTGCTTATCCTGTCTACTTTTTTTGCCTTTGTCAGTTTTTGCCTTTTTTTGTATTGCCAGAACTTAGCACTGTATCTTGTACACAGCAAGTGCTTAATAAATATTTATTGATTTGATATGTAGTGTCTCTGACATCTCTTCCTTTCCATTCCTTTATCACCTCAGTATAGATCTTCATAGCCTTATGCTAAAATCATTGCAATATTCTCTAAATCAATCTCCCTTCCCAATGTCTTTCTTCTTTAATCCACATAAACATTGACCTAAATAAATGTCTCCTTCACAACAATTTCATCAAATATATTTTTATTAATTAAAAAATCTAATGGCTTTGCATAGTCTCTATTGAATTGAAAGGCAGGATTTTGTATTTAAATCCATTATATTTCATCTTGTTAATTTTGTCTCTTTGTTGTTCTATAGAAATCTTTTAGCAATTGGATATTCAAGGCTATCCACAACATAGCCTCACTCTCTCTATCATCCAATAGTTCTCACCATGAGCACTCACCTGAAGCTCACTTTGTTTACTTGCCTTCACACAGATATGACATTCTTGTCTCCATCCCTTTGTTCATGGTGTTCTCTTTGTTCTTCCCGTTTTATCTGCCTCTATCCCACCCCATCCTCCAAGTCTAATCTCTAATTCTAGCTTGTGTCATGACTTTTCCTCTGACCACTCCAGCCTGTAGTAATTTCTGAACTAGAATAACACAATTTCTGTAAGTCATTTTGCAGATGATCCAAAGATGAGAATAGTTGATATGCTTGATGATAGAAGTAATAGTAGTGGTATACGTTTTATAACACTTTAATATGTACAGAACTTTTGAAATAACTGACAGGGAAGAAATATAATAAGAAAATAAGAAAAATAAATATAATAAACTAAAAAATCATAGATTATGGTTCAGATAATCAGTTGTAAGATAGAAGGGACCTGGAAACAGTTTTTGTTTGTTTGTTTGTTTTGGTGGTGGGGGAACATTAGGAATGTGACAAATTCTGCTTTTCTCCAAGCTTGGTTCTTCTAACTTTAAATATGGCTTGTGCCCAGGAACTGAGATATTCAGGACCAGCTTAGTCTTTGACTTCCAGTGACTGGACCATTTCAAGACCTGCCTCTTAATCTCTCCAGCCCTAGTCAGTAACTTCCTATCAAAACACCAGGGAGGGAGCCCGCTAACTCACAAATCACTGTACATTGTTGAAGAGCACTGTCATAAATGACTTCTATACTGGTTTTTAATTGGACCTGTGATTTCATCAGCATAGGGAGTTCCTACTTAGAGACAACCCCTATCAATGGAGATCGCAATCTCTTCTCTTTAACTTACAGCCCCTCATTCTGAGGCACTGAGAGGTTAAGCAAATTTGCTCTAGGTCAGTATATGCCAGAGGCAGGATTTAAAACCAGGTCTTGGTGGCCCCAAGGCTGGCTCTCTTTCAACTATATTATGATACCTCTCTCCTTTTTCTTTCTTTTTAAAATTTTCTTTATTTTATTTTTAATTTATGGGATAAAACAAGCATTTTGATAACACAAAACTGCAAATTTATTATGTACAACTTGCTATTTCTTTTAAATATATAATAAAGTTATCATGTAAATTTCTTTCCCCCTCCCCCTCCTTTTTCTTTTATTAGAATGAAATCTGTAACTTTCATTCTGTGGTTCTAGTTTGACTCTTTGGAGCCACAGACAGGATGTCTCATTTCCCTTCTACATAACAGCTCTTTTAAACATTTGAACATAAGGAATATGTTCTTCTAAAGCCTCCTTTTTTACAGACTAAACAGTATCTGAACCCTTGGAGTTCAGGACTTGGCCAGGAGTGAGAGGCATATATTTACCACCCTGAAAAGGGAGGGATCAGTCAGCAGATAATGACAAGGCAATGATCCTTCTCTGTGAAAAAACTTCATATCCTATGGATGCCTAGAATGACTACTTCCCTAGGGAAAGATAAGGAAAGAGTTAGTCAAAATGACCAACAAAGGGTATTGAACTTTTTACATGGATCTTGAAGGCATGATGGTAGGGATCCCTTACCCATTGGATGGAATGGCTGTTCTGCTGGGGGGTGATGAATTGTTACAAACTCAGATGCAAAAATTATTCTTAGCCACTTGGCAGCAGTTTTATTATCTCTGCTAGAGACAACTCTGGAGATTAACTTCTTAGTTCAGAAGCCCTACCTGATTGTGAGGTCCCTTCTTAGATCATCTCTTCTGTGTAGTTAGAAGTAAGGAACCCCAAAGGAGAAAGAGAAAAAGAAAAAAAGAGAAAGAAGGCCTGCATCTACCAGGACTCAGGAAAATGATCAGATCTGATCTGTGAGTGTCTGATCTAAGGGGCATCCATCCAGGTCAGTTATCCAGGAGCAGTTAAAATAAGCACTTAAATTTTACTAGCTCATGTCTGCTTTTCAGGAGACAGATACATCATAGATACTTTCTTAAACAGTCCAGACTATGAGCTTGGGAGTTGTTTCTGAAACTAAAGGGTCAGATCAAATGACAGGATTGTTTAATTAACATTTATGAGCCAGGGATATTTATAAGCAATTCCTGATAGTTTTTTCCCTAATTACAAAATAGCTCCATGATGGTAGAATTATCAGGAAAACAACTGACCAGTATTGTTGTGTATGTATATAAGTGTGAGTTTCTTGATTGTCCACAAGCCATATGTACTGTTTATATGGGTTTCCCTCTTGCAGAAGAAGAGATGACAATGGCCAATAAACTTGGTTTTGTAGTTTATCATGAAAATTTGGCTTCTCTGCCTTATGGAGGTTATAAATCCCTCTTGGCAGTTAACAGTGCCTACATCCTTGTATTATGCACTGCCATTCTTCTTCCAATAATATTTAATAACCTCAATAAAAGGGCAAGTATATTAAATATGAGAGTAAACCCTGGGAAAATGGAAACTAAAAACAGAAGCACTTTGGTTCACTGAGTACAGTTTTCACCTTGAAAAGAACTTCATTTAATTCCTACAGCGTTGTAATTTTTTTTTTGGCTCGAGTACCTTTTGGACAATCTATCCATCATAAATTAGAAGGTACCTTTCATTTAGGACTTCAAAGTTCTATGGATTCTTATCCCATAAATAATAATAGTGCCTTTATGAGGTTGTAGTAGGCATTATGGAAATTATGCAGATGGGAAAATAGAGGCATAAAGTAGACAAGTTATTGACAATAATTGGTTAAGGTTTTTCCCTTCTCTCCATTTTTCCTCCTCTCCCCAGCTTCCTGTCTCTAACTCTCTAGGACTATGCACCGAGATCCTATTTCTGAAGAGATTAGGTCACTTAGAATTCTGATTTTAAAAATAAACTTACACTTGGTGCTGTTGGTCCTGTAGGTTTGGGTTCACTCAACAATCTAATGCTTCCAGAGCCTTCTATATCCTAGGAAAAGAGAAAGAATGATACATAATCAAAAAATAAAACCTACTTATTCATTGTAACTACAATTTTTCAAAAATTATCTTGCCTGGGATGGCTAAACCATAACAGGCACCAATTCTGGTGCCCAGTCCTGGAATGTGGAGGGCACATGGCATAGTAGATAGAGAGCAGGTCTTAAAGCCAGGAAGACTTGAGTTTTAGTTCTCCAACACACACTAGTTATGGGACTCTGGGTAAGTTATTTAACTTTTTAATGCTTTAGTTAATTCTATAAACTATATATTAGAGAGGAGATGTGGCTCTGCATTGGCAGAGAGAGTTTGTTGCTTGTACTAATGAAATCAAAGGTCTAATTCCTATTCTCACTCAACTGAATCATCCACCAAAAACTAAAAACTGGGATATTGTTGAAAGATAAGGACAGAAAGGTTGTTGGAGACAAACTGTGGAGAGCCTTGAATATCACATTAAAAAAAAAGTTATTTATTTGATAGGTACAGGGGAGCCCCGGAAAGTTTTAGAGCAGACAAGTGAGATGTTGAGCCCCATGGACCCTGGGAGGGGTGTATGCATGCTTGTGTACATGTATGTGTGTGCATGCATATATGTGCACAAGCATGGGCATATGATATCTAGAAATATCACTAATATAAAAATAAAAGGCAACAATACAACTCATTAAGATAAGGGTGACTAGGTCTTTGTCATGAAGAAATGATTGGAGAGGGGAGAGAGACTAGAAACAAGCAGTTATAACCAGCTAAGAACCTAACTGCCAACATGAGGGTCAGGAATCATTTTCTTCCCCATCATATATGGTCTATACTGGCACACAAAGGGAATACATAGCAGGAATATTTATGAAAGAAGAAAAGCTCCTGCTTCCAGTGGTCAATTAGATTGGCTGCTAGGTACCAGAGTGAATAAAGCACCAGACTCGGAGTCAGGAAGACCTGATTTGGAATCTTGCTTCAGACCCTCACTAGCCATAGGACTCTGTGCAAGTGACCTCTCTCCTCTCAGCTTCCTCTCCTCTCCTTTCGCTTGTAAAATGAGGGGGATTGGATTTGACCTCTGACCTTCCTTTCAGCATTAAATCAATGATTCTATGATTGTGGAACCCTTTGACAGATTTGGAGGTTTTTTTAAAAAAAAAAAAGATAAAGATTCAGACCCAGCTAAGGCCATTGTTGCAAAATTTACTGTTCCCGGAAGAATCATCAGATGTGGGGATGTCTCTCTGAGTATGCCTCAAGATACAGATCTGCGGAAAGCTGCCCAGAGACGGTGTGTTATGTCTGTCTGTTTCCCCTTCCTCTCATGCATTGTGTATGCTGGGGATATGCACAGTACCTTCCTTGTGGCTGGGAGTCAGCCAATAATAGAACACGCAAGTCTGTGACTTTGAGATTTCAAGTTGATAATTTTGAGCTAGAGGAGTCTGTGGGATGGATACCTGATTGGAGATAGCCAATGAATAACTAAAAACCCAGAACGACACCCAAGTAAGATATAAATATCAGATATGTATATTTAGGAGTCATTTACATAGGCACAGTAATTGAAATGATAATAACTCATTTATATTGATTGTTCAGCCTGAATGTCAGCTATCCTTGGCAATATCATAGTTAATAACAATAATTGCTAGTGTTTATGTTATTCTTTAAGAATTATGAAGGGCTTTATCTCATTTTTATCTTCAGAATAACTCTGAGAGGTAGGTGCTATTATTGTCCCCATTTTTCAGATGAGGAAACTGAGGCAGAGAGCATAAGTCTTACCTAAGGTCACACAGAGAGTTAGTGAGACTTAAGCTGGATTAAAATTCAATTCTTCCTGACTCCAGGTCCAGCTCTCTATCCACTGCACCACCAAGTTACCTTCTAGGTGTTTTGAAATGTGTATGTATGCATCATCTTTGATATTATGTCAAGAGCACTAGAAAAAAGCTCCCACTAAACATATTAGGTAGTCCATCTGGGGAAGACATATGGGGAAGATGGGAAGGTATGAGTGGGTTATGATATCCATCGGAGGAAGGAGTTCCCACATTGATGACATCTCATTCTATCATGTATTGAATTCTCCTTGGGATGTCTAAAAGCTGAAGGTATCAATGTAACTCCAAATATAGGGACTGGGCAGAACTGTAGAGCAGGATTAGATGCATTGAACACTCTAGGTAAGGGACTGGAAGAACCTCTTTCACTCCAAATAAACCATTGGATCAAACCTTTGTACCAATAAGAAGAATCATAGGACTCTGTAATTAATGGAAATAATAATTAATTAAAATAGTATATAATAATTAATTAAATAGGACTCCATCTTAGCTAGATAACAAAGTGGATGGAGTATTGGACTTGGAGTCATGAAGATTGGAATTACAATCCTCTTTCAGACTCTTGTGCAACCCTAGGTTGTCCTTTAAATTGTTCCAGCCTCAATGTCCTTATCTGTAAATTATGGATAATAATAGATCTACCTCTCAGGGTTGTTGTGAGGATCAAATGAGAAAATATGTGTCAAGCCCTTCCCAAACCTTAAAGATCTACATAGATGCTAAGCAATAATATTATTAATAAAATAATTAAGCAAACAGTCCTTTGTTTAAATCTAGAATAAGCAGAAGTATATAGATGAGGCAACTTTTTCCAGCCTCTCCCCACCTTCTCCTTCCAATTTTCTTCCTTCCTTTGGCAACACGGGGGCCATTTGGGTGATGTTTCTGATTGTGATGATATATACAGAAGTCAACAACAATGATAACAGCTAGCAATAATATTCAGTTAAATTTAATATACATTTCTTAAGTATCTATTACATGTGAGGCACTATTCAAAATATTGGAGTCCAAAGACAAAAATGAAATACTACTAGTATTTACTTCTAGTTTGAAAATACTTTTCTTAAAATAATAATTCTGTGAGATTGGTACCACAAATACTATTGTCCCCATTTTTAAAATGAAGAAGCTGAGGTTCAGAGGTGTTAAATGATTTGCCCAAGATCAAATGTAGATAAGTGTCAGAGGCAGGGCTTGAACCCAGATTTTTCATTCTATTACTCTACAGAGGAAGGTGTCCTGGACAGCCCCTTCATGGCTCTGTCTCTACCTAACCCTTCTACTCATATGTTCCCTGTACTATTTTGTCAGACTAAAGTGGAGAACAAGGTTTGCTTTCATTCTGCTATAACCTTAATCAAACCTAGAGGATGGTAATTAAAAACTCTTGTCCATGGTACTACTGGATAGAGGTTATTAGTCACAGAGGACTCATGGGAATAGTACCCTGTTCTTAAGTCTAATCATCATATAATAGCAGGCTAAAGGATAGATGCCCAGGGAGAAGTAGAGGAAAAGAAAGGAAATAATTCTCATGTCTGCATTACCCTTGCAAGGGACATACAAAGGAATTGCTTTGGATTTAAGGATGCTTCAAGGATTCTTGTTTTTATTCATCTGTATCTTCCATCCCCCAATGCAGTCAGGAGTACCTAATTCTATGACTGAGTAGACAATTTCATAAGTGGTTGTGTCCAAAAACCAAACACTTTATGACCTCATAGATAATATAGTGACAAGTCTGTCTAACTTTAACCAAGCTATTCCTCAGATGAGAGACATGCAATCCATCAGTAGGACCACAGTCGAAGTTCATCTAGTTTGGTGCTACCACTTGGAGCATGAATTCAATTGCATAGCCTTGGAGAAACCAGAGTCTACCTCCATGCTCCAAAGGGTCATTAGAAGAAGACTTCAATATCCTGTTACATAGTACATAATTTAACTAAGGGACCACCACAATAATAATAATGATAGTAGCTAGGATTTATCTAAGTATTTCATGGTTTGCAAAGCTCCTATCTGATCATCAGAACAACTCTGGGGGGTATTATTAGCCGCATTTTACAGATGACAAAATTGAGGCAGACAAAGGTTAAGTGACTTGTCCAGGGTCACATAGCTAGAAAGAGTGTGAGGGAGAATTTGAACTCTAGTCTTCATGATTTCAAGTCTGACACTTCATCCCCTGTACCACCTAGTTGCCTCAAGCTACTGTAAGAGAATAAGGTGCTTATTCTCATAAGGCAAATGAATACTTACTCCTTTTAAAGTCATTTTTCATATCTCAAATAAGCTGACCAACCCCCCAGATAGAAGTAATTTAGTTTTGGTAATTGATATCCTATTTCAACTTTAATCCAACTAGTTTCTGGGAAGGCTACAGTGACAGAACCCACAAAAAGTGTTCTCAAAGATTACTTTTTCTATACATAACAGTAGTTAACTGGTGGCACAAATAGTTGACTGGCAGATTGTCAATCTGTAAATGAAGAAAACCTAATGGAGTCTGAATAGCAGAATGTGTGCAATTAGTTTCACAAAAAAAAGCAATGGTATTAGGGACATCTCATGTGAACACAGATGAATGGAGCAGAGCCAGAGCCTTCTGACAGTCAGATCATACCATAATCCATGAAGCAGAATAGGGTTAGGTGTGGGGAGGGCTCAGAGATAAAACGGGAGTTAATTTGGAGTTGACTTCAGGCAATGGGCCTAATGTTGGCATTAGGATTTGGGGACATTATAGAATCTCATATACGGTATATGCTTAATAAATTATTGAATTAGTTGATAAGGTCTTAAGATTATCACAAAATGACTAACTGGAGCTTTGCTATGCAGGATGCACCTATACTAGGAGCAAGACCTAAGAAAAATGAAGTCCTACTCGAGTCAGTCCTAGTATACCAAAAGTGAGAAAAGAGAGTGCATGAAATCAGTCTTGTTTATTAAATTTCATCATTCCTTCATGCATATATAATTAGAAAAGAAAGATTACCTCAAATCCAAGTCCCATTCCACAGCTGGCTCCAGGGGGCCCAGGAGGACCAGGGAGGCCAGGGGGGCCAGGCTCCCCAACAACCCCATCTTTCCCTGGGGGGCCTGGTAACCCTCTTTTTCCAGAGTCACCCTGGAAGGCAAAGATTGATTGAATTGAAAGGAGCTTAAGTCAGTTGTTGAAACCATATAACATTTGTCTGGCTTGAAAAATAATTCCTTGACTTAGTTAAGTTGATGAATTATGTGATAGCTCTTTCCTAATTTTATAGAATGTCTGAATTGTTGTTCCCATGTTCACTGGTAGATATACTTTTAAACTAATTTGAATACATTGTGGAAGAGATGGCAAGGAAATTGTAGAAGTATTTCTGACAAGTCTACCATGGATCCTGTCTGCCTATGTTGTTTATTTTCAGTGCTTGGGATGTCTTTCTATGCTACTCTACATGGATGGATTGCATTTTGCATTATTATAAGGAACTCCTCAATCAATGAAATCACAGATTCATCTGAACATTTGAGTCCATTACATTTGTCATTCACATTCATGATACACATGCAGTTATATCATGAATATATGAAAATTTCATAAAATATCAGAATTAGACTATAAAGATGTCCCTCTTTTACCTTTTCACCAGTGGGGCCATTAGGACCTTTTTCACCCTGAAAAATAAAAGGAATTTCAATTAAGTCAATAATAATGAAAGAGTGAGCTGCTACAAATCTTTGAAGATTTATAACTAACTTCCCACTCGATGAGGACCATCCACCTTTACAAACTCTCTGAAAAAGTCATCCAATTTCAGATTCAGCAATGGGGGGAGGAAAAGGGAAGGAAACCATCATTTATTAAGCACCTACTATATGCCAGGTACTATGTTAAATACTTTATACATTTTATCTCATCTGTTCCTTTAACAACAACCTTATGAGGTAGGTACTAGAATTATCTCCATTTTACAGTTGAAAAAACTCAGGCACACAGAGGTCAAGTATTTATACAGCTAATGCATATTTGAGACCACCTCTGAACTCAGATCTTCCTGACTTCATCATCAAGAAATGCTGGAAATTCAAGGTAATCCACCTAGATGTGGTAGAGTACAGTAAAAAGAACACTGGATTAGGACCATGGACCATAATGTAGAGTGTTGGTCCTGGTGTCAGGAAGATTTGGATTCAAATCCTGACTCATACGTACTAGTTTGTAATCATGGGCAAGTCACCTAATGTCCCTGAGCTTGAATTTCTTCATTTGAAAATGGGGAATACCCCATAACACATATCTCACAGGGTTGCTGTGGGACACTAGGGAACTCATATATGTATGGAGATTTTTTTTCAAACCTTAAAGTGATATAGACATGTCAGATAATGTCATTCAAGTTTCCTGTTACAAAATGACTGAATTTAATAGCAAGTCACATTTATTTAGCTCTTTATGGTTTATGCAATGCTTTCCTCAGAATAACCTTGTGAAGCAGTCAAGTACTATTTTCTCTATAGTAGAGATGAGAAAATTGGGACTTATGCAGATGAAAAGACTTGCTCAAGGTCACATTGTTAGAGAGAAGAGTCTGCAGATTCTTCAAATTGACAACTCTTTTGTATTCACTTGTATTAGAAAAAAATCTCTTCAGAAATCACTTAACGTTAACTTTTAAATATCTTAGTACAAGGACATAGATAGGACGAGAGATTTAAGGCTGAATGAGAACTTAGTGATCATCTAGTCCAGAGTTTCTTAAACATTTTCCACTCACTACCCCTTCAGTGCTTCTTAAACTGTGGGTCACAACCTTATTTCTAGTCTAATGTCTTAATTTTATAGAAAAGACTGTGCTTCAGAGAGATGAATTATCTGGGGCAAATAGTGATGTCAGGAGAGAGAAGAGAAAAAAGAGAGGAATAGAGAGAAGGGGTGAGAGAGAGGAGAGTGAGAAAAGACAGTGGGGAAAGGAGAGAGAAAAAAGAGAGGAGAGAGAAAGAGAGAAGGAAGGAAAGAGAGGGAGGGAGAGAAAAGAAGAGAGAGAAACAGAGAAAAGAGAGGAGAAAGAAAGGGGGAGAGAGAGGAACAGAGAGAGAAACAAAGAGAGGGAGGTATGGAGAGAGAGAGAGGGAATGACAGAGAAAAAGAAAGAAACAGAGGCAGAGAGAAGAAGGGGTAGAGAGAGAGAGAGAGAAAGAATTGGAAGAGAGAGAAACAGAGAGGAAGGAGGGGGAGGGAGGGAAAGAAGAGAGGGAGGAGACAGTATGTGCATTTGGGAGGTAGAAAGACAGCATTAAGCTCATATAAGGGATATTTCTTTTATAAGAAAAAATATGGTATCTCTGAAATACAAAAGAGTTCTACAAAATCAGATTTTTTTCTTTCTTCTGAAAACTTTAATTTTCATGAAAATAGAGGTGATTTAACTTTTGAGAAACCACATTCAGAACTTCCATATATAGGAAGCATGGAATAGAGTTGATAGTACCTCTCACAAGTAATCTCCATCTGCTCTGATCTTATATGGTGTTCTTTTGGTTTGTATTGCCTACACCTCTCACTGTTGCTAAGAGGAAGGCATTTTGTAAACTTGAAAGCCTGTAGAAATATGAATTACTATATCTGTTATTACAGGCAAGACGATTGCCAAATTCCCAAGATTTGGAAGCCTCCTTTGTTTTCTGCTTTACTTGTATCCATCCTTTCATCTTGATCTTACCTTTTCTCCTTTCATTCCTGGAAGACCAACAGCTCCATTAAGTCCTGGAAGACCATCAGGACCCTATTGAATCAAGACAATTTATGAGACCAAATCATCCCTTATAAAATAAATGAATCATTATGATCAAACCTCAGGCTTCTGAGATCAGTTAACCTGCCAAGGTGTGTGATGTCTTCAAACGTGTATTTTTACGTTTTACCTATAGGGAACTTAAACCTAGAATCATTAAATCACCGTAAGAGACCTTAGCAATGGTATGTAGTCCAACAGACGAAGAAACAGATCTAGAGAGGTTAAGAAATTCATCGCAGTTCACCTAGATAAGATGTAGCTAAGTTGAGATTGAAACCCAGGACCTTTAAATACAAATCTAGTTATCTATCCACTATACCACACTGCTTTTTCTACTCTGTTTTTTCCACAATAGTATCAGTCACATTTAGAGTAGGTGGAGCCACTGGCTAAAAGGTTTTAATTAAAAATATTGCTTTGGTGACTATACAACAGTAGAAAAAAATGGTTTGGAGGCAAATGTTTGTGAGATGGATAGTTCTCTATGATGAAAACAGCTGATTTAATAGATCTATTTGGGTACTGAGCAAACGTGGAATCTCAGGAGAAAAACCTTGAAGTTGAACCTTATCCATTTTTTTAAAAAAGAAAATCACCAATTCCTTATAAAAATAGTTGTCCCTTTGGGATCTGCTATATCTTTCTATCAGTTCCAGTTATGACTCAAACTCAAGGGACCCTTCCAGATGGGGAAATATAGTCAATAGAAATTGGTAGTCTTAAGGCAACTTAGTCTTTGGCTTTTATTTTTAAAACAAGTGAAAAAAAATCTTGAATTTGGGGTGTCAATAATATGCAAAAACAATTCACAGACTGCCCCCATTTTTCTCCCTTTCAGAACATTTTGGATCTTTGTCATAAACACCGTCAGCTCTCATCCCATCTGTAAATGGAGTACTTTCTTGCTGCTTTTCAACTCATTTCTGCTTTTTTTGGTTGTGTTGCAAAATAGCTTTGCTTCATTAAAAAAAAAAGTCCCATTATAAAATACCAGGTCATGTGGCTTCAGATGCCAGTGTTCATTAAAACAGTGAATCATGTGATATTAGTTCACTCAGAGTTGATAATTAGGATCAGTTGGGGAAGAAGCAGTACCAGTATGTGTTGCTGGTATAAAAAATGGATCATAAGCTCTGATTTAAAAAGGTCAGAAAAGAAGAGATTGTTTTGGAAAATTAGAAAGAGCTGTATAGAAGCTGGTTGCTCTAAAAAGTAAGAATGTATGGATAAACTGTTGGGATTCTTCTGAGTCAGTATTTTGCCATGTAAATAGGAAGGAAATATTAATATGCTGGTTTACTCTGGGATTAGGTTCTCGAGAATTCTGAATAAACTGGTACTGATAACACCAAAGTCAAAGAGAAGCCGAAGAAAATATGTAGAGATACAAGTAAATAATTGAAACTGGAGTCTAACGTTGTGGTGTACGATTGTGATGGAATACATGATGAGAAAGAAAAACCTGAGAACACTTATATGAACTGATGCAAAGTGAAGGGAGTAGAACCCGGAGAACACTGCACACACAGTAATAGCAATTTTACAATGATAATCAGCTGTGAAAGATTTAGCTATTCTGGTCAACACAATGACCCAACATAATTCTGAAGGACTCATGATGAAAGATGTTATCTACCTCCAGAAAGAGAACTGATGAATTTCTGAGTACAAATTAGAGTATAATTTTTTTTCAATTCCTTTATTTTATTTTTGCTTTTCTTTTTGCAACATGGCTAATATAGAAATATGTTTTAGATGATTTCTCATGTATAATTGATATCATATGGCTTACCTTCTCAATGGGTGGGGGAGAGGCTAGAGGCAGGAAATTTAGAACTGAATTTTTTAAAAAGTTTGTAAAAATCAATAGATAATCAAACTTTAAAAAAGAAGCTGGAGTTCAATCACAGTTGACAACACTCTGTCCTTTTTACTCAGTTCTTTTCACTTACTGTAGATGGTATTACATAATTGTGAAGAAACAAATTCGTTGATCAGTGAGAAATATTTGGAGTGTTATTAAAAAGAGGGAAATGCCTACCTCTTTAAGACTGCAGACACTAGCCAGGAGAATATTTATCCTTGTGTTCTAAAGATAGACCAATCTGAAAACTGGCAGTTGAATAGTTAGGGAGGAAGGCATTCTGGGTTGGCAAACGGACATTAACCTGAAGATTTTATAACAGGGTGAATATAAGAAAAACCAAAATGAAAGAAAAGCAATACGAGTATTCTAGACTGGGCTAAACTGAGGGAATTAATTTGAGGCATATGGAATCCTAGAACGTCAGAGCTAGAAGGAGCCTTGGAAATCAACTGACTGAATCCAAGGACACTGAAGTCAATGAAAGAAATTACTTGGACAATGACAGTCAGTGACAAAACTGGAACCATCAGGCCAGGGTTCTTTCCAATATACCATAAGGCCAAGAGAGCTCATCAACAAACTTAAAATGCTCTATTAATCTGAATAACAAAGTAAATTAGGTAACAAGTAGAAAACTAGTAAGAGAGCAGCTAGCTGCCTTTGATCAATGCAGACAAAGCGCTGAAAAAATTGGTGAATTGGATTGCTGGGCCAATATTAGTGATATCTGAGAAAGTATGAAGAAAAATTGAAGAATTACAAAAACAGAAAAGATCAAGTGTCCCAATTTTCTAAAAATGGACAGGAATTGAGTCTGAAAACTACACGCCATGAATTTATTCCTGGAAAAATTCTACACTACAATATTAAAGGGATAGTCAGGGAACATTTAGAAAAGGAAGCAATGATTGCAAAGATCCATCGTAGATTCATCATCAAAAGTCATGGAAAAAATAACCATATTTCCTTCACTAATAGAGTTACTAAACCAGCAGGGCTAGAGCATGCTACAGTTAGAATTTTAACCTGGATTTTATTACTGCAACTTTTATTTTTATTAATATGAGTTTGATAAATGCCAACTGATATGAATTTTCATATACAAAGAATGGAAAAAGAGAATTATATGTCATAGATAGATCTCTATTACATATAGCTTGTACTTTTAAAAAAGCATAGGATAAATCTGACACAGTCTCTAAGCTGCCCTGCTTGTCTGTGTGTTCTATGAACTTCGTTCTGGTCTTTGCATTCTTAATACTTAAATGATATTCTTTTCTTCTCAATTTCCTTGGTATCACCAGTACTAGCACTCCTCTCTCCCCCAATATGTTCCCCAGCCATCATAACAAATGGACGTAGTTAAGGAGAATATATGTTGACCATGTTTCATTCTGAACCTGGATCAACCAATTCCTTGTCTAATGCTGTCTTCACAGAAGCTGCAAGCCACTCTATCCCTTATTTTTACCAGGCCAAGTCATCTAGAAATGACTTAAGGTGTTGAATCAACTCGAAGAATGCATGTGTGATTTCTTATACTTACTGGAGGGCCTGGTTCACCAGATGGTCCATCTTCTCCAGGTGAACCAGGGGGTCCTATATATATTTCAGCTCCTGGTTCTCCTGGAAGACCTGGTGATCCTGGTGGCCCGGGTGGTCCAGGAGGGCCCTAAAAAAAAAACCCAAAACAATAAATAATAGTGGAAAGTTGCTCATCAGTCATTTCAGTCATGTCTGACTCTTTGTGACCCCATTTGGGTTTTTTGTGGCAAATTTACTGAAATAGTTTTCCATTTCCTTCTCCAGCTCATTTTACAGATGAACAAACAGGGAAAAGTGACTTGTCACAGGGTCACTAGTTAGTGTCTGAGGCCAGATTTGAACTCAGGAAGATAAGTCTTCCTGCTTCCAAGTCCAGTGCTCTATCCGCTGTGCCACCTAGCTGCCCCTGTTAGGGAGCATTGACTAGTAAAAAGAAAAAAATCAATTAGCCCAAATGGTCAGGGAATGAAAAGCTCTGGTTAATTACATTTTAACTTTCATAAAGCCAGAATTTTTGTTTTAGCTATCGTCAATGAAAATCTTTCTAAAATGTGGTGGTTAACTACAGGGATAATCAGAAAGTAAAGAAATAGGTGGGGTAGAAAAGGCAAAGAATCTGAAATGTGGCCTTGTACCTGGGATGAGAATAACTTTACATTACAACTCTAGCAGCCAGCTGAGCTTGTGATGAGCAGGGGGTGGGGTCGGGTAGTTCAGGGTTGTCAAAGAACTCCAGTGAGAAGCTAGGACCGGAGGAAAGTCAAAATTGTAGAAAGAGATTTGAAAGTTCTTTCTGAACTGAGGTGATAATTTAAATTCCAAGAGTTAATATGGGAGTTTATAAAAAGAGAAGAAAAAAAAGCAAAAGACTAAACCTTGATGAAAACTCACATTTAGAACACAGGAGAAAGATGAGATAAAGAGTGAGAGAACAGTAATAATATATAATAATTATATATTAATAATTACTAATATTACTAATAGAATGTTATAATAAATATATTAAATATAATAAAAGTATATATTAATGGTATTAATAATATACAATAATAGTAGTAATAACAGCTGTAAAAATAGCTACCATTTATAGAACACTTTAAGGTTCACAAAACACTTTACAAATAATATCTCATGCTATTCTCACAATAACCCTAGGAGGTAGGTGATATTTTTGCCCCCATTTTGCAGATGAGGAAACTGAGGCAGATTGTAGTTAAGTGACTTGACCAGGGTAACACAGCTAGCCTGAGGTCAAATTTGAATTCATGTCTTTCTGATATCATATCTTTCACTCTATCTACTGCACAACTTAGCCACCCTGAAAAACCAGAGTAATATAGCATCTCAGCAGATACAAGGAGAGAGAAGATTCATCAGAAAATAGATTTACAGCTGCATGAGAACTTTGAGGTCATTGAATCCTCATTTACAAAATGAGGAAGCTGACACACACAGAAGATAGGTGATTTGCTCAAAGATATTAAGCGTCAGAATAAGGATTAGAACCCAGGTCCTCTGAGGACACTGTTCTTTCCACTTCACTGTGACAGATCCAATAAAGTTTCAGTGAGAGAATAGGTTAACATTGGCAAATACTACAAAGAGGACAAGAAAAATGAGACTTGGTCATTTCCTGGAGATATCTATTACAAGAGAGTGGAGGAGAAGAAGCCAGATTTTAAGAGAGTAGGAGAGAGAGTAGATCATGAAAAATTAGCCTCCTCCATTCGAAAAATTTGTTAGGAGTGGGAAATAGAAACGCTGACAAGTAATATGTCCCATATTTTTATCAGTTAAACTTTCATATACCACTATGGCATAAAGGCTTGGTTTAGTCAATCCGTATTTGTGTCCAATATGGATTCATACTTACTCTTAGCAATTCTCCACTGCCTTCGAATTGAACAGAGCTAGAGTCAGAACCAGAACCAGAACCAGAGCCAGAACCAGAGCCAAAGCCAGAAGCATCAATCTCCATTATACCCTGCGACCAAGAGAACGCATTCTTAAAACTTGGTTTAAATCAGCACTTTCTAAGACTGATTATGTTTCTGAAAAAAATACTTTGGTCATTTTAATACTTAGAGAACTATCTAAAGAAGCCAGAATTTTAACAAGAACTTAGTGACAATTTACTTAATAACAATAAAAAGTATCAATCTGAAGCATGAAAAGGGATGCAACTCTTACTCTGTTATTCAGTAACCATTAAATTCCTACTATGAACAAGTATCTATGGGACACCATGGGAATATATTAGATTATAAAATGTGGCTCCTACTCATACCTCCTCCCAAGAAATTAAGTCTGGAAGTAGTTTCAAATCAGAGCACCTTCTCTTCACTGGAACAAGACAAAATGATACATGATGCCACAAGACGATCCCTACCGACAAGGTATATTGAGGAAGTCTTCATGAAAGAGAAAGCATTTGAACTTGATTGAATAGTTAAGTCACATAGCCAGGAATCTCATTGGCAATACTTCACTTCCCACAGAAGTCCTGGTTAGATCTACCTTTGTTTCCTCTTTCTAATTCTCTAATTTCTATTTCTACTTGAGAAAAATGATTATTTTGCTTTCATATAGATAATCAATTATTAAAATTGGGGAGTTTTCTTCTCTGCCCTATTTCCTTGTTCAGTTTCTCAAGAACAGGGCTGATGGAAGATAGGATTAACATTCTCCTCATTCTGGGTATTTCTACTCCACTCAATTGACTCAGGCATGATAGAAGGACACAGATTTTTTGCCTACATTGCCTAAGGCTGGGAGTAGTGAGCATAGGGATAGTCTCTCTGACCAAGAGTGAAATGTCACTCTCAGTTCCTCATTGGAATGAGCTCACTTCTCCTTGTAAAGTCCACATCTCATTAATTGTTAATCAATTGATTGCCACTATCAGGAACACCCCTTTTTCAAAGGCCTATTAGCTATAAGCCCTACCACCATGATTATCTTTGGCATTCAAGAGTTGAGCTTTAATAAAATGCTGCCAATATTAATAAAATTATTAATAAAAAAATTAAATCACCCAGAAATTATGTCTCTTGAACTTTGAAAATGCCACACACTTGATTTGTTTAATATCCTTTAATGTGGAACCTTGTTAATCTTAACACCATCTGGAAGTCTGAAAGTATTATCACCTTGCCTCCTTCTTGTTCTCATGTAAGCATTTAATAAATGCTTTATCTATCATGTTTATTTCTTCCCTTAAGTACTTTAATAAATTATTTTCCCTTATGATAAATATATTATCCTTTCCTCATTAGATTTTCCTGCTAAAGTGTTCAATGATTTGATTTTTCATTATGAATTCCATGAACATGATCTCAAGAAGTGAAACAACTTACAGTTCCTAAGAGATTGTATATAATACATAAACATAGATATGCATAAATACACATGTATATATATTTATAAAAGTATATTTCATCCTCAAAACATTTAAGAAAAATTAAGCAAGTACTGAAACTCTATGAATAGACATGCTAGATTCAGACTATATATGTATCTTTCTTTCGTATATATATAAAATACGATATGATATAATATAATCTCAAGGAGCTATAGTCAGTCTTAAAGGCAGATATGTGGAGTTGATCAAGAAACTCTTCATTCTTCTCATCGTTTAGTTTCACAATAATTACTGTAGAATACAACATAGATCAGAACCTCACCAATGTTCCAGGAGGCCCAGACGGTCCAGGGGAACCTGGAAACCCAGGAAGACCTGGCTGCCCTTCACCAGGATCACCCTAAAGTGAAAGAAAGTCAATAGAGTTTAGATTTCTTACACTTTCTCAGTCTCTCAGTTAGAAATTCCATCCATCTTCAAAAAGTGACTAGTGTTTAAGATATGACAGATCCTCAGGCAAGAATCTCTCCTAAGTTTTGTCAGTTCTGCCTACTTGACCACCTTCCCTCAAACCTGACGCAGACCCTTATCATCACTTATTTGAATACTTATTTAATATTTAATACTAAACATTTAAATACTTAATATTTACTTAATATTTAATATTACTTAATACTTAAATACTTATTTGAAAATAATAGAGAAAAAATGGATAAAAACCATAATGCTAGACTGCTTTAGGGCTGTTCATATGAGATAATATGGACTGAGAGCTTCTTTCATGGTACCCCCTTAACATCTCAACTCTTGCCCCATATAACTTTATTCTCCCCCCTGCACATTGCTTTGTTATACTTCTTGGATTTCTACCAGTTAGAGATTCATTTGTGTTAATAAGCAAGAGCAGACAGGGAGATCAAAAAAGTAACAATGTCCAACTTCATGCATTTAAAAATTTTGGCGAGGGCTACTTATTGATTTACTTACTATTTATTTAGCTAACTAGCTATTTATCAGAGAAAGGGAGAAGAAAGCTCTATTTCTTTTCCTGCTTTTTTAGGGTGAAACCTTGACAAAGGCTATCTGAACACCTAGCTATATTAGAATCAATCTTCCTCTTTGCTCTCTGACACCAGCATGCTGAAGCCAGGCTAAGACTATTGGCCCAACACAAACAGCCACATTATAGGTTAAATAAGTTTTGGTGAGATGATCAGGTAGTCTACTCACTGCTTTTGTCTTTAGGATCTGGAACACATTTTCTCCCATAGAAATGAAACCCCTGCTTACAAATGAACTTTTGACAAAACTGGTTTGTATGCTGGGAACTCACTAAAGTCCTATGAGATGGGAGCTTGTGAGCTTTTGTTGTAAAGAAAGGACTCCTTCATCCTGTACATGCACAATTGATGATTTGAACCAAACGCTGGGTTTTAAATTTTTGCCTGTTCAATTCCACTTTGTTGGCTTTACTTTGGGGGTCCCTTTTTTGGGCTCATTTAATTATGATTGTTGAGATTTATTTCGTAGCGTCTGGTTTGTGGTTTTCATGACCCTTCTAATTATGTATATAAGGATATGTTTGTTTCTTAGAATTTTGAAACTGCAAGTGGTATCTTTCCTCACTGGAGAATGTAAATGAAATAGTATTGCTTGTAAGAAAACATATGCATACACGCATTTATATATCGCTATATTGATCATTGAGGACTTTCTCCCCCTGCCGCTCCATTGTTGGGATTTCATTGTATGAGAAGTTTTATTTCCATTCCCTCCTTTGATTCTCATTTGAGAGAGCAACCCAAGAATGGTCTCCAGGCACTCCCCAGACAATTTAAGAGGCAGTACTGCTGGGAAGACCCTTCTGCTCAGAATAATTGATCATCCTGTAATCTTAATTGCTTCTTGCTTTCTTCTGTTTTGACCCCCAAATCAGCTGAGGTTGCCCTCTGTTTCTCCAGTTTTAAATTCATAGATATGTGTCTATCTGGGCCCAAATATCTCATAGCACTGAGGATTGTAGATCAGGTCCTCCACATTCCCCTTATTATTTGAACTTGAGGAAATGAGGAAACATTTCCATCTAATACTCTCATTTCACTCAACCGGTTGCTGTGTTCAGAGATCCCAAAATGTAGGTCTGAAAGCAGAGGAAAGAGATAATGCCTCCCTCCCTACAAATCACCATCTTCAACCAGGATGGGCCAGAAACCACTGGAAAGTAGGGAAGAATCCCTAACACGTCAGAGAGATGTAACTTCTACACAAAAAGGAAAGCTGGGAAGCCATCTTGAGTGTGCTGCTAGATCATCACCCCCATCTAAGTGCAGTTATGAAGGATCACAAGCATTTAACTTCACCTTCTCCTGCCAATTCTAAAGAATGCCCTGTAATGTATCTTTTTGTTTGGACACACAAGTCCTATGTGTGGGTTTGTTGTTTCTGTTCCTGTCCAGGGCAAACACTAAATTATAACATAAATCTCTCATTTGGGGAGGAATTTACCACCAACTATAGGAATTGAAATGGGCAGGAGAAACTGATCAAGTCCTCTTCTCATTTTAAAACTCTTTTACAGAAACTCACCCCAAAAGCTCTGCTAACAATTGTTTCAGTGAGTGACTCTAATTTAATTGCACAAAGATGTTCTCATCCTATTTCTTCTTTGTTTCCCTTGTTTGTCCCTTGTTCTCATTCTTGAAGAGGACCATGACATCAGGAAGGTGATGCCATGAGTTGTAGTGAATTGGATTCAAGTGAGGGAGGGCTGTGCAAAATCACCAGTCTCACTTTCTTCTCTAGGAGCCATTTGGGTACAGTGGCAAGATAAAAATCAGCAAGACTGTAGATGACCCCTGATGCTGTGGGAGACCTTGGCCTTTTTAAGCTAAGGTCTTTAATAGGTCTCCATCTGACTGAAGCAATGACCATTCAGTGATTAAGGCTAGGTAAGAAATGAGGCAAAGAATGGTCTTTATTACCCAGTCAGAAAAAACAAAAGACCCTCAGAATTTCTGGCCCAAACAGAAACAATTGCTTATTTAGTTCATTCAGAATAACCAGAGACCAAACAATGACCCTGTGGGTTTGGGCTGGGACCTTTTGTTGACCCAATGAGAGCTAGTGATTTAGGTATAAGGCATGGTCCTTAAGAAAGTGAGGTTTCAGTGATCAAAATTGACATTCTTTTGGGCTGAGGACCTTCAGGTAAGGGTATGATACCCTATGTAAACAGAAAGAGAGGAGAGGAGAGTAGGGAAGGGGAGGGGAGGGGAGGAGAGAAGTTGATTAAATTGACATTTTAAAAAGTTCAAGGCAATAAACTCAAAGCAAGTTCATTTTTCAACACCAGCTCCACGTACACGTACCTTTTCCCCTTTAGAGCCAGCCTGTCCTTTAGGTCCTGGGAGCCCTCTTTCACCCTGAAACCAAATTGCTTTATTAAAATGTTGATTTCAACCCAACCAATACCTGTAGTGCTCATTAGTAGAATAAGAGAGATAAAATTTCAGGTCTGGTCTTTGGGTGCAAAAAGTAATAGTACCTCATCCCTCCAGAGTGTCACCCTTAGGAGAATCAAGGCAATTAATTTACAGGGAGGGCAAATTTGGGGGCAAGAAGGCATAACAGCAACAAAAGCTCCAAGTTATATCGTGCTTTTGTACTTTATGATGTGCAAAATAATTTCTTCACTGTTATCCTGAGAAATAGACCGTGCAAGAATTAGTATCCCCAATTTATGGCTGAGGAAATTGTCATTTAGGGTGATGAAGAGACTATATGGAAATCACGTTAAATGGGAAAGCAAGGATTCCAATCCAAACTTCAGAGGCACAGTGAAAAGAGCCTTAGGAATCAGAAGACCTGGGTTCCAAACCTAATTCTATCTGTTACAACTTATGAAAATTGATCACATCACTATCCTCTCAGGGCTTCAGGTTTCCTCAGGTATAAAAGGATAGGTTTGGATTAAATGGCTTTTGAGTTCTCTTCCAGCTCTAAAGCTGTTATCCCAGGATTTCAGGGAGCTAGAGCTCTGCATTTGAAGTCAGGAAGACCTAAATTCAATTTTTGCTTCAGATTCTTCCTAGCTGTGTAATGCTAAGCAAATCATTTAACCTCATTGAGTTTCAGTTTCCTCATCTGTTAAATGAGAATAATAATTTCATTTTCCTCATACAATTCTATAAATTACTAGTTATATTTATTGTCAAATCTAACCTTTTCTGTGGTATAACCAAAAAATTTCTCAATGGTCAATTTATACATTTTTCATCTTAAACTCTCTAGGAGAACATTGTGGCTATGGAAAGACTCTGTCATTCGGTCAACTAGCATTTATTAAATTGCCTACTGTGTGCCAGACTTTGTGTTAAATGTTAGCTTGGTAAAATTAAGTTCTAATTATCTGCACTGCAGAAAGCCCTAAAAATATAATCAGTGTGCTCATGCATTTACACTGCTGAACAAAGCACATTGTGGGAGCTGTAACTGTAACTGTTGTGGACAACAAATTATTGAGATAATAGAATATAAATTTATATCTTGAGTTCAAAGGATTCATTAGATTTATAGTGAGTTTCTTTTCCTATAGGAGAGTGCAATGGAGGTTGATTAACAAATTTTTGTTGTTTGGTTGTTTCCGTTGTATCTGCCTTTTCATGACTCCCTTTGGGGTTTTTAGGTGTCAGAGACACCTGAGTAGTATGCCATTTCCTTCTCCAACTCATTTTAAAGATGAGAAAACTGAGGCAAACAGGGCTATGTGACTTGCTTAGGGATGCACAGCTATTAAGTGTCTAAGGCTGGATTTGAGCTCAGGTATTTCTCACTCTAGTTCGCTGCTGCCCTGATTAACAAACACCTAACTTTAATAATTCTTACCACAGTTACATTTGCCTGAAGAAGTATCCGGGTGTGGGATATTGGAGGGGGGAGGAGGGAGAAATGATAGATGGCTGGAGAAGGGACAAAATAAAAGAGTAAAAACTATTCCCATCTAAAGGCGTTTTGGGCAAACCATTTAATCCCTGGACCTCAGTTTTCTCATTTGAAAATGAGGGTGCTAGAAGCAGTCTCTTTGGTCCTTTCCCACTCTAAATCTATGATCCCATAAGAATATAACTCAGAAATGTTGGCTTATTATTACTATCATTACTGTATACTTTGGATTGAGTAGAGTTTGTGTGCTTTCTTCAGTATATATCCATATAACAGAATCAAAATATTGCCATATAGCCGTCAAAAAGAACCTTAGGGAAAGATGAATCCTGGATTAGCAGAAGACCTGGCTAGTCATCCCTATAGGGAGTGTGGAATAATGAGATGTCCAGCACCTTTACTCACACAGATATATCATTGATACCTGGCAGGAATACTTGAGGATCCAGGGCAGAGTAATGACCACTGTTGGGCTCTATTATTAATCTTTTTCCTGATCTTTCTATTCCTGAGAAGCCCTTGCCATATCTCCCACACAATCCCTTACCTGCAGATTTATAGCTAAGGCTCTGCAAATGGGCAGTGGATCTATTTAGTATCATACTGACCATTGTTAGTTTTGTAAGTTTGTTATCTACATAAGTATACTGTCAATCTATCAACAAACATTTATTAAGTACCTATTATACACCAGGTCCTGGAATAGGTGAGGGCTGTACAAATATTCTCTCACCTTCATGAATTCCATTTTTATATCTATAATCCTAAATAATTCAAAGCAGTCTGTTGACTAAGCTAAATCCTCCAACTTGGAGAAACCATGACCATCTGAAAAGTCCCAGACAGTCCTATTCTGCTAGGAATTTAATGCAAATTTGTGTATCAATAAAACCAGAACACAACACAGAATAAAGTAGCATTTTTATGTCCTTGCTTGGCACTAACATTTGTTCAGTTTACAGAATCATAGAATATTAGAGTTTGAATCTCAGAGATCACTTGACTTTTACTGATGAAAAAAATGAGGTAAATCAACTGTCCCAAGGTCAAGCAGCTAAATCTGTGACAAAGGTGAGACTAGATGCCAGGTCTCCTGATCATAGACTTTGTGCCTTCCTTTCAAAATAATTATGCTACCTGAATTGCCTGAATTTCATAGTTTAGTGAATTCAAACATTTTAGCAACTATATTTTATTCATCTGCCCTTTATTTATTCATTCATTTTTTGCAGGACAATCAAAGTAAAGGTTAGGATCTAAAAGAAGTGATTTTTTTTCTCTTATATTAATAACCAATTATTAAATTAATTTTAAGTTTTTCCCTTCCTATTTCCTCATTCAGAAACTAACCCATGTAAGCTGTTGAACCAATCTTAAGTATGGCTATACATATACATATATACACATATGTAGATACTTACATACACATACACATGGATATCTATACTCATACACATATATACACATATATATATTCATATGCATCTATGTAAGACTATACTATGCTGGTTTGTCCTCTGTTTCTCTGAAGGTGGATAACATCTTTTTTCATTGTTAGAGACAAACTTGACATACAAAATAAAAGTTATTAAAAATGGTGTTCAGAGTAGGGATGGCCTATGTTCCTTCCCCCTGAAGGAACGAGTAGCTTCCAGCATGACCACAGGAAGGACTATGACCAGGTCAGGATGAGGCAGGACCCTTATAGAATTCTGAACTTTGGATTTCCTGCGATACTGTCCCCTGGCCATGTGACTTCATATTCTCCTCTCTGATGCGCCCTTCCTCACACAGCTCCATGGGCCTGTGCATTAGTTTCTGACCTCTAACCTGTCCATGCTAGGTCACAACCCCCCCATCAAAGTGTGGATATAAAACTTACTTCCTGTTTTCCCACATCACTGATCGAAGTCTTTTCATATTTTTTCTAAATCTACCAACTCATCATTTCCTATACCACAGCAGTATTCCAACATTATACTGTCTAGTTATTTCAAATAGTGTAAAACAATATTGATTAATATGGCTAACATATAGAGTAGTTTCTCTATTTTTCTCTTTGCATTAAATCTATTTTAGATTTAACTTTGCCCAAGAGCATGATTACTGCCCCTGCTTTCCCCCCTAATAAATTCTATCCCTGATCTTTATTTGATTTTTGCTTATCTCTAATTTCCTATCCCTCCTAACCCCTCTATTTTTACCCATGACCTTGCCCTCCATCCTTTCCTTCACCCTAAAATCCCTCTCTTATCTTTTCTAACCTCATCTCAATCCCCTTAGACTTTTATTTCTTTCTGAATTCAGAAGACTTATATATACATATATATATATATACACACACATATATATGCATGTATTTATTCCCTCTTTAACCCATTCCTGATGAGAGTAGTATTCCAGAACTACCAGCCCTCCTCCCCCATCTAATTCCTCTGTATTAGTTCTTCTTCTTGCACCTCATTTGTTTAGGATAATTACCCTGTATACTTTTTCCTACATGGCTTACTTTTTAGTATCACATCATACACAGCTCTACCTCAATGTTTCTTTTGAACTACCCAATTACTAATAACAATCTTAGACATACAATTTACATTTCCTTGTATAACAAGTAAAGAGTCTAGCCTTGTTAAGTCCTTTGTAGTCTCTTATTTTTGATATTAACCTTATATTTCTCTTGTATCTTGTATATTAAATTTTCTATTGATTTCAGATATTTTTTACAACAAAATCCTAAAAGTTTGACAATTCATTGAATATTCATTTTTTTCCATTCAGGATTACACTTAACTTTGCTGGCTAAGATATTTTTGGCCACAACCCCGGTTCTTTTGGTCTTCAATATAGAGTATACTAAGATTTGCAGTTTTCTAGTGTAGCATTTGCCAGATCTTATGTGATTCTAACTGTGGCTCAGACATATTTGAATTGTTTTCTTTTTCTTGTTGCTCACAATATTTTCTCCTTGAGTTGGGGGTTTCAGAATCTAGCTATGATATTCCTATGCTTTTCCTAGTAGGATCTCTTTCAGGTGGTGATCAGTGGATTTTTTTTTTCTATTTCTACTTTTCCTCTTAACTAACTTAACTAACAAGTGAGGTTGGTGATGTTGCACAGACCCACCCCCCCCTTCCCTCCAATAGAAGTCAACTGCAAGTCATGTCATCATCTTGATGTCATGGTCCTCTTCGAGAATGAAGGATAAACACAACACCAATAACAACTAAACTAACACTTCAGGACTTTTTATTATTTCTTGGATTATTGTATCAAGACTCTTTTTTTTGATAATAGCTCTCAGGCAGTCTAATTATTCTTATGTATTCTCTTCTTGAACTGTTCTCCAGATCAGCTATTTTTCTTATGAAATGTTTCACTGTTCATCTATTTTTTCATTCTTTATATTTTGTTTTGTTATCTCTTGGTCTTTTATAACTTCACTGGCTTCCCCTTGTCCAATTGTAATTTTCAAGGAGTTGTTTTCTTCCTTAAGATTCTGGATCTCCTTTTCTAGTTGGTTGACTTCCTTTTTATAATCTTCTTGGTTTTCTTGGATCATTCTTTTAAATTTTTTTTTCCCTCAGTGTCTCTCATTTGATTTTTAAAGACTTTTTGAAGTTTTTCTATGGATTCTTTTTGCACAGGTGACTATTACATGCCACTCTCTGGGGTAGGAGAGGTTTTTTATTTGGCTTCAATTTCCTCCTCTAAAGATGAACTCTGGTCTTTTCTATTCTCATGGCAATTTTCCATGATTGGGTTCTTTCTTCTTTGTCTGCTTATTTTTTCTTTTAATTTGTAGCAGCTTATTTATTTTAATCACCTCTAATTCTGGGGTATAGGCGATGGTGTCTCTGACCTCAGATCTTCCTTCAGTTTTCCCCTCTGGCCTGGGACTGAAACCAAAAACTTTGCCCTCTTATAAGTACCCACAGTCATGGGCATCTCTGCCCCACTGCTTTTGCACTCCCTAGGTAAGTGCTGGTTCCTTCCTACCCAGGGCCATCTCTCAACAGGACAGCTGGGCTTGGTGTCCCTTATCAGCAGAGTTCCCTCAATCTTCCCTTGATCAGATACCTGACTCCCCTCACTGTCTGGGAGGTGAAAATATCTGTGGCTGGGGCCAGGCTACCTGCCAACCTTGCTAATGCCAGGGCTTGCTGCTTGCTGTTTCAGTGGAACTAGCCTGGAGGTGTTTACACTTCCTGGGGACCAAACTTCTGCATCCTCCCATGAGAACCACTGTTCTGCCCCAACTCTTGTTTATTTTTACCATTTTACATTCCTCCTGAGGCACTATTTTATCATATTTGTGGAGGAAATCTCCACAGGAATTTTCTGACCTACTCTACCATCTTCCCAGAATCCTCTTTTTCCCCTCTGTCTTGAAGGAAAGCCAGGGAGATAGGAGGCAGAGATGCAGAGAAAATCCCAGGCATGGAGAACAGCAATTAAAAATGCCAGAAGAGGAAATGGAGTGTCTTGTGCAAAGGAGGACAGTGTTCTTGATTGCAGAGTATTTTTGGGGAGAAAGGGTGGAATTAGAGGGTAAGAAGACTGGAAAAATTGGGGGAGAGGGTTTATGAAAGTCTTTGAATGACAGAGGATTTTATGTTTAATCCTAGAGGTGGTAGGGAGCCATTGAAATTTATCAAGTAAGTGGATTGGGGACATAGTCAGACCTGCTCTTTAAAACCATCTTTAAAATTGTGGCAGCTGAGTGGAGAATAGGCTGGAGAGGAGAGAAACTTGTGGCAGGGACCAGCTGGTTATTGCAATAGTTCAGGCATGAGATAATGAAGGCTTGCACCAGAATGATGGTAGTATCAAAGAAGGAGAGGAGATATACCCAAAAGATGTTACAGAGGTAAAATCAATAGACCTTAGCAACAGATTGGGCACAGGCAGTGAGAGGGAGTAAGGGACTGAGGATGACAACTAGATTTTGAACCTGGGTATCTGGGAGGCTGGTGGTACCCTTGGCAATAACAGGGAAGTTAGGAAAAGGGGAAGATTTTGGGGAAAAGATAATGAATTCTCTTTTAGACATGGTGAATTTAAGAGGTCTAAAGGACATCCAGTTCAAGATTCCATGTTGTTGAATTTTTTTTTCATTAAAAATGTTTTTTGTTTACATCATCAAAGTAAGACCCTCTTGGACCTTACATTCTCACTTTCCAAATATTCCCTCCCTCCCTCCTCCCCCACCCTCACCTTTGGCTTGTAACAAAATATAGTTGAACAAAACAGACCAATACATTGATGAATCTGAATTTCCATCCTCCCCACCCTTTGTAATTCTATACAGATTCCTGTATCTTACATTCAAGATATAAATCCTCTGTATTTGAGGCAGTGTGAGTTGTTTTTCATACACCAAAGGGAAAGAATCAGTTGGATAAGAAAGGCTTTGAATAGAAATTGAGTTATAGAAAGAGCAATGGTTGACGTTCTATGCATTCTTAAGTGATTGGAGTTTCTCAGTTCATTCATTCTCACCAATACCTTGACCTTAATGTGACTTATCTATCAGCTTTTTCATCAGCCCATTCAAAGCACTTCAGTAACCCAACAGACAACATGTCCTTGCAAATTAATGTTTTTCATTACTGCTGGAAGTAATTTGCCTGCTAACAGGATTAGATTTTGGTCACTATAAAATCCTTTTATGGT
Source organism: Notamacropus eugenii (assembly GCF_028372415.1). Lineage (NCBI taxonomy): Eukaryota > Metazoa > Chordata > Mammalia > Diprotodontia > Macropodidae > Notamacropus > Notamacropus eugenii. The sequence continues at coordinate 65,728,321 of NC_092872.1, forward strand.
ACTTGACACACAAGAGAGTTGAGAACCTAATATCACAACCAAATTGCTTGGCAAAAGTACAACCTTGGGTATGTCAAATCCTAGAAGAAAGCAATCTAACATGTACCTCCTAACCAAAAAGCACTATTAAATAGTCATATGTGCTTCCTTTACTACTTTTGCATAATTGAAATGCAATTATTTTAAAAATAAAAGTTTTATGTATTTCAAGAAATGTACCATAAGCTACAGTTTTCACATTGCTTTAATCAATGATAAAGCAACATAGGTTGAGAAAGAATAGTGGTCACATTAAAAAGCATTTTTTTTTTCTTATGCAATTGTTAAAAATCTGAAATTTGTCCTGAGAAATGGAATGAATGAGATGTATCACATCAGGACCCATGAACAGAATATGTTTTGTGAAGAATTTGTTTAGGGGACTGGATCTTTGATTTCATCATTATGGGAAACTTCCTCTTGTTGAGGGACTTCTTTATAACTGCAGCTCTGTATCTTCTGTGGGATTATAATCTTACAGAGTCACCTATAGTAGTGAAAAATTAAATGACTTGCAGGGTCATGATCTAGTAAGTGTCTGAGGCAGGATTCAGGCCCAGATCTTCCTAACTCTGAGGTTAGCTCTATCCCCTGGACTAGAATATTGAGATGAAAATGATTTACTTTAAAAAAAAAAAAGATTCCCTTTAGTAAATTTTTAAAAATAGAATCTCATTAGTTAATGGATCCATTTATGTTAAATAAAATACCCTTCTAAATAAGTGAAAATGAGACCTATGTGTATGTTTTTAATAGGTATGTCCTAAAAAGAAATGTCAGCTAGAAGAGAGATTATAACACCCAAAGGGAAAAAATGTCTCTATTTTTTTCTCCTAGCTGTGACCTAGCTATTTTAAAGGTGTTTGGATTTTAGTTCTGTTTATGGACCTTAGGGGGAAGAATATAGTCAAATAGGAAGTTGTGAACAGAAATGCAGGCTGTCTGTCACTTGTATTTCTTTCTCTCTCTAGTTTTGTCACCATGGATAAAGTACCTTACCTACTGGGTCCATGGTTCCCAAACCTCTCCCCTGGGGGCACAAAGGCAATACTGTAGAATGATCCAAGAGAATGAGATTGCAATGTGTGGTTCAGAAATAAACAAACATGAATAAGGCCATATCAAGTAATCCTCTCCAACTGGACTATCATTAACCATGAGGTTGGTGTATTAGGTCAGTCCTTTACATTTGAGTTTCCTTTTGTTTCTGTAATTATAGTTCCAAGGGTTCCAAAAATGTTAACTGTTCCCTTATTAATGAAAGACTCAGATTTTCAAAGCTAACTACTGGTAGAACTTTTTTCTTTCCTCTAAAGATATTCAAATGTAGATGGTAATGTCATTCATTCACTCCCTCAGTTTGTTCATCTGAAAATAGTTCCTGAATACCTATCAAGTGTGTAAGTATCCCCCCACCCTGCTCCACCCCCCCCCCCCCCCTTAGGGCATGCTCAGCCAGAATTGCCCAAGAAGTGTTATGCAAACTTATTTCTAAAGGAAATAATGGAAGCAAACAATATTAAGTAACAAAATAGACATAATTTATACTGGCAGTAGACATGAATAAATGGTCCTTGAGGGACCCACTAATTCTAAGATTCTTGAGTCTATGAATTCATATTTACTCATTCATGCCACCATTCTGGTGGAGGCCCTCATGACTTCTGTGCCTGGACTATTTCCATAGCCTTCTGGTGGGTCTGCCTGTCTCAAGTACCCACTCCAATACAACCCTTACTTTGCCATTAATGTAATTTCCTTAAAGTGTAGGTTCAACCATGAAGCCCCCTACTCAGTAAACTCCAAGGGCTTCCTAAAGCCTCCAGAATCAAATACAAAATCCTCTTCTTGGTGTTCAAAGCCCTTCATAACCTGACCCTCTCCTACCTTTGCAGTCTTCTTACACATTACTCCTCATGACGTACTCTGATCCAGGGACATTGGTCTTTGCTGTTCCTCCAATAAGACCCTCCCATTTCTCTGCTCCAGACATTTTTCTGGTTGTGGTTCAAGTGTGGAATGCTCTCCCTCTTTCATTTCTGTCCCTTGGCTTTTCTGCTTCCTTTAAGTCTCAACTAAAGCCCATTCTCCTACTGAAAACCTTTCCCAAATCTTCTCAATTCTAGTGTTTCTCTTTTACTAGTTATTTCCTAATTATCCTAATTGTTGGTGTATATATATATGTGTATATATATATATGTATATATATATATGTTCATCATTCATTAATTCATTCATTTATTGATTGATTGATTGATTTGTTTGTTTGTTTGTTTGTTGTCTTCTCCTTCACATTGTGAGCTCCTTGATATCAGAGGCTGTCTTTTGCCTCTTTTTGTATCCCCAGCACTTAGCACAGTGGCTGCCCATAGTAGGCATTTAATAAATGTTTATTTCTTGATTAAATGATTGATTGCTCTGTCTCAAAATATAGCTGACTGCATTTTCTTTACTAAGATGAAGACAGTCAACTTTAAAAAATTAAGAATTGCTCCCATCCTATAACCTTTGGTCTATCACACATAATTGCACACACGTAAACACACACACACACACACACACACACACACACGCATCACAGCTAGGTGGAGCCGTGGATAGAGTACAAAGCTTGGATTCAGGAACACTTATCTTCTTGAGTTCAAATCTCTCCTCATATACTTACTAGCTGTATAACCCTGGGTAAGTTACTTAACCCTATTTGCCTCAGTTTCCTCATCTGTAAAATAAGCTGAAGAAGAAAATGGCTAACCACTCCAATATCTTTGCCAAGAAAATCCCAAATGGAGTTGTGAAGAGACTGAACTGAAACATGGAGATTTGACTGAAACAACTGAACAATGTTGTCTCTCTCTCTGTGCGTCTCTCTGTCTCTCATTCTCTGTCTCCCCCCCCACATATGTTTATATATATTTATATATGGTGTTGTTCTGCATACACATATATGTATATGTATATATACATGCATATATCTTTTTATATATGTACACACATCTTTATACATACACACATATACGTGTGTATACACATATAGAGAGAGACAGATACAGAGAGAAAAGAAACACATGCTTTTCTCTTGTTAAACATTATTCTAGCCAAAGGAAGTATTTGATGTCCCTTACCAAGATGTCACCACTTTCAGGTTGTGCTGTTGGCACAGGTTGACTTGGACCATAAGTTGGAAAGTTGTTTTCATCTTCTTTTCCAGGAGATCTGATAGGTGCTTGTGTTCCTGTCAAACCTTCTTCATCTGTTGTATCCTGAAAAAAAGAAGTAATTACCATCACTTAACTTACTTAGTGTGCTGCCATACTATATGGATACAAGTCAGAAAATATCAAAATCTATGAAGAATTCAAGTTAAGAGTTACAAACAAAGAATTATACATGAAGAGTGACATAAAATTTACTATCTAAAAGGTTTGATTAAAAAAAAAAAAAGAAAGATGAGCCCATCTGATCCAGTCACATAGTGAGAATAAGGTATAACCAGTGGGATTGATTCAACGTCAAGGGCCCAAGTGTGTCGGCTGGATCCTTTGTGACAGATTAACAGGAGATACACACAAGTCACATGGGATGGGTAGGTATAGATAGATTGTGAACTGTATTGTGAAAAGGAATGCCTAAATTGACAAGATCATAGATCTAACATAGTACTGAAGTATAAGCTGCCATGATTCCAAGTCAAGAAAAGTCAGCAAGCATTTACAGCAAACACTGTGTGCTAGTCACAGTGATAATGAAATTAATATAAAGTTGGGACATATCTAGCAATTTCCATTTTAATAATAGCATGATTTTCACTTTATTCTCATAATATCTCCTCATAGAAGGGAATTACTGGTATTATCATCTTTTTCAACAGATGGAAAAACTAACAGATACATTTAGGGTCAGTCTTTGTGTTGCCACCAAGTGGATTGTCAATTTTTAAAAATTCTAGGCCAGCTACAAAGCAATGGAATACTTGACGATTTATTCAGTGGGTCTACTTGTGCACTTATAATAACTTAGATAAGTGAACTAACAATTTTAAATTTCTATTTTCTTGGGGAGGCAGTGGTATTAACTTAGTTGAATAAGTCTCATGGTAATCAGTTGCTCATTGGTAAGCCTATAGCTCAGTAGCTAAATCTACCAGGTAGATGACTCAAATCCCTGGCCCTGTTTAAAATGAGCTAATTTGGTTGAGAGGCAGTGGAATATAGTGGGAAGAAAGTTGACCCTGGAGACAAAAGGACCTAAATGCAAGCTACTCTGATACACTATGGGACACTGGACAAATCAATTAATCTCTTAATGCTTCAGGCAACTCTTTAATACCCTAAATTACAGAAGAGTTGATGATCTGTATTGGTAAAGGGAGTTCCCTTATCAGGAAAACCTAGGGCAATGGTCACATGTCCTAGAAAAAAAAATAATGGCAATACATGTTCCTGGTTCCAATAGATGTTGGTAATTGGAGGAAGGGATGAAACGGGGAGGATAAGAGATCATTATAGATCCACAGCATTAGATGAAAAGTTCATTGGAAAGTAAAGTGTTATATGAAGTTTGATGAAGGGAAGTTTTTACTCAGAAATTAAATTATTACTCATTTATATAAATCTATAATGGCTAAATTGTAGATAAAATTACAAATCTGGTTAAAAATTGTTATCTGTTTTGTAGTCAAGAGAGAAACAGAGACCGAGAGAGACAGACACAGAGAGAGAGAGAGAGAGAGCACAGTATGGTTCCTAATTACTCTGTACTGTACTCAGTTCAGAGTTATAAACAATTCTTTAACACCTCCAAAGATCTATGCTTTTCTGGGCATGGATACTCACTTCCCATATCATCACAGATCGTGTTTTTAAATATTTTATCTATTGCCTATGTGAACTGCCACAGCCTCAAAAACTTCATCACTGGTGGCCAACCTTCTGGCAATGATCACTGCACCTCCCTCTCCCCCTCCTCCTTTCCCTCCAGTATTGCCCTCACAGAGGTGCTCCATGTTACATCACTTAGCCCATAATTGGAATTTTTCTATTTTAGTAGGACCTTCAGAGATTGTGCCTCACTAGTATAACCTTCCAGAACTGAGACAGAGTCATCTACAGGTCATGAGGAAGCATCAGAGTAGGCTATTAAGGGAACTATGAGCAAATAGACATAATATTTTGGTGATGTATACTTAATAAAAAGTCACTATTAAGGCTGAAATAAGCAAATGATCCACCATCTTTTCCCAGAACACAGAACACTAATACAACTTGTTGAAAGGTGAAAATTTCAGTCAAACAACTTTTTTTGGAGGGGGAGGACTGATGGTTGTGGAGCCAATTATACAATATCAAATAATTGGTTTAACTGGTTTATCAAAATGACCAGTCAATTTGGCATCTAATGGCCTTAATTTAGTCCCTAACACTTCAATCCACATGATCAACACTGACAGGATTAATGTTTGCCTACTGAATTGACATATTTAATTTACTACTCACCTTTTCTCCACTTATTTCAAGGAGTTCTTCATTTCCTGAACCAATCTCTGCTTTTGGATCACCGTCAGTAACATTGTCCTTTTCTTGTGTGTCATGAACAGAATCACCAGATCCTAAATTGAAGGAATGATCATTCTATTATAGTATACAGATGAGATGAAAGTGAGATTTGACATCCCCTCTGGGATATACATTCATTCATACACATACCCTCTCATGAGGCTCAAAAGGTCTAGTGGGCTGGTTAGCCCTGAGGCTGCCTGGGGGCTTCACTATCCACCACTGGTTTTATTCTTATCCATAAAAGGCTATTGACCACTAGAGAGTGTTTGTGGCCATCTGTTCCCCATTTTATCAGTTCTTGTTTAACTAGTGAAAAAGCGAGACTTGGGCTATAAGGGTATTTTTGCTGCTTAATCATAGGATTTGGGAGTTGGAAGGAATTTTAGAGCTTATCCCTTCCAACTACCCTATTCCACAGATGATGAAACCAAGGTCCAAAGAGGGAGAAAGTGATTTGGCCAGGGTCACATACTTCTAGGTCCAGCAAATATTTCTTCTCACTAATTTTTCTACCATCTTTTCCCAGAGCACAGAACACTATAAGTTGTTTAAAGGTGAAAATTTCAGTCAAAAACTTTTTTGGGGGCAGGGGAGAGGATGGATGGTTGTGAAGCCAATTACATAATATCAAATAATTGGTGTAACTGGTTTGCCAAAATGACCAGTCACCTAATGGCCTTAATTTAGTCCTCAACTCTTCAATCCACATGATCAACACTGACATGATTAATGTTTCTTCTCACCTAGAAGACACCAAATCAATTACCCTCCAAATCTCTGCTTATCTTATTTATTCATCAAACATTTAGTGAGCCTGTGCAAGATACCAAGGAAGCCTCAAAGATTAAATAAAAACTAGTCCCTGCCTTCAGGGAGCTTAGGGGGAAAGGGAATTTAAGTGTATAGATAAATCTTAATCAGACTGGAATGTAAGTGCTTGCAAATGTACAAAGTGCTATAGAAAAGATGAGAGAGAAATCCATTCTTATTGAAGAGCGAGACCAGAAGCAGGGAAAGAAAACTTCATGGAACAGATCTTATTTGAGCAAAACCTTGAAGGATGGTAAGCTGTTACTAGGGGAAAATGGGAATAGGGTGGATTAGGAGGGGTCAAGGAAGGTCTATCCAGGAACAAGGAACAATATCAGTATGGTGTGGAGATGGAAAAATAATAATGACAATAATTTATGCAAGATATCACAAAAATCTTTTTTTTTCCCGTTTACCTTTTTATGTCTCTCTTGAGAACTGTGTTTGAAGATCAAATTTTCTATTGAGTTCTGGTCTTTTCATCAAGAAGGTCTGGAAATCCCTTATTTCACTGAATATTCATCTCCTTGCCTAAAATACTATGCTCAACTTTGCTGGGTAATTGATCCTTGGTTGTAGTCCCAGATCCTTTGCCTTATGGAATATCATATTCCAATGCCTGCGATCTTTTAATGTAGAAACTGCAAGGTCCTGTGTGATTCTGACTGTAGCTCCTCAATATTTGAATTGTTTCTTTCTGGCTGCCTGTAGTATTTTCTCCTTTACTTGATAGTTCTGGAATTTGGCAATGATATTCCTTGGTGGTTTTAGTTTGGGGTCCCTTTCAGGAGGTGAATGGATTCTTTTGATGACAATTTGCCCTCTGGATCTAGAAATTCTGGGCAATTTTCCTTGATGATTTCTTGGATAATATTTTCCAGGCTCTTTTTTTTCATCATGGCTTTCTGGTAGACCAATAATCCTTAGATTTTTCTCTCCTGGATCTATTTTCCAGGTCAGTTGTTTTTCCAATTAGATATTTTATATTTTCTTCTATCTTTTCATTCTTTAGATTCTGTTTCACTGATTCTTGATGTCTCATAGATTCATTAGCTTCTCCTTGCCTGATTCTAATTTTTATCAAATTGTTTTCTTCAGTTAACTTTTACATCTCCTTTTCCATCTGTCCAATTGTTCCTTGTAAGGAGTTATTTTCTCCAGTTAGGTTTTGTACTTCCTTTTTCATTTGTCCAATTTTCCTTTTAAATTCTTCTGTGATTTCTTTTTTCATATTTTTAAAGTCATTGGTCAGTTTTTCTTCTATTTCTCCAATTTGGGTTTTAAAATCCTTCCTGAACTCTTCCAAGAAGGCTTTTTGTGCTTCAGACCAGTTCATATTCCCTTCTGAAGTTTTAGATGGGGGTACAGTCTCAATGTTGACCTCTTTGGTATTTGTGTTTTGGTCCTTGTCTCCATAGAAAGATTCTAAGGTCTTTTCTTTTCTCCTTTGCTTCTTACTCATGATAATAATCCTTTTCCTGACTTTTAAAGTAGATCTCTGCTTTCTGCATCTGTGGCATAGGGAGCTCTGTCCCACAGTTCTTGTGCCTATAACTTGAGGCTTTGTGTATTGCGGCCTCTGGTTCTTTCAGCTAGAAGCTAAAATACTGCGGCTTACCTGGTGCTGAGCTGGCTGGTGTTGGAAAACCGAGGCCAGGTGAGTTCTTTTCGGGTTTCACCACATTTACCCTGGAGCTAGCTCGTTGAGTGTTGGGGAGGGGTGGTCTGGTCATGAGAGGTCTCCTCTTCTAAGCTGGAGCATAGGCAAATTCAACAGTCGGTGATCCTGTCTGTGCTAGTGTCTTTCTGATTCCCCTAGGGTGCTGAGGCTCACCTGGGGTCCTGGTGTTGGCAGTTGGTGGCTTCACCCCCCCGGGGGCTCAGGATCTTCTCCCTGTTTGTTGAGATGGGGCTGTCTTGGACAGCTCTCATCCTGCAGTAGTCCCCTTCCACCATAGCAAGAAGGACCCTCCTTATCCACCTTCCTAGCCTCATGTGCTAAGAGTCTGTTTACCCCTTCAGCTGCTCCCACTGTTCCAGGGTTTCTTTCTGGGGAGATATTCTCTGAGCTCATCAAGGTCAACAAGGAGAGGAAGATAGTAATGAGTAATCACTCTGCCACTTTGGCTCCCAGAACCACCACAAAAATCTTAGTGAGGTTTTAAGTTACTAGCTTATAGCTTAGTAACTAATAGCTTAAAACTTCACTAAGACTTTGGAGATACTTTGTATCAATGCTAGATACTATTATTATTATATCACGAGGGTTGTACAAAAGTCTTAGTGAAGTTTTAAGCTAAGAGCTTTATGTTCTTGTTTAATAACTAACAGAGTAAAACTTCACTAAGTCTTTGCAGACATCTTGTTTGGGTGTTAGTTTTTATTATTATTGCTATAGTATCATGAGGATTGCACAGCACTCAACATATGTTAACTCATTTGATCTTCACAACAACCCTATAAGGTAGATCCTATTATAATCTCCATTTTACAGATGAGGGAACCAAGGCTGAGAGTCTTATGTGACTTGTCCAGAATTATTCTAGCTTTGGATATAGAATTTGGACTAATGTCCTTAGACTCTAAGTCAGGGCTTTATCCACTACACTATCTAGCAGCTTGGTCCTATGTGCATGGAGAAAGCAGGGGACAGATAAGAAAAGGCTGGGAAGATAGATGCAGATAAGATAGATAGAAGATAGATCCAGAAAGTATAGGGTCTTGAAGGCCAGACTAAGTATAGACTTTAATCTGTAGGTATTGGGGGAGAACATTCAGAGATTGATTTGGTTATGATTTTATGGAAATGTTTCCAAATATATTTTCTTTTCACAACTGTATCTCTTTGTGGGACCTTGGGCAAATCATTTAACATTCTTGGGGTTTCAACTTTCTCACCTGTAAAATGGGGGGATTAGACTAGATGACCTCAAAGGTCCCTTTCAGGTCTACATGTCTGGGCTTATGCTCCTTTGGTTCCTACTTTCTATTTCTCTAGGTATCTTCATGCATTAAATTCCAATTTGAGTTCAACATATTCTATCTCCAGGGAAGTCTGATAATATCAGGATTGAGTCAGAGGCCAAAAATCTTGAACAAATCAATTTCCCTCTCAGAGACTGAATTTTGCCATTTGTAAAATGATGGGTCTAGGTTAGATGGTCTCTAAAGACTCTTCCAGCTCCAAATTCTATTAATTAATCATAAATTAATAATTATTAAAAATTATAATTTTACTAGCTACAAATTATTACAAATTACTTAATTACAAATCCCGTAATTGCCCTCTAAAAGAATCCCAACTGATTAAGAGTTTGAACAACTATATTTTAAATACTACTAGATTTCCATTTGTCAACTGAGCAGAATTCTTTGTAATAAAGAAAAAGCCTCAGAGCACAAAATGAGTTAAGGAACCAACCTTGTTCTGAGTTGCTGGAGTCTGTGTGACTGGTGTTGGTGATCTCAGAGCTATCCTCAGTCTTAGGGCTATCCTCAGCCTTAGGGCCATCCTCAGCCTTAGGGCCATCCTCAGCCTTAGGGCTATCCTCAGCCTTAGGGCTATCCTCAGCCTCAGGACCATCCTCAGTCTCAGCATCACCTGAGAGCTCCATTTCCTTAGACTCAGATGGTGTTGTTGGAGGTGCTTCTACTGGCTCTGATTTTGTTTCTTCAGGCTAAAAAAAAAATCTAAAATTATTTTCTTAACCATAGTTAAAGGAAATGTCTTTGAATAGTTTGGAAAAGGAAAATACAAAGTGCCAAACAAGCCAAGAATAAGCTTGTTCACCTTCAAAGAGGGAATATCAGAAAAGAGATTTTTATGAAGACCTGGAACAATTGAAGATAGACTTGATTTTCTTCCAGAGAGTCTCATTTAAGAATCTGTTTTTTTAAAAAAATATATTCAAATGATTGTTAATGTCCTATTTACCACTGCAAAAATTGTCTGGCTATAAAATTAATATTTAGAACCAGATGGCATCTTTGGGAATAAAGTAAGGCAATGCCAGACTCATCTACCTTATTCTACGAAGCAATGTGTGGGAATGTGCTTTATAAATTATAAAGCATCAATTGCAGAAATGTTTTGTTGCTGTTGCGTCATTTCAGTTGTGTCTGACTCTCGGTGACCCTATTTGAGGTTTTCTTGGCAAAGATACTAGTGAGGTTTGCCATTTCTTTCTCCAACTCATTTTACAGATGAGGAAACTGAGACAAAAAGGATTAAATGACTTTCCCAGGGTCACAGTAAGTGTCTCATACCTGAGACTGGATTTGAATTCAGTTCCTCTTGACTACAGGGCTGGCCTTCCACTCACTGTGCCACCTAGCTTTCCCTTATAGAAATGTAACATATATTTGTTATTATATAATTTTTTTTTATTAAAAGGAGTTTCCTTACCCCAAAGCTCCATATACCAGTGAAGTCACAGGTCCATTCCCTTTCCCTATCCCCTTAGGAATCAATACCCTTTTAATAAATATTTGTTGACTGACTCACTCTGTCCAAATAGGGAAAGAACCCAATGGCATAAGGAAAGTCATAGTTGTAACATTAATGTTATCCTCTGTCCTTCAGCTACCTCACCTCACATGCCCATCAGTTGCTAAATATCATGGTTTATATTTCCATAACAGCTCTCACATTCAAGATTGTGCTAGCAAATGTTTAACAACCGGCTGTCCAAAACATGGTGCATTCCTAAATTTAATCTACATTATTAACATTTTCTCAATCACTTTCCTAAGTCTAGATAATAACTCAAGCCCCGATTTGTAGCATTTATCTATTTTTGTGGCATAAATACTCACACTGAAAATTTAATAATCAGCTATCAAGAGGCAGTAAGAACCAGCTCCAGTGCACCCCTGTATCCAAGCCCTTCTCATGACTCACAAAGCCATACCTTGGTTCAAATCCTCATCACCAGTTTCTTAGATTACTGCAATAGATTCCTACTTGGTTGCCCTGACTCAAGTCTCTTCACCCTGATCTACCCTCTGCATAGCTGGCAAAGTAATTTTCCTTAACGGAAGGTCTGATCATCTTACTCCCCCTTTCCATTAATTCCAGCGACTTTCTATTGTCTCTAGGATAAAATATAACCCCCCTGTTTGCCTTTTAAAACCCATCACAATTTGGATAGTCCAAATATCTTTCTGGCTTCTTTATATATTACTTGGCTTCCACTGCTCTACAGTCAAATGACCTGGCCTGTTCCTCATACATGTCTCAATCTCCCATCTCTGTGCCTTTGTTGTGGCAGTCTGGCAGATCTAGAATGCATTCCCTCCTCATCTTTGCCTCTTAGAATCCCTTCTTTCTTCCAATATTCAACTCAAACACCAGTTAAATGAAGTCTTTACTGATCCTCCAATATCCTAATGCCTTCTCTCCCAATACTACCTTCAATTCACATATATGCATGTAAAATACAATGTCCATACACATGTATGTGTGTATATATGTATATTCTCTGAGTGTCTGCCTGTATCTCTCTTTCCCACTCCCTCCCACCATCCCTCTCCCCTCCTGAACAAAAGACCTTGTCCCCATTATCACTATATGCTGACATTAACTTTTCTTCTGGGTTTCTGTTCTTTAAAACAGGGAAAAGGAATGCCTTAGAAAACATTTATCAAGTAGCCATTAGCCAACAAGGACTTGGGTCAGTTCTCTTATAAGGAAATTCCTGTAGTAATCTACTAAACTCTGGATGAGTTCCCATTTTACCCCAGAACCACTTTCCCCTACCCTCTTGAAATCGGCAAACTTCCACTGGAGATTTCCACTCTTCTAAAGGTTAGACAGACCCAGTTTCACACTCCACCCCCAACCCCAACTGATTTCCATTCAGGAAACCACTAAAAGTCATATGCAAACTCACCATACAAGGGAATCAAGGAATGGAACCCTATACTACCATGGATAGGGAAGCTACTTTGATCCCTTCATCTCAACCCAACATTCACAAATTTACCCAATGATGCCATTTAATCTCTGTCTCTCTCCATCTCTGTCTCTGTCCCTCTCTCTGTTTCTCTCCTCTCCCTATGCCAACTGCAGTCTCTTCATCACCCCACCCCCAGTCCTTGCTCAAACGCTGGAGGTCCTGATTGGAAGAAATCCCATGGAAGCCATAAAAATACTAAGTACTTTTTTTCGATGAGACTCAGTAGCCCTAGAGCAGGAATACAGAAATCAGATGATAGGAATTACACAGGAATAATGATTCACAGGCATAATGGAAGATGGGAGAGGGGGAAAGGAAGAGGGGAGATAAGGAAAGATTTCTAGGGTAGTAGCTAGTGAAACATGAAAATGGTAAATGATGGTTCAAGGCTGGGGAATGGATCCAAAGTGGGAAAGATGAGCTAAGAGAAAAGAGATGGGAAAGGAGACTAAAGGTCACAATTAAGGCAAACAATGTTTAATGCATGTGAGAAAGTCTGAGAAATAGAAGGACAACAGGTTGTGGTCAGAGAGTGGAATTTCAGAACAGCAGGCGGTAGTGATGCCTTTTTCTTCCTCTTTTGCTATTGGACAAAGGCACAAGAAGCAATGAGTGTGTTTGTCAATCTATCTCTCTTAGTTTTGACCTGGAATGTCCTTGTGGCCTTGTCTCAAGGCAGGCCCAATTAGGCCCAGGAGTCAAAATCTAATTCTGTTATACTTATCATGTGTGTCTGTATCAAAACATGTCCTCTATTTATAGAAGTTGTTTTCATGGATTCTATATTTATACTGAGTTAAAAAATTTTCCCTCAATTTCCATATTTTTCCAAGTCCCCATTAGAGAACAGATGAGAAGACTGAACCCTTCTCACATGAACTTCTTTCCTCTCTTTTTATTGTTACCATCATCAACTTCTGTTTTCTCTATACCTTTGTTCATAAAGAAGGATCCCTACTACTCACTAAAGTTGATTCCCTTACCTGTATCTTTAATCTCACTTCCTCTTGCCCTCTCCAAGACCTTGCTCCAGTGAATGTCCTCTTTCTCATGCATTTTCTGTTTTACCATTGACTGTTTTCCATATGTCTACAAATTTATCCAATGCTACCCAATCCAATAAAATGACTTTCCTTGGTTCATGCATCTCATCCAGCTACCATCCCTTCTCTCTGTTCCCCTTCACTACTAAATTTCTTTAAAAATAATCCATACTTGAGGTCTCCCTCCCCACTATCTCACTGCCTACTTTCTCCTAGAATTGAACTTCCTTCCCCAATACTACTGAAACTACTTTTTCAAATAATTCATGGCACAAGGGACATTTAAGCTGGGCTTTAAGGTTGTGTAGAATTTTGACAGCCATTGATGGGCAAGACTTTCCAGATAGAATGACATAAGCAAGAGAACAGAAGTGGGAAAGAAGGTACTTGGTACACAAGACTTTCGTGTGAGTGATTTCAGTTCTGTTTCTTGGACCTGATTGCCTTTGGCTGATATGACCATTTAGGATCCCACTGTTTAATCACTACGCCTGACATGTAGTACATGCTTGATAAATGCTTATTGACCAACTGACAGTTCAGAAATGAAGCGGGAGAAACCCCTAGATCCTAAAGTATAGTGACTCTGTCAAGGTAGAAGAAGACTTGCATCCCAGTCAAAACTAACCATTAGTGCAAACTAATGATCTATCAGTAAAACAATTAATTCAGCCACTTACAGGGGCTTGAGTGTATGTGATAGCTTCTTGTATTTCCGCAACATCTTCTGCTTCCTGAAAACCACTGGTCTCTCCAGATGCCTAGGCAAAATCAAATCAAACTCATGCACCTCATATATCATATGAAAGGGAAGTAATTAACATGAGATAGTAGCTATATATATATATATATATATATATATATATATATATATATAAAAGATTAAGCCTGATTAAAAAGCAATAGCTTGCTTGGCCCTCTAAGGTGATGTACTATTAAAAAGTTGTTTGTTTGTTTTTTAAAAATTAATGTAAACAACTGGTTTGAAAGAATATTTCACTTCTAAATCAATTGTGTTTTTTTTGTATTGAGTTATATTCTGTAAATAAATTTAAAAAGATTCAGTGCCTTTTAGTTCAGTTTTTATTCATTCTCATTTACAGAGCATAAAGGATTAATTAATTTAGGTTAATTCTTACATGAACATTGTGTATTGTATCTGTTATGATTTATACTAAGTCCAGGATCTAGTTGCTCATTTTTGTGGCTCTGAGAAAAATGGATGGAAAATATATTATAGCTAGCCATCAGCTGGTGAAGAATTTAGAATCCTAAAAAAATGCAGAGGTCATATGGTTCAACCCCATTTAAAATAAATAAACACCTACCATAACATTCTTGACAAATGGTCATACAACTTCTGCTTGGAGACCTTTAGGGACAGAAAACTCATCACCCTCCAAATCCAAAGCAGCTCATTCAAGTTTCAAACAGCTCAAATTCTTAGTAAATTTTTCTTCATATTGAGCTGAAATCTCCCTCTCTGTAATTTCCAACCACTGCTCCTTGTTCTATCCAGTGGAGCCAAGTAGAACAAGCCTAATTCCTCTTCCCCACGACAATCCTTAAACAATTTGAAAAATGCTATTATTTACCCCCTAAGTCTTCTCTTCTGCAGGCTAAATATGTCAAGAGCCTTCAACAGATCCTTGGGAGGTATATTTTCAAGATACTTGTCCTCTTTCGGATATACTCCAGGATATTAACATCTTCTCTAAAATGTAGTTATCAGGAGTCTACATGCTTAGCTCTCTTTGGCACCACCATGATTTTCTATTGATACATCATTTCCTCCTACCTATTTGGAATCAGGGGAGGCATAATAACTTATCTTCTATCTCCTATCCACACCCCATTATTTCTCAATTCTAGCAGAACAACAAATCTTGGATAAGGGATAGTAATGAATCATGTAACTGGACTAAGGAGGCATTTTTCTGTTTTTAATAAAACAGGAAGTCCTTGATTCAAACTGAGTTGTTCCTTAAAAGCTGGTAACTTTCCCTATGAACAATCAAATTTGACATAAAACTTGGAATGCTGTACATTTTTGCCTCCAAAACTCAGGAGATGCTGAGAAGTAGATTATAAAGACTCTAGTAAGAAGGCAATGACTAGACGGGAAGTAGTGAGAAGAAAGACTTAAAGTTACACAGGTTTTCTGCTTGTTTGCTGTTAGGTTTTTAGCCCTCTCCCCCAAGAGGAAGGAGGAAAAACACCTTACAGTGGTTCTTTCTTCTTTTTGACAGATAGAGCAGCAGTTGGTAGCAATAGCCTTCTTTCCCTAAGAGGCAATGGGTGTCTCTCTGGCTGTCTTACTTTTGACTTGGGATGACCTTATGCTATTGTCCCAAGGCAAGCCCAATTAGGCTCAGGAGATATAATCTATTTCCATTTTATTTACAGTATATCTCTATCACTAGGGCTACTGCTACAAAATGTATTCTCTATTTATAGAAGCTGTTTTCACAGATTTTCATGTTTTAACTGAGATAGAAAAATTTCCCCAATTTCCATATGTTTGCAAATCCCCATTAAATATATGTGTTCCCCTCTTGAAAAAAATTGTTTCTGTTTATTTGGTGGGGTTCAGCCAGCTTCATATCCTATGTTTCACCGCTTAAAGATGCTCAGAGGCTCTGAGTTAGAGAGGCTTCAGTGTGCTCCCATTCATGGAGCAATATCCACCAAAATTTAGCAGACAATATAGGCATAGAGTCTTCAAAGTTGGTAGTGTCCTATCTATAGTGGCCAGAACTGGATTCATAAATCAATAAAATCATTCAAGTCCTGAAAAAACACTCCAAATAGAACTTGGGCCAAACCATATGCACAATTTTTAGAATGTTTCAAATTTTTTAAAATGTTAATGATTACACCATGGAAATTGATCAACTAAAAAATCAACCTTTGTGGCAACAACTTGATTAGAGTTGAATTAGAAAATCTAGATTAGAATTGAATTAGAAAATCTGGGAGTACTCACATATGGGTCGTCATCTTCACATTGGTCTTTGGAAGGATGGGGATCTGGTTGAATGGTTAACTGTTGTATTGAGCCCTAAATGAAAAAAGAATTGGTGAATGACGACATAAAGGAACCATAAGGATAAATATAGTTTCTAATTCTAGCCTCACATAAGAAACATCTAAAAGATTTACATGAATTCTTACATGATTTACTTGGGCCAAAAAGATGTTTTTGCTTAATTGTTTTCTTTGTCACAAGGGAGAGTTTAATTTGGAGGGAGTGAGAAATAAATGCAATGTAAAAAAATGACGTACATAACACATATTTTTAAAAATAAAATTAACTTCCCAAGACACATGAAAGAAATTTCAAAGTATCTAAAAGCAAGTTCTATGATGCTAAATCTTGCACTACTTAACCAAAGGATGATCAAGCAGGCTGCACAGGACTCATGTCTTCCTTGAGAGTATGATTTTATGTGTATATTATATACGTATACACACACACACACACACACACACACACACTATATACACACACTTAGGGGAACCTATTAGGATAATTTATGACTTCATTCAGGTTTTTTAAATGCCTTATCAGGGTTACAATACTTTGCAATTGCTATTAAGGAGTGATTTTGAAAATTTGTAAACATATCCTAGACTTTTTTTTAGATTTGTAAATATATCTTATTCTGTTGATTTATCATAGTGTAGAGCTGACTTTGTGTCCTCCATAGCTTTGCAAACACTAGAAGTACCTACCAAGCTAGAAAGGTTTTATTATAACCCTTGAAAGAAGCTATCATCCAGAGACTAGTCAAAAGTTTAACTTCTAGATGATACGTACACACACATACATCTGTGCATGTATGTATATTTCTATATGTATATGTATGGATATTTTCTATCTGCATGTATATACATATTACACATACACACACACACACACACATACACACACACATGACCTTTAGACTTAGTCTGTTTTGCCCAGGCTAGAAGTACCATAGCCAGTCACAGTCCTGAGCCCGTTCCTCATCAGCACAGAAGCTCTTGATCTGTTCAATTTCTAAGTTGACCAAGTCCACCCACCCCTCTGTAGGTTGTCTGATGGCTTTCCACTCCTGGGGCCTGACCTTATTAGTGCTAGACTTAGTGAGAACATTGATCAACTTTAACCCTACTGCAGCTCAGAGCTCCCAAGCCCAAGCAATCCACCAGCCTCAGCCTCACAGGAGAAGGACTGCAGATATCCCCCACCATGCCTGGTTATATATATACATACATACATATATATGTGTGTATATGTCTTGCATATACTTCCTCCTCTACCACTGCAGAAAGCCAATTATTAAATATTTACCAAAACACTCCTGACCTAAGTCTTCCTGTCTTTGAGGCAACCTCTCTATATACTATACCATGTTGCTTTTAGCCTTTCAAAATAATATGAAAATAGATAAATAAAAACTCATTCTTTGTCACCTAGTCATTTTTAAGTCATATCTGACTCTTTGTGACCCCATTTGGGATTTTCTTAGTAAAAATACTGTAGTAGTTTGCCATTTTCTTCTCCTACTCATTTTACAGATGAGGAAATCAAGGCAAACAGGGTTAGGTGACTTGCCCATGGTGACACAGTTAATGAGTATCTGAGGTCGAATTTTAACTCAGGAAGAAGAGTCTTCCTGACTCCAGGACCAGCATTTCATCTATTAGCTGCTTTATATTATACATTTATACACACATATTTATATATGTTTGTATATATGTGTACTTTCTACACTATATTCATATATATATACATATAAAATCTCATTTGAACATAATATCTCATTGAATAATTAGTTTTATCATTATCATCTCCATTTTGCATATGAGAAAAGAAAAGATTACATAACTTGTCTAGGATCAAACTGTTAATAAACATCTGAGGCAGGATTAGAACTCAAGCCTTCCTGATGCTGTGTCCAACACTCATTCGATCCACTGTGCCACATGGCTTCTTCTGTAGCTTGATGCTGCATAGGCTCCCAGTACTTATGATCCAGCTGATTGTCTTCTGTTACTTCTCTACCTACCCTACTTTCTTGCTGAAGTTGTACTCAAAAGACAACTTAAAATAACTTTCAAGTTTAAGGCTTTTTTCTTTTTGGCATGCCTCAGCTTAACTTTGTCTATAGCCTTGCTATCTGTCAATCTACTCTTTTGTATTCATATTTACTTAAGAGCTTCCCTTTTGTAGATTCACTTTCTAAAAGTGAGTCCTTAGTCATAGTCACTCCTTTAGCTTCCTCTGGCTTTTCTTCCTCATTGGAATTATGATTGCGTTGCCACAAGTTTCAGATTCTCAATTTTATCCCTCTTGAATCCTTCATATACTTGAGTCACAATAGAAGTATCCCTCTCTTCAGACTGTTCGACCTCAATTCTGTTCATCTTTCTGTATGATTCTTTCACAATCTTTAAATATTTGTTCAATCCAACCTTTGATCTCTCTCCACATTCTCCCAAACTTTCTTTAGTTGCAAAGGCTGGATCTGGGCAGTAGTAGAGTCAGACCTTACTTTCTTCACTCCTACTCAGACACCCACCTCTATACAAAATTCGATTGTTTCAGTGACAACACTTAGAAGCTGACTCATAGATTGCTTGTTTTCTGGGGTGCTGATACTATTTTACCAAGAAAAGCAGGATCTGGTCTCAATTCAAGAAGAAGAAAATCTCAGCTCTGCTGCTCACTACCTTGGATAGTTCACTCAGAGGCTGCCTGGCCTCAGTTTCCTCCTCTGTAAAATGCTGGAACTCAGATAACCTATAAAACCCTATGCAGCTCTAGATCCCATAAGAGTGAGAAAGAATATAAGAAACCTCCACTTTTTGTTCTTTCTATTTTGTGGCATCTCTCTTTAAAGGTTGCCTAATGAATATCCAACATCCTTGATTCTCACTACCTAACACTTGAGTCCTTATGAATATCAAATGAGAAAAGATTCTGAACCCTCTAGGGAATAACACTTATGCCTGTAAAGGCAACCACACTGCACACCCAGGATGGCTGCTGGCACAGGTTCTTAGAGCTGGTTTACTAGGAAAGATAGCTTTTTAAGGGGTCAACAACTTTCTTTTAATTATATTCACTAGTTCAGGGGAAAAGTCAGCACCCTGAACTTCAGAGAAAATACAAACTGAGAAAATATAAGCAGAGAAATAAAGACCAACAGACAGGGCTCTACTGCCTGAATCAAAGTAATACTGCTATACACTTCACATACATCTCTGGATCGAGAGCCTTTACATGTGAGCAGTCAAGGGATCTGAACAAACGGCCACTCAGAGTCTCAACCAGGGAATCACAAGGTCCTTCCAAAGTAAAATACTAACAGAGTATGTATACACTTCTGAGAGCCCAAAGGCATCACAACCCTTGTGACTGCCTAATCAGAAATTAGCAAAAGGTGTGAAAGCCTTCTGTACTGCCAAGGGTGACTATGAATATGCTGGTGTAGTTCTGAATCGCAAAGTATAACACTCCCCATATAGAAGGCATAAGAAAACATTTATTCAGGCACCAGAAAGCCAAATCCCAACACCAGAAAGTCAAATCCATCATAGTAACCAAGAAGTCAATACACATTAACACTGCAGGGGACAAGGCCATTCCCAAGCCTTCCTTAGCCCCTCTTGCCAGGGCTTCCCCAAAACAAACACTCACAAGATTAGCTGTGCCTGCCTTCCTCCTCTTTCTTTTCTACCCTAACTGCTCCCACGAATTTTCTCCTAGCTCAGCTCCACCCTTCCTGTTCCACCCATTCAGCAAGCTTCTCCCACAACATGTAACTTAGGTTTCCACATGATTGAAGCAGGTCACATGGGACTACTAATGGGTGAGAAAGATCTTCAAATTCAGCAAAAATACATTAACAATACACCTTCCTACAAGCAAGCCTCCCTAAGTAAGCTTCCCTTAATGGGCTCTAAGTGAGAGGCCTGTTAATGAGTGGGAAGATTTTAAATCCCATTAATATTACAGTGACACAGGTTCATAGATTTAGAGCCAGAAAGCTTGGGGTTATTTTACAAATGAAGAAACTGAGGCCTTAAGGAGGTTAAGTGATTTGTCCAAAGTCACCCAGGTAATAAGTGACTGAGTTAGGATCTGAACCCAGCTATCCTGAAGCTAAATTTAGAACTCTTTTGGTCGATTATATTGTTATTATTCTTCTGATTTCTCTGTGAATTGGACTGTTTTGGTGAGTTCTTGAAGATAACAGCTCATGTGCAGTCAGGATACACTGTTTTGGGATAATTGTAGAAATAGCATGAGAGAGGTTTTGAAGTTTCTTTCGAAAAGTACATGCTGGGTATTGTTTCCAAAGCTGTCAATAATATATGCATGTAAGAAAACCCCTCTATTAGATTATTACTTTTATGATATGGGAAAGGAAGTATCATAGACCAAAGCTGGATGGAACATCAAAGACTCTAGTCCAATAATCTTAGTCAATCAATAAGTCAAAAAACATTGAGCACACTGCATAGCAGGCACTGTTCTAAGCACTGGGGGGAAAAGAAAAAAAGGGAAATGGTTTCTGCCCTCAAACAGATTACAGTTGTATTTGGGGAGGTCAGATGTGTGTAACTTGGGTATGTCAGGGTATGCTGGGTTCTCCTCTGAGGGAGCCATGCCAAGATAAGCTCAGGTTATATGTATATATGCATGCATGCATGTGTATATGTCATCACACACATATACATATGTGGTGCCACGTTGCAGGGGGGTCAAGAAGGATGAAGATGGAAAAGATGCTGTTAAATTTGGCAATTAAAAGATCATTTCTATCTTTGCTGAGAGCAGATGACAAAACAGAAGCCCAAGGAGGTTAAATGGACATATGAGAGGCTGGATCTGAGTGGGAAGGGACCTCAAAGGCCATCTAGTTCAACTTTTATTTTGCCAATGAGGCAACTGAGGTACAATACAGTGTTTAACATTGTCATTATATGGGGAATTGCCAAAGAAATGGTGCATATTCATGCAATGGAATATTATTATGTCAAAAGAAACAATGAATGTGAAAAATGCAGAGGATCATGGGAAAACTTTCAAGAGATTATTTCCATAATCTCTAGAAATAATCTTTTCAAAAAATCATCTTTTCAAAGATTATTTCAAGAAATAAACAGAAACAGAAAAACCATCTATACAATAGCGTAAAATAGAAATAACAAGAACAAAAAAAGATCGGTATTGTATACTGTAATTAAAGTCACCCAACATGACTCTAGAGAAGACAAAATGAAATATACTTCCCTCCCTTCTTTGCAGAGGTGGACAGCTAAGAGTATAGAACATTGCATATTAGGTTGATTTGGTGGTTAATTTTGTTGATCCGCTTTTTTCTTTTTTTTTTAGTCTTTGTTACAAGGGATGTCTGTATAGATAGGGGAGAGGAAGGGATATATCTGGAAATGAAAGTGATGTTAAAAACAAAAGATCAGAAGAATTGGGCTTTTTTATGATTTGGAACCATAGAAGCCATGTGTATATATATTACAGTTTTGGAGGACAAATCAAGAAGAGGAAATTTCAGAAATAGTAAAGTTGAAAAGAAATGTCAAAAAAGAAAGGATCAAGAAATTAAATATCAGGAAAATTTCTAAGAACTATAGAAATCAAGTAAGACTGTAAATGCAAGAAAAAAAATCATAGAATTTCAGTATGGAGAAACTTCAAATTCAACTTATTTGGGTGCATCAACATTAAACCTCAAAGCTGTATCAATAAAGAAAAAAAATTTCTTCAAGCTTCCAGAAAGAAGATTTTTATGTGTAAACATTCAACAATAACTCACCGGGCTTTCATGCCAAACAAGAAGTTACCAAGTTTATAGTAATCCAATATATATAAATATAGCCTGTCATCCTAGAATTGGTTTCTCAGAAAATCTAGTCATTCTATTTAAGGGTAAACAATAGATATTGGAAGCCAAGAGGATCTCAAAAATATTTCATGAAGAAAAATCCCCATTTCAAGATGGACTCTGGAGACTAGTTAGAAGAGGTATCCCAGAGAGTTAAGTAGATAAATGATACTTTAAAAGGACTTAATCACAAAGAAACATGAAGTCCTACTCCAATGCCTCTTCAACCACATTGATTGTTCCTGGAACAGAGAAAATGTCAATTCTTGGTGTTCAGCTTAGTAGTAAGGAGCATCTATGGATTTAGCTAGACAGACCCTTGAGGAAAAGATACATGATCTCGTACCTGGTATGTCCTTGAACCTACACTTAACTGGCATTCTGCTAAGTTTTTGAGGAGTAAACACAACCACAGAGAAATAACACAATGCTAGCATATTATTGGTTAAATTCCTGAATAATACATTTAAAGAAAGGAGAAAAAGGAATTAAACTATGAGTGGGAAGTGACTTATTCAAAGTCACATAGGTAATAAAGAACACAACTTATGATTTCAGGTCCAGAATTCTTTCTACTACTTCAGTGGATCCTTGATCTCATCGGTATGGGCACATCTGAATTCACATTTGAACCCACACACAATCTACATCCTAGATTCGGAGATGGAAGAACTTAGATATTACCCAGTCCAATTACCTAATAGAAACTATGACCCAGGAAGTTTAACCTAATCCCCTTTTCCCATCTTAAAGATGGAGGCCAAGGAAGTGAAATGACTTATCCACAATCACACAGGGTGGATCTGAACCCAGGTGAATCAACTCCAGACTTGTTATGCCATTTTTTGTCTCTTTCTCTTTATAAATCCTTCATAAGGGTCTACCTGATGCCCCAGAAGACTTCCTCTGGTTCTTTTCATTTGCTTCTTGTAACCACATTTACTAAAGTGCACTTACCTTCCAAGTTATTGGAAACCTAATCCAATATAATTCAAGGATATAGTTATGATGCTTATTAATTAATTTTACTTATATGTGACTATGTCTCTTTGATACTTACAGTGAATCTTTCCAGCCCTGTGGCTCCTGCATTTCCAACAAATATACCTGAGCTGGACTCAAATCTCAAGGCTTGGGAGGACCTCAGAAACTGAACTCGGTTATGTTCCTCACAGTCTATAAGAAGAATTACATCTCCTCCTTCAATGATAACTGTAAACCGGTTCCATTTATTAGTCATTACTGGAACTTTAAATGAGGCAGCCTCTTGGGAAACATGGGAGCCAGGCTCAGTATAATACAGTATTATCCTCTGGGTGCCATCCTGAACTTGTGAGAGCCTTAGTCCCAGGTAAATAATTTTCTGAAATGCATCTGTTATTGCAAATAATACACCTCCATGGTTGCTATCAGGCTTTACAATAACACTGATTGCGAAATCACTGTAGAACGTCTCAGGAATTAAAGTTCTTGTTGGTCGGCCAATGTTAGCACCTGGTGCAAAACTGTAAGCTGGAAATCCTCCATATCCAGTGATGAAGGAGACAGATGAAGGCAGCGGGACTCCAATTAACTCTGTGAGATCGAGATGGCCCTTAGATCTTTGTTCTGTAATAAAAGAGAGAAAGAAAGTTTACTTTTTCCAAATATATTTTACTATATAGGAAAGAAATTCTAGAGATATCCTGGAATAGTAGAGAGATGAGCTTACAGTCAGGAAGAGCCAAGTTTAAATCCTGCTGCTGACACAAAAGAGCTGAGGGACTGTGGTCAAGTTACTTAACCTCTTTGTATATCAGGATTCTCTACTACAGCATAGATGGGCTGCAGTCTGTGTTAGTAAAGGAGGTTACCCATTTTATAACATTACTGATCATTTCAGTCAATCAGCAAATATTTATTATGCACCTATTATATACCAGACAGTGGGAGTTAAATGAGGGTATAAAGATAATTTGAAGTCAGGTTGTGCTTAAAAGCTAGATGGAGTGTGCGTAATTTATTCTAGAGGTAATACAGATTCATTATAGTTTATGAAGTAGAGGGTTGATAGGCCAAAGCTGTGATTAAGGAGGTCACTTCAGCAGCTATATGTGGAGGATGGATTAGAATATGGAGTGACATGAGGCAGGGAGATGAGTCAAGAAGTTATTGAAATAGGTCAGCCAAGAGCTGATGAGGGTCTGAACTAAGGTGACAGTTGTGTGAATAGACAGAGAGGGTCAGATATGAGAAATGCTGTGGAAGCAGAAATGAAAAGATCTGGCAACTTCTTAAATATGCAGGTTGAGGGAGAGTGGGGTATTGAGAATAATATTAAAGTGATGGAGACTGGGAAATTGGAGGTGTGATGGTGTGTTTGAAAGAATAAAGGGAAGTTTGGAAAAGAGGTAAGTCTGGGAGAGATACAAGTTCTGTTTTAAGTATTTTATATTTGAAATATCCATGAAATGGGGTGTCCAGTTTGAAATGTCCAATATGCAATTAGTGAAGCCAGAGCTGAAGTTCCAGAGAGAGATGAGAGCTGGGTCTATAGATTCATAAACCATCTGCATAAAGATGATAATTAAACCCATGGGTATGAACAAGTTGTGGTATATGAATGTAATGGAATGCTATTGTGCTATAAGAAATGATGACCAGGAGGACTTCAGAAAAATCTGGAAATACTTGTATGAACTGAAGCTGAACCAGGAGAACATTGTCCACAGTGACAGCCAGTGTGTGATAACTGACTTTGATAGATTTAGCCCTTTACAGAAATGCAAGGACCTAAAACAATTCCAAAGGACTCATGATGGAAAATGCCATCCACATCCAGAGAAAGAACTATGGAGTCTGAATGCAGAGTGAAGCAGACTATTTGCTTTGTTTTTTTTGGGGGGAGGGGTTGTTTTATTTTATTTCTTTCTCATGGTTCCTCCCATTCGTTCTAATTCTTCTATACAATGTGACTAATGTAAAAACATATTTAATGGGAATATATATATATGTAGAGCCTATATTAAATTGCATATCGTCTTAGGGAAGGAGGGAAAGAAAATGTAAAACTTACGGAAGTGAATGTTGAAAATTAAAAAAAAATAAATTAACTTAATAAAAAACCCATAGAAGCTAATGAAATCAACAAGAGGGACAGTGTAGAGAGAAGAAAAGAGAGTCCAGGACAGAATCTCAAGTAACACTCTTTCTACTATGCTAGATATTACATGGTTTACACCACCAGATGAGAAAGGGTGCCCTGGACCAGGAATGGTCTTTCTAAACGTGAGGTCCTTACATTTCTTTGAATTCCCAAAGTCTAGTCACCTCTATTTCCATTCCACTTCTGTGTCCCATCCTCATGCTTTTATGGGCATAAGCTTATTGACTGATAGATTGCAATGAAAATAACAACAGATTTGGAGTTTGAGGTCCTGGGTCTGAATCCTGGCTACTCTTACTATTTTGTGATCTTGGGACATAACCTCTTTGGGGTTCAGTTTGCTCATCTGTAAAATAATGGGGTTAAACTAGATAACCTCTCTGGTCCCTTCCAGTTATAAACCTAGTATGTGTTCATAATTGTAACCATAAGCTAAAATCAATGCTGAATTATCAAACCAATCAGATATTGTTGTAGCTAGGTCACAGAATTGTAAAAATTGATTATATTAATGGACAAGCAAGAAGCCACAAGAGAGATGCTAAAATCTGGCAGTCAAACTAATTACAACAAATGTATTCGTTTGTAAAGAAGTTATTTGTGAAAAAAAAAAAAAACCAACTGCTTTTTACACAGTTATCCACACTTAGCATAGTGGATGGAGGCCTGAGCTGTAATGACCAAGCTCAGGGTGGTGGTCTGAAAGGCAATGACCAAGGTTGCAGAGGACTTTCTTCAGCCAGTAGGCTATAAGGTAATAACTTCTTTTACCATGGCAAGGCCATGAAACTGCCATATGGCAGATTCTTTCCAAATGTTTGTCTGTGCAATGTGTGTTTCCTTTTCATGGAAAGTGTACGCAGATAGTCAATTAGTGAGAGGTCTATGGCTCCATTTCTGGTGGCCTAAATTTGTTCTAGGATACCAGCTTCTTATAGATATCACACAAATATCCCGTTTTATTTGCAGCAATGGTGATTCCCTGATTTTTCCCCTCATCCACTCCCAAAAATTCAGTTTTCAAATTCTACTTAACCCATGCATCAGTGAAGAGGGAGTCTGACAAATCATGAACTCCCATTTGCAACTTCAAAAAGAAAAAATATCCCTCAAATGGAAAGAATTGTTTTAATTTTATGAAGATGATGTAAATATTAGTTACCAATTTCTAATTTACAATATGTTAATTAATCAATGATGAAATGGACTGGATCAGTGATTTCTTTGATACAGGGAATGTCTGGGTGAGGAATCTTTATCTACCAATGCAAACAGGCACGTTTTCTGCAACTTATATTCTCAAAGGGTTGCCTGGAGTTCCTGAGAAATAAGCAACTTACCCAGGGTCATATAGACACTATGTGTCATGTGTCTCAAACCCATGTTTTCCTGGTATCAAGACCAGCTTCCACAATGCCAATGGTTCCTAAAGTTTTTGTTCCACAAATCTCTTCAGCAACAACAAAAAAAGTTTTGCAAACCTCCAGGATAATTTAATATACCACTTGTAATATTCCTTTAGATTTTTGTATTCTTTTATTTAAGTACTTACAAAAACTACAATAACTCTTGCTCAAAAAAGGTCCAAATTAAATTTACATAATATAATTAATAATTATAAAAAGAAAAAAATGCACATGCTTGTCTTCACAGAGGAAAAATACATTTGTAACATAACTGGGCAATTATTTACTGCTTTGGGTGGTATTAAAGAATTCTCAGGATATACCCCTTTCACCATCATTATGAAAACTCACTAGGTTTCACCCATCAAAATTTACCTTCCTTTGGGCAGAACATCTTCAGGTAAGGGCATGATACTCCCTGTGGTGGTAGGAAAGGAGAGGAAAGAAGAGAAGGAGCTGAATTGCCTGGTTGGAACTGGCCAGTTGGGTCCCCACTGGGGCAGCTTGGACTACTCACAGGTTGTGGTTTGTTCTAAATTTTTGAAGAGGACCATGTGATCAAGAAGATGATGCCATGACTTGCAATTGAGCCCTAAGGGCAAATCACTAAATGACAACCACCACATTGCACCATGGGAAGTCTCTATCCTAATATAAATTAATTAAATATAAATTGGGAAACATGGCAAGATAAATACAAGAGAGACAGTGTAGAATGAATGGATGGAGAGCTGGCTTTCAAGCCAAGAAAACCTACATTTAAATCATTCCTCTGACACGTGGGACCTTGCGAAAGTCCCTTAACTTCTCTTTGCTCTACACAGGGGTGAGGTACCTGCAGCCTCAAGGCCACATGTGGCCTTCTAAGTCCTTGGGTGCTGCCTTTTGACTGAGTCCAAGTTTTACAGAACAAATGCTTTTATTCAGGGGATTTGATCTGTGAAGTTTGGATTCAGTCAAAGGGTTGCACTTGAGGACCTAGAGGGCAACATGTGGCCTCCAGGCTGTAGGTTCCCAATCCCTTCTAGGGCAACTCTTAAGTTACAGTTAAGGTGCTAACTTACTTTGGTAGAGGGAGTTTCTTTACCTGGAAGTTCTCTATACCAATAAAGTTACGGTTTCAGTCTCTATCCTAAAAGTATAAGACAGTCAGTATGAGTTAGGGAGGTGTGGCAAGTAAAAGATGAAATGACTGAGGGAACAAAGATTCCATCTTCCAAGCGTATCAACTTATTAAGTAATACATGCTAATTGCCTAACAAATTGGTTTCAAAACTCCTCAGTTTAGGCCTGGACCTCAAATTCAGACAGATTTTTTTCATAAAAAACAATTTATCAAATAAGACCAATTAATTAAAAGGAAACAACACATTAGGTATTCTGATTTCTAACTGGAGGAATGATTAAGCACTTTTTAAGTTGGGAGGAGGAAAATGAACAGATACAATTCCTTGAATTCAGAAAAAGAGGTGTCCCACTGCCCGCAAGTGACTTGTACACAATCAAAGGAACATGAAAACAATAACTGATTGATTAGTAGGGACTAGTTTTTGGATAAAACATATGGGTTGCAAGAGATGTATAATTGTGAGAATTATCCTTGTATCCTTGCATCAGTCTTTGGATCTGACCAGATTTCTGTATAACCTAGGTCCTTAGTTAAGGGTCTCTAAACAATAGAGATGGCCCAGTTTCCCTGCTAGGTAGGGCTAGGTTCAAGCAATGCAACCAAGTTTTCTCTCAATTCCCACAACTGAATCAAGTTTTCTCACAGGACAGAAGCTGGATTGGACCCCTAGTTGAAGAGAAAGGAAAGGGAGCTTGCTCCAGAATTGAGCCATAAGATGGAGTCAATGTGGTTCACTCAATTCCCACAACTAACCATTTGCTGTCCTAATCCCCTCAATTCCCTCAGAAAGAATGTACTAGCATTTGGGAAGGGGAGAGGGGATCAGAAAAAGGCTTCATGTAAATCCTATCAGAAAGCATTGGCCTATCCCATTATCAAAATCATTGTCATAAGAAACCAGTGAAGGGGCCACCTGGAGAGACCTCAAAGACCACCAGTGATCCCAAGACCACACAATGGCAACTCCTGCTCTTTAAAAAAATGGCAGATCATTTAGGTGTGGTCCTGGCAGGAAGCAAAAGGAAGAGACAAACAGGAAAACAAGATGACTTCTTAGGTTTTTCCCAACCCAGCTACCACGTTATAATTCCATGTGGTTGTCATTAAAACCTCCTAAGGGCACAACAGGAATGCCAAGTCTTTTCCTGTCCAGCCGGCCACCAGGAGAGCTTTGAGACATTCTCAGACACAAGGACAGCATAAAGGAACTGTTTAGGGAATAATTACTCCAGGCCACAGTTAAAAACTCCTCCTATTCTGATCTGCCCTGTTGCTGAGACTTCTATCTCTTGAACCCTGGCTCCTGTTACCTGGTGATGATTTTCCTCATATTGACCATTGGATGAATCTCCATGGCAACAGCCTGTCTTTGAACCTGACCAAGAACCAGAGGACCAGAATTTTGCCTGAGACTCTTAACTGAGATGCTACCTCTACTCTTCCTGTATACTCACACCAACTAACACCTAAAGGGCCACTCTTCAGCAGTTTTCTCCATTGGGAAATTAGATACTTTGCAAATAGAAGGAATTTAAGTTACAGGGAAAAAAAGGAGCCTTTGTTTGTTATCTTATCTGTTGGGCATCTTAGCCATTGCAGGTTATTTTCCCTAACATTTCTTTTTTATTTTGCCCTTGACAACAACCGCTGAAACAACAAATCTCTGGCATTCGTGGGCTGGTTGTCTGTGTGCCAGGAAACTTGCTTGGAGCTCAAGTAGAGAATGGAGGCCAGGTCTGGTTTGTGTGTGTTCCTTTCCAACAGCAGAGACTCAATTAGAATCTCTCTAGTCACCTTCTCACCCATACAGATTGCGTTGCTGCTTTTCGGGCATTTCAGTCATGTCTGAGTCTTCATGACCCCACTTAGGGCAAAGATACTGGAGCAGTTTGCCGTTTTCTTCTCCATCTCATTTGAAAGATAAGAAAACAGGGTTAAGAGACTTGCCCAGAGTCACACAGAGCCTGAGTTCAGATTTGAACTCAGATTTTCCTGACCCCAGCATGGAGCTCTATCCTCTGTAACGTACGTGCCCATATCAACTCATATTTTGAGTCTCCCCCTTCTCCCCCATTTGCTGTAGTAGGATAAGAAGATTTATATTATATAGTTCAACCCCCTCAGCCTAGATAAGTGAAAAGCCTAGATAAATGAAATGATTTGTCCAAGGCCTTTCATACAAATAGTAAATAGGAGAGTGGGGATTTGAACTTCATGTCTTCACTGGGAAGTGATCTCTGATTTGATTTTCTGAGGCTACTCTGTTAGATGCTTCCTTTTCAAAGACCAAGCCTTAAACCAATTTGCTCTGGATTTCAGAGATTGGACAACAATAGATCCCTGTCCATGCAACACTTAATGGCTACTTTTTGGGCTCTCCTGGTTCAGAGTGAATGTACATAGTAACTGTTTCTCTTTTGGTCGCATCCTTGAAGGCCTCCCCCTCCTGGTTTTTGTTTTGTTTTGTTTTGTTTTTTTAAAGGGACCATTCCTTGATTCACTTTTAAAGAGATCCATTGACTGAATGGGTGTTACCTCACCCAAAGTGAGAACCTGAAAAGACCTTAGCTTAAAAGGGCCAAGGTCTCTCACTGAATCTTGGGTCATCTCCAGTCGTCCTGATGGATATCTGGCCACAGGACCCAGATGGCTCTAGAGATGAAGGTAAGGCTTGTACAACCCTCTCTTACTCAAATCAAAGTCAATTGCAAGTCATGTCATCATCTCCTTGATGTCATGGTCCTCTTCAAGAATGAAGGACAAACCATACAACCATATGAATTTTCTAACTTGCATGATGCTTCTCTATGAACTTGTATTAATACTTGACTCAATTATAAACTCCTTGAAGGCAGAGACTCTCTCAATTTTTTCTTTGTAATGTCAGTATCTTACACATAATAGTCATTTAAAAATATTTGTTGCATGATTACTCAATTCCCTCATTCTGAAGTAATTTCTCTTTCCTATAAAGTTTCATAATACCTTATCTATACTTCTCCTAGAACATTTTTCATATTTGATTCAGTATTGTCATTATTTATGTCTATGTCATATTTTTCCTACTGGATCAAGAACCATGGGCCTCATGTATTTTTGTATCCTTACTCCCCTGTCCCATGTCTGCCTACCACTGTCTTGAATACCACCTTGTAAAGGGTACTTAATATATGCTGAATGAATGAATGAATGAATGAATACTGAATTACTGGTCATATAGAGGACAAATTGCCATGTGTACATACCTGCTGACTTTTCCACGTGGCAGGGAAGTGCCCAATAAATTCCTAAGCATAATACAGTATGTGGCAAAGAAGCCGATTTTGGTTTATATTATATTCTCCTTCCCATTCCCTGGCATATGCATGGGCTGGTTGGCTCAGAAATACCCTATTTGTGCTCTAGGAAACTTGCCCAGTGCTCAGGCAGAGAAAGGAGTCTGGGTCTGGTTTGTGTATAATACTGTCTAACAGCAGATACTAAATCTGGATTTGTCTACTTGCCTACCCACCCTTGTATGACTATGCAGTATATACAGCTGTGCTTGGCAAATCTTTCATTTTCTACTTTTCATTGTCATGGTTCATAAATTGATAATGGAATCCCCCCTTTTTATTGGATAATCATAATTATAATTCACTATTCTGTGGAGATTTGCAAAATTTGCATTTTCTTTATAACAACCCTGTGAATTTGATAGTGCAAATATTCCTATCCTCATTTACAAATGAGAAAATTGAGACTTGGGGAGATAAAGCAACTTGCCAAACCCCAACCAGAACCAAGGTCTTTTAACCCCAAATTGAATGCTCTTTCTACTACACCAGAACTGGACCTACAGACAAAGCAGGAATCTACCTAGATGACTTGAGGAACACCACAAGATCCCCTTTGTCCAAAGCTCTCTCTTCTAATTGGCTTCCAAAGCGCCAGACCTGGTCAACATCAGAGATATTTTTTTAGATTGACGCATTGTCTTAAGGAGCATGAGTTCACTGCATGGCGGAATACTGAAAAGACAATCAGAAGAGGCTTCCTTGGGTCCAAGAATTGTTTCCCCAATTTCCCCTCTGCAAACAACTTTTGCCTGAAAGGGGAGAATCTTTTAGATGCCCAAACCCAACAGGCAATTCCAGAATTCATCTCATTCTCAGGTGGATGAGTATAAATCAGTTCTGTTTTAAAAGTTCCTCCAAGGCAAAGATGGCAGTGGAAATTCTGAAGGGATTACATTTTAATGTATGACATCATTATATTTTTTCTGTGGGTCTGATGTCTGTTTCCTTGGAAACTGGAGGAATAATGATAATAAAGAAATGGCAACTGAGAGGAGGCATGTTAGGTCAACTTTTCTTTCCATAGAGATGACACCAAGTTGAGAAAATAAGGAGAAGGTAATAATTTTTGAGCCTCTGTACCTTATTTCCATGTGTCCAACCTTCATTTCCATGGAAACTCTGCCCATAGCCAATAAGGGCTCCTGCTCCCTCCAGGTTTCCTGAGAAATTCTGCATTAGCTTGTAAAGTTACAACATTTACCAGGAGGGACAACATACTCTTGGGGGAAGTTAGAGAATTTTTTTTCTGCTATTCTTTTCTTAATTGACTGAAGCAATAACTTCTAGTAAACAAACTAGTTAGTTCTTTATAAGCAATTTGTGTACTGTTCTCCTGGGGGGTATTCTGAGTCATATTAAAAACTACTTATAAATTTACTCAATAATTACTTATTAAAGACATGCTACATTCTAGGCACTAGGACATTTGCCTTCATGGAGTTTAAAATCTAGCTGGGGAATTAGACATATATGCTTAAAATCCATGGTCTCAGATGTCTACATATAAATTTATAGTAACATAGGTCAGCTAGATGGCTCAACGCATAGAGTATTGGACCTGGAGTCAGGAAGACCTGAGTTCAAATCTGGCTGCAGACACCAGCTATGTGGCCTTGGGCAAGTCACATAAGCTTGGTTTTCCTTAATCTACTGGAGAAGAAAATGGCACACCACTCTAGTACCTTTGCCAAGAAAATGCCATGGACAATATGGTCCATGGGGTGATGAAGAGATGAAAATGACTGAACAACAAAGAGTTAATAATGACATTAACTGCAAGGGGGCAGATATGACCTTACAGGAATCACTGACACTTGGCTGTGATGGGATCAATGAGAAGAATGGATGCCTGGATTCTTTATTCATAAGGAACAGAATAGATTAAAAATGATGGTGGAGTAGCTTTATATATTAAAAAGACATAGCTATGAGGAAATCCATGTGCTGAAGGGGGGAAGCATGATAGAAGGCATTTGGATGAGGATCAGTTTAAGAAGAAATGGGAATAATATTGTTATGTAAGTATACTTGAGACCACCTGGACAGAAGGAAAAAAAACTGATGAGATCAGGAAACATGAATGAATTCTATAACAACAACAATGCATAGTAGTGATGGGAAAGCAACTCTCTCAACTCCTAATGGCGCACTCTCTGTTATAAAACAGAGGAGTCGACAAATTCTTAAACTTCCTTGAGATAACTTCATTAAGTAAAAAGTATAGGAGCCATGAGAGGAATTCTTATTTGGGATCTGACATTGATTAACAGTGAGGAGCCACAGGATCTGGAGTGAGGAGTGACCTTACAAGTCATTCAGTTCAAATCCCTCTTCTTATACTTCAGGAAACTGAAGTCAGGAAAGCTTAATAATTTAAATGCTCTTTGTCCTCTGTTCTCGAAGAGGGCCAGTGACAGTAGATGATGTCTTGAGTTGTTCATGAATTGGATGTAAGTGAGGCATAGCTGTAGGTTAAATCATCAGCCTCACTCTCTCCTCGAGTCATCGAAGTCCAGTGGCAAAACAAAGGTCAAAGTGACTGGTGATGGCCCAAGATGCCATAACTCTAAATAACTTGCCCAAGGTCACACAAGTAGTAAATAGCAGGGTTGCTGTTTACACACTAGTCCTCTGAATCCAAATTCGGTGTATATAACACTATACAGCTATTCCTGTTTATTTAAAAGGTTTCAGCCAATGAACATTTATCAAATGTTTGTCTCCTTATTGATGGAAATAATGAAGCGGCCATAATGAAATTAAGTCAACAAATCAAGTGAAGAAGCATATATGAATTACCTGCACAAAAACAAGGCAAAAACAGTCCTTGACTTCAAAGAACTCACAATTTAATGGTCATAGATTTAGAGGACAAATACCATCCTATTGTCTAAAATCCTGTAGGGAAATGACCTTAAGACCATGGAGAGGTCTCTTTAATGAAATTATTGTAATACAAGCACAACTGTAATGAGAAAAGGGATCAAAGCAATGCACATGGAAGTCTTCAGTGAATTTCCATTTTTAAAAGTCAAGTAGGTTATAAAAGCAAGGGTTTCAAAAGATGAATACACAAGAGTAACAAAATCCTAGAACACTGATAAATGTTCAGGCCAACGACAACTCTTAAAAACCATGCTCAAGGTAGTGTGTGTTCATCCTTCACTGCTGAAGAAGACCACGCCATCAGAAAAATGAGGACATGACTGGCACTTGACTTTGTTTTGAGCGAGGGAGGGCTATGCAGGTCACCAGCCTCACTTCTCCTTCAGAGTCATCTGAATCCAGTGACCTGATATTCATCAGGATGACTGGAGATGACCCAGGATGAGGCAATTGGGGTTAAGTGACTTTCCCAAGGTCACACATGTGTCAAGTGTCTGAGGTGAAATTTGAACTCAGGTCCTCCTAACTTCTGCACTGGTGCTCTATCCATTGCACCACCTAGCTGCCCCATTCAAGGTAGTAGGAAGACTACAGAAGGGATAGCAGAGATCCTTGGAGGGGTTAGGCCTATGATTATGAAGATTAGACATTTAGAGCTGGCAAGGACTTTAGAGGGCAAGTCCAGAAGCCTCATTCTGCAACTGAACAAAAACTACTCAGCTCCTAATTTACTGTTATGTTATGCTGTGTTTTCCCAAGCTAAGAGGGGGTAATATGTGGATTGGAAGGATTAAAAAAAAAAAAGTTTAAGAGATGATACAAACCCAAGATTAGTGTGAGGGGTATCCCTTAATGAATTCAAGTCACCCAAATAAACTATTTCCCTGGGTCCTGAAAGAATTGGTTAATGTTTTTGCCGAGTTTGCCAAAGATCATTGAAAAATCAAGGGTTTCACAGGACTGAAGATAGGCAAATATTCTGATTTTCAAATGGGGAAAAGGGTGGAGTCTGTAAACCAGTGAAGCCAGTGAATTCGACTTCAATTCTTGGCAAAATTTTAGGACATGCTATTAAAAGCACAGTTTATGAACATTTAGAGAGGGAAACGGTGATGCCTACAAGCCAGCATGACCTCATCCATGACAGATCATGCCAGACTAAATTTCCTTCTGACGGTTACTAGATTGGTAGATCATAAAAATCACATGGTGTACCTGCATTTCATAAAGGCATCTGACAACATCTCTCACACTCTTTTTGGAGATACAATGCTGAGATCGAGGCTAAAAAACAGTATATTCAGGAGGATTCCATAGTTAGAGAATCCTCTGTACCAACCACTAGGATTAGTGCTGAGATATAGATATGCAAAAGCAGAGATAATGCTTACATTCTAATGGGAAAGACAAGATGTGTGAGGGGTGATAGCCGGGTAGGGAACTTGGTCGTAAAATTTACAGGGATGTTGAGTAGGACCACAGCGAAGTAGATTGATTCACTCCATGACAAGAGAAGAGTTGAATGAAATTTAATTAGGATAAATTAGCACATACTTGGATTTTTAAAAAGCAAACTTCACAAGTATGAGAAGGAATTGAGAAAGTTTACCCTAGACAAGAGAAGACTTTGGAGGGACATGAGAACTGTCTTCAAGTATTAGAAAGGTTACCATACAGAAGAATGGTGAAACTTGTTTCACCTGAGAGTAAAAAATTAGGGACAATGAGCAGGTAGAGTTTTCAAAGGCAGAACCTTACTCTACATGCAAGAAAATTTTAAAGGAGATATCATTTAAGGTCTTTATTTTTTGTCAGCAGTGCTATCATTCTCCCAGGCACATAGACTTTCCATCTGAAATTGTCTTTGACTCCTCCTACTTCATGAGATCATAGATTCACATTATTTAGAGATGAAAAGACCTTAGACAGCTAGTCTAATCTTGTTTTACAGATTACCAAACTGTGGACCAGAAAAGTTCAATTCCTTAAGGTCACAGAAATAGCAAATAGCAGAACTGGGTTTTGAGCATGTATTATTTGAAGTGGTCAACGGACTGGTTGGCTTGGTTTATTTTTTAATTAATCCATAAGTATTTATTAATTATCTACTAGGTGTTAGTCACTGTGCTGAGTACCGAAGTCAGGAATATAAAAGTGGAACAAGTCCTTAGCCACTCCTCACCCCCATCCTTATATTGCCCAAGCACGCACAAGCTAATAAGTGTCTGAAGCAGGTTTCAGACTCAGGATTTCCTGACTCCAAATCTACTTGGTGCTAGTAGATACAGTACACACGCGTCATTGCTGTTCAGATGATTCAGTCATGTCCGACTCTTCATGACCCCATTTGGGGTTTTCTTGGCAAGGTACTGGAGTAGTTTGCCATTGTCCTCTCTAGCTAATTTTACAGATGAGGAATTGAGGCAAACAGGGTTAAGTGACTTGACCAGGGTCATGCAGCTGGTAAATGTCTGAAAGCCGATTTGAACTCAGAAAGATGAATCTTCCTGACTCCAGGTACTGCACTCTATCCGCTTTGCCAGCTAGCTACTCCAGTAAACATATAGTAGGTGCTTAATGAATATTTAACTGAGAAATTCTCCTGTTAAAATAATACATGTATCTAAGCTGCTGTAATGGTCATAATAGAGTAAAATGAGGATGTAGTAATCCATTTGTGACACTGACTAGGGCCTCAGTTTCTTCACTTGTACACTTAAGGTATTGGACTAAATGATCTCTAAGGCTCCTTCCACTTTCAGTATAAATTCATTTATTTGATCAGCCCACATTCCTGATATTGAGCAAACTGAAATTAGCACACCTTTCTGCTAGTATAGGAATAAGACCTTAGTCAAATGGTGATTGGACATGAAGATACTTCTTTCCCTTTCATTAGACATCATACTGCCATAAAACTGAAGAGCTTTTACGTGTGAAAACTAACACATGTTGCTTTTGGATGAAAAGATTTCCCACAGAAGCTCCTTTTTACTGAGTCTGATGTTGCACTCTCTCTCTTCTGCTGGACCTCACTCTTGCCAGCGTATGCAGTATATGAACAAAACTTCTCTTATGTTGATTTTCTCTTTGGTGATTGCAACAGTTTGAATTTCTCTTAACCTGTGGAATTTGGGATAACTTCTCTGCATCTTCCCAGGATGCCTTTCTCACTTTCCCTTAGAGGTTATTCCCTTGAGGGCATGAAATCAAGATGCATCAGTTTCAGATCATCCCCAAACATTTTTTTTTAGTGTGTGTGTCGGGGGGGGGGGGGTTCCCTTTTCCTTTCTGGTCCTGAGGATTGGGAGATTGAAGAGTTGTTCAGCTATTTCAAAATTGGGGTTTTCAAACTCCACTTTTTTCACAAGGGAAGTAGCATGGTACAGTAAATAAGGTACTTGGAGTCAGGAAAAGTTAGGTACAAATACCTCAGCTTTGTATCCCTAAGCAAGTCACTTAATTTCTCTGGGTTTCAATGTCTTATCTGGTAAGGGGTAAAGGAACAGGGATTTCTTAGGCATTTGCTATGTGCTAAGAGCTATGCTAAACACTTTACAGATAGTATCTCATTGGATTGTCATAACAACTGTGAAGTAGATGCTATAATGATCTCCTTTTTACAGTTGAGGAAGCTGAGGCTGATTAAATGACGTGCCCTGCATCCCATAGCTATTAAGTGTCTGAGGCAGGATTCGAATTCAGATCTTTCCAACTCTGGACCCAGTGTTCTAGTCATTGTGCTACCTAGCTGGTGTTGAACTAGATGGCTCCTAAAGATCCTTCCAACTCAAAATCTATGTGTCTTTGAGCCTATGACTCACATTGATGACTTCTCATTGCATTGCACCAGACCAGAAAGGGGTACAGTCACCCTCTACTCTTTGACCATCTGCTCTGCAGCCTTGCCAACCATGCTAGCCACAGTAGATACCATGCCCTGGAGGTTCAAATCTGTGCTCTCCAGATCTTCTACCCAAGGGCCCCTCTACTCTTATTGGTGATTGCCTCTCCAAATCCTTCCCCTCTTCCCCAGTGCTCTCCAATTCTGGAACCACAATCAAGTCAATTCTGTCTTTGTCAGTGAATAAGAACATATCCATCTACTTCCTTATAGCCCTACTCAGCATTGATGCAAATGTTAGGACCAAGCTCCCTTACCTGACTACCAGTCCTCCACGTGTCCTATTAGAACATAAGCTTCTTAGGGGAAGGCATTACTTCCGCTTGGCACAGAGTAAGCACTTAACAACTGCCTTTTAATTCATTCCAACTACCTCCCTTTACAGATGAAAAAATTAAGTCCCAAACACAGAATTGGAACAATGTGAGGCAGCCAAGGCTTTGCCTGAAGGTGAGACAATCTGTGGGCACATTTCTATAGGTGCTTCCACCCCTGCCTGTTCCACGATCAGGCTCTCTCTACCCCCTCAAACTCTTAACCTACCAACCAAAGCTATGCTGTGTTTCTTCCCCTCTGTGATCACAATTTCAGCAAAGTAATAACCTGGGGAATCCCAGGATGTGCTTCCTTTCCTACCAAGATGCATCTCCATACCTCAGGTGAACCTTCTTTGGTCCCTCCTCCAATATGCCCCAAGTGAAAATTGTGTGTAATGGTTCTACCAGAAAGCTTGTTCATCTTGGGCAAGGTAATCCAGCTAGTGGAAGAACAAACACTAGAACCCAGATTTCTTTACTTCCAAAACTGGTTTGCACTTATCATTATATTTCATTCCCAGGACTATGGAAGAAAAAACATAGTTCAAAACTGGTATGATATGATCATGATGGAATATTACTGTACTATAAGAAATGATGAGCTCATTAGAAAATACAGATTTGCATGAAATAATGAGCAAAATGAGCAGAAGCACAGAACGTTGTAAACGGTAATAGCAATATTGTTTTAAGAATAACTTTGAGTGACTAAGTCATTTTGTCTATTATAAATGACCAGATTAATTATAAAGGACTTATGACGGAAGATGCTACCTGTATCCAGAGAAAGAATTGATAAATAGAAGTATTCATAGAATGATTTTATATACATCTCTATATATCTCTGTCTCTGTCTCTGTCTATACATATTTGCATCTAATGGAAGGTATTTCAAGGGGAGGGGCAGGGAAGGAAAAAAGGGCAAATATATGATAATTTTATTATATACTTAAAAGAAATAACAAGTTGTACATAATAGATTTGTAGTTTCATGTGCAAAAAGCCCCTATTACATATCTTAAAAACTTTTAAGGCCAATAGTATTTTATTTTTTCCAATTTCATTTAAAGATAGCTTTCAACATTAATTTTTATATATTTTATGAACTTCAAATTTTTTCTCCCTCCTTCCCTCCCAATTGCCCTCCCTAAGATGTCAACAATCTGATATAGATTATACATGTGTAATCATATAAACATATTTCCACATTAGTCATGAAAAACATTCTTTATGCCAAGAAAAACCTCAGTTTAATTCCCCCCCAAACCCTGAGTGAAATCCCTTAATGAGTTTGTAGCCTCTTTCTGGAGACAAGATTCATGCCCATGAAACGGTCATCAAACAGAAGAAACATCTAGTGCAGGTTATGTGATATCAGTGATGTGGTCAAAGGAATTCAGAGGAAGTGGGAGATCAGTTGACAACTAGAGCAGACAAGGAAAGCTTCAAGCTGGGGGCAGACCTTGAGCTAGGATTGGTAGTATTTAGACTAAAGGAGGACTTTGCAGTTAGAGTGAACAACATGAACAAAGAGGTAGCTGAAGGAGTAAGTATAATGTGTTTCAGTAAGGTGGGAGGAGACCAGTCTATTCTGGAATTTCTGTGGGGAAGTAGGATGCGACAAAATGATAGGGATCCTTGAATGCTAGGCAGAGGAATTTAGTCTTGAAGTAGGGCAGTACATAGGGAGACATTATAGGTCTTGGAATAGTGTGAATGAAGGAAGTATGAGAGCAGTATGAAAGGAAAATGGATCTGGTAGTAAGTAATATCCAGGAGAGAAGAGAGAGATTGGAGTTGACCAGTGTAGGACCAAGGCTAATTCTACATAGGTAAAATTGTGAAGGACTGAAAGTTTGTCCCTGGTAACCTTGTACCTATTTTCACTGCCCCCTACCTTAATCTTATGCTCCAAATCTCTCCTACTTTGGTCCAAAGGCCTTTCTTGCAGGGCATTACTCATAGCTGAAGACAAGGTATTCCTTACAGAGTATTGATATAGTAGAAAAAATGCTAACTTTGACTTCACGTTCTAGGTTCGAGTCTCACTGCTGCCACTAACTGGTCATGTGATTAGCAATTTTCCTTCCCTGGGGTCTTAGTTTTCTCAGCTCTTTAAAGAGTTAAGACAAGAGTATTGGACTGAGACATTTCTGACATTTTATATTTTAAGACCCTCCCAGTTCTAAAATTCTATGTTCTAAGGCCTTTTTCTGCTCTAAAATTCTATTTTCTGACTTTCTAATAATGTTATTTCCCTTCTATCTAATTCTGTTTTAGCTTCATTATTCCTCCTGAAAGTATTTACAGTATAAAAGAGAATTTTTTAAAAAGCCTCAAAACCCAGAGGGATGAATAGTTTTCTAATAGCAGAATTTAAGGCACATTAAGGACATTGGGGCACAAAATCTTTTGACAAATGAGTCCACCTTAGTACCTCTCAAATTACAATAAAAAAGACTTAGAAATAAAGTGGATACTCATCAGTTGGGCTGAAAAAGTTTTTGTTTATGAATGTAGTAAAATATTATTGTGTTATAAGAAACTATGAATATGAGGAATTCAGAGAAACATTGGAAGACCTATTTAAATTGATATGAGAAGTAAGCAGCCAGCACAAGGAGAAGGCTAATGCACAATGATAATGATAATATGAATGAAACTAACATTGAAAAGTGGCTAAACTCTGATAATTTGTAATGACCAGTCTTTCTTGGACTCAGAGAATATATGATGAGAAGCATTTTTCTCTCTTTTTAAAAAAATTTCAGCAGAGATTTGGAAGATTACAGATGGATAGTGTTGCAGACTCACTCCCTTTGTTGGTTCATTTTCCTTAGCAATTTTCTTCCCTAAGTGTAAAAGTGTATGGCAGCTGGAGATAATTAATATCACAGGCAAACTAGTTGTTTCCTTTTAGCTAGGCTGCACCTTCAGAATATGGGGAGCACCACTGTCTTCCAATTCCTCCCTTAGCTCACCATCAAGGAATAAGTTTTCTTGGGTCAACACCTACTATGTCCTTCACTCCAGTAGAAGAGGGAGCTCTTTGAAGGGAGTTGCTGAGAGAGGGCAATGGTGAGGGTTGGGGACTTGCCCTAAGCTCATTACTTCTGAGAGAAGCATTCTCCTCTTTACCAAGCCTCCTACCACTTAACTATGATTACTCACTGCTCAGGCATTATCTGTGGTTAATGTTCCAGATTTATGTATTTTAATTTTTTTGCTGCAATTCAGAAGCTTATAAATTATGAATAAATCAAAATTCTTTGAGGTTCTTTCTCAAGCCTCCAACTAGGATAGAAAGCTAGTATTGTACCTAAAATGCAGGTTCAAATGACAGCTCTTTTTGTATCTCTGTGCCAAGGTCAGACATTCACTTACTGGTTTGTTTTTTCTGTTTGCATTTCCCTGTTTGCAAATGAAATGGGGAGAGGTGAATCTTCATTTGTAAATAAAATGTAATTTAAAAAGTAAAAAAAAAGTTAAAATTTTATCAATCTGGCAAAAATTAAAATATCTTAAACAGAAATCAGAAAGGTAAATTTATAAAATAGAATAAGCTTTGGAATTAGCTTTACCCCCACTTAGGCAAAGAGGAAGGGAGGAAGGGGAGACCATATTTTATAGTGTAATAACTATTTTCCTAGATGGAAAGTTGTTAACCACCAGAAACTTACCCCACTTCAAGTGTCCCATTCTGTCCACCAAATCCAATCAACATTTGTTAAGCTTCTACTATGTGCCAGGCACTATGCTAAGTATTGGGGATATAAAAAATGACAAAAAAATAGTTCCTGCCAACAAGGAGCTTACAATTTAATGCAGTGAAGACAATGTGCAAATAAATATATGCAAAACAAGCTACATACAAGATAAATAGTATCTAATTGACAGATGGTAGGCACTAGAATTAGGAGGAATTGGGGAAGGTTTACAGTAAAGGATGAGATTTTAGTTGGGACTTAAAGGAAGCCAGGGAGGTCTGTAGGTGGAACAGAGGAGGGAGAGCATTCCGGGCTTGGGGGACAATCAGAGAAAATGCCCACAGCAGAGAGATGGAGTGTCTTGTTCATGAAACAGCCAGGAGACCAGTGATGCCGAGTGGAAGAGAATGGACAGGGGGAGTAAAGTCTAAGACTGGAAAAGTAGGAAGGGTTATGAAGGGCTTTGAATGTCAAACAGAACATTTTTTATTTGATCATGGAAGCAACAGAGA
Organism: Notamacropus eugenii; assembly: GCF_028372415.1. NCBI lineage: Eukaryota > Metazoa > Chordata > Mammalia > Diprotodontia > Macropodidae > Notamacropus > Notamacropus eugenii. Next base: position 65,770,966 of record NC_092872.1, read on the forward strand.
AAACCTGGAGTTTGTTGAGTAAGGCGTGACAGGATCACATCTGCATTTTAGGCAAAAAAAATTAATGGCTGACTGGAGGACAGGTTGGAGTGAGGAGAAACTTGAGGCAGACTGAGCCACCACAGGCAGCTGAAGTAGTCAGATTCTCAATCTTCAGCTTCCCAATCACTGGATTTATAACACACAAAACTCCTGCTGGAGCTCCTTCTGCAGACTTCCATTCAAAATTTCACATTCTGCTTTTCTTACTCTGTAACTACCAGTCTATATCCAGACTCACAGGCCTATAGCTATCTAGCCAGGTCAGAACCCACAATATTCTGTCCCTCCCAGATTAAGGGGAAAATTCTGGACTGCATATCCCATAATCTCACACAGCTAATCCTTAATGACTTCTCTATGCCTACATAGGTTCGTCTCCAAAAGCCTATTAACAATGGGGAAGATTACATGGGTGGAGGCAGGGTGGGGGGAGGGGGGCAGGGGGGGTAAGGGAGGTGAGGGGGGTGGGGGGAGGGGGGGAGGAGGGGTTACGGACACAATACATACCAGGAAAAGAAAAGAATATTTAAAAAACAAAAGGCATCAATAAAATGTAAAAACACACTCCCATAAATTTGTTTTTTTGTTCAGTCATCCTGTCTGATTCTTTGTGACCTCATTTGGGTCATTTTCTTGCCAAAGATACTGGAGTGGTTTACTATTTCCTTCTCCAGTTCATTTTACAGTTCAGATACTGAAGAAAATAGGGTTAAGCGACTTGCCCATGGTCTCACAGCTACATTAGTGTCTGAAGCCAGATTTGAACTCACAAAGATGAACCTTCTTGACTTCAGTAGGTACCACCTAATTGCCTTATTACTTCAAATCAAATATAAAATCATCTTTTAGGTTATCAAAAGCCTTTAGAACCTCTTCTCATCTTTCCAATCGCTTATATTTTATACCCCTACACATAACTCTAAAATCCATTGATACTGGCCTTCTTGTGGTTTGTGAATGCAACATTTCCTGAATGTGTCTTTTCACTATCTGTCCCTCATCCCTGGGATGCTTTCTCCTTAACACTGCTTCATGGCTTCTTTCAAGACTTAGCTCAAATTCCAGCCTCTGTAGGAGACATTCACATGCGCATTGCTAATGCCTTGACCCTGAAATTACCTTCCATTTTCATAGTATATAGACCACTTAACCTCAATTGCCTCATCCTGGGTCATCTCCAGTCATTCTGATGAATATCAGGTCACTGGATTCAGATGGCTCTGGAGCAGAAGTGAGGCTGGTGACCTGCATAGCTCTCCCTCACTCAAAACAAAGTCAAGTACAAGTCATGCCATTATTTCTCTGATGGCATGGCCTTCTTTGGCAATGAAGGTTGAACGCACACACACACACACACACACACACACACACACACACACACACACACACACATATAGATCTTGTACATACAATTTTTCTTTGCCATCTCCCCCATTAGAAATGTAAACTTATGCACAGTTTTTGCCTTTCTTTGTATCCCCAATGCTTAGCATGGTTCCTAGCCACATAGCAAGTGCTTGATAAAGGTTTGTTGAATGACTGACTGACATTCATAGATAGTCATCTACTCATAAGGTAGATTCTGACCAAAGAACCTTTCTAAATAATGGTACCATTCTAAAAAATGGTGCCATCTGAAAAGCAGAACATTTAGATGTAAAATGAATCATAGGTTTAGCCCTTTGGAACATTTAAGATTAGAAAATCTATAATTTGACATAGTTTTGTATATACATACAGTCAGTTTTCTACATTCTCATGTTAAATTTTTGTGACTTCAGGCATTCCCATGATTTTATTAGTAACCACATTTTCACTTTCATATTGGCAACCAAGGCTATGCACAGTCAGAGAAAAAATAAGAGGTGGAATACATACAAGTTTGTGGAGTAGCCCCTATTCTATCAGGAGCTTCACTGGTCTTGCTCACTGAACCATTGAGAGTAAAGAGCTTGCCATGTATTTGCTGCGTATTTTCATTATTTTGCCTTTTAAAACTCAAGTTTTGTATCATAATTATTCTCCCAAAGCCTAGTGCAAGTCCTTTGGACTCTATGCCCAAGTGTGTAAAGCCAGTGACGTGGCTTCATGCAGGAATGTCTGCAGCTGCTATTGGCCATGATTTTGATGTTAATGAATCAATGATTCATATATAGGAGTATTTATGGTACTGTAGCTATCGTGTTATGACCAGTGAATATTGTCTGAAATTAATGGGGTTTTTTTTATTGAGATGTTAGCACAAAACGTCACAGCATTCTAAGGAATTACTAGTGAGAAAAAACGTTTTTGCATGTTACCAATTTTATTTCATGTACCGCATTTTGTGGGTTATTTCAGGGTTACTATGTTAGGATAAGTGCATATTACCAGAATTAATGTTTTATTACAAAGAATTGTATGCAGAAAAGTGTATTTGCAGCAATCTCTAGCTAAAGATTACAGTTTTGGGTGGTGATGGGAACCTAATCCCCCATTTCCCTTAAGTTCTCATAAGTATCAACAATTATGTTTTTTACTTTAGTGTCTTTTTTTAAGTACTAAAATTTATTTTAAATTTAAATACAAAATGAGAAAAGAAAAAATTGCATGTACACATGCAATGTGTAGAACATATGAGAGCATTCAATAATATTTCATTCAATTTCCATTTCAAGAAAACCTATATAATAAATACTACACATCATTATCAAGCTTTCCATCTTTGCTTCCTTGTAAGTTTTCTTTTGTCCTCTGCTGTGCACTTTTAATTTTATTTTCCCCTCCCTCTAAGAAGGCTACAATTAAGCGTAGGTATATATATGTATATATATATGTATATACACGTATATATGTATATATATACATGTATATATGTATATATATTTCACACACATATACATGCATATACATAGCTATCCATATATACACAAATGCATATATGTAAGACCATATTATGCTTATTTCCATTTGTCAGCTGTTTCTCTGAAGATAGAGAGCATCTTCCATCATAAGTCTGCATTTTTCTAAATCCACCAGCTCCTCATTTCCTACACCACAACAACATTCCAACCCAATCCTATCTGAGAGATTATCTATGAGAGTTTTCCCCCAATGTTCTGCATTCCCTTTATTCTTGGCAACATAGGTTTTATTTCTATAGGGAAAACTTATCTTAAAATAATCAAAATTATCCATTTTACACTTAAATATGGTTTTCACCTTATAATATGGCTTTAGCATCATTTTCTAGGAACTTCACCACCATGAACGTTGAGGATTGACTGTACCTGATACATCCTGCCCAGAGATTTTTTCATTTCTACTATTTCTATTTCTACTATTCCTAACAATATAATACTTGAAGAAAAAGATTCAAACTGAGTATACATAATATGCTGTGCCTCTCCCTTCACTCGAAGCATCATTCTGCATATTTGTAACAGAAGGGCCACCAGGGAGTTGGAATAGCAACTGTCTTTTCCATCAAAATCGCAAATAAACTCCAAAGCGACACCTGGGTTGCACTTTCATGAAAGAATCCATTTTCCAAACCACACACAGGACAACATTTTTCTTCATGTCAGCTCCTAATTGCTCCATCACTTTTTAGGTTTTCATGTATATGTATATGCATTGTAGGCATTTACTTCACTGCCTATGCTAGTCAGTGAAGTTACTGTTTGCCATTCTATCGATCTAGATCTGTGTATGAAAGGATGTTTTTCTGGGAAGCTGCCTATGAAAAATACCTGCTCTGTTCTAACAATATGTTACTTCTGCAGTTATCCATCACCTACTTCTAGCCTGATGGGCAGTCAATGAGGAGATGCAGTGGACATTTCCTAGGGTTGTGATCCGGTGACTAAGGTGATAGACACCATTGAAATCTGCAGAGGGTTCACTCAAATTGGCTTGATACTTTAATAGTATAAAAAAGAAAGTATAGAAGATTCCAGACCTAATACAGAGCTTCCATATCACTCACATGAACTACTTCCATAGCCTTCTAACTAATTTCCCTGTCTCCCATCTTTCATTTTGCTTCTGTTTATTCAAGAGTTCTCTAAAATATGGTGCCCCAGAAAGAACATAGTTCTGCAGATAGACCCCGCCCACAGTGGAGTATACCTCCACTGTATCCCTCTCTTCATGTAACGACATCATTTCGGCATTGATGGATATCATGTGATACTGTTGACTTTAGTTCGCAGACAGTCCCCTCTTTTCATTTTCCTTGGCATTCATTGCAAGGCTCAACTCGCTTTGGGCATCAACACTACTAAAAATATTCTTGTAGAGCCCTGCCATTCTTTTATAATTATTCCCAGTCAATTGCCCTTTCTTTATTCTTCTATGTATATTAATCTCAGTCAATTGATGAATTCCCTCGGCAGCCATATTTATCTTTTTTGGACAGTTCCTCCCATTTTCTCATGAGAATTATTTGTGTTTGTGTCATCAGTGTTTTGTACTTGAAAGCATCTCCTCCTTCTTGAGCTGATTTTCCCTGCAGTATCTTGTGCCAAGGAATCTGCCTATTCTTTCTCCAAACTCTTTGAAATCTATTTCCTCTTAAAGTTTAGGGAATATACGTGACTAAACATTTACCTTCTTCCTCTAACTATCTCTTACAAATTCAAAGACAAAGCAGAACTTTCTAAGGTTCCAATCATTTTGAATATTTATTTTCTTTTTATAATCATAAATTTAACAGATATGAGCATTCAGTAGACAAAATAATTGTATATGAAACTGTGACCTTCATTGTTTGCCTTTAAAACTCAAGTTTTGTTTTCCCCAATGCATAGTACAAGTCCTTGGTAGTTACTACATATATTTAAACTTAAATTGATAGTAATAGAATTACCTTGTTTGTGTGTAAACTTCTGAACTTTCTTTTCCTTTCTTCTGTATTTTTTAAAATGTTTCATTAATAGTCTTCTTTTTTTAAATCCCTATAACTACCCACCCATTCCCATCAAATACACACACACACACACACACACACACACACACACACACACACACACAACTTGGGAACTAAACTAAACTTACAAACTTGGATCTAGTTCCAAATTGCTTTACAGAATGGTTGAAACAATTTACAGCTCTACCAGCAGGGTTTGATTATGCCTGTTCTCCCACAGCCCTTCCAAAAATAGTCATTTTCTTTTTTTGTCATTTTCACCCATCTGATGGGTGTGAGGTAGAAACTCAAAATTGCTTTAATTTGTATTTTTCTTATTACTACTCATTTGAAGCAGTCTTATATGATTATGGATAGCTTTCATTTGTTCATTTTTAAAAAATATTTCCTGTTTACATCATTGACCAAAATTTATCCGGAGGAATAGCTCTAGTTCTTATATATTTATATCAATTCCCTAAATATTTAGGATATCAAACTTTTATCTAAAAATTTTATAAATATTTTCCCCAGTTAACTGCTTCCCTTTTCATTCTTACTACATTAATTTTTTTTGTGCAAAAGTTTCTTCAATATTATCTAATTAAAGTCATTTATCTTTGACGATCATCTCTACCTTTTCTTTGGTAAAGAATTCTTCTCCTTTCTATAGCTGTGAAAGGTAATTTTCCTCTAATTTGTTTATAATATTTAAGTGATATATCTGTTGAAAATTCATCATGGTATATTATTGGTAAGAGATGTTGTCCATTTAAAACTAATTTCTATCAAATTGTTTTTTGGTTTTCCCAGTAGTTTCTATGAAATAAGGAGTCTTCGCCTCAATCTTTCGTGTCCTTATTTTTATCAAACGTTATGCAGCTATGTTTGATTGTCACTGAACCTTATGTACCTAAACAGTTCTGTTGACCATATTTTCTATTTTTTAACCAGTCCCATATAGTTTTGTTGATTACCACTTTGTAATATCGTTTGAGATCCAGCACTGCTAGACCTCCTTACTTCCTACCCTTTTCATTATTTCCTTAGAGATTCTTGAACTTTTGTTTCTATAGATGAATTTGGGTGGATTTTATTGGTAATTTTATCTACTTCTTTGGAAGTTTGAATGGCATGACACTGTTTGTAAATTATTTTATATCAACATTTTTATTATATTAGCATGTCCCAAACACGAGAAGTTACTATCTCTCCATTTTTAATCTCTATTTTTATAAAGATAAAGAATATTTTGTGCTTTCAGATCTGTTTACTTTTACAAAAATAAACAGTAGTTTGTATTTTCAGGTGTGTTTATTTTTGCAAAAATAGTTTGTAGTTTTGTTCACATAATTCTCAGATAACTTATAATGCTGAGTTATTTTGAATAGTTTACCTTACTGTCCTTTTTCAGTGAAATTTCTTGTGTTATTGCTTTTCTATTTTTAAGTTGCATGCCCAATTCATTGTTGGTGGTGTTTCTCTTTCGTTGATCAAAGTGTTTAAAGATATGGCTTTGGCTGAATTTTAAAAATTTTGGTATTTTGTCTCTTTGTTGTCATTTTCTTGGATGAAATTTTCTATTGATGTTATGATTTGTTCTTTGACCCATATTATTTAATCTACATTTAATTTGATTGCTAACATTTTCACTTCTTCAACCAGTTTCTCCTTATTGGTCTAATCAGGCCTATGATAACAACTTCTCCAACTTCTGAAGAATACACTTAACCTAGAAGGAAGAATTCCTCAGCTGCTTTGATTTTTTAAAAGAAATAAAGACAATTATCCAAGCAACAAGTGTCTGGATAGTGGAAATCTCCTGTTACCATTATATGTAATATCCATCCAGCTTTTTGATCTGCCTTCAGAATTGGTCAACAAATCCCTCCCTTTGGCTGGGTCATCTTGACTTCCATCACAATATTCCTTTTGTAGTAACCTCCTTTGATCCTTACCCAAGTGCTTTCCAACATGTTTTCCACCTCCAATTCATGGATTTCCAAATAAAAGTATAATTTTTTAATATGGAACACTACCTTATATATCCTTTTAGTCTAATTTTTTTAAAAAGAATAAGATATATACTCTTCCATTGTGGTATACTAGTATGGATAGTATACTAGTCATGGGTCACATACCACAAAGTTTTAATCATATTTAGGAAGTCAAACTTTTTAACGAACAAATAAGTTCATTAGTTTGCTTTATTACCTACACTCTGTGCTTCTGTGTGCAGACATCTGTACACAATCAAAATTTGTACAGAATCAAGATTTGCCAACATTCCTTGACACTAAATAGTCCTTTCCATGTTAACTATGATTTTCAACCCCTGGTTGACTTGCAAAATACACTTCAAACTATGAAAGTCACGTATAGACAGAAAGGCAGTAACTATGGGAACCCCCACACCAAGAGGATCAAGTATGGATGTGGATCAAACTTGCACATGAATAGTCTCTTAACGAAGCCCCTTTCTCATCATCCAAGCGACCTATTGGTTAGGACTCCCAGTCTCAGCACAGTTTCACCCAGTCTTCCCTTGACCTATGTTATACTAGAACCATTTAGATCTGCCCTTACACCTCTTAAATATTTACTTATCTCAATTAATTAATGGATTCCACATCAAACAAATTTTAGAAGCACAAAGTTACTTCTAGTCAACTTAGTCCATTAACAAGGATATGGTTTTAAGGAAAGATTATCTTCCATTATCTTGTATGTATACAAGATATATGTTATATTATATATATGTATACAAGATATATATATGTATACATATATATATGTATACAAGATATAATTCCCATTATATTGTAGCAATCTCCATGAGGAGAAGGACTATGTTTGTCTTTTTATCACCAGCACTTAGCACAGTATCTAGCACACAGTAAGTGTTTAATAAATACTTGCGGATGGATTGATGTATGGAGTAGCATGCCAATTTCATGTCCTTAAATTGATTTAACACCTATTTTAACCCTCCAACTTCCTTGAGTGGAGGAATGGTGTCTACCACTGCAGAGATACCATGATTTTCGAGAGGGAAAATATCAACAGTGTCCAGGAATCTCGCATTTCCGAAAGTTCCTTCAGAGAAGCAAGCAGGGCAGGTCTATCCTAAAACAATTGAGTTTAAAAGACATATAGGTATTCTTACCATACTGAATATGGTCAATTGTATATGAACTTCTTGATCAAACTTATTAAATATCATGTGTCTCCTAATGTTAACTTGTCATCAGACTGTGTTTCCTGTATTTCAGTGGAATCTCCATTGCCTTCAGGGAAAAATATAAAATTTTCTGTTTGGTGTCCAAAGTTGTTCACAACCTACCTATCCAAGTTTATTATGCATTACTCTCATCTAGCCTTGCAATTCCTCTTCCATGGTATTGTCTTCCTTATTTATACTTTTGCATTGCTTTTCTCCCATGCCTAGACTGAACTTCCTTCTCAACTCTACCTCTTAAAATCCCTAGTTTCTCTCAAGGAATCTTCAAAGGAATTCTTCATAATATCCTTGAGGATGATATTATCAGCTGGATGGACCATAAAAAAGTTAAGTGGATTCAGAAATTACCCAAAGAATACTCATTAATGAGTCCATAGTCCAAATAAGATAATGTAAATAAAATACTTTGCAAATCTTAAAGTGATGGGGGAAGGAATGAGCTAATCAGGGTCCTGCTCTACCTCCATCTCCTCCAGCACATAACCTACTGGAATATGTATGAGTTGAGTTTCCTTGGTCACTTTTTTTGGGGGGGGAGGGGGTAGCATATGTTCAATAGAGCAGCTAGGTGGTGCAATAGAGCGCTGGGCCTGGAGTCAAGAAGACATCTTCATGAGTTCAAATCCAGCCTCAGACACTTACTAACTGTGTGACCCTAGGCAAGTCACTTAACTCTGTTTGCTTCAGTTTCCTCATCTGTAAAATTGGCTAAAGAAGAAAATGACAAATCACTCCAGTATGTTTGCCAAGAAAACCCTAAATGGAATCATGAATGGTTAGACATAACTGCAAATTAACTGAACTAAATATGTTGAGTGCTGAAACATTTTGGAACAATGCAGTCAATTCCCTAGTCCCAGTGAAGGAAGCAAAAAGAAGGAGCCACATGAGAGGATGGCCTGCTGAGCCAGGAAGAGCAGTCTACTCAGTAGCTGTTAAGAGAAGTGACTTTGTCCTCTGGATTTCTCTTCCCATCTGCTGACTGGATAGGATATGTATATGTGGAAGCTCTCTCAACCATGTGAAGCCTGAGAGAATTTACATAGGAGAGGAAACCATGGCCTGAAGCTTTATGTCTAGACTATAATTTCCATCCATGCTAGAATTTTATATGTTTTCTCCAGCTTTTCCAGCACAGAAAGCATTTATTAGATGTTTGCTGAATGAATGAATGAACTACAGCAAAAAAAAAATTTATAGATATGCAGGAGGAAAGGCAGACTCTTCTTAGTTATTTCTTGAAAGCTTACCCAAATCTGATCTAGATAATGTGTTATGTCATTAAAAGAAATCTACTCAAGGTAATTAAGAGATCAGCTTGTGAGGCCTTGTTACAGCATTAGAAAATCAAACCCTAGCCAGCAAATAGAAAATCCCTTCGCTGTGATCCACATCTTACCCGGAGGTGTCTGGTTTCCTGGAATGTCTCTAAAAAATTATAAACAACTTTCTAACAGCATGGTAATACAAACTTCACATTTACCTAGCATGGAAAAGACCTTTGGTCCTGATTGGCCTTCTCAGCTACCTCCATACTCAGGGAGATCAGAATCTATCCTAAATCTGTCTTTTTCTTTCTTTTCCCACTGCCACCACACTAAAACAATCCCCAACCCTTCCCTTACCATACCCTTTGATTATTACAATAGCTTCCTAAGCAAGTCTTTCTTCTTTCATGTTCCTTACCACACCATTCTTTGCAGCAATAGAAAACAAATCTCTTTACACATGAAATTGGTGACTTTAACCCTTTGCCCAGTCAAATATTTGGGAGTGTCCCATCGGGCACATAACTATTATTTTACCTGGCATGCAATACTTCTATAATGTACCGCATTACCTTTACAATTTTATTTAATATTAATCTCCTCTATACTCCAGCCAAACCAGACTGCTTTCTACATCCTAAACACAACTTGTACTATCCTACTTCCATACGTTTTTTCATGCTCCTTCCCTAGGCCTTGAATGTCCTCTCCCTTTCCTTCACCTGTTCAATGCCTACCCAACTTTTAAACTCTAACTCAAAAATCACCTCTTTCATGACACCTTCCACGATATACTGTCAGAATAATCTCTCCACCTCAGAGCTTATATAAAGCACTGAGTTTTGTACTATTTAATATCAACATTATTTTGTATCAGAGTTAGCTTGTTTGCATTTTATTTCATCTTTTTTCCACCTACCTCACTGCTATAGATGGCAAGCTTTTTGAGAAGAAGGATCATCTATAATCTATCTTCTATCTGTTGCATTTCCCCCATTATCTTACACTGTGCTCTGCACTTAAGTAAGTACTTAATAAGTGTTTGCATTGGAACAAGTGGTGAAGTAGAGGCATCTTCAGAAAGAAAAAAATAACTACTGTTACTTTTGCCATCTCCTTCCATTTCCTCCCAGCTTCCCATTGTAGACAGAGCAGCTCAACTCCCTCTTCTAGGATTCAAGTACTTCTGTTCTCCTTTAATTGTTGTTGGTGAAAAGAAACTCCAAAGAGAACTGTGTGAACAGATGCAGAGTGAAGAGAGCAGAGCTAGAAGAACCAGATACACAATGACCATAATAGCAGAAATGAGACGACTCCAAAAGGCAGTTGAACTCAAACTGAATGCAATGACCATTTGTGGTCCCATAGAATAGGTAATGAAAAATTCTTTGTTCTGCTGGAAGGAAGTAGTGGGTTCTGTGGGTATGGAATGTTGTACACACTACCAGACACAGTCATGGTGACATTTTATTTCGGGTAATTATTTTTCTTTGTTTCGAGTGAAAATTTTATGGATGAGAAGGTTGATATATCAGAAAATGGCCCCAATGTGAGAAAGCAAAAAGCACTAATTAAAATTTTTTAATGAATATATGAAAAGAAAACTAGGGGGAAAAAAACTATAGTAACAACTATTCGCATTGTCACCCTATCAGGATAAAATTCACTCTAGCTCCCACTCACAGATTTAATCTCTGAAACACAATATTAGACATCTGATAGAAGTTGTTTGATGATGATGGCCCAGCATGCACATTATCATCGTGACTTTAGCAACCTACCATAATGATGCTTAAAAACACACAATGCATTTTACATATATGATCTTGTTTCATCCTCAGAACAACCATGTAAAATAGGTAGGTGCTATTACGATCTGTTTTAAGTGAGGCTTAGAGAGATCAAGTGACTTGCCCAGGGTCATATGACTAGGGAGTAGCCAAGGCTGTATTCCAATCAGTTCTTCCTGACTCCAAGTTCAGTATTCTATCCACCATGATATGAAGACTTTGTCCTTTTTTTCTCAACACTTCTCAACATATTTTGAGGATATGATCCCTTCCAACTCTAAGATTGTACAATTCTAAATTTAAATACATTTACACAGTACTTTATTCATACACATAGAATAAATCATTCTTTATAACCAAATTTTAAAACAGTCACTGTATTCCTGGCCCTTCTCCACCCACTATGCCCCAGCCTGAATATACTCACAGAATCAGTACTGAAAAGGACCTTAGTTGGAATCCATCTGGCCCAACTCCCCACTCGGTGTGGGAATCTCTTCCTTTATATCCCTGGCATGTGTATGTACTTCTAGTGAAGGTAAGCTGACTGCATTCCAGAAGTGGTTAGTTCTAATTATTTGAATGTCTTTAGCTCTTTGAGAGTGGTGGTTTTTAGTTGTTTGTTTTTGTATTCTCTAGCACAGCGACTGACACATAGTAGGGGCTTCATAAGTTTGCTGCTTGGTTAATTCTTTTTTATATTGAGAGGAAAGTAGATCCTAGTTTTGCCTTCTAGACTAGTACAGGACTAGTCCCTCCCTCTGCCATATGATGCTCCTTCAGATATTTGAAAAGAATGATAATTTCAGATTTCAGGCATAGCCAATGGGGGAATTTATTTTGCTTGACTGAGAATATTTATTATAAAGGGTTTTTTTTTTCTTTCAGTTTCGATGGGGAGAAAAAAGGAAGGAGACATTGGGGAAGGGAAGGGAAGCTACATATTGAATATACTATATACTTGAAAGAAGTAAGATGCGCATATGCAATAGAGATTCATAGTTTTATGTACCATGCTCTCTCTGTTCTACCATTATATGGAAGCACTCATTCTAGCTGATCTATGTTTGGTCCAGAATTGTTGTGAAAAAAATAAAAATATTAACAAAAAGCACAAGAAAGAATGATCACATCTCCCTGTTGTCTTCTCCAGGATAAACACCCTTCATCCCTTTAACAATTTCTCAAACTACATGCTTTCCTGCCCATGTTATTTGACAAGGTCTTTTCCAGGTCTCTGTAGTCACTTTCTTGTATAGAGACTATAGAGGATTTTGTTTCTATCTCAAAATAGCAGAAAAAAAAAGAACTCTAGATTCAATTCAACAAATATTTATTAAATGCCTTCTGCACACAGAACACAGTGCAAGGCACTGTGAAAAATACAATGGTTAGACAAGATACTACTTCAGCCAGTCAAGCTCACTTGGAATTTCAGTTCTTTCATCTATCTTGCCATGACCTGCTGCCAGCTCTGTATCATCCACAGGCTGACAAGCATGATTTGCCTCCATCTGAGTTACTGATAGAAAATGGTAACCAAGATGGGTCAGAGCTCTGAGTATTTCCAATATGCACATCCCTCTGGGGTGACCCCCATTCAATAATTAACGTGCTTTGGGCTTAGTATTTTGAGAAACTGTGGTATTATTTATCTCAAAATGATTGGTTTGGCTCCCTGCTTGTCTTGTTTCAATCTCAAGAGTTGAAATTGTACACTTAGCACATTTTAGGTTTTGAGATTTATCTGGTTGTTGTCCTTAGTCCTCAAAGAGGACCAAAATGACATCACCATTGTAAAGTGAAATTTCACAGTGTCCAACTATGGCTGATCAGACCAATGTGAGCTCGGAATGCTCTACCGCAGGTTGGGTACAGATAGTCCATTTGAATATTTGGGGTGGATATCCCAAATTTGCACATCCTGCATTTACTTTGTGCTGTCTCAATTCTGCTTTACTCAAAGAGCACAGCAGCTTTTCTTATGTGGGTACGCCATGCTGAGCAGTCCTGTGCCAGTGTCTCTCATGTTGCACGGTCAAATCCAAAGTTCTTGAGAGAGACCTTGAGAGTGTCCTTGTATTATTTCTTCTTGCCACTATGTGATCACCTGCCCTATGCAAGTTCTCCATAAAAGAGTCTTTTTGGCAAGCATACATTTTGCACTTGAACAACATGGCCATCCCATTAGAGTTGCGCTCTCTGAAGCATAGTTGGAATGCCTGGCAGTTCAGCTCAAGCAAGGATTTCAGTGTCTGGTACCTTATCCTGCCAGGTGATCCTCAGAATGTTCCTAAGACAGTTCAAATGGAAGCCATTCAGTTTCCTGGCATGGTACTGGTAGACTGTCCATGTCTCACAAGCATATAACAATGAGGTCAGCACAACAGCTCTGTAGACCTTCAGTTTGGTAGTCAGTCTAATACCTCTTCTCTCCCAAATCTTTCTTCGGAGCCTCCCAAATACTGAGCTAGCTCTGGCAATGTGTGCATCAACCTCATTGTCAATGGGTACATCCCTGGAAAGTACACTACCAAGATAAGTGAACTTATCCACAGCATTCAAAACTTCTCCATTGGGTAATGTCTTTTGATTTGTGTGTAAATTGGATTTAAGTGAGGTAGAGTTGTGTGAAGTCATCAGCCTCACTCTCACTCTGTCCTCTAGAGTCGTCATAGTCCAGTGGCAGGACAGAGTCAAGATGGCTGGTGATGGCTCAGGATGCAGAGGATGACCTTGGTATCTTCAGTGTCTAACCAAGCTCTAAGCATTCCCCATCGCCTGCTTTATCTGCCTTCAGGGCCATTTAGAACAAATTGTTCTCATTTGCCCATTCCACTAGATGAAGTCTTCACATGCTTTGGGTAGACATCCCCTTAACTCACCAATGGGATTGAGAACTCTTGGTTACCCTCAATCTGGTTTGACCCATCTGCTGAAACAATTTACTAAGTGTGGCCGCTGCATATGCTGCAGCTTCTTGGACACCCCTGAGATTAATCTAGGCCCTAGGTAAAGGAAAAATAAAGATCCATGGTTTCTGTCTTTGAATGTGTAGCACCTGCAGCTTTGCTGCTTCTCCTACTTTGATATTGTAGTCAGATTTTAGTAACTGGAGACTTGCCTTGTTCCCTATAACCAGCTTCTCTCTAGGCTGTTGTTGTACAGTCATTTTTCAGTTGTATCTGACTCTTTGTGACCCCATTTGGGATTTTCTTGCCAAAGATACTAGCGTGATTTGCCATTTCCTTCTTCAGCTCATTTTTACAGATGAGGAAACTGAGGCAAACAAGATTGAGTGATTTACCTAGGGTCACACAGATGGTAAGTGTCTGAGGCCAAATTTGAACTCAGGTCTTCCTGACTCCATGCCTAGTGCTCTATCCAGTATGCCACCTAGCTGCCCAATATATCTTTTACTCAGTACCAACTATTTGGAAGGTAGAGAAATATAACTGATCATCATAAGAGTTCAATTAACAATTCATTTATTCACTCCATCATTCAACAAGTATATTCTTGTATATTCTTCTACACTTGTAGAGGTCTTTGGCATTGTGCTGGACACTATTCTAGTTTCCTATATAGGCAAGTAATTTCTCCTTCTTCCCCAAAAGATTAACAATACTGGGCAGAGATGGTGTGTGTGTGTGTGTGTGTGTGTGTGTGTGTGTGTGTGTATGTGTGTGTGTGTGTGTGTGTGTGTGTGTGTGTGTGTGTGTGTGTCCTTGGGGTGGGATGGGAAATCTAAATTCTTTGCCTCTATTGGTAACTTGAAGCCTAATGTTGGAAAATATAACACTGGAGCCAACACCAACGGTTTTGTTTTTCTACCAATGCAAAGAGGCCAAAAATAACTGTCTAAAGAATATGTACTTGTGGATGGGCATCATTGACTAATGTTTTCTCAGAAGTTATATTAGCCATACTATTTTACAGAGCTTCTAAGGATTGAGAGTCTGAAAACCTGGGTTCAAATCTCAGCTTCGCCACTAGTTGTGTAAAAGTAGTGGCAAAACATTTTCTGTCTCTGGGCTTTAGTCTCCCCATGAGATGGTTGAAATGGATAAACGGTAAGGTCCCTTTTACGTTTGACGTTCTATGGTTCCAAAACAGCCTAACTATGTTGATCTAAAAAGGAAAGCTTTTATAACAAAGGAAGTATTGAAAATGGATGTATCTAGACTTCACTTGTTTAAAATGGTGGAAATATTATTTGATTTTCTCCATTCAATCCTAATCAAGAGACAAAAAGCCTCTGGAACCTGCTACTTTAAGACAGTGGTGGCCAATAATCCTCTAAATTTTAGATGCTTCATGTAGCTTTTCTACAGAGTTCTATTGACTTTATATAAAATTTATGGTTAATTGTCTGGTACTTCTAAGCTCAATAAATCACATCTGACGGAAACTCACCTAGGGGAGGGTTTAAGTATTGAAAGAAACAATGGTCTAGTGGCTAGAGCTCTGAACTTGGAATAGGAAAATGTAGATTAAAATTCTATCTCAGACACTAACTCGGAACAAATCACTCAGCTTCTCCGTGCCTCAGTTTCCTCATCTGTAAAATGAGAAGGTTGAAGTTAATGGTATTGAAGGTACTAGATCAGCCTCTGGTTCTTAGTATAGTTCCCTATACTAAGGGATTTTTTGTACGGCACAAAAAATTAAAGGTTTAAAAATTTGTAGCGGGTTGAACTCCCAGACCACTGTTAGTCTCCAGATGAAAGTCATCTCAGCATGTACCTCACAAAATCCCAGGGTCTATCCACATAGAGCCAATGTCAGGCTCCCTCACCTTCTCTCATTATTCTTGATTTGAAGACATATTTAGTTGTACTTGCCTTGGGTGATAAAATGGCTAGTTATGGCTCTCCTGAAAGATATCTTCAGTCATTGCCTCAGATTAGAGTGGGCTGGAGATACTAATATTTAGAACCCAACCAAAATTAACAGCTACAATTCAAACAAAATTAGTGCCAAACACAAGCTTCTGTCTCTGTATGTCTATGTCTGTGTGTATGTATGTGTATAGTATTCTAAATCTATGTTAACATTTTATAGAATTCCCTTTCTATTTATGGAACAAAGACTCTTTGAATCCATGTTGAGCCACTTGAAATCCTAAGAATTACATCAACAGAAATGAGTCACGACACCCACAACCGTTCC
The DNA here is from genome assembly GCF_028372415.1 of Notamacropus eugenii. Lineage (NCBI taxonomy): Eukaryota > Metazoa > Chordata > Mammalia > Diprotodontia > Macropodidae > Notamacropus > Notamacropus eugenii. The sequence continues at coordinate 65,787,367 of NC_092872.1, forward strand.
AAGTTCCATTTCTGGAAGCATTTAAGCAAAAAACGGACTCTTGGAAAATCAGCACTATAGAGGGAGGGCCTGTCAGGTGCTTGTGAGTGGAGCCCTGGAAGATTTTCACATTTTAGGTTCTTTGGGATTTCACACCTCCTAAACTGGGTCGATCATGTTGATGATTTCAGTCAGCCAGTGTGATTTTTAAGACATTGGTGATGTTAAGCTTAGGGAGTAAATGCTTAGAAATCAAGATTTTTATAATCTTTTCCTTTGAATGTGGGTTCTGGTTTCCCCTGCCCATGTGTGCTTTCTGGGCATTTCTCTTTTCCCATTTACTAGCTGTGACTATAGCTAAGTTGCTTTCCTCTCAGTGCCTCAGTTTCCCCATCTATACAATGAAAGTGTTGCATCTGATGGCCTTTATGGTCTCTTCCAACTCTTAACCCATGATTCTATAAACTGCACCCAATCTCACCATGACTATGAAATCTTTGCCCTAACTGGAGGGGAACGTGCAATCTTTTCCCCTATAGTGTTAGATCTAGTCATACTATAGGTCTTCCTAACTCTAATTCTTACTCCATCTACTCTGTCACGCAGTGTTACTGCTCACAATTCCTTTTAAACAACTAGAATACTGTATCTCACCATGCAAATGGAAGGAGGAAGATGAGAAGTCAAGTAAGAGAGGATTCAGCAGAATCAGTATTAGTTAAAGTTGAATTCACTGTAGAATTATAGAGAGAATCAGAAGATATAGAATGAGAAGGGACCTTAGAGATCATCTAGTAATCTTTATTTTACAGACAGAGAAACTAAGGTACAGAAAGGTGGTACCATTTATTTAATCTCAGTAAAGCAATAGAGCCTGGATTCCAAACCATCCTGTCTGTCTCCAGATCTAAGGCTCTCCTCCCTCCCCATTATTGTGTTGCATCGTACATTGAAAGTACTCCACAAATGTATTTAGTTAAATTGAACTTCATTGGCAATGGTAGCAGAGGAAGTGGTCAGTGGGGGAGAAGGGAGTGGAACACCAAAGATTTTGAGTTTGTTGTGGTCAGAAAGGGTGGGGAGTAGACGTTGCCATAGAAAGAAGTTGGACAAGAAGGGAAAAGAGGGATACTTCTTTTGGTTGAAAATGAAGAGTTTTGTAAAATGAAAGGTGGGCTTCTTTCCAACCAGCTTGAAACTTTGAAGAGGGCCCTACCACAGCTCCCTGCGGTTAGTAATGTGGCTGGGATTTTTGCCACCAACCCTTCTACAAAGAAGAATTATATCTATGGCAGAGAAATTTTAAGAAAAGAAGGGGTCCCTCCCCCAATGATAAGCAGAAAAGGGTTTGGGCTTATCTCATTCATTATTCAAGACTGAGACTCCCTCTTTTGCTGAGATTGGAAGTACAGTGGCTACTGAAAGGTCTGATACTTCTGCTGGTTAGCTCAGAAGATTTAATTTGCTCCATTCCAAACTGGACTAGTCTGTCCCTCCTTTGGAACTTGTTAACATCCAGGGCTTACAGTATAGGTCCTAGACTTAGTGTGTACACCTAATTTGCTTTAGCCCTACTGCAGCTCAGAACTCCTGGACTCAAGCAATCCATCAGCCTTAGCCTTCCTAGCAAGTGATTACATGCATAGCCATGTCCTGGAGCTCTACTCATTTTTAAAGACATGTTGGACTTTATTCATGTTTTTTTTTTTTCTTAATTGCCTCAAGGCTAGAATTCAGAAATTGTTATGAATCTAGGATCCTGTGGCTTTTTGAAATTTGATTTCTCACTTTTTCTGGTAGAACAGAGATTCAGTGATATTCAGCTGCCTGCATTTTAAAAGGTGTGAGATTCCAAATCTGAGGCTCCTTTGACAGGCTTCCAAATGACTTGAAAAGCTTTCATCTTTTGTCCACAGGCTTCAGAAAGGTTTTACATGCATTTTATGAAAAGAGGAGACAGTGGGAGAGCACCTAGCTGCCTCTGAGCAGGAGTTCATGTCCTTTAACTGCATCCTCAGGTACTGATAGAATTGTTGCATGTGATGGCTACATTACTGTCAGGGAACATGTGAGTTACTACAGGATTGGAGATGTCTTAGTTTTCAAAACAAAGGAAAGAAAATGGAAGTGGCCTTAGAGAGTTTTCTTGAAGATCAAAAGAGATAATATATGTAAAGTCATTTTGTAAAGCCTTCTATGAATAGATGGTTTTATTTATTACCTCATCCAGGGGGAAATTTACTCAAACATCCCTAACTTTTTATTGTCCAGTCTGACTTCTGAACTGGGTTGGGAAGAGATTGTCTTTTACCCATTGGTGAGCTAGCTTTCTAAGATGCATCAAAGTTTCATAAAATTCTTTTTATAGTGGAGGCTGTATATGTAGCTAGCTTTATCTATTTATATAGTCTTTCCTCCTGAGGAGTTTTTGTGTGTGTGTGTGTGTGTTTTTTGGAAGCAATTGGGATTAAGTTACTCACCTAGGGTCAAACAGGTAGTAAGTTTCTGAGGCTGGATTTGAACTCAGGTCCTCCTTACTCCAGGGCCAGTGCTGTATTCACTGGGTCATCTAGTTGCCCATTCTATCTATATCTTTATCTCTATTTTTATCTAGTCAGCCGCAGTAGTTCAGTCATTTTTCAGTCTGACTCTTTGCGACCCCATTTGGGGTTTTCCTGGAAAAGATACTGAAGGTGTTTGTCATTTCCTTCTCCAGATCATTTTGAAGATGAGAAAACTGAGGCAAACAGAGTTAAGTAACTTGACCAGGATCACACAGCTATCACACAGTGTCTGAGGCTAGATTTGAGCTCAGGAAGATGAATCTTTCTGATTTCATGCCTAGTGTTCTATCCACTGTACCATCTAGCTGCTTCAAATTCATTCACTCTGGATGTATCACCACTGGTCCCTTCTCTACATCTAGAAAGAACAATACTCTTCAGGTTAGATCTCCAGATACCATGCCCCCCCTCCTTAGGGGAGTAAATTCAGGCATTTTGGGAACATGATCCTGAGGCCCAGTGTGAAGACTCACCTAATTCACTACATCTTATCCTATACTCTGAAGACCTGGATTCAAGTCTGGCCTCTGATGGCTACTGTGTGATTTTGGGCAATCACTTAATCTCCCTAAGCCTCAGTTTCCTCATCTGTAGAATGAAGGGGGTTATACTAGAGTCCCTATTAGATATAGATGTCTGATCCTAGATGGCCCCAGAACATGCTTGACATCCATCCATCATAGACATCTTACCATCTGTCCTGGTAAGTGAGTGTACCCTTCCCCCACCTCCATCTCTTGCTCTGAAGATGCAGTTAATACAACAATTACTTCTGGAGAGAATGTGCCAACCAACCTTCCTTTGATTCCACTCCCTATTCTTGTGACTCTTCAGACCCATACTCCCTCTCTAGCCACCACTCCCCTATATGTGTTCTCTTACCCTAGTAAAATGTAACCTTCTTGAATTGAGGAACTGTCATTTTTGTAGCTGTAACCTCGATGACTAGGTCAGTGCCTGGCCCACGATTGGGCTGAATAAAGGCGTTTTCATCTTTTTTCATTCATTCATTCATTCCAAGTCAATCAATCAATCAAGAAATATCTACTAAATCTATTCTTGGCACTCAGCTAGGAAGAAGGAATAGAAAAATAAAACTCAAAGAATCCTTCCTTTAATATTAGCCAATAAGCTTGATTTTATTCTTATCAAAATTCTAGATCATACTATTAAAGATTTAGTGAACATTTAGATAGGGAAACTGATCACAGAGAGCTTATGTGGCTTCATTAAGAACAGGTTGTGACAAACTAACTTATTTTCTTCTTCTACATATGGATGAAACTATTACATCAAGGAGAAGGTATGATCATAGTTCACCTAGATTTTAGCAAGACATTTTATAAAATTCCTTCTACTGTTGTAGAAAAGATGGAAAGATGTGTGCAAGAGGACAATGAAATTAGGGGACTTCAGAACTGGTTGAATTATTGGATCCAAAGAATAATTAATTATTAATGGTTCAACATCAGTTTGGAAGAAGGTCTTTAGGAGAGTGCCCCAGGCATAGAACTAGTCTTGAGCTATTTAGTAGTTTTACCAATGGACTGAATAAAGGCCCAAACAGTATCCTTATCAAAATGTGCAAGTGATACAAACCTGGTGGGGACAGCTGACACAATGGATTTCAGATACAAGATAAAAAGAGAACTAGAAAGGTTAGAAATGTTGAGCTGAGTGGAATAAGAAGAAATTTAATAGGGAGAAATATGGAATTAAATGTGGCCTTAAATTTTATAAATACAAGATAGGATGGAGGGCATGGTAAGATAAGATCATTTCATTTGAAAGAGAACTGGGGGATTGAGTGCACTGGAAGCTCAACATGGCTCAATGATATGATATGGCAGCCAAGAAAATCCTAAATTCTATCTAGTGTCATGCTGTCATACCTTCTAGGAAAGAGGAGCTGATGATCTCTCTGTACTCTGCCATTGTCAAAAGACATATGGAATATTGTGTTCCTTTCTGCAAAAATATTGGTAAGTTAGAAAGCATTTAAAGTAAGGGAGTCAGGATGGCAAAGGCTATAAGCTTATGCCATGTGATGATCACTTGAATGAATTGGGAATTTTTCATTGGGTTGGGAGAAGACTGTGGGACAGGGCAGGGGAACCAAGAGAATTGACATCAAATATTTGGAGAGAAGCCATATAGAAGAGAAATTTGACTTTTTCTGATTTGTTCTAGAGGGCATAGCTAGAAGCAATGGATGGAAATTGCAAAGAGGCAATTTTAGACTCAATATAAAGAAAAGTCTCCTAACAATTAGGGCTAACCAAAATTGGGATGGATTCCCTAGGGAAACAGTGATTTCCCACTCTTTGAAGGTCTTTAAGTAAAGGCTGGATAACTATTTGTCAGGGATGTTGTAAGGACCCCATGGCAAGATATATTGGAGAAAGGAGGATCAAAGAATAGATTGGACAGTTGCTTGAGGGTAGATGAGATGACTATAATGGATGACAGGGAGAATGTAGAGTTGCTCAATTCCCATTTTTTTTTTCTGTCAAGGCAAAAGACCTCTGGACTAAAACAGGTTATGACGGATTAATCTCATTTCTTTTTTTGGTGGGGTTACTATAATAGTAGATTGAGGAATGTTAAAGAAATAGTTCACCTCTAAATCTTAGATTTTATCTCAGAACAATCAAATTAAAAAATGATTATGTTCAAAAAGTATCTAAAAAAACTAAGCAGACAAAAGATAGACATAGAAATGCAATACAAAGAGATTTAGATTTGGAGTCAGGAGACGAGATCATATCTTCGCTTTGACACACTTTCTTGTAGAATGACCTTGAGCAAATCTTTGAATGTTAGAGTCTGGCATCTATTCATTTGCAAAAGGAAAGCTTTCAACTAAATGGTTTCTAAAGGTTCTAATTCTGTCATTCTAAATCATTTCTCTGAACCTCTTTTCCTTACTCCCCCTACCATGTACTTTGCAATAGTGACACTGGTCTCCTTGGGATTTTTCACACAAGGCACTCCATCTCTCAGCTCCAAGTGTTTTCACTGGCTAACACCCATGCCTGGAATTTTCTCTGTCCTTGGCTTTATCTCCTGATCATGCTGCCTTCCTTCAAGTCCTAATTGAAATCCCACCTTCTACAAAAAGCCTTTCTTGATCCCCTAAATTAATGTTGTACTTGCTTTCTTTTGATAATTTCCAATTTACCCCGTATATATCTTGTTTGTACCCATTTCTCCCATTAGACTGTAAACTCCTTGAAAACCTTCAACTGTTTTATTTTATACCCTCAGCATTCAACTTAGGACCTACCATAAAAGCACTTAATAGATGCCTGGTGACTACTGGCAGACAGACTGAATGGATCCCAACATTTTGGAAATCAATTTGAAATTTCTCAAGAAAAAGCCAGTAAGGTGTTTGTACCTTTTGCTCTCGTGATTATGTTAGTGGGGGTCTGTCCTCCAAAAGATCAAACATGGGGGGAAAAGTTCAATATGTAACAAAATATTCAAAGCAACACTTTTTTTGGTAGTGAAGAAATAGAAACAAAACGAGAGACCCATGGATTAAGGAAGGGTGGTACGTGAATAAAATGTAATCTTGTTGTGTTATAAGAAATTACATGTTCTTTTGCTTTTCATTTCCCATGATAAGTAGGTTTTGTTTCTTTAAGTACAGATAGTTTTGATTCATTTCCTGTTTGTATACTGGAATTCTTCTTCCAGTGAGTATTCTGGGAAAGCCCTATTTACCTCCCAATTTTTAAAGAAACTTAGCAGAGGCATATCTGTAAGTATTTTCAGACTAGCTTGGTCTTTGATAACCTATCTGCTGGGTCACATCAAGCTACTGCTATATATTATGTCTCTTAATGAATTTCATTTATGTATTGTATATTAAATCCATGGTACACACAATTACTTGTTATATGTTGGTACACAAAAAGGTGTGTGGCACTGTTTTCATGATTTTAATTCATTCACGTTACTTTGATACTGCATTATTTCTATGCAGTGTATTAATTATAGAGGGCTTTGTAATAACAATAATAGCTAGAATTAATATAATGCATTAGGATTTTCAAAGAGCTTCCAAGCTTTAAAGCACTAAGGAAATGCAAGTTTTATTCATTATAATATTATAAACTTTTATTAGTGAAATGAATATTTGGAGCATGGATGATGTTACGTGGCACAATTTTGTTTTGAAAATATGGGAACTGAAGCAGTTAAGCTATCCCACATTTTGTCCCCATGTTTCAATCATATCTGACTCTTTCTTACCCCATTTGGGGTTTTCTTGGCAGAATAGTGGAGTGGTTTGCCTTTTCCTTCTCCAGATCACTTTACAAGTGAGGAATTGAGGCAAACAAGGTTAAGTGACTTGCCCAAGGTCACACAGCTAGTAAGTGTCTGAGGCAGGTTTGAATTCAGGAATGAGTCTTCTTGACTTCAGGCCTGACCCTCTATCCACTTTGCCACCTAGCTGCCCTTTGAAAGCCTTAGAGATCTCCTAATATTCAGTGTAGGTTCAGATTTTGGGGAAATAAGAACATTTTAAGAATATTACATAGGCAGGCGAAAGATTTAGAAGATTCTATAGCTAAAGAGAGAAACATAAAAGGCAATGATGCAATTCGAGAAGTTTTTTCTTCCTTTTTGTTGTATTACCTAAGGCTTCCAGCAGAAATGTGTAGCTGAGAAATTGACTGTAGTGATTTCTAGCTTAGAGCTTCATAGCAGTCCACAGTCAGAGGGAGAAGAGCTCCTTTAAGTCTGGATCGACACTAAACAAAGAAGTCTTTCTCCTAGTGAAATCGAATGTTTCTTAAAGTCCCAGAGTGTCACTGTCCCTATAGAACAGTCTAAGACCAAAATCCCTGTAGCAGATGGCTACTGGGGGTCCAAAGTTGACAGCTTTTGACAGGAACCATATCCCTCAGAAGAATAGCAGGAGGTCTGGGCTTTAGTGACTCCACAACTGTGGAATGCAAATAAGCCAGAAAAAATGGTAAGATTGATGGTCTCAGTGGCACAGTTTTTGCCTTAGTCCAAGGCTTCATTTGCCTTAATATAAGAAAGCCTGGAGTCATCTGGTGGCATTGTTTGCAAAAAATAACTCAATACAATGGATGCAAAACATCAGAGAAGACATATTTTATCTTTCCTGCTAAATATGCTCAGCACAAAAAAAAAAAAAAAAGGCCTGTGGTTTTCATCCTCAGAGCTGACTTTTGTCTTGCCGCTGAACTTGGATGACTCTGGAAGAGAGAATGAAGGTGATGACTGTGCAACTCTGCCTCGCTTCAATCTAAATCGCACACCAGTCAAGACATTGTCCCATGATGTCATTGGTCCACTTCAAAAACAAAAGACAGACAACAAGAGATTGCAGCAGAAATACAACTATGCTTGAGAAAGGATCCAACAAGTAAGTAGAGGAATTGTCTTGTCCTACTCCAGATCACCTCTATTATACTGATGCAGAAGCCACTGCCAATATTCTCTGAGGTAAGAGATATACTCCTGTCTATGGAACATTAGGTGGATAGGAAATCTCAGCTGGCTTGGGTCACAGAGAGAAAGTTTGGGAATCCCACCACAAATTCTGAGCTGGACACATATGGCCAAAGACAAGGAGGTAACAGAAGTACGCAAAATTATTCTTCTTAGAGAAGTAGAGGAATTTAAGTATAAAGACCTTATGCTAGAATATGTCCTTTGAGTCATAACTAGAGTAACTACCCTTACTTCCTTTCTGTATGATTGTATATTAGATGACCATACATATATGTACGTACTAGGAGAGAGAATGCAGCCTTGGTCCTGGAGAAGCTAAAATCATCTGATCCAGCTTCCAGTAAGCATGGAGGAGATCACCCAGGACCCCAAGGACAATCACACTGATTGTCACATGTCCTTATAAATGTATTCTACCTGAACTTATAAAATCCTATGCAGAGTTGTTGGTACAGATTGAGAATGGAATTACATTGCTATTTTGAACAACAGATCTAAGTTAGCACCATTTTTCCAATCATTCTATGAGATATTTGAAAAAACATACCTTTACCATCTGTACCAGGCCTTGGTGGATTGAGTATGAAATGGCTAGGTGGGGTAGTGAACAGAGCTATGGGCCTAGAGTTAGGGAGACCTTAGTTCAAATCTAGCCTCAGGTATCTAGCAGTTATGTGATCCTTGGGAAAATCACTATTTGCTTCAGTTTCCTCATATTTAAAATATAACAAAATAATAAAAAATAAAATTTAAAATATAACTAAAATAATAAAATAAAAATAAAATGAGGAAATTTAAAATAAGAATATCAATGACACCTACTTTGCACGGTGGTTGATCTCAGAGGGACAACTCTGAGGGACATTCCATCAAAATGAGTAAAGTGCTTAGCACAATGCCTGGCACAGATTAAACATTATATAAATCATAGCTTTTACTATTATTTATTAGCTATTCATACCTGGGCTACATCACAGTGAGACTGAGATTCCCTAAGGAAGCTGTTGGTGTCCACAGAAAAATAGGCACCGTGTCTCTGGTATGTCTAGACTCACCAACACTCCTGAATCTCAGCACTGACTGTAACTAATTCCACTTTATTCAAAATTTTAGTAGGATACTGCAAGCAAAAAGCTGGGATTTAATATTTGTACAGGTTAATTAACTACCCATGCAGACTGTTCAGAGGTTTATGAGGTTATAGGGAGAAAAGATACTAATGAATAATTTAGGAGCACGAACTTTTCAAATTCTAGTCTGAATCCTGAGATATTTGACTGAAGTGACTCCTGAGTACCAGGAGTATGGAAGTTTCCCCTGGCATTCAACCTTATTCTCTTTAGGTGAAACACACTTCAGCTCTATTGTATGTGTCCTGTTTTAATTCTTTGTCATTGTACACTTGTGAGTTAATGTGTTTAGCACTTCTTTTGTGTGGAGGAAATAAATAGCTGTCCCATTCCTGATTCATATTATAAATTGAGGACCTTTCTACTCCCTCCCCCTTTGGAGAGACTGTAGATATTAGCCAAGTCTGTGCTTAATATATTTTCCCCAGGTATATGGAATGGGAAGATAAAAGATTCATATCCCTCCTTTAGAGTATTGAGTTCCCTCCTAGTATGGAACCCAGTCCGTCTGTTTACACAGAAAGGGTGAAATGTCCTAGATCTCATGATACTCACCTTAGCAATTGCTTATTGATGGAGTTATATGTGTATATATTCTCTTTCCAAGTAGAATGATCCCCTTGAGGACTGGGTCTGTTTCACTTATGTCTTCCTTTCAGTACCTAGCAAAGGGTCTAACACATTCTAGGCGCTTAACAAATGTTTGGTGATTGACTGCTGGTTCAATATTCCCTTCTCTAGCTAAAATCATAAATCCCCTCTGCCTCTATTTTATCAAAGGGACTATTTCCTGGAAAGTGGCCCTAGTTCTGCCTGAGAAAATAGGCTCTAATGTAGCTGTTTTACCATGGAAATTTCTGAAATCCACAGCTGCCTCTGACAGTGACTCCATTTAGCTCAGGCCATTTCACTTCCCCACTGAAGCTCAATTTTCTCCCAGTGTGGAATGCAGGGCATTTTGCATCTTTCCCTAAGGCAATATTAATGAGGTGAGGGGAGAGAGAAAGGTGTTGTCAAAGTGGCAGGGATGAAGGAAGTAGTAGGAATGTAAGGCATTGGGGAGCAAAGCCTCCTAACCAGAGTAGGGAATGTAGCTTGTAGCAGAAAATTCATTTAATGTCATTTGAAGAAAAAAAAATAAGCAGAAATGGATGGTCATAGAATGCAGTGGAAAGAGATCTAGACTTGGGTCCAGAGATATGAGATTATATCTGATCTTTGGTATACTTCTTTGTTGTGTGACCTTGGGCAATTCTTTTTTTCAGGACAAAATGCTTTCCATATGTTGAACCATCTCCTAGAAGTATAGATAATAACTGTGACTCTTGCTCTCTATCACAACCCTTGGGTCACTTTTTATATAATGATCCCTTACACATGATAGTTCTTTAATAAATGTTAAAGTGTACTATTGATATAATGACTGTTATTATTATAAATAAGAGCTAATAATAATAGCTAACATTTCTGTAGGGCTTACTATGTGCCAGGCACTGTGCTAACTTTATATGACTCAACCCTCACAACTCTGGGAGGTAGGTGTTATTATCACCATTTTTATAGATGAGGAAACTGAGATAAACAAAAGTTAAGTAACTTGCCCAGGGTCTCATAGATAGTCTGAAGCTCAATTTGAACTCTGAGCTTCCAGACTCCACATCTGATGCTCAATCCTCTGAGCTGGTTAGCTGCCCCCAATATTATAATTGCTATTATTATGGATGAATTTTAGTCTAATGCAAAGAAAACTGAATTAGGAATCAGAGAAACTGGATCTTAATCTTGGCTCTGACACAGATGTGTGACTTTAATCATGTTAAATAACTTCTCTGGGTCTCATTTTTCTTATCCATAAAATGAGAGGGTTAGATACTTGCTCCCTAAATTTTCTCCCCTCTCTCACTCTAAACCTGTGATCCTATAATAATAAAATTACAGAATTTCCCCTTACTGTTTAAAATAATTCCTAGCAACGTTTTAGGTACATGAGGCTTGACAAGTGACCAGGACAAGAGGCACATGAATATGACAAGTGACCACATGTGTTACTGAATTCTGTTAAGGCTGATGGTGCTCTATCATTCCCACCATAGGGGGTGATGCTTGAGCCAAGAAGGGCTGATGCTAGGGAAGTACATCAACTTATGCAACCATGAAGCACCAGCTTCCTCTTGGGGCAGCTTGTGCTCAGCATGAAGAGATTCCAAGAATGGGGCTGGATGGAAAGTATTGCCACATCGGAGCTGTCAGATGCAGGCACACTCTGGCAATTCCACCTTGCCTCAGCCATGGTCCAGTCCCAGGCACTCCCTGCTCCACTTGGACTGGGAGCCTGGAAAAACATGGGCTGCAATGCCACCACCTCATTATAGGATTGTGCCCTAGTGTAGTTAAGAAACTGTGATCCTTCCTCATCTATGATAAGCTGGTAGGAGAGATTGAAAGCGTGCTTATGTTGCTCTCATCAGACTGTCAGCCCTGCCCCCAACATACCCAAGACAGGGGGTGGGCCCGACAATACTTACCCCATGTAGATTTTTACTGTCTTAAGAACAGTCAAAGCAAATGAAGAATGATGTGTCCCTCACAATGATTTTGAAAGAAAAGCATTATAAAACCCTACAATTATTAGGGACCATATGTTGTAACTGTTTCTCCAATGCAGAAATTTCCTTTGCAAAATGCCTAAAAGTGGTCACCTAGTTTGTTTTTGAACATTTTCAAGGATGAGGGACTTATTACCTTACAAGGATAGCCCTAATTATTAGAAATTTTTTTTTAAATTTTGAGTCAAAATTTGTTACCTTATAAGGTCCACCCACAGGTCCTAGTTTCTCCATCTAAAGTAATGGACACGTGTAATTCAGGGGTGGGGAACATGTGGCCTCAAGACTACATGTGGCCCTCCAGGTCCTCAAGTGCCACTCTTCCACTGAATCCAAATTTCACAGAACATATCCCCTTGATAAAAGGATTTGTTCTGTAAAACTTGGACTCAGTCAAAAGGCCACACCCAAGGACCTAGAGGGCCACATGTGGCCTTGAGGCTGCAGGTTCCAAACCCACCCCTGAGTGGAATCTCTCAAATGTAAGCCCTTCAAATATCTGAAGACAGCTATCATATCTTCCTTAAATCTTCTGTTCTCTAGGCTAAACATCCCTAGTTCCTTCCTAAAGACCTAGTTCTGAACACTCCCTCTATCATCCTGGTTCCTTTCCTTTTGAATCTCATGTACATGCCACAGTTTGGGACGGGGGAGAAGTGAATTTGTAGGGTCTGAGTCTCTTGGATTGCTTATCTACACTGCCTGAGTTTTTGCTCAAAGTAATGGCTCAATCCGCTGCTAGATAGATTGATCCTAAGGGATCCCTATTGCACTTAGATAATAACTATCTTGGGTAAGGGTCCTTTCTGCTACTCCCTTTGCCAATCCTGTACACATTTCTAAATCCCACCTCCCAGGAAAGATTTCCTCCCTAGGAAAAGGCTTTTGAAAACCACACTGATCTGTCCTTCCTTGATCTGTCTTAAGGTAGACTGGAAATAGTAGTAGCCATAACTCCTTGTCATTTACCAGTTATATGGCTTTGGACAAGTCACTTAACCCCATGTGAGACTCAGTCTTCTTATTAGTATAATGGAATCATAATTCTTTTCTGTCCTACTTCCCACTCTTGGTGTGAGAAACTATAAAATCCTTCATAAATGTTAGGTGTTATTATTTTGTGTTGTATTTACTCTAAGTTCAGCTCCTTTTCATTGCTGACAAGGATATTGGGGGATATATAACAGGCAAATGCCATAAAACGAAATCCTGGGTCTCCAAAAAAAATCTTTGAAAAGGATTCCCCATACCCACTGTTGACCAAAGGAATGACATTGTATTCCACTTTGTTTAGGGTTGGGTAAGGTGTAGAGCTGAAACCCTAGGGGACAACAGGAGCAGGAGCTCATGTTTCTCACTTGTGTGCTAATAATTTCACATACATACCATTACCCCCTCTAATGTAACAAAGAGACAATAAAGGGCAGTAGAAAGAACTTGGGCCCTGAAGCCAGAGAAACTAGATTCAAATTCCACCTCTCACACTTACTTTTGTAACCTTGAGCAAGCCACTTAACCTCCCTGGGACTCAATTTCTTCCTCTGTAAAATAAGGACGAGTTCTAGACTTATCAATATGTGGTAATACTAATAAATTCTATTGCCATTGAGGATGAAAACTGTCTTTTGCATCACTTAGCACCATCATATGAAGGTTCAACAACTTCTTTTTGATGAGAACTTTTATTTCATTCCATTTTATCTTACTTGTAACTATTGTCCAAGTAGCCTTTGTTTGCTTAAAAATAATGAAAGAGGATGGTCCTTTCCCTATTCTCCCCTAAAGTTTCCCCCCATCATACAAGGTCTGATGTAATGGCATTCTCATGGTCAACAGTGGGTAGGGAGAATCCTTTTCAAAATTTTGCTTGGGGACCCAGGATTTAATTTCATGGCATTGCCTGTTTCATTATCTCCAAATCCTCTCATCAGTAAAGAAAAGGAGCTGAGCTTAGATTAGGAATGCAATGTGAAAGTGGTCATTCTGGCAACTGAAAGGGACATATTTTTCCTAAATCTCTTCTAATTTGGCACGTATGTCCAGAACAAATCTTGTGAATGAGCCTCAAGACATCTAAACAGATGTGCATGTGTCCGGGCGCCAACACACAAGATAGACAGAAAAGTGTGAAATGAGGTCATGCGATTTCAGCTTGCAAGATGCGGATGCAAAATTTGTTCTTCACAAAAGCCATCGACAGCCGCCACTCACGCATTTGAGTGTGACAAATTTTGAGACAAAAGACGAGGCTATAAATGAAGTCATTTAGCAAATATGTTGTTTGCAGCGGTCCAAAATTATTGTTTATGCGTACTGACTTGAAGACTAAAGAGAAACAAAAAACTTCAGAAATTCATTCTACACCTGTTTCCAAATATTTCCATTCTCTTCAATGGTGCAGTGTCAAAGCAAATTGAGTCTGTTTTATATTCTGAATACAGTCCACCAGCTAGGACATCAGAATGAACTGGATGGTAACAGTGTTTGCAGCAGTTAATACCCCAAAGCCATATTTTGAAATATGCTATGTCTTGTTTAATTTAGGATGAAGTACAATTTGAAAATATACAAATATTCCTTTTGGGAATGGACGGTAGGCACTAAGGCTAACTGGAAGGGATAATTGCATTTTTCAGAGCATGACTCTGCCAGTACTGACACAGTTGAGTTCAGTCTGAGAAATGAAAAAACAGCTTTCTACTTTTCATATTTCCATCAGTCTGGGTGGTGCCATAGTGTAATGGGATGAGTGCTGAGTCTGGAGTCCCAAGACCAGGGTTCAAGTCTTGACTCTCACATTATGCTGAAGTCATTCGATCCCTTTGGGCCTCAATTTCATCATCTCTAAAATGGAGATGACATGTACTACCTACTTAACAGTATTGGGAGATGAGGCTTTCACAAACTTTAAAAGAGTCTCATGAATCAGTAGAGTCAAAGCATCATTGAACTATATAAAATCATAAAGGGCATGAATGTGAATTGGCTTACTTGGTTACCCCCTGAAAAATGGAACTATCTTCCCTAATCTTCCTGAAAACAGGTGATTTGGGGGGAAAATGTTCCTTTCTACAGAAAGTAGGAAATATACACAACTCATCCCAACAATCCGCTTGACTCTTGAGAACACAGCTTGACCAAAGGGAAAGAACCAGAACTAGTTACTACTCTTTCCCATAGTCCTTAGCACTCTGTCTATTGAAATTATTTTGTATTATTGTATTATTTTTACTTTGCATTACTTTGTACTTACTTGCTTCTGTGTATGTTTATACTACCCACAGTAGTGGATTGTAAATTCCTGGAGGTCAGGGATTATTTCATTATTGTTTTTATATTCCTAGCACCTAGCATTAGTATCTTATGCAGAGTAGGTGCTTGATAGATGTTGGTTAACTCACATCTTTGTCGAGTTGAAAGTATATTGGTAAGAATGAAGATTCCACTTCAGAGAGTTGGTTAGTGGAGAGTTCCTAAATTTTCTTCTTGGACATTTCTCACATTTTATCAGTGATTTGGGTGAATTTATAGCAACTTGTTTATCAAATTTGCAAAGGACATGAAGCTAGAAGGGAGAGCTGCTACATGAGATAACAGAATCATGATTTAAGATGATCTTGACAGCCAAGTGGAAGCTAATAAGATAATATTTCACTGAGATAAATAGGAAGTTCTCTACTTGGATTAAAAACAGAAGGAAAACAAATGGCTGCACTAGCATAGGACAGGGAAGATATGGATAGAAGGAAATTCCTGTGAACAAAAATCTAGGGGTTCCAATGGATTGAAAACTCAATAGAAACTAGAAGTATAACATGGCAACTGAAATGGCTAATTCAGTCTTAAAGTTAAAGCAATAAAAAGGAAAGTCCAGGAGGAGTGAGGATGGTGACAGTCCCATTGTACTCTGCCATAGCCAATCCATACTCCATTTCCATGTGTCACATTTTGACCTCTCAAAAGTCAACAATGGCCTCTTGCTTACCAAATAAATGGCTTCTCTGTTCCCATCTTCTGCAGTACTTGACTGTATGGACCTCAAAACTTTCTCTTGCCTTGGCCACACCATCTCTTTTACCCCTCTCTCTGACAGCTCTTTCTCAATTTGTTTGGCCCAACATTTCCTATGCATAAACATTCCCAATAAAGGGCAGAGGTTCAATCCTCAGCCTCTTTTTCTTTCTACACTTTTCTGCCTCAATGATGTTTCCTACTCCTATATCTTCTGTTATCCTCTCTATGTAGATGACTCCAAAATCTACCTCTCTAACATGACATCTGTCCAGAGTCTCTAGACCACACTCTCAATTGCCTTATGTATATCATCTGAATCCTTCACAGAATTCATTGTACTAATTGTAAAATGTCCTTGAATACAACAGATTCCCCTCAGCGGACCACAACTGCGGATATCCACAGTAACGGGTAAGAGACCAGTCTTACAAAACACACTATAAAAATACAGTAGATGAAAATGCATATTTCACAGACTGTAAATTTATTTCATATTTCTTTCTCTCATGTATTCTGTGGTTCAGCCTATTTTTCTACTTGCTCTCCTCTGAAATCAGCTTTCCATGGTCTTGCCTATTTGCCTTGTTTTGACCATGCTTAAAATGCCTTCCCTCCACCTCTAGAATTCGTAAAATTCTTTCATTCCTTCAAGGATTAGCTCAAGTGAAACCTCACGTAGAAGTTTTTCCCATTCTCCTCAGTTGCCAGTACTCTTCCCTTTTCTTCAAATTGTCATGAATATACTTACCTGTGTACACATAGTATCTCCTCAGTAAATTGGTTGTAAGGTACTTCAGAGCAGAGATGGGTTTTCCTTTTGTCACTGTATCCCCTGCCCTTTGCACAGGAGAAGAGTTTAATAAATACTTGGTGGATTGGATTGCTATGGGGAGTCTGTCATATGTTTTCACTGATCTCCAACTGCTTCCCCCAAAGTCCCTTTCTTAGACATTGGTAATCTCCTGATGATGTCAGATGACTACAAATCAGTGGATAGTGAATTACGAATAACCTGATGGTTAATATAAATCTGAAGAGTGACCCTCAGCAGGCTCTAACATGTTACTAATGCTCTGGACAAGACAAATGTATCAAAGGCATCATCAACGCCATATATAACTACAAAAAGGCTAGGTGGCCATGCAGTGAGAATGAGATGGCAGATGGACATCTGGAGAGGAGAGGAAAAAACAGGGACAAGCATTTATGAAGCAACTACTATGTGTCAGGTATTGTACTAAAGGGCTTTATAAATATTATCTCATTTGATCCTTACAACAGCCCTGGGATTTAGGTACTATTGGTACCTATTTTACATTTGAGAAAACTGAGGCAAAGGGAAGTTAAGTGACCACTCCAGGGTTGCACAGCTAGGAAGTTCCTAAGGTCAGATTTGAATTAAGGTCTTCCTAGTTCCAAGCCTAGTGCTCTATCCACTGAGCCACCATTCTGCCTCACACTGGTGTGTGTGTGTGTGTGTGTGTGTGTGTGTGTGTGTGTGCGTGTGTGTGTGTGTGTATTACTAAAAAACAAGTGTATAGCCTCTATATACTTTTTTCTATACACTACTGGGAATTGGCCCCTCTGTGGAGAATTTGTTGGAAAACATGAATACAAATTCCACATTGAAGAGGTAGAGGAGTTACAATCTGCATGGGAGAAGAGAATATCTAATTCTGTCCATATACATTATCCACATGATAAAACCTTGGATTCAGCTGGGCACTGATCCATCCATTTTACAGTGGAAGATACTTATGCCTCTTCCACTGATGTAAACAGATTGTCATTGTTGCTGTTTGTCTTTTGCTCTGGAAGAGGACCAATGACATCATGAGAATAATATATTATGCCTCATTTATAAGGGGCTCAGAAAGTAAAGCTCTTATGTCTCTGGATGACTATTCGTATAATAACAGATGAAATTTATATAGCATGGTAAGGTTTGCAAAGTGCTTTAAATACATATTCTCTTATTTGATCCTCACAATAACCCTATGAGGTAGATCCAATTATTATTCCCATTTTTATGCCTAAGGAAATGGGGACTTAGAACTTCGTAGCTGACTTATCTAGGAACATATAACTAGTAAGCATCTGACGTAAGATACAAACGGCAGTCATCTTGATTCCAAGTCTAGCATTCTATTCACCACATCAAACAAAATTCAGTATGTGTTGGTATTTGCTTTCTTTCAACTGTTTCTAAATATATTCTCTCCATAAGGCATGGATGGTGAACATTTCCCAGTAGTAAAAATACTGGAGTTTATTAGGGAAATCATGGAATTCTATTTAAATATAAAAATATTCCTAAGTACTATTTGATCATGTTGAGTAACAAATAATGACCACTTGATTGGGGTTGGGGTTGGGGGAACCCTTCCTCATAATAAGAGCTATCCTAAAGTAGAACAGGCTGCCTCAGAAGGGAGTGGGTTTTCACCCACTGGAAGTCTCTGACTAAAATTTGGACGGCCACTTGTCAGATATACTGAGGAAATCCTTGGTCAAGTCTAGACATCCACTGAGATTCCTTCCAACTCTCTGTGGGTTCCTGGAATGCTGTGTGTAAAGAGATTCATAAATTCAGTGGAGAGTTGGGGTTAGGTGACCTTTGACCTCACTCCCACCCCCCAAATTCTGGTATTCTTATGTTCCTTATGTTTACATAATTTCCTGTCTTCCCAAATACTCATTCATTCAACAAACATTTATTAAGTGCCCACAGAACACTGTATACCCACACGCCGGTAGAAATTCAATGACTAGATATTACATGAGAGGGAGCATGAAGTAATAGATAGAGAGCTCAGAGTGAGGACAACCTGGTTCTGGATTCAAATACTGTCTCAAATACATTCTTTCTATGTGTTCCTGGACAAGTTACACAACCTTTAGCAACCCTATACAATTCTCTATAAGTTAATGAATAGTTGCTGATCTATAATATGTAGAAGGAATTTACTCAGCAAGGAATTTCAGGATCCAGACAAGAAAATAAAGAATAATATGTTATTCCTGTTCACACTTTGGGTAAGTTGAACTCAGTTGGGGGGACAAAACATAAACAGCTAACTTTGCAAAACAAAGAACTACTTGGCACTTGACGGGGGAGGTCATGCTTAGAAATTGCATTACTAGTCATTTAAGTGAATTTGCAATGACTAAAGATGAATAGAGAAATTCCTTTTCATTTAATATGAAGCCAAAGGCATCAGGTTGACCAAAGGAAGGGATATGACAGAGAGCATTGCCCAAGAGTTTTATCTTGCCTAGGAGCCAGCAACCTTAGTCACATAACTCAGACTTTAAATCCTCTCTGGCATCAGATTTCTTTGTCATTAATGCCAGAATTCATTTATAAATATCAAAGAAAACTGAAACTGTTCACTTGGGGACT
This sequence comes from Notamacropus eugenii, assembly GCF_028372415.1. Lineage (NCBI taxonomy): Eukaryota > Metazoa > Chordata > Mammalia > Diprotodontia > Macropodidae > Notamacropus > Notamacropus eugenii. The sequence goes on from NC_092872.1 coordinate 65,806,559, forward strand.
TATGTCTTGGGCACACTTATTACTGAAAATCACTGCTCTCCTACAATATTTGTTTTGTGGCTATCCCAGTGGAGCACATGGATAATGGCACTCCTAAATACCCATGGAGCTTCTAACCACATGGACACAATGAACTTATTACTTAGTTGCATAGTCTGAAAGACATGATCAGATGACCCCATTGTAAATGGGCATCGCTCTACATGAAAATCAGTAAGTAAAACCGCATCCTTGGCTTCAATAAAGCATAGATCAAGCCCCTGATGAATCAGAGCGGCAAGACCTATAAAGGACTCCTTATAAGGGACCTGACTCAACTGGTACCTGACCAAGGCTCCTAGGTTTAGAGTTTTTTTAAATTGGTTTTGTTTTGTTTTTGAAACTGAGTATATATTGTTGAGACTAGCAGCCACTCATGAACCTAACCCCATTGCTGACTGATGTGGAAGCTTCAACCTGCTTCATTTCTGACCAAGGCAAGTTCACCCTCATTAAACAGCCTGGTGGCCCCTTCTTCCTCAGGGCTCACCGTATTGGTGTCGAATTTAGTGGGGATCCCTGATTGGCTTCTGTGACTCAGAACTCCCCAATTTAAGCAATCCAGTAATCCCAGCCTCCCCTAGTAACAGGGATTACTGCTATCAGGTGCCACACCATCTGTAGAAACTTGAACATGGATTTGAACATTAACATCGACTCCCATTATGATGAAATATATGCTTCCACTGATGTATATTACCCGCGCTGGTGGATTAGACAAGTGGCATGGAATAGCCAAAAAGAATTTCTAATGGGATTGAAATATAACACAGAACTTTTTTTAACCGGACTTAACTTCCTAATTATGTTTGACTTGGACTAATACTTGAGCAGTTCGTGTTCCCTGAGCAAAAGTATCCTGGCTGATAGACAGAGAAAACAGTCCAGAAAATGGCTGGGAGGCAAACCAGCCTGGGAATTTCATATTTTCTGCAGATTATACATAAAGTAGATAATTAACATAGGGCTAATTGAAAAAACAGCTAGGTGGCACAGTGAATAGGGTTCAGGGCCTGGAGTCAGGAAGACCTGCGTTCAGATCTGGCCTCAGATACTTTTTAGTTGTATGACCCTGGACAAGTCACTTAATCCTTTTTGCCTCATCTATAAAATGAGTTGGAGAAGAAAATGGCAAAGCACTCCAGCATCTTTGCCAAGAAACCCCAAATGGGTCAGTAAGAGTTGGACACAATTGAACAAATTGAAAACTGACCATAAACCAAACAGAAATGCTCCAGACCTTCAAGAATTCAGAATTTCTTTGAGTATATTGGCAAATATTAATGATTACCATGCCTCAGGAGACAGCCTTCATGAGTTTTTCTGGCCAAAATCAATCACCACCTGTTGGCGAACCTCTCCAAATATATTTAGGTAATGTTTTACAGTTGGCAAAGCACTTGCTGTCCATGACTTTCTTTGAGTCTCACAAAACTCTAAAAGGTACAATAGCTAGTACAGGTATTATTAACCCCATTTTACAGATGAGGCAACTGAGGCTCAGACTTTCAGAGGGGAAGAGATTTTAACTTCCAAAGTAAAGACAGAGAAGATATTTGAAAGTGGATCTTACTGACATGGACCCAACAGAACCCTGACATGTCTACCACTACATCACACTGCTTCTTTTAGCTATCCTGGTCTTTAGACAACCTATCAATAGGTCACAGTCAGACCCCCTAGAGTTTGGTAGGACCTACTGGCATTCACAGGCCATTGGGATAATTTCAAAGAATTCTAAATGATCTTTATATCATAAGAAAGCATCACAGCAGGGTTTTTGTGGCAGAAGAAAAGAGTAAATTAGCTAAAAAGCATCACAAAAATAACCAATACAACTTATTGAAAGGATCCCTCAGTTGTGGCTTCTAAGATTCTTAGAAAGCTCTGTACAAACTGAAGGGAAAAGAGGAGTTTAATTATCATTAAATGCCAGTGTACAATTGGAAACCTCAGATAAATCAAGATAATTTTGCTTCTCAAACCGGTAGCTCATATCCTGATGGATGGGGAAAATTAAACATGAAAGGGAGCCACCCACTCAAGGCATGTAAACCTGAAATTAAATTTAAAAATATGTGTCACATGAAAAAGCTACACCGAGAGAGGCTTCTTATATGGAATATTAAGTAGTTCATCATGTTTGCTTGAGAGAAGAAAAGCAGTGATTTCTCTGTTGTGTAACAAAGACCAAATATTTGTCAATTACCATTTGGTATCATAACACACAGGGTTCCATATAATCAAGAGAAAATTGAGTGCAGGATTTGAAACACGTGTCTTCGGGATGGATGCCAAGCTGTAACAGTGTCTTCTGGAAGCTGTTTGGCCAAAATGGGTGATCTTAGCTTGTGAAGATGTTGGTTCCCTGAGCAAAAGTATCCTTAAAAGCTCAGGGCTTCCATTCAGCCAGTTTGTTCATCTATCACACCTTACTTCTGTACAGTTTTAGCCACCGCTAGGACCTTTTCTCTCCCTTTTCATTCTCCCCTGCATTCAAATTTCATGGAATCTCCTAAACAAATGTATACTGAAGGACTCAGAGAATGCACATTTTCTCACCTCCTTTACCCTAATAAGATAAAAGTAGCATACCTGAAAGAGTTAAGTAATCCTACCTAATTGCCTACTGGGAGATTTTTCATTATTTTTGAAAGATAGCTAGCTTCAGAGAAACATGGGAAGACTTAGATGAACTGATTCAGAGTGAATAAGCAGAACAAGGAAAACAATATACACATACAAAGGCTGCAACAATTTAAGCAGAATGATAAATAAAATGAAACTGAACACTGTAATTATAATGACAAAACTTTGCCCTGGGGAAGAGATGAGAAAAGGGGCTTCCTTTCTTTCCTTAGTGAAATGTATTATTATAACTATGGAATGTTGTTGATATTGCTATTACGTGGATTTATTGGTTGATTTTGCTGAACTGTTGTTTTTCTTCTAAATATGTGTTACACAGAAAGCCTAGGTGCAGGGACAGAGATAAAGGGAGGAGGTATATTTGGGAATTAATGTTTTGTAAAAGCAAAGATGCATCAATAATTTTTTAAAAATATGATTAAGGGGAAGTTGGAGTGTCTTACTTTGTTCTCAAACAAGTGGGATATGGTTCCTCAGAATGGTAGGTGAACTCTCTGCCAGATGTCAGATGTAGAAAGGACATTAATCTTGGGAATCACTGTACCCGAACATGGATTTTTTGAAAGGAACTTTCCTGAAGTTGTAAAACAACAGGTCTTTGTTCCCTGGACAAACTTTTTATGAGTTTAGAAGTTAGCACATGTGATGTAAAGGACCACTAATTTCAATAAAAAGGTCCTTAGTTCTAATGAGGCAATGCTATGCCATAATGGACCAAGAACTATATCTCCTGATAGATGGCATAAACCTGGAGGCCTTCTCTTCTATGGTGGCAAACACTTGGCCCAACAACTAAAGAAGATTTGCTGAGCAACAATGGACATGTACAATGGAAAGAGGTACTTGATGTTCCAAGGTAAGAGTGATATAGGACTGCCAGGGGAGCCAGAAAAGGGCTACAGGAGGTGTCCCATCTGACAACCCCTGGGGGGAGCAGCACGCTGGAAGATGAACTGCCTGGCTTCTCAGGACAGTAATCCTATGACCGAGAGTCAATAAAGACCTTGAGGAAAGTGTTGCTTATGAGAAGGGGGCAGGGAATGGAGGGTGGGTTCTATGTTCTCCAAAGGCTCCAATAGGCATTTGTTTTATATTCTTTCTTTCAAGATTTCAATAAAACTACCCTTCTTTCACTCTGTGAACTTGCATGGGGGATGTAAGAGGATATAGGGTGGTGTCACATAATGATTTGCCAACGTTGTCTGGGTGCTAGGAATGAGAGAACTGAGAATTCTCCCAATGTGACCTGGAACCTAGCTGTCTGGAGTCCTCAGACAGTGTTACAAAAGTCAGAAGATCCCAAAAGAGAACTCTGAGGCAATTCATCTGCTAATATCACAAACGTCAAAAAAGTTTTATGTGAGATGGACTTATACTCAGAGAGCATGGATCATCTTCAGCCTGGAAAGAAGGCAAAGATGACATTTTGATGAACTTAAAGCTTATGTAGGGGTTCCTCACAAGGTTCTTTTGAACTTTTAACCTTTAGGTCACAGGTGTGCTACAAATTTATTTCTGAATTTTTAAGCAGTATCTAAATGCAAACATTTACATCTTAAGAGAACTCCATGACACATACAACCTTCTTTTTTTTTTCTTTTCAGATTCTGTGGCGAATATAAAATGGCTGTTGTATACAAAATTCAACTCTGTCCTAAGGAAAATAGGTTCTACATCTATGTTGACTATTACAAGATTTCCTGTTCATTACTAGAAACAGCCAGATGTTTTCTATCTTCCAACTTCAACAAGTATTTCCCAAGCATCTGCTTTTCAAAAGGTATTATACTAAGCACTAGGTATAAAATGAATCCATTAATCAAAATGCATTTATTAAGTACCTACTATGTGCTATGTACTAGAATTTGAGAATACAAGTTCAAAGAATAAAACAATTCCACACTTGCAGGGAGCTTCCATCACAAAATTACAAAATGGAAGAGACAATTTTATCTATTTATAGAATAAATATGAAGTGAATAAATACAAAGAAATTCAAAGAAGTTAACTGCAAGATAGTTTGGGAGGGAGGGCATTCATCATTAAAGGATCATGAAAAGCTTCATCCAGAAGATGGTTCATGAGCTACATCTTAAAGGAAGATAAAAGATATGACAGTGAACCTGATCTCAAAGAAATGACAATTTAATGGGCTAGAAACAATGACGTTAGTACATTAAGATACAAAAAGAGAGAGAAGTGCAAGGGAGCTGTCCGGGCAAAGTGCTATCAGAAATTAGATAATGGAAAGCCCACTTTCACCTAGGATAATTAGGAAGACTTCAAAAAGAGAATGTACCACTTGAGTTGGGCATTAAACAACAGGAAGGACTTCAAAAGAGACCAAGGAAAGGTGACGTTGGTTATTGGGGATAGAAACAAGGAGACAGAAGAGGGAAGGGAAAGAATGGGATGTGGAAAGGAGTCTAGAGTGGGTGCAATGTGGATTAGAAAAGGATGAAAAAAAGATCTTGAAGGACATCAAATGTTAGCTTCAGCTGTTTATAACTTACTCCTTAGGGGAAAAGGAGTCACTGAATTTTAAGGGGAGGAGCAATATATTCTTAATGGTTTATTCATAGGATCATAGTCTACCAGCTGGAAGGGACCTCAGAGGTCATTCAGCCTAACCCATTGATTTCATAGGTGAAGACAGCAAGACCTAGAAACACTAATTGATTGCCCAAGATTACACAGTTGTAAGGAGCAGATCTAAGAGTCAAACTTAGGTCCACTGAACCATGTTGCCTAGAAAATGACATGAAGAATGAATTAGAGAAGGGTTAAACCAGAAGCCAGACAACCAGATAGGAGACTACAGCAACAGTAACATCAAGAAAAGACGAGAGCCTGAACTAAGGATAGTTGCAATAGGAGAGGAAAGGTGGAGACCAAATTGAGACATCTTGGTAAGGTTGAAATGGTAAGATGTGGCGACAGATTGGAAGTAGTGTGTGTGTATGTTTGTGTGTGTGTGTGTGTGTGTGTGTGTGTGTGTGTGTTTGAGAGAGAGATAGAGACAGAGACACAGATAGAGACAGAGACAGAGAGGGACAGAGTGGGAAATAGAGGAACAGAAACAGAAAGACAAAAGGATAGAGGGAGAGAGGTTAGAGGTGTCCAACATGACTGAGGGTTTGGAGTGCTTATCAACAGAAACAGGGACATTAAGGGGGATCATCATGTTTTGAGGGGAAGACAAGAAGTTATCAAGTTTATGGTACCACCTGGTACTTGAAATCCAGGAGAAAATAATTAGCAAGCAGGAAGAACTAATGGATCTTAACCTCAGAGGAGAGATGGGTAGAGATATACTATTCTATCCACTTGGATAAAAAAACAGAGCTATTTGAGTTTAGCAATAAAGAGGACATTACTGTCTTTGAAGACAGCTGTTTTTTATTAGAGTGGTTGAGAAAGAAGTCAAATTGCAGCAGGTAGAGGAATAAGGCAGTAGCATTTGGACTGTTTGGACAGTTTGGACTGTTTCTTCTAGAAGTTTGGCAGGAAAGGAGAAGACGGAAATATGACAACTGCTTTAGGAAGTAGTGGGGTTAATGGATGATTTTTTTTTAGAATAAGGAAAACCCAGGCATATTTGTAGTCTGAATTAAAGGAAGGAGGGTCTATGAAAGCACTTTCGGCTCATCAAATAACACTGAGGGAAGGTCACAATGAGGGTGAAGAACTGGTATAGAAGAAGTAAGGTATAGAAGAGGAGAACAGACAAGACACTGGGTAGTGAGAAAAATTTCAGGTCTTGGAAGAGGAAACATTTTTGAGCGATGTAAAGGGCTAAGGTATAACCATCTTCATGGGTAGCTGAAATAGAATGGAGTTAGAGGTCACAGGAGTTGAGACATTCAAGAAACTGTCAGGATCAATTTCCTAGAAAGGTCATTAGTGTAGATACTGAAATCTTCCCATATGATTTCAGGAGAAGAAATAGAGAGAAAGACTCTGAATTAGGGGCTAGCATCTTAGAAGGGATTCATGAGAATGTTATGGTACACCAACTTCAAAGGACATCACTTGTTAGATAATGGTGTCAGAGCATGAATGTGGAAGTGGCAATGGTCAGTGATGAACAAAGCAAAATGTTAACAGCACCTCCAGGCTGTGTGAAGGAAGGATAGAACTGAGATGAGTTCTGAAGATCTGAAATCCTTAAAAGTTCCAAATTTCAAAGTTTAAGAAGACAAAGATGTTATGAAGACCCTATGTAAAAAATGGGGCAGCTAGGTGGTGCTGTGGAGAAAGCACTGGGTCTTGAGTCAGGAAGACCTGGGTTCAAGTTTGATTTTATATGCTTACTAGCTGTGTGACACTGGGTATGTCACTTGACCCTGTTTGTCTCAATTTCCTTGCCTATAAAATGAACTGGAGAAGGAAATAGCAAATCACTCCAGTATCTTTGCCAAGAAAACCCAACAGAGTCAGATACAACTGAACAATGAAATATAAGAAAATGGTATCAAGCCTGAAACATTCTGAGAAAAAGCCAAAAAATTCAGGCATTTAGAGATTTTATAAAAAAACGTAATGTGATTTAGCAAGCCTTATGTTATAGATATTTTACAGGTTTTATTTCCTGGAAAGTAGCAGCATGGCATAGTAGAAAGAGAATTGCCCTCAGAGTCAAGATGAACTAAGTTCTGACCCTTAACAACTGAGAGATGGCAGGCAAGACACAACCTCTCAGAACCACAGACAATTCCCTAAGGCTCTGAGTTCCAGAAAAGGTGCTTACCTACCTAGGAAGAGGGAGTTTCCTCATTCAGAAATTCCCTTTATCAACAAATCCATAGGTCCCATCTCTATCCCTGTATCTTGGAATGTAGGTATCATGTCTTATAAATCTCTCAGTCTCCCCAAAGCATCTAGCACTGGGCTAGGAATAGTAGATGTTTGTTAAATGAATGACTGAGTCTTGAATTGAGTGAACAGATTCATGGGCTTGCTAAATTACATGGGTTTTTTTTGTAAAAATTTTAAATGCCTAGGGTTTTTTTTTTGTCTTTTCTAATTTTTATAAGGAAGTAACACACACTCAGGGAGTTTTAATAATTACCCAGGTTCACACAGTGTCAAGGCGTGGGATTTGAACCCAGGCCCTTTGACTCTAATATACTTGTCACCATACCATTCTGTTCTCAGGATAGAATAATTCCACATATTCACAAATGGGTCATTAGGGAAATTGTCCTAGAGTTATTCAAAATGGAATGGGCTGTCGTTATAAATAAATACCAACTTTATAACAGATTCATATACAAGAACCCCTCTCTGCCATTACCACTTTGGGAGCTTTTTCCAGGGGAGTTGCTATTCTCTTACATTCCCTCTTTCCATATCTATAGTCATCATCCCTTACCTCTCCTGGGCTGCTGGAGACCCCAAACGCACTTATGCTGTAGTAAGAGCAGTTGATGATATCCCCAATCTCAAAACCCACCAGTTCCCACTGAGTTGCTGTGAGAGAGAATTACTTTAGGATATTCTAAAATGAGTTTATATTCTAGCAACCTGTCTGAACTCTGAGAAGCAGCATTATTTGACCTACCAATCAGGAAAAATTCCCCAAAGCTCAAGAGCTGGAAATGTTCTCCCACAGAGGTAATCGTGTCCAACTTCTTCCTGAGCTGTGAATTTCCTCTACTACAACTTTAACAGGTGGTCCCCCTGCCTTAGCCAGAAAACCTCCAGTGACAGAAAGCTCCGGAGGCAGCCTATACTACTTCAAGACATAGTTTACTATAAGAAGAGTTTCTTAACAATTATTCAGAGAATAGAGTACCAGAATTATTCTCCCTAGAATTAAAACACATTGCCTCTTAGAAAAGTGCCCATAGGTAAGGCATGCCCCAAAAAGCAAAGCCTACACTGTGGGCAGCATAAAAAGGAAAATATTTCACATGTGGAAAGAGACATTTTTTTCTCCACAAATTTATTTTCGTTTTAATTCTTTCCATTTTACCCACTGAGATCACCTAATGGCATTCAATAGTCTTACTCATTTGAAGCATCAGTTTGGAGCTGGGCATTCATATGTACACCCCACCCAAACGGACATTCCAAGCATCCATCTTCATCAATCCTTATTATGACTTTTCCCCTCTTGTCTGCCCATCATCAATGTATTTTGTAAGCCTCAACATACTTTATGAACAGGAAGGACATTTCTATGTTACACTGGGATCTGCCAGTGAATGATTTCATAGCAAGCTCTCTTATGTACAAAGATCACTTTCTCCTTCTCCATTTATGTTAAGGAATGAAAAGCAGTTGCAGCCTGCAACTTTTACCAAATTCCTTAAGGAACAGCAGTTAGCAAGTCCCGTTAGATTCTCTCCAGTCACCATCCTGCTGTTTGGACATCATTGATTTCCCCTGATTTTCTCTAGAAATGCCTAGGGTCTGGGCATGGAGGGGGTAAGATTTCTTACCTTCCGTGTTCTGAGGGAGGATGCCAGCAGAAATCAGTGCTTGCCAGAGCAGGACAGACAAGCCCCAGGACCCCCAGTTCTGCCTAAAAGAGTTTGTCAAGGAAAAGGAATAGGTTAAGATGGAAAGGATATGACCAGCTGCTTTAGGAGAAAGAAGAAAACGGAACTTGTACCTTGCGAGCATTTTTGAAAAGTTTGCTGAAAGAGCCTAAGTGAACGAACTCTGGTTGCATGAGCTTGCACTTAGGGAAGAGAGAGAGGAAAAAGTCGCAACAAGTTAAATCCGTTGTGTCTTGGTCTGCATCGGGAGGAGAATGAAACAAAGGCAGCTCTCAGGGTCTCCGGCTCTTCAGTGACTCATTGCGATCAGCGCTGCAGCTCTGAAATCTGACTCCTTCCAGCGCTGCCTTTTAGACCACCGCCCTAACTCCTTAACTGTCTTTCCCACCTTATTCACTTAAGTGGGTTTTCTTCCTACCTTTTCCTCCTGTTCTCACTATAGTCAGGATATGGTGTGTTACATATACAGTCTCTCCACACCCTTTTTCTTCCGTTGACACCTTCACGCCCCTTTCCAATAAAATATGACCTTTGACATCCTTTTTGGATATAGGCAGCATTATGTAACTAACAGTGCATGGAATGCCAAAGTTTTATAGTTAGGCTTTAAAAATAAATTTTGCCCAGCTGTGACTTAGGTATACTTCAATCTGTACAGGATATATAAAGATCAAAGCCAATGACAAAATTGTCTAATCTAAATTGGAAGAAGAACATGAATCGGACCTTTGATTTCACTGGCATAGATTAGAGGCAGCAAGGGGTTATTGCCAGAGTTGACCTTAAAGCCAGGAAGATCTGAGTTCGAGATACTGCCTTTGACAAATACTGGCTCTGTCATTCTGGGCATGTCATTTAACCTCTCAGTGCCCAAGTAACTTTCAAAGACTAAAAGCTGCAAAGAAGGTGTCAAACTGAAATGATAAAAAGAGTTTCCTCATCTGGGAAGTCTAAATAAATTACTGGTTTTTAGGACTTCGATGGTATGAGCCAATGAAAATACATAGTGATCACTAGACTTGTCTCACTAGGTAATGATGTCCATGTAAAATGTTCTTATTTTAGATAGCTAGTTTTTATTTAAAATTTTGAGCTTTTAGATACAAATACAGCAGATTATTCTGTACCATGTGTGACCTTGGTCAAGTCACTTAATTGTTCCTTTGAAACTTAAGCTTTTCATTCATTCATTCAATCCAATCAATCAGTATTTACCTACTATGTGTCAGGTACTACAGTAGGTAGCAGAGATTCAAAGAAAAAGTATAACAGTCCCTGTCCTTAGGAGCTTTCTGAGAGAAACAGTTATAATTGCTAGGGTTTGTATAGCATTTTAAGATTTCTGTGTTATACATGCATTCATATACGCATACATACATATCAAATGAGATTCTATATATATGTATATAATCAAATGAAGACTAAATGAGATATGTATACATCAAATGATATTTATATGTAATACAAATGTGTATATATAAATTTCATCATTTGATTTTGTGTATAAATTTTCATTTGAAAATTTTCATATATGTATACATGAAACTATGTATACACATATATCAGTTTACAACTAATTAGAGAATTAAATTGTCAAAATCGATAAATACACACAAATATACAATGTATATATACATTTTCATATATGAATGTATAGTGCTATATAATCTGTTATGAAATATATGCAATATTATATAGTACATATCTCTATATAGTACTATATAATTTCATATAACATACGTATATAGTGTTTTTCAAACCATATATACACTATATACATGATATATAATGTATACATGTATAATTACACACATATATTAGATGCTGTGTATATAAATGCATATATACATACATATATGTTGTATGTGTGTATATGTATATATAATTACACACACATCATACATTCTATATATAATCTCACTAAATGAGATTATATATACATATACACATACATACGTTCTATATAATCTCTTTTATCTAAACATATACATACATATGTGTATGAGTATATGTGTATGTACACACACACCTACATATGTAATCTCTTTTGATCCTTACCACAACTCTGGAAGGTAGATATTATCCCTATTTACACTTAAGGATACTGTGGCAAACAGGGGTTAAGTGATTTGTCCAGGGCGACACAGCTAGTACTTGCCTGAGTTGAGGATTCAAACTCAGGTTTTCCTGACTCCAGGCCCATCTCTGGCAGCATCTCCTACAGAACCTAACTGATAAAACAACATCTATCTATTCATCTCTCTCTCTCTCTCTCTCTCTCTCTCTCTCTCTCTCTCTCTCTCTCTCTCTCTCTCTCTCTCTCTCTCTCTCCAAAATAGACACTAGGGAACTTGGATAGAAGGCACTAGTTGCTAAAGAAAACCAGGAAAGGTTCTGTGTGGAATGAGGCCATTGAACTGACCCTTGAAACAACTACAGTCTAAAAAGTGAAGTTGATGGAGTGTATACCAGGCATGGGTGGCAGCCAGTGCAAAGGTATGAAGCTGTCCAAAATTTTAACATTTCTATACCAGAAAATTATAAGATAAGGATTTGATAAGCTCTATAATTAAAACATAGCCTTTGCGAACCCAAGGTCATCCCTGGGCCATAATAATGCACTAGAGAACTTTATTCATAGTTTATGCTCAGTAAACGCTTGCTGAATTGTGTGGAATTATGAGAGAATTTGATTCTCTACTCAAAGTTGTAAACTCTGATTTAGAAGTTCCTTCCAGCTATGAACTTATTCATAGCTGTGTTCTCTGTTATCTCTCTCTCTGAACAGATGATAATCAAAGAGGTAGGAAGAAAACTTGTAGTTTGTTCTTCATTCTCAAAGAGGACCATGATATCAAGGAGATGATGACATGATTTGCAATTGACTTTGATTTAAGTGAGGGAGGGTTGTGCAAAGTCACCAGCCTCACTTTCTACCATGGAGTCATCTGGGTCCAGTGGCCAGATACTGATCAGGTCTACTGGAGATGGCCCAGGACGCAATGGGAGACCTTGGTCTTTTTAAGCTAAGGTCTTTCCAATTTCTCACTTTGAGTGAGGCAATGCCCATTTAGTGAATAGGCCCTCTTTAAGAAGTGAGTTAAGGGATGGTCCCTTTCACTACCGCCGCCCCCCCCCCCCAAAAAAAATCAAACTAGGAACTTAAATGGTGTTAGAAAAGCACCATGGTCTAATGGTAACGTTCTAGGAATCAGAAGATGGGTTCAGTGTCTGGTTTTGACACATTCCTTGTATTACTTTGAGCAAATCATTTCACCCCTCTGTGAACTCCAGTTTCCTCACCTGTAAAATGGGATGGGGAGAAGGGGAAAGAATGCATCACCTGCTTTGTACTCTTAAAGTTCTATAGAAATTTCTCTTCCCCTTCTATTCTCCTATTATTGAGTTTTATAATAAAAATGGAGGGGCAAATAGATAAACCAATTAAGAACATTTGAAAAATTGATACTATATGCAGTGTTCCACACCCATGGTCATATCCTGCCCCTCCCCTTGCCAAGTCTTTTCATCTCTCTTCCTTGGTACTAAGCTTAGTCATTATAATTTTGCAGCATTCAATTTGAACTATAGTCAATATGTAAACAGTTTTCATGGTTCTCCTCACTGTACTTTGCATTGATTTATGTAAATCTTCCAAATACTTTCAACATTGGAGTGCCATGGATTGCCAAAGTCCTTCAAATGGAGGGTAAGGCATTTAAGTTTGTAGGCAATAAGATGTCATTAAAGGTTTTTGAGCGGTATGAAGAAAAAGCAAAATGGAATGTGGGATGGATCAGAAGAGACAGAAAAATCCAGGAAGTTTATTGAAGTAATCCAGACATGAAGAGATAAAGTCTGATAGACACAGAAATTGACTTTTAGAGACATTTTGAAGAAAGAATGAAAAGTTCTTTGTAACTTGTATATATGAGATGAACTCGCCAGTCAATGAGCATCTATTAAGTATTCACCATGTGCCAGTCACTGTGCCAAGAGCCAAAGATACAAAGAACAGGAAGAACTCTGGGCCTGCCCTCAAGAAACTTATCATCCAATAGGAGAGACAGCATGTAGATCACTAGATATACACAAGATATATATAGGACAGATAAAATAGGGGAAAAGTCAGAGATTTCTCCAAGGACCTGGATGTTAAATATTGTCTTGTCTAAGTGTCTCATGTAGCTGAGGAAATTGAGTAGCTAAGTGACTTGTTCAAGATCACATAAGTAATAAGAAGCAGTCTGAATTACGATCCAGATCCTGTGATTTTTTAACCCTCTGCGTCTTCCCCAGCACCGAACTATGGCTTATCACTCTATCTATGCCTCTGTTTCACATAATTTTTCATATGTTTCACAAAATATACATTCAGGATTTTCAGGAACCTCTGAAAATGATCCATACTATGAGTTTAAGTAAACTGTAATTTTTACCTTTAAAATCAACAGAATTTTTTACTGAGGGACCCACCTTCTGCCAGACAAAGCACCTAGTCTTGTGCTACTTGCCTCATTCCCAACATCAAGGAGTTATGGAAACCACAAGAGGAAGCTGACCTTCAGAATCTGGCCCATAGCTTTTGCCCACACTGTTAGCACAACCTGTTGCATTAAGACTCAGATTTTGTACCAAAGAAACTAGTTCTTCCATTTTTGAATAGCTATATGCAGAAAGGAACATTCCTCTTGAACCTTATAGGTCTACTCATTTCAGAGTTAGATTAAGAAAACAAGTATAAGTGTGGTCCCACCCTCTAGAACTTGTGCCTGTGTCCTTCCTCTCCTCTGATTAATCTCTAGTTCCAAAGGCAACTTTAGGCCAAATTACAAAGTCAGCAAAAGTTGACTTGTGTATATTTTGGATCCCCTTCTGGGATCCTCCCAGTTACTTTTGCCCTCTCTCCCCCAGAAATTACTCTGCTTTGGGATATATTTTATGGACTTTATATGATGCAACTTGTTTAGATATATTTTGTTTATCTTCACGTCTTAATAAATATTTTTTATTAATTTATTTTTTTAATTATCAAGCATTTATTTTTTTCTCCTTCCTCCCACTACTGCCTGGGAAGAAAAAAGAGAGTGAAGCTCTACATAAGCTAAGCAGACTCAGGCAAAATGTATTCACACATTGGTCAGATCCAAAAATACATTTCTTATTTGGCACAGCGGTCCTTCTGTCATTTGGATATATTTTGTAATTATCTATGTATATGTTTTCTCCTAAAGAATATAAACTCCTTGAGTGCAAGAACTATTCTTTTTGGTCTTTGTATGCTCATCATTAGGAATATCATGGCATTGTGGGTAGAGAGACCAGTTGACTGACTGATTCATAACCCTATGAAGCAGATAAACAGTGGTAGGATTATTCTAGTATTCCACAGACAAGGAAACTAATGCTTAGAAAAGCTAAATGACTTGCCCCAGGTCACATGGCTAATCTGAATAGGAACTTAACTTAGTTCTTCTGACTGCAAGACAAATAGTCTTTCCAGTACCCCATTGCCTCTCTCAACTAAAAGGCTTTGACTCCTCTTATTTCAGGGTTTTAGCCAGCAGACTCCAAGGCAGGGATTTATTCCAGCACTAGAGAGCTCTGCCTACCTTTTTTTCCATGAATCTACAAGGGGAAAAAAAAACAACTCTAGAGAGGCTAGGAAACCCAGCCCAATTTAAGCCTAAATCTCCCTCTTCAAGGAAAATGGGAAATGATTTTTTTTCTTAGAAAAATTTCAGCGTTAAACATGAGCAAACATGAATGATCTAGTCTCATCACATATATATCAAATGATACTTTGTTTCTAATTTCCATCTTTTCATTCTTAGCTTTTGACATTTTTCCTCTTCAGGCACGCCAGTCATCAGAGAGTCATTTCGTGAAATGCTTTAAGACTGAACTTACTACAATAACTCAGCTCAAACTGAGTTCCTTCAAAATAAGCATGAGAGGTGAGAAACTTGCCAGAATGCAGGCATATAAGAAAAAACATTCACACAGATATCTTATTTTACTAGGGAATGCCTTACCCACAGGCAGAAAAGAAATTACATTGCTGCTCTAGCCTATGGCTGGTAAAGGGTATCATTCACAGAAAACATCCACATTGAGAGCTGCAAAGTTGTTCTTTTGCCAAACTTTTGAAAATTAAAGATCTAAATAATTTGCCATGTTCTCCTTTTTTTGGTTTAAAAAGGAATCTTCAACGATCAGAAACATATGAGTAAATACTTCTAAAAATCTGTACTTAAAGTGTTTTCATGGTTACTAGCTAAGACTTGAAACTACAGGTGTTGGGGTTAGTAGGGACCCTCCATTTTACTTTTCAATTCAATTAAATGAGTATTTATTAAGTGCTTGTTATTTGCAAAACACTGTGCTAGGCACTGGGGATAGCACACACACACACACACACACACACACACATAAATAAAAAATGGCCCCTGCTCTCACAGAACTTAAAGGTTCCTGGGGATATAATAACATTTACACAGCTAGGTAAATACAAGATAATTTAAGGGGGAATGAAAGCACAATTAGAAAGGGGAGGACCAGTGTCCTGGAGGAAAATGTACTGAACTCGAGCTTTGAAGAAAATGAAGGATTTCAAAATGAGTAAGGTGAAGAAGCAGTTCATTCCAGTCTTTCAGGCCAACCTATGCCAAGATACTGAGGCAAGAGATAAGATGCTAAGTTTTGGGAACAGCAAATATACTAGTTTGATGGGAATGTGCAGACTACAGAAGATATAATTCCAGATAGGGTCAGAGAGGTGATCTGGTACCAGACCAAGAAGGATCCTACATGCTCAACTCTATTTTATCCAGGAAGCAATAAAGAGAAGGATTTCTGAACAGGAGAGAGACATGGTCAGACTCATGCATTAAGATTATTTTAGCATTTTTATGGGTCTTAGTCTGGAGAGGGAGGAGTTGAAGCACAGAAGGCAATTTGGAAGCTATTGCAAAAGTCCAGGACAGAGGTGTTGAGAGCCAGAAACTAGAGTGGTGATAAGGAGAACAGCTGTGGAGGGAATTGTGGAGGTGAAATTGATAAGAGTTGGCAGCTGTCTTAAGGCTTGGGAAGGGAAAGAGAAGGAGAGCAAAGAATCTAACATGATTGACTCCATGGTCATGAATCTGTGTGATTGGAAGGATAATGCTGTTTTCTAAGGAAATAGGGAGGAGGAGTGAAAGATGAATTTGGGCATGATGACCTGTGAGGTTTCCTTAGACTCTCAACCCTCTTATCTTCCATGTTCACAGATAACTATAACACAAGGTAGAACAGTTTAAAGTGCAAAATAAATGTCACAGTGAATGTGTATTCCTTTTTTTAAGCCAAAGAAAACTGGTCTTGAATTATATGGACCTGAGAAAGTGGTAATCCGTTATCATCACCTGCTTGTTTTATTTACAGATGGTCATGTTGCTACTGGGACTGAGTGTTAATTAATCAGAGTTAATCTCAGTCTGAGAGTGTGTTCCTAAGGCCCCATTGATGTCAAGAAATAAAGACTAATGAGAGAAAGTATAGTATGTTCACAGTTTGTAAAAACCATATGATCATTGATCATATCATAATGCTCAGGTATCTGGACTTTTGGGCCAATGCTTTTCCCACTATACCATTCCTAGGTCACAATGCTGTTAGTGCAAACTCTTTACATTGCATCAATGTGCCTATTCTTCCACAGTCCCTCCAAAATTTATCATTTTCTTTTTTTTGTTATCTTTGTTATTCTGATGGTAGAATCTCAAAAAATCTTTAATTTGCATTTTTCTAATTAGTACTGATTTGGAACGCTTTTTAATATGGTTGTATTTTTCTCGACAACTGCCTGTTCATAGCCTTAGATGATTTATCAGTGGAGGGTTGGCTCTTTTCCTTAAAAATTGCAATCAGTTCCTTATGAAATCTTGGAAATAAGACCTTCAGAGAGTAGAGTTAATCTGCAAATATTTATAATGTCAAAACAAAAGACATCAATAAAATTGTAATAAAAAAAAAGCAAACCTCTTACACTGATCTTCAGAACCTTCTATGCTCTGGTCTCAAATTACCTTTTCAAACTTAACTCTTATTAAATTCTCTATATCTACCTGTGATCTGGCTATATATGTTTTTCTTCAGCTCATTTTACAGATGAGAAACTGAGGCAGAGTTAAATGACTTGCCTAGGGTCACACAGTTAGTAGGTGTCTAAGGCCAACTCAAACTCAGGTCTTCCTGACTCCAGGATCTGCACTGTGGCACTTAGCTGCCCTTTCAGATTACCATCCAACTATTAATGAAAGGCCTCCTACAAAAGAAAGAATTTAGGCTGAATCTTGAAGGAAGCCAGGAGACAGAGGCAACAAAGGAGAACATTTCAAGCACAGGAGACAGCCAATGGAAAAAGCAGAGAATTGGGAGATGGAGTGTCCTGCTTAAGGACCAGCAAGAGGGCCAGTGTTGTTGGACTGCTGAACACTTAAGAGAGTAAAGTATAAGAAGATTAGATACATAAGAAAGAGTCAGGCTGTGAAGAATTTTAAATGCTAAACAAAAGATTTGATATTTGATCCTGGAGGTAATAAGAGAATGGTTGGAACTTATTGGTGAGTGATAGGTGAAATTGTCACTCCTGTACTTTAGGAAAATCACTTTGGCAACTGACAGAATGGGACGGACATGGCAGAAAAACCAAGCAGAAGGCTACCACAGTTGTTTGGGTATGAGGTGATAAAGGCCTACCCCTCAAGGTGGTGGTTATGTGAGTGGAAATAAAAGAATCAGTGTGAGGGGGTGTAAAATGAAAAAAACTTAACGAAAGATCAGATGTGTGGAGTGAGTTCAAATGAAGAGTAGGGAATGATGCCCAAGTTACAAGCCTGGGTGATTAGGAACATTCTGATTATATCCTTCACAGTAATATGGGAGTTGGGAAGAAGGGGGAAGGGAGAGAGGTTGTTTGGAAAGATAAGAAGTCTATTCAGTCTGAGACACTGATAGGACATAATGTTCCTTGATTTTTATTTTTGTTTTATTTTTAATTTATGGAATAAAACATGCATTTCTGTAACATACTATGATAAAACAAGATTGTATATGGAACTGCTAATCTATTATGTACAATTTGCTATTCCTTTAAAATATATAACAAAGTTATCATGTAAATTTATTTTCTCATCTCCCCAGAGGTGGCAACCATTAGACACACACACACACACACACACACACACACACACACACGTAAAATCATTCTACACATACTTCTATCTATCAGTTCTTTCTCTGGATACAGATATCATCTTTCTTCACATGTCCTTTGTAGTTAATTTAGGTATTAATAATAGTCAAAATGATTTATTTATTCAAAGTTGTTATTAAAACAATATTGCTGTTACTGTATACAATGTTCTCGTGGTTCTGCTCATTTCACTCCTCGTTACTTTGTGCAAATCTTTCCATATTTTTTTAAAGTCATTGAGCTCACCATTTCTTATAGGGCAGTAGTATTTCATCACAAAATATGCCACAATCATATACTATTAGGCCTACTTCCAAAGACAATTAGAGAAAAAGGAAAGGAAAAACCTACGTGTTCTAAAATATTTATAACAGTTCTCTTTGTGGTGGCAAAGAAATGGAAATTGAGGGGATGCCCATCAATTGGGGAATGTCTGAACAAGTCATGTGGTGATTGTGATGTTCTGTGGTTTAAGATGTTCAAAAGGCAGTTGAGGCATGAGGAAAAAGAAGCCAAATTGAATAAAACACAGAACATGTTAATGAAAATAATATTATATCAATCCACAAACATAGGTTGAAGCCAGAGTGCTAGGTGCCTTAATCACACACAAGGAAGTTTGTAGCTTATTCTAAAAGAAATAGAGAACTTCTCTAGCAGAAGGTGATGCAATCTAACCTATACTTTAGGGATATCAATTTGCCCCCTCTGTGGAGGAAGGCCTTCAGAACAGAAAGATTGGAAGCAGGGAGAAAAATCAGAAAAGTGCTAGAGAAGTACAGGTGAGAGGTATGATGGTTGGCATGTGACTCAAAAGAAAAGGATGGATGGGAGAGATATCCAGGTAGAACCAATAAGACTTTGTATCTGCCCTGGAGGAGAAGGGATGATTTGGATAACTATGATGATGTAAAAAAAGAAGACAACAATATAAACTTTTTAAGAAAAAGATTTGGTACCAAATTGTATTTGTCAGAGTGAGATGGTGGAGGGGTGGGAGAGTAAAAGTTCCTCTAGGTTTCAAATTTGAATGACTGGAAAGATAATGGTACCTTCCATAGAAAGAGAGAATTTGGGAAGAGGAGGCATAGGGGAGGAAGATGAGTTCTGTTTTAGGATTATTGAGCTTAAGATATCTATGGGAGGTCCAAGACTAGAGCTCAGGAGTGACATGAGGGCTGTATACATAGATTTATCAGCATAAATATAATAACTGAACATCGAGAAGTGGATGAGATTTCTGAGAGAGAGTATAGAGAAACAAGAAGACATGGAATCTTTAACAGACACAGATACATAGGTGAGCAATGAATGATGATTCAGCAAAGGACATCAAGAAGGAATGGGCAAGTAGAGTAAGTAAATAAGAGGGGAACCAGGAACATTCTGTGCTACAACGAACCCAGGGAGGAGATGCTATCTAGGAGGAGAGAGCGGCCAGCAGTTTTAAATACCACAGAGAAATCAAGACAATAAGGTTGGCAAAAGACCATTGGATTTAACAGTTCAATGGCAAACTTAGAATAATTTCAGTTGAACAGTGGGGTAAGAACCAGATTTGAGGGGCTTGAGGAATGAATTAATGAGATGTGAAGATACAGAGTAAAAAAAAAAAAACTATAGGCAGTTTTTTTCCCCTAGGAGTTTAGCTTTGAAAAGAGAGGGGAGATATAGGATTATAACTTGAAAGGATGGTAGGGTCCAGTGAAGGTTTTTGTTCATTTTTTTGTTTGTTTTAGGGTAAGGGAGATATGGATATATCTCTAGACACTAGGAAAGGAGTCACTGGATACAAAGATATTGGAGGTAAAGAGAGAGGGAATGACTGAAAGAGCAAATTCTCAGTGGGATGGGGTTCAAGGGCATAAGTAGAGAGGCTGATCTTGGTTCTTCCTCTGAAACTATGGCAAAGAAGGGGAGACTAGTGAATGATAATGAAGGGATTTGAGGTATAGAATTAGGGTTAGAAGAGGAAGCCCACGTTGTAAGGTCTCAATTTTGGGCAGTAAAGTATGAAGGTGAACTCATTGAGAGAAAAATTGAACATGGGGTGATAGAGGAGTTTAAAGAAACAAAGAGAAGATTAGAAATTGCTGCCATGAGGATCAAAATAGGAAATTAATCAAGGAAGAGTACAAAACTGTTGAGCAGCAGTGAGACCACCAGTTGACATGAGATGGCCTAAAATCTGTAATGGACTTAATTGGTAGAGTCATGGGACTTTCCCCAGTAGCATTACAAGTAGGATCAGAGAAAAGAAAAAGGTAATCCCAGTAGAGGTTTCAGAAAGGATGAACAGAGAAAGAAAAAGAGAAGAGATTTGAGGCTGGAAGGCATGAAACTGAACATCTTGATTTTAAAGTGAGAAAAGTGAAGCCAGAGAAGCAGCAGTATAATATACCAAAAAAGCATGAATGATGAGGTTGAAATGATGAGGAATAGGTTAAGGAGTGAGGGACAAAGAGAGATGCAGGAATGATAAGCTATATTTAGGGAGGAAATTTCAGAGTTTGGGATCTTATAATCTTACCCCTATTTGTGGGTGAGATAAAGTGCCAATCCATGTCATGAGGGATGATGAGAATTTAGAATGCTGAAGTAGGGGTGATGGAAGAGACAAACCATGCAGGTTAAAGTCCCCAAGTAATAAGGAAAGGGCTTGGGGTAGAGAAGATTACTATAAGCCAAGGACTGAACTCCTTGAGAATGGAGGGAGAATGGTATGAGAGGATTGTCTTTCTCTTCCTTTAAAACAGTTCAGGATTTTCTTGATTCTTCCAGCCACTAGTGCTCTCCCTCCTAAACTTCATTCTATTTAACTACTTGTATTTATTCACTTTATATGCATTAATATATACTTATTACCTCCCCATTAGAATACAAACATCTTACAAATAGATTGTTTCATTCTTTTTATTTGTATCCCAAGTGCCTGGCACATACTATGCACTCAATAAATACTTGTCAATTAATTGACTGAACTGGTGAGAATGACATGTCTGGACGGCATGAACCTGAAGCAGGAGGTGTGTTCAGGGATATGACTGAAGGTACAAGAACATGGAGAGGGTCCCTAGAGATTCAGTGATTTCTGGTGGGAGCCATCTTTCATGACTGAAAGAAAGTGATAGACAGAGAACCAATATGGAAGGCAGATCGTTACAATAGAACCAGGCATCCAGAAGGTGCAAGGGGAAGATTAACAAGACTGGTTTGGGACACTGGAGGGGCAGGGCTGGTGGATGGGGATAAGAGAACATGGAGTATAAGCAGGAGATAGTAGCCTTCAACTCTGAGTAGCTTTCAACTCTGAATCACATAATACCTCATGCATCTAATCCCTTCTCTCCACTCACACAGCCACTGTCCTAATTCAGCCCTTCATCACCACTTCTTTAACTATCTTAAGTCTCTGCACTGGTTTTGATAACTTTGATTTTTCTCTTCTACAATTCATCATTTGCACAACTGTCAAAATATTTTTAAGAAACAGATATGACCATGTTACTCTGCTGCTTGAAAATGTTCAGTGGCTTCCTTTCTAGAATAAAATGGAAGCTTCTTAGACTGGGTTGTAGGAACTTCCATAACTTGGCTCTAATTTATCTTTCCAACCTTAATTGATGTCACTCTCCCTCATACACATTAACTTCCAGTCAAACAATTCCTTGAACTTGAAAAGCAGATTTTTACATCCATGTATTTGATCTAAAGTCTAAAATGCTTGAAATGCTCACTTCTTAGAATTCTTACTTTCCTTCAAAAGTAAGTTCAGATGACATTGTTCTCTCCTTTAATTATTCCTAAAGTTCTTTGTCTGGAACTTTTTCTTTTATCTTCTTTACTCTCGATCTGGTATTATACATGTCTGCATATATGTTTTATCTCTCAGTAGAACATAAATTCCTTTGAAGGTCTTTGTATCCCCAGAACATAGTAAAGTATCTCACACAGAGCAGTGTTTAACAAATATCTATTGAGAGCAGCTGCTTCAAGAGCTCTCAAGCCACAGATGTTAAGGGGGGTGGAGGTCAAACAACTGGTCACAACGAGATTACAGGGGTCTCTTTGCTAGCACTGAGGCAAGACTCTATTGCTTTGCCTATACTCAGATTTGGGTTACAGTCTCATGTCAAAGCACTAACACTAGCACACCAGGGCATGTGGCCACAGTGGAACAGGGACCCTCCTCACAGTTCCAGAGCAGAAAAGAGTGCTTTTGGTCACACACAGGCCAGGAGAGTAGCAAATGTACCTCTCCTTAGATCATACCACCTTAGAAGAACTGAAAACTTATAGATCCCTAGAAGTATCTCTGAAAACAGTTGCATAAAACTCATAATGCTTAGAACAGTGGACCCTCCACCCTGAAGCAGAATCCCACTTTAACAAAGAGTTAAAAGTCAAGAAAGAGGCTGGGAAAATGACCAAACAACAGAAAAAAATTCTGACCACAGAAAGTTACTATGGTGAGTAGGAAAATCAAAATACACCCAGAAGCAGACAACAAAGCCAAAACTCCTACATCCAAAGTCTCCAAGAAAAATATGAATTGATCCAAGGAAGGGCTCAAAAAGGATTTTGAAAATCAAGTAAGGGAAGTAAAAGAAAAATTGGGAAGAGAAATGAGAATGCTTCAAGAAAATCAGGAAAAAAAAGTCAACAGCTTGGTAAAGGAGACACAAAAATTACTGAAGAAAATAACACCTTAAAAAAAAAGACGACCAAATGGTGAAAGAGATACAAAAAGGAAATGAGTAGAAGAATGCCTTTTTCTTCCAATTTATTTATTTATTTTTAGTTTTTAACATTCATTTTCACAAGATTTTGAGGTCCAAATTTTCTCCCCATTTCCACTCTCCCCCCACCTCAAAACACGGTACATTCTGATTACCCCTTCCCTCAATCTACCCTCCCTTCTGTCACACCCCTCACTTCCCTTATCCTCATCTTCTCTCTTTTCTTATAGGGCAAGATCTATTTCTATACCCCATTACCTGTATTTCTCATTTCCCAGTTACATGCAAAAACAATTTTCAACATTCATTCCTAAAACTTTGAGTTCTAACTTCTCTCCCTTCCTCCCTCACCACCCATTCCCACTGAAAAGGCAAGCAATTCAATATAGGTTATATGTATGTAGTTTTGCTAAAGATTTCCATAAAAGTCATGTTGTGAAACACTAGCTATATTTCCCTCCATCCTATCCTGCTCCCTATTTATTCTATTCTCTTTTGACCTTAACCCTCCCCAAAAGTGTTTACTTCTAATTACTCCCCTCCTCTCATTTGCCGTCCTTTCTATCATCCTCACCATGCTCCACTTATCCCCTTCTCCCCTATTTTTCTGTAGTGTAAGATATATTTTCATACCATTATTCCCTCCTTAAGCCAAATGTGATGAGAGTAAGATTCACTTTTTCCCTCACCTCCCCCTTTTCCCCTCCATTGAAAAAGCTTTTTCTTGCCTTTTTTATGAGAGATAATTTGCCCCATTCCATTTCTCCTTTTCTCCTCCCAATATATTCTTCTCTGACCCCTTAATTTTATTTTTTTACATATCATTCCTTCCTATTCAATTCACTCTGTGCTCTGTGTATGTGTGTGTGTGTGTGTATGTGTGTGTGCGTGTGTGTGTGTAATCCTTCCAGCTACCCAAATACTGAGAAAAGTTTCAAGACTTACAAATATTGTCTTTCCATGTAGGAATGTAAACAGTTCAGCTTTAGTAAGTCCCTTATGATTTCTCTTTCCTGTTTAACTTGTCATGCTTCTCTTGATTCTTGTGTTTGAAAGTCAAATTTTCTATTCAGCTCTGGTATTTTCATCAAGAATGCTTGAAAGTCCTCTATTTCATTGAATTACCATTTTTTCCCCTGAAGTATTATACTCAGTTTTGCTGGGTAGGTGATTCTTGGTTTTAATCCTAGTTCCTTTGACTTCTGGAATATCATATTCCAAGCCCTGTGATCCCTTAATGTAGAATCTGCCAGATTCTGTGCTATCCTGATTGTATTTCCACAATACTTGAATTGTTTCTTTCTGGCTGCTTACAATATTTTCTCCTTAACCTGGGAACTCTGGAATTTGGGTACAATATCCTAGGAGTTTTTCTTTTCAGATCTCTTTCAGGAGGTGATCAGTGAATTCTTTCAATATTTATTTTACCTTCTTCTTCCAGAATATCAGGGTAGTTTTCCTTTATAATTTCATGAAAGATGATGTCTAGGCCCTTTTTTTTGATCATGGCTTTCAGGTAGTCCCATAATTTTTAAATTGTCTCTCTTGGGTCTATTTTCCAGGTCAGTTGTTTTTTCCAGTGAGATATTTCACATTGTCTTCTATTTTTTCATTCTTTTAGTTTTGTTTTGTAATTTCTTGGTTTCTCATAAAGTCTTTTGCTTCCATCTGTTCCATTCTAATTTTTCAAGAACTATTTCCTTCAGTGAGCTTTTGAACCTCCTTTTCCATTTAGCTAATTCTGTTCTTTAAAACATCCTTCTCCTCATTGACTTTTTGATCCTCTTTTGCCATTTGAGTTAGTCTATTTTTAAAGGTGCTAATTTCTTCAGCATTTTTTGGGTCTCCTTTAGAGAGCTGTTGACTTGCTTTTCATGATTTTCTTGCATCACTCTCATTTCTCTTCTCAATTTTTCCTCCACCTCTGTTACTTGATTTTCAAAATCTTTTTTGAGTTTTTCCTGGCCTGAGACAATTCCATATTTATTTTGGAGGTTTTGGATGCAGAAGTCTTGACTTTTCAGTTTTCCTCTGATGGTATGCATTGTTCCTCCTCATCTGAAAGGATGGAAGAAAATACCTGCTCACCAAGAAAGTAATCTTCTATTGTCTTATTCTTTTTCCCTTTTGGGGACATTTTCTCAGCCAGTTACTTGACTTTTCATTTCTTTGTTAAGGGGAGGGTATACTCTGGGGACCTGTAAGTTCTCAGTTCTTCCAAGGTGGAGCAATCAAAGGAGAGGAATTTAGTCATCTCCTGGCCTGTTCTCTGGTCTGTGAGCAGGATTTCCTCTCCAGAGCCTCCACAAACTCCACCATGCCAGCCAGCACTCCTCCTCACCCCAGGGATGCCACTTAGGGCTGAGATCCAGATCAGCTACTCAATTCCCCCAGGGCCTTTTTTCCAGGGCTCCAATAATGGAAGCTGCTGCTGCCTGGGGCCAGGGATAGACTGCTGTGCTCCCTTTTTTTGAAAGAGCTTTCTCACTGACCTTTGAAGCTGTCTTTGGCCTTTGTAAGTTGAGGAATCTGGGACCCACAGATGCTACCAGTGGCACCTTGAAGCCTGCTCCAGGCCTGGTCAAGGCTGGGCTGCACTCTGTTGCATGCCCGGTGCGATAGGTGTTTCCTGTTGGCCTTCCAGACTGCCTTGGACTGGAAATCTCTTTCATTCTGTTGTTTTGTGGCTTCTGCTGCTCCATAATTTGTTTAGAGTCATTTTTACAGGTATTTTATGGCCTTTGAGGGGAGAGTTTCTAAAGGTGCATCCTTCTACTCCATCATCTTGGCTCTGCCCCAGAACGTGTTAAAAAAAAACAGAATTGGTCAAATCAAAAAGAGGTACAAAGATTCACTAAAGAAGAAAAGTCCTTAAAAAGTAGATTTGGCCAAATGGAAAAAAATGAGATACAAAATCTCACTGAAAAAAAAAATTCTTTAAAAATTAGAATTGAACAAATAGAAGCTAATGACTTTATAAGAAATCAAGAAACAATAAAACAAAACTAAAAGAGTGAAAAAATAAAAGACAATGTGAAATATCTCATTGGAAAAACCAATTGACCTGGAAAATAGTTCCAGGAGTGAGAATTTTTAAAAACTATTATAGTACCTGAAACCCATGATCAAAAAAAAAAAAAAAAGCCTGGGCATCATCTTTCAAGAAATATTCAAAGAAAACTATCCTGATATTCTAGAATCAAAGGATAAAATAAAAATCAAAAGAATCTACCAATCACCTCCTGAAAGAAATCCCAAAATGAAAAATCCCAGGAATATTATAACCAAATTCCAGAGCTCCCAGATTAAGGGGAATATACTGCAAGCAGCCAGAAACAATTCAAATATCATTCAACCACAGCCAGGACAACACAAGATTTAGCAGTTTCTACATTAAAGGATCAGAGTACTTGGAATATGGCATTCCACAAGGCTAAGGATCTAGGATTACAACCAAGAACCACTTACCCCCAAAACTGAGTATAATCCTTCAGGGGAAAATACAAACATTCAATGAAATAGAGGGCTTTCAAGTATTCTTGAGGAAAAAAATAGAACTGAATGGAAAATTTGACTTTCAAATACAAGATCAAGAGAAGCATAAAAAGGTAAATAGGAAAGGGAAATCATAATAGACTTAATAAAGTTAAACTGATATTCCTACATGGGAAGAAGCTACTTGAAACTCATAAGACCTTTCTCATTATTAGGGAAGTTAGAAGAGATAGATAGATAGACAGACAGACAGACAGACAGAGATATATAGAGAGGTATAGGTAAAATAGGATAAATTACTTCACATAAAAGAGGAAAGAACAAGTTTTTACAGTGGAGGAGAAGGGGGGAGGTGAGGGGAGTGAGTGAACCTTACTCTCATAAGAATTGGTTCAAAGAAGGAATAATATATACTCTCAATTGGGTATAGAAATCTATCTTATCCTACAGGAAAATAGGTGAGGAAAGGATAAGGGGTAGTGGTGGTGATAGAAGGGAGAGCAGATCAGGGGAGAGGATTGATGTGTATTCATCCTTTGTTGTCGAAGAAGACCATGCCATCAGAGAAATAATGACATGACTTGCACTTGACTTTGTTTTGAGTGAGGGAGGGCTGTGCAGGTCACCAGTCTCACTTATTCTCCCAAGCCATCTGAATCCAGTGATCTGATAAATATTCATCAGGATGACTGGAGATGACCCAGGAAGAGGCAATTGGGATTAAGTGACTTGCCCAAGTGTCTGAGGTGAGATTTGAACTCAGGTCCTCCTGACTCCTGCACTGGTGCTCTATCCACTGTACCACCTAGCTGCCCTCAGAGGAGAGGGTAGCCAGAAGCAAAACACATTTGAGGAGGGACACAGTGAAAGGAGAGGGAGAATAGAATAAATGCGCAAGCAGCAATAGGATGGAGGGAAATACAGTTAGCATTAGTAACTGTGAAAAACCTTTGGAAGCATGTTTGTCTGATAAAGGTCTCGTTTTTCAAACATACAGCAATTTGAGTCAAATTTATAAAAGAGCCATTCCCCAGATGATAAATGATCGAAAGACATGAACAGCTTTTAGATGAAGCATTCAAAACTATCTTTATCCATATAAAAAATGCTATAAATCATGATTAATTGAGATAAATGCAAATTAAAGCAATTCTGAGGGACTCATACCTATTAGACTGGCTAGTAAGACATAAAAGGAAAATGGTAAATGAAGAGGAGGTGGGAAAAATTGACATTAATGCACCATTGGTGAAGTTGTGAAATGATTCAACCATTCTGGAGAGCAATTTGGAACTATGCCCAAAAGGTTATAAAACCATGCATACCCTTTGACCTAGCAATACCACTACTAGGTCTATATCCCAAACAAGATTAAAAAACAAAAAGGAAAAGGACCTATACATACATAAATATTTGTAGCAGCTCTTTTCTGGTGGCAAAGCGTTAGAAACTGAAGGGATGCCCATCAACTGAGAATGGCTAAATAGATTGTAGTATTTGATTGTGATGGATTACTATTATGCTACAAGAAATGATAAGCTGGATGCTCTCAGAAAAACCTGGAAAGACTTGCATGAGCTGATGCAAAGTGAAATGTACTGTGTACAAAGTAACCACAATATTTTAAGATGATCAACTGTAAATGACGTAGCTATTCTCAGCAATTCAATGATCCAAGACAACCCTGAAGGACTTATGAGGAAAAATGCTATCCATCTCCAGAGAAAACACTGATGGGGTCTGAATACGCATCCAAGCATAGTTTTTTAACTTTATTTTTCTTAATGGTTTTTTTTTGGGGGGGGCAGTCTGTTTTCTTTCACAGTATGATTAATATGGAAATGTTTTGCAGGACTACACATGTATAATATATATTGAAATGCTTGCCTTCTCAGTGTAAGGGGTGGGGTTGGGAAGAACAAAAAAGGGAATTTGGTACTCAAAGTTTTAAAAACAAATGTTAAAATTGTTTCATATGTTACTGGGGGAAAACAAAATACTGAATTAGAAAAATAAATATCTACTTAATTGAATTGCATAATAAAGTTGGGTAACACCTTAGAGATCATGTATTTTGACCTCATTGTATAAATCACTGAGATTGAGAGGGGAATAATAATAATAGAAATAATAATTGATATTAACTAGCTTATATAGTTATCATTTTTTCCTTACAATAACCTGGGGGGGGGAAGAGGATGGGTAGGTACAATTATTATTTCCATTTTACAGATGAGGAAACTGAGGCAGATAGAGGTTAAGTAACTTGCCCAGGGGTCACACCGCTAGTAAGTGTCTTGGGTTGAATTTGAACTCAGGCTTTCTTGACTTCAAGTCCAAAAACATAAAAACTTCCAGTTAGGTATATCAGCAGAGTACAGAGTATCTGAAAAACAGACTATCTTCCATAAAACTAGAGAAAAAGCTGTATTATGCAGAAGGCAATGATTTTCTTCCTCCAATATAGATATCAAATAACAAAGATTTAGGATTCAGACAGTTTTGCCTCTTAGATCAAATAATTCACACTTTTCAAACTTGATAGCAATGCTAAAGAATAATTTTGGAGGTGATAAAGATCATAGAAATGGATAAAAAGCTTTTGCTCTGAAACACAGATAATGAGCTTCCAGGTCAATGCTACTCTGTAGATCAATATAAATTCCAATGTTTTTCTTTGTTCAACAAATTAAATGGAATATGCATTACACATGGATTAAGTACAGTGCTTTATGGCAGGGAACAGGCATACAGAGACAGATACAACACAGACCATGATCTCAAGGAATTTTACATTGCAATGAAGGAAGGAGATACACAGAAGTAATTATGATATAAAAGAGAGTCTGGGTTAGGAATGTCAGTCTAATGTTTCTTTTGATAGTCTCATGTTAAGGGTTCTGTACTATATAGTTAAAAAGGCAGCTACATGGTAAAGTAGAGAGAATGCCAGACCTGGAGTCAGAAAGACTCATCTTCCTGGGTTTAAATATGGCCTCAGACACTTACTAGCTGTGTGATCCTGGGCAAGTTATTCAACTCTGTTGGCCTCAGTTTCCTCATCTGTAAAATGATGTGGAGAAGGAAATGGTAAACCACTCTAGTATCTTTGCCTCAGAGACTTACTAGACTCTGAACAAGTCATTTAGCCCTGTTTGCCTCAGTTTCCTCAGTTGCCTCTAAACAAATGGGATCATGACCCACAATTTAAGAAGCACTTAACCCCCTCATTTTATAGGAGAAACTGACATTAAGAGAGGTTAAGTAATTTGTTTAAAATCACACAAGTAGTAAGGAGGAGAATATGTCAAATCACTTCAGCATCTTTGCCAAGAAAACCCCAAATGGGGTCACAAAGGGTAGGACACAACTGAAAATGACTAAATAACAACAACTACATAATAACTTTAAAACAATTAGTTTCTGACACCATAATGTACAGTACTTCCAAGATGATCAAATGATCATATTCCAGTCAAGGTAGATTTTCCCATTTGAGTAGATTAGAACAATGAAATGGAGAATCCCCAAATAATTTCTATTGGGAGTTGGAATGAATTATGTGATTTTTTTGTATTATATTTACTGTCTTGATCATGTTTAATTCAGGAAAAAATTAGAGGAATTTGCATTGCTTGAGTGAACTCACACATTTTACTGACCAAAATTATAGGCAGTATAGAAGGTAGCTAGAAGAAAGGGAAAAGAAACCTGGGATTTAATTCATCAAATGGATAATCCACCCATTGCTCATTGAAAGCTCACTATAAATTGAAGCATAAAGACATAAAGGAAAAACTTTCATAAAAGCAACATTAAATAACTCATTGAAAGTGCTCCCCAAGTGTTCCTGCCAAAATTCTTTTAAAGTTTCATGCAAGACTAAGGAAAAGGAAAGATGCGTAATAATAACAACAGCAGCAAAAGTAGTAACTAATATTTATACAATAATTTTTTACTTGAGCCTCACAATCACCTTAAAAAGTATTTGCTATTATTATTTCCAGTTTAAAGATGAGAAAACGGGCAGACAGAGGTTAAGTGACTTGTCCAGGGTCACACACTTGCCCACAGCTAGTAAGTGTCTGAGGCCAGATTTGAACTCAGGTCTTTCTAAATCTAGGCCCAATTCACCCTTCCACCTAGGTGCCACCATCAAAACATCATTACACAATCAAAAATCTTACACAAGCCAAATTTTTTTTTATTTTTTTTTATTTTTTTAATGTTTAACAATCACTGCCATACAATTGCGATTTTATCCCTCCCCACCCACCCCCCACTACCTCCCTCCCTCCCCACGACTGCATACAATTCTGTATAGATTCTACATATACTTTCCTATTGAGTATATTTTCACTATAGTCATGCTATGTAGTCAGACTAAGATAAATGAAAGAATCCGTATAACAAATCAGAACATGATACACAAACACATACACATACACAAACATGATCTGCTACAATATGTGAGTGACTTCCATATTTCTCTCTCTGAGTGTGGAAGGCATTTTGCCTTGAGGTCCACCATTGGGATTTTTTTTTTTTCAGAAGTTCTTGTGTTATTACAAAAATCTAAGTCTACCAGAAAAAACTCTCACACACTGTGGTTGTTGCTGTGCATAAAGTTCTCCTGGTTCTGCTCCTTTCACTCAGCATCAGGTCATATAAGTCCTTCCAGGCCTCTCTGAAGTCTTCTTGTTCATCATTTCTTATGGCACAATAGTACTCCATTACATTCATATACCATAATTTATTCAGCCATTCCCCAATTGATGGACATCCCCTTGACTTCCAGTTTTTGGCAACTACATAGAGTGCTGCTATAAATATTTTTGTACATGTGGGACCCTTTCCCATTTTTATGATCTCTTGGGGATATAGTCCTAGTAGCGATATTGCTGGGTCAAAGGGTATGCACATTTTTGTAGCCCTTTGGCCATAGTTCCAAATTGCTCTCCAGAATGGTTGGATGTGCTCGCAGCTCCACCAACAATGAATTAGTGTTCCAACTCTCCCACATCCTCTCCAGCATTTATCATTTTCTTGTTCTGTCATGTTTGCCAATCTTATAGGTGTGATGTGGTACCTCAGAGTTGTTTTGATTTGCATCTCTCTAACCAATAGTGATTTAGAGCATTTTTTCATATGATTATAGATAGCTTTAATTTCTTCCTCTGAAAATTGCCTGTTCATATCCTTTGACCATTTATCAATTGGGGAATGACTTGTATGATTATACATTTGGGTCAGTTCTCTATATATTCTAGAAATGAGGCCTTTATCCCCGAGCTTAGCTGTAAAAATTTTTTCCCAATTTACTACATCCCTCCGGATTTTGGTACAAGCCAAATTTTTGACTTGATCACTTTTTCATCAATCCAGAGAAGGAAGGGAATTTAAAAGTCATCTACTCCAGGGCTTCTTAAACTTTTTCCACTCACATCCCCTTCAGCACTTCTTAAATTGTGGGCCACAACCCCAAATGAGGTCATAACCCACAGTTTAAGAAGCACTGAAGCCTAGAGTCATAAGAAAAAATGCTCTACATCACTATTGAGTAGAGAAATGCAAATCAAAACAACACTAAGGTACCACATCACACCTATCAGATTAGCTAACATGACAAAACAGGAAAATGATAAATGTTGAAGAAAACGTGGTAAATTTGGAACTCTAATGCATCATTTGTGGAGTTGCAAACCGATCCAACCATTCTGGAGAGCTATTTGGAACTATGCCCAAAGGGCTATCAAACTGTGCAGACCCTTGGACCCAGCAATACCACTTCTAGGTCTGTATGCCAAAGAGATCATAAAAATGGGAAAAGGACCCCCATGTACAAACATATTTATAGCAGCTCTTTTTGTGGTGGCAAAGAACAAAATTGAGGGAATGTCCATCAATTGGGGAATGGTTGAATAAGCTGCAGTATATGAATGTAATGGAATACTATTGTGCTATAAGAAATGATAAGCAAGTAGACTTCAGAAAAACCTAGGAAGACTTATATGAACTGATGCTGAATGAAATGAGCAGAACTAGGCAAATATTGTACACAGTAACAGCCACTTTGTGAGATGACTGGCCTCAATAGACTTAGCTCTTCTCAGCAATGCAAGGATCAAAGAGAACTCCGAAAGACTCATGATGGAAAATGTTTCCACATCCAGAGAAAAAACTTTGGAGTCTGAATGCAGATGGAAGCAGACTATTGACTCCTTTTCTTTTATTGTTTTGCTTTGTTTCTTCTTTCTCATGGTTCCTGTCATTAGTTCTAATTCTTCTTTACATCATAACTAATGTGAGAATATGTTTAATAAGAGTGTAAAAGTAGAGCCTATATCAGATTGCATGCTGTCTTAGGGAGAGGGAGGAGAAAAAGAGGGAAAAAAATTTAAAACTCAAAATCTTATCAAAGTGAATATTGAAAATTAAAAATAAATTATTATTTAAAGAATTAAAATTAAAATTAAAAAGATAATTCACTTTAAAAAAAGAAGCACTGAATCCCCTCATTTTATAGGTGAAGATGCTAACACCCAGAGAGGTTTAGTAGTTTGCTCAAAATCACACAAGTAGTAAGCATCAGGGACAGGATTTGGGAATAATTAAACATGAAATGGAACCATCTGTAATTAAGTAAGCTCATGAGGAAGAGCTGCAATGAAGTGGGTATTTAATGTGGGATAGTAGCCAATTCAACACTTTCATTAAACTGGGGGAAGGAGCAGTCACTGTCCCTGTTGTGTAAGAAATAGCAAACATTTGTTAATCACTTTTAATCTCATGGCCTGGGGTCATATAGTTACAAGCAAACCAAGTGGGGGATTTGCTCAACCATGACACAGATCTTGGAGACGTTTGCCAAGATGGAACAGTGCTGCACTGAAAAAGCTTTTTGACCCAGAGATTTAGTATTAGCTCTCTCAAAACTGTGGTCAATCTATTGCTTAGAACCTCAGGGCTTCTAATCCAACAAGTTTAGTCAAATATCAGCCTTTATTTTTTTAACAGGATAGAAGAACTTAATTTCAATGAACCTTGTATCGAGTTTTTAACTACGTATATATGTACATATTCTATTTACCTTATATATTTTTTAATATATTACCATACACGTACATGATGTCTCCCCCATCGATTGCAAATTCCCTTTGAGCTAAGATAGGTTCATTGTCTTTGGCAGCACCTACCACAATGCACAATCACCGTGGTTGATAATAAGTACTTAATAATTGAACTTTTAAATATAATTCCTTTGCAAATATTAAACATGGCATAAATGCTTTTTGCAAAGTATATAGACAGTCTAGGAGTGTGGCTCACTCTAAGCCTAAAAACGCATTTTGATGCATTCTTGGTTTGTGTAAGGGACCACTATGACCTCTTCCAACTCCTGAGCTACTTCTTTTTCTTCTTTCAATGCCTTGTTGTAAAATATTAGAGAAAGAAAAAGTCACAGATGGGGACTTCATAAAGTCCTTGTGACCTTTCAAATTTGAAGTTTTGAGTGTGTAAGGGATGTGCCTTTAAATTTATAATATGTAAGAGCAAGTATTTAAAGTGTGGGGAAACTCTACATAACAATTTTATGTACTGTATTCAGATGCTAACAGGGAGAAAAATGACTATTATAAAAAAACTAAACTCTGTGCTATGGATATGGTTTGAAAGCCCTTTGCCTCAGTGTCCTCATCTGTAAAATGAGGCATTTGGATTAGCTGACCAGTCTCAATTCTAAAACTCTGGATATCATATGATTGCTTGATATCCACTGTGGCCGAGAGGACATTTCCTGCAGAGAAGCAGATTTTTTTAGGTCATTCAAATCCAATGAACACTTACTAAGCACCTATTTTTATTATTATTGTTCATACTTCATTTTCAAAGAGGACAAAGATATCCCAAAGGAGACATCCTGACGTGCACCTGAAATGGTTTTAAGTAAAGTATGATCTATTCCTATAAAGCACTAGACACTGGAGATAAACCCTGACACCAAAGAGAAAAAATATTTTCCCCTGCATTTTGATCTAATGTGAGGTGCGGAAGGGAAAGGTATACAAAGGAGACTGAGAACCAGGCAAATTGCTATGTGGTGAGGGAAAGATTGGCTTTATCAGGAAAGGAGAGAGGAGGAGAGAAAGGAGACTGTGGAGAAGGGAGCAACAGAGAGGGCTCTCTAAGGGACGGAGGGAATTTTCAGCAGGAAGGGTGAGAAAATTCCATTCCAGGAATGGGAGCTAGCTAGAAGGCACAAAGAGGGAAGAGAATGGAAGGATGGTGATTGGTCTGGCTTAGATGAAACCTAGAATTTGTAAAGGGGAGTTGTATGAGATAACACTGGAAAGGTAAGTTGGAAACCAATTGTGAAGAGTTTTGAGTGCCAGAATCAAGAGTTTGTATTTTATTCAGTAGACAGAAAGGATCTAGGGAAAGTTTTTTGAATAGAGGAACTATATAATGTGATGTGATCAGACTAGAGTATAAGGAAGCAAAAGTTCTAACTGTTAATTCTTTGGAAGATGTTTGGCCTTGACCACCCCCAATTATGTAACCTTCTGGGGAGAATGTATGCCCTCTCTGTTTATTATGAGTTTCAACTGTCTGGGACCTCAGATTTACTCTATTTCAGAATAATAGTCTTGATGACCCTGGAATTCCAGTATCGCTAGGACCCCTGCGCTCCACTCATGCAGCTGCCAACTTTGTTCAAGAACTTATTACCTCACACTTAGATTATTGTTACAGTCTCCTAATTCTTCTCTCTACCACATCTCTTTCTACTCCAGTCTATTCTACACATTGATGACAAAATAATTTTCTTAAAATACAAATCTGACTACATCACTCACTTAATCAATCCCTGATATCTTCCTATTATCTCTAAGATAAAATACAAATAACCCAATAGAGCAATATACAAGCAAATCCATCCTATCTTATTAACTTCATTGGATATTACTCCCCACAACCTGACACTGAAATCCAGCCAAACTGGCCTTCTCTCTGTTTTTCACACTCAATACTCTATCTCTTTTCTCACTGCCTTTATGTTGGTCATCCCCCATGCCTGGAATGCACTCCCTCCCTCCTCACTTCCTTCTCATACTGTTCCTCTGTTCAGATACCATCTTCTGGATGAATTTTTCCTGATCTCCATAACAGCTAGTGCCCTCCTTTCCAAACTGCCTGGTATTTAACTACTTTTATTAACTATACATATATATGGTATGTGTGTGTGTATGTTTGTCCTTCATTGCTGAAGAAGACTATGCCATCAGAAAAATAATGACATGACTTTCACTTGACTTTGTTTTGAGTGAGGGAGGGCTGTGCAGGTCACCAGCCTCACTTCTCCTCCAGAGCCATCTCACAGAATCACTGAAGGAATTAATGAATGGAAAAAACATTTACTAAACACCTAGTGTATGCAAAGCATTGTGCTAAGGGCTGAAGATGCAAATAGGAAACAGTCCTTGTTTTTAAGAAGCTTAGATTCTAATGGGGGACACAAGCAACACATACAGGAGGTTTCAGAAACAAGTCACATGGGAAGGTCCCATAGTTCTTAGGGTGCAGCTGCAAAATGCATGGCAATGCTTCTTTGTAATCTTATTTCCATTGATAAAACTTTCATCGAAAAAAATTCATTTCTTATGCTGAACCATTTAACAGTATCAAGGTAATAAGACCCTTCCTTCCCAGTTCTTCAGTAGCTATGGAAAGTGTAGAGGCAGCAGGTACAGTGCCCACAGAAACAGGGGTCTGGTTGCATCTCCACAAAGATTGCTTCCCTGGACTATGGCTGTAGAGGCTAGTTGCAGTTGGAGCCAGTAGTCTGTAGGGTTCTGCCATTCCCAGGGTTCTAAGGATCAGGGTATTATTGTGCAGGGATAGGGGAAGTAGTTAAGGAGTTAGTTGTGATTGGACTCACTGGATACATACTACATCCTGCCTATCCCTATGGGTTCCCTGCTGTTTCGTGTCAGTTGGTAAACATGGCTCACTCCTCCACAGGGTTGCTCACATTGCTAATGGCTGCAGGGGAGCTGGGTTAGGAACTGAGCCAGCTGGTGAAGGCTGCCAAGCCAATTGTTAAATTTTCAGTATGAGCATTTACACTCCAGAAATCAGCAAATGCTGCAAGTGAGGGCTTGACTTATTGTTTTATTGGTTGTCTGTAAGAAAATGACAGATACAGATAGGTAGGTAGTGCAGTGGACAGAGCACTAGCCCTAGAATCAGGAAGACCCTGAATTCAAATCCAGCCTTAGACTCACACAGACTATGTGATCCTGGGCAAGTCCCTTAAACCTGATTGCTTCCCCCACAAAAATAAAAGAAGAAAAATGACAGACAAAATGTTATTAAGGCAGATTAAATTTAAAAGCATGTAGCATCCATGGTTTTGTTGTCTTTTGTTTGTCTAGAGAACTGGCTATCAAACCTTCACTAGCACATCCCTGTTTGGGGTAGGGATGGGGGTGGGAGGAGCTATGATATTCCAAGGATTCTTGGGCTTCTCTGACCCTCAAAGATAGTGCATCCACTTTTTGGTGGTGGTAAGCATGAAGATGGTGGGTCTGTTCTCTACAGGACTGTACCCCTGAGAAATATTTAACTGAGCTACAAAGAGGTTGAGTGATTCCCCTAAGGTCACCTGAAGACTACTTAGCAGAAGCAGGACTGGAACTCAAGTCCTTTGATTTCAGGGTCACTGAACTTTCTACTGTATTACACTGTCCCCTATATAGCTGGCAACATAGTGGAAAGGATAGAGCATTGACCTTGGAGTTACATGATCCTATAAGTTGAAGTCCCAGGTATACCATTTATTATCTGTGTTACCTAGGTCTACATTACTCTATCTCTTTAAGTTTTGGTTTCCTCAATTGTAAAATGGGGATAATAATACCAGCTTATCTCACTGAGCTCCTGTGAAGAAGCTACTCTACAAACATTATGTAAATGTGAGCCATTTAACATGGAAATATGTTTTGCATGGCCTCAGGTAAAGCATATTACTTGACCTCTCAAGAGGTGGGAGAGGGTCAGGAAGGAGGGAGAGAATTTAGAACTCAAAATTTTAAATAATAAATTTAAAATTTTTGTACATGTAATTGGAAAATATTTAATGAAATAAATAGAAAACATTCTTAAAGATTAATGTGAACTATTATTATCCCAGCTGATTTACTGTCCAGCTTTTCTGCCCTCTTCCATTCCTGGCTAGGTAATAGGCTATTGCATAAGAACATGAGCCCAATGCACCCTCCCCTTTCCTTTTCATCCTCCTACTAAATGGTTCAAATTTTATCTCACAAAGTAAGGGAAATATTGGGTAGATCACCTATTGAGTTCTACAGAGCCTCACAGAAACTAATTGGGAGCTAATTAATTCTTTAGCAACACTATCAGCTTAAAAGAGAGTTCACTGCCCAATTACATGTCAGTAAAATTGACAACTTAAATGAAATGGATGAATATTTACAAGTGTTCAGATTAGCAGAACAAAAAATAGAGAATTTAAATAGCCAAATCTCAGAAAAATAAATTGTACAGGCCATAAATGAACTCCCAAAGGAAAAAAAACAAAAACAAAATCCAGGACCGGATGGATTCAGAAACAAATTCTATCAAATATTTCAAAGAATAATTAATTCTGATATTATATGAACTGTTTGCAAAAATAGAAGAGATCCTGCCAAATTCCTTCTATGATATAAATACGGTCTTGATACCTAAACCCATAAAAGTCAAAACAGAAACAAAAAGTATAGATCAATATCCCTAATAAACACTAATTTTAAAAGTTTAAATAAAATACTAGCAAAAAAGATTATATATTAAGGTCAAGTTGGATTCATTCCAGAAATGTAGTTTTAATTTGACATTAGAAAACTATAAACCTAATAGATTTTAATTTATTTTTTTAAAAATCCCATAAAATCACATGATCATATCAATCGATACGGAAAAGGCTTTTGACAAAACTATAATACCTATTTCTATTTTCAAAAATACACTAGAAAATACAGGAATAAGAAGGTTGTTTCCTTAATATGGTAAGGAGGATTGATGTGAAATGTAGAGGCAGCATTACAGGTAATAGGGATAAACTAATGGACTTGCCAATAGATCAAGTAAAGATATGCATTCTCTATCACTACCACTATTTGATATAGTTCTTCAAATGAGAATGAGACAAGAAAAAGAAATTGAGGGAATCATCCTAGGCACAGAGAAAACAAAATTTTAATTTTTAGAAGATAATATGTTTTACTTAGAGAAACTTAGTTAACTCAAAAATGATTGAAATCTCTTCAGCAAAGTCACAGGATATAAAATAAATTCACATAAGTCATCAGCATTTCCATATGTTAAAAACAAAACCCAGCAGGAAAAGATAGAAATAAAAATTCTGTTTAAATATAAA
Source organism: Notamacropus eugenii (assembly GCF_028372415.1). NCBI lineage: Eukaryota > Metazoa > Chordata > Mammalia > Diprotodontia > Macropodidae > Notamacropus > Notamacropus eugenii. Next base: position 65,845,667 of record NC_092872.1, read on the forward strand.
ATGTATGCAGGATATACATAGTATTTGGGAGTCTAACTACCAACAAACACATAAATACACACAAGAACTTTAGGAATGCAAGTATAAAAATACATTTTAAAGAGATACAGACCTAAATCATTGGAGGAATATCAATTGCTCATGGGTAGGCCAAGGCTCTATAATAAGAATGACAATATATCTAAATTAATTTACTTATTCAGTGACATAAAAATAGAATTACCAAAGGGTTATTTTATAAAGCTGGAAACAAGAAAATAAAATTCATATGGGATAACACATGGTTAAGAATGTCAAAGGAAATAACAGGGGAAAAAAAGAGAAGAAAGAGGCCTAGCAGTATGAAATATACTATAAAGCAATAATGATCAAAAAGATGTGGTACTGGTTTTTAAAAAGAAAGAGAGATTCGGGGCAGAGCCAAGATGGCAGAGTAACAGCATAGACTTGCTAGAGTGCAACCCCAAGTCCAGCCAAATTCCTGTAAAAAATGGCTCTAAACAAATTCTGGAGCTACAGAACTCACAGAATAATGAAGTAAAACAAATCTCCAGCCCAAGATAGCCTGGAAAGTTGCTGGGAAGTGTTTATCATGCCAGGCTGGGAGAAGAGTGCAGCCCAGTGTGGGCCACACCAGCACAGAAAGGACCTGATCAGGCCCAGGTGGACTGAATCTCTCATACCTGTGGTGATTTCCAGACTTCATGACCCCAAAATGCTGAGGACAAATTAGAAGATCAGTGAAAAAACCTGTGGGACCAGGTGTGAGAGAGTAGAATGGTCCTGCCCCAGCCTCAGGGTAGCAGAGCAGGGAGGGGATGAAGGAATCCCAGGCAGCCACAGCAGCAGTAAGAGAGTAGTAGTGACTGTTTCTGGAGCTCTAGGCCCATGGATTGTGGGGGGAGAGAGCACATTACAGAATACCCTTCACCCCCACTGGAAGCAGAGAACTAAGAAAATGGCAGGGGAAATGAACAAAAACTGAGAAAAAGAATCAGGCTATAGAATCTTACTTTGGTGACAAGGAAGACAAAAACAGAAGACAACAAAGTCAAAGCTCCTCCATTCAAAGCCTCCAAGAAAAATGTGAATTGGTCTCAAGTCATGGAAGTGGTCAAAAAGGATTTTGAATATCAAGTAAGAGAAGTAGAGCAAAAATTGGGAAGAGAAATGAGAGTGATGCAAGAAAAACATGAAAAACAAATCAACTGCTTGCTAAAGGAGACCCCAAAAAATGCTGAAGAAAATAACACTTTAAAAAATAGACAAACCTAAATGACAAAAGATATCAAAAAAGAAATTATAAAACAAAACCAAAGGAATGAAAAACTAGCAGACAATGTGAAATATCTCATTGGAAAAATAACTGACCTGGAAAACAGATCCAGAAGAGACAATTTAAAAATTATTGACCTACCTCAAAGCCATGATCAAAAAAAAGAGCCTAGACATCATCTTTCAAGAAATTATTGAGGAAAACTGCCATGATATTGTAGAATCAGGGTAAAGTAGATATTGAAAGAATCCACCAATTGCCTCCTGAAAGAGATCACAAAAAGAAAACTCCTAGGAATATTGTAGCCAAATTCTAGAGCTCCCAGGTCAAGGAGAAAATATCATAAGCAGCCAAAGAAAAACAATTTGAGTATTGTGGAAATACAATCAGGATAACACAAAATGTAGCAACTTCTACATTACTGGAATATGATATTGGAATATATCATATTGGAATATGATATTCCAGAGGTCAAAGGAGCTAGGATTAAAACCAAGAATCACCTACCCAGCAAAACTGAGTAAAATAATTCAGGGGAAAATTTGGTCATTCAATGAAATAGAAGACTTTCAAGGATTCTTGATGAAAAGACCAGAGCTGAATAGAAAATTTGACTTTCAAACACAAGAATCAAGAGAAGCATGAAAAGGTAAACAGGAAAGAGAAATCATAAGGGACTTAGTAAAGTTGAACTGTTTACATTTCTGCATGGAAAGATATAATGTGTACCTCTTGAGACTTTTCTCAGTATTTGGGTAGTTGGAGGCATTATACACATATAGACAGGGCACGGGGGGAGCTGAATAGAAAGGGATGATAAATAAAAAAATAAAACTAAGGGATGAAAGAGGAATATATTGGGAAAAGAAAGGGAGAAATAGAATGGGGCAAATTATCTCTCACATAGAAGAGGTAAGAAAAGCTTTTTCAGTGGAGCAGAAGAGAGGAGAGGTGACAGGGAAAAAGTGAACCTTATTCTCATCACATTTGGCTTAAGGAGGGAACAACATGCACACTCAATTTGCTATGAAACTCTATCCTTCACCATGGGAAAGTAGGGGAGAAAAGGATAAGTGGGGTATGGGGGGATGACAGAAGGGAGGGCAAATGGGAGGAGGGAATAATTAGAAGTAAACACTTTTGAGGAGGAATAGGGTCAAAAGAGAGAATAGAATAAATGGGGGGGGCAGGATAGGATGGTGGGAAATATAGCTAGTCTTCCACAACATGACTTTTATGGAAGTCTTTTGCATAACTACACTGTATAGCATTTATCGAATTGCTTACCTTCTCAAGGTGGAGAGAGAGGAAGGGAGAGAAGCTAGAACTCAAAGTTTTAAAAACTTATGTTAAAAATTGTTTTTACATGCGACTGGGAAATAAAATATAGAGGTAATGGGGTATAGAAATCTATCTTGTCCTACAAGAAAATAGAGGAGATGGGGATAAGGGAAGGGAGGGGAGTGATAGAGGTGAAGGGGAGGGCAGATAGGTGAAGTGGTAATCAGAATGCACTATGTCTTGGGGTGGAGGAGGGGAAAGATGGGGAGAAAATTTGGAACTCAAAATCTTGTGGAACTAAATATTGAAAACTAAAAATAAATAAATTTAAAAAAAGAAAGATCGATCAATGGAATAAATTTATACACAACATTTATAAGTGAACAAGTACAGTAGCTTAGTGTTTCATAAATCCAGACAGCCTAGCTACTAGAACAAAGACTATTTGACAAAAGCTTTCAGAAAAACTGGAAAAACAAATGGGTAGAAATTTGGTTTAGACCAAAAACTTGTATCATACACCAAAATAAGCACTAAATGTATACAAGACCTTGATATATATAAATGGTCACATCACAAACATTAGAAGGATCAGAAAGTTATGGACTGAGGAAGAGGTTGTGGGTAGACAAGCAATAGAAAGGATCACAAAAGATAAAGTGGACAATTTTAATTACATAAAATTGAATAATTTTTGTTCAACCGAGACCAATGTAACTAAAATTAGAAGGGAAAAAATTAATTGGGGAAAATATTTGGAGCAAGTTTCCCTGATGAAGGTGTCATTTACTATATAAGTATAAGGAACAGATTCACAAATACAAGTATAAGAGCTATTTCTCAAATGATAGTCGAAGGATATAAATGGGAAGTTACGAAAAAAAGATACTCAAGCTACAATAACCATATGAAAAAAGTTTCCAAATCACTAATAACTAGAGAAATGTTAATTAAAGTAACTTGAATTCTACATCATACCCATCAGATTGTCAAGGATAGTTGAAAAAAAGAAAATGACAAATGCTGGAGTAGCACCAAGTAAATAGACACATTAATGCTTTTTGGCAGAGTCATAAAACAGTCTTAGTATTGTGGAAAGCAATTTGGAACTATGAACAAAAAGTCACATAACTAGACATACCTTTTGGTCCAGAAATGCCTAGGTCAATACCCCAAAATAATAAAAGAAAGAGGAACAGGATGAATATATACCAAAAATACTCATAATAAGTCTTTTTGTACTGGTAAGGAACTGGAAACTAAGGGAGAGACCATCAGTTGGAAAATTGGTGAACAAATTATAAATGTTAGGCATATTTATATACAATAAGAAATGATAAAAGGAATACGTTGAGAGAAGCCTGGGAAGGCTTGCATAAATTGATGAAGGATGAAGTGAATGGAACAAGAACAATTTCTATAATAGCATCAAAAGAAAAGCAATTTTGAAAGACTTAAGAACTCTAATGACCAACCATGGCTCCAGAAGAATGATAATGACCTATGCTACCTGCCTCCTGGCAGAGAAATAATGGATTCGAGATGCAGAAAGAGATCCACATTTCTGGACGTGGGCAATGAGAGAATTTGTTTTGCTTAACTGCACATTTGTTACAGGGATTTTTTTTTAAGTGGAGGGGAGGGTTATAGGAAGAGAAAGAAAATAAATATTTGTTCATTGAAAACCAAAATGAAACAAAAGAAAACAGTTCTTTCTCATCACCTGTCATACAGGAGAAGGCAATGCTGCTAGTTTCAGAGTTCATTCTTATTTGAATCAAGGGTCTTTTAAGACCCTCCAGGAAAATGAACTCATCTATCAGTGAAGGCTGTGATCTGTGCTGCCAGAAGGCATAAATACCCTAGACTACCCAACTCCCATCCCAGCTCCACCCCATACTGCCAGGATTCCAGGAGGAAAAATCATACTCTCAAGCCCAGTTTTTGCCTTGAAGGGCAGAGTCAAATAAAAGATCCCCTTTTTCCCTAACCCCACTCCATCTCTTTTACAAAGCTCAGTTGTTTAGAACCCAGGCTTCCATACAGGTCAAATAACATATCGCTAATTATGATTCTATTAACAAAATCAGATTTGGAATACTGTTGCAAGTCTTTGTGGTCAGAAATTTATGCTCTGTGCTATTCTGTATCTTATAAGTTATTGGGGGTTTTATTATATTTTGATGTGATTGTTCTGGAAATTTTGCAGTGGCCTTTGTCTAAACAAATTAAAATACTTGATGTACTAAGTCAGTTGCTATTTTAACCTGATACTGATGCTCAAAAATAAATTAGAAAATATTTTAAAATGTATTTTAGTATATTTGGAAAAATCCATTTTGTACTATTGGGGACATGTATTGCACAGAAAGCCTCCTTTCAGAATAAATGTCAGACATTCTTTTCAGATGAATAAACCCACAGAAGGTTGCTAACCACAGCTCCACTAACGTCTTTTTCAGTTAGAAAGATTTATAATGATTTTGTCCATTCTAGACAAGACATTTTGGAACAGAGTTTCAAGAATCAAGCACATGTAGGGGTTTCATCAGAAAACTTTTCTTTTTCCAATTTGTGAAACTCTAAGCCTGATTTTCCCTTTCTTAGCCTGAACGAAGTGTCTCTCTCCCAGATCCTTCTTCTCTTTCACTTTATTTCCATATTCGCTATTACAGTTCCTTGGTAACCAGGAACTAATAAACAAAGTTCTGAGTAAAACTCAGAGCTCATTCTGTCTTTTAATATTCTCAACACTATTTATGTAGGACTATGTCACTTTCAAATTCATCCTCTCTTGCTTCTGTTTTTATCTTCTTAAAAAAGATTTCATTGACACTTTATTTTTATATCACCTGCATATTTCCCTTTACCCACTCCCAGAGAGCCATCCCTTATAACAGAATTTGTAAAGACACAAAAGAAGTAGAGAAGAAAAATTCAGCAAAACCAATCAATATGCATTATCTTTTTTAAAGGTTGCATTAAATGCAATTTTCTAAACCCATTAACCTGCAAAGGATCTAGGGGAAATATCTTCATATATATCTTCTTTGGGGGCCAGTTTTATCTTTTATAGTTTTACAACATTCAATTTCAGCTATTTTGTGGTGCTTGTTCTTTCATTTCAATGTTGTGGTCATTGCGTAAATTATTTTACTGGTTCCACTTAACTTTACTTTGCATCAATTCATTTAAAAGTCTTTCCATGCTTCTCTGTATTCATCATGTTTACAGTTTCTTACATTTCAGTAACATTCCATTATATTCATATACCTCAACCTTTTTAACCATTTCCCAATAGTTGGGCATCTACTTTGTTTCTATTTTCATTTCTTTGCTGCCACAAAAGTACCATTATAAATACGTTGAGGGGTGCTTTATGGCAAAGAATCCTTTGGAGTATGTGTCTAGCAGTGTATCAAAGGATACAGGGAATTTTATCTACTTTATTTGCATAATTCCAAATTGCTTTCCATAATGGGTGTACTCATTCACAGTTCAATCAGTTGTGCGTTAGTGTGCTTGTCTTGATATAACTGCTCCATCATTGACTTCTTCCACCTCCATTTTCTTTCACATTTGCTAATTCAATAATATGAAAAGAAATTCCAGGATTATTTTGATTGCATTTTCTTATCATTAGTGATTTAGAGCATTCTTTAGTATAGTTGTTAATATTTTGCAAATCTTTGAGCGATGTTTGTTCATATCTTTTAATCTCTTATTTAATAGAAATGGCTTTTGGTCTTATTTATTTCAAAGATCCATATAGCTTATATACCAAACCCTTATCAGAGATATAGGATATAACGATTTTTTGCCGGTTAATTATTTTTCGTTCTTGCTTCAGATTTATTCATTTTATTTGTGTAGAAGTTTCTCCATTTCATAAAACCAAAATTATCTATTTCATCTTCTGTAATTGGAATTATTTTTTGTTTGGTTAAGAAATCACCCCTTACCCATAACTATGCAAGGTATATAACCTTCTAATTTTTCCATGCATTATATTTAATATTCATATTATGTATCCATTTCGATTTGCTGTGGAATATGACATGCAGTGTTGGTTTAAGTTTATGTTCTGCCAGAATGCTTTCCAGCAGTTCCTATCAAAAAAGGAAGTTCTTTCCTAGGTAATTTATGCTTTAGGAGATTATTGAACAGTCAATTATTGAGTTCCATTATTTTAGACTCTCTAGTCTAGTCTGTCCTTTTGATTTGCCTTGTTCATGACTTTTAAAAATATGAATTGTCCATATTGGTCCCTTTAGATAACTTCCTCTTCTCCTTTGCTCAAAATGCTTCTCTTTACATATTCAAATTTTCTTTCTTAAGAGTTTCCTTCTTCTCCCCCTGCATTGATTTTTTTCTGTAGCTCATGGCACTTTTGTTTTCTCTGAGCCAATTGGAATCTATTATCCAAAAATCTACCCCATTTCAATTGAGTAATTTTAATTCATATTATGCCCAGCTTCCCCTTCCTTCATCATAAATTCTAAGATGGAACAACAAGATTTGCATCATTCCCATGGCAACAATACATGCATTCTTGGTGATAATTAGGTCTAGAATTGCAGTTTCTCTTATTAGTTTATCCAATTTATATTGGATATTATTAAAACAAACCAGAAATTTGTGAATTGCTTTGCTTCCTGCAGAAAGAAACCTCCAACAAATACCCAGAGGCAGTTAGTGGATAAAGTGCTAGACTTGGAGTCAGGAGGATACAGACTCAAATACTTATTAGCTGTGTGACTCCAGGTAAGAATTTATGAGAGGTATGATTAAACAGGTAGGGCAGGGTCATCTTGTGTAGGACTTGGAACACTAGACTGAGGAGTTTATAGTGGTTAGTTCTCCCCTATTCCATCATCAAAATACTTTGCTATTTGTGGTGTACAGATTCCACATTCATTTATCACTGTATCCATTGGTTTCCTCCAAAAGACTGTGAACTTCTTGAGGACAGAGACTGTTTTGCATTTGTTTTTGTAGCTCCAGAGCTCAGCACAGCGCTTGGAATATAGTTGTTGTTTAATAAATGCTTAGGGAATTGAATCTAATTTAGCTCAGTAGAAGGAAGGACTTTCCTATAACTAAAGAAATTTCCTATAATTAAAATTATGTTCCAAAATATAGTGAGGTTATTAAACTTCCCATCCTTGGAAATGTTCAAGACCTAGATGGCTATGGATTCCTATTTTGTTGTAAGTTTGACCAGATGACTTCCAAGTCTGATTCTATGATTCTGATCCTATGATTATGTAATGTGGCCCTGGAGATTTTTTTTTTTTTAGCAGGTGTCAAAACTATCCTCTTCTGCAGTTTCGGACCCTGTGAGAAAAATGCTTTGCCTCTTAGTACTTTCAGGATGTCGTTACTGACGAGTTTTGCTGTTGCACGGTCACTTGGTCCAAGGTGAAAGGCAAGAATTTTCCTTAAGATTCAAGTTGTTGGCTCTCTGCTTGAGAATACCCTATTGATTTATAACTGGATTTCCAAAGTTTTATCCAAAGTACATCCTCTATTTTTTCCCACTGAATAGTCTTTTATTTTTTTCCAATTACATGTAAAGATAGTTCTCAACATTCACTTTTATAAGATTTTGAATTCCAATCTTTTTCTCCTTCTGTCCCTCCTTTTCTTTCCTCCTCAAGATGATAAGCAATCTGATATAGGTTATACAAATACATCCTTTTATTGAAAGAAATAAATATAAACAAACTTTAAACAAACATCAGATCAGACCATTTAAAAAAATATTTGTCAAAGCAAATAAACTCAAAGGGTATCCTGCCTCACTGATTCTTAATGGTTATACAATTTTAGTAATTTTCCTTTTTAAATCTGGTGCTTGATTTTTAAGGGGGGGGGGCAAAAATGTTGTCTTCCAAACTGGCCACTTGTTTCTCAGCTTTAGCTTGGAAGTTTTGGCTTAGAAATCATCCTCTGACTTCCTCTTTCACAATCAGTTTTTGAGGTCATTTTGGGAGAGAATTTCAGTTCTACTCAACTATTTCCTTTCTCATCTCCGTTCCTTGCAGAAAAAAAAGAAACAAAGAAGAGATCCAGTGGAATCTTGGGATATCAATTCCATGGTTTCTCCTTCAGAGAGGACCTACAAAGTTTGTTTCTTCCTATTGGCCCTCTGACTGAAGCTGGGTCCAGTGGTCTGTTTTGCAAGTACCATATCATTAGCTACTTTTCAAGAATCTGTTTTGCCAATCCCTTTAGAACTGATTTCAGAAACAGGTGACATTTCAGAAGTACAAGACAGAAAAGGAATAAAAAAATACTGAGCAGGTCTTAACTAGCTTTTTATCACTAGTTTTATCACAGCATGATAGAAACCATGTGTGTAGCTTGGGCAAGGAACGTTAGCCTGCAAGCAATATGCAAAAGGTTTGGAGAAAGGAACAACTAAATGGCAGAGGGAAAAGTTAGGAGGCTGTTTCAGGCATGAAATTGGGAGAGTTTGGACAAAAGATAACCACCGGATGGGAAATAAGTGAATGAGAGAGACAATTTTTAAGTTTATTGATATTTTTGTTTTTATATCACAGTCATTTATATGTATACACACCCTACCCTCTCCCTCCATTTGAGTCCTCTCTGGTAAGAAAGAAACACAGCAGCATATACAGCATTCTGTTCCTGTAACCTCCCACTTTTCTACCAAAGATATGGAAATGTCTCATCATCTGTTCTTTGGGGACACTATTTATCATTACAGCTCTTCAGAGTTGGACAGCCTTCCTGTGTTACTTATACTAACTTCATTGTAATTATCATGCTTGTTGTCCTCTAGATTGTGCTTACTTCTCTATGTTGATGTTCAAACAGGTCCTTCCATGCTTCTCAAGAGATTTATTGGAAGAAGAAATGATAGTGTCTGATCAGATATTCCAACATCTAATAGCTCCCACAAGGTTGTCAACTAATAGGGGAATTGAGGAATTATTTGGTAAGCCTTAAAGTCCCACAGCAATGTCAATTATCATCGTCAATATCACCATCACCGTTACTCCCACCACTATCACCATCATTACACAGACGGCTAAAGGCAAAACTCACAGATGACTTTCAGGTTCTGAACCTGGGAAACAGACAGTACAATTAAGCAGGAAGTCAAAAGTCCTACTAACTTTTTAGCAAGTGATGGTATAGGAAGGAAGACAGGAAGCAAGCACTGATTTAGCACATATTATATGGCAGATACTGTCCTAAGTGCTTTACAAATATTATTGGATTCTCACAACAACCTTGGGAAGTAGGTGCCACTATTATCTTCATTTAAAAGTTGAAGAAACTGAGAGGTTAAGTGACTTTCCTAGGGTCATACAACTAGTTAAGTGTCTGACCCTGGATTTGAACTCTGGTCTTCCTGACTCCAGGGCATATGTTCTATCCACTGTGGCCACCTGACTGCTTCAGATAGATGTTTCAAAGCCCACATGTACCCCACAACACTTTCCAGTAAAACAGATTCAAATGTAATTTGGAAGTATTTAGAAAAAATAAATAAATAATACAATGAAACATAAATAATATTACATTTTAAAACTAAGTCAATATGTGGCCTTCAGGGATCCTTATGTTTGGATTAGTGGCCCTTGGATTAGTGGTTTGGATTAGTGATGAGTTTGTACTGCCGTTTTGGATCCTGAGGGTACCTGCTTGGGCCTACTTTGTCTTAGATTTAGCTACATTTTAGAAAAGTTCACTATTTTTCTGATAAATGACCTGGAAAAGTAAATGCTTGCCACCAAAGTCCTTGGCACTGTCAAAAGTTTCAGCATCAGAAAGTGCTATGATTTTATCAGTAGAAAAACAGTTTTTTAAAAAAAAGAGGCATGAAATTAACATCTGCTTTGCTGCTGTACCCTAAAGAGCATGAGACCTTTTCCATCTGCCTTGTAGGTGAAACTTCCCATATATTTTGTCTTCCCTCTTTGTAATGTAAGCTTTCCAGTTTTGTTTTTATCCCAAGTGCTTGGCACAGTGCTTGGCAGATAGTAAGCACTCAATAAATGCTTCATTCGTTCATAATAATAACTCCCAGTTACATGACCCATTTGTATTGCTAATCAATCAATAAGCATTTGTTAAACATTACAATGAACTTTATATACTATACATTGCTTCCATTGATCCTAGCCTATTTTCTGAGTTCCAACTCTTCATCAACAGCTGCCTATTAGACATTCCAAACTGGAATGTCTATAAGCATCTCAAACTCCACTCATCTAAAACAAAATTCATTATTTGCCCCCTAAAAACCATCATGCTACCAAATTGCCCTCTTTCTTTCTAGTGTGCCACCAGCTTCCAAGGCAATAGGGTTGACAATCTCAAAGTTATTCTTGATTCCTCAAACTCCCACATCCCACATATTCAATCAGCAACCAAGTTTGTTAATGCCACTTCCACAACATATCTCATATTCATCAGCTTCCTTCTCATGCAGGACTTTCAAATCCTCACCACCTCTTGCCTGGACTATAGAAATAGTTGACTGGCCTGCTGGATTCAAGTTTCTTCCTTCTCTTATCCATCTGCCAAACAGCAACCAAAATTATTTGCCTGGTCTGACTCTCACTCCACTACCCAATAAATCCCAATAGCTCCCTATTGCCTTCGTAATATAATATAATATAATATGAACTCCTCTGTTCATCACCTAAAGCCCTTCAAAGTCTGACTTCAACCCATCTTTCCATCATTCAACCAACATTGCTCTGTCCAATGTTGCTAAAGATCTCTTAGTTACCAAATCTAATGACGTGTTCTTAATTGTTATCCTGTTTGACTTCTTTGAAGCCTTTGACACTTTCAATCACTCTCTTTTCCTTGGGGCTTTCTTTTCTAAAGGTTTTGTGATATCACTTTCCCCTGGTTCTCCTCATACCTATCTGACTGTTTTTTCCCAACCTCCTTTGTAGGAGTTTCACTCAGGTCATCTTGTGTCTTCAGGGACCTATCCTGTGCCCTCTTCTCTTTTCCCTCTATTTTCTTTCACTTGGTAATCTCATTAGTTCCCATGGATTCAATAATCATCTCTATGCAGATGATTCTCAAGTCTACTTATCTAGCCCTAATCTCTCTCTTCACCTCTAATCTCACATGTCTATTGAACATCTTGATATAGTAGTCCAGTATACTTCTTAAACTTAAAATCTCCCAAATTAAACTCATTATTTTCCTCTCCTCCCAACTCTCACAAATCATCCCCTCTTTCCAACTTACCTGTCACCCTACAACAATCCTACCAGTCACCCAGCCTTACAATCTAGACATTAGATTGTAGGCAATCTAGGCAATCTATCATTAACTCATCACTCTTTTTCAACCTCAATATAGTGCTCAGGTCTATCATTTTTTATCTTAGTAACATCTCTCATGTATACCTCCTTCTCTCCTTTTATACTGCCACAAGATCAATGCATACCTTCATCACTTCATGCCTAGATTGTTGCAATAGCCTGCTGATTGATCTCTCAGCCACAAATCTCTCCCCATACCAGGTGATCCTCTAATCTTTTCAAGTGATCTTCCTAAAAAATGAGTCTGACCACATCACTCCCCTACTCAATAAACTTCAGTGACTCCCTATCTTCCCTATCATCAAATGTAAAATTTTCTCTTTGTCCTTTAGAGCCTGAGATCCTCAAATGCAGCGCTCTCTCCAAAATGTCATATTGCTTCCAATAAGCCAGATGCAACTAAGATGTTTGACAGAAAAGGAAAATAATAAATGTTGGAGGGGATATGGGACAATTGGGACATTATCGGTGGACCTGGTAAACTGAACCAACCATTCCAGAGAGCAATTCAAAATTATGCCTAAATGGCTGTAAAACTTTGCATATCCTTTGATCCAGCAACACCACTACTAGGTCTATATCCCAAAGAGATTAAAAACAAAGAGGGGAGGACCTATTTGTACAAAAATATTTTTAGGAACTCTCTTTGCAGTGGCAATGAATTGGAATGTGAGGGGATGCCCGTCAATTGGAAAATGGCTGAATAAGTTGTGGTATATGATTGTAAAGGAATATTACTACTGTGCTATAAGAAATGATAAGCAGGGAGATATCAGAAAAACCTGAGAAGACTTATATGAATTGATGCAAAGTGGAGTGAGCCGAACCAGGAGAACACTGCACAGAGTAATAGCAAAACTATGATGATCGGCTGTGAATGACTTAGCTATTTTCATCAATAGTGATCTAAGACAATTCCAAAGGATTTGTGATGAAAAATGCTATCCACCTCCAGAGAAAGGACTGACGGAGTCTGAATGCAAATCAAAGTATACTATTTTTCACTTGCTGTATTTTTTCATGTTTTTTTCCCTTTTGAGTGTGTGTCTTCTATTACAACATGAGTAATATGAAATATGTTATATATGATTGAACATGTATAACTTATATTAAATTGCTGTCTTAGGGAGAGAGAGAGAAAATTTGGAACTGAAAATTTTTAAAAATAAATGTTAAAAATTGTCTTTACATGTAACTGGGGAAAAATAAAACATTTTGTAAAAAAAAAAAAAAAAGAATAAATTACAAAAAAAGAAACTAAGATGTTTCGAGGTCTCATATCTACCAGGCTTCTCCCTTGTATTCCCCACACCCACATGAGTCAGGTTCTAAAAGCTGACAAAACCTTGACTGGTCCTTGGGTGGGGCAAAGCTCAAGTTATGTCTCCCATGAGTCAGCTTCCCCAGTGACCTCTAGCTGTATTGATGTGGCTTCCTGGGTACCTAGGGACATAAAAGTTCACCACCATGTGGAATAAGTACCCTTCTGACTTGGTAAATGCCAGGAGACCATATGAATCACCACACCCTACCCTGATGAACAGATTAATTTCTATATGAAGACTGGGGTTGAGAGAGGGGTTGGCATGCCACATCTACAGAAGCTAAGTGTTTCTGTATCTTTATTGTATAGCCATGCTATATTATGGTGATGGAACTTTTTGTTAGCTGCTCAATCATCTACAAGTGCCACATTTCATCCCAACATTGAACCTGAACTAAAATGGTGCTGCCATAGGTTTATGCCTAATACTAGGGCATAAGCTTATTTTTCTCTCTTAGTGAACCTTTGAATACCACAGAGCAGCGAGCTATTAAGTCTGTCATTCTTCCTATTTGAAGATAGTGCTACCGACAGTGATTAATGTCTAAGCCGAGGAGAAAATGAAAAGCTTGATATATGAATAGGAGTCCTTCTCTTGGCTCAGTTTGGTTTACAACATCAATTGCTGTCTTGCAGGTTCCAGAGTATCATTGGCAACTCTAGCTATTTGACTCACCATTTTTCCAAAGCTTTTGGGAAAGAAAAAAAAAAGTCAGCCTGGATGGCTGCCCACCCTGCTGGTTTGATACTCCCAGCATTCTACAGTCATGCCACATTGCTAGAGGTGATAATTCAGTTTGCTCCCAAAGAATTTCTTCTGCCCTCTTTACTTTTAATTACCTTCATGGAAGTTGGTGGGCTATCCTGTCATCTGTTCTGCACATATGTATAGCTCTGGAGGGTCATACAGCAATGAATGTGGTTTCAGTACCTGTCATATGCTTAAGACCCTCTCCAAAGCACCTCTGGAATTCAGTTCAGCCTATCCAACTCAGGTGGCTCCTACCTCAATCTGCTCAGTTTCCATGCAACTATAGGGTGACAGATCTTTAGCTAAAGGGGATCTCAGAGGTCATTTAGCTTAAACTCTTCACAAGACCCAGGATGTCCTATATATATCCATATGATTCATATACCCTTATACTCATAGATATCTACCTATGAGCACCCTCACTCTCCACAATGATGGCATGAGATAAAGTTGTACTATAGAACTAAAAAGAGCCCACCCACACTGAGGCTGTACTGCTCCTCTCTGTGTCAACAGGTCTCATCACACCCCCTACACTTACCGCCTTCTTATTCTCACCACCATGAGATGCTGACCCATCCCCTGACCCCTTCCCACACTCCCACTCACATATTTCACATACATACACACACACACACACACACACACACACACATATACACATAAGGAGCATCAGTACAATCATTCTATGTTCCAGTTTTCTATCCTAGCCTGTATTTTTATCTTTGTCCCTCTATGAGACTACATTTTCTCCAGTACACCAATCTCAGCATTAGATACGACACGTTCTGTGATGAAAATAGGGGACACTGGACTGTTCAATAAGAATTGTGGGTGATTCTATTTAATAAACATTTATTAAGAGCCTACTATACACTGAGTACTGGGCTCAATATCAAAAAGTTTACATTTTACTGGGAGGGGGAAGGATAAAACACATCCCCATAATAGGAGAGATGAATGCAAGATAGTTGGAGGAGGGAGAGAACACCAACAGCTATGTGGTGGTGGTGGTGGTGGTGGTGGTGGTGGTGGTGGTGGTGGTAAGGACCAGGAAAGACATCACAGAACAAGTAGTACTTGAGATGGGTTGTGCAGGAGGCTACAAATTGTATGAGGCAGAACTGAGGAGGGAAGGGGGAGAGTCTATATAATGGCATGGAGGCGGGAGATGAAATATATTTTGTGAAGAAGTCAATATGATATTTTGGCTGGAATGTAAAAGAGTATGAAGTGGGCGGATATTAAAGAGGGTACAATGATAGAAAGAATGCTGACTTTGGATCCAAAGTACCCTGTTTCAAGTCCCTATTCTGATAATTGCTGCTTGTGTGACCTTGGGCAGGTCACTTAACTTCCCTAGGCCTCAGTGCTCTCATCTGTAAACTGAGAGCATTGGACCAGACCTGAAGTCCCTACCACCTCTAGAGTTATGATTCTGTGGGCTAGCCCTTGCCTTCAAGGGGTTTATATTACATGGGAGTTAGGAAGGAATATGTATATGTAAAAGGATATGTGTGGGAATATATATAGTAGAAATATGTACACACACATACATGTATATTTATAAGGCTATTGATACATTTGTATGTATAAAAGTGTATACAATATGTGTATAAATAGCTAAAGAGATCTATATACATATTTGCATGTATACATATGTATATATATATGTATTATCTCCTTTTATATATACATCCCTTTCTGCCCCCTACATGATGTAAATTCCTCTAAGCCAAGGACTGTCAAGCTTTTGACATGCCTGACACATAGGATCATAGATCTATGAAAGTAACCTCAAAAGCCATCTAATGTAAACCTCTCATTTTACAGATGAAAACACTGAGGCCCAGGGAGTTTAAGTGATCTACCCAAGGTCATACTGGTAGTAAAAGTGTATGTATGTGTGTATATGTGTAATACATATAGATAAATAGATAGATAGATAGATAGACAGATACAGATTTTCATTCAGATAAAACTTGGCCTGATTGACTATTACATATACAAAGTAAGTATCCGATAGATTGGTTTTGGGAGGAAGGAGTTAACTAGCAGCTAGAAGGGATCAGGAAGGTTTCAGGCAAAAAAAATGGCATTCAAGCTGAGTTCTGAAGGAAACTTGGGATTCCAAGGAGCAGCAGTGTGGAAGAAGTCCAAACCATGCACAGGTCACAGGTCACGGGGCAAGCTAAAAGACACCATGATGAGAGTTGTGTGTGAAGAATTTCACAAGTGTGAGGAACAAGACCGTTTTGGCTCCACTCTACATGCAGAAAAAGGCATAAGGTATAATAAGGCTAGAAAGCTTGGTTGGGACCAGGTTCTAAAGGACTTTAAATGATGAACACTGGTGTTTGCACATGATCCTAGGGATAGTAGGGAGTCACTGGTATTTACAACATGGCAGAGTAACATGATCAGACTTGTACTTTTGGAAAATACACACTTTTCAGGATGGATTTGGAGTGGGGAGGGACTTGAGGTAGGGAGACTGATTAGGAGATGCTTAATGAATGCTTGTTGAATTAAACCAAATCAAATTAAAGAGGTGAGCAACTGTAAGCATAGAGATCAATTAGAAAATTAGTGGCATAGTCCAATAGAAAGATAATGCAGTCCCAAAGCAGATTAATAGCTGTGTGATTGGAGAGAAGAGTGTAGAAATATTATCAGTAAGACCTGGCAACTGAATGGAAATGGGGGATGGAGAGCAAAAAATGCAGGATAAATCTAAGATAGACAACATAGGTGACAGACAGTATGACAGGCCCTCAACAAAAATATGAACATTGTGAGTTCTGCTTCAGACATGTTTAATTTGAGATGCTGATGAGATATCTAAGTGACAATGCCCAGCAAACATTTTGAAATAGAATTAGAATTCAGAGAAGAGGGCGGGGCTAGATACAGTTTTGAAATCCATATGTAGAAAGATAGATTTAAACTTTGAATAAATAGTTGAATAAAATAATTGAATCCATAGAAGTGGATGAGATTACCAAGACAGGGTAATAGAAAAAAGAGTTAATAATGCCAGAATCTACATAGAGGTCAAGTAGAATGAAGACCCACAAAAGGTCATCAAAATGGTAGCCAAAATATCTTAGCAGCCTTGACAGGAGGAATCTCAGTCAAGTGGTGGGATTAAAAACCAGACTCTAAGGGAGTAAGAAGTAAATGAATGAAACTGTCGATAATCATGTGAAAAAAACATTCCAAATAACTAAGAATTAGATAAATGCAAATTAAAGCAACTCTAAAGTTTAACCTCACACCCATCAGATTGGCAAAGATGACAAAAAGGAAAAAGGCAAATGTGGAAAGGACTGTAGGAAAACTGGTAGTGATGGTGAAGCTGTGAATTTTCCAGCCAATCCAAAAAACAATTTGGAGCCATACCCAAAAAGTCACTAAACTATGAATACCCTCTAACACAGAATGTGAGGTAGAACCTCAGAGTTGATTTAATTTGTATTGTATCATGTAAATTTTTTAGTGCCCCTCACCATTAATTATTATGCAATGAATGCATAAATTAGAGTAAAATGCAAAGAAAAGACAATAACCCTCACAAGGACAATTATAATACCCTCCAGGGTCATTTCTCCCTCAATAAATATCTCATAGCCATTTTCTAAGACCTCTCACTTGGGATTTGCTCAGTCTCGTTTGTATTTTAGCTATTTGAATATTTGTCATTCCCATTAAACCTTCGACTCCTTAAGAATGGCATATCCCACACTTAGTATAGTACATCAGGGATATAACTAGGATGGGATGATCAAGGTTTTGATACAGGACACCAAAATTTAAAAATCTACATTAGTTAACTAGTTCATTACTATTTCATTAGTAAGGTCATATTTATAGCACCTAATTCCCCTTCTCACTCAACTGCTTGTCTTATTCAACCATTGTGACTATTGTCACATCGTAAATTACAAAGTTAATTTACAGGGAAAATAATGTGCTTGCTCAGGGTTAGGACATACTTTTTGCTACTTGCCTAATACATCATTTTTGTGCTACCTGGCCTAGATGGGCATGTTTCAGGTGCTCTGATTGCAAAAATTGCTAGAGTTCTGAAGTGCATTTTAAAAATATTGTTGAATGAAGGAGCTTCTCCAACAAAATGTCAACTGCTATTCATCCTTGATAATTCAACCTTGATTTTCCTTTACCCAGACTAAAGAGAAAATAACCTTCGATACACAATGAACTGTTTCTTAGAATCTGAAGCCTTCTGAAGCTATATTCACTCTGGCTCTTCTCCAGCAGCTCTTCAGAACTTGCTGATAGCCTTTGAGTATTTACCTGCTCACAACTTATCAGAAAGGAAACATTACTTTTCCTTCTTAACATTTCTGATTAACTTTGGAATGCCTTTTCTGGCTAATAATCCAATCTTTCCCCATCCCTTTCTGCAGGGAACTGGCCTTTGCTGCCTCCCTGGAGCTTTCTTTATCCAATGTGGTTTTGATTTTCATCCAGAAAATTGGCGCATGATACCAACAATTGCACCCTTTGCCAACTTTTCAACATTTGTCCATGTTCGGAAAATCTTAGGCCCATTTTTTCTCACATTTTGTTTCCTATCTTGCTCCCTTCCTGCATAGATCCCAAATTAGTACTGATCAGACTAAGTGTAACATTTTCTATCACTTTAGGATTATCTTGACTTCTGACATTCCTTTTTAGGATCACCCCACCCCACTCCTTACATCTCGCCCTCCTGTCTTCACCATGGCCTCTGCTGCCCTTCTCTAGACAAACAGTTCATTATTTCTCATTTTCCTCTCTTTATGATCTTGGTCATATCAAACCGAGAGAGAGAAAGAGAGAGAGAGAGAGAGAGAGAGAGAGAGAGAGAGAGAGAGAACATAGTATTTGGCACATAGTAAACACTTAATAAATGCTCGTTTCTTTCTTTCTATCATTCATCAGTACAGATACACACCATCCTCTATCCTTGGCCTCCTTCTCCTATTACCAATGCACTCCTATTTGGCCATCTCAATCTTGAGTTACCTTAACATCTTTGGGTTCAACTTGTGCCCCTTCCATTTAATTTTTTTTAATTTGTGATGTCACTTCTCACATTATCTAAGTGTTGAATTGAACATCACCCACATAGTGCAATTTTGTGGCTTTTCTGCTCCATTTTTCCAAAGTCAAGACCTCTCACACAACACTGGGCTAGGCAGTACCTCATACTCCAGCAGGACAATCTTAGAATAACAAATGAAGCAACTAGAACTCCAGGGAACTTTGCAGGATGCCAATTTATTTACTGTCTGTCAAAATGTACAACTGCATTTCTACACATTTTTCCATGCCTTAAAATGTGTGCCTGGGGGACACTTTACAGGAAGGACAGAGGATAAACCTGACAGTCAATCAAGGGGCCAAATAATGAGATTTTAAAAGAGAGAGAGAGAGTCCTACATGTTCAGGTTGCAATAATAATAAAAAAACAAACAGAAAGCAGAAAATATCTCCCTGGAGGAAAACTTAGACCACCAAGTTTTCCCATCTAATATGATGACACATAGATTACCAATAAATGGACTGCAACCCAAGCATTTTGCAATTTGCTGACCCTTTATTATATTCAAGTATGTCTTAATCATCAGTTTCTCCCTGACTCTCAATAGCCTCTATCTTCTGATATATTTTGATTATTTTTAATAATATTTTTTTTCTCTCTCTCTTTTTAAACAAAACTATAAGTTTACCCTTTAGAAGAGTTGACTTAACCTGAAAGTTTGAATGAAGGTCCTTGGGGATATGGAAAACTATCCATTTTATCTTTTTTATACCTAATACCTAGAATAGTGACTTACAGAGCATTCACTTAATAAACACTTGTTGAAGTGAAATGAACTCATTGAACTGTGGCAGGGAGGTACTATATGGACTCAGACTCAACCCTTCCTTCGATATTTACTGTCTGCCTGACCTTGGGTAAATCACATCCACTCTGGGCCTCAGTTTCCTCATCGACAAAATCAGGAGGTTAGACTAGATGATCTCTAAGTTTACTTCTAGATCTAAGTCGATAATAATCACATTATTTATTAAACTAGAGTATAATGTGGACAGGTTTGGTTTTAAAGTACTGGGGAAAGCTTTTGAATCCTGAATGAGTTAAGAATCACCAGGAGTCCAGAGACAAGAACTGGAGCCACACAAAGTAAAAGTCCAAAATGCCCTAGAGGACTGATGACTATCTACAAGACCCATCTCCTGCCAGAGAGGTGATAGATTCAAGATGCAGGATGAATCATTCACTTTTGTGTATGACATGTGGGAGAATTTATTTTGCTTGAACATATTTGTTACAAGAGTTTAATTTTTTTTAAATCTGGTTGAAGAGAAGGAAGGAAAAAATGAATGCTCATTAATTTAAAAAGGAAAGGAAAGGAAAATGATTTTGAAAGAAAGGAAACTTTATTTGACCTTCTGGTAATTTCACATGTAGTGACCTTTAGGCAAATTGTGTGAGGAATAGAAAACATTCTGCAAATGGAACTAAAAGAGAAGCTTGTGCAGCTTAAATATTATGGAATAGCCTTTCTCAAAATGAAACGAGCCTGAACCAGAGAGGAATGCAATAACTGAGAAGAGAAGAAAGAACCAGTGAGGAGATAAAGAAGGGAAACAATAAACACAGAATCAGTTGTTAAAATTAATGAGGTTTCCTAATTGGAGGTGGAAAAGCAGCTCAGTTAGAAATTATGAAGTATCATTTGAAGGCAGAAAAATATGGTGTAAAAAAATATCAGTAGACCAGAAAGAAATTAAATCATGAAACCAATACTGAAAGGAATAATCTAATGTGCAGTACAGATAGGTTAAATTGCAAAAGGCATGCCGACACCTAGAGACACTGCCAACTGCCTGCGAGGTTCAAAAGAAATACCTAACGTCAGAATCTAAGTGACTTAAATGAGATTTGGGAGCAGTGTTGTATAATTTGCAACTCAATTGAAAATTAATGAAAAGACCGAATGAGACTTCAGAGGAGGGCCACAATAAATTCAAGGCAGAAACAGAAGAATCTACTGGTTATTTACGTATCAAGATTTAATTGATGCTAGACCAGTGATCGACCTACGATGGAAGCATTTCACAATACTTTATGAGGCATCCAAACCCAAATGGCTATAACTAACAAGATTTTCTAAGCCCTCATTTATCGGGTGAAAATACCTATTTGAATGAGTTACAGAATCAACTGATGTAAAATAGATCAAGGAATGATCTAAGTGGGACAGAGAGGGTGGGAATCTTTCGTTGATTTGGAGGCAGCGAAATGTTTTGAGCCGCTGGATGAAGTGAGATGATGCTACACAGAAAATGTATTGCAATTTGTTGAAGAGACTTAATCATCACACTTGGTAGGGCTTGAGTAAAAAGCAAGCCAGTTGGGAATCAACTATTCTAATAGCAAACCACTCTTGTGGGGGAGCAACTTTAACCAAGCCTCCAAGAGGGAATTTCTTGGGGGTGTGGGGGTGGTGGAGGGAAGTGTCTCTGTTTCCTCACTGCTTCCTTTGATCAGAGGATGACCTTTAGAACTTTAAAAAGTCAGAGGATTTGGACTTCCCTTTGGAGTCCAAGCAGTGTCCTTGAAACTACAGAGGTTAACAAGTATACACATTAAAAGCCAAGGACAAATTAGACATATTAAGGACAGGCAATTTCAGGACTCTACAAGGATCCCATAAGAAAAGTATAGCTAAAAACTCTGAGGAGTTGGAGATGAGTTTCTAGTATTATTACTCAGAAGCCTCCACTGAGGTGCGCCCTAAAGATGAACAATTAGCCGAACTTTATTAGCTTTTAGAAATGTTCTCTTGTTGTTAAAAAATTAGTGATATCCAACTCTTCATGACCCCATTTGGGATTTTCTTGGCAAACGTAAATGGAATGCCATTTCTTTCTCCAGCTCATTTTACAGAAGAGGAAACTGAGGCAAACAGAGTTAAGTGATTTCCCAGAATAACATAGGCAATCAGTGCCTGAGACCAGATTTGAATTCAGGAAGATGAGTCTTCCCGACTCCAGCACCAGAACTCCCTCCACTGCATTACATAGCTGTCCGATTATTTACAAAGGCGATGCAGCCAGAACAATGAGTTCGGAGGATTCCCCCAAACTGAGGGCAGACTCTCACAAGTACAGGGCAAAGTGAGTTCAAATGTAGAAAGCTTGTGTGAGAAAAGAGCAAGCTCACAGCACTTGATTACTGAAAATTTCATTCTTGCTTCATGGAATCTTCATGAAGTTCCCTTTAGGTACAATTATTGATAAGAGAATAGTAGCTTGGGAGATAGAAATGGGAACAGCAGTTTAAGAAACCTCTTAGATCATTTTAGGATTTTAGGAGAACTGAGCGGTGCCCAAAAGACTGGAACAGACATGGGTAAAGATCCATGAATTTTGACTGGAGAAGTTCATGATATTGTCATTTTCAGTCATGTCCAACTCTTCATGACCCCATGTGGGACTTTCTTGGCAAAGATACCGGAGTGATTTGCCATTTCCTTCTCCAGCTCATTTTATAGATGAGAAAACTGAGGCAAACAGAGGTAAGTGACTTGTCCAAGGTCACAGAACTATTGTCTGACCATCTGAACCCAGGAAGATGAGTCTTTCTGACTTCAATCCTGACTAGCAAAGTTATTAATGCTGAGTGCTTCAATCACAATGGAAAAATAATTTTCACTTAGAGCCATAACCAGGATAAAGTAATACGGTATTTGCCCTGTGGTGCTAAAATTTATAGAATTTTTTAAAATAATGGTAGAGAACCCTACAATTTTAAAATTTCTTACATTTACATTTTGACTGACACTTTCACTCTTTTAGTGATCTTGAAACTAGTCAGTAAGAAAATTAAACCAGAAAAGTATCACATGGTTATCTTCCTCCCTCAGCTGGCTGCACACAAACTGAGCTCTCCTAACCTGTCCCTGCCCTGCTGCTCACTTCTCTCCCAGAACCTTCTCAGTGTTCCATAGTTTCCCATAGTGGATTTGAAGGTACTATCTAATGTTTTCCACCAGTGTTTGGTTTGAACTCTGTTTGTGGTAAATGCCAATTGCAAACAGAACAAGAGCACAGCCAGAACTCAGGAGTCAAAAGGATAATGGGGAGAATCTTGAACACAATGAAAGAGAATAGTCATTAAACCAAGGAAAGAGATATCTCATATGTGATCAAGATTGTCCAATGGCCAGTTCCATTTGATTGCCATTTTTTTAATATTGGGAGCAAGAAAACACATCCTTTAAAATGCAGCTGTCTAGGGAAGGAAACTATTTTGAAGAGAAATTCTTTCCCAGGGATCTCCCCAGGGCAGATTTCCAATGATTTTCTAGCTTAATTTTACAGATGCTGGAATGCTCGTTTCTTTGGAAAAAGCCATTGAAACAACCATCCTATGGTATGTCCACAAAGAAAAATGTCATCATGGTGGCACCAGGATGACAGACATTTTAGAACTGAACCATGTCAAATTATAATAGGATGAAAATTGTATTGAAATCTAATAAGGCATATTCTATTTATTATTTGAGAATGTTATAGAGTATAAGCTCCTTGAGGACAGGACTAGTTTACTTTTGTCTTGTAATCTCTAGCATCTAGTACAGGACCGGGCATATAGGATGTCTTTGATAAATGCTTGTTGCTGGACTTAGCTATGTTCATTGGAGGAAATTATTTATTCATCCTATATTTGACCTTCACTGTTGATAGCATTTTGAATCACTGGACAACACTTGCTTGAAGGTCAAAGCTATGTCATTCTGTTCTTCACCTTTGCCTCTTTGATTCCAAGCTTCCTTCATAGCTCAGCTCAACACAGCCTTCTTCATGAATCCTTTCCTAATTTTCTACCTTTAAGTACTAGTACATCACCCCTAATTGAAGTTACCTTGTATTTGTTTTTAATATATTTATAATAACAAATGCAATTTTCTCAAATAGAATAGAAGTTGCTTAGTGTAAGAACTGTGTCATTTTTGTTCTTGTATTTCTGCTTAGTAGAATAAATGCTTAATAAATACTTTTGAATGATTGATTGATTCTAGAATCTCAGAGCTGAAAGGAACCCTTAGAGGTCATCTCATCCAGCCAACATCTAAGGAAGAATTTGAAGTATCCCCAACAAGTACTCATCGAGACTCTACTTGAACACCTCCAATGATGTGGACCACATTATTTCCCAAAGTGGCCCCTTCTACTTTGGGACAACCTTAACTATCAGGAAATCTTTCCTTATAGGAGTCTGAAAACCACCTCTCTGAAACTGATTCCATTGCTCCTAGTTCTGCCTCATGAGACCAGGTAAGCCAAGTCTAATTTGTCTTCTACATGACCCCTTAAATTTTGGATGTGTGCTTCCTATAGAAGAAGCAGAAGCATAGGGTCTCAGAGCTGGAACTGAACTTAGAGGCTTCTAATATGGCCAGTTCTTATACAAGAATCCCTTCATCAAGAAGGAGATAAGCACAATTAGTCAGTCAATCAATTAGTGTTCATTAACCATATGCTAAATGACTGGTATTGTAGATACAAAGAAGAGTAAACACAGTTCCTGCTCTCAAGGTCCAAACATTCCAATGCGAGGCTCATCATGTAAATAAGTATTATACAAAATATATACAAAGTAGATGGAAGGAACCTTTGGAAAGAAGGGACCTACAGTGGGGGCAAGAGAGCCCTTTTAAGAAGGTGGGATTTGAGCTAAATCTTGAAGGAAGCCAGTGATTCTAAGTCAGAGATGTGAAGAGAGAACAACTAAGGCATCAGGGACAGCCAATGCAAAGGCACAGAGGTGGGAGATGGAGTGTCATGAGCAAAGAAAACCATGTAGCAGAATTGTAGAGTTTGTGGAGGTAAAAGAAGACCAAGAGGGCAGGAGAAGAATAGTTTAT
This sequence comes from Notamacropus eugenii, assembly GCF_028372415.1. NCBI lineage: Eukaryota > Metazoa > Chordata > Mammalia > Diprotodontia > Macropodidae > Notamacropus > Notamacropus eugenii. The sequence continues at coordinate 65,870,574 of NC_092872.1, forward strand.
AAAGAGTTTTGAATGCCAAACAGTCAAATCCCTCTTTGATGGTACAGTCTTCCAAATACCTAAAGACAGCTATGTTGTTCTCTCTAAGACTTCATTTCTCTAGGACAAATATCTCAAATTCTTTGAACTGATCCTTGTATAACATAGGCTGTAGTTCCTTCACCACTTTAGTTGTCCTTTTCTAGACATGATCTGCTATGTTGTTGTTCAGTAGTTTTGGTCATGTATGACTTTTCATGAACCAATCTAGGGTTTTCTTGGCAAAGATACCAGAGTGCTTTGCCATTTCCTTTTCCAGCTTCTTTCAAAGATGAGGAAACTGAGGTAAATAAGGTTAAGTGACTTGCCCAAGGTCACATAGCTAGTAAGTGCCTGGGGCTGGATTTGAACTCAGGTCTTCTTAATTCCAAACCCAGGGCTCTATGACTGTACCACCTAGTTGCCCATCTACTGTGTCAGTGTTCTTTAAATATCACATCCAGAACTGAACACAGTTCTCCAGACATGTTCTGACCAACACAGAATACAATGGAATATCACCTCCCCAAGTTTGGACACTATACTTCTACGATGAAGCCTAAGGTCATATTGACTTTTTTTGGCCATTATATTATTCTGTTAATTTATTTTGAGCTTCCAGTCCACTAAAAACCTCAGATCATTTTTGCTTGAAATTAGTATAGAATCACTTCTCTTCCTGTACTTTTTCAGCTGATTGAGGGGAGCAGAAATTTATATTTAACCTGTTAAGTTCCTTTATATTAGAACCTGGCCCCTCATTCTAGCTAGAGGCTTTTGCTGCTAGACTTTCACTGAAAATCTTGGCTTTGCTTTTACCCAGATTTTCTACATCAGCCCTACACTAGAACGATTTATTCCATTTTGAGATTAAAGTGCAGTCAGAGCCACTCACGGGTGCTGAAATGCAATTTAAACCAACTTACTAATAAGAAATCAAAAGAATCTATTTAAAAATCTACAAGGTGAAAATAAAGCACTATTTCCCTCCTCCTCCTCCAGTGCCAGCATGGACAACAGCTAGATCAGGAAGGCATTACCCAGAGGGCAACAGGAGCTTGGGTGAAGCTTTTGCCAACAATTCTCACTTCTCTGGTCTTTTAGACCTCAAATAGTAAAGCTATCAAAGAACCGTCCTAAAGAACCAACCCAGCACATGCAACAGACCAACTTGGTATATAATGGAGCAGCAGAGCTAAGAAAAGGAGGGAAGGGGAGAAAAAGGGACTCTGATTAAGGTCATAGTCTTAGAGTTGGATAGCTTATAATGGTAGTGGGGTTTGTCACCCAAGGTTGCCTCACATATCTTTGGTACAACCACCAAAAACAGCAGTAAAATGAGCAGGGCATCAGAGGCACAAAACATGCTCCTTTCACACCAAATTGCTGATTTTTTAAAAAGTGTTTTTGAATGAAATGGACAAAAGACATATCATTCCACTTGTAAACTTGACTCCACTTGGATATAGATCTACTAATCCATTAGCTCTTTGGGTTAAATCATCTAATTAGCTCTGAATCCTGCTCTTTATAATATCATCTAGTTTATATCTCTCTAGCTTATCCACAGATTGCATAATGTGTGTTTCTTGAAGAACATAGTAGGTACTTAATAATGTGGAACCTCAGTCCCCAAACCCATTGGTATTGGACTCTCTCCTCATTGGTAGAGATGATTGCCATGCCCTGCTCTGCATGAAGAATAGGATAGATTTGGTAAGAGCAGGAGACAATGGAGCTCTTCAGCCTTGTCCAGGCCTTGTCAAGTTTCAAGTCTCCTTCTAATTTCTGGCTTCAAGAGAGAAGATGAAAGAAGCAAACCTACTTCAGGTTGTTGAAGAAAAAGACAATAGGAAGAAATTGACATGATGGAGATTGTTAGCCTGCCCCACCCTTCGTATAATACAAGACATTCATCTCCACTAATGAGGAGAGAGTCCTATACCATTGGACTTTTGGATGGGGTTACAAATGTTCATCAAATTGCATTGGGTTTAGAGACTTTGCCAAATGTACTGTTGAAATCTGAGTTTACCATGTTGAGGGTATAAATTTTAGTTGTTATTGTTGTTTCCCTGATCTGTTAGTCTAATAATCCTGTCAAAAAGGGAAATGAAATTAGTTAGCCAAGAGCTATTTTGGATAAGTCCCTCTGACTCTTAATGATTACTACTTCCCTTTCAAAATGCTTAGATGACACTTCTTTGTTAATGTCTTACAGAATTTATCTAGGGATCAAAGTCAAACTAAATGACCTAAAGTTTGAAGAATTCTCTAAGATTTTTTAAAGCCCACAGTCAGTAGCTCAGCAATCATTTCCCCCAATTCCTTCATCACATTAAGAGGTAGCTGGTCCAAGTCTAAGTTCTTAAACTCATTGAGGGCATCTAGGGACTCTTTTATAATTCCCTCACTTAACGCTGCTTTTTAGACCCTGTTAGTCATTTCTTCTTTATTGTCCTGAGTCTGAAGATTATTTTCTTAGGGAGAGAAAAGAGAAGCAAAGTTTTGGAAAAAAAAAACCATTAAAATACTAATAATGTATTCTGTGATTTAGGCTCGTCTGCCAGAAACAACTGTTGAAAATACACACACACACACACACACACACACACACACACACATTCATATCATTTCTAGCTTGGAAAGAGAGACATTCAAACTGGTATACTCCCCTGTGTTTTGACTGTGAGTGAAAAGATATGACTCTCTACCCTAGAAGGATTAGGTAACATTTTTAGACATCTAGAATAAGGAAATAATCATATGTTAAAATAGTTTGGGGTTGATATTCCAGAATAGTCATCATTCAGATCCTTTCTAGATGACTTCCTTCCTATGGTCAATATCTTAATTGAATTTGAAACACTGTCCTTTGGGGAGTCCTGACACCAATTATTACAAGTGGTGGAGAGAAAATCATACCAACTGCATATGGGTTAAGTTTGATTATAACCCTTACTCCATTTCAAAGGAAAATCTTAGCCTTTGTTCTTCTCAGTTTCCAAAAGGGAAAGACTTGGAAAGGGCTTCTGACTGGAGAAGCAGTGTTTCTTAATATTTCTTTTTTAAAAAAAACTTTCACAAAAGTAACAGATGAGCAGTTCTGCCTTTTCAATGTCATCCATTGTCATTGTCCCATCCACCAAACCACCAGTCTTGTCCTGTTCCTTACATGGTCTTCATCTTATCCCTAACATAGCTTCAGAAGGATACTTAGCAGTCATCGCCAGTCTAAGCTCATTATATACTTTAGCAACCCCAAAGCTATTCCTACAGAATTGTGCCACACTTCTATATTCATCCTGCTACTTTCCTCGCTCCAGTCTTCTGTACATAGCTTTAGAAAATCTAAGTTGGTCGATGAGTTCCCTGTGTATCTTCATTAGACAGTTTCTCCTTTTCTTTTTTATTGGATTCATTTCTATTTATATCTTCAGAATTTCACTCTTAAGAGTTTCTCATCTTTCCTGGACTGATCACCTTTAGAATTTTAGATCATTGGATACTTTCTATCCTTTATATAACTGTTCTTTGAAATCCAGTCTTCTAAAATCTAGGGTAACAGATTGTGTTCAACCTTACTCTATTTGTCATGACCTGAAAGGTGGATTGGTTGCTTTCCCCCAAAGTTCCCATTCTCTCCACTTCAGCAATTAGTTTCTTCTTATTGGTTAAAATTATTTTCAGAACATCCATTCTCCTCATCACTTCCTCTAGTTCATAAATAATAAAATTATGATTAAAGCAACTGAAGAATATGTGCCTTTCACAAAGTCGGGTTTCAGCAACTGTCCAGCTATTTGAAATCCTCCATCATTTATTATGCATTCATTCTCTGTTTGTGATATATTTCCTGAACATATAATTTCTTTCTTCTGGGTGAGTAATCTGCAAAATACATTCATTAATAATATCATTTCTATTTCTTCCTCCATTGATCTTTACCAAATATTCTTTACCATTCTCTTCTCCTTTAACTCCTGGATTTCCTTGCTTGAGTCTTCTTAATAATCTGATGCTAATTTTGAAAAAAAATGTGTCTTTCTTAAGTCATCTTCCAGTTATTAGTCTCATCCCAGAAATTCTCGTGGATATCTAGGAAACAGATTTTTCCCATTTACATTATGATCTCTAGTACACGGGCACTTTCTGTATAGGTATCTGGGAGTGTGGGTTTTATTGCTGTCCCCTTTAGACATTGTTACTGCTCCTCCCTGCTGACAGTCTTCTCATGTTATACTAGCCACTCTCTCTGGCATGTGACTTGGTAGATATGCAGGTCTTCCCCAACCCTCCACTTTCCTTTTCAGTTTAGATCTCTTGATCAGATTTATAAGACAATATCCAGAAGCCTCAAATTTTAAATATATTTGTCCAGTACTTCTAATCTCTGACAAATGTTTGAATTTACATTATAGGTGGCATTTTAGATTAGTTCAAATAAGATTTTAATGGAAATATAATTTGATGATTTAATTGGATATGACATACTGCTAGGTAATACATCTAGGAGGTGATATTGGTTGAAACTATTATCCTTGGCACATTTGTAGACAATAATTAATAGATAATTGTGCCACACCTTTGTAGCTGTGAAATTAATATTGAAATCTATGTTCCATGGTGGTCTTTATTTTTTTTTTAATGTAAGCAATATGGAATGCCCTAACTGGTGGTCACATTAATGGAGTGTTTTATCCATGTAGATAATCAAAATATACATTCAACTGGGATAGTATTATAGAATTGAAAGGAAAATTTGCTTTTGTTTTAGTGGCAGCTAGGTGGTAAAGAAGATAGAGTTTCACCCTCAGATACTTTTCTGTGATACTGGGTAGCTTACTTAACCATTGCTGGCCTCAGTTTCCTCATCTATATAATGGGGATAATAACAATATTACCTTCTAAAGTTGTGATGAGGATAAATTGAGATAATATTTATAAAGTGCTTTGTCAACTTTGAAGTATAATATAAATGCTAGCTATTGTTAGCTATTATCACTAAAGGTGTATATTTTGAGGAGGCAGCACAAAGTAGTGGATAGTGTATTGGGCTTGGAATGAGGAAGAGTTAGCTTCCATTCCTGTCTCTAATACTTATTATGTGTATGACCTTGGACAGGTCATCTAACCTTGATATACCTCAGGCAACTCCCAGTGATCTATCTACTAAATCATGGACCAGTTGCAATATGTGTCATCAGTAAGGGTAATTCATCATGCTAATGAAACCACAAATTATTCTTGTTGCATATTTAAGTGTTCTTTTATGTATATATGCTCTATATTCATAAGTTCTGGGTATTACAATTTTTTGAGAAATATCCTAAATATGTGCTATTAATGGTTAATAAAAAGATTTTAACAGACTTGGTGAGACTAAAGTGTAATACTTATATTACCCTGGAAGCAAAATCCCCTTTTTCAAATTTGAGTTAAATGATTATTTTGTTTACCGAAGCAATATAACAACTGCTTGATTTTTGGCTTTCATTAACACACACCAAGGAGATGCTACAGATTTTTCAAATAACAATCTTGGAAGAGATTGGTCATTGGCTAAAAACAATGAGTTTATATTATAAGTTAAAAAAAAAAAAAAGCCCAGAGAAGTTTACATATATAGGTGTGTGTATGTATATATTTCTATCTAATGTATAAATATATTATTTCTACATTAAATATTTAAATATATCATGTATATCTGTTATACATATACATATGTTTAGATATATGTATAGGTCATGTAAAATTATTGATGCTTAGAACATGTCAAAATTATAGTTTTGCTATTATATTAATAACCAATGATTAATCTTAGACCCAGGTTTTTTTCTCTTTTATTTTCTCAATTAGAACCTGTCTCTGAAGGACATAACTGATTGAGGAAATTTCCCTAATCCTTGGGAAACATATTCTTCCATCCTGGGCAGGAACCCATCTAACCAAGGGACTCCAAACTTCTGTTTTCAGTATAAACAGAATCTAATCTGGGTAGATTCTTGCCCCAAGGAGAACATCCCTGTCTTTTCACCCTTCCACTGGAGTTTAGCGTGACCCAACTTATGAAGGACAAAACCAACCAGAATGATGTGGGTGGAAATGGATTTCTTTGTCCAGATTGTTGGAGGCGGCTGAATCATGACCAAGCCATATTCTCAAGGGGAGAAGCAGAAGACTAGAAACCCACCTCCTCATTTAAATGTCCTCCAATCAAGGTTGATCTTTACTTGTCATTTTTTTGTATTTTTAAAGAAATTTAGTTTTCAGCATTCATTTTTATAAGATTTTGAGTTCCAAATTTTTCTCCTTCCCTTTCTCTACTCCCCCATCCCCAAGGCAATAAGCAATCTAATATTTATATATAATACATATATACACATATATTTTATACATGTATAATTATGTTAAACGTATTTCCATATTAGTCATGTTGTGAAAGAAGAATCAGAACAAAAGAGAAAAACCACAAGAAAGAAAAAATTTTTTAAAAAACTAGTGAAAATAGTTTGCTTTGATCTGCATTCAGACTCCATAGTTCTTTGTCTGGATGTGGATAGCATTTTCCATCATGAGTCTTTGGGAGTTTTCTTTTATCATTGTATTGCTGAGAAGAGCTAAGTCTATCATAATTGATCATCACATAATATTGTTACTGTGTACAATGTTCTTCTGGTTCTGCTCACTTCACTCAGCATCAGTTCATCTAAGTCTTTCCAGGATTTTCTGAAATATGCTGGCTCAACATTTCTTATGACACAATAGTATTCCATTATATTCGTATACCACCCTTGTTCAGCCATTCTTCAATTGATGGGCATCCCTTTAATTTCCAATTCTTTGCCACCACAAAAAGAGCTGCTATAAATATTTTTTGTACATATGGATCCTTTTCCCTTTTTTATGATCTCTTTGGGATATAGAACCAGACGTGGTACTGTTGGAACAAAGGGTATGCACAATTTTATAGCCTTTTGGGCATACTTCCAAATTGTTCCTCAGAACTGTTGGATCAGTTCACAACTCCACCAACAATGTATCAGTGTTTCAATTTTCCCACATATCTCCAATATTTATCATTTTCCATTTCTGCCGTATTAGCCAATCTGATAGATGTGAGGTGGTACCTAAGAGTTGTCTTAATTTGCATTTCTCTAATCAATAGTGATTTACAACATTTTTTCATGTAACTATAGGTAGCTTTAATGTTTTCATCTGAAAACTGCCTATTCATATCCTTTGATATCCTGATATCATTTTGATAGGAATTGATTATCAATTGAGGAATGACTTGTATTCTTACAAATTTGATTCAGTTCTCTATATATCTGAGAAATCTAGGCCTTTATGAGAAACACTGACTGTAAAAATTGCTTTCCAGCTTTCTGCTTTCCTTCTAATCTTGGTTGGTTTGGTTTGGTTTGCAAAACTTTTTACATTTAATTTAATCAAAATTTCATAATGTTCTCTATCTTTCTTGGTCATGGTTCCCCCTTTTCTATAAGCATCTTAAGACTTTCAGCTTCTTCACAGCTTTGTCTCTGATTATCGAGAGAAACCACTGATCATTAATTAGCTAGACTAATTAATAGTTTATTAATTATAATCATCAAACTATAATTAAAATATTATAATTATAGTATTATTTTAACAAATGATATTGATTACCCAGAAATTTTGTCTCTTGGGGTTTATCATTTATCACATTATAGTATTATGTGAAGTATTTTAACTGTACAACATGATCTTGATGATTTTAATGTTAGGATTTACTTGTGCATTACCTTTTAGAGCTGATATTTACATTAAGATCAAACTGTTTTATTATTATAAGCTCTCTAGAACTTAAAAAAAAACAAATGTGTAGGAAACAATAGATAGGAATGCTTTCTCCTCTCTCCTCCCTCCCCCCCACCCTCACCCTCCTATCACCTAACCCCTGGCCTGCATTTGGAGGTTGGCAAGACTAACTAGGGGAGGTGACACATGAGCAAGAATGATTGTAAATGTCATCAACACCTCAGGAAAATGTCCACATATGTAACTGTTGAAGAAACTTAGAAATTTTTCAATGTGTCTATTTTATCACATTAAGAACAATGTTAATAAGGAGAATTTTGACAATCACAGAGACCTGGGAAATGGACATGATGATTTCAAATGGAGAGAGGCAACAGCCTGAGGACAGAGTCAGGGAGGTGCCAATTATCCAGGAAGCTGGAAGTTTTTAGCTTAAGAAATTCAAAGTGTAGAAAATTCTAAATGTGTGTGTGTGTGTGTGTGTGTGTGTGTGTGTGTGTGTGTGTGTAGAAAATGGACAGAACAGAAGAAAACAGGGAGGCAGTGTGTGTGCATGTAAATATTTAATAACCAGTTCTCAAGGGAAAAATAAGAAGTATACATGACACAATTTTAAGTTTAATTTTCATTAACACTTTCTTCATCACTTTCTTAAGTCTAGATAACCAACAAAACAATAAGATAAACCCTGATTTGTAGCATTTGACAATTTCTGAGGCAATTGTACCCATGCTAAAAATTTAACTATTGGCTCTCTCAAGTCTATACAAGCTGATTCTAGAAAATCCTTGAAAGAAGTTAACAAAGAGATGAAGGGTTGTGGCCAGGGCATAAAACATTTGCTGGACAGAAAAAAGGCTAGCCCAGGAGTGAGGAATCTTCAGCCTTGAGGTCACATGTGAGGCCCTTTGACTGAATCTAATCCTCCCAGAACAAATTCTGTTAATAAAAGGATTCTGTGAAGTTTGGATTCAGTCAAAAGGCTGCACTTGAAGACCTAGAGGGCCACATAGGACCTCAAGACTGAAGGTTCCCCATCCCATACCTACCCCTTCTTCTTCCAAAAATAGGGATTTTTTTATTTTTCTATGAAAGCTTCTTAGGCCTTCAAATGGGAAAAGATAAAAAAATAGCCATGTAGAGTGCATTCAAGTTAGAATTGAGAAATTTTTCATGTGTCTATTTTATCACATTAAGAACAATGTTAATATTGAGAATTTTGACAACTGCAGAGACCTGGAAAATGAATATGATGATTTCAAATGGAGAGAGGCAACAGCCTGAGGACAGAATCAGGGAGGTGCCAATTATCCAGGAAGCTGGAAGTTTTCAGCTTAAGAAATTCAAAGTGTAGAAAATTCTAAATATGTGTGTGTGTGTGTGTGTGTGTGTGTGTGTGTGTGTGTAGAAAACGGACAGAACAGAAGAAAGCAGGGAGGCAGTGTGTGTGCATGTAAATATTTAATAAACAGCTCTCAAGGGAAAAATAAATATATTAATAAAATTTAGCAATTCTAAATATTGTGTTGTGATCGAAATTGAAGTAAACTGAGGCACAAAGTTCTGAGAATATTCATTTTATTGGTAAGACTAGAAATTATAAATAAAATAGTTCTTTCAGCTCCTCAGTAGACCAAAAGACCAGGAGGCAAGGCTTAGTAGCCTTCATACAGTTTTGGGAAATACAAGAGGACAAAGAAAAGGAAGTGTCACATGTGGAAAATAAATATGATTGGTTATAAAATCTGAAACAGCATGGATGATGGAAAACAATATGATTGGATGGAAGTCTGGAATTGGGGGCCAGTAACAACCCTTTCTTCTCTCTTGTTGCTATGGAAAGCACCTCCATAGCTAGTTAGTGTCACAGCGATAACAGACTAGACTTTCTTGAAGGATTGTCAGTGTTTCAGACACAAGAGAATTCCTGGTGCCCACAGGCAGCTTCCAAGGCTTGTTTGCAAGATAACAGCTCTCAACTATTCATGAGCAGTAAGATATGTAGAGACAATGGATTTCTTTGAATTTAGGTGATTTATGGGACAGCAGCCCAGAGAGGAGAGCTGAACTTCTGAGCTTAGAAACATGACTTAGGCAGCTACAGAATTGTGTGGTTGTTGTGTGGTTGTCCATCGTTCTCAAAAAGAACTACGACATCAAGGAGATGATGACATGACTTGTAATTGAATTGGATTTGAGGGAGGGAAGGTTGTGTAAAGTCTTCATCCTCACTTTCTCCTCCACAGCCATCTGGGTCCAATGGCCAGAAATAAATCAGGATCACTGGAGATAGCCCAGGATGCAGGTCTTTTAAGATGAGGTCTTTTCGAGTTCTCACTTTGAGCGAGGAAACGCCCATTCAGTGAAAAGGCCTCTTTAAGACATGAGTCACAGAAGTCTCCTTTAAGAAATAAAAAAAAAAAATCAAACTGGGATGAGGAGACCTTCAGGGTTGTTAGCCAAACAATTGCAAAGTAGAATCAAATGTAAGATATGAAATCATTATTTGATTTTCTCATATGAAATGCTAAAAATGCAAATTATGAAAGAAGGATCAAGTCTACTCTCCCAACCAACTGGTTATCTTTCTATTGGCATCAACTAGGAAATCAAAGTTGCTTTTCTAAAACTTCCAGAATCACAGATTTTCCTGAGCATTCTCTTGTGTTCTCTCCCACACTACCTTCTATTCCATGGTATACACAGGGAGACAACTGCTCAAAATATCAATGGTACCTTAGTTCAGAGGTGTGAAACACTACTGGCAACACTCTCAAGCTGGCCAGAACCAGATCAAAATGTAATTGGGAAATATTCAACAAAATAGATAAAAATACAACAGAACACAGATAATATTAATATATGATTTTCTAAGTCAGTGTTTGGCCTGCAGGGATCCTTATGTATGAATTAGTAGTGGCCTTCCATTTCTATTTGAGTTTAACCACACTGCTTTAGTTCATAATGTATAATTCTATAGTGCTACAGGGTGCACAGATTTGGGGGTGCAAATTATATCAACTCAGCATCTACAAGTTTGCATCCAATCCAACTGTCCACCCTGGTCATCTTGCCATCAGCCCTGCCACTGTCTCCTTCTCCATGCCTAAAAAAACAACATCTGGACTGGGTCATAAATGATGCCCTCTCTCTTTAGGGAAGTTAAACAGCTGTGGGGCTGACCTGTCTTGGAAGTGAGTGAATTAGTGCACACTCACCTTGCTCCCTCTATCTAGCCAGCCCCAAATGAGACCCTTCTCAATATCCTGTGTTGGTCCACCAGAGCTATCTTATTGATATGAACTCTGCCACCCCTATTTTCCTCTCCACTGCCTTAAATAGTATCTGGCATATAGTGGGCACTGAGTAAATGCTTGTTGATTGATTGACTGATTGCAATGGGAGTAGTAATTGAATCAATACCATCATTTACATCTGGATAAGGCATGTCAATTGATTGCCCTAGCAATCAACTCTGGTCCCTATGACTCCACCGACTAAAATTCCCTTGGCAGGCTTCCATTCATCTATGTGTTATTTCCCTATTTTAGAATATAAACTTCTTGAGGGCAGGGATTGTCTCCTGATTGTATTTGTATCTCCAGTGCTTAGTATGTGAGGCTCCTATACCTGCCAATATAGGCGCTAGATGGAACAAACAATGAATACGGTGGGGGCCTGGAATCAGGAAGTCCTGAGTTTAAGTGACCTCGGGCAAGTCACTTAAGCTCTGTTTTGCCTCAGTATTCTCCACTGCAAAATGAGAATAACAGTACTTACCTTGCAGGGCTGTTGTGAGGACCAAAAGAGACGATATTTGTAAAGAGCTTAGCACAGTGCCTGACAAATGGTAGATGTTATATAAATGCTTATTCTCTTCCGCTTTAATGAGTGTAATATTCAGTAAACTCATATTTAGCCTTAGGAATGTGATGCCTGCAGTGTCTGGTTCCTCCATCACCAGCACCACCCACTCCCTTAAACTCTGCTACATTGTAACTTTTTATGTTTCCTTTTAGACATTTTGGATCAAGAGAAATTGATCTAGATTCCCTGAAGAGTGCTATCCTTACCTAAGAGTCATCCATTCATCTCTTTGTGATTAATGAGCTTCAGGACAGTTGGTGGCCAGTGATAAGAGGGGATCTCAGCCAGTCTGTAGATTCCTGTCTGAGAGTTGGGGTCTAACAGTAGAAGGAGCAACTAGGAAAAGTATAAATACCCTCACAGCATTTACAATCATACCAAAACAGACACAGTGCTGGAAAGAAACTTCGAGGTCATCTATCCCACTAATTCCCAACAGTTTTTGTTCCATAAACCCCTGTCAATCATAATGAAAAAAAGTGTTGTAAACCCCTAGGGGAATTTAATATATTATTCATATGTAATTATTTACCACTTAAGATTCCATTAAATAATTTTTTAAAGCAAACCCCAAGGACCATCGTTGTGAACTCTCAAGAGGTTTCCCAAACCACCATATAGAAATCACTCGTCTGTTCTAACCCTCTAATTGTATAGATGAGAGCACCGTGGCTCGCTCTGCCTCCTGGCTTCCCTAGCTCCCATCAAACCCCAACTAAAGTTCGTTCCACCTTCTTCAGGGAGACTTTTAAAACCCTTCTTAGTTCTAGTATCATTTCTGTGTTAACTATTTCTATTTTGTCCTGTATATGACTTATGTAAACATATTTGTAACATATTACATTATGAGCATCTTGATGACAGAAATTGTCTGTTGTCTCTTTTTGTATCCCCAATACAGGGGATCCCCAGCACAGGGCCTGGCACATGGGATACATTTAATACATACTCACTGACCGACTGCCCAAAGATTTAAATGATTTTCCCAGTTTATACAGATTATGAAGTACAACAGTGAAATACAAGCAGGAAATTGTATATTCAATTAAGAACAGCTTTTATTTAAGCAACACGAATCATAGCAGAGGTTGTCTGATTCATTCATGTGGGAAAATTGATTAGGCCTGAAAGCAACCCAGGGCTGTTAACAGTGATAACCATAAATCCCCAAATAATAACCTCTTCTTTGGTCAGATGGATCATACAAAAATGAAAAGTGAATTAAATACAATTTCTAGTCACTGTTGCACTGTGTAATTTTATCAAGAATTGTCATGCGCTATGTGGTCAGGTTTTTTAATATACTAATTGGTCTTCATGATATTGTCTCTTCTTATCTTTCTTTTAAAAAATTCTTTGTTAGAAAAGATGATTTTCTGGGAGGGGAGCAGGGCTATAAGGAGAAATTAAAGTAATGTAAACACAAAAGATGCTGGGCAGCTAGGTGGCACACTGGATAGAGCACTGACCTTAGAATCAGGAGGATATAAGTTCAAATGCAGACTCAGATACTTATTAGCTGTGTGACCCCAGGCAAGGCACTTAACCTTTTTTGCCTTAGTTCCTCCTCTGTAAAATGAGCTGGAGAAGGAAATGGAAAATCACACAAGCGTCTTCTTGGTTTTCCAAGAACACCCCAAACTGGATCACAAAGAGTCAGATGTGACTGAAAAAACTAAAAACAAAAAATCCCAAAAGATATCAATTAAATTTTATTTTATAAAAATTGTCATACACAAAGCATATGTTTTTATCTAAATGTACTATGGGAGAAAATGATTCACATGCTAGATTGGGGCAGAAAAGTACTATTTGCTATTTTCTTAGAAGCAGATAGATAGCTCAATGAATGATAGAATGCTAGACCTAGAGTCTGGAAGACCTGAGTTCAAATCCAGCCTTAGCCACTTACCAGTTGGGTGTCCTTGGGTAAATTACTTAATCTCTGCCTGTCTCATTTTTACAATAGTAAAAGGGGGGCATTTAATAGTATATACGTCCCAGAGTGTTTGTGAGGATGAAATGAAAAGTAATGCTTATAGAATTCTTAGCACTTAAAAATGCTTCATTCCTTTCTTCCATTCTTCGCTAGTCAAATGTAGCCACTTCGTTTTCCCTACCTGAGAACTTAGTCTTGCCCCTGTCCTGAGATAAGCCTTTGTTTGGACAGAGCCTATGTGAGGTCTCTGACTGAACCAGGTCAGTTTCTCATCACTGTGTCCTTGACCTTCTTCCAGCCTCGATTCAGACCTTTCATTTACCCTGACCTCTGACACCCACTTGCCTTTAACTGGGGTGTACATAGTCACATTCTTGACCATAGGTCATTCCTTATCTTTGGTTGCCTAATCTTTCCACAGAGGAAACTTAAGGTCATTTAAAATGACTTCAAGCTGCCAGGCTTAAATGAATCACATGCCAGGATATTAAAAGAAATTGTAGATATGATCATAGAAACACAATTTTTATCGTAATGAAAACATGGATGACTTGATAAATATTACAGCCTCCTTTTTGGGGGGATGGGAGGGGAATCTGTGAATTACAGAAACTACAGATTGGTAAAACATATCAATCACTTGCAAAATTCTAGAATCTGTTTGCTGTGCAGCCTCATTAGACATCTCCCTTTCTTACTGTAATTGTTTCTATTTATATCTTCAGCATTTCATTAAACAGATGGTTTGAAGGGAAAAGAACAAGCACTTATTAAGCACCTAATGTATGTCAGGTTAAATTCTTTACAAGTATTAACTCATTTGATCCTCACAACAACCCGGGAGGTAGGTGCTACTGTTATCCCTATTTTATATTTGAGAAAATTGAGACAGGCAGAGGTTAAGTGACTTGCCCAGGGTTATACAACTAGTAAGTATCTGAGGCTAGATTTGAACTCAGTTCTCCTTGTCTCCAGACTTAATATTATATCTACTACTTGTCTAAGTGACCACTTGGAAAAAAGATCTTAAGTGGGTTCTACAAAGGTCCTGTATTTTCCTCCCAAATGTCATTTATTTAGAATAAAATTTAGAGAGTCACAATATTATTAAGAGATTTTTGAAGCATCCAGATATCAAAAACATTCCTTTAGCCCAAAGACCAGGAGAAACTCAGAACCACACTCCCAAGGTCAAAGTTAAATGAACTTAATTTGAAGCCAGTTTTCATCAGCTACCACCATTCTAAAAGTTTTGTCAGCTTTTACCATCTTTTTCCCATTGCCACAGAGAGACATTCAAGGCACTCCCACTCTCCCAAGAATACAGAATAGTACATCAGTCATGATGAATATGCACTGCTAGAAATTTCAAAGAATAAGCTCTGTTTCCATTTTATGCAAAGATGCTAGATGGGTATATGAAGGGAGCGCTATAGGATTATAGGATCATATAATTTGGGACCTGGAAGGAAACTCAGGGATCCTTTAATCCAACCTTTTCATTTTTTGAATGAGTAGATTGGAGTCCCAAAAGAGAAAATAATTTGTCCAAGGGCACAGAACTTGGCAGAGTTGTGGCAGAGCCAAGACAAGAACCCAGGTCGCTTGATTTACAGTCTTTGTCCTTTCCACTACGCCATCTCCAGTTCCCAACATCATTAAGTCCAAACTCCTTAGCTGCACATTCAAGGCCCTCCATGACTCTAAATTACTTTTTCAAATATAATCTAATAGTGATAGTAACAATAGCAACTAGCCCTTATATAACACTTTAAGGTTTGCAAAAGCAATTTACGAACATCTCATTTGATCCTCACAACTCTGTAAGGTAGACGCTATTAATGGTAAAGAAACTAAAGCAGATGGGTTAAATGACTTGCTAAGGACTCCACAGCTAGTAAGTGTCTAAGGTCAGGTTTCAACTCAAGTCTTCCCCACTCTAGTTGCACACTTATCGTGTGCTTTAACCACGGAATGCTATTCCTACCAAATTGTGTCACAATTCTTTACTCATCCTGTTGCTTTCCCGTACTTCCAACTTCTACACATAGTTTTCACAAATCGAAATTGGTCCTGTATATTCCTGTATGTCCTCATTAGACATCTCCCTTTCTTATTGTAATGTTTTGTTGTATCTTCAGAATTTTATTACTCCCCTACATATGCTCTAGTCAAACTAAACTATTTGTTGTACCCCCACATATGCCCATTGATTTGCCATCTTTTTGCCTTGGCTTGTGCTCTTCTCTTAACCTGGCATACATTCACCACCATTTCCATTTGTTCGAGCCTTGCCAGCCCATTCTTTCAGCTCACTCCTCCCTTGCCACCTTGTTCATGAAGCCTTTGGTGATTGACTCAGTCAGTCATGACCTCTTCCTCCTCTAAACTCCTGTAACACCCTCTCCACATCTGTCTTATATTTTGCTTTTCATTTATGCAATGAGCATTGACTATGTTTCTACTGTGTGCCAGCCACTGAAATATACAAAGATACAAATGATATATTACCTGTCTTCAAAGGGCTTACATTCTATCAGAAGGAAACACAGAGAAGTCAAGACAAAAAAAATGTGAGTATTAAAAACAAAGCAATTAGGGATGAAGAGGGCAGAAGCAACATGGGGAACCAGGAAAGAACTCATGTGGAAGATAGCCCTCATACACAGACTTAAATGAAGGGAGTGAATCTAAGAAGCAGGAGGAAAGAAGGATCTATTTGTCTCATTTCCTCTCCCTGATCACTGCTGCTGCCGTACTTTACAACTCTAAAGTAAGCTCCATGGAGGCTGGCACGGTCAGTATCCTTTGTAATATATATGGTATGATACAATTCATAACTTGTCCTTTGGAATAAATAATGCATTGGTTTAAGTTCTGAGGTCTTTTAGTTCAGTTGACTACTTGATGAATGAATGAGCTGACTGAGTCCATTCTGGTTAATTTGTAGGCAAAATGAAGAGATATGGGTTGGATTATAGTACAGCTAGTTAGACTTGTAGGTTGTACAGTGGGCTTGGAATCAAGAAGACTCATCTTCCTGCATTCAAATCTGGTCTCAAACACTTACTAGCTGTGTGACCCTGGGTAAGTCGCTTAACTGTGTTTGCCTCAGTTTCCTCATCTATAAGATGAGCTAGAGAAGGAAATGGCAAACCACTCCAGTATCTTTGGTAAGAAACCCCCAAATGGGGTCACAAAGAGTCAGACAACAGAAATAACTCAACAACAACAGTTAGATTTGTAGCTGCTTAAACCTACAATTATTTAAAATATTAAGTGATTATTAATTAATTCATTGATTAACTGACATCAACCTGGAAGAGGACTTTGATGAATACTAAACCTGGTCTTATCTTATTTAGTATTTTAATCACTGACTTGCATGTAGAGATAGTGGTATGCTTATGAAAAGTGCCAAGTATTTCCCTTTTTAATCTAGGAATGCTAGCTAGTACCTTGCATAACCAACAAGTTTCCAAAAAAAAAAAAATTCATGAGGCTGGAAGAATGAGGCCAAAACAAACAGAATGATACTTACCAGGGACAGACATAAAGTCCTTCATTTAAGTTTCAAAATTCAAATGCACCAGTACAGGATAGGGGAGGGTAGATTTCTAGCAGTTAATTCTTTTTTTTTTTTTTTTTGTTAAGAATCAGATGATTTAATTGTCTAGAAACTCAATTTAAGTACTAAGAGTTAATGAATCACAAGGTAAACAAATAATATTTAGCAACAGCAAAGTGCAGATTCTACACAAAGTCTAATCTTGGACTCAGAACACTGAGAACGCAGCATACCTCCTTTTTGGTAGAAGGGTGATCCACTCCGGGTGTAGACTGTTGCATATGCTGTTGTTTACAGATGCAGCGTATATTTGTTTGGTTTATCTGGGTCTTTTGTTATGGGGCACAGGGTTATTTGGAAGTTCTTTTATAGAGGTATAAAACATGAAAAACATCAATAAAACATTTGAAAAGCAACTCAAAAGGGGGCTAACAACCGTTAATATCCTATTTATTTCTCCACTAAAAAATTCTGACTTCAATTGGAATAGTAATACTGTAGGCTCTTTTCTTAATCATGGTATTATATTAGTGCAACGTTCTCCATCTTGGCTTTACTTTGGGTTATGGGTCTCTGTTTGGTTTCAATTAAGAGATTAAAGATGGAAGAAGCAGAAGTAAGCCCAGCTCTCTGCAACCAGTTCAATTTAGTTTCACTACAGGGTTTACTCTTCTCTTTCTTCCTTTCCCAAGGGAAACGGAAACAGCTCTTTATTTTTGCTTTTCTCATACTGGTGCCAGCTGTATGTTGTCTATCATATTTTCTAAAGCACAAAAGCAATTTTCTCATTTCTTCTAGAAAACATCATTAAATCTCCTTGGTTTGTTACTTTCTATTTGCTGGCATTTTTTTTTCTTTGAACAGCACATTATTTCCCAATTGAACTGTAATTCCTTCCACTCCAAGTGCTTGAAAGGAAACATTGACTGAAGTCTGGGACATGTTAATATGTTCTCCATGACCTTTTCTTTTCATACATCCTTCTGCCTGTTCCTGTCATTTGAAATGCTCTGAAAATCTGTTCATTCCTGTTCCCTCAGAGCTAGCAGAGAATTTTTCTCCCTCTCTCTCATTCCCTTCCCCTCTCTTCTTCTCCCTCTCTCCACATTTTCTCACCTTTCCCCTCCCACTCTGCCTTTTCCCCCTCTGTCTCTCCCCTTCCTCCCCCTTTCACTCCCTTTCACTCTTATCTCCCCCTCTCCACACTCTCTCTCCCTTTCCCCTTTTCCTCTCCTCCCTCTCCTTTTTCCTTCTCTCTTCCTCCCTTACTCCCTCCCTTTCACTCATCTCCCTTCACTCCTTTCCCTCCTCCCCTTTACCTCTCCTCCCTCTCATTTCCCCCTCTCTCTTTTCTTTCTCTCTCCCTCCTTTCCCCTCTTCCTCTCTCCCCATCTCTCCTTTCCCCCTCTTCCCCTTCTGTCTCCTTATCCCCCCTCTCTTCCTCTCCCTCCTTCTCTCTCCCTCTTCCCTATCTCTCCCTCTCCCTTTCTTTCTTCTCCCTCTCTCCCTCTTCCCTCCCTCTCTTCCTCTCCCTCCTTCTCTCTCCCTCTTCCTCCCTCTCCTTGACTTACATACTTCAGAGAATAAAACAATGAAAAGAGCACTTAACCATTAGTCAGGAAAACTGAGTTCTACTCTAGCTCTGACTTTGACTAACAAGCTGTGTGACCTTGGGGAAATCTCAATCTCTTTGGCCTCAGTTCCTTCTTCTTTAAAATGAGGGAGTTGCACTAGTTAACCTCTGAGGTTCTTTCTACCTCCAATATTCCACTAAATTAACAAAAGTTTCTCGTTTTAGCTTTCTGGATCATAAAGAGCCAATTAAGCTTAGTAAAGTTTTCATCTCAATTCTGTAATTTTGGGACACTTAGCCAAATCATCCAGATAGGCTTCTCTTGTCATAGCTACTTCATTCAGCTTCATGGCTGCCATCCTAGCTGCTAGGTGGCCTAGTGGAGAGGCCCCTGGAGAGGGCCTCAAGAAGGCCCAAGTTCAAATCAAACCTCAAATGTTTACTAGCTGTGTGATCTTGGGAATATCACAACCTCTGTGTGCCTCAGTTTCTTGACTGTAGAATGGTTATAATAATAGCCCCTACCTCCCAGGGTTATTATTAAATGCTTAGTACCATACCAAATATTAGGGACACAAATTTAAAAAGCAAGATAATCAGTGCTTACATTACTATGCTATTATATCATCCTCAGAAGGTAATGGATGTGCTCTGAACATTCCCAAAGTCCCCCTAACTCAACATACACTAAGTAGCTATGGCTCCCTCATCCTTTCTTCCTAATTCCCCCTGAAAATCAGTAGCAGTGATAGACAGTGAGACTCAGCTCTCTTAAGCATAGTAATTGCAGTCAGAATCACAATTATGGAGAGGGAGGAGAGGAGCCGAGAACTTTTCGCTATAAATAGGACTATTGGTATGAACATTCCTTGCCTTCCCCGTGGACTGCTTCTAACTCACAAGAGAGAGCCTGGCTTCTTGCCACTTGAAGGAGAGTTAGGACATATGGTCAATGAATGATTTGTCTGGATGAAGGCCTCAGAACAGGGTTAGAGAGCTCAAATTCTCAAAAGTTTCAATCTAGATGAGCCATTCTAGAAGATGCTGCTGGGCTAGTTACTAATATGTCATTGTCAAAGAGAACTCAGACAGAGAGAAACCAAACCAACCTAGCCACCATTCCCAGACTCAATCTAAAGTTCAACATTTCATTGAAAGTAAAACCAAAGAAAAACATACTTTGTTAAGATCATGTACAACTAGATTCCTTTAAATAAATTCACATATTTAATATCTTAGATATGTCAATATTTACCTCCTAAGTAAAAACATACCAACAATTTTTCAAACACAGTTTTATACTCACTCAGAGCTCTATAAATGTTCACTGATAGTAAGAAGGATTGTTTTAGCTATAAACTATTAGGCTCTGTCTATTACAGGTTATGGGGCAGAATTCTACATAGACTTTGAACAAATGATGTGCTGTGTAAGAAAATATTTTATTATTTATTAATGCTATTTGAATCTAGATTTATGTGACCTGAAATTGTCTAACCTAAAGCTTACAACAGATGTCAGGTAGAGGACAGGTTAAGCTCAGAGACGCTCTGGAAAGCCTGATGGATACAGGGACTGCTTAGATCTCACTCAGGTCTTAAGTCCACCCAAAGCTTGTGTTTTGGTTTGAATGTTTATACTTATCTGTTGATATACAGCTCAAACTTTCCTACTGCCTTTTAGGCAAATGGGTATCAGGAAAACTTCACAAAGACTCAAGGGAGGAGCTCCACTTTTTTTCTGGCTCTTTCCTTTGCCAAATGACCTAGAAAAAATTCTTTCTAAAGCTATTTCAGGTTTTGAGGTTTCTTCTCTACCAACGATTGCCAATAGCTATTACCATCCTAAAAAGTAATTGACTAGAGAGAGTAAAGTGACTATTTGACTTGTCAATAGCCAAGGCCATTCTTGAAACCCGAAGTTCAAGTTGATTAAACCTAGGAGAGACTCAGGTTGTCCACTCCTAGCAGTAATTAATCAATAAGATTTATTTAGTACCCTACGTGATAGGCACTGTGCTAAGTGCTGGAGTACAAAAGAGACAAAAGGCAGTTTCTGTTGTAAAGGAGCTTACTAGCTAAAGAGAGAGATAACATGTAGCAAATATATATGAAACAAACTGCTGCACAGATAAGAGAAATAGAAAATAATTATCAGAGGGAAGACACTAGAATTAAGAGAAGTTGAGAAAGACTTTCTATAAAAAAAGGCAATTTTAGTTGGTACTTAAAGGAATCTAGGAAAGTTAGTAGAAAGAGTAAAGAGGGAGAACATTCCAGGAAAGGGAGACAGCCAGAGATAAGGACTCTTATGTTCATGGAGTGGCAGAGAGACCAGTATCACTGGATCAAAGAGCACCTGACAAGGGTAAAGTGTAAGAAGACTGGAAACGTGGGAGGAGGGGAGGAAGAAGAACTTAGTGTCATCTATATAATTGTCCTGATTACCTTGGAAAGATAAAGGTGGGTGTAGACTGTCTCTGAGGATCTTGATGGTTTTATTAGGACTAGGATCTCCTGGTACAACCTTAGTCTACCAAGGAGGAAAACAATGGTGTCTTACTCCCTTGTTGTCTTCAGGATTGAGGATGCTTACACTGTTGACACAGTCATATTTTTTTACTTAGATTAGTTCAGACCCATACAAGGTGATAAAATAACTAACTACAAGTGACTTGATTGCTTTTGGTGGTGGAAAAATGAAGAATTTGCCTAGAGATTTTGTAAGCTGATCAAGATGCTTTTTGAGTGGTGACTTTGAGTCAGGAATATCTAGGTTGGAATTCCACCTCTGGTAACTAGTTCTGTGAACCTGGAGTAGAAAATGTGTGTGTGTGTGTGTGTGTGTGTGTGTGTGTGTATAAAAAGATATTTGGCAAGTTAGTATAGTATACTGAATAGAATAAGAAAAAATGAGTAGAGATAAATGCAAAGTCATATGCTTGGATTAAAAAAAAAATCAACTTCACAAGTATATGTTGAACTTCTAGCTAAGACAGTTACCTGAATAGGAAACAGAATGCATAGCTCATGCATACCTACTTTGGCAAAATCCTGAAGTTTGTGCCCAGACTGAATAATGATGAAGAAATTCTATGATATCTCTAATAATTGTGTTCCCCCCACCCTGCCACAGCTGCACAAAAAGTCAGTCAGAAAAGTTCATGGGCTATAAGAAAAATACAACTTGCCTCCTATTCCAACAAAACCAATACCAGTGCTTCCCAGTAACAAGAGAAGGGATATATGTAGCCTGAAGGCAAACAGGGAAATGCCACGGAGCTCACACAAGGACAGCCCAGACCCAGAGGTTCTGAGATCCCTAACATTCTGTCCTGAGATGCCAGAGAGGAACTTGTACATATCCAGCACTCCGGACCTCAAAGATCTAGACAGGCCTAACCTCTGGAGGTCAAGGTCAGCATGGGAACTCAAGTGAGCCAGGTAGAGATCAAGCATGGCCAACTGCCCCACCCAAAAGTACAGTGGGGGACGTGACTCTGGTAAAAAGCAAGCTGGAGAGATGAGTAAACCAAAGAAAATATTGATTAGTATCAAACAAAATCTAGAAATTCCCCCAAAAGAACTGAGTATAACTACAAGTAGACACAAAAGGAAAAAAATGGATTTTCCATAAAAACTATGTAAATACTGTGAAGAAATGAAAAAAGAGATTTAAAAATGAAATAAAAGCTATGGAGGAAAGATTTGGAAGGAAGATACATAGCTTAGAAGAGGAAGTGACAAACCTTACTTAAGTTAATCTGAACATTAGAATTGACTAAACAAAAATGAATGATTTCATGAAATAGCAAGAAATATGAGAACAAAATCAAAAGACAAAAAAAAACAGAAAAAAAGATTTAAGATGTCTGATATGAAAAACAACTCACCTGAAAAAAGCAGGTCAAGGAGAGATCATTTCAAAATCATTAGACTTCCTGAAAACCATGATTTTTTAGAAAAAGAACATTATATTTCAAGGTATCATAAATGACACTGTCAAAGCCAATTAGAACCAGGGGGCAATGTAAAGATAGAAATAACCCACAGATTACCTCCTGAAAGGAACTTCAAAGAGAAGAGTCTCAAGAATTTCTTAGTAAAATCCAGAATTCCTATATCAAAGAAAAAGTACTACAAGTATTGAGAAAAATGGGGAAATAAGTCAAGGCCTGGCAACTTCTCTAAAAATCCAAAGAGATCTTGGAATACAACATCTGAAAAGGCAAAAGAGATAGGCTTTCAACCAATTGTAATTTAACCTGCAAAACTGAATATAATCCTGTTGGGGGAAAATGGATCTTTAATTGAATATAGAACTTTCAAGCATTTATAATGAAAAGACCAAAGCTGAGTAAGAACTTTGAAATGCAAACACAGGAGTCCAGATAAACTTAGAAAGGTAAATTTATTTGAACAATTGGAAAGCTCTATATGATGATGTGGTGCTAACAGTCTAATGGAAAGTAGAAGCAAGTATCTCTTAAGAACCTTAATATTCTCAATGAACATTGAAGGAATTAAGTAAGAGAAATTGAGGTTTAGAGGGTGGTATATAGATGGGCTCTGTTCTGAGGATCTGAAGAGGGTAAAGAGAAGAGAAAATAAAATGAAGAGTACATTGTGGTAGAAAGGAGGAAGAAGGGAGTGGAATGTGTTGTTTTTCATAATTAGTATATGTGTAATGAATGTACAAACATGGAGAACTGGGTTGGGGGAGTGGACATCAGACGACTCTCACTCTTATCTGAAACAGACAAAAGAAAGTTGAATGAAAAACAGTTTGATACAGAAATATAACAAATCTGAAAAGGAAACAAATTAGGGATTGGGGGGCATAAAGAGGGAAGATAATACTGGGGAGTATTAGACAAAAATCAAAACTAATTTACTGATCCTGAAGGCAATAAAGAGTGGAATTCCTAGAGAAATTTAAAGGAGAGTGGGAAAAAAATAGAGGAAAAAGAGAACTGGCTTCTAACACTTCTTAGACAATTAAAGAATGATTAAATAGTGGTATATGAATGTAATAGAGTATCATACTATATTAAATTATGAAAAAGATGATTTTGGACAATTCTGTGTAATATAAATTGAAGCAGAGTTAAGTGAGCAGAACCAGGGGAACAATTTATGTTTGGTCAATAACTTTGAAAAGAATAGCCATTTTGAAAGACTTGAGAACTTTGGCCAATACGATGACCAAATATATCTAGAGGGCCTATGTTGAAGAAAATTCCCCAACTCTGACAGAGAGGCATTGGACACAAACTTCAGATACATACATGTATGGAAGGCTACGGCATGGATTCATTTTGCTTATTTGTTACGTGGGTTTTCCCCCTCTTCTTTCTGTTTTTAATTGTGAGGAGAGAATTTGAAGGGAGGGGAGTTAGTAACAGTGATGCCTTAAGAAAGAGGGCCATTATCACATTTTTAAGAATGCAAAGATGAGAACAGAAGGATGTTTGGAATGAGGAACAGAAGAGCAAGATACTTTTGAAGTAATCTGTAGAAATTGTAAGGTTTTTTTTTAAAACTATGAAATGGAGATTCATGGTTTCATGATGGCTTGCAAAATTTATTTCTGAATTGAATGGTTAAATTTAACTACTATGTGTTTTGGAATTTGAAGCCTTAGTTGTTTTTTTTTTTTTCTGGAGGCAATCTGTGAATTCTTTCAATATGAATTTGATTTTCTATGTTCAAAAGTTCTCTGTATTTCTCTTCTATTATTAGGGTTTGTCCCATTCTACTCTTCTAGGACACCTATGACCTAGAAATCCTATCCTGAAGGTCCACATGTGTTGCTTGCATAATGAGCATATATTTTTATATGTTATTGCTTTTTGCTTCTTCTTCCTTAGGTTGTTCTTTTTTCCCCCTATCTTTGCATTCCCAATCTATTGTTTCTTTGGTGAGGCTTGCCATTGGAGATTCAAATTTTTTTATCCTGATTATTAATTTTGCTTTTCAGGATATAAATTCTGCTCTCCTAATTCTAATTTTCCTCTTAAACTACTCAGAAACAATATGTTGTGATTCTATGTTCTTAAATTCCACAGAGTCCTTTGTATCATTAAGTGTGGAATCATTTTCCTTTATTTTGCAGTATTTCTTTGTAGATGCCTGATCCTGTATAACTAGATCTAAAGGCCATATTTCCTTCTGTTGTTACTGGATTTTTTCCTGACGATTTATCTGTTTATGTTCAAGGTCTCTGAGATTTCTTCTTCCTGAAATCTTTGGTACTTTCAGTATCTTTTTCTCCCTTCTTTTCCTTATCACTTACTTTCTGGCTTCCTCCCTTGACTGTGATTTCTTTGGGGGCTGGATCTTGAAATGTCTCAGCCTCAGCCCACACTGGACAATTCATGGATCATCAGTGTAGGATTCTGGCACTGACTCTTGAGTGATCAGAATTGGCCCCAGCTAGATCCTGTGCTTCTCCCCCACTCAGGCTTGGTGGATTGTGGCACGCTTCTCCCCACATACAGTATCCTGTTCTGATAACTTGTCTCACTCCTTCTATTCCTTAACTCTCTGGTCTAGCACCAGCATTTCAAGCCTCCTTTCCCTGGAACCAGCAGTTCAGAGTCTGTTTTTCTCCATCACTGCCAGTTCAGAGCTTTTCAGCACTGGTGCTTCCAGGTTGCAGCCCTGGTAGACTTTTGCTCCTGCAGGGCTGTCACTATGCTGGCTGTCAAGGTCTGAGCAAACAGCCTAGATCTAGGATATACACAACTCTGGAAAAGATATGGGTGGGTTTTGATATAAGCATGTGTTGTATCTTTGGATCTACAAATACAGCCTCAATACTGATAGTGTGGGAAGTGAGTTCAGGGTCAGGGAGCATTAGTTCCAGGGTTTTATTTTATTTTTTTTAATCCTCTTTTGATTCTGGATATGCTCGACCATGGAAGTACCTGAAGCTGCTTGATCTTGCTGTACAATTTCTATTTTGGAGAGGTTTGAGAGGTTTTGGGAATCAGAGAAAATGTCTAGTGGGCCTTCTTGTTTATCATACAATCAAGAAATTCAGAGAATAAATCAATGGCATCTGTATGCCATTGAGAAAAGAATTTTAGCCTAAATTTCCTAGAGGAAGGTAACCTCGGGTAAAATTTGGCATTGATGGAAAAGTTAAGGTTTTAATGGTAAATTTGATTTTATGGTTGCTATTTAATTAGGAACTAGAACAGGTATAGAAAGGCATGTAAGTCATTTAAGACTTGCCTCAAAAGATGTTCCTTAGCCAAAGTGAAATTATAATCATATTTGAAACCTGGTTATTGGAACTTGCCATTTTTAGATGCTATGGGACTATTAAGTGACTGTTCTTCTGAGTCTAACTCCAGGTACTGGTAGCAAGAAAGGTGATCTGAGCCTCCAATCTATGATGCCAGTAAACTAATGAGATGCTGGTATGAACTGCATAAGGTGATCTCAAGGGAAGGGTGGGAGAGTGGCTGTTCAGCATGGGCTGAGGTGGGACTCTCCTGACTCAATTTCCCTACTGAGACCTGGCGGACTTTAAGCCTGACTGAATGCAAGTGAATAATGTAATCCTGCCTGGAATTGACATAAAGTTGGGGAGATACTGTACCCCTGCAATGTCCATACTCTTGGTGACAATTTCCTATAGTCAAAAGATTTGTAAACTTAATATCAGATCTGTTAAATTATAGATTATTGGTAGAGGAACATCCGAGGTTGTCTAAAATTAAGCTATTACGCATAGGACTTTAGACCAACAACAATAAGTTAGGGTCCTTTAATTCTTAGTAATACTGTGGAGACAATTAGGTCAAGGGCTTGTGAAGTTAGCAACATAAACATTATTTGTGTCTCAGTTGGTTAATGTTTAAAAAAAAATTCTTTTATGGTCCATATTGTAAATGCTTTAAAAAGAAGTATCACCTGACCAAAAGTTTGAATTACTTTACCTGTTATAAACTGTGTTAAAAATAAATTTAAAAAAAAAGAAATTCAGATTCATGGTTTCATATAAAATTTTTTCTTTTGTTCTGCCATGTATGTGAAAATGCACTCTATGTAGTATGTGTGTGAGTGTTTGTCTATATTCAGAATAAAAATCTTTTCTTCAAAAAACAGGTATAAGATGGAGGCTACATCAGTGAATAAGTGTTTATGTGAAAAAAGAAGAGTGAATTTGAAAGTACTAGTAGCTCAATATGAACCAACAGAGGGATGTGGTACACACAAAAAGCTAATGTGACATTATTTTGCATAAAGAAAAACATAATTGCTTTTCCCTCATCAAACTACATCTGGATTACCATGATTAGCTCTGATTGTCACATTTTAGCAAAAGGAAGGTTAATCTGTCCCATTTTCTGAAATTCATTCAATAACACTGTTGTAAGTATGGGGATCATGTTAGCACATTTCAGTGAACAGAATATTGGACTTACAGTCAGGAAGGCCTGGGATCAATGCTTTTTAGCTGTATGATCCTGAGCAAATCACTTTATCCCTTGGCCTGTGTTTCATCATCTGTATAATTAAGTGATCTTTGAAGTCTTTAAATCTGTGATTCTATGATCTGACAACTCCCTTTCCGTTAAGAAGGACATTGGCATTCTGGATTATGTGTAGAAGAGAGATTATCAGAATGGTGAGATAACTGGAGATAAAGAGATATAGATATTAATGAAAGGAAATGAAGATGTTTAGTCTGGAAAAGAGAAAACTTGTGGAAGGTGTGTGTGTGTGTGTGTGTGTGTGTGTGTGTGTGTGTGTGTGTGTGCATATGCATTGGGGGGAAGATATTTGATAGTTTGCTACATAGGTAGGGGGCTTAGATTTCTTCCTGGCATCACATGGCATAACTTGCAGTAATGTAGAGAAGCTGTTGAAAGGAAAATTTGTGCTCAATGCAATCTATATTTTAAGATTTAGTTCGAATGCTACTTCCCTGATGGATTCAACTTAATTCAATTCGACAAACATTTAATAAGGATAAATTTTGTGCAAGGCATTATGCTATATACTCGATGGGTATACAAAGACCAAAATGAGGCATTCCCTGCCTTCGCTGTGATTGTATTTTGATGCCTTCAGATAGTTCCCTACTCTGACTCGCATTTTTGTACTCTCATACGCTTACTTTGTCATGTTTTGTTTAACTCTTTGTGTACATACGTTATTTACATTTATATATATAATATATAATATATATACGCTTTATGTACATATCTTACTCTATTTCCTCTATAAACTATAAAGTTCACCAGATCAGTGACCACATCCTATTAATTTTTGTAGCTCTCTGGATCATATAGTACAGCTACTACTGAATTTGGTAAACATGGAAGTCATACTAAATTCCTCATAGTCTCACCCACCAATGACATGGCTTATAACAGCACCTACCAATAATCTGCAGTAGGTGGGTGAGAGCAGCCAAAGCAACCTGCAGTCTTTGCCTGAAGTTCAGAGGCAGAGTCACCTGGGGAAAGTTGCACAAAAGAGAAATGTTTGTAGCTTTTAGAAGCAATGCATCTGGAAAAAGGCGTTTCTGGAATGTAATCCCAAGGTTGCTTCCCATCTCTTTCATCTAAAAACAACATTAGGGAAGGAAGTGATTATTTTAAAGTTTCACTGAGCTCTCTTGACGTGGTGTCATTGACTTGGTTCTTCATATATCCCAAAGGAACACTATGAAGACACAGAAGTTTTTCCTATTTCCCTGTTCCTATTTTCTCCCTTCCTTTCTTTGTATATCTGTTCTAAATTTAAAAGCATTAGAGACATTATGGGATGTCAAGAAGGAGAAAAAACCAGATTCATATGAATACAGCATTTTATTATTTCAAAGTGCCATACTCATAAAAAAAAAAACCTATGAGAAAAGTAGTCTAAGTATTGTTATTCCCACTTTATTGGCAAGGAAATGTAGACTCAGAGAGATGACATGGTTTGGCCACGGCCACACAAGTGGAACTCCAACCCAAGTCTTCTGATGCAAAGGTCAGTGTTCAGCACGTGATATTACATTATCCTAAAGATTCCATTCTACTTATGTCAGTTACTTCTCCCTTTCTCTAATTCATTCATTCATTCACTCAAAAAATAGGTATTCCTGAAATTTGCTACACCATGCCTGGAATACTCTTCCCCCTAATTTATATCTCTTAGTTTCACTGGCTTCTTTTAAGTCCCACCAAAAATCTAACCTTTTGCAAGAAACCTCTCCAGATTTCCCTTAATGCTATTGCCTTCTCTCTGATAATTATCTCCAGTTTGTCCTATACATATCTTGATTGTATGTGGTTGTTTGCCTGCTGTCTCCTCAATTTGACTGGAAGCTCTTTGAGAGCAGAAATTGTGGTTTGCCTTCTTTGTATCGCCAGCTCTTAGCAGGCAGCCTGGCTCATCTTAGATGCTCAATAAAGGCTTGTTGACAAAGTGTCAAATATATGCAAAAAAGTGTGAGAAGAGTACAAGTTAGATTCAACTAACGAGTCTGGGAGAAGAGTAATCCTTTAAGTTTGAGGATACTGATATTGGGCAACTAGATATGGGTAAGTAGTTAATACAGACTCACCTTGATGAAAATGAAGCCAGTTTTTTTCAGAGACTAGCGGTAAGGACATGGAACGGAAGGAACTTTAGTGGTCACCTGGACCAATCCCCTCATTTTACACACAGCATCACAAGGTAGATCACTGAACCTCTTTTAGCTCCAGTTTTCTTATCTGTGAAATGAGAATATTACCATTTTTTGCTACTTTGACAAGACTGTTAGAAGAAAACACCTTGCAAATTGTAAAGCACTATATACAAATATGAACTAGCATTATAAGATAGCACAGTGTCACATAAACAGACCTGGATTTAGAGATCAAGGATCTGTGTTTGAATTCAGATTCTGCTACTTACTACCTGTTTGACTTTGAGTAAATTATTGAACCTCTGTGGGCCTCAGCTTCCTCATCCATAAAATAACAGGGTTGGACAAGATAATCTGTAAGTTTTAGCCCTAAAAACTACAAAGAATTTAATCAAAAGAGAAAGAGTGAATGATGTTTCAGACTCAATAATAGGTGGTTGTGACCTATCCTTTGAACCTGCTCCATTCTTCAAGGCCCTC
Source organism: Notamacropus eugenii (assembly GCF_028372415.1). Lineage (NCBI taxonomy): Eukaryota > Metazoa > Chordata > Mammalia > Diprotodontia > Macropodidae > Notamacropus > Notamacropus eugenii. The sequence continues at coordinate 65,900,460 of NC_092872.1, forward strand.
ACCTCTGGTTTGACTTCTCTCCTTCAAGTCTTGACCTTATAGTCAGATATCTCAATGGTAGGTACACTGCTCTTGATCCCTAAAACCTTTATCTCTTTCCTCTTTTTCCCAGCAGCCCAAGGTTCAGTCTTGGATAATCACCATAAACTGCCTTTTCTACTTCTACTCCCATATAGCAGAATGCTACCCAAGGAAGTCATTAAACTATGCTAAATAGGTCCATTATGAATTTGTTATCATACCTAAACTAGGCCCTCACTAATGCGGAGAAATCTTTCTTTCCACCTCTTATTGATTTGATATCACACTCCCACAGTGGGAATTCCCACATACTACATAGTGGTAGAATACTGGCAGCTAGGTAGCACAGTGAATGGGGCACTGGTTCTGTAGTCAGAAAGACCTGAGTTCAAATCCAGCCTCAGATACTTACTATACGTGGGCAAATCATTTAACCTCTGTCTGTCTTAGTTTGATTAGCTGTAAAATGGGGATAAAAATAGCACCTACATCCTAGGGATAAAATGAGAATATTTGTAAAGCACTTTGAAAACCTTAAAGGTCTATATAAATGCTAGCTGTTGCTGTTGTTATAGTTACTCAAAATCTTCTCTACTTTTCTCAAGCTCCCAACCTCATAGCTAGCTCCTTCTTACTCAGCAGATGACATCAGTTCTTATTATACTAAGAATTTTGAGATTATCACTATGTGATCTCTTATCATTCTTCCTCAAAAATTGTGTCTTCTATCCTCTTTTTCTCTTCTTCCTCCTCTCCCAGTGATTAGGGTAATCCTGCTCACCAAAATTAATCTCTCTATATGTGCCTTGATTTCATTATTTCTTGTTTGTTCTGGAAGCACGATACAATGATCACCCCTCTACCCCCAACATGCATCTTCCACATATCTGTTGGCTCTTTCTCAAGCCTATACACAGTCATCTCTCTCCAAGTCAAATAAAGGCAGCCTTTTCCATATGAGAAACATTTATATTTCTCTTGGCTCTTGAATGTCAAATCTTCGGTTGAGCATGGTGGTTTATTTTTTTTTTTAACAGAGTCCTGAAAGTCTAACAATTGATCAAATTTCCATTTTTTTAATTCAGAATTATACTTAGCTTTGTTGAGTATGATGTATTTGGCCAGAGGCCCAGGTCTTTTGCTCTTAGATGTACAGCGTTCCAAGATCTGCGATCTTTCAGAGTTGCCAATGTTAAGTCTTGTGTAATTCTAATTGGGGTACCATCATATGTAAATTGTTTTTTCTTGGTGTTCATAATATTTTGTCCTTGATACGAGGATTTGAGAATTTAACTATAATATTCCTGTGTGTTTTCCATGTAGGATCTTTTTTCAAGTGGTGATCAGTGGATTTTTCTATTTCTACTTTCTCCTCTTGTTCTAGGGCTTCCAGACAATTTTCCTTAATTATTTCTTGTATTATTGTATCAAGCAAGATTCCTTATTTGATCAGAACTCTCAGGTAATCCAGTTATTCTTATGCTTTCTCTTCTTGATCTGTTCTCTAGATCCATTGTTTTTCTTATGAAAGACTTCCATTTTTTCCTTCTTCATATATATTTTTTTAATTTCTTCATCTCTTATAACTCCACTGGCTTCCTCTTGCCCAATTCTGATTTTCAAATAGTCACTTTCTTCCTTAAGATTCTAGATCTCCTTTTCTAATTGGTTGACTTTCTGTCATAATCTTATTTTTCTTGTATTATTCTTATTTTCCTTTTTAATTTTTACTCAGTCTCTCATTTGACTTTTAAAGTTTTTCTTAGGTTCTTCAATGAATTCTTTTGGGGCAGGTAACCATTTGACATTATTCTATAGGATAGAAGAGGGTTTCTTTGTTTCAGTATCTTCCTCTGAAGATGATCCCCAGTCTTCTCTATTCCCATAGTAGCTCTCTGTGGTTGGTTTCTTTCTCCTTTGTCTGTGCATTTTTGGGGGTAATAATTTAGCTGTTATAATTACCCTGAATTCTGGGGTATGGGGCTAGTGCCTCTGGCCTCTGATCTACTTCAGGTCTCCCCTCTGACCTCAAACTCAGACCAAGACCTCCAACTTCTTCTAAGTGCCTGTAGCCAGAGGCTTTCTGCCCCACTGCTTCTGCACTCATAGGGCCTGTGCTGGTTCCTCCTCACCCCTGCAGCTCTCTGCAGCACAGCTGGGTCCGGTGTTTCTTGTCAGATCTACCCCAGATCAGATACCCAACTACCCTCACTAGGGACCTGGGGGGTGGGTAAAAGTTCCTGTGGCTGCTGTGAGGCATCCTCTCAATCCAGCTAACCCCAAGACTTGCAGTTTGTTCTTTAAGCAGTTTGCAGCTTGTTAAAGGGAACCTAGCCTGGAGGTGTTTACTCTTCACAGGGACAAAATCTGGTCCTGGGATTTTTCTTCAGGTCTTCTCTGATTGTCCCAGGAGGATCCCTGTTCTGCCCCTAATCTTTTTTGTTCTCACGGCTCTGTGTTCACCCAGAGGTGCTATCTTATCTATTTTCTGGAGGAAAATCTTGAGAGTTTGAAATTTTCTGACCTACTCCTTCATCTTCCCAGAATCCTCTCCATGAACTCAAATCTTAACACCAGGTCTAGCACTCCAGCTACTGAACCACCTAGTTGCTCATATGGCACAAACTTGGAACTCTTTACCATTCTGGTTGCTTTCCAGTTTATAATAATAACTAGCATTTACAAAACATTTTAAAGGTTTCCAAAGTTCATGCATGCCTATGGGAGTGCGTAAACACGTACACAAATTTGATCATTTAAAAAACCCTGTGAAATAAGTGCCATTTTATAGAATAAAAAACTGACATTCAGAGAAATTAATTGATTTGTCCGGGGTCATTCATTAGAGTCACAGCTAGAAAGTATTCAAACTCAGATTTTCCTGAACCCAAATCCAGGTCTCTATTTACTGTGCTAGCTATCTGTCTTTATCAATATTCTTCCTCAAATGTACCACCACTCAGGCCTGCATTTAACATTTCAGTGTGATCTGACTAGAACGATCATTGCCTTAATCTCAACACTATGCCTTTTTTTAAAGCACCCTAAGATCAAGTTAGCTTTCCTGGCTACCTATCACAATGATGAATCATATTAAACTTTACAGTTCAGTAACTCCCCCAGATCTGTTTAATGTGAATGGACTGATACCTAGCCATGCCCCACCCCCATCTAGTACCTTTGAGATTGATTCTTGAATGCAAGTATAAGCCTTCATAATTTTTTCCTATTAAAATACACATAGTTCAATTAGGCTCACCATTCTCCCTTGTTAAGATCTTTTTAAATCCTGAGTTCAAACACATTTAGATACAGAGTTTGTAGGACTTTTGCCTGACTTTAAATCATTCTGGTCCATTTTATTCTAGTGATCCCCAAACTCCCACATTTTCAAACTTTGAACACTTATCGTAACTTTATCAATGTCCTCTTGGCTACCTGGGGGAAAACAATCCTTTGGTCTTTTATATAGCCCATCTGTTTTTCTTTTAGATGGTTATGTCCAGGGTGGGCACTTTCCTGGCTTCATGACCCAGTACAAGTTGTGTTCAAAACCCAAAACAAATAAACAAACTAACAAAACCTTCCCCCAAGTAAATGAAGCTCCTCTTGTTATATTCTCATTCTCTCTTTCTCTCTCTCTCTCTGTCTCTCTCCCTCCCTTCCTCCCTCCTGCCCTCTGCCTCTATCTCAACCTCTCCTTTTTTCTATTCTCCAACCCTTCAATGTTTAACTTCTGGAAAGATTGGTCTAAATTTGTGGCCTCTGCTTTCTCGCCATCAATCAACCATGTCCCCAGTGTTGTGAAATCTGGCTTTCATCTCCACCAAGGGCATCAACTGTCAAATCTGTTGGTTTCTGTTTAGACTTCATCTTTAACCTTTCTGTAGTCCATACACTGTATATGAGGAACATGTATATAGAAGGGGATTATGGGGTAATAATGGTATGTTAGGACCTAGAGGATCCCAGAACCTTCGCAAACATCCCAGTAAGGCTCTGATAATGCAGTATAAAAGGAAAAATAATAAGAGCATCAGTTATAATCTCCTTAACCCAGTTCAAAGAAGCATAAGAAAATGCCAGAAACCTGCAGAAACTTGGAAAATAGAAAGGAAAGTTTTTTTGTTAGGGCTTTACCCTAAAGAAACCAGGAAAGGTATGGTAAAAGGAATTTATTATTGCATACAAGACATATGCATTGCATGGACTGGGCACTGAACTCAAGCTGCACTTGACTTTTTAAAGACATTGTAGAAAAAGAAGCTAATTCTGATAGGTTAAAGTAGAAAAGGGAATGGGTTAGGATCATGCCAGTTTTGAGTTTACAATCCAGGTAGGTTACTAGTTATTAAGGACAGATCAAGGCACACATGAGAGACACATCACCCGCAGTCTGGCTGGCACACAGGGCAGCTTCCCTATGAGAAGGTTGTCATGTTTATCTGTGCACCTCCTTGCCATGTACTCAATATGTGGTGTGAGGGGGTTGTTCCACTTGCCTCTGCAAGGAACTGCCCCTGTCACTTATCTCTCTAAAGAGAATGGAAGTCATGGACACATTCAGATTTACATGATGGTAATGGATAAATTCTCCAATGTCAGGTTGTTGGAAAGCCCAATAACAAAAAACATCACCAAACTACAGAGAAAGACTCCAAGATTCCAAGAAGAGCTAAGTGAAGGCATGGCCCTAATCCATGTACCAATGGTATAAAGAAAGGGGTAAGTCTTGAAGGGAGACCGGCCTCTGAGACCTGAATCAAGAGAAAGAAGGAGAAAGGTCCTAGGAAGAGTCATAAGCATCAAGTGAGGCAGTATGGCACAGCAGATGTTGAGTTGGTCTGATGAGTTCAAATCTCACTGTAAGATCTTGATCCAAGTCCTTTAGCTTCTCAGTATTTTGGGCAGTTCCCTAAAACCAGGGGTAGGGAACCCACAGCCTTGAAGTCACATGTGGCCTTGAGTACGGCCTTTTGACTGAGTCCAAGTTTTATAGAAGAAATCCTTAGACAAATCCTTTTATTAACTGTAAAGTCTGGATTCAGTCACAGGGCCACACTTGAGGACCTAGAGGGCCACATGTAGCCTTGAGGCCACTGATTCTTCACCCCTGCCTGTCTCCAACTTGCAGAGAAGATGCTGTCTTGCATAGGTGAAAGTAGTTTCCTCATCCCAAAGTTTCCTGTATCAGTGAAAATCCAGTCCCTATCTAGAAGACATAGATCAAATTGTAAACTTCTTGAGGACAGGGGCTATCTATCTTTCTTTTTCATTACCAGTGCCTGGCACATTTAATAAATGTTCAATGCATTGAATGCAGAACAGAAAGCAGATGACTAATGAGAGCTAAAGAGTAGAAAGATCCTATAGGGCAGTTTCTGGAAGACTGGATTATAGGTCACACTCATATAGTCCTTTATAGCCTGGGGGAGGGGGCGGTGCTGTATTCAGTTTTTGCATGAAAAAATTATAAGGAAAATAAAAATAGACTTCCATTTTCTAACTGTGTTGAAAGAATCAGGAAGTTCAAGGGAGGGACATCTGCTTAGTGTGGACTGGAAGATGACAAAAGATGACTAAGTAAAAGCTAAACTATTTTCTGCTGCCTTTATTTTGTCCTCCAAGGAGAATTCTAATGTTGGTGTGACCTTTGTGATTGGACAAACTTAACCTCTTTGGGACTTAGTTTTCCCATGTGTAAAAAAAGAGCTCGATGAACTCTAAGGACCTTTGCAACTCTGGATCTGTGGGTTCAAATGATTCTCAGATTATGAACCCTTATAGAACAAAACTGTTTGCTAGGTGATTGAAACCCAAAGTTAGTAAGGAGACGGTAAGAGTAGACTTAGACGCCCTAAATAAAGTCAAGTCACCTGGCCAGATGGTCTCTGTTTTCAAAAAAAAGGACAAAGATGAATTCTGCAAATGAGAGAGCAGTCACATAAATTCTGATTCCTAGTAAAATTCTAAAATGAATTATTAAGGGGGCAGTTTATATGCACTTAGGAAAGATTACTCTGTATTTATTTAGTATGGGGGCAGCTAGGTGGTACAATGGATAGAGTGCCTGGCAGCCTAGAGTCAGGAAGACTACTCTTTGTGAGATCAAATCTGGCTTCAGACACTTACTAGCTGTGTGACCCTAGGCAAGCCACTTCACTATTTACCTCAGTTTCCTCATCTGAAAAATATGTTGGAAAAGGAAATGGCAAACCTTTCCAGTAGCATTGCCAAGAAAACCCCCAATGGGGTCATGAAGAGTCAGACATGACTGAAAAATGACTCAACAAAACAATACTATTTTGTATATATGGTGCTGTCCCACCCCCTTCCAATAGAATGTAAATTCTGAGGGTAGGGACTGCTCCTTGTTATTGTCATTTGTTCTTGAGGTTGTTTTGTATACCCATACCTAGCACAGTGCTTAATAAATATAATTGGTATATTTGGTGATTAAATAATTTGGAGTATAGCTAGTGTTTAATAAATGAATCAATGAAACCAAAAGGTAATTACTAATATGAGCTCATTAATGACAAGCCATACTGGACTAACTTGATTTCCTCTTTTGAGAGGGAACTATTATATATCTGGGCAGCTAGGTGGTGCAGTGGACAGAGCACCAGTGCAGGGGTCAGGAGCATCTGAGTTCAAATCTCACCTCAGACACTTGACTCTCACTAGCTGTGTGACCTTGGGCAAGTCACTTGACCCCAATTGCCTCATCCTGGGTCATTTCCCATTATCCTGATGAATATCTGGTCACTGGATTCAGATGGCTCTGGAGGAGAAGTGAGGCTGGTGATCTGCACAGCCCTCCTTCACTCAAAGCAAAATCAAATGCAAGTCACGTCATTATTTCTCTGATGGCACGGTCTGCTTCGGCAACGAAGAATGAATACATATTATATATATCTGATTTTTAGCACAACCTTTGAAATTATATATATACATATATAGTACATATATGTATATATACACACATATACCATGTGTATGTATATGTATATACATATACACACATATATGTATATACAAATGTTGTTATTATTCAGTTGTGTTCAATACTTCGTAACCCCATGAACTATATTGTCCATGGAGTTTTCTTGGAAAAGATAACTGGAGATGTTTGCCATTTCCTTCTCCATTGGATTAAGGCAAACAGAGATTAAATGATTTTCCCAGAAGTCACACAGCTAGTAAGTCTCTGAAGCCAAATTTGAACTCAGGTCTTTCTGCCTCCAGGCCCAACTCTCTACCTGGTGAGCCACCTGAGTCTACACATACACATACACACACACACACACATACACACATACACACACACACATATGGTAAAAGGAAGCTACAGGAGTGAAAGGAGAAGGCAGCTGATATGGTTTGTGTGTGTGAGTGTATGTATGTGTATATATGTATATATACACATACATCCACACACATACACACACTCTGCATCAGCTGCCCTCTCCTATCACCCCTATAGCCTTTTACAATTGGTGAGTTCCTCTCAGAACCTCCATTTTAGGAGGGGCCTAGACTAGCCATCCTTCATTCTCTAAACTTTACCAGTATACTCTGTCATGGCAACCTTCCCCACCCCTCACCCTCACATACACTTTTCAGCTCCCTTTGATGAATTGTCTTCCTTCTTTAGAGTATAAATTCCTTAAAGAAAGAGATTGTCTTTCTCTGTGCTTAGGAAAGTGTCTAGCACATAACACAGTAAGTGCTTAATAAATGCTTGTTGACTTGATGACTCAAAAACAACCACCCTGGAAAACAGGTCAAAGAGAGAGAAGAATTATTGGGCTATCTGAAGACTAAGATGAAAAAAAAGAACTGGATATTATGTCTGAAGAAATTACAAATGAAAACTACACAGAAATCTTAGAATCTAAGGGAATCTATGACTTCCAAGTCAAAGAAAAAAAAATAGTATAAGTAGCCAAAAGGGAGTTCAAGTACCAAGGAACAAAAAGTTTCCACTTGGTCCCTTGGACTGTGATCAGGCAGGCAATATATCGGTACGTGCTTTAGGGACCGTGCGCTACAACTGGCCAGTCTCCTTTCCCCCATTAAACTTTTAGTAAGAAATGAAAATAAGAAAATTAATGGGCTGGGTCTGAGGTTATGAAATACAAAATCAGCAAAGTAATGAGCACAAAATGACTGAAAAAATGAAAATGTTGCTCAATTTAAAATAGAGAAATCAACATAATTGAAAGCAGAAAATCAACCGAATTAATAAACACTTTTTTAAAAGAATGAAAATTGATAAACAAAGCAGAGAAAGTCCAAATGACCAATTTTTAAAAACAAAAGCGGAAAAACAACTACAAACGATGAAGAAATCAAGACAGTTGTTTGAAGTTTTTATAAACAATTTTATGTTCAAAAGACAGCAAAATAAATACATAGAGAAATATAACATACCCAAGTTGACAAACCAAGAAATAAATATCTAAATAAAACAATATTAAAATAGAAATCAAATTGGCTGTTTTAACAAACTGCCTTAAAAAAGAATGCCAGAACCAAATGCAACCATGAGTGAAATCTATCAAATAATAAAATAACAAATACTGATGAGAAAAGAGAAAGAAGACCCATCTGAGCAGAACCAGGAAAACAACATACCTAAAGATTATAAAAGTGTAAATGAAAAGGACAACAAAAAAGCAATAAAAAATCAATTGCTGGGAAATAGTGATCAAGCCTGGCCCCAAAGAAGATATATGAGAAGGCACTTTTTCCCATATTCTATGCAAAGGTGGGAGTTTCTAGGTCTCAAGCACTACATATGATGTCATACTTTTCCAATGTCTGGTTTGGGGAACTATCATTTTTCCCATTTTTAAATTTATTGTTATAAAGGATAGCTCTCTGGAATAGGAAGAGTGATCCATTACGAAATATAGTTCATATAAAAATAACATATATTAATGAAAAATATTTTGTAAAAACTGACCCAATTATTTGTACAAAACAGATGTAGTTATAATCACCAATCCATAAAAAGGGTATGACATAAAATGGGAAGCATAGAATAACATTATTAGTTAATGCCAATGCAAAAATATAAAAAAAAACTGGCAAATTCAAAAAAATGGTATTTAAATCAGTATAATAAAATTGGATTTTTACCACTGTGAGGGGCAGTGTCGTTTTAATGTGTGGAATTCTATCCTTGACATTATGAAAACCTGAACTCACTGCTTGCATTTATGCCTACTTCCTGTGTGTCCATTGCAAGTCACCTAATTTTTCTAAACCTGTTTCTTCTTATATAAACTGGGATAATAATTTTTGCAATACTAAGCCTTCAATGTTTTTGTGAAGCTCAAATAAGATAATGTATTTAAAACACTTGGTAAACCTTAAATTGCCACTTAAAAATCAGCTAATGTTATTACCAAGAAGTCAGGGATCATTTCAACACTGGGTAAATAGGGTAAATATATATCATATTGTTGTTCAGTCCTTTTCAATCATGTCCAACTCTTCATGACCCCATTTAGAGTTTTCTTGGCAAAGATACTGGAGAGGTTTGTCATTTCCTCCTCTAGTTCATTTTACAGATGAGGAACTGTGGCAAATAGCCCAGGGTCACATAGCTAGTAAGAGTCTGAGGCCAGATTTGAATTCAGGAAAATGAGTCTTCCTGACTCCAGGCCTGGCACTCTATCCACTGCACCACCTGACTACCCTTATACCTCATATGAATAATAATAAAAAATAACAAAAAGCATATATATTTCTTAGGTAAGTAGCCAAGGGAAGAATCTCAACTAACTCCATGTAAATCTTTTTCCTTCATGAGTCCATCAGTTAATTCAAGCAAATGTAGCTTCATTTCTAACATGACTTAATTTATCTATAGAATTTGATTGATGAACTCTGTTTCTTTAGAGGGTATATGATATTCTGATTCTGCATAATTCTATAGATATAGAAAGGCCTATGATCAAATATATCTTTCATTAAAATAAAAGCATAGTAATGGAAAGATTTTTTTTTTCCTTTGACATAATAGAAAGCATTATTTAATCTGGGGACCAAAAATTATGTTCAACTGGATATATACATAGGAAACATGTAGTCAGAGAAATTCACACCTCTAATGTTTCAGGACATTCAATGTCCCCCAGGGACATCATTGCACTACTCTGTTGAATTCTTAAGGTTTTTAATTAATGTGTCCTATGGCTGGCAAAAATAAGCATATTTTGGGGGGTTCATGAGCTATAGCTTTGAATGGGTTTTGACCCACAGAGTGTTGTACACTTGGAGATGTCTTTTTAGGTAATTCATATATGACAGGAAATGTCCCAGGTACTACAAAAACAACTTCTACCTACCATTCATAAAAGTGAGCAAGATAAGATTATAAAAAGTACTCATCGAAGTGTAGTAAAATATGCATTCCATTAAAATTCTGGTGATGAATGGATTCATTCTTCTTAAAAAAATTAGTGTGGAATTCTACAATATAATTGTTATTAGAAAAATATTTCCTCTCTGAGTTCATATGGTGTGTAACTGCTGCCAAATATACATTTACCACAATGCAGAAATTATGAAGGTAAAAACCTAAGATAAGGCTTCAGAGAAAACTTGAGAAAGGACAAGAATTCTGGGCCCAAGCCTGAACTAATCAATTAGACTGTTTTGCTTTGCTTTGCTCTAAAAATGCCCTTTTCTGTCAGCAATTTCAAAGACCTGTTTATGACCATGTTTATAACCAGAGTGGTGGGATTTTTTTTCTCATTTTGTATCACAAAGACATATGCTATATAGAGGGAATTCAGATAACCTGAAATCATAAATTCCAACTGACACTACTTTGTTAATTGTCTTGTCTCACTATATTTACAGCTTATTCAACCAAGAAAATTCTTTTCTCATGGTATAATTAAACACATGTAGAGACCATAAATCTGAGGGACACAGACATCCTGGGATTGTTCTAAAACAGATTTAAGCCTGGTCATTCTTGTATCAGACAGTCAGAAGTTCTTCTGGCTCCATGATCATGTAGCCTCTAGCTTTAAGGGAATAAACAATATGCATTTATCCTGTTTGTCCTTTTTAACCAAACTTTCAGGTTGACAGTTATGACGCCATGACTCAGATTGGAACTGATGGACTTGGATGGAACAATTCCCCACCTCGCCAAAGCCAAAGATTTAGGCACCTCAGGATTCTTTTTTTCTGAAGTCTTGAACCTTGATGGGTCAGGTAAGTCCTCCTATTCCCAGCTTCCAAAGGACTCCCACTAGTTTGGTGGAAGTCCAAAATTTCCCTTTAAGGCTCATGGGGCAGGGATCAAGTCTGCAGTCAAACCCTCTGTATAGATCCCCTGTACTCATGGATCTCAGGAAAAATTAACATAAGTATTGATAGCATTAGTGTCAATCAACTAAAGATAGCCCTAAATTATGTTGGCCACCATAGGGCTCTTTTGGACCAGTCAAAGTTACTTTATCTTAAAACCAAATTAAGTTCAAAGGCCAACAAAACATCTAGCCAGCAATGGGAATGTTTCATCTTGGGCTTACTGACATGGCTGAGGTAGAGCAAAAGGCAAGAGCCTCTTCCTTTAAGGCTCCCAAAGCTGCTTCAGCATCATCCCTGATACTGGCTAATCCTTTTCATCCTACTCTCCTCTCTTTCCCAACAATCCCATCCCCTCTTTCTCCTCCAAACTCCACTCCGCCTCTATACTATTCCTTGATTCTTCCCTCTCCCATTTCCCTTAAGGATTTCCTGCAGATTATAGCTGAGCTGGCCTCCCAGCTTGCCAGAACATTAGAAACACAGGCTGAAGAGGACCTTAAAGCAAAAAGGGAGCTTCAAAGGGCTCCTATCCCAAACCCACACCCCAGCCTTAATATACTAAAGGACTGTAAACCTAGTGTTTGTCACTATTGTAAGAAACCAGGGTATTGGAAATCTGAGTGTAGCACCCATCTCAAGGTTATGGAAAGTCAGAAACTTTGGGGAATCAAGGCTCCCCATCCCTCCAACAACCATAGGGGTGCTTTGAGCAAAGGCGGCAGGATCCACACTTATTGTCAGGTCTTGAATCCTTGCAACCCCCTTTCCTCAGAATAATAAGTCAATTCGTGATGGGAATTTCTAACAAGCTTCTAATTGCCCCCCTCTCTGTGGTTTATTGTGAGCTCTGTTTGTATTTGTCCTGTCATTAATTGTCACTTTGCCTGTCAGTGTATGTCTCTGTCTGTTTCATGTGTGCTGTGAATAAATCTGTTATCTTGTAAGATTTAAAATGCAGGCAGACAGAGACTTTTAAGGGCCACAGCTAGGGAAAGAAACAAACAAAAGTTTAAGACATTTTCTTGTTGTTCCAGTCTGAATTACAATGGAAAGTTAGATCATCTTAGGTAAAATTATTTTAGCAGATTTGTAGGTTGTGAGATTAATCTTTAAAGAGTTTTGAAACTGATCATTTGGAATTACTGGGAAAGAATTCCTAAGATTTGGGAGTAGCTCCAGGAGCTCACCTTGCTAAAATATCCCCTCCCAATCCTGATCACTTAGCATTCCCCACTCCCTCCCAGAGTTAAGAGAGTATCTCAGAATGGGGATTTTTAACAGTCACATGTTTCTCATACCAGATCTAATTATAGAGAGGAGAATGTAGGAGAAGTATAGGGGCAGCAATTCACAGACTGGCAGTGATTCTAACAGTCCCGTGCTCTTGGACACCTTGCAGCCCACCCTTCTAGATAAAGCTTGGAAATGTCACCTAGGTCCTATACATTTTGCCCACCCTTCCCAGAAGCTGCAAACCACCTCAGGCTTAGTAAATTCTGCAGCTGTTGGAGGAAGGGATAGGTGGATGGATAGGCCTGTGGAGAACATTCACTAAGTACTATCTGCAAGAATCATCACCACTGGGACACCAGCCTCTCTGCTCGTGGTATTTCACTTCTCTGTTCCAATTTTTAAAAATGCGTTTTATCTCTGCTTAGGCCATTTCATGATTTGTAAAGGGAAAAATAATTATAGTTGTTATGGGATCAAAATGATAAAATGATTGTAAATCCTTAACATAATGACTAGTATATGTTATATACATTATTATTATCTCTCTCTAATGTAATTGTTAACTTTGAATTGGTTTAATTACTAAAAGTAATAAGATCAATAATTTCTGGAAATGCAAATAATACCATCTGAAGTTATTGTTGTGTTAAAACTGTATTTCTAAGATTGCACTTCTAAAAATTCTCTTAGATTATGAAATCTGAGAGGCCTTTGTGAGGTAGAAATGTTGTCAAAGCAATTTTAATTTGGATCTTGATGCATATGAATTAGGCTTTTTAAAGGATGTGATGAAATTAGATAATTTGATATTTACTGTGATGGCAGATTTTTCCATTTCAAATCTTGGCTATTATGAAAATATATGGTGATTTAAAGATATAGTTTCAATGTATGCAAGGTGATTTAGAAATACATTGACCTAAAGTTCTTATAAAACTCTGTGTAAAAGTTTCTGTGTTGTAAAGTTCCTATTGAGCAAATGAGAATCCTAAAAAAAATAGGGGTGTGCTTTTCAAGACCTTTTCATCTTAAAGATATTTTTCTGTTTGTTAACTTGAAGTTTTATGGATTATCTATGTGAAATGCCAGAATGTACTTAATTTCTAGTGATTCTTATTGCAGGTACAGGATTTAGGTAAAGACAGAAACAGCAAATAATATAAACTGAAATTCTATGAAGTTTCAAAAAAAATGGAGAACAGATTTTAAGTGATTGTGCTATTTTATATTGCCAGAATTTTCTGCAAATTTCTATATCTGAACCAGAGAAGCAGAACTCCTTTCCTTTTGAACTGTCCCAAGAATAAAACCTATTGTCAAAGAAAGGATATCTAGACATCAGATAACTACATGAGAAATCTGGGATTCAAAGTGATTTTTAAATGGACATTAAGAATGGATTACTACGATACAAGAAACTTAATGTTAATTAACATTGGAAATAATGATTGCATTTATTTGTAAAGTTCATGCTTAATTTTCTTGTTTATATTGGTGACATGAAACTCTCTCTTCTCAAAACTAGTCTATTGTGAGCCATCTAAGTTTTAATCTGTACTTGACTTAATGTAAAAATGCAATTTTGTGAACTGTGAGAAAAACTACATTGTGTTGTTTGAACCTAGCCTTCTATGGCTGGGAATATGAACTATTTCTATGTGCCTTTAGCCATGTTAACTATGTTGTACTGTTGCCTCTCAATTACCAAATCATATGTTTTCTGGGAACCCCTATCAGGTTTTCTGTATAGACTCTTGGATCCATCTGTCACTTTCACTGCTCCTGAGTGGACCATGCCCTCCAATTTCGAAAGGCCTGAAGAAGCGACATCAGACATAGACAACTTTCCCAACAGTCCAGACAAGACCTACAGGAAGAACAACTCCCTCCCTTTCTGCACCCCTTTGCATACCCAGGACTGGTTATTCAGAGGTTTTTCCATACCTTTGTTGGTCTATGGTTGAAGCCCACAGCTTGCCTTTTACCAAAAGGAGGGAATGATAATCATTTAATATAAATTTTGGACTTTAATAAGGACCCAAGCCTGAACTAATCAATCAGACTGCTTTGCTTTGCTCTAAAAATGCCCTTTTCTATGTCCGCAATTTCGAAGACCTGTTTATGACAGGATGCCTGTAACCAGAGTGGTGGGATTTTTTTTCTCATCTTGTATCACAAAGACACATGCTATATAGAGGGAATTCAGATATCCTGGAATCATAAATTCCAACTGACACTACTTTGTTAATTGTCTTGTCTCACTGTATTTACAACTTATTCAACTAAGAAAATTCCTTTCTCATGGTATAGTTAAACACATATAGGGACCATAAATCTGAGGGACACAGACATCCTGGGATTGTGCTAAAACAGATTTAAGGCTGGCCATTCTTGTATCAGACAGTCAGAAGTTCTTCTGGCTCCATGATCATGTAGCCTCTAGCTTTAAGGGAATAAACAATATGCATTTAGCCTGTTTGCTTTTTTTAACCAAACTTTCAGGTCAACAAGGCAAAGCTATGTCAATGACAGAGAAAAAATTTGTTTACCTACTGCAATCTTATGCATTCTTCTCAGGCCATAAAAATGAAAGGTAAGAGAAGCAGCAACTCCTCAGTTTACTGCAGGCAGGAGATGAGGAGCAGGACCCAGCAACTGTGGAGCCAAGGCTGGGGCTGCCCCACCAGAGCCAGGCTGAGGTCTGAGGGCTGACTGAGGGGAAAGCAGCAGAGTTTGGCCCCAGCCAGAAGGTGACTGAGGTCTGGGGGTGGGTCCAAGAAAAAAGGGATGGTGTAAGACTTCTATGGGGGTGGGGCTAGAGAAAAAGGAGACATGAGGGATAGGGAGGCTGAAATAGGGGGTGGGGTAGAGACCAGCCTCTCACTGGAAAGGGGCGGGGTTAAGTCCTAGGGACACATAATAGACATTGGGCTGAGTTGGAAGGTCAATCAGTCCAGTGGTCTACCTTTATTAAGTGCTGTCTGTGTGCCTGTCACTGTCATAAGTGCTGGGAATACAAAAAGAGGCAAAAGACCATCCAAGGGGCTGACTGTACATCTGTGGGCTAACTGCACATAGCACAGTCATCCTCATGTAGATGTGCTTAATAAATATTCATTCAGTGAATGAATCTAATGAGGGAGACAATATGCAAATAAATATCCACAAAGCAATCTATGTACAAGACAGTTGACAGAGGGAAGGCACTGGAATTAAAAGCGGTTGGGGAAGGCTTCCTGCAGAAGGTGGGATTGTTGCTGGGACTTAAAGAAAGCCAGGGAAGTCAGAGGAGCAAGAGCTTTTCAGGTATGGGGGACATCCAGAGTGAATGCCCAGAGTTGAGACATGGAGGGTCTTGTTTGTGGAAGTGGCAGGAGGTCAGTGTCACCGCTTGCTGGGGAGTAAGGTGGGAGAAAATTGGAAAGGGCAGAGGAGGCCAGGTTATGAAGGACTTTGAATGCCCAATAAGGCATTTTGCATTGGATTCTGGCAGCAATAGGAAACCCCTGGAGTTTACTGAGTAGGGCAGGGGTAATATGATCAGACTTATGCTTTAGAAAAGTCACTTTAGTGACTGAATGCAGGATGGATTGAAGCAGATAGGAATGCCCTCCACCCCTCCAGAAGGCTATTGTTATAGTCCTGGGTGTGAGAGTCTGCACTAGGGGGGCAACAGTATCAGAGGAGAGCTGGGTATATGTGGGAGAAATGGTGTAAAGGTGCAATTGACAGGTCTTGGCAACAGCTTGCGTATGGGGGTGAAACATAGTGAGGAGTCCAGGCTGACTCCTAGGTCACAAGCCTGAGGGATTGGGAGAGGGGTATTGCCCTCTGCAGTCTTATGGGAGGTATATGATGGGGAAGGTCTAGTAGGAAAGATAACGAGTTCAGCTTTGGATATTTTGAGTTTCATATGTCTAGTGAGATGTCTGAATGTCAATTGAGAAGTCTGAAAGGCCCTTGGAGATACAAGACTGGAGATCAGCAGAAAGGTTGGGGGAGGACAGGAAGTTTTGGGAATCAGTGTAGAGATGATAGTTAAATCTATAGGAGTTAATGAGATCACCAAATGAAGGAAGTAGTGTAGAGGGAGAAGAGAAGAGGGCCCAGGACAGAACCCTGAGGGACACCTATAGTTAGAGGAGGATCCAGTAAAGGAATGGAAGTAGGAGCAGTCAGAGAGGTAGGAGGAGAACCTCAAAAACCTAGAGGGGAGAGGGTATCAAGGAAGAGAGAATGATCCTGGGGGGCAGAGGCTATAAAGAACTCAAGGAGATTGAGGATTGTGAAAAGGCCATTGGGAGTCTTGCAGAGATGGGTAAGAGAGAAGTACAGGGCCGGTGGCAGCAGAAACTACTTCTGGGCCTGTCAGCACACAGACTGAATATTTGAAAGTTCCCTACTTGAACTGCTGGGATCCAAGATGTCAGAGTACACTGTAAGTGCTCTCACCATCCCTTGTTCACCTTGAAAAATCCAGAGAATATTGCCCCAGAAAATATCCAGGAAAAGTGGAGCCAGCAGAAGGGGTACAGCAATCTTGTAGCTCAGAAGGCTGGGGAGATTGACAAGAAGGGTCCTTCTTGCTATGACTCAAGGGGACCAGTGCAGGACATGATACATACCAGTGCACCAGCAGAAGATCCTGAGATGCTAAGTGCCAAGACCAGGACCATGGACCTGTCCTAACTCAGCCAGAGGAATTGGGCAGACACCAGAGCAGATGGGGTTCACCAGCTGCTGAGCCTTCCCATACTGTAGCTTAGCCCTAAGGGAGCAGGAGACCTCAAGTGGCCAGATAACCCCTTCTGCAGACCTTACGCTGCAAGCTTCAGTGTAACCTTGGGTAATCTCAGAGTGTCTTCACCTGGCCTCAGGCCTTGGCACATACCAGTCAGCTCAGCACCAGGTAAGCTTCAGCTTTATATAGCTTCCAGTTGAAAGAATCAGAGGCCCCAACATACAAAGCCAGTAGCCAGGCCCTTAGCTGCCAGAACAAGAAACTTGGGACAGAGCCCCCTGTGTCCCAGAAGCAGAGAACCACTTCAAAATCAGGGAAAAAGCAATCACCATGATCAAGAAGCAAATAAGAAAAGCAAAGACCATAGAATTTTATTACAGGGACAGGGAAGATTAAAATACGAACTCAGAAAAGGACAGCATTGACACTATACATATATTTGAAACCTCACAAGGGAATATGAACTGGTCTCAAGCCCAAAAAGCATCCTCGGAAGAGGTCAAGAAGGATTTTAGAAGTCAAATTAGAGAGGTAGGAGAAAAAATGGCCAACAGTTTTAAAAATGCAATCAACTCCTTAAAAAGTCAAATTGGCCAAATGGATAAGGAGGGACAAAACCTAAGTGGAGAAAATTACTTCTTAAAAGGAACTTAGACATATGGAAAAGGAGGTACCAAAGCTAACTGAAGACAACAATTCATTCCAAATTAGAATTGAGCAAGTAGAAAGTAATGACTCTATGAGGCATCAAGAATGAGTTGAACAAAATCTAAAGAATGAAAAAATGGAAGAAAACATAAAGTATCTCATTAGCAAAACAGCTGACCTACAAAGCAGATCCAGGAGAGAAAATCTAGGTAATATTGGTCTACTGGTAAGCCATGGTGAAAACAGGAGTCTAAGCAGTATCTTCCCAAAAATCATCAAGGAATATTGCCCTGAGATCCTAGATGCAGAGGGCAAAATAGTCTTTGAAAAATTCACTATCACTTCCCTAAAGAGATCCAAAATAGAAAACATCAAGGAATACTGTTGCCAAATTCCAGAATTATCAGGTCAAGGAGAAAATACTGCCAGCAGCCAGAAAAAAGCTATTTAAATATCAAGGAACTCTAGTCAGGATCACACAGAACCTTGTAGATTCTACATGAAAAGATCAGAGGAACTGGAATAAGATAATGCATTAGGGAAAGGAGGTTGGACTACAAGCAAGGATCAATTGCCAAGCAAAATTGAGCATAATCTTTCAGGCAAGGAGATAAACATTCAATGAAATAAGGGATTTGCAGACCTTCCTTATGAAAAGGTCAGAGCTCATTAGAAAATTTCATTTTCAAATACAAGACTCAAGAGAGGCATAAAAAGATAAACAGGAAGAGAAAGGAAAAAGAAACCTTGTTATTTAATATGGGCCAACTATTTACATCCCTATATGGGTGTTACCTCCCTCTAAATGAGTACCTGAAAAGGCCAGCCTAAACAGGCCAAGGTCTCCCATTGCATTCTGGGCCATTTCCAGTCCTCAGAAGGCTCAGGAAGAGAAAGTGAGGTTGATGAACTTGCACAGCCCTATCTCACTCAAAACAAAGTCAAATGCAAGTCATGTCATCATTTCTCTGATGTCATGGTTTTCTTTGAAAACAAAGGATGAACACACAGAAACAAAGTAAAGATGATCCATAATCCCATACTTTCTTCAATGTCATAAAAGTTGAACATAATTAAGAATTTCATACTTCCCCTAAGGAAACAAACTTTATCAAATAAACTAAGTCACATTACAGATTAAACTTCATTTAGACTATTCACAAGTAGACTAATTGAGGAGAAAGATTTACATGTTGCCAGGAGGCAAGGGACAGTTGAGATTCTTCCTCTGGCTTTTTATCTAAGGAAAGTTTAAGACTCTTAAGTGAATTTTCACATCCCATGGGACAGGTTTTGGTCAGATGAAGTTAATATTAACCAAAATTTGTGGGAGGAATGGCCCCAAGTCCTGCATAATAAAAACAAAGTAGAAAATTTCTACAACCAATTTACAAAAAATTGTATCCAATTTACTGGAACCAATGACTCAGTATTGGTACTACTGAGATTGACCTAATAAAAGTATTGACCTATCTGTGCAAAAATATTTCTAACAATATCTTTTTCTTGTAATTGCAAAAAACTAAAAACAAATTGCATTTACTGAACATACCACAAGAGACTTGAGGGAAGGTCAACTACCATAATCTGATAATTTGACAAGAAGAGGAAACTGGAAGTCAGAAAATTTAACTGACTTGACCAAGGTCACACAGGTCAAAAATATCAAAGGCAGGATTTGAACTTATGTTTTCTGGTTCTACAGTCAGTGTTCTTTCCTCTGTATCATATTGCCTTCTAGAATATGGCAGTACAAATAAATGGAGACTAAATAACCTAATCCTAAAGAATGAGTGAGTTAAAGAACATGTCAAAGAAACAATAAATAATTTTATTAAAGAGAATAATAATGATGGAACAACATATCAAAAGCTGTGGGATACAGCAAAAGGAGCAATCAAAGGAAAATTTATGTCTGTAAATGCTTACATCAGTAAAACAGAGAAAGAAAAACCAATGAATTGGATATACAAGTTAAAAAACTAGAAAAAGAACAAATCAGAAATCCTCAAAATGTAAATCCTAAAAATTAAAGGTGAGATTGATAAAATAGAATGTAAGAAAGCCATTGAATTAATAAACAGAAGTAGAAGTTCATTTTATGAAAAAAAAAAACAATAGAATAAGCCATTGGTTAATATGATTTTTAAAATGGAGAAGAAAACAAAATTACTAGTATCAAAAATGAAAAGGATGAATGTATCACTAATGGAGATAAAAATCAAAGCAATTATTAGGATTATTTTGTCCAATTATATGCCAATAAATGTGACAATTTAATGGAATTGATTGGAAGAATATTTATAAAAATATGAAGAGCCTTTAAGAAGAAACAGAATATCGAAATAAACCTACATTAGGAGAAGAAATTAAACAGGCCATAAATGAGCTTCCTAAGAAAAAAGCATCAGGACCAGGTGGTTGTAGAGGTGAATTCTGCCAAACATTTAAAACTAATTCCACAATTAAATAAACTATTTGGAATAATAGGCAAAGAAGAAATGCCATCAAACACCTCATGTTAAACAAATATGCTGTTGATATCTAAATCAAGAAGAGCAAAAACAGAGAAAGAAAATTACAAACCAATTTCATTAATGAGTATAGATGAAAAAATTCTAAATAAAATACTATCCAGGAAACTACAACAATTCATCACAAAGATTATACATGGTGACCAAGTAGGATTTATATCAGGAATACAGGGATGTTTTAACACAAAGAAAACTATTAACATAATTGATTATATCAATAATTAAGTAACAAAAAGTTATGACTATATCAATAGATGCAGAAAAAGCTTTTGCCAAAATACAACACTCATTCTTATTAAAAATAATTGAAAGTATAGGTATAAATGGATTTTTTCTTAAAATCATAAAAAGCCTCTACCTAAAATCATCCGCAAGCATTTTTTATAATAGGGATAAGTTAGAACCTTGCCAATAAGATCAGGAGTAAAACAAGGATGTCCATAACACCAATATTATTCAACATTGTATTAGAAATGCCAGCAATAACAATAAGAGAAGAAAAAGAAATTGAAGGAATCAGAATGGGCAATGAAGTAATAAAATCATCTCTTTTTGGAGATATGATCAGTTACTTGGAAAATTCTAGAGATCCTACCAAAAACTTAGCTAATAATTTTATCAAAGTAGCAGGATATGACATAAACCCACATAAATCATTAGTATTTCCATATATCATCAACAAAATCCAGGGAGACATGTTAGTAAGAGATACTCCATTTAAAATAACTGGCAACTATATAAAATATCTGAAAGTACCTGCCAAGATAAACTCAGTAACTGCATAAACAGAATTATGTTTTATTTAATTAATTTAATTCAATTACTTTTT
Organism: Notamacropus eugenii; assembly: GCF_028372415.1. NCBI lineage: Eukaryota > Metazoa > Chordata > Mammalia > Diprotodontia > Macropodidae > Notamacropus > Notamacropus eugenii. The sequence goes on from NC_092872.1 coordinate 65,921,806, forward strand.
ATACAAATATAATCGAATTTTAATATTCAGAGAAATCTTAATTGTTCATGGGTAGGCAGAGTCAATATCATAAAAATGACAACTCTACCTAAACAAACTTATTTATTCAAGCCATCCCAATTAAATTGCCAAAGAAAAATATTTTGAGCTAGAAAAAAATAACAACAAAATTCATTTGGAAGAACAAAAGGCCAAAAATATCAAAGAAATTACTGAAAAATATAAAGAAAGAAGGTTTAGCAGTATCAGATTTTAAATTATATTACAAGGCAGTAATTATTAAAACTCTGATACTGGCTAAGAAATGGAAAAATGGATCAATGGAACAGAGTAGTCATACAATACACAGTAGTAAATGATTATAGTAACCCTGTATTTGACAAATGTTGAGCTTTAAGAATAAGAATACGCTATTTGGTAAAAAAAAAAAAAAAATTGGGAAAACTGCAAAGTCTGGCAGAAAGTGTATGTAGATCAATATCGCAAACCATTTACCAAGATAAGGTCAAAAGGACACATGACCTAGATATAAAAAGTGATATCATAGGAAAATTAGAAGAACATGAAACATATTACCTATCAGACTTATGGATAGGAGAAGAATTTATGAATAAACAACAGATAGAGAGTATTGGGAAATACAAAATGGATAATTTTGATTACATTAAATTAAAAATGATTTGTACAAATAAAACTATTGTAGCCAAGATTAGAATGAAAGCAGAAGATTGGAGAAAACATAGTTCCTCAAAGATCTCATATTTAAAATATGTAGAGAACTTTGTCAAATTTGTAAGAATATGAGTTGTTCCCCAATTGATAAATGCTCAAAGGATATCAGCAGACAGTTTTTCATTGAGCAAACAAAGCTATATATAGTCATTTTAAAAATGCTCTAAATCATTGATTAGAGAAATGTAAAATTAAAAAAAAACTTTCAGATATCATCTTCCACCTATCAGATTGGCTAAAATTATAGAAGGGGAAAATGACAAATGTTGGAGGGGATGTGAGGGGGAAATGGAACATTATTACACTGTTGGTGGAACTGTAAACTTATTCAGTCATTTTGGAGCACAATCTAGAATTATGTCCAAAGAGTTATAAAACTGTATATGCCCTGTGATCCAGTGATACTGCTATTGGGTCTGTTTTCCAAAGTGACCTGGGGAAAAAGGAAAAGAGCCTATGTGTTCTAAAATACCTATAGCAACTCTCTGTGGTGACATTGAACTGGAAATTAAGGAGATACCCATTGGTTGGGGAATGGCTAAACAAGTTGTGGAATACTACTGTGCTGTAAGAAATGATGCTCAGGCTGATCTTAGAAAAATTTGGAAAAACTTGCATGAAATAATGAAGAGTGAAATGAGCAGAGCCAAGAGAACATTGCATACAGTAACAGAAACAGTGTTCAACAAATAATTGTGAACAACCAAATTATTCCAAGTATGATAAATACTCAAATCAACTATAAAGGACCTATGAAGGAAGATGCTATCCCCCCTTCAGAGAAAGGACTCATAAATAGAAGTATTCATAGTTTGGTTTTATATAGATTTATAAATCTGTTTCAAATGGTGGCCTTCTCCAGTGCGGGTTGGGGAAGGAGGGAGAAAGAAAGTTTGGAACTGAAAATGTAACAAAAATACATTTAATTTAATTTTTTAAAAAAGAAAATGCTAGTACTACATTATACCATAAAAAAATAAATTTGAAAAATTTTAAAAGTATGAGAAAAGTTGTATCAATTGGTGGTACAAAATGAAGAAAGAAGCAAAATAACAACACATACCTTGATTATGACAAAATAGCAACAAATTCATATTATACCCACCAAAGGTATACTAAGGGGAAATCACAAAGGATTACCAAAACAAATATAGTTTCAACTACATTAAAGCCAACATACATATCTTAAAATAGATCTAATAACAGTTATAGCAGAAGTATATAGATACATGTAATTTATAATACTTTGGTTTGGTTTTTTTTTTCATTTGTTTCATCTTGCCTGAGAGTTATTTTCTTTTCTAATGCTATTATTTGAATACCTCTACTTGACATTGAAAGTTAAATAAAGATACTTTTAAAAATTAGCTTACCAACTTATGTATCTCAGTCTATTCATAAGCAGACTCTGTGGGAATACTCAGTCAAGTAGGTCAGGTACTGGTAGGGTTGTTACATACAAGAGGCTGAGTAATGAGGAGAAAAGAATCATTGTTTAAATGATATTTATTTTTAGAGGAACAATTTTAAAATGATGTGCCTTCAACTCCATTCTGTAGCCTTACATTTCTACATTGAATAAAGAGACCTCTCCATTTTCAGCAATGTCTTCCATTCAAGTATCTATAACAATTACATCATCACCTCAGAGGAAGTCTGATATCATTGAAAGAACAATGAACTGGAGTCAAGAGTGACCAGGAATTGAATCATGCCTGTTACTTATTGTCTATGTGATGGCAGATGTCATTTAAGCTTTCTGAAGCACAGTGCTTCATCTTCATAAGAGGGGCAAATATCTGTGGTACTTAAAACAATGGATTGTTGTAAAGATTAAAAGTGATCATCAGCCTTGCTCTCTCTCCTAGAGTCACTGAAGTCCAGTGGTAAGTCAAAAGTCAGGATGACTGGAGATGGCCAAGGATGCAGTGGATGACCTAGGTAGGGGAAGTCTTCACATGCTTTAGGGGTAGACATCCCTCTAATTCACCTACAGTTTGTATCCTGTTCTTTACCCTCAACCTGGTTTAGCCCATCTGCTGAGATGGTTTTACCAGCATGGCCACTGCCCATGCTATCGCTTCTCGGAGTCATGGGTGAGAGTTGAGTGCCAAGTGGACTCCAAAGGTAGATAAGCAGCTCTAAAAAGGGCTCAGCAAGCCCTCATACCAGAGGTGGTACTCCTCCTTGAACACCTTCATACCCCAGACATTATACTATGCATGAGTGGAAATGACTTGGCTGACCCTGAAGTCACTTTCCCACATGCAGAAAATGGACCCTCAGTAAACATCAGAGGCACACTCAGCTGAGACTATAGGACCTACAGAGCAACATATCCAAGATGTCCAAGACCTAGCAGAGTAAAGCTCTCAGCAGAGACTACTTAGACATCAGTCACCATAAGACTGGCCAAGTAGACTCTAGCATAAGCTATCACCATGAGATCAGCAAAGAGTACAAGTAAAGATTGGAGTTATGTGCCTGACAAAGCAGACTGACCTTTGAATACATCAAGATCTTCCTGTAGTATCAGAAGTGGGAGTTGTCCCATGTGTGAGGTCTGTCCCATGTCTCTTTGCAGGTGAACTCTCCTCAATGAAAGTATATCTATTTGTGGAAAAAAGTGCTGTAAGTCTGTAGGGGGAATTTGTTGTTGCTGGCCAACTTAATATGCTATTTCATTAATACTTTTTTCTTTGTACTAATTGTAACCTTTGACTAACTAGAGAAAAAGTAAATCCATTGGTGATGACTCATGAGCTATCATTTTGAGGGATTGTGAACCCACAGAGTACCCTGAACCTACAGTAGCTCTCCTGGAGACCCCAGGGGTGAACCATGGGACTCTAGGTGAAATATGTAAGTGTAAGCTATTTTTTATCATATCATAGCAAAATTTCTTTAGAGATTTCTACGTTTTTGATTGGAAAAGAAAGAGCTATAAGTCCTCCCTGCCTTTAATCACAAATTCTTAATTAATGAATAGGGATTTTCTGAGTAGAATTTTACTGAATTAAAAGTGTATACATATAGTAACTGTCTTTTGAAAGATGATACAAGTAGGTATCATTATATCTCTGGGGCAGTTTGATTTGGGAAGAAAATGAGATGCTTATCTACAAGGAATACATTTTACAGTCTCTTGAGTAAACAGCAAAAAGAAGAAAACCAGTTCTCTCTGAATAGTTTCTATAAACTTCCTGACTTTGGAATTCAGAATCATTTAATTGAAAACAAGGAAATAAATAGAAATGAAATGTTAGGGAGTAAAGATAAGAAACATAGAAATAATTCAGCTTGTGAAAAATAAAAGGCAGGGAGAAAAAAAATTTCTGGTCATTTTGAATACTGCAGGAACATGCCTGGGGGAGAAAAGACTACGAGAAGGGGATGATAGTAATTAGAATTATTCCCTTGAGGTTAAAACATTGTTTCACTATGGTTAAGTTTATCTTCCTGTCTTTTCTATTGCCAATAATTTTACATTGCAAAAATAGAAAGACTTCGTAATCAAAAGCCGATTCTGATGTTTCATTTTGACTCGGAAGCGATGTTGGGTACTCAAAGGCTATTCTGGAATAGCAAAAATTCTGGTAGCTTCTGCAAATATGAAGAAAGACACGTATGTGTGTGTATAATGAATATTCCAATAACATCCGATTATTTGAAATGTAAAATAATCTTATGTCATGATGGACATTATATATATATATACACACTATATATGTAGAGAGAAACAAGCACATATGCATATAGACACATAGACAAACACACATTTTTCTCTCCCTTCATCATTTTGAACTGCTTTAATTACCATCTCTATGTTGAGTGCTGCTTACTCCAATATCTATATTTCCAACCCTTTCCTGTCACCTAAGCTCCAGTCCCACTGGAGAGCTACTTATATATTCCCTGGACACCTCTAACTCACAATATGTCCCAAACGGAACTAATTATCTTTCCAAATCCATTTGCCACCTGAACTTTCCAGTTTCTATGGAGGATACCATAAACCTTCCAGTAACCCAAGGTTGATACCTCAAAGTCCTCTTCAGCTTCTCATGCCACACATCCAATAATTTGGTAAATCTTGTCATTTCTACTTTATCTCTTCTCACACAGCCACTAGGATAATTCAGTTTCTCATCATTTCTCATCTGAATGATCACAATAGTCTCCTAATTAATTTCTGACTCATCTCCTCCCTCATCCTCCCTTCACGCAAATTTTCTTAAAACACAAATCCAACAATATAATATCTCTACATAGTAAACTCTGTTGGTTCCCTGTTGCCTCCAGGACCAAAAACATACTCATCTTGTTGGCATTTTAAAGCCTTTTGCAATTTACTTTTTCAGCGTTACTATACATTGCTTGTCTCCATGCACACTGTGGTCCAGACAAATTAGCCTGCTTGTGCATTCTCATATACAACATTCCATCTTCTACTTCCTTCACTTTTCACTGTCCGCCCCCTATGTTGGGTGTGAATCCTTAGAATTCCTCATTTCCCTCAATGTTCAACTCAAGCACCAGCTCCTATAGGCACTCTCTCCCAATTTCCCCCAGCTGCAAATGCCTTTTCCCCCAAATCACCTTACAATTATTTTGTATCTGGTTTATATATGCCAATATATGTGCATGTTGTCTTCTCTGGCTAGACTCTAAACTGCCAAAAGCAGGAGCTATTTTGACTATGATCTTTATATCCCTAGCACCCAATGCAATACATAGCATAGAATGGGCACTTAATAAATGATATTCAACTGACTGGTGATTACAACACATCTCTTGTCTGAAGATGGTTCTCACTTAATACTAAAAGGTTCATTAGGAGAAGTTGGTGACCAGGTAATGAACTTGGACATTGCAATTCATCAGTTTGCTTAGTGCTATCCCTTCTGGTAAGAGGCAGCATGGTATATGCAATCAACAGGCACTTATTAATTCCCTCCAGTGTGCCAGGTACTGTGAATACAAAGTAAAAAGTGAAAAAAGCTGTAGAGAGGTGTCTTCAGGGTCAAGAACACTTGGATTTAAATCACACCTGTGATACGTACTGGCTGCATGACCATAGGCATGTCCAAGGTATTGAAGATATGGGTCTTAGCACTGGCGAGCAGCTTGGGATTTCTAAAAAGAAATTGTATAAATGTCTCCAACATAATCCTATTTCCTAATTTCTCAATATTATTTTCTTTCTCTTTAATCCTGGGGGCCAGTGAAAGGAAAAGGAGGTTAGCAATACACGTCTCAAGAGCAAGAGAAACTAGATGAGCAGCCAGAGTGAACCCCTGGCACCCATTAATATAAAAATAACTAGAGGAAGAAAGACCTCTAACACCTTGAGTTATTTTTCTGTGAAGCATCTTTGGGATTTCCTGGGCAAGTCCATCACAAGATGAGCAGGCATGAATAGGTTGTGCTCTGCACTGGTAGAGATCATAGTTCCGCTGGTATGTTAAAGTTTGGCATTATTAAGGGTCATGATCTCCTTGTACATAATCACAAAGCTTTCAAAATACCCTGACCAAAGAAAGAAGAAAATAATGAAATTGCCACTAGTACAAACTGTGCTTTGGATACAAAGAAATCTCCACAACTTATTGGGAAATAAGTTCATCCTCTTAAAGGAATGTTCATTGAGAAATTGTTTCTTGGATGTGAGCATAATTTTCTTCATCACTACCATGACCCTCAAACACTGACACTCCTACCTTGCCGTCCTAGCTCATTGTATCTTTTCAGGCTTTGTAAAAGCAAGGACCCTTATATACACAGGAGGGCCTGCTATCACAGGTTCTTTGATCTGCTTTTCTAAAAGGAAAGCAACTTGTGGGGTCAACAATCACTTTAATCAAGCACATACATCATTCACTTAATTCAGGGGAGAAAGTCATCACCTTGAACTTCAGAGAAAATACAAACAGAGAAACAAAGATCAACCAACAGACTAGGCTTCCAACTGTCTGGCAGATCAACAGACAGATGCACCTGTCTGACCATACATACATAGTTACCAGTGAGAGAAGCACCAACATCTGGGTTTTCAAAGCTGGGGGGCTCTTTAGGTGCTGCCCAGAGTCTTGTCTGGCCAAACAAACACTTGCAATGAGTAACCCCAAAGTAAAACCTCACCTCAAAGTATTTATACATTTTTCAGAGCCAGAGGACATCACAACCCTTGAGAATTAGTGCCTCATTAAAAAAAGGTGTGGCTCTTCCTACAAATCTCCCCAAATCAAACTCCCACTAATGGGTGGGGAAGATCTTTAATCTCATTAGCATTACAGGCTTTTAGGTTCTGTGGTAGAGTTTGTTATCTGCTGTTTTTGGTCCCCTGCAACTGTGAATAAAGGAGGAAACATTGCTAGCTAGCAAGCTGATGGCATACCAGAGCGAAAAGAGATGGATGATGCCACCAACAAAGAATGCTGTCTGGGCAGAGAAATCAAGTTGGGCAGACTGTCTTCTCACCACCAACAGCTCCCTTTTGTAGTATATTTGTCCTGACAGACCATTCTGACTCTCTGAATTTGGAACTGCTACCATGACCTCTCTTCAGGACTCCTGCCTTGTATTTTGAAGTTGATTTTCTGCCAGTCTCTGCCTTGGCCTGGCATAACCTCTGGTTTATTTTTTCTAATCATGATTTGAACCGAAGCATCTTTCTGCCCATCACTCCCACTTCCATGCACACACACAGTTCTTCCCTTGGGCCCTAATGCCTATTGCGAATCATTGGCAGGCATTGGCTATCCTTTCTAGAGGTCACAGATGCAATATGTTCTCCTTGTATGGTGGGCAATAAAAGAGGGTGGAGAGGGAGAGTATGGATAACAACACCACTTCCTGGAGTGCTTCTTCATAGAGAGTGAATAGCCACATGATTGGGTCCCCACTTTCCTCGATATTTTTACTCGGAAATGGGGGTAGATGTAGATGGTAGAAGCAGAGTTAGTAGATCACACATCCAGGTCTTACTTTGCCACTACCCTCAGTCATTTTCATTAATCTTTGAGATCATTCATCTCACTAAAAAGCAGTGCCACAATGAATCAGTAGAAAAATTAATTGTGCACCCCCAACTTTCTCCCTCCTGAAATTTCTAATAAGTTTTGCTCAGAACAACAATCTACAGTGAGGCTTCCCTTGAAACACAACAGGCAAGGAGGACACTAATCATAAGTGACTAAATGGGAGTGTTTATATTAAGGAGTGTCTTTCACCCTCACATTTCAGATTTAAAGCTTTGATAATTCTTGAAGGATCAGGCAGAGGTAGGAAAAGTATCTGCATCTCTTTACAGAATTGGAGATATAATAGAAGGGAAGGTTGCAGCTGTACATTTTCAGGCCAGAGATAGGAAGAAACCAGAGATGGAGAGAATTGACAAAGGCAGTTTACCATGGAGATAGAGGAAAGAATGATGACTAGTCCTCCCCTGATCACTCCAGCAATTGTTCGACAGAAACACAAATGGTCATTCTAAGTAATTACAAACTACATTAACTATCTTGGAGTCAATCTATCAAAATATATTCAAGACATATGAATACAATTATAAATCACTCCTTCTGAAACAAAAGTTATTCACTACTCATGCTTGGATTCTGCTAATATAATAAAAATGACAATACTACTTAAATTAATTTATAAATTTAGTATTATAACTCTTGGCAGTTTAAGACTACCAAGCGGTTATTTTATGGCGCTAGGCAAAATAACCTAATTCATTTTAAGGAATAGTCTAGAATCTTAAGGGAAATAATGGGGGCGGGGGAACCAGCAACAAGGTGGAAATAGCACTTCCAATTGGAAGCAGCAATCATTAAAACATTTGGTACTGAATTTAAAAAGATCAGCAGAAAAGGCTAGTAAGCAAGAGTCAGAAACAATCAAACTCAAGATCCCAGGGTTAAAAAACTCAAAAACATACAACTTATGGATGGACTCCTTATTTGATAAAAAACTGCTAGAAAAGTTGGACATGTGTATTGTGGCTTGGGAGAACTGCTCTGATTATTATGGGTATACCTCATTATGTGAATTGGACTCTCAAGAATTACTGAAATTCCTGTGCTCAACTTGAATATAAGAAGTCTCATCAAAAACAAACAAAACCTTTACACGAGTATCATTCACATTTGAGTTTTAGAAAAAAATTCTAGGCTACTAGAAACATGGATTCTCCACTTGTTCAAGTATCTGTGATTTTGTTTATGTGAGGTACTCCTTCCTTTAATTCAGCAGACTGTCTCTGCATCTTAGTAGACCTTTTTTGGTTATTGTGACCAAAAAAGTAATGACTGTCACCTTTCTGAATTTGGGATGGTTGGTCCTCAGAGAACAGATTAAAAAGGCCATTAAGTGGCTCAGATCCAAGGGCTTTCCAGCGTGATCCTTCCTGCCAAGTTTGTTTCAATTGATATAATTTTAAAAAACCCCTTTGACATTACAACATAGCATTGGAGTAGAACTTTGATGGAAGAAGAGTGTTTCACATTTAATGAGGAGGATGATACACTCTGAACTGCCAGGGATAAACTGACAGGATAGTTACATTCCTTCTCTATGAAGCAGCAGCCATAGTTTTTCTATCTAGAATAAATGCTAATGTTAGTCTTTAGGTAGGTGGAGTCTTTGAGGGAATGTTTGTCCCAAGGTAATTTATGACTTTCACAAATGGATAGACAAGAAGATTCATTTCCTTTCCCTTTTGCTATAACAGGCCCTGATGGTCTTGGAACCTCAGAAGTTAACCAAGAGCTATGGATAACTAGCATATTATTTGTTTTGTTATGGATACAGGTTACAGGATTCTTATTATTATTTTCACAGTCGCTAACCCCTTCTCCTACTGAATCCATAAAACGTGCAAAACGTGACTGCCTTTCATGCAAACCTGACCCCCTGGAGTGAGTCTGGTTTCATGTGGATTGACTTCCTGTACACGAAGTAGATGTGGGAACTTTTTAACCACTTGACCAAAGCCCCCTTCTCAGCTACTAGGACGCATGGGCACGAAGACACACATTATACCTTGGCTGAGCTGCTGGGTTGGCTGACTAATGAGACATCCACAGGGGAAAATAGTAATGCCTATGAATAAATGCTTAATTGACAGGCATTCTTGAAAGTCCAACCCAAAGAATGATATATGGTCACAGTAGCTGTACCAGTTTGACAAAGTACAGTACATTTACTCGTGAGAAAACAGTTGTAAGACTTTAAGGGGGATTAGACACAGTCCCAAAGAAGTTAGAAAGAGAATACATTTCTCCTGACTCCCACTACAGAGTTCAGACCACCTGTTAACTCAAAATACTAAAACTCAAACCAGTGTTCCTCCATGTTCTAACTATAAAAGTTACTCCACAATGGAAAATAGATTTAGAGGTGGAAGGGACTGTAGTCAGGACCAATGAAGTCATTTAAACCTGACTCCAACCTACCTTTGCTGTCTTATTGTACATCATTCCCTTCTTCTGATCTACAGTTCAGCCTAACTGGCCTTCTTTCTGTTCATCACACATGACCCCCTACCTCCTGTCCAAAAAAAAAACCTCCCTCACTTAAATCCAATTCACTTGCAAGTCACAGCATCACCTTCCTGAGGTCATGGTCCTCTTCAAGAATGAAGGACAAACAACAGATACCTTTGCACGAGCTACATTCCATGCCCAGAAAGAGTTCTCTCCTCATCTCTGCCTTTGAAATTTCCTTCAAAGCTTAGCTCAAATGTCACCTTCTTAACATAAAGCCTCTCTTGATCCCCACCTTCCAGCTACTAGAACCTTTCCCTTCAAAATTGCCTTGTATATATCTTATACAGAGAGGCAGTAAGGCATAGTGGATAGAGAACTGATTCATAGTCAGGAAGACCTGAATTGAGGGTCAACCTCTAACACATACTGGCTGTAAGACACTTTTTGTTGTTGCTCAATCATGTCCAACTCTTCATGACCCCCATTTGGGATTTTCTTGGCAAAGATACTGGAGTAGTTTACCATTTCTTTCTCCAGTTCATATTTACAGATGAGGAAACTGAGGCAAACAGGGTTAAGTGACTTGCCCAGGGTCACACAATTTTATCTTGGTCTTTATATCTCTGCTGCCTAACTCAGGGCCTACCAAGAGTAGGTGTTTAATAAATGCAGAAGAGGAAATGAATGTTGAGAGACATTAAATCACTTGTCCAAGGTCTGATAAGTAGCAAGTGAGAGAGCTCGGGTTTGGACTCAGGTCTTCTGAATGCCAGAGCTAACATACTTTCCATGGTACCGTACTGTGAAATCCAACTGCCAACACTGTCAATTAGACACAGAAGATGAGTACTGGGTGCCATCTCCAGCTACTAGCTGGAAAGCAGACAAAGCCACATTAAAGAGCTGCTTCGGAGAGTTAAAAGTTGGGAAGTTTGTAGCAGCAGAAAGTGATAGAATAAGTAGTTTCTGAGCACAGGCAGCCTTGGGTGAGGCAACAAGTCATTTGAATTTATTCTTTTGTTTCAGAGTAAAAAAAAAAATCTTTTCTTCTGCCTTCAGCGAATGCTGAGAACGTCGAACAGACTCTGCCAAATTAGAGTTAAGTTGGCTGCATCTCTAGCTATTGCTGCTGGCTGCTTGGAGCATTACTCAAACATCTGGTCCCTCTGGGGAGGGGTAGAGAGAGGTGTGCTGGGTGGTCAGTTTTCTCAGCAGACACTGCCTTGAGTTGCAGTCATAGGACCTGGGTTCCAGTGGAGTTCCCACCACTTACTACCTTGTATAACTTTAGTTAACTCATTCCGCATTTCTGGGCCTCCTCAGTTTTCCCCTCTGTAAAATGAAGGTGTGATGCTAGATAGCCTTGTCATTTTATTGGTATTAAGGACTTCTAGGTGAGGAAACTCTCTCTACCAATATAGATCAACATCTTCTGGAATAATGAAATTGTATGAAAAAATCAATTCTATTGGTAAAGTGCTTAGCACAATGACTGCCACAAAATATGCACTTAATCCATGCTTATCCCTTTTCCCTCCTTCTCTTCTATGCACTTCATGGTCTTTTAGAGTGACAGAGACCAGACACTTAAAAATTAAGTGATTTGCCTAGGGTCACATAACAACTGTCAGAAGCAGGACTTGAACTGAGATCCTCCTGGCTTTCAAGATCAGCTCTTTATGGACAAAGCCAGACTACCTCTAAAGTTTCATGACAGGCAGTGAAAAAAAAAGTCACGTTTTAGGCCTAACCATTTGTAAAGGATACTAACAAGTATGAAGTCAATGTCTGCATTATTTAATAGTGAAGGAGTGCTTCAGTTTTGTATACCTATAATATCCACACTTGAAATTAATGCTGTAGTTATAAAATCCACTGCTGTCCTAACTGCCTTTGCCATGGACATTGAAGCAGTTGAGCTAGAGAAAGAGAGGATGGCTCCCAGGTAGCCACTGTGTCCATTACTAGAAAGCAAAGTAATGAGATACTGTGAAGAGTTAAAGACAGACAAGAACCCCATTTTCTTTGCATGAAAGGTCTGAATCCTGAGGGTGAAGAGACAAAGTTAAAAGCAACTATCCAAAGCAAAGGGGAGCCAGAACAAAGAGGAAGTTAAGGGGGAAAGGGGTGGGGGAGAATGGTGGCTTTGCTCTCTGGCAAAGTTATTGCAGCCATCTGGATGAAGGGGATGTTATTCAAACCTCTGGAACATGGGATTTTGTTTTTTTGTTTTCTTCACTTTGCAGATGACTTGCTTTAACCCAAATCCCTATAATAAACAGCATTAATTCTCTTAGTTTATATTAGTTCAGTCAACCCATCTTCTTTCATATATTTGTTCAATAACTACTAAGTAACCAAGAATTCTTTTTTTAAGGTGTCAATTTTTCGAGCTCAGTCAATTGAAGTTGGTGATACATTCTGACAATAGAAGGGTCTGACTTCTGACTTCATCTGATCCAATCCAAATGGCTGACTCTAAAGCTACTGACAATTTCTTGATTGCCAAATATAATGACCCTTCTTTATTTCTCATCCTTCTTGACCTCCTTGCAGCCTTTGATAATGTCAATTATTCTCTCTCTCTCTCTCTCTCTCTCTCTCTCTCTCTCTCTCTCTCTCTCTCTCTCTCTCTCTCTCATTTGAAGATCAAGAGAAAAATTTTTTAAATGGGATGGACCACTAAGTGAAGTCAGAAAGGATGATGATCATGGATAATATTGAGAAGGAAACAATTTGACTCTCATTTCTCTTTCTCTCTTCCAAGGAGACTAGAAAAAGGGTTAAAAAAAGGATTAACAGGAAATTTAAATTCCACAGAAGTGAGGAAGTGACAGTATCTAGTGTGGCTATGCTCTGTCCAGAGATATTAAAGATCTACAAGTCATGACTAAGTCATTGAATTAAGTACCTTTGAAAGGCTACAAAGGATTGGCGAGATGTCATAGGACTGCAAAAAACACTAAATATCTCAGTTTTAAAAAAACAAAAAGAATAAGCCTTGGCAAAATTATTGAACATATTCTTAAAGAGATGGATGATCTGAGAGTGTTTAGAAAGGAAATGAATTATCAAACAATTAGTATTTTAAAAAAAAAAAAGTTAAAAAAGAGTTAGTATGGTTTCATCAAGGAAAAGTCGTGCAAATTGAATTTCTTTTTTGCCCAGGTAACTAGAATGGTTTGAGAGGCAGCATGGCAGAGTGGATAGGGAAAAATGGCCTTGGAGCCAAGCTTCAAGGCCTGTCTCGGACACATCCCTCTTACCCAAAGCCTCTCCTCTTCCAAGCTTCACTGCTTCTGTGCAATTCAACAGCAACTTCCCAGCCCTCCAGGTTCAGAAGCTCCCATCGTCCTGGATCCCTCGCTCTCCCTCACCCGACTAAGTCGACAACAGCTCTCCTATCTGCCTCCTCTCTACTCGTACAACTACCACCTTGACGTTTCTATCACTTCTTGCCTGGAGATCCTCCTGATGTGTCTCACTGCTTCAAGTCTCTCACCATTCCAGCCCATCCTCTACACTGCTACCAAAATGGTTTTCCTCAAGTAAAGATCTGACCAGGTGACTCATCTATTCAATTCATTCCATTGGCTTCCTATTGCCTTTACGATAGAATATTAGTTTTTAAAGGCTTCTATAACATGGCCCTCAATCTATCTTTCTACCCTTACTTTCATTTCCCCTCCCACACGCTGTATTTCAGTCAAACAGTCCTTTCTGTTTCTTCTTTCTCCATCTCTGTGCCTTTTTACCAGTCCCTTCCCATGCCTGGAACATATTTACTTCTTTCTCAAAGAAGTAAAGTACTTACTTCTTACTTCTATCTCAAAGAATCCCTCTCTTCTTTTTCCAAAATGCAACTCAGGAAACATCATTTGTATTTGTATGTGTGTATGAGTAGACACACATATATGTGTATGTATATGTATATACCCAAATAGATATGTATATGTATACATACACATATACATACACATACATATGTATGTATTTGAATCTTGACCAGATCGAAAAGCAGGTACTCAAGCAAAGTCTAGTCAAAAAGGATTGGTTGGCGGAACTACCCCACTTAGAAAGATCTTGAAAGCATAAGTCACAGCAGTCTGCTGCAAGAATGTCACCAACAAAGGACAGCTGAAAAGGCAGGCTATCTTCTATTACAAATATGAATTAAGTGGTCACTTACATTCTCAGTAAACAGGAGGAGAATAAGACATTGAAGTTGAATGGGACCTACTTAATTTTGAAAAGTGAGGAGAAATTCAGTAACCCAGATCTCCCCAGACCTCATAGATCCTAAACCTGACTTAATTACTCATTTTTTTTACTGGTCTTTTCCACCTGGACTCATAGGAAGTTATACACAATTAAGTGGCTATAAAAATGAAAGTGTAAAGAATCTTTCAGTGTTGAACAGTAGATCTTGAGTGGCCATTGTGTTTCAATAATTCTGTAAGGTGTAGGTAGGTGTAGGTAGGTGTGTGTGCGTGTGTGCGTGCATGTGTATGTATGTGTATGTGTATGTGTGTGTGTGTGTGTGTGTGTGTGTGTGTGTGTAAAAATCTCCATAGTTTTAAAGTAGAGGCTGTGATTCTTAAGGATTGAATAAGAGTTAATGATATTTGGACTACATTAGTGTGTTTGTGGTTCCCTAAGCAAGGTGGATTTTAGCAAAAAAGATACGCATGACAAATCCCTCTGGAGTATAAGCATTGATTGGGACCAACTCCTGCCTATTTGAGGTAGTACAGAATACTGGAAGATTCTGGGATTTAATGTCTGGAATCCTCTTATGACTTCTGTATAGAAACTTTCTAGAAATTAGAAGCAAGAGGTGGCAGAAAGCATAACAAGAGTACTGAATTCTTCAACATGAGCGTATCCAGACAGATTAGACACTGGTGACTCACAAGCACTTCGAGATAAGAAGATTCTTGGTATAAAGTTATTGTGGCATACCTGAGGGGCAACATACATAATTCTTGCTCAGCAATCGCTGACCTCTCTGAGAACAAATGAAATTTTGTCGTATTTGGAATACAAAATGTCAGAAACCATCTGAAGGAACATGTTAGTCAATGGTATCATCACAGAGTTCCATATGCATTTCCCCATAGTGAGGGTGTGGAAGGAGATTCGGATGCATGTAGTTGAATAGACTTTGAATGAGAGAATGCAAGTTAGCCAGTACATAATGTCTTGTGTTCAAGATGCCCTGGGCCGGTTTTTTTGTGATCTTTGCTTTTTTTAGTAAGTTTTTATTGATATTTTCTGCTTCTTATATTACCATAGTATTCCATGTATCCCTCCCCCTCTCCTACCCAGAGCCACCCCAAGCAACAGACAGTATTTTTAAGAGGAGGAAAAAGATTGAAAAAGTCCCAAAGCACAACCAGTGTGTAACACCTGTGGACCTCCCAGCTAGACAAAGAAGTAGATTGGATATGTCTTCTCACATGTCTTCATTCAAGTCTCACTTGATCTTTATAATTTTGTTATGTTTACTTAAAATTTTTTTTGATGTATCATTCTTTCCATTTCCTTCATTGTAGTTACTATGTATCTTGTTTTCTTGGTTCTGCTTTACTCTGTATCAGTTCATGTAAATCTTTCCATGCTTCTCTATATTCATCACACATTATTTCTTGCAGCACAGTTATAGTCCATTACATTCATGTACCACAATTTGTTTGACCACGCCATAGTTGATGGACGTTGACTTTGTTTCCAATTCTTAGTTATAACAAAAAGTGCTGATACATATATTATGGAGTATCTGGGGACTTTTTTCTTATCAATAGTTTCTTCACCCAGTCCCCAGTAAGATCTTCCCTGAGACCAAAAAGGTCACCTTCCTGTCATTGCTAGCTCTAGATTTGACCCTGACACTTACTCATTCCTCTCTATCCCCCTGATCCTTTCCCATCTTTTCATGTACCCTCTCATGTTGTAATGTTGTCCTACAAAAGAAGCATGTACCTGTAGTCAAGGTATTTCCACCTTCTATCCAAATTGCCCCCATCTGTCTTCACCTTTACCTCTACTGAATTCCTGCTTTCACCCTTGTCTCCTTGCGTAGGTTTAGAAGGAAGCCTCTTACTGGGTTTTTTGTGGTCATCCAGCTGCTGTTGCTGTCTGCATTTATTTACTCCTACTATAATCTTACTTTTGGGGTATCTAAGATGCAAATCATCTTATAAATTCTAAAAATGTTTCAAACTCTTCTTTATTATTAAACCTCTATATTTTGTCCTGCCTGATTAAGCTCAGATTTGCATGATAGGTCACTGTGAACTGTATCCTAAACTTCAGTGGTTCTCAGAACACATTATTCCAATTCTTTTCCTTTTTCAATGGGCACAGAATAAATAGTCTTGCATTATTCTAATGTCTTTTCCTTTATATTTGAAGGTCTTTCTCCTGATGCTTGTAGAACTTTTTGTCTCTGAATTATCATTAAATCCACAGTGTGTCTTGGACCTTGTAGCCTTGTTTTGTCTTCTATATTTCTATATTGAAATACATCTATATGTAACGAGAGAGACACAGAAGAGGGAGAGAGGGAGAGCGAGGGAGGGGAAGGGAGATGAGAGAGGGAGGGAGGGAGAGAGGGAGAGAGGGAGGGAGAGGGAGGGAGAGGGAGGGAGAGAGAGGGAGAGAGAGAGAGAGAGAGACAGAGAGAGTAGGTGGAAGGTAATTGCAGAGAATATACTGAAGGGAGAACTGAGAAAAGTCATCCTGCAGATGGCAGAGTTTGAGATAAGTTTTGAAGGAAACCTTGGAGAGGAGGAGGTGAGGAGGGCTTTTTAAAAGGAATTTAGCAGTAAAGGGGAAGAGAGATATTAAATGATAAAGATAGTAGGGATGAGAGGATTAGTGAGGATTTTTTTAAGGGTAGGGGAGGAATAAACTATTTGTAGATAGCAGAGAAAGAGCCAATAGAAAGCGAAAGGGGGAAGTGCAACCTGCTGGAGAAAATGAAAGAAGATGGAATCCAGGATGCATGGAGAAGAGGTTGAGTTTTTCATTGAGTCTGAAGTGAAAAAGATAGTGGGGAGATTTCATGAAGCAAGATGAATTTGGGGATCCAACATTACAAAAAAAGAAGGTGAAGTTGCCAGGCAGAGGAAACTGAGGCAGACAAAGGTAAAGTGACTTGCCCAGGTCACACAGGTGGGAAAGTCCCTGAAACTGGATTTGAACTCAGGTCTTTCTGACTCCACATCTAGTGTTCCAGATCACTTGCCCCCTAGCTGCCTCTAAACGGAAATGGAAGAGGAAATAGAAAAACGACTACCTCAATAACAAGTTTATTTTTCAGGAGCATCCATACTCAAAGGGGGACTACCCACCGTAAGGAAGGATGCCTCCATGGTTCTGTAAAATGAAAGTAAAGCTCAACAGAATGGTGAAAAGTTACTCCACTAGCACCCCCATGTTCGTTTCCCTCACAGGATGTCACTGCTGATCTGAGAGACAGTATAGGGTTCAAGAGGAACCAGTGCAGACTTAGATCAGCCATTCATGAGCAAGCCCTTTATGTGTCTTCTGCAATTTCTAAAGGCCATTCTGCAAGAACTAAAGGCCATCCCATAGCGAATATGCACCTGGAGGGTTGGCTTTGGAGCTAAAGACCCTTTTTCCCACATCTGTGTAGACCTAAACAAGCTATGTTCAAATTACAGCCTGAGACTTCCCAGATGCAATTCTGGGTAGGAGCAAAGCAAACCAAAGAGAAAGTGTTTTTAGGGGGTGAGAGGGTGGCTGCCCCAATATTACACTCATATGTGTCATCTAAGAGCCCAGAGTGGTAGGCCATGGGTCACACTTCTTTAACAAACTGAAAATGGCAGACTATATATTGGAGAGGCAGGAGTCTAATGCCTTAACATGAGAAAAGATCCCAATAAAATCCCATTTTTAAGTTTGATTTACTACCTTTAAAAAAATTAGAATTATAATAAAAGTCTTTATTTCCCTTTTTCAGTATAAGATACTAAATCCTATTGATCAAAATAAAAGATCTGAATAGAATATGCACTTGGCACGCTGTATTTTTTTTTCCTTCTGGGATAATATTCACCCTTGAAAAAATGCCTCTCATTGTCAGAGGAAAATCTCAAGGTTATACAGAATGTTCTCCAGAATGATGTCCATATGGGGGATTTCAACACAGTAGTTTCCATGTGCCTTGCGGTTTTATGAGAAAGAAGTCCCAGTTTCAAATGAATTGAAATGTTATTACTTACACAAAAAAGGGTAGTGGTGGGGGGGAAACCTAACATACTTATACCTATTGTGTTTTTAACTGGATAGATGTCCAGGTAATTTCACAGGATGAATAATGAGTGCTATGGGAAACCAGAGGCTGGCACTATTTCAATTATTTCAACAGCTCTTCCATGGGATGTACTACTCAACAGGATGGAATTAGGAGCTGAAACGTTAGTTTAGAATGATTGAGTTTCCCACCACTAGTGGTAATCCTTTAGGTTTTTTATTACAATAATAAGTGTAGGATAAAAAGCAAACAAAACTTAGGCTGAATCTGAAGAAAGTTGGTATTGACTTCTTTATGGTCACATCCCTTCTCTACTTTTACAGATCCTAGAAACTAAGATGGAAAGGGAAGAAACACAGCTGTAGGTTCCGTTTTAATTAAGAGGGAATAAATTAATTATAGTTCTCCAGCCACTCTGTCCCTTCCATTTCCCAAAGTTGTCTTTCTTCTTGTCAGCAGACCAGGAACAGAATGTTCTCTCACCAGTAATGTTATCACAGTCTGTATTCCAGAGGGCATGGCACATAGTAGGTGCTTAATAATTGCCTCATGACCTGACATGATCATCATGAAGGCAGAACAATCAATCTAGGGCAGAAGTTTCAGACACTTCCTAGTGAGGCTGAGCCTGAAGTCACGAAGACCTGAGTTCATATCTGGTCTTACAAACTTACTAGTTGGGTGACTCTAGTAAGCCAGGCACTTCACTTCCACCTGACTCAGTTTCCTCATCTGTACAATGGGAATAATAATAGCACCTACCTCACAGGTTTGTTGTGAATGGGATAATAATTTTAAAGTGCTTTACATTATGCCTGACATATCATTGGTTCTTAATAAAGTGTAATTTGGTAATATTTAACAAAATAAAAATACAGTAAAATATGATGCTACATTTTAAAACTAAGTCAATATGTGGGCCAGAGGGATCCTTATGTATGGCTTAGTAGCACCCCACCCCCAATCCTTTCCATTTGCTCTGTCAGCTGTAGTCATTACCCATTGTAAAGGTACACTTCTCTCCCCTTCTGAGGCTGCCTGTAGCCACGTTATTTAAAGTATACTAACACAGGTTTAGGGTAGTTAGGTGGCATAGTAGATAGAGTACTAGGCCTGAAATCAGGAAGACCCAAGTTTAAGTCTGGCCTTGGACACTGCCTACCTGTGTGGCCCTGGGCAAGTCATTTAACCCTAATTGCCTCCAAAATATAAAAATACCTTTAAAGAGGAGAGCCCAATAAGAAATACATGCGACCCAAATGTACAATTGTGGAGAAGCTCCCTACCTGAGAGACTTTCTAAATGTGTCTGCGACCCCTGAGTCTGGTGTGTTACTAATGAAAGCTTTGTGTAGTGGACTGGCTGTACTTCAGACTTTTAAAGTTTGTAAGTCACAGCATGAACCAGAGCCATAACTAGGAATTTTTGTACCTGAGGCAAGAACCACAAACACTCACTCTTTCCTATTTAATTCTTCCCGTCTTCTCCATTCTCTTTCAAATCAGGCCTGAAAATCAGGCTTTAACTAATCTGGGTTCTTTGTGTGCTTTGTTGTCAGGCACATAGAGACATAGGATGCACAGAGAATTCAGAGAAAAATCAAGAGCCAGATGGGTCTCATGGGGAAGTCCAGATGACTTGGAGTCACCTTCTGACTGACAAGTACTGGCTGTGTGACAATAAGTAGGCCACTTGATCTTTCAGGGGCCCCAAGTATTATCTTAAGACTGCAAGTTATAGACAAGTTGCTAACTTTCATCAGTGGAGGGACTTTCCCCACCAAAAATCCCCTTCCATGATGAAATAAACCAAAATATATTTGGCGTTATTTCAACAGCGTAGGAAACTCCTGCTTAGGTAATTACACACACACACACACACACACACACACACACACACACACACACACACACAAATATAAATATAAAACATTTCATTGGTGTAGGGAACTCCTAGTGTCAAAAGTCCCTCCACTAGAGCAGATAAGAAATTTGCAGTCTTAGAGAGGTTCCTGGAGCACAGAGTTGTTAAATGACTTGCCCATAGTCACAGCTAATATGTGTTGAAATTAAGACCTGGTCTTGGGATACAGGAAGTCCTGGATTCAAATTCTACCTCCAAGGTTTACTAGCTACATGCCCCTGACCAAGTCATTTAACCACTATGTACCTCAGCTTTCTCATCTCTAATATTCAGAAGTAGGACTGCATAGGCTCTCAGATTCTTTCAGGCTGTAAAGAGATGATCCCATGACTTGCTTATGGTCACACAGGTATCAGAATTTAAGTTTAGGTCTTCCTGGCTCCAGTGCTGACTTGCTGTGCAATACACACATTTCTTCTCTGTAAAATATATAAAAATGTAGCGATACTTATGAATTGAGGAAAAGAAGGAGAAAATGGGAAAGAGAAAGAAATTAAAAAGCTGATTTTTGAACACCACCAATTATACCAAAGAGTGAACAGCCACAGCACAGAAAACAACCTTTTCAAGCGCTTGCCAGGGCCCCAGCCCCAGTCAAGGGACGGCCATCGTCCAGCTGCAGGGATGTTCCATTGTCCTGATGACCTCAGGTCACCTAAGACTTCCTTTATCCAAGACAAGTCACGCTGCTTTTCAGATCAGTCTAGCTACTCACTACAGATTCAAAAATCACTGGCCCTACTCCAGAATTACTTCACATTCCGGTCCTGTTCCATCCCAGCTGTCTTCCTTAGTCTTCCAGCCTACAGGAGTATTTTGATAA
Source organism: Notamacropus eugenii (assembly GCF_028372415.1). Classification (NCBI taxonomy): domain Eukaryota; kingdom Metazoa; phylum Chordata; class Mammalia; order Diprotodontia; family Macropodidae; genus Notamacropus; species Notamacropus eugenii. Next base: position 65,943,059 of record NC_092872.1, read on the forward strand.
AAAAGTCATCTCGTTGCCAGCAGGAATAGACCACGCTATTGTTCTTTGTGCGATGGGAAACACACACTCTTTTCCAACAAATGTGTTCTTCCAAACAACGGGATTCAGGCCAGTTGAAATCCCTGCTGGACATCTTAAACTGGGCTTCTAAGAACAAGCATTTTTAACCTTTTGTGCATCATGGACCCCTTTGGCAGTCTGGTGAAGTCTATGGACCCCTTCTGAGAATAATGGTTTTAAATGCATGAAATAAAATGCATAAGATCACAAAGGAAAACTAATTACATTAAAATATAGTTATCAAAATATTTTTTTAAACAAATTCACAGATCCCAAATGAAGAACTCCTGTCTAGAGAGAGAAGCATTTATTTAACGCCTCAGTCTTCCCTTCAGCCTCAGAGCAGGAGGTGTCTTTCTTCCTAGATTTCTGATCTTATAACCCTTTTCCATTCCTGAGGAATGCAACTCTCAATCTTATCACTTCCTTTTCTAGCACATTCAATATCCCTTTCCCCAATGATTTTACATCTCCTTTTTTTCAAACAAGGTGAGGTCTCCCCTTTGCTAAAAATATTTTTCACTTAATTTTAGCTCCTATCTTACTCCTCTCCACACATTTACCCCCAAAATCTAAGACTTGTTTCCTCAATTCTCTTTTCATACCCCTGTATGAAAGTTTGCATGACTTTTTACTTCACCTCCCTCTCCCAATTTTTTTTCAAAAGTCAATAATGAAAAGACTGAAGCCTAAAAAACTCTTTAAAAAAGGTTCTCTATTACTTGAGATATTCAAACAGACCCTGGGTAAAAATTTGTTAGGGATGCTTAGCATTAGAAAGGACATCAGAGGCCATCTAGTCTAACCCACATGTGAACAAGAATCCTTTCTACCATATATACAACTGGTGGTCATTAAGGCTTTTCTTGGAGACCTCCAAGGAATGATGTCCTCTGTTGCAAACAAAATTTTGTGATTTGGGTAGGATTTGGACAAGATAATTTCTGACATTCCTTCCAGCTCAGAGATTCTAGGATTCCAAAGCCCTTCTAAATGCAGTGGAGGGTGATTGTTCTAACCTAGTTTGGGCTGAGGAGTTCAGACTTTCCTATGGTAGTCAGTTCTAAACCATGATAATATAGTGTGCAGGGAACCTTTTAGATATCTATGACCATGACCATGGGAGCCACCTAATCCATAGTAAAAGGTCTTAGAATGAGGCTTCCACTTTGGGAAGTATGATTAGATTGTAAAGATGGCTTTGAATGAATCACAAGGCAAGATCCAATACAAACTCCCCCACTTTGGAATTTAAAACCCTTCATAACTTATCTCCAACCTACCTTTCCTTACTTCTTGTACGTTACTCCGCTTCTCTCACTCTATGACCCAATCAAACTGGTCTTGCTTTTTCTTACGAACAACCTTTAATTTCCCTTCATCATACCTTTGCACAGGATGTCTCTCATTCCTGAAATTCATTCTGTCCTCACCACCACCTCTTAAAATCCCAATTTTTCCTTCGAATACCACTTCTTATATGAAGACCTTTGCTAATCTTCTAAACAGTTAATATCTTCCCCTAGAAGTACTTTGCATTTCTCTTGTATATACTTATATTTGAATGTGTTATTTCCCTAGACAGAACATAAGTTCCTTAAAGGCAAGGATTGTTCTATTTTTATCCATGTTTACTCAGTGCCTAGCACGATGACTGACATATAGTAGACATTTACACGTTATTGGTTGATTGAATAAGTTGAATCTCTAAAACGATGGCTCTTCACATAGGCCAAACCAGAAACCTGATGATTTAATCCAGCATGGGACTTTGTCACTGGAATCTCCCAATCCAGCCTCCAAAGAGCTTTTTGATGGAAGTCAATATATGATGAGCACCTCTGAGTGATCTTTAATAAAAATTAGCTTAAGGTAGGCTCACTCCAAACTCATCCAAACATATCAGTTCACAAGAGGTAGAGAATACTTGTGCAGGCTTTAAAGAGAACTACATTCATATATAAGCATTTCTTCTTGGAGAGGGATTCTGAGGGACAAAAATCTCAGCCTTACAAAGAAAATGATGCTCTGACCCAACCAATTTCCAGCTTACTTCTTGCAATGATAATAAAACCAAATATGAAGAAATCCTCTCCCCTAAGAACACAGGTAGGTTTAGGTTTTCTTTCAATTATTCACCAAAGGGAACAATCATAATGTTGACACATATGAGGAAGATCTATCTTCCTGGAAAACTATATTAAGACTCCTCTTAGGTCAGGGTAAGCAAAAGAGACCCCTTCTTCCCTGCTAAACTAAAGGACCCATCCTCTGCCCATCAAGTGAACAAATAAATCTATTCTACAATTATTTCAAGTTCAAATCCTGTTCTCACTTGTGCCAATTTGTATTTTCTCCAGAATTAAATATCCTTCCCTGAAATTGATTAAGCTTTCTGTTCAAAGAAGACTAATGAGGCTTGAAGTTCAAGCAAGACCAAGGACTTCAGACCAGGTCATTTACTCTATTACTTTTTATTTTTTTGTGACCAAAAAAAAAAGTCCTTAATAGTATATGCTTCTACACAACTAAGTGTTGATTAGACTCTTATGACTGAGACAAGGTTGCTTCCCTCCAGGAATCCTACAGTCTAGATGAGGCGATAAGACATTTTCACAAATAATTATAATATAAGGGAGTCTGTGATACCTACCATAAAAAAGGTACAAAATACTAATTTTTTTTTGTGATGACAAAGAAATGGAAATAAAATAGATGGCTAACAATTGAGGAATAGCTAAATAAATTGTGGTACCTATATGCAATGAAATGTTACTGCACTGTGAGAAAGAATAAAATGTGAAGAATGCAGAAAAGCAAGGGAAGACCTATGAACTGATGCAGTTTGAAGCAGAACCAAAAGAAAAAAACAGGATCAACAATGTTTATAACAACATAAGTGAAAGATTAAAAAAAAAACAAAAAATCTGCATGCTATGTAAATATAACAACCAAACCTGGCCCTGGAGAAAAACTGGAAAAATGTATACCCCTCCCCTCTTTGCAGAGATAAAGGTCTATGGGCATAGAAAATTGCACATATTGTAGGATATGGTTGATAAGTGTGTTAATTTTGGTAAACTGTTTTTTTCTACCCTCTTTGATTTTTAACTTTTTTACAAGGAATAATTCACTGAGTAGAGAAGAGAGATATATTTGGAAATGAAAGCAATATAAAAACAAAATATATTTTAAAAGTTAGTTTTAAAGTGCTATAAAATGTTCAAAATCTGGAGAGAACATATCTAACTGGGAGATTAAAGAAAGGTTTCATAGGGGTAGTCTGTGTCTTTCAGAATGGATAGGAATTTGGCAGGTGGAAACAGGAACGTTACAGAAGAATACAACAGCTTGATCAAAATTATAGACATGGAAAGGCATGAAATATATTTGAAAAAGAGATTACATCATTTAGTTTGCTTAGTATGGGGCCAAAAAGGAACAGTAGGAAATAAAGCTGGAAAAGTTGTTGTTGCCCAATTAGAATGTAAACTCCTTCCTAGTAGGGATTGTTTTAGTCACTGTATTTGGATCTGCGATGCTTGGCACATAGGGTCTGCTTAATAAATACTTGCTGATTGAATAATTGAAAGCAGATTCTAGAAATCCCTAAATAAGAAGGAAAGACAATCAATCCGGAATTCATCTCCAGAAGAGTGGTTCTAGAGTATCATACCCCATAAATAGATTTCTTTTCTTTATGCATCTCAATTCTTCTCAGTCACTTTAAACCATTCTGCATGCAATGGCACAAACTGCTGAAATGGTTGTTGAATTGTCTGTACGTGTAGTGCCCACTGTCTTTATTCCAACTCTACAATATTTATTAGATTCAGAAGATAAAGATTCCCCCTTCTCCCCCAGCCCCAACAAAAGTATATATGTTGTTGGGAGGGTGGAGCCAAGATGGTGGAGTAGAAAGACTCACATATGCTAGCTCTCCCCCCACAGCCCATAATATACCTGTAAAGAAAGACTCTCAACAAATTCTAGAGCAGCAGAAGCTACAGAACAACAGAGTGAAGGAGATTTCCAGCCCATGGTGACCTGAAAGGTGGACAGGAAACATCTGTTGCACCAGACACAGAGGGGAACCCAGCTCAGCCTTGGCCCTGAGGCATGGCTCTGGGAGGAGGACATGAACAGGCCTTGGGGGTGGAAACCCCAGTCATAGTAGTAGCGGTTTCACAGATCCTTCAACCCACAAGCACCACAGGTCAATGACAGGGTTTTTTCAGCTGAACAGGAAGGGAGAAGGGCTTTCCCATAGCTCCAGCCTCAGGCTGTGGCCCACAGAGGTCCCATCAGGCAGGTGTGCTACCACGCCCCTACAGCGCCCCTACAGCAGCCCGCATCCATTGTTGGATTTTAAACCCCTGGGGGCACTGAGCAGCTGATTCTTACCTCAGCCCTGTGTAGAGGACCTGCAGCAGCTGATCTTTATCTCACACTCAATGGCAGCCCTGCCCCCACAGCTTATCTGAATCTCAGCCCCCAGTGCTGGCTTGGCAGAAGTGGAGGCAAGGTAGTTGTGAACACGAAACTCTAATAAGATTCTGGGCACAAAAATCTCTGCTTGCTCTCAGACCAGTGTACATGCTTGATTGTGCCACCTTGGCGAACCTGAGATCTTACAGGTCCCCAGAGTATACCCTACTCTTGACAAAGGACCCAAAAGTCAAGTAACTGGTTGGGAAAATGCCCAAAAAAGGGAAAAGAATAAGACTATAGAAGGTTACTTTCTTGGTGAACAGATATCTTCTCCCATCCTTTCTGATGAGGAAGAACAATGCTTACCATCAGGGAAAGACACAAAAGTCAAGGCTTCTGTATCCCAAACATCCAAAATAAATAGTCAATGGTCTCAGGCCATGGAAGAGCTCAAAAAGGATTTTGAAAATCAAGTAAGAGAGATGGAGAAAAAATTGGGAAGAGAAATGAGAGAGATGCAAGAAAAGCATGAAAAGCAGGTCAACAACTTGCTAAAGGAGACCCAAAAAAATGCTGAAGAAAATAGCACCTTTAAAAACAGGCTAACTCAATTGGCAAAAGAGGTTCAAAAAGCCAATGAGGAAAAGAATGCTTTAAAAAGCAGAATTAACCAAATCAAAAACTCACTGAAGAAAATAGTTCTTTAAAAATTAGAATGGAACAGATGAAGGCTAATGACTTTATGAGAAACCAAGAAATCACAAAACAAAACCAAAAGAATGAAAAAATGGAAGATAATGTGAAATACCTCATTGGAAAAACAACTGACCTGGAAAAACAGATCCAGGAGAGACAATTTAAAAATTATGGGACTACTTGAAAGCTATGTTCAAAAAAAAAGCCTAGACATCATCTTTCATGAAATTATCAAGGAAAACTGCCCTGATATTCTAGAACCAGAGGGCAAAATAAGTATTCAAGGAATCCACCAATCACCTCCTGAGAGAGATACAAAAAGAGAAACTCCTAGGAACATTGTGGCCAAATTCCAGAGTTCCCAGGTCAAGGAGAAAATATTGCAAGCAGCTAGAAAGAAACAATTCAAGTATTGTGGAAATACAATCAGGATAACACAAGATCTAGCAGCTTCTACATTAAGGGATCAAAGGGCGTGGAATATGATATTCCAGAAGTCAAAGGAACTAGGACTAAAACCAAGAATCACCTACCCAGCAAAAGTGAGTATAATACTTCAGGGGAAAAAATGGTCTTTCAATGAAATAGAGGGCTTTCAAGCATTCTTGATGAAAAGACCAGAGCTGAAAAGAAAACCTGATTTTCAAACACAAGAATCAAGAGAAGTATGAAAAGGTAAACAGTAAAGAGAAATCACAAGGGACTTACTAAAGTTGAACTGTTTACATTCCTACATGGAAAGACAATGTTTGTAACTCTTGAAACTTTTTTCAGTATCTGGGTAGTTGATGGAATTACACACACACACACACACAGAGAGACAGAGAGATAGAGAGACAGAGAGCACAGGGTGAGCTGAATAGGATGGGATCATATCTTCAAAAAAATGAAATTAAAGGGTGAGAGAGAAATATATTGGGAGGAGAAATGGAATGGGGCAAATTATCTCTCATAAAAGAGGCAAGCAAAAGACTTATTAGTGGAGGGAAAAAGAGGGGAGGTAAGAGAAAAACATGAAGTTTACTCTCATCACATTCCACTAAAGGAAGGAATAAAATACACACTCATTTTGGTATGAAAACCTATCTTACAATACAAGAAAGTGGGGGAGAAGGCGATAAGCAGGGTGGGGGGATGATGGAAGGGAGGGCAATGGGAGGAGGGAACAATTTGAGGTCGACACTCATGGGGAGGGACAGGATCAAAAGAGAGAATAGAAGTAATGGGGGACAGGATAGGATGGAGGGAAATATAATTAGTCTTACACAACATGACTATTATGGAAATCATTTGCAAAACTACACAGATATGGCCTACATTGAATTGCTTGCCTTCCCAATGGGGATGGGTAGGGAGGAAGGGAGAAAGAGAAGTTGGAACTCAAAGTTTTAGGAACAACTGTTGAGTATTGTTCTTGCATACAACTAGGAAATAAGAAATATAGGTAATGGGGTATAGAAATTTATCTTGCCCTACATGAAAAAAGAGAAGATGGGGATAAGGGAAGGAAGGGATGTTACAAGGGAGGGCAGACTGGTGATAGGGGTAATTAGAATGCTCAGCGTTTTGGGATGGGGGGAGGGGAGAAATAGGGAGAAAATTTGGAACTCAAAATTGTGTGGAAAGGAATGTTGAGAACAAATAAATTTTTTAAAAAAGTATATATTGTTAATCTTTTATTTCATTCTCTTAATAATATTTCCAAATGTGTTTTGATTGTCCACTTTAGGGTAGTAGTTGATTTGAAAACTAGTGGACATTTTCTTTTCTGTCTTCTGATTATTGCACCTCTGAGTCAGAAAACCTTCCATGTGAATGTATCAGTTACCCTGAGAACTGCCAGTACTACGTTCATTGATAGAGTGTGGGGTACTGTACTATTCATAACAATGTACAGCTTTAATTCTGAATGTCAACATTAATTCTACTCCTACTTTAAATTTAAATTTTCCCACATAATAGAGGTCTGTGTTTACCAAATGAAGCATTCCCATTCTCACAAGTAGGTTCTTTACATTTTAGGACTGCTCATGGTGATGTCAATTATCAGTGTGTGACAACACCTTCAGTGGAAATCATACATGTCACAATCCACAGTTTAAGTTGAATTAAAGAGAATCATAGAACATTAAAACTGAAATCAACCTATAAGGATGTCCTGGAATGGGAAGAACTGCTACATCTCCCTCAAATGGCCATCTGGACTCGAAGACCACCAGTGATGAGAAATTCACTGGCTCCATAGAAGTTCATTCCAGTTGGGCCAACTCAGATTATTAGAATAATTTCCCTTGTGTTGAGCCAAAATCTGCCTCTGTAACTTCCACTCATTGCTCCTAGCTCTGCCTTCTGGGGCTAAACAAAACAAGCCTAATTCTTTTTCCAAATCCTCATTGCAAATTCTTTGAGTTGGAAATGAGTTGCATAATTCATGTTTGAATCTGTGTGTTGGGCTGACAGAGTTAAGCACAACCTTTCTTTAAGATCTTCATAACTAAATCATAACATCATCTGGAAGTGCTTGAAAGCATATATTCTTTCATTTTTGTTTTCCTATACTGAGGACTGATAAAGAGAGTAGATTTAACATCAGGGTCCCCTGGTCCAATCTGGTAAGAGCATAATGCTGTGGGGTACTGAGCCACTTCTGGGGAAATGTGTAGCTCAAGACTAAAAGGACTAGGTACTTTAATATGAGGCGTTAATAAGGTTAACTAATACTGCTCCCACCCTATGATAAAAGCATGAAGAAGGGATGCTTCTGATTAAAAGGCAGAACAGCTTCAATCTCATTCTCTTCCTTTCTGGCCTGGAATCCATGGCAAGTAGCTTTCATTTCCTGGGCTTACTGTGAGGGGAGGGGAAAAGGCAGCACCCTTCCCTCTGTCCCCACTCCAGTAACATGTCTGCGAGCACCCAACTGCTAAAGCAGGGGCTCTGCTAGGGGAGATGAACCTGGGCCTTTGCCCTGGGCTGCTTCTTTTTTCCTCTGATTTTGTTTAATTCTTGCTTGCAGGTATCTGCACAGTGTTCCTGAGATGGAGATTCCCATCCTTAGAGGTAACTTGATGAGTTTGAGAGGTTAAAGTTCCTGGGTCTCTGAGACAGAACTGACTGGCAGAAGGAGGACTTTTCTCATCACAGAAAGTGATAACCAGCTAGAGGATGGGCACAACCCTTGGCCTTGCTTGCCAATTCCTGAAGGGAATTACTTCGACAGTACAGAACTGAGATGAAATCCAAAATAAAAATTCATATTCAGCATTCCTACACACTGCATGATATAAAAAGAAAAGGTCAATGAGATAAAAGGGCCCAGTCTCTTAGTTTCCCCAGGACTGAAACCAATTTGTAGATATGTGCCGGAATCCAGAGTTGTAAGGGGTTCTTGAGCAGAGAGGGCGAGAGTAAGTACTTTGACCTCATTAGGTCTAGCAGCAGCTCTTATGCTAAATTGAGAGGCAATATAATAGCGAGCTGGACTTGGAATCGGGAAGACCTGGGTTCAAATTCTATCTCAGACATTAACTAGCTGTAAGACCATGGACAAGTAAGTCACAACATCTCTGAGACTCAGAAAACTCCCTAAGACTATAAGTTATGAAGGCGTTGCAGCCCAGAACTAGAAAAGACCCAAAGGTCATCTAGTTAAACCCTCTCTTTTTACAGATGAGAAACTAAGGCTCAAACAGGCATAGGGGTGGGTGAACCCAAGACCACATGTGGCCCTCCAGGTCAAAGGGCTCTACTGTAAAAAGGCCTCAAGGTTCCCCACCCCTCACTTAAGTGATTGGACCCAGAACACACAGGTAGTAAAACGTAGATAAGGAAATGAAGCCCAGGTTCTCTGATTTCAAATCTAGCACGCATTACACTGTATTATTCTATCTCCTAAGTTTTTCTGATAAAAGACTCCTTAGAATAATAAAAAGAACACAGACTATGGAATCAAACCTTGGCTCTGCAATTTACTGTTTTTCTTACCTCAGACAAACTGTTTAAACTCTATGGTCCTCAGTTTCCTCACCTGGGAATGAGAGGATTGGACTAGATTATCTCTAAGATCCCTTCCAGCTCCAAAGTTATCATGTAGAACTCAGTTATTAGTTGTTTTATCTACCCCATTATCTAGCTGAGTCCTCTGAATAGAATATGTATTTAATACATGTTTGTTTTAACCTGTTTTCACAGGAATATAGAAATAGCTCAGCTGGCTCTTTCTGATCTGAGCTCTATGATCAGGCATTAAATTTTCACAGTCATTCCCAGGGCATAAAATGTGATTCATTTTGGTTGGGTAATGATGAGTCCTTAAGAATTACTATTTTTTCATCCTAAGAGGATACATCTTCAACTATCTGATTTTTTTAAAAGGATGTATTTAGAATAACTAGATAAATATACACAGTTCCCTTAAATAAATATACACAGTTCCCTTAAATAAGAGTGACTAAGGGTAAAAAAAAAAAAGTTTTGTTTTGTTTTGTTTCAGATCAAGGAAACTGGGCCAAGGCATTTAATTGCCTTCCTCTTGATAACCTTGAGTTTATAAACCCTAGAGGAATTTGTCGGACAAAATAATGAATAGAGGTCAGAGATAAGTCACAGACTGATAGCATGTTATTGTCAGTTAACGAAGATGATAATTCCATGAACAATGTGTGCCTTTTTTGGATTGAGAATTACATACTGCAGACTATTGTTGGCATACATTCTTACTTTGCTCTAGACAATGGTTAAACTATTCTCTTTCCTTTGTCATTATTTTTCAACTTTCATAATTGGAATTTAATCTCCTATGACTCCTGGGTTCCATAAATACTATATTATACTGTTTGCTTATATTAAACTCACAAGATGCTAAAATCCCCAGCACACAAACTATTCTCTAATAACACCACTATTATCTGGCAATTTATAAAATTGGGGAATTTTAATCCAAATATTTCATTTAACTTTTATTCCCATTAAATCCTGACTTATTTAATTTTAAAAATGCTAGTACTGGATAAAGAGCTGGCCCCAAAATCTGAAAGATCTGACACATGGTGGTTGTGATCCAGACAACATACTTGACCTCTCAGTATTCTTGGTAAGTCTCAAAGACAATGAATTGCAGAAGAGTTGATAACCTTCACTAGTAGGGCAAATGAGCTATACTCATGATAATCACAGGACTAGTCTATCCCTATGTTGCTCAAATGGAAAATAGATATAGACAGGTAGATAAAGGATGATAGGTAAGTATATATGAGAGAGAGAGGGAGAGAGAGAGACAGACCAACAGACTGGAGGAGGGGGAACGATAAAGAATGAAAGAGTTGACTCTGCCTGTGAACCATGCTAAGTCTGTATCCCAAAGATATTTTTTTAAAAAAGGAAAAGGACCTATATGTAAAAAAATATTTATAGCAGCTCTTTTTGTGGTGGAAAAGAATTGGAAATTGAGGGGATGTCCATTAAGAGGAATGGCTGAGCAAGTTGTGTTATATGATTGTGATGGAACACTGCTGTGCCAAAAGAAATGATGAACAGGTTAGTTTCAGAAAAACTTATATGAACTGGTGCAAAGGGAAGTGATCAGAATCAGAACATTATAAACAGTAACGGCAATATTACATGATGATCGGCTGTGAATAACCTAGCTATTCTTAGCAATACAATGATCCAAGACAATTCTGAAGGACTTATTATGATAAATGCTGTCCACCTCCAGAGAAAGCATACTTTTTTCCTACTTTTTTTATTTTCTTGTTTGTTTCCTTTTAGGCTGTTTTCTTTCACAACATGACTAATATGGAAATGTGTTTTGCATAACTACACATGTATAACCTATATCAAATTGTTTACCATCTCAATGAGGGGTCAGGAGAGGGAGAGAGGAAGATCGTTTGGAACCCCAAACTTTTAAAAATGAAGTTAAAAATTTCTTGTACATGTAATTGGGGAAAAGAATTTTAAACATTTTACATAAAATTGGGAAATATTTAATGAAATAAATAAAAATATATTTTTAAAAGACTTACAGTTGGTAATATGTTGCAGTCTCCTCATACCCTACATATGTCTTCAATTAGCCTCTGGATCCCATGCCATTTTGATTTTTGAGTGAAAGACCACGACAGTCTCAGCAGTCTTGTAGTCAAGCTGCTAAATACATATAATATGTAGATATATCATATATTCAATATATATGTGTGTATATATATGTATATATTCTATCTACATAAACATTTAATTTAAGCCTCACATAAGCTATGTGGGATCTTCTGGTAGTAATTTTGAATTCCATATTTCTCCTTCTCATGAAAGCTCCTCATTATTTGTATTTAATATTCTTCAGCAAAGTTCCAAGCAAAGGTGGCATAGTACAAGGATTCGGAATATCTATCCCAGTTCTATCCCATATGAACATGTAAACTTGGGAAACCACTTTAACTCTGACATCAGATTTCCCAATCTCTTAATTGGAAATTAAAAAACAAATAAAAAAAAAAACCTACTCTGTCTACCTTCTAGAAGCTGCAATGAGATGTCATATGAGATAGCTATATAGATATATGGTTAGGCAGGTAGATAGATAGGTAAGTAAATAGATGGATAGATAGATAAATGAACCAAGAGAGAAGCAGATTATTTATTAAGCACGTACTATATACTAGGTTCTGTGCTAAGTGCAAAATACAAACTGTTCATACCTTCAAAGAGCTTACATTGTGTTGGGGAGATGACAATATACAAAAGGAAAAATCAAGCATTTTTTAAAAGATCATAGTTCCTGCTCTGATCACAGATTTAGTTAGAGTAGCTCATCCAAACCCTTCATTTTACAAATTAAAAACTGAAGAGCATAGAAGTTTAATGACTTACCCAAGATGTCACAGGTGGTAAGTAGTAGACCTAAGCTTTGAACTTAGGTCTTGTGACTCCTAGTGAATTAAAAAAAAAAAAAAAGTTTAACCTATTAAATGCTTACTATGTGCCAGACATTGTACTAAATACTGGCTATACAAATACAAAAAGTGTACAGTCCCTCCCTTCAAGGGAAGTATATTCTTTTTTTTTTCCAACAAAACAATTCAAACATTTCTTAAGTGACAATTTAAGCAAGGCAACAGTAGATACGACCAAAAGCTGAAATAACCCCTTGTCCAGAGAGGCTTACATTTGACTGGCCAGCAGCTGATTGGGTTTATACCTAAAGGAGTTTATTGAAAACAAGGAAAACCCTGTCTGATGAAAAGTCATAGCAGCACTAAATGTAAATGCAGGACAAAGAAAAGCTAGCTATAGTCACATGAAAAAAAGTGCTCTAAGGGACATATATCCTTACCGGGGGAGAGAACACAGAGGAAGTGGTGACCAGAGGGGATTTTGGTCTGGACAGTGACTTAGACAGTGAGCTGATCTGTAGTGTAGTCAGTAGTCAAGATCTTTCCTGACACAATCATAGAATTGATTTAATGACTATCCCCATAGTAAGAGATGGAAAGTAGGAGCAGGGGAGGGTGCAAAGTAAGTGTTCAGTGGCATGGGAGAAGGCAAGATGGCTCACAGATATGACTGGACAGCTGAATGAGGTGTGAAGCAGGGGTCTTCAGGTCAATAAGCTTAAAAAGTTTGTACTCAATCGTCAGTCAAAATAATTCAGAAGTTCTGAAGCTGAGTGGGTTAACTTCTCCAAGGGCCAGGGCATGGATTCAGGAAATGTAGCAGAAGGTGCTGGTCCAAGTAGAGAGAAATGGAGCACCAGCTGCGGGGAAGATAGCAAGATGGTTTGGGTAGACAGCTGGGTGGGATGTGAAAAATGATCTGGAGGCCAGCTAGTGGGCTGTTAACATGTACTTGGTCACCAGTCAAGACATCTCCCAATCCGGTGTTCTTTCTACTTTACTACACTGCCTCATCTGTTTGTATTTTAAATTAAATGATTAAGTTTATACCGAAGTAATGCTTCTAAGGAGATTCACAAAATAAAAGCAACAAAGACCATATATGCACATTCACCAGCATCATATATGCATCTTATAAATGCAGATAAAAGGGGAGAAATGACAATACATTTACAATATACCTTGTTTATTGAAACCATGTATAATTCGGGGGGAAAAACATGGTTTTTGTGGTAGATAATCTTTAAATAAAGTCTTATTGTACAGACAGTTCACAAATATCCACATGTGGATTATATCTACTTTGTAGATTCTCCAAGGCATGCTTTCTATTTGGAGCCAACTTTTCTCTGCTGCTCAGGAAATGTGTTTGGAAAATGCAAACTAATTGAACATAGGCAACCATAATTAGGACACCAAATCTCCAGCAAAGATCATGTATTTCAAAGTTGCATGTAAATTTTGACATTTTAAACAGCCAAGATGGTATTGGTATGGGGATGCCCTCCACTGAAATAGATTATACTCCCTCTACTTCTTAGTAAGTAGATGGTCTTCATGGATCTTTGAAACTAAAAAGTTTAATTGCCACATAACCAACCTCTAATGACATAACTCTAAACATTCTGGTGCTCAAATAACAGAAAATCAATAGTTCATACTCAGAGCCATTCCAGCTTGGTGGGATTCACTAGGACTCGTTCCAGTGGCAAAGAAGGTGCAGCTTGGCCCTGATACAAAGCACCAATTCAGAAAGTAAAAGTGGAGAGACAAGTATGACTAGACACAGACCATCATGAAGAATGATAGTAGCTCCAAATATATTCACAAAGCCAACTTCAAAGGAGAGAAATACTCTACAACTGTAAGCAGAGACTCATTGGGGGAAAAAATGTAATTTCTATTTTTTTAATACATGGAAGAAATTAAACAAGAGATAAAAAATTAAATGAAAGTTCTGCAGGAAAGAATTGGAAGGAAGAAAAAGCTCAGAACAGGAAGTGACAAACCTGACCTAAATAAAAGACTCCCTGAATAGAAGAGTAGAAAAAATAGATATTAACAATTTCACATTTTTTTAAATGACAGCAAATTTTAAAAAATTAAAAATAGAAGAAAATGTAAGGTCTGTGGTATCAGAAACAAATAACCTGGAAAACAGATCAAGGAAAGATCATTTAAGAATTAGTTAACTTGCCTGAAAAGTATGATGAAAAAAAGTCTAAAAATCATATTTGAACAAATTACAAGGGAACCCTAAATGCTCAGATCTATTAGAACCAAAAAGTAATGTTAAAATAAGAATTCGTTAGTCACATACTGAAAGGAACCCCAAAAAGAAAAACTCCAGGAAACTACAGTTTCCATCCCCTCCACTTCCCTCAGTCCCCCTACACACATACACACATACACACACACACACACACACACACACACACGCACACAGATGCCTATTACAGTAAAAACAGAGTTCAAGTACCAAAGAACCACAGTTAAGATCACACAAGATCTGCAAGCCTTTATGATAAACAACAGGAAATCTTGGAGCACAATATTCCAAACGGCAAAGGATTATAGATTTGCTACTAGTAGTATGTTGGTAGATGTTTAACAACTGGCACATTTTCTCTCTCTCTCTCTGTATGTACATCTATATGTATATGCACTTCTACACAACACCCTGTTAGGTTTCATCTATATTAACATTTTCTTCATCACCTTCTTAAATGACAAGTCACAAAACAATAAAGCAAGTCTTTATTTGTAGCATTTGCCTATTTACAAAGTATAAATGCTTAACTGAAAATTTAACAATTGGTTCTCAAGAGCTTGTACCAGCTGGCTCTAACACACCCCTGAGTCACAACCAAGAATAACTTACATTGAGAAGCTAAGTATATTCCTACAGGAAAAAAAATAGAACTTCAATGGAATAGAGAACTTTCAATGTTCTTTAAACTTTCAAGCACTCTTGATGAAAAGGCCGGAGCTGAGTATGAATTTTGAAATACAAACACAAGACTTAATATAAACCAAGAGGTACATTTATTTGAACACTTGGAAGGAACTTTAAGAAAATCATGTCCTAAACTTCTAGTAGGAAGAAAAGAAATATGTCACTTTAGGATCTTAATGTCTTCAATGGTTTGAAATTTTATTAAATACAATCTATGAACTCAAGAAGAGACTTTCTAAATTGAATAGACGATAGTGTTAGCAGTGAGCACCAAAGGGCCAAGGATTTTCTTGACCTCTGGACCCAAATCCTTTCACTCTTCATGGTGTGATGATTCTGTGGACTGATTCATCTTCCAAGTTTCTTCAGTAAGTTAAAAGCAATGTCCTTTTTGGTCTCAGTAGATAACTGAGAAGATACCCTAAGAACCCATATGGCTAGTGTTAAATCTCAACCCCTCTCTGTCTCTGACTCTTTCTTTCTCCCCTCCCTCCTTCACTGTCTCTCCGCCATCTTTGTCTCTATTTTACTGGCTAGCCAAGTTACAGTTCTTTTTGATAACTCATCAACACTCATCAGTATCCATAAGGGTTTATTATATACCAACCCCCATAGTCACTTGAACCAGTCTGATATTGCCAGTTTGCTTGATTCCTTCCCCCTGGAACAGCTATTGCAACTATAACACAAAATCACCTCCATTAGAAGGCATTCAATAACCTGGCAGAGCTTTGTTCTCCATGATACCAAAGTGGTTTTCCAAAATTGCTGAGCACTCAACCACCATAACCTTGGAAAGTTGTATTTTCAAAGGGCCTATGAATCAATCAGGCAACATTCATTTATAAAACATCTTGCTATGTGCCAGACATTTTTCTGAGCACTGAGAATTCAAATACAAAAGTAAGATGGTCCCTACCTCTTTAAGGAGATTATGCTCTAATGGAGTCAAAGCAGGTTCTTGACACTTTCCATTGATTTCTCATGTTTCTCCATGTCAGTAATCTGTCATTCCTACTTCTACTTCTAAGGCATATCCTCAGAATTCAAATGACTCAAGGTCACTCCTAATTATCAGGTAAGCCTGCTGAAAAATACTATACTTTCCATTTTGACTACCTAGAATTGCAAATCTAAGGATACATATGAAAAAGTCAGGAATTCATAGATCTATGGAATCATAACTAGAAGACCAAAAGAAATCTAAACCGGTGGTATCAAACTCAAACAGAAATGGGGACCATTAAACCATGACTATAGATTCCTTTAAGAGTAATATTATCTATATTTTAATATATATTATTAAATATTTCCACAATACCTTTTAGTCTGGTTTTGGCTGTACCTCTGATCTAATCCAATCTCCTCATTAAGGCACAAAGTGGTGAACTGACTTGCCCAAGATCACACAGATTGTGATTAAAAGAGCCAAGATTTCAACTTACATATGCTAAGCCCAAATCTAGTGCTATTTTTGCTGCGCCAAATACAACATATCTTGTCTGTACAGCAAGTAGAGAAATTCATGTGGAATAATTTGAAACTAGAATTAAATTAATAATAATAACAAATTTGAGACTAAAAAATTATGAACCTTAGTGAAATAGTCCACCAATGTATATATCAAGACAATAGGAGTTTATAATAATAAGATTCCTCCATGAAAGCAGAGTGGCTTAGTGTGAAATAATAACTAGCTAATAAAAAGAGATATCATTTATATTGCACCTACTATGTGTCAGGCATTGTGCTAATTGCATAACATCTGCCCCACAACCACCCTGGGAGGTAGGTGTTATATTTAATGCCCATTTTACAGTTGAGGAAACTGAGGCAAAGATTCAGTGAATTGTCCAAGGTCACACAGGTAGTAAACATCTGAGGGAGAATTTGAACTCAGGTTTTCCTAACTCCAGACCTGGTACTCTATCTACTGTACTCTTCCTTGCCTCTGCAAAATAATGGACTTGGAATCACAGGATCTGGGTTGGAGTTAGAGTTCTATTACTAAACTTATTTGTGACCTTGGGCTAGTCACTTCACCTCTTAACCTCAGTTTTCTTATCTATAAAATGGGATTAATATATTCCCTATTTCTTAGTGTTGTTATGACACAAACTCTTTGTAAATTACGAAATACTAGATAAATTAAGATTATTACTATCATTCTATGGCTCATTGTGGCCTGGGGGTGCTGGCCCTGAGCTCTCAAAGGCTATGTCACTGGGATACATATTTTGGCAGGTCTTACCAGGATGGAAAGTTCACATTGTACTGGAAAGTTAGGGCACCTTTCTTCTGCACTCTGGTTAAGTTTGGAGATATTTTATAATCAAAAGTTTGGCCACGGGGTATTGCATATTTTTTTGTCACAGAAACTGAACAAAAGGCCTTTTAAGATACAAAGATTTTCTAGTTCACTTCAGTAGAAGGAACAGCTATATTATGAAACCTTAGATATTTTGAAGTATTGAAATAGCAAAACATAAAATGTACTTATCACAAAAAATGCCAAAATTATCAAAAGAGAAATTTCTAAGCACAAAAGGATAGAGTGTGCATTTTATACTTTTAACGACACTTCTCACATTGCTTCAGCCTTCTCCATGTAAATCTATTGCCAACTGTTTTGAACATTCAAAGTCTCAAGGTTAATATTACATTTTTATGTATCAAGTTCCAAAAATGTCTTGAATTGACTTGGTCAAATTCTTTCTTTCTTTTTTAAAATTTATCATTTATTTTTAATATTTGAAATTTTCTTTTGAGTTGTAAATTCCCTCCATCCTGCCTCTCCCCCACCTATTGAGAAGGCAGGCAATATGATGCCCGTATTAGGAGGTGCATAGATCATGCAAAATACATTTCCATATTAGCCAGGTCACAAGAAAAATAAAGAAAGTGAAAAAATTACACTTCAATTGTTCATCAGTTCTCTCTCTGGAGGTGGTTAGCAATTTTCATCATGAGTCCTTCAGAATTACTTTGGATTATTGTATTAATCAGAGTAGCCACGTCTTTCACAGTATATCATCATTACAATATCGCTGTTACTGTGTACAATGATCTAGTTCTGCACACTTCACTTCACATCAGTTTATAACAGGTTTTCCCAGGTTTTTCTGAAACCATTCCCCTTATCATTTCTCATAGCATAATTGTGTTCCATCATAATATCATACCACAACTTGTTCAGCCATTCCTCAATTGATGGAAATCTCCTCAATTTCCAATTCTTTGCCACCACAAAAAGAGCAGCTATAAATATTTTTGTACATATAGGTCCTTTTCCATTTTCTTTGATCTCTTTGGAATTCCAATTTAGAAATCATATTGCTGAATCAGATATCAAACAGTAACCAAGAACTGTGAACAGGTAATGGAGTTACCAGTCATCACCAGCTGCAGCCAGTGCCAATAAAAGTTCGCCTGTAATTGTATTATGGCCAGTTGTCCAACCCCCGACAAACTCTGAGCTAAGAGCTCTGAAGCTGTTACTTCTACTGTCCCTGCCACCTCCAAGGCCCACTGCTAGTGCCACAGCCCCACGCACTCTAGGCTGACTCCTGCCCTTATGTCACCAATCTCTCCTGCTGACTTCCTAAGTTGTTTTGGACTGGAAAATGTCTCATTTCAACTTTTTATTGTCTCTCTTGCTCCAGAATTCAATATGACGCATGATTTTCAAGTTGTTTAGAAGGGAATGTTGGGAGAATTTGACTGGGTTTCTACCCCTACTCCACTGTCTTGGTTCTGCCTGGATTTGTTTTTTTCTTATAATTTTATACTTTCTTTCTACAATATTTTCTTTGCGGCTTTCTTGGAATAGCTAAAAAAATACTGTGTACTTTATTTGAAACTAATTGCATGAGAAGGGAAAAGGAATAAGCATTTAAAAGCACCTACTATGTGTCAGAAACTATGATAAATGCTCTTAAAATATTAATCTTTCCTTAAGTACTAAGCAACAGAGTAAAGATTTAGAAAATAGTATGCTTCATTCTAAATTCCAACTCCATAGTTCTTTCTCTGGAAATGGATAGCATTTTCTGTCATGAGTGTTTTGGAATCATCTTAGATCTGTGTATTGCAGAGAGCGTTAAGTCTATCAGAGTTGGTCATCACACAATGTTAGTATTACTGTGTATAATGTTCTTCTGGTTCCACTCACTTCACTCAGCATCAGTTCATGTAAGTCTTTCCAGGTTTTTCTGAAATCCATCTGCTTTTGGATTTCTTATGGAACAATTTCTTATGGAACAATAGTACTCCATTACATTCATATACCACAACTTGTTTAACCATTCCCCAGTTGAAGGGAATCTCCTCACTTTCCAATTCTTTGCCACCACAAGAAGAGCTGCTATAAATATTTTTTTACATGTGGGTTCTTTTCCCATTTTTATGTTTCTTGTCACTGGATCCAGATGGCTCTGGAGGAGAGAGTGAGGCTGGTGACCTTGCCCAGCCCTCTCTCACTTAAACCAAATTCACTTGCAAGTCGTGGTATCACCTTCCTGATGCCATGGTCCTCTTTGAGAACAAAGGACAAAAAAAAAAAAAACAACAACAACAATTAAGACACAGAGAGGATTCACTCCGACTTTCACTAACATAATTGAGGTCTCTTCAAGAGACAGTGTGGTGTGATAGAAAGCATGATCCACATTGAATCAAAAGATTCAAACTTAAAATCTTGACTCTGTCACTTAATACTTAAGGAAATTTGGACAAATTACTTAATGTCTCTTGCCATTAGTTTCCTAAACTGTACTGTAAAATAAATGATCTCAGGTCCTTTCCAAATCCAAACTGATGAATAAATGACCCTGAGACACCCCCTGCCCCAGAGGTAAAATGTGAGTGTTTACCTAGTGATTACCAAGAGAAAATGATATTGAAGTCTAATCTCTGAGGGTACCATGGTACCATGACATTATGGTAAGAGTCATACTTAGAGGCAGATTGAGCCTCTCTGTGACCAGGAATCACACTTATTTTTCACCAATGTGAGGACAGCATAACTATTTAATACTGTTTGCATCACCAGTAACTTTTAACAACACTTTCTAGAAGGATACTGGTGAAAATCAATAAAGCAATGCTGCACTTTCCCTGGAGAAAGGTAATAACATAATATTACAAAGATGCACTAATCAACCTTGACCTCCCTTTGAATGAGTACTTGAAAAAGAAAACTTGCAGATGTTCCATTAGAAAAACACAGACTATTGTGGTATTTGAATTTAACTTCTTCAATGTTTATAGAGAAGAGTAACCATAAAACAGCACCAGCAGGCATCTGGGCCATTTGGAGCTGGTTTGTTTCTTCAGAATAGAAAGAGATTTTGAAATCAAATTTGTAAAGGTCAACTCTGAAATTGCATACTCTGTGAAGCTTTTGTAATATTAAATTGAAAGGAGGAAGAGGGTCTACATGACCTCTCTCTAACTCCATCAACTTTCCATAGAAAGCCTGAGGTTATCCAAGGATATACATAATCAGCAATGATGTCCAAGAATCTTCATTAATCCTGGAATGTGAGCATTCTGTTGTCTGAGGGCTTCTACGCACTGATTTTGACAGAGGAGCAAAGAGTGGCACACCTGTGGAACGAACAACACCCAGTCTATCCCACTTAATCCTTAAATTGGATTCTGTCCTAGAGACTTAATTGGCTGAAGACTAAGACTCAAGCCATTAACTTGGTCTCCTTGTTTCCTAAGTACAAAACCAGAAGACAAGGCAGGATGGTTACTACCTCAGGCTTCTGGTCAGCAGACCAATATGTCCAACACAGAGGCCAGGAAGCTATGCCCAACTTAATCAATGTTGTATGCTTCCTGAATATACTTTTCTTGCTATGATTAAAAAGCCTTTTGCTAACTGTCAGATGGACTATACGAGTCTCATATCATTCTAATCCCAAATCTGAAGCATCAAACCATACTGCATCCAATCTGACCTTCACCAATCCCTTTCTTTAACCTCTAGAACTACAGCCTGTCATTATGTGAAATGCTCCCTTTCCACACCAAACAAAACTCCAGGCAGACTGTGTGAAGGACCACTTGAAAATCATTATATGTCTATGTCCTTAGTCTTGAGGTACCTTTTCTGTTCTCTATGATTTTTCAAAGATCAGTGACAGTATCTCAACAATCTCTATCAAAAATTCTCTTAAACCTTTCGGTGTTGTTAGTCCAAATTTAAAGATTTAAACTCATTGACACAGGACAACTAGATACTCCCACCTCAAGGAAAGTACTCTTCTAACTCATGGATTTTAATTCCCTAATAACCATTTTTATTGTATCCTTTCCATTCCAAAAGCTCTTTGGAAGAAAAACTCCAAGCAAAATAAGACTTTACATCCATCATGTAATCTGATGTACCTTGAGTAATGCTGCTGTCCCTTCTTTCATCTTCCCTTTGTCCCCAGCATAGTTGAAAAATGCCCCTTTTTCTCTTGTGTCAGTTCTGGGCATTTTAAATTTTCTTTTATTCCTCCTGCAACTTATGGTTAACTTCATTTGACTGGAGCCTGTTCTGTAGGATATGAAAATTTACTTACAGCCTTAATCACTGCTTAGTAAAGAAGCCAGAGGAAGAATCTCAACTGTCCCTGGCTCCTTGGCAACATGTAAATCTTTATCCTCAACCAGCCTATTTGTGAATTCTCTAAAAGTAGTTTAATCTGTGACCTTACTTTGTCGATGAAGTTTGTTTCCTTAGAAGATATATGAGATCATGACTCCATTTAAATAATTCTGTTCAACTTTTATGACTTTGAAGGAAGCATGGGATTAGGGATCTATCTTCTTTTTAACCTTATGGCTTAAGAGAAAATCTACAAAATTGTAATATGCAAATGAATTATTATCCTCATCCTTGTTCAAGTTTTCTCTGAGGCCTGAACCCATGCTTAAGCATAATAATAAAACCCAAGTTTTTACCTCCATAATTTCTGTACTGTAATAAATTTTTGGCAGCAGTTATCTACCACATGAACTCAGAGAGGAGATAGTTTTCCCATAACATGGCCTACTCAATAAACTCTACTGACAACCTATTGCCTTGAGGATAAAATATTAACTCTTCTACTTAGCTTTTAACGCCCTTTACAACCTGGCCCCAACCTATCTTTCTGGTCTCATTATATATTACTCCTCTTCCTACACTCCTTAGTCTAGCCAAATTGACTTTCTCTCTGTTTCTTATACTTGACAATATATCTATCTCTCTACCTTTGTACTACCTATGCCTTATGTTTGGAACAATGCATTCCCTCCACGCTTCCACCTCAAAGAATCCCTCTGATCAAGCCACACTTCTTACATGAATTTTTTCCTATGTCCTGTCTCTATAACTACCTTAGACTTATTTTATATACTTAATGTATGTTCTGCTTCCGCTGATATAATATCCTTGACAATAAGATTTATTTCATTCTTTGTATTTGTATCTCCAATACCTGAACCAGAATAGGTGCGTAATATATGCTTGTTGATTGATTCTTAGCATGCATTGCCAGCCTCAATTGTTCTGGGCCTTAGCATTCCTATTACAATTGTTTCAGAACTTCTTTTGTATTCATCCCCTATTACCTGCCCTTGTTTCAATCTTCTTTTTACAATAAGTTTCCTGTTCACATTCTCCATTGGTTGGTGAGTTCCCTTTACATTGACTTCTCTCTCTTTAGATAGTTCCTCTTTTCATTTTCAATGGAACCATTATTATTTTCAGAATTTCTTCTTCAGAATTTACTTCCCCTATAGAAATCATAGAATTTTAGAACTGCAAGGGATCTTAAAAATCATTTAGTCCAATATTTCACTCAATGCAAGAAGCCCCTCTACAAAGCCCATTATAGACCATCCAGATGCTGTCTCAAGTTTCTTTCAGTAACTGGGATCTCATTACCTAACTAAACAGCCAATTCCATTTTTTTTGAAGCAGCTCTAATTGTTTTGGTTGGTACTGAGCACAAGTCTTTCCCTGGTCCTGATTGTACCCTTTGGAACTACATCGAAAATCTAAATCCTTCTCCTACGTGATAGTCCTTCAACTGTTGAGAAAATGAGATTTAGAAATGAGGAAAAACCTTAGAGTTTTTCTGTTCCAAAAGCCTTAAATGAAGTTGAGAGGCAGGGAGGGGTGAGAGAAGTGAAGATAATTAGCATGTTCCTCCATTGTTTCCTCCCTAATTTATCAGACTAAAAGGAGATATTTGAATTAAATGTATGTGTGTGTATATACACACATATATGCATACATACGTCTACATAGATAGATATTGATATAGATACACACCCACATACATACATGATAGAGAATAGTAGAGATAGAGATAGCAGAGCATAGTGGAACAAGAACTGGCCTTGAAGCTAGGAAGACCTGAGTTCAAGTCTCACCTCTGATACATACAGTATTGAATAGCATGCTCTGACCAAGTCTTAACTCCTTAGAATTCTAAGTAAATCTCTGTAAGACTATAGGTTCTGAGAAGATGCCAATCTGTACTGTTAAAAGAAATTTTCTCTCTATACCAAAGAAATCACAGTTTCAGTCCTTATTCCTCTTAGCCCCTATGTGATATCTAATAAAATTGGTGAAAATCTAATATGTCATTTTTCCATGCCCCATGATAGGTAGGCAGAGGATTAGGTAAGGAGCCATTTCTTCCTGGTCAGATTCAATGGTTTTTTTCTCAGTTTCCATGTTTCATGACCTCTCTGCTCCATGTGCCACTAGTCATCAATTTCTCCTCTTCAAAACTTATGACAACCACTATTTTGTACGGTAGGGTACTGAGCTATATTCCTTTTCTTATGAACCTGATCATTGATTCCTTTTGGCTCTTTGTCTTCTCCTAATTTCATACCACTGGATGCTACCTAGCCTTTCCCTAAACCCTTTAAAATACTTTTTCCTCAAATCAAAGTGCACATCCAACAATGATGGATTTTCTTCTCCTTTTGTAACATTTTAAGTACAATCTCTTGCCCCTAAGTTTCCTAGCATTTCTACTTCAGTGGCTTCTCCTTTGTTGGTCAGAACCAGGGTCAGGATGGTAGTTTTCCTTCTTGTTTCCTCTGCCTGATGAGGAATGAAATTATCATTAAGACAAGCCAAGAATGTATCAGCTTTTCTGCTTTTGGCAAAGAAAGAGAGAGCTCTAGCAAATCTATGGATAGTTGGAGTCCCCATCGATATTTGGCCAAGTTTGTGAACTTTTCTCCAAACCTTTCATCTAATTCTTCTTTCCAGATGGTCTGCACTGTTGTCCCATGACAACATTGCTTCTATTTCTCCTTCCACTGATCCTCATCCAAATATTCTCCACCCGGCTTCCCCACCTCCAGTTCTTTACATGAGTATATGCTCTTAATATATGATATTATTCTCTCTCTCTCTCTCTCTCTCTCTCTCACACACACACACACACACACACACACACACACTCACTCACACACACACATACACACACACACAGTGACCATTTTATCCAGTCTATTTCCATGGAACAAGGAATATCCTTCCAGAACCTAGTTGCAATCATGAGTCTTATTCCACCAAGTTTCAAAGATGCCTATTAAATAAAATTAGCTTCTTTGTTAAGATCTCTAATTCACCTGCTTATTGAGGAGGCAATGCATAGTGGAGAGAGAACTGTATCTGAAGTCAAAGGACCTGGGTTCCAAGAAGACCAAACTTAGAGCCTGTATGGCTTGGGGCAGGTCACATAAGCCCTCAGGGCTTTCAAGTCATTCATCTGCAAAATGCACAAGAAGCTGCTTCCTCCTGAGACACTCCAGCTACTCTACCCTCTTTTTGGAAGGGCCTTATACCACCTACTTCACTCTAAGCATTCAATGGCTCTTCTTTTCTTCCTTCTCTGCATTGTATTCTTCCATCCACCAGAATGTTGATGGGGTTAAGATTACTTTTCTGGATTTCTGGTTCTGGGAGCCAAGATGGCAGAGTGATCAACAATTGCTATCTCCCTCCCTTTGTTGACCTTGATGAGGCCAGAGAATATCTCCCCGGGAAAAACCTTAGAACAGTGGGAACAGCAGATGGGGTAAACAGACTCTCAGCCCAGAAGGCTAGAAAGATTGCTTAGGAGGGTTCTCTTGCTGTAGCTGAAAGTGACTAATGCAGGATCAGAGCTGTCCCAGACAGCCCCACCTCAACAAACTAGGAGAAGATCGTGAACCCCAGGGGGGTGAAGCCAGCAACTGCCAATACCAGGACCCCAGGCATGCCTCTGCACCCCAGTGGAATCAATAAGACACTAGCACAGACAGTTGAGCCTGGTATGCTATAGCTCAGCAGAGGATCCTCCTATGACCAGATCACCTCTCCCCAACACTTAACAAGCTAGCTCCAGGGCTAATCCAGGGAAACCCAAAAAGACCTCACCTGGCCTCTGCTTTCCAACACCAACCAGCTTAGCACCAGGTAAACTGCAGCACTTTAGCTTCTAGATGAAAGAACTAGAGGCCACAACACATGCAGAGCCTCAGGTTTTAGGCACAAGAACTGTGGGACAGAGCCCCCTGTGCCCCAGATACAGAGATCTACTTTAAAAGCCAGGAAAAGGGTGATTATCATGAGTAAGAAACAAAGCACAAAAGAAAAGATCATAGAATCTTTCTATGGGGACAAGGTCCAAAACATAAATACCAAAGAGGTCAGCGTTGAGACTGTACTCCCATCTGAAACTTCAGAAGGGAACATGAGTTGGTCTGAAGCACAAAGAGACTTCTTGGGAGAGATCTAGAAGAATTTTAAAACCCAAATTAGAGAAATAGAAGAAAAACTGGCCAATGACTTTTAAAATATGAAAAAGAATTCACAGAAGATAAGAGCTCCTTAAAAAGGAAAATTGGACAAATTGAAAAGGAAGTACAAAATCTAACTGGTGAAAATAACTCCTTAAAAGGAACAACTGGACAGATGGAAAAGGAGATGCAAAAGTTAACTGAAGAAAACAATTTGATAAAAAATAGAATCAGGCAAGTAGAAGCTAATGAATCTGTGAGACATCAAGAATCAGTCAAACAGAATCTAAAGAATGAAAAAAAAGAAGAAAATGTAAAATATCTAATTGGAAAAACAACTGACCTGGAAAATAGATCCAGGAGAGAAAAATCTAAGGATTATTGGTCTACCAGGAAACCATAATGAAATATAGAGCCTGGACAATATTACCCAATAAATCATCAAGAAAAATTGCTCAGAAATCCTAGACCCAGAGAGCAAAATAGTCATCAAAAGAATCCACTGCTCACCTGCTGAAAGGGTCCCCAAACTAAAAATACCAAGGAATATTGTTGCCAAATTCCAGAACTATCAAATAAAGGAGAAAATACTACAGGCAGGAAGAAAGAAATAATTAAAATATCAAGGAGCTACAGTCAGGATCACACAGGACCTTGCAGCTTCTACATTAAAAGATTAAAGGAATTGGAATATGATATTCCATAAGGCAAAGGATCTGGGGCTACAACCAAGGATTAATTACCCAACAAAGTTGAGCATAATATTTCAGGCAAGGAGACGGACATTCAATGATATAAGGGATTTCCAGACCTTCCTGATGAAAAGATCAGAACTGAATAGAAAATTTGATCTTCAAACGCAGCTCTCAAGAGAAGCATAAAAAGGTAAATGGGGGAAAAAAAACTTGTTAAACAATATGGGCAAACTGTTTATATCCCTATAAGGGAAGATGATACTTGTTAATCTTGAGAATTGTATATTTATTATGAAATTTAAAAGGGATATACACAGATAGAGGGAGTGGGTATAAATTAAATGATTTAATGATAACAAATGTGATTTAAGGGTGTGAAGGGATGGAGGCAGAAAAAAACAAATTCCATCACAGGAAGAGGCACAAAAATATATTACAGCAGAGGGAAAGAGAGGAGGGAAATGAGCATTGTTTGAGAGGTACTCTCATATGATTGGATTCAAGGAAGGTACAACAAACTCAGTTAAGTATAGAAATACAATTAGCTCTATAGGCAGTAGGAGGGGAAGGGAGAAAGAAAAGGGAGGGGAGGCTACAAGGGAGGGAAGAAGTAGTATGAGAAAAGGAGATTAAAAGAGAGGGGGGCTGAAAGAATGGAGGAAAGACTGAGGGAGGCAATGGTCAAAGATTAAAACTCTATTGTGGAGGAGAAGGGAGAAGGGAAAACTAAAAGCATAAACAAGGGAAAAGGGAATGGAGGGAAAGACACAGAGAGTAATCATAACTGTGGATGTGAATGAGATGAACTCTCCCACAAAACAGAGACTTATCAGCAGAATGGATTAAAAGTCATAATCCAACAATATGTTGTTTACAAGAAACACATTTGAAATGAGGAGATACACAAAGGGTAAAGGTGAAAGATTGGAGCAGAATATGTTGTGCTTTAGCTGATGTAAAAAAAGCAGGGGTAGCAATCCTAATCTCAAACAAAGCAAAAGCAGAAATAGATCTAATCAAAAGAGACAAGGAAGGAAACTATATCCTGCTAAAAGGCACTGTAGACAACAAAGCAATTTCATTGCTAAACATATATGCTCCAAGTGGTTTAGCATTCAAATTTCTTAGAGGAGAAGTTAAGGGGGTTACAGGAAGAAATAGAGAGCAAAACTATACTAGAGGAGGACAACAACCTCCCCCTTCTGAACTTGACAAATCTAACCTCAAAATAAACAAGAAAGAAGTTAAGGAGGTGAATAGAACTCTGGATAAGGTAGATATGATAGCTCTCTGGAGAAAACTGAATGGGGATAGAAAGGAATATTTTTTTTTCAGCAGTACATAGCACATATACAAAAACTGACGATGTACTAGGCTGCAAAAACCTCACAATCCAGGGCAGAAAGGCAGAGATAGTCAATGCATCCTTCTCAGATCATAATGCAGTAAAACTTATATGTAATCAAAGGCCATGGAAACATAAACCAAAAACTAATTGGAAACTAAACAATCTAATCCCAAAGAATGAGTGGGTTAAACAACAAATTGTAGAAACAATCAACAACTTCATTCATGAGAATGACAATAATGAGACAACCCAACAGATTTTATGGGATACTGCAAAAACAGTTCTTAGGGGAAGTTTTATATCTTTGAGTGCCTACATGAATAAAATAGGGAAAAGAGGAGATCAATGACTTGGGCATGCAACTGAAAAAGCTTGAAAAAGAACAAATTGAAAAATCCGCAAGTAAATACCAAATTAGAAATACTGAAAACCAAAGAAGAAAGTAATAAAATTGAAATTAAGAAAACTATTGAACTAATAAATAAAACTAGGAGTTGGTTTTATGAAAAAAACAATAAAATTGACAAACCCACACAAATATTCTGCATTTCTATATATTACTAGCAAAGCCCAACAATAAGAGATAGAAAGAGAACTCCTTTTTAAAGCTATGGTAGACACTATAAAATATTTGGGAGTCTACCTGTCAAAACAAACTCAGGGACTACATGAACACAATTACAAAACACTTTTTGCACAAATAAAGTCCGATCTAAGTGAGTGGAAAAACATCAGTTGTTTGTGGGTGGGCTGAGGCAATATAATAAAAATGGCAATTCTACCTAAATTAATTTACTTATTCAGTGCCATACCAATCAAACTATCAAATAATTATTTTGTAGAGCTAGAAAAAATAATATCAAAATTCATCTGGAAGAATAAAGGGTCCAGAATATCAAGGGAACTAATGAAAAGAAATGCTAGGGAAGGTGGCCTAGCTTTACCAGATCTCAAATTGTATTATAAAGCAGCAGTTATCAAAACCACTTGGCACTGGCTAAGAAATAGAAGGGTAGAATATTGGAATAGGTCAAATACCCAAGACATAATAGTCAACGAATACAGCAATCTACTGTTTGATAAACCCAAGGACCCCAGCGATAAGAACTCACTGTTTGACAAAAATTGCTGGGAAAACTGGGTAGCAGTGTGGCAGAAACTAGGCATAGACCAATGCCTGACATCATACACAAGAATGAAGTCCAAATGGGTACATGATCTAGATATAAAGATTGATAGTATAAACAAATTAGTGGAGCAAGGAATAGTGTATTTATCAGATTTATTGAGAAGGGAAGAATTTTTGACTAAACAAGAGATAGATTATGAAGTGCAAAATGGATAATTTTGATTACAGTAAATTGAAAAGGTTTTGCACAAACACAATGCAACCAAGATTAGGAAGGAAACAGAAAACTGGGAAAGAATTTTTGCAACTAGTGCCTGTGAAAAAGGCCTCATTTCTAAAATTTATAAAGAATTGAGTCAAATGTGCAAGAATGCAAGTCTTTCCCCAGTTGATAAATGGTCAAAGGATATGAACAGGCAGTTTTCAGAGGAAGAAATCAAAGCTATGTATAGTCATATGAAAAAGTGCTCTAAATCACTATTGATTAGAGAGATGCAAATCAAAACAGCTCTGAGGTACCACATCACACCTATCATATGGCTAACATGACAAAAGAGGATGATGATAAATGCTGGAGAAGATGTGGGAGAGTTAGAACACTAATTCATTGTTGATGGAGCTGTGAGCTGATCCAACCATTCTGGAGAACAATTTAGAACTATGCCCAAAGGGCTACAAAAATGTGCATACCCTTTGACCCAGCAATACCTCTTCTAGGACTGTATCCCCAAGAGATCATAAAAATGGGAATTTTTATGTACACATATGTACAAATGTATTTACAGCAGCACTCTTTGTGGTGGCCAAAAACTAGAAATCAAGGGGATGCCCATCAACTGGAGAATGGCTGAATAAATTGTGGTATATGAATATAATGGAATACTATTGTGCTATAAGAAATGATGAACAGGAAGACTTCAGAGAGGTCTGGAAAGACTTATATGAACCTTTGCTGAGTGAAAGGAGCAGAACCAGGAGAACTTTATACACAGCAACAACGACAGTGTGCAAGGATTTTTTTGGTAGACTTAAAACTTCATTGCAACGCAAGGACTTAAAAAATTCCCAATGGTCTCTTAAGGCAAAATGCCTTCCACATCCAGAGAAAGAACTATGGAATTCAATCTCATAATGGAGTAGATCATTTTCTTTTGTATTACGTTTTGGTTTGTTTTATGATTTCTCCCATTCATTTTAATTCTTCTATGCAACATGACTAAGGTGAAAATGTATTTAATAAGAATTTTTGTGTAGAACCTATATAAAATTGTATTGTATGCCATCTCAAAGAGGGAGGAGGAAGGGAGAGGGGAGTGGGGGGAGGGAGGGGGATAAAAAAAATCTAAGTTATATGGAAGTGATTGTAGAACACTGAAAACAAATAATGTAATAAAGATAAAAAAATGAACACTTTCTGCCTCCTTAAATTCTTTCTTCTTTGTTTTATCCTTAAGACACTATGAGTCTGTGTTTTTGCAACTAGACTGTTTCAAAACCATCTGTAAATATTAGCTTAAATGCTTGGTGCCCTAAATTTCATTACTCTCCAATCCACAGGGTAATTGTAAGGCTCAAATGAGATAAAGAACGCAAAGTGTTGTGGAAACCTTAAGGCACTGTGTAAACATCAGGTGCTATCATCATTCATGTTATTAGCTTTATCATTATTATCATACTGGAGTAAATAAGGGCTCCACAGTCTTGACTGTTTTAAGATGGGACATGAAGGAAGAATAAATTAATGAATTAATAAAAAAGCACTGATGAAATTTTTACTATATATCAAGCATTCAGTTAAACACAGGTGACACAAAAATAAAACCAAAGATAATCCCTTCCCTCAAGGAATAGACATTCTAATGAGGGAAGACTCCTGATACATACAAGGGGCAGCTAGGTGGCGCCATAGTGGATAGAGTGCTGGACCTGGAGTCAGGAAGACTTATCTTTCTGAGTTCAAATATGCCCTCAGACACTAACTAGCTATGTGGCCCTGGGCAAGTCACTTAACCCTGTTTGTCTCAGTTTCCCCACCTGTAAAATGAATTGGAGAAGGAAATGGCAAACCATTCCAATATCTTCGCTAAAAGAAATTCCAAATAGTGTCACAAAGGGTTAGACATGACTGAAACTGCAGCTATGAGGATCAGGTAGCCCAGGAGGGAAGTTTTGGTTTAGAAAGTTACCTGTATGGTAAGTGGAGCCATAGGAAAGTATATTGGCATACCCTTTTCAGAAGGAATGACGGAATTGATTGGATTATATTTCCAGAACAGGAAATGGAGGAGGGGGAGAGAAGATGACAGATAGTCAGAAGTCAAGGTGACTGGTGAGGAGATGGTTAAACTGAAGCACAGCGAGAGTCATAGTTAGATGTAGCAGGCAACCAAGACAATGATCAGTCAGGATGATTGGACTCAAAGTTGGGAGTTCTGGGGATGAAAGGGTTATGTTCTCTTAAGCTTGGTTTCTGGCCTGGGTAGCAAGGAAATGGGTAAGGAGAGGGCTTGGGACAAAAGGAGGTGCAGCTAAATTGAAGGATGACTCACAAGTCCTCCTTAAAAAGGAAAATAACTTGGCAGTATTGTTTATAAGCATCAATTGTTTATAAGCATCCAAAGGCAGCAAAAACTCATCATCTCATGGGTCACATGACCATTCCATATTGTAATGCTGAGCACAAATATTTATAAATATTATATGATGAAAGTAATTCCAGCTCATGAGCCAACATCTGTTGTAGAGAATAAAGAAGCAGAGAAATACTACAAAGAATATGATAAAACTTGCCAAAACTCTGCTCCTGTTCATTCGCCCTCCAAATCCAACTGCCAGTGAACATGTCTGGGAGGAGCCAAGCCAGTTGGTCTCCCTCAGACTCTGCAATCCCAACCACACTTCAGTCATTTTCTGCCCTGCTACTGTTGCTGCTCTAAACAAGACCACCAGAAACCTTCTGTATCCTCCTCCATCACCAACTTTCCATCTCTTATCCTGAGAACTGTAATCAAAATAACATAACCAATGCCTCTGGAGAGAACATATCAATGGATCGCTCTGATACTCCACTTGCTATCTTCATGACTTCCCAGACCATAACTCTCCTTCATGGTCATTACTCCTCTATAAGTGTTGTCTTCCCCTCTTAGACTTTAAGCTCCTTGTGGGCAGGAACTATCTCATTTTTCTTTGTATCCCCAGCACTTTGCAGAGTACTTAGCGCATGAAAAATGTTTTTTGTTCATTCAAATTTGGCCAACATATTCTTTATTATTTAGTGACTTTGATGGAAAAGTGCATATAGAAAAGAAAAGTAAAAATATGTTGGGAAAATATGACTTAGGAAAAAGAAGTAAAACTACAGACCACCGCAAGGTCAATAGAGAGACCGATAGTTCAGAGTTGAAAGTAGATGTAGAATTGTACGGTCTAATACTTTAAAGGGGAAGCAAGCCTAAGAAGGTTTTGAAGATCTCAAAAATGAAATTTTGAGGACAAGAAAAAATTATTCTGATGAGAAGGAAAAGAGGAGCTGCCTAATAAGACCAATGTGAACACATAAGGAAATAATCAGCAAATGCCAACTTTAAAAAGACAAGTATTCAGAAAATGGAAGCATGGGCAAGTAACTGAGAACAAATACCAGAAAGGAGCATTGTGAGGATTATATCATAAAAGGGATAAAATTGCTGCTTTGGGAGGCAATAATTATGAGAAAGGAAAACTCTTTTTTTGCTTATTTTTCTTCCAAGGGGCATAAAGTTTGAACTAGGAGAAATAGAGCAAAACTGATAAGCAATAAAACTCTAGATATGTGAAGAGATAGTCATAATACATATACCTAACTGACCTCCTGGAGTTCAAGTCACCAGGCCTAGATGAGAGACATATTACCATACCTTGATTTGTTATTTTTGCTTTTCACTTGGGTCCAACTTTTCATGACCCCATTTAGGGTTTTCTTGTCAAAGATGTTGGAGTGGTTGCCATTTCCTTTTCCAGTTCAAGATCTGATAAAAGAGATTAATGAGCTGTTACCAGTGACCTTTGAAAGATCTTAGAGAATAAGGATAGCCTGTAACTGGAAGACAAATGTACTAATTTTTTTTAAAAGGGGAAGAATCCAGAATCTACAAATAATAGTACGTTGTGTTCAAAGAATTCTCTTGAGTTTTTCTTACAGTACTGTAGCTCTAAATTCGCATTAGCTATGCCTGGAATGCCCACCTACCTCATCTCCACTGCCTGACTTCTCTGGCTTCCCTCAAGTCTCAGCTAAAATTCTGTTTTCTGGGGCACCTACGTGACCATGGTGGACAGGGCACCTGCCCCAGAGCCAGGAGGATCTGAGTTCAAATCTGGTCTCAGACACTTGGCACTTAATAACTGTGTGACCCAGGACAAGTCACTTAACCGCAATTGCTTAATAAAACAAAACACAAAAAACCCTCCAAGAACCCAAGTTCTATCTTCTAAAGGAAGCCTTTCCAAATCCCCCTTAATATTTGTGCCTTCCTCCTGAGACTACAACCAATTTCTCCTGTATATGTCTTATAGAGCTAGCTACGGGGCTCACTGGAGAGAGGACTAGGTCTGGAATCAGGAAGACCTGAGTTCAAATGTGACCTTAGACACCTACTATTGTGTGACCCTGGGCAAGTCACTTAACCCTGTTCGCCTTAGGTTCCTCATCTGTAATATGGAGATAATAACATCTCCTGCCTTGCAGGGTTGTTGTAAGCATCAAATGAAATGATAACTGTAAAGCTCTTAGCATAGTACCTGGAACATGGTGATAGATAAATGTTACCTATTATTGTTACTGCTATCTGCCTGTCATCTTCCCCCATTAGACTGCGAACTTCTGGACAGGAAGAACTATTTTTACCTTTCTTTTTATCCCTACCACTTAGCACAGGGACTTGACACACAGTAGGTGCTTAATGAATGTTAGCTGACCGTGGCTATGGCCATGGCTACAACCCATGACTATGACTATAGTGTTGAAACAAAATTCTTCATTAGAGCTTCACCCTAAAGAAACTGGATAGTCTCAGGAAAGATATAATAAAAGGAGTTTATTATTGTAATTAAGGCATATGCATTGCACAGGCCTATCATCAAACTCATGTCAGGTTTGACCTTTTAAAGACAAACTTTCAGAGAAAAAGCCACTAATTCCAATAGGTTAAAATGGAAAAAGGGATGAGTTAGTATGATATCCATGGTGAGTTTACAATTCAGGCAGGTCATTAATTACTAAGGTGGATCAAGGCATATGTGTCTATCACCTTCAGCCTGGAATGAAGGGCAGCTTCCCTACAAGGGGGGATGTCATGTTTATCTGTGCAGCCTGTTGTCATGCATCCAAGCTGAGGGATGAAAGGGTTATCATATTTGCCTCTGCAACCCCATCACCTATATCTCTAAAGAGAATGGAAATTATGAGTACACTCAGATTTAGGTGGTGGTAGTAGAAGAATTCTTCAACAATGATCTTCTGAGTTACTATTGCCAAAACCAGTCATGGCCAGGTGGTCAGCCCTCTCCTGATAAAACCTACCCATTCTTGCTTAGACTGGTGCTTAATTAAATTAATCAATCAGCAGCATTTATTATATGCCTACAATGTATCCAGCACTATACTAGATGCTAAGGATACAAAAACAAAATAAGTAGTTCTTGCCTTCAAGGTCACCTTCTAGGCTGGGGGTTCTTAACATGGAACTCATGAACTTTATTGTATTTCACCCTAATTGGTTTCCTTTGCAATCTGATGCATCTTATTTTATGCATTTAAAAACATTATTCTGAATAAGAGTTCACAGATTTCACCAGACTGGGTATGAAAGGAGTCCAGGAAATATCTTAATAGACTTGCCCTCCATTGGCATTGCATTTAAAGATTCTGTCCCAGGAAAGCATCAAAGGAGGTCTTCTTTGGAGGTCATTACTGTAAAGTCCTGTACAAACATGAGTTACTGTTATTATCGCTAGTAGATCAGCAGCCCACCAAAGGCTCTTTAATCTGGAGAAAATATATGCCTTATATTTGCATCTTGTCTCCCCATTGGAGCATGAGCTTCTTGATCGTAGGGTCTATTTTTGCCTTTCTTTGTGCCAGTGAGACCCCCTCCACTCCAATCTTTGGACAGTAAGTTCCCATTTTCCATTTAGAAAACCTGGTTATCCTACATAGCTCTACTTTGGACTGCAGAAACTGCAGGAAAAAATGAGATGAAAATTATACTAAATACTCTGAACAAGTTGTCATATATATATGAGACTGAGACTGCTCAGACCATAAATTCCAAATGAAGTCTACAAAATTCCCAGGAATGTGCTGGCTTTGTCCAGAGAAGTCCCCGGGGTACTTCAGATCAGGGTCACTGACAAAGACCTGAGTTTTGGAAGGTTCTGAGTTTCTTCAGTTAATGGCAGCTGACCAGTGACCCAAACAAGGAGCTGCAAGGGAGAGAAGATTAAAGGACATACATGTGTGTATATACATTCAGAGAGATGGTAAGAGACACATACATAATGAAGAAACCTTCATGAACCACCAAAGAATATTGTTCCTCATCCTTTCTCTTACACACACACACACACACACACACACACACACACACAGCATGTTTTATAACATCCTCTCCTCTTAATGGTCCCTGTAACTTAATTTCACTGGAATATGAAAATTGTGATTCATCTTGTCCCAAACAGTAACCAGGGAGGGTCTTGGTCAGAGGCATCTTTACCACCAAGTTCTTGACTTTTCCAGCCAATTTTACTAAAATGTTTACAAACTGCTTTCCTCCCCAAAGCCATGTGTGATAAATAACACAATTATCTTTATTCCCATTTCACAGATGATCAAACAGATGTTCAGAGAGGCTAAAGAACTTAATCATGAAGGTACAGTTATAAGTATCACAGTTGGGACTGAAACCTAGGTCTCCTGAATTTAAACCCAGTATTCTTTCCACCACACCCCACTGCTTCTATAAGAAATAATGTAAACCCCTTGAAGACAGGACTATTTTGTTTTTGACAAGAACCTAGCATGGTGCCTTACACAGCATAACTACAGAAAAAAAAGCTTATTGAACATGAAAAATGGGGTGATATAGAAAAGAATGTCAGACAGATATGACTTCAAACTCTGTCTCAGACACTTTAAAAAATGATTTTACATGCATTTATAGTGCATTCCTTCCCATCTCTGTTGAACAAAAAAATAAACAAATAATGAAACTCTTATAAGCACTTGAAATCCAACCAAACAAATTCTGATGTTAGCTACACCAGAAAAGAAGTATTTCTGTATTATTAGCTCATTATCTCCAGCTGAACCTTACTATCTAAATGACCTCAGGCAATTCAGTTAATGTCTTTGTGCCTCTGTTTCCCCATCTGTAAAATGAGGAGTGCAACTTGATGGCCTCCTCAGCTCCCTTCTAACTCCAAATCCATGCTCTTTACCCCACCCCCCCATCACAACTATCTACCAGATGGGGAAAGGTAGAGAAACCTAGCTCCAAATGGAAGAAGTTAGGGAGTTATTAAAATATTTCTTAAATTATTAGTATTATCATTTTTATCAGGGAGGGAAATGAAAATTTGATACAGAACAGCCTGACATGTAAAGAAAAAGCTGTTGTTCCTGGGAGCATTTTGTGTGGGAGTGTCATTGGCTGCCTCCTATCCCAGGAAAATAAAACGCAACAATATTGGGTTGGTGCCCATGGGAACTCAACTTCCCTCTCCAAAAGCAAGTCTTCAGCCCCTCATTTTTCAAATAGGAAAAGTCTTTGTGAACATCTGCCTGATAAACAGCCCTTGCCTTCTAAATCCACTCCCAAACTCACGGTGATTACTCATTAGTTAAAGCCAGCACATTTGGGGGGCCACCGCCAATGATCTAAAAAAACAAAGAATGCTGTTTGTTGCAGTGAAATGAGGACTTGTCAGCTGTGACCTAACTGCTGGGATCCACATCTTTGCCCAAGAAATCTGGATATCATTAGAAGAGATTTAGACAGATGTTGCTATTTACAATTTCCTGTAGAAATTAAGTGAGATCAAGATGGATCTTATTTAGGGGAAGGGAACATAGGGGAGGACTTAAGTAAAAAGGATAGATATAGAGATAGAGATAGAGATACATATCCATATCTATATCTCTATCTCTACACCTAGAGATAGAGATATAGATATATCGGCAAAGATAGAGTTATTACATTAAGATATATTTATTTCTTACTTGAATTTATATGCAAAGCAAAGTTAACCTCTTAAGAAGCACTTACCTCAAGATGGTCTTGGCTTGAGGTATCTTGCCTGTCATTTGGCAAAAAAAGCCTTGCCTGCTTCTTAGACCCTAAATAAGAATAACTCACTTTTATGGATATTTCACATTCTCCTTTGATCTCCACACCAAACCTGCTAGGAAGATAGCACAAATATTGTTATTTCCATTTGGCTGATAAGAAAACTGAATACTGTAGATCACTTAAAACTTGAAAAGACCTTAGAGACTCTAGGGCAAAGATTCTTTTTTAATTTTTTTTCAACTGACAAAAATTCACCTTTTCCCCCTCCCACCTCACCTCCATCACACCTTCACCCTCCACCCCCAATAAGAAAGAAAGAAAGGCAGAACCTTTGTAATAACTATCATAAGCAAGCAAAAAAAATGTTTGCAATGTCCATGTCCAAAAAAGACATTTTTCACCTGTCCTCTGACTTCCTTACTTCTCTGTCAGGAGCTGGGTAACGTTGCATCACAAGTCTCAAGGAATCACGTCTGGACACTGACGGATGCTAGTTCTTAGCTTTCAAAGTTGTCTTTATAATAATGTTTTGTATGAATGGTTCTGCTCACTTCACTCTACATCAGATCATACAAATCTTCCAGGATTTCTATGAAACCATTCCCATTGCCATTTCTTATGGCATAATAGTAGACCATGACATTTGTATACCATCAATCCCCAACTGATGGGCACTGCCTTAGTTTCTAGTTCTTTGAATGGTGGGGGGTTCTTTACCATTTTTTTGTTGTGGACTCCTTTGGCAGTTTGGTTAATAAATTAATAATAACAAAATACAAAATATAAATAAATGAAATACAATAATATAAATACAATTATAAATCATAAAATAACAATAATAAAAGCACCTCCTAATGCTTTATTTTGTTTTTCCAAACTCATCATTAAAGGAAATGCTGAATTTCAATTACATGTTACTGAAAACAAAGATATAATTTTTTCCCCAATCTATTCTTAGAGTCAGACTCCAGGTTAAGAATCCTGAATTTTGTATAAACCACATCCCCCTGCCAACCACTCCCCCCATACACATACACACACACACACACACACACACACAATATCTCTCTCTCCCTCCTTCCCTCCCACTTATTACACAAATGAATCAAAGGACATAGATATAAAGCTAGAAGGAACTACAGGGGTCTAGTCTAATCATTTTCCAGTTGACAAAACTGAGACCCAAAGACACTAAGTGATTTGCTCAAGGTCACACAGGTGGTAAGCACCACAGTCAGGATCTGAACCTAGGTCCTCTGACTCCTAGAGTCCAATACTCTTTTCACCACCCTGCACTGCTCTCATATAATTCAAAAGTTAACTTCTGTGAATCTGTTTCATCTTCTACAAAACTAGGATTTCTAATAGACATTTTTCTGAGTCCCACAGATATCATTCCGATTCAATGATTACAGAATGGGTAAATTGAGAAAAGATTTTATATGTGATTGTTGGGTTAAACTTTTGATCTGTTGACCTGTGACTGAGAATAAGAGAAGCAACTTCAGGGAAACAGAGGATCTCTGGTGGGGAATGAGGATCACAACGTAACTCACTTGTATTGGAGTCAGGATAACATGCCCCCAAATGGAATGAACACAAGCCACCCTCTGATGGCATCTCCACATGAAACAAACCAGCAGGAGTCCGTGAGGCTGAAAACATGTGAATTACCTCACTCCACAGCTGTCCCAACACTAGAAATGGCTCGAATCTTCTCAGATTTTAAAATTCTTGTCCTTGGATGGGCTTTCACGTATAGCCAGTATCCTAGCTGTACTAGCAGCCAGCTCTTATTTTCTTATCCCCTCCAGATGGAAAACACTAGGTTTTTCTATATTGAATTTCCTCTTGAAAAATCCACCTTACTGCTCTTCAGCTATCTGGGGATAAGGTTGGGGTTAGGGGATTCAGACTTACAGAGTAAGCACCCAAATCACTTGCCAGATGCGGTCTTCTAGGTTTAAAAGGCTCTGCCTTTTTCAGTCAAGTCACTTTCTAGACCCTGAACCCATTGTGTTTGGATATCACACAGAAACAAAGATGTTGATTGACTCAGGACTTTCCAAACTCATTCACTGGGGATTCATGATCACCCAGCCTTCAATTATTTCTTCACTATGCTCCCAAACCCAGATCTGTCCTCTATTCCATTGGTGTCCAACTCAAGTAAAGACAGATCCCTGTAGACACATAATAATTGCAAAAACCCCAAATTAACACAATGGTTTTTTTTAAAATTTATTTCATTAAAATTTGCCAATTAATATTTTAATCTGGTTAGGGTTGTTTTGCCTGAGGTTGCAAGCAAGCCCCATGGGTCAGGAGTTCCACACCTCTCCTCTAGGCCCCTAGTCCACCTATTTCTCTGGCTAAGCTGAAACCTATTTTACTGGGCAAATCTGCAGGAACCCAAGGCTCCTCAAATATATCCTTTTATTCCTTGTTCATCCTAATTATTTCTACCCGGACTTCATTTCCCCTGCACCAAATTACTCAGAAATGTTGAAATTTATTAATGTGGGCTACTATCAATTCCTCCCTCCCCTTCATATTCCCAATACTAGGTGCTATGTCAGGCTTCTACTATGGATACTTGGAAGCTGCTAAAAACTCACCCTTGAGGAAACTAGAACCCCACCAATGCTTTTCCATCTTGTACCAGGAAGCTCCTCAAAGCTCTTCTCGGTCTACTATTAGGAAAGTCTCCCACACCTGATCCTAATGAAATTCAGTGTTACATGGCTTTTTTTCTTAATAATTACACCTGGCATTTTGTCAAGACTACATATAGCCATTGGTTATTTTTTTTAAATTCTGACTTTTAGCAAAATATCCATTCATCATCTTTTTGAAGCCTGGCAATATCCTTGTGAGATAGGTGTTCCAGGTATCATTAGCCTCATTTTATAAATAAGAAAACTAAGATTGTGTGGCTTACCCAAGGTCACACACCTGGGAAACAACCAAGGAGGCTAGGTGGTAAATGTTAATTTACTGAGGCCAAGAAAAGTCTGGTTTTCTTCTAAATCCCTTAATGGGGGGGGGGGACACCAGGAAGAGGGGGAAGATGGGGAGGGCAGGAAGGGGGGGGTTGCAGTATCATGGCATAGTAGGTGTAAGTACATGATGAGACTGCAAGCTACTTTTAGCTCTAGTGGGCCCACAACAGCAATAGGAACAGCCCCCTTTCCCTATCACCCAAAGAAATCTTCATGGTAATTCAGTCAAAACCCTCTAGTTTTCTAAGTAAATAAACTGAGGACCAAAGATGTGAACCCACACGCCAGAGGGAGGAGGGAACAGATCCAATCCTTGAATCTAAGCTCTCTGATTCTGAATCTATGGTTAGTTTTGTCCCCGCATTCTATCACATAATCACACCTATTCTTGAGACTGTAAACAGCCTCTACCAGCCCACCATGGGCACAGAAGTTGGAGGAATCCTGTTCAACTGCTAAACGTAGACTTTATACACCTGTAGGATCATGGAGCAGTCTTATCAGAGGTGCAGCCTGGGCCATCTTCTACAAGCACCTGATCATCATAGATTTGCCTGTTTCATAAAAGCAAAAAAATCACTCCTGCCACAGGAGATGGTGCCTCAGGTAGCCCTGGAGCGTCTTATTTACGTCCAAGAAAGAAGGAAAATACAGAGACAAGACAGAGTACGCTGCCTCAATGCTGCGGGTTGACGTGCTGGGAAAAACACACAGATATGACCTTATGAAGGAAGCTTCTTGGAGAGACTGAAAAACATAGTACATCTTTCCTAAATCCAAGGAGCTTACATAGGTTGAATCTCAGATATATTCAAGGAAGCCAGCATAGACCTCAGAGGTTATTTGCAGTAGAGTGGAAGGAGTGAGCTTTAACCAGTAAGCAAGAGCTTAGGTTACATTTTTATTAACTTCTATATCTCCAAAATCAGCAATTGTTATGATTTATGATTCTGTTGATTGTCTAGACTTAACTGAATCGCTTCCACTTGAACCATCTTAGGAAGATTCTGAGGATCACCTGGCAGGATGAGGTACCAGACACTGAAGTCCTTGCTCG
This sequence comes from Notamacropus eugenii, assembly GCF_028372415.1. Lineage (NCBI taxonomy): Eukaryota > Metazoa > Chordata > Mammalia > Diprotodontia > Macropodidae > Notamacropus > Notamacropus eugenii. The sequence continues at coordinate 65,984,444 of NC_092872.1, forward strand.
AGCTGAACTGCCAAGCATTCAAACTATGCTTCAGAGAGAGCACAACTCCGATGGGCTGGCCACGTTGTTTGAATGCAAAATGTATGCTTGCCAAAAAGACTCTTATGGAGAACTTGCAAAAGGACACTCTCAAGGTCTCTCTCAAGAACTTTGGATTTGCCTGTGGAACATGGGAGACACTGGCACAGGACCGCTCAGCATGGCGTGCCCACATCAAAAAGGGTGCTGTGCTCTTTGAGCAAAGCAGAACTGAGACAGCACAAAGTAAACGCAGGATGTACACATTTGGGATATCCACCCCAAGTATTCACGCGGACTATCTGTGTCCAACCTGTGGTAGAGCATTCTGAGCTCATATTGATCTGATCAGCCACAGTCGGACACACTGAGATTTCACTTTACAATGGTGATGTCATTTTGGTCCTCTTCAAAGAGGAAGGACAACCACCACCAGATTTAAGAAACTGATAATAATGCAGATTAAGCTTAAAGGTGGCTATGCAGACATCCCCCCCATACCCTACCCCCAACCCTGTTGATAAACATTTGCTGCACACCCCTATACTGATCTACAAACAGTGCTTTAGCTCAGCAGAGAGTGCCGTAGAAGCTGCAGGGAATGAAGTCATCACCAGATTGGAGGCTAATAACAACTGTAACAGTGGTAGTAAAAAAAAAAAAACTTAAATGCAGATAGTACCTTAGGTTTGCAAAGTGCTTAAATCCATTTTCTCCTTCAAACCAGATCATTTCATTTTGTCCTTGTTGTCATTGTTCAGTCGCATCTGACTCTTCTGGACCCCATTTGGGGTTTTCTTGGCAGAGATACTGGAGTAGATTGTCATTTTCTTCTCCAGTTCATTTTATAGAAGAGGAAACTGAGGCAAACAGGGTTAAGTGACTTGCCCAGGGTCACACCGCTAGTAAGTGTCTGAGGCCAGATTTGAACTCAGGAAGATGAGTCTTCTTGACTCCAGGACCAGCATTCTATCCACTGCACCACCTAGTGCCCCTCGGAACCTGATCACACCCCTGGCCATATGACTTCTTTGAAACATACTACCAATCTCTTTGAGATATTAAATCATTTTCATACTTTATCCTACCTTTGCAATCTAGAGTTATGATAACTGACTCCCTTAGGTGTTAGGTTTGATTGGTTAGGTGTTAATGATTGTCTCCATGTCAATGTTTGATATTTATTGGGTCTTTCCGTGATGATATAAATTGACATATTTGTGCTAACCCAGTAGTGGCAGCTAGTATTTCTATAGCACTTTGAGATTTGCAAAGGGTTTTACATGGATTACCTAAAAACTCTGTGAGAGAGCTGTTATTACACAAGTTAGCTGCTCTAATTATCCTCATTTTACCAATAGGGAAACTGAGGCTGGACAAGGTTAAGTGACTCACCCAGGGTCACTCAGCTCCTAACCGTCAGAGGCAGGATGTGAAGTCAGATCTTCCTGCTCACTATCCACTTTGGACCTTAACTGTTTCTGACCAATAGTCCACAGCTTGATCAGAGACTTCAAGTTGGAGGGGTCCTTAAAGGTCATTAAGTTTAACTTCATTTTAAAAATAAGGAATGCACAGCAGAGAATAAAAGAAAACTTAGAAGAAAGCAAACACCAGCCCTGGAGTCAGAAGGACCAGATCAAATCTGACTTCAGACACTTGAGACTTACTAGCTGTGTGACCCTGGGGAAGTCACTTACCTCCAATTGTGAAGAAGATGAAGGAGGAAGAGGAGGAGAGAGTGTAGAAAAGCTGGATAGCTTTGAAAACAATGTGTAGTAATTATTACATAGTTTGAAAAAAAGTGAAAAAGTCAGAAATGGAAATTTATGGCTTTATACCGAATTCTCTCTTTACGTTCTGCACATGGACATTTTTTCCCCTTATTTTGTATTTAACTTTAAAATGAATTTAAAAATTTTAAAAAATAAAAATAAGGAAACTAAGACCAATTGAGATTGAATAAGATGCCCAAAGTCATACAGACCAAAAGTGGCACTGGCAAGATTTGATCCTATGGACTTTCACCCTCAGATTGTCCCAGTCAAGGGCTGTCTGTCCTGAATGGCAGCTAGACATTTTTAAGTTGATAGAATCTATCCTAGGTACTTGGATGAAGTTAGGTGGCATGGTGGATAGAGCACTAGAGCTGGAATCAGAAAGAACTGAGTTTAAAACTAGCCCCAGACTCTTACTAACTGTGTGACCCCAGGCTCAACTTCTTAACCATAACAATTTAACCTCTTTCTGCTTCAGTTTCCTCAGTTGTAAAGTGGAACTAATAATAGCACCTACCTCCCAGAATTATTGTGAAAATCAAATGAGATGATACTTGTAAAGTACTTAGCATGGTGGCTGCACATAGTAGGTGTTTAATAAATGCTTGTTTTATTTTCTATCTTCCATGACACTGTGTATCTTAGAGTCTTGTGTGGCAATGCAATATGGTCCCGTATGTATCTTTTACCCAGTAAAACAACAAAATTCATCTATTGTCAAGTGTAGGTGAGCCGCAGATACTTTGGCTCAGTCTAATCGTTGAAAACACACTGATCAGATTGAGACAATACAATCCACAAATATTCCGGTCTGCCAAAGGACAGCACAGTTTGTGACCACTTTAATTGTCAGAAAAATCAGAGAATTTCCTAGTTAAAAGGGACCTCAAAAACTGTCCTTTCCAACTTGTACCTCAATCGGCCAAAAGGCATCTATTAAGTACCTACTATTTTCCAGACACTATATATTAAGTGCTGAGGACAAAGCTAAAATAAAACAAGGAAGTCACATTCTATAGGAAAGACAAGCATATATTCTATTGTACAAAGACTAAAATGAAATAATTCCTTCCCCCAAAACCAGAAATTCCCTCTCAAACATTCTTAACAAATGGTCTGCCAATCTTTCTTTGACTTCCTAGAAATGAGAGAATCTGCTCTCTCCCAAGACAGAATATTTCATCTTGGAATAACTTTAATAGTTAAGAAGATTTTTCTTACTTTAAGCCAAAATCTACCCACTGTATCTACTTCTGTCCTCTGAGGTCAAGTAAAACAAGTCTATCCTTTTCCCCAAGTCTTGGGGAATCCTTTTTATTTTGTATATGTATTTATGTATGTAAGTATGTATGTGTATGTATGTATATACATGTATGTATGCATATGTGGATCTGTGTTCGTGTATATGTATAGAATATATTTACATATATACATACACACATATATATACATATATAAAATAATCCTTTTATTAAGAGAATTTGTTCTTTGAAGTTTGGATTCAGTCAAAGGGTCACACTTGAGGACCTAGAGGGCCACATGTAGCCTGGAGAATACAGGTTCCCCACCTGTGACCAAGACCATCTTTCAAATATAGGAGGGGGTGTAGAGCCAAGATAATAGAGTGAAAGCAAGGACTCACCTGAGCTCTCCCCCAAATCCTTCAAATACATCTAAAAAGTGAATCTAGACAAATTTTAGAGTGGCAGCATCCACAAAGAGTAAGAAAAGGGCAGATTTCCAGCCCAAGACAACCTGGAAGGTTGACAGGAAGGTTCTGTTGCACTGGACTGGGAGAAGAACGCAGTCTAGCAGGCAGGCTGCACCAGTGCAGACTCAACCATAGCAAAGCCAGAGCAGACCCCAGGGAACTGATAACTGGCAACAGTGGCAATTCCCAGACCTCTCAGCACAGAAGGGTGATCTGTCAGAACTGGGTGAGAGAGAAGTGCAGTCCTGCATAGGGCAGCGGCAGCTGCAACAACTACTCCTGGAGCTATCAGTCCACAGATTGAATGTTTGAAATTCACCTATTAAACTTCTGGGAGCCAAGATGACGGAGTAAGCAGTAAGTCACTCTCATAGACTTTGAAAAACCCAGAGAATGTTGCTGCAGGAAAACCCTGGAATAGTGGAGCCAGCAGAAAGACAGGGTACAGCAGTCTTTTAGCTCGGGAAGCTAGAGAGATTAACAGGGAAGTTCCCTCTTGCTGTGACTGAAGGGGACCAGTACAGGAATGGAGGCTACCTAGCAAGCCAGCAGCAAACCCCACCTCAGTGTCTTGGGGGAGATCCTGAGTCCCAGGGTGGAGAAGCAGGCAAACACCAACACCAGGCACACACCAGCCATCACTTCCAGTTCCAGCTCAGCACCAGGTAAACTGCCAGACCGCTCCAAAATCCAGCTACCAGCATCTGAAGCCCTAGCACAGAAAAGCAGTAACTAGGCCCCTAGCCCCAGCATAAAAAGTCTGCGATAGTGCCTCCCAGAAGCAGAGATTAAATTTAAGAGTCAGAAAAAAGGCAAATAATGTGAGCAAGAAGAATCAAAGAAAAATAATGACCATAGAGAAATATCCTGGTGACAGGGAAGATCAAAGCACAAATTCAGAAGTGGACAATATGGTCCATATGCCCACATCCAAAACCTCAAGAGGGAATATGAACTGGTCTCAAGCCCAAAAAGCCTTCTTGGAAGAGCTCCAGAAGAATTTTAAAAGTCAAATAAGAGAGGTAGAAGAAAAATTGGACAGTTCCTTTAAAAATACCATGGACAAAATGGAAAAAAAGTACACGGAAGGAAGCAACTCCTTAAAAAGTAGAATTGCTCAGAAAAATTAGATACAAAAGCTAACTGAAGAAAACCATTTGTTAAAAATCAAGTAAAGGAAGGGGAAACTATGGTAAATATAATCCTATTATTGAACCAAGTTCAGACTACTACACTTTCCCCATTGGCAACAGTCACCCCATGTCACTCTTGAATTGCTTGAACTGGTGGCCCAATGCTGCCAGTTGCTATCAACTTTGCTTGCTTTTCTGAAGTACGGTGCTGACAAAACTCATCCACAGCCAGCTTCACTGCTTTCCCTAACCATGGTGCTGACATAGCTTTTGAAATAACCCAGCATAACAGCTTTGCTCTGGATTGCCATGTCTCTTGTGCTTGGCAAGAAGGTTTTGTTTGATGGTTAAGATGGTTTCTGGGCTCTTCTAGCTTCCTTGTTGTGGTTGCTGTTTTGTAACTTTCAAACATTTTTAGGAAATGCGGATAGGTGATATCATTACTTTTTTCATTTTCTAATTATTTCTGGAGACAAAAGCTTGCTTAAACAGGCTGGGTTGATACTGTTGTAACTGCATGCAGTGTCATCTCCTCATCTTTACCCTATTAATTTGGTGTTTAATTTAACTCTTGAATACACCACCTAATGATCTGATTACACACAGTAAGCTGATTCTGGAATATTTGCTAAGTCAGCAACCAGTCGTCTCCTGACCACTTAAAACAAACAATTTTGCCTTTTTTTTTAAGGATGACATTTGGCATTTACCATATCCAGGGTCACCCAATTCTCACTGGCTGAAAATATGCTGTATAGGAATGAGACATCTGAGCAGTCTGCAAGTCTTTTGCTTCTTCATTCCCAAACTATATTTTTCAATATAGCTTCTTCTGTTTTACCCCTGTACCCATTTCTGCATTAAATCCAATAAATATAAAGTAAATACAAGCTTATTTTGGAAGATCTTAATAATACGTTCTTTGCAGAATCTCCCTACTCATCTTTTTTTTATTTTATTTTTAATTTATGGAATAAAACAAGCATTTCTATAACATAGTACGATAAAAAGATGATTGTACATGAAACTGTAAATCTACTATGAACAATTTACTATCATTCCTTTCAAATATACAACAAAATTATCATGAAATTTTTTTCTTTTGTTCTTCTCCCCCCCACCCTATAGAGGGCTACCTTTAGACACAAATGGGTGTGTGTGTGTGTGTGTGTGTGTGTGTGTGTGCATATACATATACATATATATTGGGGGGATATGTTTGTTAAATCATTCTATATAGACTTTTATTTATCAGTCATTTCTCAATGCAGATAGTATCTTTCTTCATATGTCCTTTATAATTAATTTGGGTATTTATAATACACAAAACAATTTATTTACTCTGTCATTACTAAAACAATATTGCCATCACTATATACAATGTTCTCTTGGCTCTGATTATTTTGCTTTTCATTATTTCGTTCAAGTCTTTCCATGTTTTTCTAATATCATTGAGCTCATCATTTCTTATAGCACAATAGTATTCCATCACATTCATATACAGCTTGTTCAATCATTCCCCAATTGATTGCTGTTAACATTGCTATTACTTCTTTCAGTATTGTTTGCTTAAATTCATTATAAGCATGGCAAGGTAAGATAATCACTTAACACGTTTCTTGTTCTCTGTGGTATGTAAAAATGAAATTTTTGCTTTCAGAGAAGGTTCCTGATTCTTCTTGTCATGAGCAGTATGGATAAAGTATCTTCTCTGGACAAGAAAATTTTCACCTTTAGCAAGTTGTCAAGAAAGGTATTCTCAGTTAGAGGGAGAGAGAGACCCTAGGGCATACCATAAATCTCCTGACAAGGAGAATGCTCCAGATGTCACCTCCAGGAATTTAGGTCGTTTGGTGACTTCCAATTTAAATTCATGAAAACTAGGTGTGAAAGTCAGTTTCTTTACCTTTAGCATCCAAGAAGTCTGAGTAGAGATGAGGGGGAGGGTGATAACAAAGAGATGATTTGGAGAAAGGGACTGAAAGAAGACTTAAGGCCAATTCTTCCAAAACTCCATGAGATCTATGAGATCAGAGCTGGAAGAGATTTTAGGGAACAGTCATCTAGCCCAGTTGCTTCATTTTACAGTGGAAAAACTGGATCCACAGAGAAAGGTAAGTTAGTTGCCCAAGGCTGCCAAGGAAAGCTCAATTCCACTTTTGACGAAATTGAGGTTGGCGGCTAACATGACAAAACAAGATGATGATAAATATTGAAGAAGATGTGGGAGAGTTGGAACACTAATTCATTGTTGATGGAGCTGTGAGCGGATCCAACCATTCTAGAGAACAATTTGGAACTATGCCCAAAGGGCTACAAAAATGTGCACACCCTTTGACGCAGCAATACTGCTTCTAGGACTGTATCCCCAAGAGATCATAAAAATGGGAAAGGGTCCCACATGTACAAAAATATTTATAGCAGCACTCTTTGTGGTGGCCAAAAACTAGAAATCAAGGGGATGCCCATCAACTGGAGAATGGCTGAATAAATTGTGGTATATGAATATAATGGAATACTATTGTGCTATAAGAAATGATGAACAGGAAGACTTCAGAGAGGCCTGGAAAGACTTATATGAACTGATGCTGAGTGAAAGGAGCAGAACCAGGAGAACTTTGTACACAGCCACAACCACAATGTGTGAGGATTTTTTCTGGTAGACTTAAAACTTCATTGCAATGTAAGGACTTAAAAAATTCCCAGTGGTCTCTTAAGGCAAAATGCCTTCCATATCCAAAGAAAGAACTATGGAATTCAATCGCAGGATGTAGCAGATCATTTTCTTTTGTATTACTTTCTGGTTTGTTTTATGATTTCTCCCATTCACTTTAATTCTTCCATGCAACATGACTAGGGTGAAAATGTATTTAATAGGAATGTATGTGTAGAACCTATATAAAATTACATGCCGTCTCAGGAAGGGTTGGGGGGAGGGAAGGGGGAGGAATGGTGAGGGAGAGGAAAAAAATCTAAGTTATATGGAAGTGATTGTAGAACACTAAAAACAAATAGAAGAATTTAAAAAAAGAAATTGAGGTGGCCTGGGTAGGGGGATGCAGTTGAGGGGAGAGCCAAATGGAAGTTAAATCTCATAGACTCACAAGCTGTTAGAATAAGGAGGGGTCTTAGAGATGACTTGCCAACCTTCTCATTTTACAGAGGAGGAATGGAGACCCAGAGTTAATGTCAAGAAGGGACTAGAACCCAGATCTCCTACTTTCTAGTCCATCATTGGACAAAGATGCTGACAATAGATCGGGCCATGGCAGCAAGTTGGCACCATGAGTAGAGTATTGGACCTGGAGTGAAGGAGACCTGACTTTAAATGTGGGGTGTCTGACTCTGGGCAAGTTGTTTATCTTCCTGAGTGTCCTCATGTGTAAAATGGGGTTAACAATAGCTCCTACCCTGTAGGGTTGTTTTGAGGATAAAATGCGATCATATTTGTAAATTGCTTTGCAAACCTTAGAGCACAATTCCAGGACTAGGCTTCTCTCCCCACCCTTAGAATGGACTAGAGCTTGGGTCCCACTGGTATTGGCCCCTGTCCAAGGAATCCTATGAGACAACCAATCTGCTTCTACTGTGGGAGTCTGCTGTGGATACATTCTCAGTATCCTATTACTAATTCCACCTGGCTACAACTCCAACCCACCTTATTACCATGTTCTCAGCCAGACCCACCACCAGGCTCCATCTATGCATTTTTCCTTATAAGAATACAACAATTGTAAACTAAAGCTTGGGGCATCTAAGTGGTGTAGTAGATAGAGTGCCAGGCTTGTAGTTAGGAAGATGCAAGCTCAAATCCAGCCTCAGACACTTACTGGCTGTGTGACCCTGGGCAAGTCACTTTACCCTATTTGCCTCAGTTTCTTCATCTGTAAAATAGGCAGTAAGAGAAGGAAATGGCCAACCGCCCCAGTTTCTTTGCCAAGTAAATCCCTGAAAAGGGGTCATGAAGAGTCGGACATGACTAAAAAAAACTAAACTTTTGAATTTCTCAGCCTTGAACATTTTTATACCTTAAAGCAATTTACCACCCTTGGGCAAAGCTCCTGCCTCCTCATCCAATAATGGCTCTAGGAATTTGGAAGATGCAATATGTTAATCTTAAACTTCTCTGAGTTAACTTAAACTTCCTCATCTGAAAGGGTACCTTGCCTTCTTCTAAGGTTGACTATGAGGAATTAATTAAATTATGTATCCAAGAGGGCTTTATAAGTAGTAAATCGATATGTCAATTAAATTATTAGTGATGCGATAGTCAAGTCAAAACAAATATATAAATCTCAGTAATAAATTGTGATGATATTTCTTCAAGTTATTCCATACTTAAAAACTGAGTAAAAGAGTAACTCAACACCTTTCATTATTTCTGAGTTTTAGAGATGAAAAGGGCATTAGAGGTCATCATGTCCAACCAACTCCATACTAGAAATGAGGAAATCGGGGTCACAGAAGTTAAGGGACTTACCTAACATATCACAGTGTCAGATCCAAGATTTCCTCTGTGACAGATTACTTTAAATATTATTGATTGCTAAAGTCAATGTCTATTAGAAATGATGATGAAGATGATGACGACAATAATATTTCACACTCTTAAGACTGTTTCCCCCTTTTTCTTATCACAACAGGGGAAAAAGTTATTTATATTTTATCAAACTCCATACAGAACACATCCATAAACACAAATGATAAAATTGTACGACACCCAAGCCAGGCCACGTTCAATGGTTCGAAAACCAAAATGAAATTTACGTCTTGGTAAAGCAAAAATAATTTCCCCACGTTTGGATATAAGAACCTACTTGTGAGGAAATGCCAATGTAGTTTTTCTGAGATAGCATTGCCACCTACTGGTGATAGTCAGGTACTGGCCTCTATGACCATTTTTTTTTTCCCCCGGTAGGTAAACAGGATCATAGAAATACAGATTCAGGTCTGAAGGAGACTTCAGAAGTCAGAGGAGTAGGAGGCAGAGAGAGGAGGAGGAGGAAGGAGAGGGGGAGGAGGAGGAGGAGGAGATTCACAAAGTGGTTAGTTAACAAATATTGCTTCATTTTATCTTCACCATGGGAGGTAGGTGCTATTATTATTCCAATTTTACATATTTGGAAACTGAGGCAGAGTTTAAGTGACCTACCCAGGGTCACAAAGCTAATAAGTGTCTGAGACTTGTTTTGAACTCAGGTTTTCTTGGCTTTTGGTCCAGTATTCTATTCACTGCATCACATAGTTTCCTCTTTATAGTCCTACCCTCTCATTTTTCAGATTAGGCAACTGAGGCTCACGGAGGCGAAGTGGCTTAACAAAGGGCACAGTCTTTATGTTTTCTAAAAATGCTACTTATTATCAGAGATTGAGAGATAACATGGTGCAGTTGACAGAGAAATGGCCTTAGTATTAGACACCTGGATAAAAGCTTCACATCTGATATTTACTGGATATATGATCTTGGGCAAGAAACTTAATTTTTCAGTGCCGTCAAGACAACTGCAACAAGTGCAGATCTGCATTTGTAGAATAAACCCCTAACTGGAAACTCCTTATAATTATGATTTGATTGGTCCAGTAAAAAGTTAGAAATTAAAGTTTAAAAGATTCAACCTAGCAAAGAAATCCAAATACAAAACTTTAATGAATACCATCCATCTAAAAATGTTTCTGTTGAGTATTTTTATCACATCCAACTCTTTATGATCCCTTTTGGGGGTTTTCTTGTCAGACCCTAGAGTGGTTTGCCATTTCCTTCTCTAGTTCATTTGACAGATGAGGGAACTGAGACAAACAGGGTTAAATGCCTTGCCAAGGATCACACAGCTAGCAAGTGTCTGAGACCAGCTAAAACTCAGGAAGATGAGTTTTTCTGATTTTAGGTTCAGAGTTCTATCCACAACATTATTAAGGAGACAAAGATTTATTTTGCTGTAGGTTATTATCAGTGGTGTTTAGGAACTATTCTTTCACTGATACATTTTGTTTTGAAATAAGACACATTGACACTCCCCACCCCCCCCCCAAAAAAAACCCCACACAAACCAATCCCTCTGCAATGTACAATTTAGCAAAACTTACACAGCCTTGCAGTATGATTCTGATTAATACTTGTCACTTTCCTCTTCCATCACTTACTGATTATTAACAGTGCTTTAACTTGGAGAGAACAGTATCTACTTTGGCCATTATGTTGGACCCAAATTTTGTCACCTCTTTGTAGCTTTTGTTAACATTGTTATAACATTCTCTTGGTCCTGCCTTCTTCACTCTGAATCACTTCATACAAGTCTCTATATGATTCTCTGTATTCTTCATAGTCTTTCATTATGTCATGGTAGTTTTAGGCTACATTCACATGTCATAGCCTGTTCAGTCATTTTCCAGCCTTTTGTAATCACAAATAATGCTGCTATGACTATTTTAGGATATAAGGGGTTTTTTTTGCTCTCAATAATCTCTCTGGGATATAAGGCTGGCAGTGAGATCTCTGGGTTAAAGGCTAACCATTTAGTAACCTTTCCAACATAATTCCAAACTGTTTTCCAGAACAGTTGAACCAATTCACAACTCTACGAGCATCAAATTAGGGTGGTCATCCCACAGAACCTCCAACAGATTTTTCCATTTTTTTCCTATCTTTATTAAGTTGATGGGTAGAGAGTCAATCTGACAATAGACTTATTTTTTATATAAAGACTGTGACTTTGGACAAGTCATTTCCTTTAATGGGGTCACATGTCAGTTTATTTTACTATCTCAATGTTGTTTTAAATTATATTTTTTTATAATTAGTGATTTTGTACAATTTTTCAGAAAGCTGTCAATTTTCTTCTTTGGAAACCTGTCCAGAGGAAGAAGCATAGTACAGTGGAAAGTGTACTGGATTTGATGTCTGCGACTTTGGCTTCAAATCCTAACTCTGGGTGACCTTGGACCTTGGACAAATCAGCTTCTCAGAGATTGTTATCTTACTTATGCAGTGAGGGGCTTGGTCAGACATGGTGGCCTACTTTGTCATACCTGCTATTGGTTGGGGCAGCTAGGTGGTGCAGTGGATAGAGCATCATTGCAGGAGTCAGGAGGACTTGAGTTCAAATCTCAGCTCAGACACTTGACACTCACTAGCTGTGTGACCTTGGGCAAGTCACGTAACACCAATTGCCTCATCCTAGGTCATCTCCAGTCATCCTGATGAATATCTGGTCACTGGATTCAGATGGCTCTGGAGAAGAAGTGAGGCTGGTGACCTGCACAGCTCTCCCTCACTCAAAACAAAATCAAGTGCAAGTCACATCATTATTTCTCTGATGGCATGGTCTTCTTTGGCAACAAAGGATGAACACACACCTGCTATTGGGTGAGTCTAAAGCTAGAGGATCTCCTGAGACCTAGAGTTCTACGCTGCAATGGCTCAGAAGTGGCTAAGCCAATTGAGTATCAAAATTAAATTTATCATTAATATGGTGAGTTCCCAGAAGAGAGGGGGGGGACTCACCAGATTGTGTAAGGCAAGATAAAATCGTCTAGGGGAAGGAAGGAAGGAAGGAAGGAAGGAAGGAAGGAAGGAAAGAAGGAAGGAAGGAAGGAAGGAAGGAAGGAAGGAAGGAAGGAAGGAAGGAAGGAAGGAAGGAAGGAAGGAAGGAAGGAAGGAAGGAAGGCAGACCAGAATACAAACTCCCATGTGGATCAGAGTGGAACCACACTGCTAAGTAGCCTCTGTACTTTCAGCATAAGCAAAAGAGACCAATTGGTAAGAATGATAATGGTGACAAGATGATGATGGGGGTTGGACTAGATGACTTCTAAGATTTCCCTTCTACTTCTATGTCTCTCAGTCTATATTCTTTGACCACTTTATTTAGAAATAATCCTAAGAACACTAAGCTTGACTCCAAGTACAGGCCTCTTTTCATTACAACATGTTGCCTCTCTGGTTCTGATGAAAATTGTAAATATGTCGTACTCATGCTTGAACAGAGTACACCAAGGCCAAGAGTTGCATTTTTCGTAGCATTATTTAAATAACATTAACATGTGCTTATTCTACTTCTGTCCTACAAATCTTGGCAGATCCTAAGCTATGAAAAGTTTCAGTGCCTACCCAGTAACAAACTGTCTATCTCCTGTTTGAGAGCCAACCAAGCTAAATTCGGAAAGGCTCATCACCAGAAGGTTGGCCACCAAGTGATGATTTTTTCTGGCCTCAAAAACTCATTGGGACCATCCAACTTGAGCATGGGAGGGTTCTCTGATATGTGTTGATAGAGGGAATACCCATATGGATTAAATCAAGGATCTTTAAAATTACTAGGTTACTATATTTTCCAGGATAAAGAGCAAAAATTGGCAAATTTATAAATATCTTCTGCTGTACTTTAAACAATTAGATTGTTTTGTCTGCCCCCTTGGATAACAGAATGAGCATTTCCATTTCATACATATGAACTTATATAAAAATCAACAAAACTCATGATCTTTCCCCTCAAGTCTATTTTTCTTCTGAAATTTTTCTAAATCTGTCAAAGGCACCACCATTCTTCTTATCTACCTGGTGTGTAACCTTGGCTTTCTCTTCTAGTTCTCACTGTTTTGAACATGTTACTCTCTGTAGGAAGGGGCCCAATCTAATCAGTCTGCATCATCTCTATTTTAAGCTGTGGCCCAGAAATCCTGTTCTCAGACATCATCTTAAATCAGGTTTCCAATTCTGCCTTGCTCTTTGGTAGTCCTTTCCTTTGATAGGAAGCTGTGATAAAAATGCCATCTGGGCTTCAGGTCTTAAGAACTCTTATGATTGCTTCCCTTGGGTTTCATTCTCCTTAGCACCGCTTTCTGAATTCCTTGTGACAGGGTTTGCTTGTTTGTTTCATCCTAATGTGGATTACTGAAAATAAATAACACAAATGGACATAGTAGTGAGTGTCTATGATCCTTGCTTCTGGAGAAACTGAGGTTGATCTCTTGAGCTCAGGAGTTTTGAGCTAACATGGGCTAGGCTTGTCTGGTATCTCCACTGGGTTCAACATTGATAAAGTGATCCCAGGAGAGAGAGAGGCCAGCCATCATGAGTAGAAAAGAGGTCAAAGATTCGGTGCCGATCAGTAAAATCAGTCATGATTGACCTCTGTACTCCCAACTTGGGCAAGAAAAGGAGACCCAGTCTCAAAAAAAAAAAAAAAAAGATTGTGAATAGGTTTATCACTGCCATGCTTCTTGGATATATGCCATGTGAAGACAATAGATCTCTCTTAGGACAACAAACAGTTTACATCACTACCCTCTCCCCAACAGGGCATCACCAACCACCACTACTTGCTTCTTATTTCTCTTACTGGATAATGTCTCTTTATAGTACTCATGGTTATATCTCATAAGTCCTTAAAACACACGCTGCTGCTGCTTCCTCAGAAGTCTAGCTCTACTCTCGATAGGAAGACCCTTCGTCTATTTCTTGACTCTATGTGTTCAATGATCCTTCACTTTCTTCTCTATCACATTCTTCCACCTTCAAAATGCCTGCCAGTCCAGCATTTTTCTCTGCCAAGTACTTTTTTCTCCTTAATCTTCAAGTTCCCCTTCCATCTTAAAAGAATATTTACTTCTCCACATTAGAAAGGAATTCTTCAAGACTTTCCATTTAAGCAAAGATAACAGCCTTCTGTTTGAGCATAGATAGCAGTCATTTGGCTCTCAGAAAAACAAACATTACATACATAATGCTAGTCATTGTAGAATTCTCCCTTTTCTCATAACTTGATGAATCAAAGCACCCTAGTCCCTTTTTCCTTGAGAACTGATTGATTTTGTGGCTAGTTCTTAAATTGCTGTGGTCAACGTCCAGCAACCTTAGATTTCATTTGTCATTTCTCCATCAGGAATATTTGCCTATATATCCTTATTCACTTTTCCTTATATGGTCAGTATTTATGTGCATTCCATTTTTCTGGGGTTTAAAAAAATTATAATAAAGGTCTTTCAAGACCTTCCCAAACCAGCAAATTCCTCTCCTGCTCTTGGGAAAGCTAGGCAGTCACTCTTCTATCCAGCCTACCACTACTTCCCCTGCTCTCCTAGCCTAGGCCTCCTAGCTGTCCCCCATCCTTTAAAAAGCAGCCAGAAGCTGAGACATCCTCTGCTGCCCTGCTGCTGCGGGGATTCTCCAATTCCATACTTCATAACTACCATCAGATCCAGTCTCATTCCTGAACCTGACTAGAGTCCAACCTAGATCACTCTGCTGAAGCAATAAGTCCAGTTCTCATCCAAATCAAATCTAAGAGAATAATTGTAGCTATCGTTCTAATCCTAGCATAAGCAAGAAAAATTTTATGAAAGAAATTCTGCAATATTAAAGTGTGAAGAGATGAAATTCCCCCAGAGGTTCAAATTGGAATGTCAATGAATAGATTGAATAAAGTGCCAAAGGATGAATTAAATGGGATCATAAATAAATTAAAGGAATTAGTGGATTCCATTTCAGTTTTTAAAAATGTAAAAAATAGATGGTGTAACTAGTGAAGTGATATCAAAACATCAATGGAAGTGGCAAAAAGGAGAGTAAATGAAGTAAAAAATGAACAATTGAAAAAATAAAAATGAAGAACCCATGCAAAATATAGCAGAACTGGGCAAACAACTAATAAATTTACAGGACAGGAAGTGAGGGAGGGAAGGGGAAAGTGAAAAGGGGGGGGGGGGGAGAATGAGCATTTTATAGCTATCTGCTATGTGCCAGGCATGGGGCTAAGTGCTTTCCAAATATCTCACTTATCTTCACAACAGCCCTGGGAGGTAGGTGCTACTGAGGCAGACAGAGGTTAAATAAACTGCCCAGTCCCACAGTCAGTAACAAGTAACTGAAGCCATGTTTGAACTCAGGTCTTCCTGACTCCAAGCCCAATGCTTATCTACTGCACCACCTAACAGCCCAGAGAGTGTATGTAATGTCCTCTCAGGCAAAAGAAAAAAACAGTCACAGGAAGAAAAAACAGTGTTTGAAATATAAAGCATTTTTAATAAATTTGGTATCAATGTCACCATCTTACATCTGATTGAATGAAAACTAACGATCAGAAATTGCTTTGAAAGATTTTTCAATATTCAAAATACTACACTTCCCATATTTACATATTTCATTTTTATGTCTTGAGCAAAACCATAGAAGTGTATCTAGAAATCATATGAAAATCAAAACCAGCTACAGAAACAAAGACATTTAGAAAATAATTTCAGTTTTCAAAGTACCAAATTTAGTGTTCAGATTTAAACGATGAATTGTGTATTGAAATTTAATTTTAAACTAATGTTTACCAAAAATTTTTATTATATGTACATTTAAAAAAAGTCACAGTAGTAATTAGTAACAGTAATGATAGTTAAACCACAATAAAGTATTATTAAAAGTTTGTCTTTATACGAAAGTTTATAGTAAGGTTATCCTTCCAAATGGTCATTTTTAGGCAACGTTAATAGAAGCACAGTGTCTGGAGAGAGTAATTGACAGCCCTGTTATCCTAATCTCTGGTCAAACCACATTTAGAATACTTACTGTCTTCGGTTTTGGGTGCAACATTAACAAGCTAGAGTAACAGGATTGTTTCAGGGACTCAAATCCGTATTACATAAAGAATGGTTCATACATATTAGGGTGATTAGTCTAAAGATGAAAAGACTTAAGGGGGATGACATAACAGATGATAGCTGTTTTTAAATATTTAAAGATCCATTGTGGCTCCAGAGGCTATGACTAGGGCAAATGGGATTAACATGGAAGCAGACTTCATCTCCATACAAGAAAGAATATCTTAGCAACATGGCTCTCTGAAAATGGAATGAATTGCTTTATGAGGTAGTGAATTCTCTGTGACTTTAAGCAGAGGATGAATGGCCATATGTTGGGAATGTTACAGAGGGATTTTGGCCATCCAGCAGGGGTCTGGACAGATTAAGTCCCTTAAAAATCTATGATTCTAGGTATCATTGGCAAAAACTCTCTGGCTGATGAGGACAGCTCTGTAACAGTATTATTTCAAATGAGCTTTGAGCATCCAAATAATTTGAAGCGGCTGTCATCCCTTTCCATATATGCAGCTTTTCTACAATTTCATGCACTGAGAAAATTCTGGCCAAAATATTAATCTGTACAATCTACAGTACATTTTTTGTGTGTTTTAAATCTGTGCAAATAGCTTAATATTATGGAAAATATCAAGATTCACCTTTTACCTTATTTCTGAAAAAAGGCACTATCATAGAATATAGGCAATACTAAAAAAAAGTATTTGGTAGATAATTGCTTCAAAGTCACCGAATAGAAAGAGTAATGTGCTTCTCTCTATGAAAATAGGCCATCTTGAAACAATAGTAAAGCTTTTTAAATAAATAGTGCAAAGCTTAAACTCTTCGACTAATTCTTCAAAAAAAAATTCACACCTTGTAAAATAATTTCCTTATGAAAATATTACTGTCAAGTTTTGCATCATATCCTCACATTGCATTGAACTAAGTAGCTCCTGGCTGCAAAGTCCTCCTGAGCATCATCACTGTCACTTCCCTTGGTTTGCTGTTACATTTGGATAATGTCTTAGAGTCAGTTACAAAGTCTTTCACGTATTTTGTTTGACCCTCACAACAACCCTGTGAGGTAGGCTGGGCAAATATTCTTAAACTGAGAGTCTGACATGAAGGGACTTGAGTAAGGTTATATAACTGGTAAATGGTGGAACTGGAACTAGAATGCAGAACTTCTGAACCCTAGTCCATCATCTGGTTGGCTGGCACAGTTAACATATTAACTACGTTCTTTGAAGAACCATTTTTGATATTCTGAATTTGTACATGTTCTTAACAGTGGGGCTGGATTGCCATTGGAAGCATTTGCCTCAGCTTGTATGCATTTCTGAGACTGTACATGAAGTATGGATCCATCCTAAAAAGGATTGAAAATGAATTAGTTTTCAATAGTATTATCAACACTTTATAAAAAGATTACCATTTTTCCTTTAAATTATAATTGCTAATGTATGATTTTAAATTAAATTCTCAAAATATTCATAACAACATTATTTGAAAAAAGAAAACAAGGTGGAGAAAAAGACCAATGATAAGGGGATGACCAAATAAACTGTTATAAATAAATGGAATAACTGCTATTGCATGGTAGAGAATAATGAACATGAAGAATTCAGAAAAATGTGGAAAGATGTATTTTTTAAAAGTATAATAAACAAAGAAGAACCAAAAGAATAATTTATATAATGTGAATTAGATCAACATGGAGAGACAATGAACCTTTGGTCAATTACTATGGCCGATGTGAACACCATACTGTCAAAATCCCTTATTTCCATTAACAATATGCCTGGAACATACTTTTAAAGAAAGTTTGGGCATTTTTTTGAAAGTGTCTTTTGAGACAAAACATAATTTATCAGCACATATTTTTATAGCGTGCATTAAAGAAAAATTTTCCTAAAATACTTTTCCAAAAGAAAGTTTTTGTGATAAAGTATATTGGTTCAAATATAGGTCATCTTAAACACAGACCAGACTCATATAAAGAAATCTTTTGAAAGGAATAATATATAGTGATACACAGAAAATCACATAAAATAGTAAAATTGCAAATAAATATTTACTACACAATGTTTTGGTTTTATCTTATATTTTATCCTTTCAAATAAATGGTTTTATATATATATGCATATATATACATATATTTTAAATTTCATTTTTATCAATATGACTCTTTTAAGCTCCACCACCTTCCCTGGCCTCTTGACTTCCTGATTTTCCTACAATTTTAGGTTTTATCTAAACTAGAGATTAAAGATGGGGCCCAGGTTTGTATAAAAATGATTTTTTTAATTGTAAGTTAATGAGGGAATAGGATATGTGTTCCTGTGTAGATGTATATAAATCCTAAATGTCTAAATTAAATTTTTAGGACTATATAAATTTAGGAACACTTGTATGTAGTAGGTAAAGCCTTCAGATAAAAGAATATAGGAATCCTGAAGGTCCTCTCTTTCCCTATGACTATAAAATCCTTTTCAAGGAAGGGCTCTTTCTGAATGACTCAAAGCCTCATGACTGTTGACAGATAAGGATCAATAAAACAGCTGAGAACGGCAATAGTTGTACAGAATATCAATCAGCAATTATTTATTGATGATACTTGAGGCTACTATGGCAGACAAAGGATATACTCCCCTTCCTTCGGGAATTTCACTTCAGTATGAGGAAGGGCAAAAAATTAAAGAAAGTGTGAAGGCCAATCTGCACTCCAGTGGAGGTTCCAAACCAAGGCACTGCCTGGTAGATGAAGTATGGCTAAAAGCTAATAGGCTTGAATGTCCGCTGCATAATGTTAAATTTGCTCTCCTTAGTTCCAGAACTAGGACCCAGTAGGTATTAACAGGAAGTATAGTCCCGCTCAGTAGAAGAAAGAATTTCCTAACCACAATGGTTGTCTGAAAAATGGAATGAATTGCATTGGGACAGTACAGTCCTCATCAATGGATGTATTCATGCAGAGAGGCCACAGATGCTGATGGAGTAAAAGTCTCAGGAAGGGGATTACTCAGACTTTGTGGAAGAGGGAAATAACTTTGTATTGACAAAATATAAGATTGCCTAGTTCCAGCTGGATTTGTCCCTAAGGGGGTGCAGTACAGTGCAACTGAAAACACTTGATGAAATGTAACAGGATGAATGTAGGAAAGCACAGAGAAAGGCAAATAAGAGTAATTTCAATTTAATCCAATTCCACAATGTACTTATTGAGTGCTTACAATGTGCTAGGCATTGTGCTCAGCACTAGAGACACAACCGTGAGAGCTAGAACAGACCTCAGCAGCCATCCAGTCTATGTTATACATAGAAGGGATGTCCACCACAATGTATCTGCCAATCCTCCTGAAAACTCCTAAGGAGGGGAACCCACCACCCATTCCACTTTTAGACAGCTCACATTGCGAGGAAGTATTTTTTATGTGAAGTCTAAATTTGCCTCATTTTGATTGATTACTTCTACTACTAATTTTGCCCTCCAGGGTCAAGCAGACCAAGTCTAACCTCTCTTCCACATGAAAGCTTTTTAAATAATTGAAGTTAGCTATCATAACCTCCTCCCCCCCAACCTCGGAGCCTCTTCTTCTTCATGCCAAACATGTCCAGTTTCTTCAACACATCCTCATAGATCATAGACTTATGGACAATAGTCCTTTACTATTCTGCTTGCCCTTCTTGGGACACTCTGCAGATTATCAATGTCCTTCTTCAACTCTGGCACCCAGGGCAGTCCCTACACCCAGTAAGCTTATATTCTACCAAAGGGAAACACCATGTACCAAGAGAAGTAGATTCAGAGTCAATACAAAGTAGTGTGGGGTGGACAGAACACCTCGGGTATGTTATTCAAGGAATCAGGTAATGCTCCTCTAAGAGGTAGTTCCTAGGTTCAGCTTTGAAGGAAGTTAGGGATTCTACTAGGAAGAGATAAGGAGAGTATTTCAGTCACGGGGTCTGTGAAAAACTAAAGATGTAGGAAATGGAACAAGAAATAAGCCAGTTTGGCTTAAATGTAGAGTATGTTAAAGGAGAGTAAGATGTGATCAGCTTGGAAGGGTATGCTAGATCCAGATTTGTGAAAGGCCAATGCCCAAAAGAAGAATATTTTATCCTAGAGATAACAGGAGCCACTGATATTCTTGAGTGACCTGGTCAGATATGAGACTTCAGGCAGACAGAAAATACAAGATTGAAAAAACAGAAGAGACAAAAGGAGGAACATAAGGGAAACAGAGTCAACACTTCTATAGGAAAACACAGAGAAGCAGAAATACTCATAAAAAATAATATATTCTATTTGGACTCAATAATACCAGCACTAGATATATACCTAAAGAAGAGTGAAGAAAGAGGAAAATCACGGATATGCCCCCAAATTTTTATATTATCTCTTTTCACAATAGCAACGAATTGGAAACTACAGAGGCCCCCATCAGCTAAGGAATGGATAGACAAATTAAGGTATATGAGTTTAACAGAATACCATTATGCCAAAGGAAATACTGAGAGGGATGGCTTCAATAAAACCTAGGAAAACTTGTATGAACTAATACAGGGTGAAGTGAGAAAAACATAGAGAACAATTTATACAATAACAAAATGTAAAAACAAATAACTTTGAAAGTTGTAAGAACTCTGATCAATATAATGACCAACCGTGATACCAGAGGATGTTAACGAAATACCCCACCTACTTCCTGACAAAGAAATGATACAGAAAAAGATACATATATGTGTACATATTTTGGATGTGGCCAAGGTAGGGATTTGTTGTGGGCTACATATTTACTACAAATGCTTTGTTTTTACTTCTTTTTTGCCAGCAGGGGGAGGGTTATGGGAAAGAAAGAAAATAGATTTTTTTAATTGAAAAAATATTATACTTAAAAAAGGAAAAAAAGCGTGTGTTCTAAATCAGGGATTGGCCAAGTTTTAACCTGAAATTTTACAGAATATTCCAATTACAATTTATCCAGTCCATATCCTAGGACACAAAATTTTTGATAATCATTCCTCTTTCCTAGGTATGGTGTCCTAAAAGGAGCATGTGATAGTCCTGCTGCAATTTTCTCTGGTCAGATTACATTTGAAATATTGTACCATATTTCAGGCAAGACAATGAATGACAAGCTGAAGAGCACCTGGAAGGAGGAGAAGACCAGGACAGGGAGAGGCCTTCAAGGTTATACCACAAAGATGGACATTAATTTGCATCATAGGAGACTTGGAAGGAGGAAGGTCCGTAAGAAATGCCTTTAAATATCTGAAAGGTTTTGATGTGAAAAAGGAATTAAATTTAATTTTGGTTGGCAGAAATGTGAACAATGAGGAGAAGTTGCAGAAAGGCAATAAAGGATTTTTGAAAGGAAAAAACTTGCTATCAATCAGATAGTGGATCCTCAAGCACAGTTCAGCCAATATCCTGTCAGGGATATGGTAGAGGAACTATTCAGGCACTGGTGAGATTAGATCATCCTTGAGTAACCTTCTAATGACTCCACGGTTTTGGAGTGTGACTAACTCTCATTGATATTTTTTGTGATCAAAAGCATAAGTTACATTTTATGTTAATACAATCACTCGGACCCAACGGTCCTGGAAGAGATGAGGATATTAAACAATATACCTACCTCTTTAAAAATAAATTTCTGATTTTCTGGGGCATTTTTATAACAGAGATGCATGGTCAGATGGTCAGTGCCTACATCAACAGCTACACAGGCTTCCGGTTGGCGGGTGTTATAACGTATTTCATTATGTGAAGTATATTCAAAAAACTATGAGAATGAGACAGGGAACAAATAATTAAACTATACAGACAAAAGATGTGAAATAAAAACTTCTGAACAATTTAAAAACATCACTTTTTAAAGTATTAGTATATTCTATGTTCCTAATATATAGTAGGCACTTAGTAAAAGTTTGTGGACTGACATATCTGGCTCATGAGGAGAGGGATGCTTCTAGGAAGGAACTCTCTCCCCCTAAGAAGCTGAGCTGTATTCTAAGAGTTGGAACTGAGCATCAGAACTGCAAAGCAAAAGTATTTCAGTCATAGAGCTTTCAAATAATAGTCAACAAGCATTTACTAAATGTCTACTATGGGCACAGAAGATACGAAGACAAAATGAAACGTGGATGACACTGTGTATTGTAAAAAGTCAATATATTCAACTCCTCATTTATATTTGCTCTCTCCCCCTCTCCAGTGTTTCTAGCTTGCCTAGTTCATACCACAAAAACCAATGCAGTTTCCATATTTCACAATGGGACAATCTTCTTTACCTGACGTTCAAGATCTTTATAATCTGGCCCCATTTTGTCTCCCTAACTTTTATTTACCTCCTCAACATAAGCCCTCTAATTTTACATTCTGAGCCACACATAAATCAAGATTATCTACCTATCCATCTCCATTTTAAGCAAGCTGGTTACCCGAGCTGTGTCAGGGATGGCCAAATCAAGAGGAGTCATGATGAGGCCTTCCCGTGACCAGATGGACAAGCAAGTTACCACATTAAAAAGACAAGAGCTTTGGAGAATCAGGTTGAGTTACACTATGGATCCCTAACTTAGTAACCAATGGCAGCTAGGTACACAGTGGATAGGAAGACTCATCTTCCTAAGTTCAAATCTGACCTCAGACACTTATTAGTTGTTCCACAACTAATAAGGAAATGACAAACCATTCAAGTATCTTTGCCAAGAAAACCCCAAATGGGGCCACAGAGAGTCAGACAAGACTGAAATCACCAAATGACAAAACGGTTAGTCTAGACCTATACCAAAAACAACGACAACAACAAAAGATTTTTGATTTCCTGTAACTCCTTTCCTAGCTCAAATCTTCTGTCCTCTGTGTCCAAGGAGGATTTGGCACTTTCCTAACCATTGGCACCCATCTGGGGAGGAGAATAACCATACTGTCAAATCTATAGACAAGGCGATTTCTCCAGCTGTAACATCAGAGCTCCTTGCCATACTAGAAGGTCTTCCAAGCAGGGGGCACCAAGCTATGAGGAGCTGCTAGACAAGAATTTCAAGGGTGGAATGGAGCCTTGAACTCCAGCTTGTCTAGCAAAATTCAGGAGGAAAAAAAAAATCCTGAATCCAAAGAACTAGATCTTTCATTAGAGGACTTCAGTATTGAACAGGATCTTTGACCTACAAACCAACCACAATACAGAATTCCCTCTCTACTTATTCTCTGTGTGGCTTTGGGCAATCAGTCCATTCACAGAGAGGTGGGTCATCAAGCACCTACTACTATGTGACGGGCACATGCTGGGAGCTCTGGATACAAATACAATGAAAGAAACAATCCACTTGCAAGAAGCTTACACGGTAACAGGGGAGGGGACAAATGTGTACACACATGTACACACACACACAAAAAATTAATACCAAAAATAACAAGTATGAATACAAAGTAGTTTAATACAAGTTGGTGTTGAAAGGAAGGCTTTAGCAGCTGAAAGGATCGGAAAATCTTCATGCAGAAGATTGTGCTGGAGCCAGGTCATTAAGGGAGTGAAGCGTCCTATAAAGAAGGGAGTGCATTCCAGGGGTGGAGATAAGAGATATGCACAATGAGACTGGAACCAGTTTCTTCATTTGTTAAAAAAAAAAAAAGTAACTAAATGAAACTCAAAGGAAGGGCTGTCAGTCCTATGTTAATTTTTTTCAGCTGGAATGAGCTACAGACCTTAATTATAACTGGAATCATTGAAAGGACTTTTGCAGATGAGGACACCAATATTTGTGACTTGTACTAGATAGTGGAACTGGGAATGTGGGGATTGAATCCAGGCCTTATGACTCCAGATTCAGCACTCTTTCCACTGTTTCAAAAAATAAAGAACCATTACTGATAGCTCTAAGACCAAAAAAGGAGCAAAATGAATCCTGGTCAAGACTGTTCCATCATTTTTCTCTCCTACTAAGTGAAGTGAGAACTAAGGTTACTACTGGTTGCCAATGGTCATGCCATCCTCCAGGAACAGTTCTGATTGCAGAGAAAAATCTAAAATGGAGAGAAGCAGTAAAGACAGGGACCTATAGAATGCATAACTTGAACTATGTCCTAGGCAACAAGAATAAAATTTGGTCCAACCTATCTCAAAGATGAGGTGAAATATTACACAGAGGATTCAGCAGCCTAGTTCTGCCACTAGCTGTGTGAGCCTGAACTACTTACTTAGTGTCTCTGGGCCCCAGTTTCATCACCTACAAAATAAGGATGATAATACCAGCACCGCTTCCCTCAGGGTAACGTTGCTGTGAGGATTAAATAAGGTAACATAAATATGTAAAAAGCATTTTGAAGACCAGGAAGTATTACGCAAATGGAATAGGTGTTATTATTCTTACAAAGATGGCTAACTCTGTAGTACTGTGGCTCATCTACAAACAATTCTAGAGTTTTTAATTCAACCGAAGAAACAGAATCAGTGTTCAAATACTGTCCCTCCCGAATACAATGCTGATGAAAAATTCTCACCTGGTTCTGTCCCATTCCGTGACAAGGATAAAGAATGACTTGGCTCCCTGTCACTTCATTTTCACTAGGAGGGTTATAGTCAAAACAGTAATCTGCCATTCCTCTGTTTACCAACTAAATGAAAGAACATACCAGAATATCATTTTAGACATAGGTATATTAGTCTGCACACATACACATGTAAGCAACCAATCATCTCTAACATGCCTGAATTATTATCATCATTATAATTACTTTTAAGAGAAAAGAAAGATCTAGGTCAGAGGTGGGGAACCTGCAGCCTTGAGGACACATGTGGCCTTCTATGTCCTTGGGTGCAGCCCTTTGATTGAATCCAAACATCACAGAACAAATCCCCTCAATGAAAGGATTTGTTCTATAAAACTTAGACACAGGAGAAAGGCTACCGCCCTGATCTAGGCAATAGGAGACATTTCAATACAACAACAAAGTCTTCTGCTTACCATTCCAAAGTGGCCAGGTCTGTCTTCAGGAATGTGAAGCTCTGGATATACATTCTCTAGGAACCATTTAAAATCCTTACATTTAAGTTTGGCACGAAGTTCTCGCCTTTCTGTTATATCTCCATATGGTTCCTCAAGGAAAATCAATCAATCAATTTTAGTATTTAGCCCTCCATATTAGCTTCATCAGACCCTACCAATAGATTCACACCCTCAAACAGACCTACCCCAATCTTAACTCTTTCATTCAAAGTCCAGGTTAAGTTCCACTTCTTCTATGAAGCCCACCTTGAATGCTTCAGCCCAATCTCTCCTTTTCCTGAACTCATAGCACTTTGGGGCTAGAACAAACTTTTGGCACTTAGCTTGGATTCAATCATATGCAATCCTATGACAACTCTTGTGCTGTCGTATGACTGTAATCTGTAGCACATTTCATTACAGTGTGAATCCAAAGAATCTTTTTAAAGGAAACACTGAATATTCAATTGTTTTTAGTCAACACATCAAAGAAATTAAAACTAAACTAAACTTTACACAAAAACCCCAAATTTTTAAAAATGAGACACATAATACCAAAAATTTTTTTAGAGATATTAGGGTGTTTCTAAGCATACTGAGCACAGCCCATACACAGGCCTAGTTATTTAGACCTCATGCTAGTCAAACAGCTATGTGTCTGAGGCCAGATTTGAACTCAGGTCTCCCTGACTCCAGACCTGGCACTCTAACTAACTACTGTGCTACCTAGGCTGCCCTGCCAAGAGGAGGAAGAAACCCTAATTCAGCCTCATTATGAAGCAAACTAGCTTGAAGATAACTGAGGTAATGAGACACAAAAAGGGAGGCAGGGATGAGGGGGAAGACATCATTCTTAAGCAGCATCAGTGGAGGAAAAGTCAAGATGAAATTGATTCTTATTGGGTTCACTGCACAGGAATTTAAGTTACAAACTCACCTTACGTGCATGCATATTTCGGTGGTAATAAATTTCTTTATATTCATCCATCCAGACTTCAGCAGCACGGACGCTGTTAGCCAAAGCCTTGCTCCGTGAGTAAGGAGCTTGTTTAGGGAAGACATGACCTACGTGAGAACAAGGGTGGATCTCAAGACTTCCTCCACACTGCCAGATCTAAACATACAACATTGGTGGTGAATCATAGGTCAGCATGTACCAGAAGATCACTATACACGGTAATACATAAGCACCCTGCTTTTACCTTCTCCTAAATGTTCTAATATACACAAACACAGGGGTGTAATCATTATTTTTCTGAATCTGCTTACTTTATTCTGCATCAGTTCATTCCTTAAAAATGCAACTTAATTTTAAAACATTTTGTTGCTATTTTTTGTTTTAAACATCACCTTTGCTTCTAAATACATCCCTCTTCTTTGTACCTAGTGAACTAATAAATTGCAGAGAAAGTATCACTTGGCTGTCTATAAATACTGTTGTCAGATATAGGGTCAGATTTTGGCAGAGGAAGTTTTCACATCTGGGAGTTCTCTTTCCCACTGAAATCACAGGTCTAGTCTCTGTCACCTATCCCCAATAATGTGAAGACTTGGAGGTCCTGTGATGGCACCAGCATGATAGACTCCCAATGTGAGAATGCCTTTCACCAATGTAGACTGCATTTCATGGTGTCGACTGGGGCCCAAGGGGGTCATATGACTTGCCACAGGTTACAAAGCTAGTAAGTGTCAGAGGTGGGATCTGAATACAAGTCTTCTTTGGGGATGTAAGGAGGAAATACCTGACAAATGAAACAGGCTTTTCAGAAGGGCCAGCCAAACAGCATTAAGGTGACAGAAAGAACCAAGGAGTGGGGTGCTTCATGTAGTAGTAGTAGTAGCAGTAGTAGTAGCAGCAGCAGCAGCAGCAGCAGCAGCAGCAGCAGCAGCAGTAGTAGTAGAACTAGTAGTAGTAGTAGTACTAGCAGTATTAGTAGTAGTAGTACTAGTACCAGTATTAGTACTAGGAGGAGGAGGAGGAACAGGAGGAAGAGGAAATGTTATCATGTTAGATAGCACTTCCTATGTTCCAGGCTCTGTGATAAGCACTTAAATATATCATTTGACCCTCACAACAATCCAGGGAAGTTGGTACTATGATTATCCTCATTTTACCAATGAGGAAACTGAGGCAGAGGATAAATGACTTACCAAAGGTCACTCAGCTAGTAGATCTTTGAGTGTGGATTTGAATTCAGGTCATCCTAACCCTAGGCCCAGTGCTTTATCTAACCTGGACAACAAGGCCCAACCCACTTAGCACAGAATGAATGTAATCACTAAATAGTCATTGTTTCTCTTTTACCCAGGAACGCTGAGGGTCTTCCCCTCCCAGTTTTGATTTTTTTTTGATTAAAGGGGCCATCCCTTGAGTAACTACTTAAAGAGGCCTATTCTTTGAATGGGGTGAGAATTCGGTAAGACAGCCTAAAAGGGCCAGTCTCCCATTGCATCCTGGGCCATCTCCCATCATCCTGATGAATATCAGACCACTGGACCCAGATGGCTCAGGAGAAGAAAGTGAGGCTGGTGACCTTGCACAGCCCTCCCTCACGCAAATCCAAGTCAACTGCAAGTCATGTCATCATCTTGACGTCATGGTCCTCTTCTAGAATGAAGGACAAACACAACCACCTAGCTACCTATACATACTCAAAGTAGTCAGATATATGGTTAGTTTAGGTTTTTTTAGTTAAGTATGGATCAGAAACCTTTATTCTTCAAACTTGTCCATGTCTATGCTTTTATGGTTTATCTTGTTTTTCTTAGTAAACTTAGTAAAGTTTCTTTTAAAAACTCTAAGCATAATTCAGCTGACCTAAAAAAAAAGTTTGTTTTTTTTCTACACTTAGGTTAATATAGAAAATAGGGAAAAGCATACAGACTGGTTGTGATGGTGACAATATTCAAAACAGCTCCAGAGCCAGCAAAGATCTTTTAGAATTGCAAGCCCCACGATGAGTTAGGACGAGCCATTACAGCCTCTCCTTGCCTGACTGATGAATTATATTACATAGGGAGTTATATTAGACCTAACATCTTTATGATTCAGAACATCAATTATTGTCCCATGCTATAACACAATGATACCTTTCTGGGTTAATTGGATATAACCTTTGTTTACAGTTTTCCATCAGTTTTTTTATACTTTTAAAATATTTTTTTATCTCCTCTTTTGAAAACTAGCCTCCAAATTACTAGATAGCCACAGTTAGTCTTGCCAAAATTTTGCTGTTTTACTGTCCTACAATCTATCTCTACAAAGATCCCGAATAATAAAAAGGAAGAAGGGAGAACAGAGAAACACACTCACACATACACCTATGTGTATAGAGAGAGAGGAGACAGAAGAAAAGGAACGAAGAAAGTAGGATATCAAAAATATAAGTTAAGGTAAAGGAGAAAAATGAGCATTAAATTTCTAGATCAAATAGTATTTGAATTTCTAGCTTACATAAGGAAGATGTAACAAAAAATAGAAATGAAATTTGAAATAATGTAGTTTCATTTTGCACCCACCAAATCAATAAAAAAAAAAAGACATGGAATATTCAGTGTTGAATAGGATGCAGGAAGACAGAAACCCTAATAAACTGTTGGGGAAGCTGCGAATTAGTAGAATCATTTTGGAAAACAACGTGAAATTAATTACGTTTTTTAAAAAAAATTGCTAAAATATCCACATCTTTTGAGTGGGAGATTCCTTTGCTGGGCATACATCCCATGGATCAGAGGAGGTCAAAGACATAAAAGACTCATATATTGCAAAATATTTACTGCAACATTTGGTGGGGGGACGGCAAAGGAAAGAACTGGAAACAAAGGAGGTACCTGCTGATCATAGAATGGCTAACAAGTCATCGTACATGAACACAACAGACTATGACTATAGGAAAGTAAAGAAGGACCACAGAGAAGTCACAGAAACATGGGAAGGTGTGTGTGTGTGTGTGTGTGTGTGTGTGTGTGTGTGTGTGTGTATGTAAAGTGATGGAAAGAAGCAGGAACACAATATACACAATGACAATAACAAATAAGTAGACAGAAAAAGAAAACTGAATCCCAGAGAAGTATTGAGAAAAAGCACTTCTTGCCATTATCTCTACCCCCTCTTTCTGAAGACAGGAGGGCTATGAGTATGGAATACTGCATTTACTGTCAGACACAGTTAATATATATATGTTTTGGCTCAATGTTTTTCTTCTTTCTTTTTACATTTTTATTACAAGGAAAAGTTCACTAGGTACAAAGAGGAGAAGGTATATTCAGAAATGAAGAGGATGTTAGAACAGAAGACAGCAATAAAACTTTTAAAAATGAAATTACACTAAAAAAAAATAAACTGATGCAGGATAGAGTAAGTGGAACCTGGAAACCAATACATGAATAATGACCACAACACTGTAAAGGAAAACAACTTTTAAACACTTGCAGAACTATTACAGTCAATGCCATGATCACAGAAGATGATGATGGTGAACTGGGCTTCCCAACCTCTTTCAGAGAAGCGAAGGACAATGGGACACATATTTTCCAGTGAGGCCAATGCTTTTCTTTGATTATATTCATTTGTTATGATAGAAGAACTGGTGGGGGAAGACTTTTAGGAGGTAGCGGAGTAAAAATGATGTCAAAATGAAGAAGAAATGAAAGAAAGACTGTCAATGAACCATTTAAAAAATATAGACAAGACAGCACAAGAAAGTTCAGAAAGTGACACAGAAACTAGGATGGTGTTCAAACAGCCATGTTAAATTTATGATATACTATTTTTTGAAAGTTGCATATAATAAAGATTGAGAGGTTTCATAGGCAACCTTTTTCTGTTCCTATTTGTATATAAAAATAGCAGCTAAATGGATAGAATGTTGGACTGGAGTCAGAAAGTGTAGAGTTCAAATTTAGCCTTAGACAAGGCCTAGCTATGGGACCTACATAAATCATTTAATCTCAGTTTGCCTCAGTTTCTTCATCTGTAAAATGGGGGTAATAATAGCACTTACCTCTCAGGGTTGTTATAGAAATCAAATGAGGTAATCATTATAGAGCACTTAGCACAATACCTTCAATGAAAGTTGACTAGCAAATTATAAAAATGCTCATGTCTGTTGTCTGATGTTTATCAGTTCAAAATAATTAAAGGAATTTCTATTTAAAAGAAAATCTTCCTCCTTTCCCTTCACTGTAAAGCAGAAGACTGTGGATATAGAATTATAGCACAGACATGATCAGTGTTTTTGGATTTGATGAACTGTTTGGTTTGGGGTTTTTTTGCCCATTTTTAATCTTTGTTACAAGGAAAAGCTCACTGATTAGGGGAAGGGGAGGGATAGATTCCAAAGTAAATGCCATGTAACAACAAACAAAATCAATAAAAATAAAATTTGTTTTTAAAAGCAGGTTTAAAAAAGAAATCTTTTATTTTAAAGAAATTTCTTTGAGGTGACATTGTTTCATGATTTGTAAAAGGATAAAGAATCTTGGCTCCTTAAAACAAAGCAAAACAAAGCTAGTTGTATCACTTTTTTATAGAGTCAAGGAAGTGGTAATAAATAGCAGTCAAAGACAGATACTTTTTTGCCCTTTAAAAGGTACTTCGGGGCAATTAAAGATGAAGAGTGCAAACTCTTTACCCACACCATCCCTGCCAAGAAATGTGGTACCATTCTCCATCTCTGAGGAATAAGTGTTCCACATAAGTGAATTTACTAGATAATTGAATACATAGTTTGTCTTGTAACAAAAATGAACTTTCCAGACAACCAGATAGGCTAGTTAGATTTTCTATAACTTTTATATTTATATACACATATATGTGTGTGTTTGTGTATATGTGTGTATGTATGTATATGTACATACATATATACGTGTGTGTATGTATGTGCATATATACACACATGTTTGCATGCGTCTGTATGTGTATATATGTATATATTCACATTCTCTGTATACAAAATAGTGAAGTCCTTACTAATGAAAACCCCTTATTTATCATCAACTGATCCTTATTTTGTAAACAAAAACCAAAATAAAGCTTAAGGTAAACACTTCTTGTATATCTCATATATATATGTATATATCCTATATAAATAATCTTATTGGTATGCAGCTGTTTTCATGTTGTCTGCCCCCATTAAACTACGAGTTCCTTGAGAGAATGGACTGTCTTTGCCTTTCTTTGTATCCCCAGTGCCCCACGCTTATAAATGTTTATAAACGGCACTTATAAATGTTTAATGACTGTTCAGTGTTAAAGGATTTAGACATTTTAATGCTTTAAAAAAATTAAAAGTATATTGGCAATTTACAGTTCTATGTGAACTGATTATCCACAAATAGACTGGCTATAAGAAATCTTGCTTTTGAATTCTTGACACATTTATCTTAAGTGAAGATTACTTTTATTAAGTATTTTAATGATATCTGTTTACTTAAGTTCTTGATGATATTATCTGTTTGGCATGACGCACTGGGCAGGCTGTACAGACAGAAGAGCTGAACATCCCAACACTTGATTTCATTTCTCATGTTCCATTGAAGGCATGATTCAGAAAGACAGCTGAACAAAAAGCAACATTAACTTCAGCTGGCATAGGCTCCCCTTAGCCTGAATGAACCAGCTGTAGCACAGAGCGAAAAGCCAGGAGTTAGACAGGATGTGGGAAGTGGTTAGCTTGTTACTTCCTGTTGAGCCAGAGCATTATAATGCAGCTTCATCATTTTGCCTGAAGTATTAGAAATTCTCCAAATGTGGTTTTATTTATAGACGTCTGCTGGCTTAAAAACGTATGTTACGACTAATGATATTTGACCCCCTAACTGCCTACTTTCTGGCATTTCACTGCTATGGACAAATAAGGGAAAGAAAATGTAAATAAGCTAAATTATTCTACCCATTAATATCCTTGGCAGAAGTTTGAAAGGGAAAAAAGAGATTGAGATCCCTTATACTAAGAATGAAGAGAAAGGAAGAGAGGAAGGAAGGAAGGAAGGAAGGAAGGAAGGAAGGAAGGAAGGAAGGAAGGAAGGAAGGAAGGAAGGAAGGGAGGGAGGGAGGGAGGGAGGGAGGGAGGGAGGAAGGAAGGAAGGGAGGGAGGGAGGAAGGAAGGGAGGAAAGGAGGAAGGGAGGAAGGAAGGAAGGGAGGAAGGGAGGGAGGGAGGGAGGAAGGAAGGAAGGACGGAAGGAAGGAAGGAAGGAAGGAAGGAAGGAAGGAAGGAAGGAAGGAAGGAAGGAAGGAAGGAAGGGAGGGAGGGAGGAAGGAAGGAAGGAAGAGATTTTTTCTTGTTTCTAATATTTTAAAAATTTTATTTATGAGTCTAAAGTTCACCAGTCTTTCTAACCAATATGATCAGAGGGTCTCCTAAAGATTTCTCCAGGAGGTATTCATCCTGGGGAAAAAAAACAAAACTTGATAAATAAGAATCAAACTCATTACCTACGGGGATAGGAGGAATCTGATGGACTGCTTTGAGTAATAAATTTAAGAAGTAAGAATTGGGCAGAGAGAACTTGATGGACTCCTTCACCCAGAAAATATAGAACGTGGAAGTAAAACACTATATATCATGAATGGTTAGACCTTGAGGTCAATGAAAGAAGTTCTGAAGGACATTAGGGATAATGCAGCCCAAACTGCACTACATACTAGGTTGTGTAAGCCTTTCTGGCTGCTGGTATGTGGACTATCAGTAAAACAGATTTACTAAGGGAAGAGATACCCAGTCTGTCCTTTCTAAGCCACTTAAGGTTTAAGAAGAGAGTCCCAAAACCTGAATCAGAATATGACTCTCAATCATATGACAAAGTAAGTACAAGATGGTCCCTGCACATGGAAGAGGAGAGAGGGGAGGGATACAGGACATACATACTCTTCACTTACAGAACTAGATTGGTGAAACATATTCTCAGATTGTTTTCTCTATGGACAATCTCAAGCTGGGATGAAGATAACATCTAGCACTTATATAACTGCTTTAAAGTTTCCAAAGTGTTTTACATGATCTCATTTGATCCTCACAACAACCCTTAGGTGCCAACAACCAAAAGTTAGGTACTATTATTAGCTACATTTTATAAATAAGGAAACTGAGGAAGACAGAGGTTAAGGGACTTCTCTATCATCACACAGCTAGCAAGTATAGGAGTTAGGAAGACCCAGGTTTGAATCTTATCTCATGAAGACCCTAGTTCAAATCCATATCTGAGATAAGTATCTGAGATAAGTATCTGAGATACTTAAAAGCTATGTGACCCTGGGTAAGTCACTTAACCTCTGTTTGCCTCAGAGGCAGAGTGGTCCATATATCATGGATCACCTAAAAGACTATCTTAAGTATCTCGTTTCTGGAAGATGCCATCTTTGAGATTAGAAACCACTCACACAGGTAGGCAACTAAGTAACTAAGGAAGTCTGCTGGTCTACCATCTCCCTAAGTTAGATTCCATGCTGTAATCCAGGAACTATTGCTTAGTACCGTTGTTAGATTTATTCTAACACTATGCTTGGTACATAGTAGTGGTTCATCTTTCGTTTTTCAAAGAAGACCAATGATATCACAAGGTGATGTCTTGACTTGCACGTGAATTGGATTTAAGTGAGGCACAGTTAAGCAAAGTCATCAGCCTCACTCTTCCAGATTCATCAAAGTCTAGTGGATGACCTTGGCATCTTCAGTGTCTGATCAAGCTCTAAGCACTCCATTGTACCAGCTTCAGCTGCCTTCATGGCCCACTGGAACAAATTATTCTGCCAGAGGAAGTCTTCACATGCTTGGGGGAGACAATCCTCTAACTTTACACTGACAGTTCTGAGGTTTGTTGGTTACTCTCAACCTGGTTGAGCCTGTCTGCCAGGGCAGTTGACCAGGGTGTGGACACTGGGCATGTTAGAGTTACTTGGAGCCACAAGTGAGAGTCCAGTGAAAGGTGGACACCAAAGGTGGATGAGCAACCCTGAAAAGGACTCCATAAGCCCTTACATCAGAGGTGCTAGTCCTCCCTAAACACTCCACACACTCCCTGGCACATAGTTGGCATTTAATAAATACTTGATGAGTGATTGATTCTTGTCACTAATTAGCATAAACATAAACAACAGGATTTTTTTGATCCAAACTAACTGTGATTTTATTACTGTAGGGCAAAGGTCAGCAAATTATAGTCCCCTGGCCAACTCTGGCAGAGACTTGTTTCTGTACAGCCTATGGCTATAGACAGGAATGATCTTTCTTTAACCACAACAGGATGTGGTAGCAGTAGTTTGCCTACCTCTGGCAGGGAATTCCTGGTAAGGGAACTTCCTGTAATAATGCAGATGAAAAACCACTCTACAAAACCGCTCTATAGTCTCAGAAAATTGCCTGGAGTACAAAGGGATTAAGTAATCTGCCGCTGGTCACAACATCAGTGTTAGAAGCAACACTCAGGTCTTCCTAACACTGGAATGTGTCTCAGTCACGGCGACCCTGATCCATCTCCATAGTTTTTCTTCAGTCTTTTCAGACTCTGGAGTTTTCTTGGCAAAGATACTAGAATAGTTTGCCATTTCCTTCTCCAGTTCATTTACAGATGAGGAAACCGAGGCAAAAAGCATTAAGTGATTTGCCCCACAAAGTTACTAAGGCCAGATTTGAACTCCAGAAGATGATTCTTCCCTGACTCCAGGTCTAGCACTCTGTTCACTGTACCAGCTAGCTGCTAATGCATTTCTATACTCAATATGGAACTGACTGTTTTATTTTAAACTACTGATGGAGTTACCAGTTTGTAAACTTAGAGAATGTCTATACCTGGTAGAATGGGGCAACCTGAGTTAAGCTCTCACACAAGTAAAAGTTACAACATAAAGCTAGTAAAGATTGTATGTTTAGTGTATTCATTACTGTGGATGACTACAGTTACCGAGAGAGCATTCCCACTTCTTTACAAACAGTCCATATCTTTACATCCAGTAGAGGCCAGTCAAATATTTTGCTGAAATTTAATTCAAATAATTAATTATAACACTTACCCTAAATGAGAACTCAAGGTTTTCTCCACCCCATACTTCCATTCCTGTATCATAGGATCCAAGATACTCAAAATATCTCTTATTCACAGCAAACAGTCCACCAGCCATGGTTGGGGACCTAGAAAATATGTCCATATTGATTCTAATATAGGCAGAAAAAAAGCTATTGGCAACAATCATGGATATGTTTTCAATCCTGTTAGCATAACAGGCTCAGGTTTAGATTCAAAGCAAAAGGGAGCTAATTCCATTTATTTGAGCTTCTCATCGTCTTATATACAAGGGTTATCCCTCTCTAGAACAGCCACGTTTAACAGCTTCTGACTCTTCTTAAAACTATTCATTAGCTTCTGTTATGACTGGGTTTATTTTTTTCTACCACATTTTAATCCAAATATAGGCTGTCCTGGATATAGGCAAATTAGATCTCTTTGAAATGGAGAAAAATTATGTATAGGTATTTAATCCTTCAGGGACTTAAAATATTGTTAGCATAAGTACACCTTGTACTGGCACAGACTGAAATCCTTCTGTGACTTACTAGGGAGTCTCTGAAAATCATTGTAGCTAAAAAAAATCCATCACCCTGCAGCCAGCCTGGGGATGGGTTTCTCCAACCTTGGTTAGGCTAAGTCTTCAGATTAACAGACACAGTTTTGCTACAGAGCCCTTCTGGCCCAATATCACCTGTTAACAACTGTACTCCATTGGCATAGTCAATGAGAAACCAGAGTGAGCCCTGCAGTAGTATTTAAGAAGCCTAGAACTTTAGTGGAACTAAACATGAAAAAACAATATCAATTACCAGCTATAATCAGATTATACAAGTCAGATTTTGAGGGGAAAATGGCCTTTATTCAGCCCAATTTGGGGTTTTGGATGTAAATGAACAATTATGCCCCAAAAGTTTGATTAATGCACTGATGTCATCTGGAAGGGGCAGATTGTCTGGAGATGCCTGGATCCTGTCCTGTTTCGTATGTCTGTCAGTGACTTGGGCAAATCGAATGTGGAAACCTTATCAAGTTTGCAGTTGACCCAAAGCTGGAAGGGAGAGCTAATGAGATAAAAGACAGAATCAAGATTGAAAAATCACCAAACAGGCCAGAATGATGTCTGAACTGTCATGGTCATCAAATTTAAGAGGGATAAATTTAGTCTTGTACCTAATTTTAAAAAATAATTTGTATAAGTATAGGCTAAAAGAGATTCAGTTTTTCAGTTCATTAAAAAAAGCCCTGGGAGATACCATTTACCAAAATCTTAATATAAATGAGCAGTGAACAATGTGACACATAGCTGCTTTTAAAAAATATGGCTAATGTAATCTTGGGCTCCATTAATAGACTGTGATGTTCAGATGAGTGGAAATATAACAGCCTATATTGGTCAGCCCACATCTGAAATACTGGGTTCAGTTCAGACAGTCATATTTATAAGGATGTTAACAAACCAGATTTTGTCCCCAAGAGGACAACCAGAATAGTTAAAGTTTTAGGAATCATGTCATAAGGAAAAGCTGAAGTAACTGGGGATCCCTAATAAGGAATCTTGTGGGAAAGAGAATAGCAATAATCAATCACTTCAACTGGTTAAGGAGTTGTTAGTACCAGCTTACCAAAAAGAACCAAGTGTTCTTTTGGCATGGCTCTTAAATCCCCAGAACTCCTGCCCTCTAGCTTCACCTTGATTGATGGCTGCTTCAGTCACCCACTACATCAAGGGTTCATTGTCCATGCCTACAAGACCAGAAACCAAGCTCTAGTTGACTTAACCCTTTTATCTCCAGAATTCATGCCTGAAGATTTCCATAGTTCTTATAGGTGGCTTAGTCATCTACTACAACTAGGCCCACATTCAACTAAGTCTTAACTTACTTTATAGCCATCTCAAACACTGAGAACAACTTTCCCATCCCCATCTACTTTCCAGTTCTAGAATCATAATCTAATTAACTCCAAAGGGTATGCCAATCTACTTCTCCTATGGCTTTATGCACCTTCCTTGTAACTTTCCAAATCTAAATATCCCCCTTCAGCCATCACTCTTTTATATGTAGGTTCCCCCATTAGAAAATAACCTCATAGAGGGTAAGAACTATACGTACTTTCAGAGTTATATCCCCAGCACTTAGCACAGTGCTTAGCAAACAGTAACTGATTAATAAATGGATTTTCATTTATTGATGATCACCAATTTCTTTCGAAGTAAACTTTAGCATAGCAAGCCCACATTTATACTTTTGTTAAGGTCCAACATTAAACTTACAATCAATAATTTTCTGAAATCATTTTTTTTCTCCCTTTCTGAAAACTGAGGCATGACTTCCCTATTCCCAAGATTTTGGCACCCCTTATTCTCCCTTATTCCTCAAAGATTACTAATAGGCTTGCTAAGATCACTTTGACAAGTCTTTTCCCATTACTCTGGAAGACCATTTGCCTTGAACTAATTTAAAGGTGCTCCCTTTCTATTATAATTAGAGCATCTAACATTTATATAACACTAAAGTTTTCGAGTTCATTTATGTATTTTATCTCATCGAACCTCACAGTTATGAGATAGGTGCTATTATTATGCCTATTTTACAAATAAGGAAACTGTGGCCTAGAGAAATTAAATGATTTGCCAATGATCCCATAGCTTATAAAGGTCAGAAAGAGATTTAAATCTCAATGCCTCCAGACTCTGAATCTAATACTTTTTCCACCATACCAGGATGCCTGTAGGCTTTAATCCCGCCCCTCCTTTGTGATGCTTTTTCTAACCTTTCACGTTTTTATTTTCTGGGGAAAAAAAAATGGACCCTACAGAGTCAACAAAAGTCCTGATCAGGGGGGATCACTTCCCAGACTACTGTTTACTCCAGTATTAACCTGTCACTTTATGAACTGGAGTTTACATAATTTATCAACTTGCCGGAACAAAGACTTCCGGCCCCAGCCCATGGAATACTGGCCCAATGAGAACCTAAGTGGTCCTGAAGCAAACTCAAAAGAACACATCGTTTTCTTGACCATTATTAATTGTTCTTCTGTACCTATCCAGAAGCTTATCCAACTGAACAGGGTTAAAAAGGGCTTAATTATGATTTAACTGGGGTTTTGTAGGATTACAGGATTATAGATTCATAACTAAAAGGCACCATATTAGATTTTATCCATCTCAGAAACTAACAGTCCTATCCAAAAGATATAATGCATCTGATGATTCAACAAACACATGTACATACATATAGCTAAACAACAGGTAGCTCAAGAACTTCCAACAATAATTTTTTCTTGAGGAAGTCAACGGGAAATGGTAGTCCAGAAAGGGCTGACAGAAAGATGGCAACCAACTGAAGATTTCTCATGAAGTTTCCTGGGCATCCAAGTATTCAAGTCTAGGGGTTTGATACTCCAGGTCAAGAAGAAAGACAGAGGTTCATGATAAGAGTCATAGTTACAACTGATTTATAAAATTATGAGCATGAAAAATAATATAAAACAGAGATAAATGATTCCT
The DNA here is from genome assembly GCF_028372415.1 of Notamacropus eugenii. NCBI lineage: Eukaryota > Metazoa > Chordata > Mammalia > Diprotodontia > Macropodidae > Notamacropus > Notamacropus eugenii. The sequence continues at coordinate 66,023,163 of NC_092872.1, forward strand.
GACCTGATGACATCAATCTTGGAACGTCTTCGTTTTTGCTCCTTCTCTGGCACCACATGCCAAGTGAACACCAGTCTCCAGTCAAAACCTCCAATCTGTGGTTCCCCTGAATTTCCCAGATACTCAAATGTATTCCAATCAATGACATCAATCACAGGACATACAACTGCTGATTCTTCTTCATTAATCCTGAAAATAGCAGTTAGATATTTGCCCCTTAGTAAATCTGAAAATTAAAGCTCTATTTGCACTTCTATTTTGAAAGACAACTGTCCATAATTACCCATAATTGGGTTAGAGTTGTCATGCCACCATGATGGAAAATGGAACTGGCTACCCACCAAGGTATTGAATTCCCCATTCATCTTGGAGTTAGTGTTGAAGTTTGTTGACAATGTTGGGAGTGTTGGAGATAGGATTCCTGCGCTGGGTGGGTATTTGGATTAAATGAACCCCAAAGTCCCCTTTAAGACTAAAATCCTATGAGAACAATGGTCCTTGCTGTAGAACATAAGAAAGCTAAACATATTTACTCATAGTCATTATTTAATTAAATAATACATGATTACCTATGACAATAACATTGTAAACAGACATAGCCTATGCTTGGTCTTTAGCTATTCAATTAGTCATTTACCAGGCATTTATGAAGCACCTACTGTTGGCCCCACAAATGTGCTAAAACTATGAAAAACACAAAAGAAGTAAAAGATATTCTTGTTTTTGAGTCACTTATGGCTAAACTGGGGAGTCAGTTCACACACAAAACCACTCAAGAAAAATTCAGTCACTCTGTCTAAGTATGAATTCAAGTTATAAAAACATAATTGCCATAAGACCATAGGGGCCAACAATAAGCAGTCTGGAAATAAGTTCATGGAGAAAGTCATTCTTGAGCTGGGTCCCAAAGGAAGAACAGAATTCAATTCAACCAATATTTGAGTCCCTATTTTGTACAAAGTACTACAAAAGCTACAAAAGGAGGTGAGGCAAAGCCTCTGCCTTAAAGAACTTAAAAATCTAAGAGGGGGAGGGGGATAAGACAAGCATGTAAATAACTATAGCACAGGGCATAAGGTGGCAAGTGCCTTAGCAAAAGAACACCATGTTCTTGTGGTTTCCGAAGAGGAAAAGCTGACATTTAGTTGGAAGATACAGAAGCTTCATAAAGGTGGAACTGGAGATAAACCTTGAAAAACAAATAGGAGTTTGGCAGGCTAGGATGGGGCAAAGAGAAAGTATGAGTAAATAATGGCCTGGATGATGCAAGAAAATGCCAAATGGGGTCACGAAGAGTCAGACACGACTGAAAACAACTAACCAACAACAACAAATAGCTCTAACTAGCAGGCGTGAGATGGACAATGACTTGGCAAAGAAGACTGAGAAAGAGCTGTCAGAAAGGTTAAGTGCAAAACCAACAAAGAGCTGTGTCACAAAAACTCAGATTGGGGGAAGTCCAGGAGGGGATGGGGACCAACTGTGCCAAAGGTCACAGAGAGATCAACAGGGTTGAGGACTGAAAAGAGGTCATCAATTTGGGCGATTTAAAAAAATCACTGGGAACTTTGGAGAACGTAGCTTCATTTGAGACATCAGGTCAGAAACCAGATTTGTAAAGCAGGTATAATAGTGCCTTGCTTGGACTTTCTAATACTTTTTATCATCTTGATTTTATTATTAATATTCTCATGAAGCCCACCTGTCTATTTTTCTTGATCATACTCTCATCTGATACAGTAAGAAAATAAAAGCTTACTGATAATTTTTCAAGGAACCATAACTGGGAACTTCCTAGGAGAGCATCAGAATATTAAGCTGAGAGGCTTCTCTGGATCCTGTTTAAAACTTGTTATGCCGATTGCGTTCTATATTTCTGTTGCTGATTGACGATAAGTAAATATATGATTTAATACAAATAAAAAATACAAAACCTCCTTTTGTTTAGTTCTGGAATCTAATCAAAGTCTATTTCCGTTGTTGATAGATGTATATATTTCATGGCCATCATCCAGGTCTTCATCACTTCAAGCTCAAATTGATGTAATAATCTCTTAACTAGTCTCCTGGGCTCTATTTTCTTCTTCTGAAAAATGCTGCCCCAAAACACTACTTTCATTATGTCTGTTTAAGAATTCATAATTACTCTACTAATGCTTATGTATAGGATCATTTCCAAACCCATTCTCTTGACATTCAAGGACCAGTGTCTTCCTCTGTTAAATAAGGATAATAATGTCTACTACAAGTGGTTAACAAGAAGATCAAAGGTATATGAAAGTACTTTGGATAGAAGTACAGAACTATATGATTTACAAATATATGTCACAGTGCTGGGCACTTTAATACAAGGAAATATAAAGCATGACTCTTCAATACACAACTGAGAAATAACAATATATATGCATATATATGAGCTGTTAAATAATAAAAGAACTAAGTAACAATAATTATATCCTGTCTGTGGTCTGTAGCATTAAAACTGATACTAGAAAATGGGGCCATGGCTAAGACACCCACAGATCCTAGTATTTAGAAGGTCCTTTTTACTGTATCTTCTATTTTCCACTATGTTTTAGATAACAATGAATTCTAAAAAATAAAAACTAGTAGAATATAATAACACATGTAAGTGAGGTGGTGTGGCATAATGGCTAAGAGTGCTGGATGCAGTTTCAAGAAGATTTGGGTTTAAATCCTACCTAAGCAAGCGCTAGCTCTGTGACCCTGGGCAAGTCATTTTACCTCTCTTTAACTTCAGTTTCCTCATTTGTAAAATGAAAATAATAATACATAGGTGCATGACAAACTTAAGAGCATTAATTAAGTGTTCACTATGACAACTGTAGCCAAGAGAGTTCTAATTCTGGTCAAACCTAATTGCTCATATCTAGGACACTGTGGTCTAGAGTCATTGCCACATTAAGCAGATGTTAGGGAAAACAAATCAGTTCCAGAGATATCCATGAGGATTAGATTAATATTCTACAGACTTCAAGTATAAATAACAGTACAGAACCCCATGGGCCACTGCATGTAGCCTTCTAAATTGACCAGTTCTCTATAAATTGACTGGTTCTTGACAAAGAAAGTCTGCCTCAAGGCTTCCCCTGAGCTTGATATAGTATGGCCTGACTCAGATCCAAATCCTGAATCATGAAGTTCCCTCAAAAACAGAACATCCTTAACCTCCTAGATATTCAGCTTCTAAACTATTAACACATCTGGCAGATTAATAGCAAATAGCTTTCCTTTGGATATTCTATATTGAGTTGGATTCTAAAGTCAACAGTAGAGTGATTTAGCTCTGAGAACCTTCCAACCAAGGTCAAGTTTACTCTCAATCTAGTGGCATTGTCTGTCCAAAGTAGAGCTGTCCTTGGTACCTAATCCTTCTCCAGTACCCACAAGGTCTTGGGTAACTTCTAGGTCTTTTTCTGTGGCAAAAAAATATTTTACTCATATCATATTCCTACATTTATTGTTGCTGGTGTTTAGTAGTTTCAGTCATGTCCAACTCTTGGTGACCTCATTTGAGGTTTTCTTGGCAAAGAGACTAGAGCGATTTGCCATTTCCTTCTCCAGCTCATTTTACAGATGAGGAAGCTAAGGCAAACAGGTTAAGTGACTTGTTCACAGCCACACAACTAGTAAATATATGAGGCTAGATTTGAACTCAGGTCTTTCTGACTCCAGATCCAGAGCTCTATCTGCTGTGCCACATAGCTACTCATATCCCTACATAATAGGCAGCTATTTTCTTCCATTTGGAAGCAGAAAACCAAGATATGGGATTAAAATACCTTATTAAGATTACACAGTAACATGAGGTCTTAGGACACAGACTGATATGACATTAATAAGCAATGAGAGTTACTGCTGGTAAGAAATGTAATCCCAACACAAGCAGAGCTAAGATTGCAGAGGAAAGGCAGGAACTCACCTGAGCTTTCTCCCAACCCTCCAAATAACACTAAAAAATTACTCTAAACAAATCCTAGAGCAACAGAACCCACAAACAACAGAGTAAAACAAATTTTCAGCCCAAGACAACTTGGAGAGTTGGTAGGAAAGGTTTGTTGTACCACGGTGAGAAAGAATTATAGTACAGCATAGGAGACTGGGCCCCAGCAAACCAGAAGTAGGCCTTGGGGCAACTGATTCACTGGCAGCAGTAGCAGTTTCCAGGCCTCTCAGCACACAGACACCAAATCCAACTTGGAAGGTCAGTAGGAAGGGTCTGTTGTATGTGGATGAGAGTGGAGTGCAGTCCAGCACAGGGGGTGCCAGAACAGCCCCAGCCCCAGCAAACCAGGAGCAGGTCTTGGAAGGGACTAAATCAGTAGTGACAGCAGCTACTTCCAGAACTCTGAGCCCACAGATGCTAAGGGGGTCAAACAACTGGCCAAAAGGAGATGGCAACGGTCTTTTTGCTAGCACTGAGGCAGGACTCTGTTGCTTTGCCCATACTTGGATCTGGGTCTCAGTTCTGGTTGGTAGTTCCTGGGTAAGAAGGAGCACTAGCACAGCAGAATTTGTGGCCACAGTGGAACAGGTTTCCTCTTCATAGTTCCAAGGCAGAAAAGAGTGACTGTGGTCACTCACAGACTACAGCACAGGACAGGAGAGGAGCAAACACCTTTCCTTAGATCATATCACCTTGGAAGAATTGAGAACTTCTGAATCCTAGGGTAGTACACTCTCCACTTGACAAAGGACTCAAAGTCAAGAAACTGACTGAGAAAATGCCCAAGAAAAGGGGAAAAATAAGACTATAGAAGGTTACTTTCTTGGTGAAAATGTATTTTCTTCCATCCTTTCAGATGAGGAATAACAAAGCATACCATCAGAGGAAGACATCAAGTCAAGGTTTCTACATCCAAAACCTCCAAAATAAATATGCAACGGTCTCAGGCCATGGAAAAGCTCAAAAAGGATTTTGAAAATCAAGAAGAGATGTGGAGGAAAAATTGGGAAGAGAAATGAGAGAGGCAAGCAACCCAAGAAAATCATGAAAAGCAAGTCAACAACTTGCTAATGGAGACCCCCAAAAACGCTGAAGAAAATGACACTTTTAAAAATAGACTAACCCAAATGGCAAAAGAGGTTCAAAAAGTCAATGAAGAGAAGAATGATTTAAAAAGCAAAATTGGCCAAATAGAAAAGGAGGTTCAAAAGCTCACTGAAGAAAATAGTTCTTTAAAAATTAGAATGGAACAGATGGAAGCTAATGACTTCATGAGAAATCAAGAAATTATAAAACAAACCAAAAGAATGAAAAAATAGAAGACAATGAGAAATGTTTTGTTGGAAAAACAACTGACCTGGAAAAACAGATCCAGGAGAGATAATTTAAAAATTATTGGTCTACCTGAAAACCTTGATCAAAAAAAGAGCCTAGACATAATCTTCCAAGAAATTATCAAGGAAAACTGCCCTGATATTCTAGAACCAGAGGGTAAAATAGAAATGGAAAGACTTCATCAATTACCTCCTGAAAGAGATCTCAAAAGGAAAACTCCTAGGAATATTTTTGCCAAATTCCAGAGTTCCCAGGTCAAGGAAAAAATATTACAAGCAGCCAGAAAGAAACAATTCAAGTATTGTGGAAATGCAATCAGGATAACACAGGATTTAGCACCTTCACATACACATAGAAGGCATAGGCTGACCTGAATATGAAGGGAAAATAGCTAAAAAAAAAATAAATTTACTCTTGAGTGGAATGTACTAGGAGTAAGAGAGAGGGAGAGGTAGAATGTAGCAAATTGTCTCATATAAAAGGGGGAAGAAAGAGCTTTTACAATGGAGGGGAAGAGGGAGCAGATGAAAGAAAATAAGTGAGCCTTACTCTCCTGGGATTTGACTTAAGGAGGGAATAACACACACTCAATTGGATATGGAAATCTATTTTACTCTGCAGGAAGGCAAGGGAGAAGAGAATAGGAAAGGGAAAATAATAGAAGGGATAGCAAATTTGGGGAAAAGGATAATTAGAAGCAAACATTATTGTAGGAGGACAGGTCAAGGGAGAGAATGGAATAAATGGAGGGCAGGACAGGACAGAGGGAAATATGGTTAGTCTTTTGCAGCATAACTATTATGGAAGTGTTTTGCATTGTTACACATGTATGTGGGTAGGGAGGGAGGGAGAGAATATGGCACTCAAAGCTTTAATAATGAATGCTAAAAATTGTTTTAGCAAGCAACTGGTAAACAAGATATATAGGTGATGGGGTATAGAAATCTATTTTGCCCCACAAGAAAATAGAGGGGAAGGAGATGGGAAAAGGTGGAGGGTAATAGAAGGGAGGACAGATTGGAGCAAGGGGTAGATGGGGTGCATGCTGTCCTAGGGTGGGGGTGGGGAGAGATGGGGAGAAAAATTTGAATTCAAATTCTTGTGAAAGTGAATGTTGAAAACTGAAAATAAATAAATTGTATAATTTATTTGAATTAAAAAAATAAAAAGCAAAATTGCTCAAATGGAAAAGGAGGTCCAAAAGATTACTGAAGAAAATTAATTCCTTAAAAATTAGAAGGGAACAAATGGAAGCTAATGACTTTATGAGAAATTTAAAAAAAAAAACAAAACCAAGAGAATGAAAAATGGAAGACAATGTGAACTATCTCACTGGAAAAACAACTGACCTGGAAAACAGATCCAGGAAAGATAATTTTAAAGTTATTGGACTACCTGAAAGCCATGATAAAAAACAAAACAAAACCTTAGACATCATCTTTCAAGAAATTATTAAGGAAAACTGTGCCGACATTCTAGAACCAGAGGGTAAAAGAGAAACTGAAAAAATCCATCAATAATCTCCTAAAAGAGATCCCAAAATGAAAATATTCCCAGGAACATTGTAGCCAAATTCCAGAGCTCTGAGGTCGAGAAAATATTGCAAGCAGCCAGAAGAAAACAGTTCAAGTATGGTGGAGCCACATTCTGGATAACACAAAATTTATGAGCATCTATATTAAAGGATCAGAGGGCTTAGAATATGATGCTCTGGAAGGCAAAGGAGATAGGATTACAACCAAGAATCACCTACCCAGCAAAACTGAGTCTAATTCTTCAGTGACATTCAATGAGATAGAAGACTTTCAAGCATTCTTGATAAAAAGGCCAGAGCCAAACAGAAAATCTGACTTTCAAAAACAAGACTCAAGAGAAGCATAAAAAGGTAAACAGGAAAGGGAAATCACGAAGATGATATTTGTAATTCATAAGACCTTATTATTAGGGTCGTTAGAAGGAGTGTATATATCTCTATCTATCTATAGATATATGTATATATCTATATAGATATATGTATCTTTACAGATATATATATCTCTATAGATAGATAGAGACCAAAGGTACACAGTGTGAGTTGAATATGAAGGGATGATATCTAAAAAAATAAAATTAAGGGGTGAGAGAGGAATGTACTAGGAGAAAGAGAAAGGGACAGTCTATGAGATGAATTATTTTACATAAAAGAGGCAAAAAAATATTTTACAATGGAGGAGAAGAGGGAGGAGGTAAGGGGGAATGAGTGAATCTTTCATCAGAATTGGCTCAAAGGGGGAATAACATACATACTCAGTTGGGTACATAAATCAATCTTACTCTACAGGAAAGTAAGAGGGGAAGGGGATAAAAAAAGGAGGGGGAGGTGATGAAGGAAGGGCAAATTAAGGGAGGGGATAGTCAGAAGTAAAACACTTTTGAGGAGGGACAAGGTGAAAGGAGAGAGAGAAAATAGCATAAAAAGGGGAAGAGGGAATAGGATGGAGGGAAATACAGTTAGCGAAAGTAACTGTGAAAAAAAATTTGAAACACGTTTCTTTGATAAAGGCTTCCTTTCTCAAACATAGAGTACTAAGTTAAATTTATAAAAATAAGAGCCATTCCTCAATCGATAAATGATCAAAAGATATGATCAGTTTTCAGATGAAGTAATTGCCATATGAAAAAATACTCTAACTCACTAGTGATTGGAGAAATTCAAATTAAAACAATTCTGAGGTACGACCTCATACTATTAGATTGGCTAATAAGGTAGAAAAGGTAAATGACAATGTTGGAAGTGATGGGGAAAAATGAGACATTAATGCACTGTTGGAGTTGTGAACTGACTCAACCATTTTGGAAAGCAATTTGGAACTATACCCAAAAGGTTATAAAACTATACATACCCTTTGACCTAGCAATACCACTACTAGGTCTGTATTCCAAAAGAGATTTAAAAAAACAAAAAGGAAAAGGACCTATATGTACAAAAACATTTCTAGCAGCACATTTCTGGGGTCAAAGAATTAGAAAGTGATAATAAGCTGTGTTATATGATTATGACAGGATACTATTGTACTATAAGAAATGATGAGGAGGCTGCTCTTGGAAAAACCTGGAAAGACTTGCCTGGGCTGCTGGAAAGTGAAATGTGCTGTGTGCATATAACAGCAATGTTGCAAGATGATCAGCTATGAATGACTTATCCATTCTCAGCAATACAACTGAAGGACTTATGATGAAAAATGCTTTCCATTCCCAGAGAAAGAACTGATGGTGTCAGAATACAGATTGAAGCATATTTTTCAACTTTATTTTTCTTGATTTTTTTTTTATCTATGTTTTCTTTCACAACATGACTTATGGATATGTTTTATATGACTACACATGTATAACCTATATCAAACTGCTTGCCTTCTCAATGGGGGATGGAGGTGCGGAGTAAGGAAGGAAGAGAATTTGGAATTCAAGGTTTAATATTCAAAATTGTTTTTACATATAACTGGAGAAAAAAAATCAAACTCAAAAAAAAAGGGAAAAAAGTGTAATCCCAATATGGGGATCAGAACTAGGTAAGAGTGCTATTGTCCTCAGTGGCTAGGGCACTCAGGAACAACCAGAGATCTAGATCACCATAGTCTTTCCTCATGCCTCTTGCCAGTGGCATAGAACTGGTAGCATCCTTTCCCTAGCACTGGTACTTCTCAGAATTTTCTTAGGTAAAGGAAAACAGAAAGAGAATTAGACCCATCTGTCTCATTTCAAGATGCCACTACTTATTTTAATGTTTTCTCCTACAGAAAAAGTGGATCTCTTTTTTTTTAAATGGAACATAACTAAACTCTATTTTGTTTCTTCTAGTGTAAGTATGTTTATATAGTGTTAAATTTCCCCAGAAATTACAAAGCTCCTTTAATAACTCCAAGCTTCTCATGGTCACAAAGGCCTACCTGTCTAATACCAACATCCTACTAGTGCTGCTGTATTGCAGCAAGACATGAAATACAACAACTTCCCAAGAATTAAAAATAAATACCACACAGAAAGTAATGGAGGGTGTGAATAAACAGAACATATAATCAATGAACGACTTCCAAAATTAAGAGCAGTAAAAGATGTCATCAAGGAAACCTGGGATAGGGTAAGAAGAGGGAAATCTGTCAATAACTCAACAAGCATTTGGGAAGCACTTGCTCTTTGGTAAGAGAACAAAGGTACTGTCACATGGCAAATTCAGGCGATAAGTGGACACAATTATTAACCTTGCAGAAGAAAACAAGAAAGGCCTTCAGAACTTTGGGTGAACCCTCTATTGTAAACTACTGAAGTCCTACATAATGAGCAGGCATGAAATACCCAAAGTGATGAGATTTCACATTTATTGGTGTATTTCAGTGTTAAAAGTCCTTTCCAGTTATTTGATCCTCCCAATAATCCTATGAGTTAAACCTATCCTCATTTTACAAATAAGGAAACTGAGGTTAAGCAGAGCAAAGCAAACTAACCCAAGGTCACACAACTATTAAGTAGTAGAACCAAGAACTGAACCCAGGGTTGTCTAACACCAAAAAATGCATAGAAGGCAATCCAGGACTGTAGGCTTAACAACTAATCAATCAAAAAGCATTTTTAAGAGCTTACAATATGCCAGATACTGTTTTAAGCCCTGAGGATACAAATAAAGGCATAAAAGAGTTCTGCTCTCAAGGAGTTCATATTCTAATATGAAGGATACCATGTAAATAACTAGGAATATAGAGAGTGCATGGGAGGGGATCTCAGGAGTAGTTGGAGAAGCTTGGAAAATCTTCTTTCTGAAGATAGAATTTAAGCAGAAACTTAAAGAAAGCCAGGGAATCCAGCAGGCACAGGAGATGAGGGAGAACATTTCAGGCACAAGGGGCAGTCAGGGATAAAGGCACCAAGTCAGAAGATGACTTGTGTATAAAGAGCACAACCCAAGTTGGCCATTATATAGCTGGATCATACAATGTACCTAGAGGATGAGAGAGGAAGAAGACTGGAATAGTTGGAAAAGGCCACATTACAGGGAGCACAGAGAAAATTTTTAATCCTGGAAGTAATAGGAAGCCACTGGAATATATTGAGTATCAAGGCTGACATGGTCAGAGCTCTGTTTTAAGAAAATCAATTTGGCAACTGAGCAGAAGGTGGATTGGAGTGAGAAGAGAAGAGGGGCAGGGAGGGAGGGAGAGTGAGAGGAAGGAGAGGATGGAGGAGAAGAAAAAAGGAGAGAAGGAGAAGGAAAAGAAGAAGATGGAGAAGATAAAGATGATGATGAAGAGAGAACCAAGGAGAAAGTTACTTTTAATAGTCTTGACAAAAAGAGACTGAAGGCCTCAACTAGTGGGGTAGAAATGAGAATGTAAAGATGCCAACAAATCTCCTGATAGCAAGGAATTCAACTACTCTCAAATGTGGATTGAAAAACCAATGAAGTCCTTGTGGATGGCGGTGAGTGAAAGTTGCTGATACGAGTACCCTGAATAAGCAACATTAAAGAAAGAATGAGAGTTTCTTAAAAATTATTCTTTCTTCACTTCATTTCAAATCATGTGACTAAAACAGATTCTCCTACCTTTCTAGCAGCGGCTCCAACCAGCCATCATGACATTCACAGTGACAGTCGAGGAAGGTCAGGATCTCCCCAGTTGCTATAGAAGCTCCCAGAAGTCGAGCTCGAACTAGTCCTTCCCTTTTATTTGCTCGGATTAAACGCACTTTAGGCAGGCCAGACAAATGGTTTTCCAAAGGCTCCTTTAAATGTTCTAATAAGAATAGGGGCAATTATGACAAGATGAGCAAATTGTCTAAAGTTAATATAAATGGTTTCACATTTTAGAAAAATGAAAAAAATTTCTAAATACTTTTATTTTTTCTTAATTATTATATAACACCTCCTTGCAACAGAAATTTGCAAAATAAAGTGAAAAATAGCTTTAGTAGTTATACTACTTCCATATACCCTGTTAAAATAAAATACCTTAGAAAAATAAAGGCTCAGAGGATTTAAGGTTGGAAGAGACCTTGAAGATCATCCAGTTCAGCCTCCTTCGTGTTATAGATGAGAATCCTCAGATCCAAAGAGGTTGGTGACTTACTCAAAGTCACATGGGCTAAAATTAGTAGAGCCAGAATTTGAATCTGGATTCTTGGACTTCAAATCTATGGCCCTTTCCACTATATCACATTGCCTCCTCCAGATCCTGCTATTTCCTGTTCTCTGAATATAGCAAACCACATATGCTTTTCTTATCAGGTGTTTTCAGTGATTTGAATTGTCTATTTCCTCCAACATGGAATAATTAAGATGAGTGCTGGATTTGGATTCAGGAATACCTGAGTTCAAAATCACCTGTGTGACCATAAGCAATCTCTTAATTTCTCTGAGCCTCAAGCAACTCAGAGATTTATCTACTAAGTTATAGGATGGTTTCAATCTGAATTGGTGAAATATATTGATTTCTTTCCCCAACAAAATCAGATTCTTTGATGGTCATCCAGTTGACCTGTGATATACTGTCTTCCATGCCAATTTAAAGTTAATAGTATATCGCACAGATATAAGAAAAAAGCAATTTATCAACAACATTCAAAATAAACACAATCTTAAGTACCAATTTAGTCTCAATTTCCTCCAAAAATAATAGGAATAATGCCTCAAGATGGTAAGAATTAAACGAAAACCACTTCTCCTTGTGCATAGTGAGCACTCAATAAATATTTGTTAACTGATCTTTTATAAGCTGTTAATGGTAATGAGGTGTGGTACACCTAACTGTAAAAGTTTGTAAAAAATTGTAAAACAAATTACCCATAGTATCTACTCCCACTGTGCATTTACAGTACACTGCAATAAACACTTATTCAGCTCCTACTATGTGTCAGACACTGAGTTAAGTACTGGGGATACAAATAAGAAAAAAAATGACAATCCTTACCTTCAAGGAGCTTACAATATAATGGGGGAAGATAATACAAAAAGAAGCTAAAAGCAGAGGAGGGAAATGCCAGAGGTACCAGGCACAGGGGCATAATGAAGATGACAAGGTACTTGAGAGAAAGCAGAACAGCTGGTGACAACAAAGGATCTAATTATGAATATTATAATCTTTATATGCATTACTGTTGATGCCATATTGCAGTTTATATATGAAGATATTGAAATTCGGGTATAGTGATCTAAGTGTATATACATATGTACAGTGTGTACACATATGTATACAGTGAATTAAATCACCATACCCAAGTTGCAATATTTTCATATGTATATACATATGTATGTGTGTTCATGTAATAGTTGAACTGCATTATAATGTTATAATTATACATACTGACAAATTATTTATCAGCCTGGTCAAAAGACTGAAGATTTTAAAGAAGATGTGGATCCCCAAAAGAGAGCCATTAGCCCTCAGTACCAATTCTAATGACGTCTTCTCAATGCTTTGATCATATCCTGGAAAGGACACCCTTTCCTATTCACACCAAAAGCTCCTATTCTCTTCTCCAGAATTGGATGATTTTCTTCACCCTAAGATATTTGGAGCTGTTTTTGTACCTGTAACACCAAAACTACCCTTTGTTACTCCTCCTATAATCCCTTGACCCCTTCACTTCCTTGGGAGATTCTGAAACTTGAATCATGATACCTGACTAGAAAATGCTGGTTTTGATTTGTGGTCTCTCTCCTTACCTCTTTCATTGTGGATTTCAAGTAATTTATTAGCCAGGATTCTATACCTGTATCTTAGTCATCAGATAAACACTCAAGTAAATCTCTATTTCATTGCCATTCTTACTAATAGTAATATTTCATAATGATCCCATCCATGACCATCATTAATGTAGGATATGGAAGAGATAATGAAGCTGATCTTATTTCTGCTGACTGGTGTAGCGTGGGTACATCCATCTCAATGGCCAGTCCCAAGTTTTTCATTTGGCCTACGATATGTGGTTCTTTCTGCTAAGACCCTACCACCTCCTGCCTAAGCTATTGGTTTCTTTCTCTCCATTGAGGATAATCTGATAACAATCAACAAACATTAGCTGGTGATTAATGTGACTAACATTATGCTGGATTCTATGGGAGATATAAAAGCTCCATAAGAAATTTATTCATTAAGTGTTCACTATGGACTCATTCCCTACCACTGCCATCAATAAATTTACAATCTAATTCATTTTATGTACGTGTATGTTTAATTGAAAACATCCTTACATAAGATCACAGGGTTCCAACTCTACAGCTAAGGATCTAAGATAGGATCTGAAACCACATCCTCTGAGTGCAGCAGCTCTTTCACTATCTAACACGCTGTATCTTCAAAATACAGATCTTCTTTCTTTCAAAATACAATCTTCTTTCTTTGTCCTCTTTTGAGAAGATACCAGAAAGAAAATGGGGAAATAAACCTTGCCTTGAAGACACAGCAAGTCTGCCATGCTATTGTTAGGTTACAAAAATGTGATCCAGAGGTATTTTTGTTTTAGAATCCCCAGCATCTTCGTAGTACTTGGAATATAGTAGATGCTTAATATATAATTTTTGATAGTTAACTTATTTTTGAATCACAGATTTAGAGCTGCAAAAGACTTTGAAGGTCACATAGTCCAATCCTCTCATTTTACAGATGAGCGAACTGAGTTCCAGAGAAGTTAAGTGACTTGCCCAGGTCATAGATCAAGTAAGTAACTGAGGCAGGATTCAAACCAAGGTTTCCTCACTCCTGACTAGCATTTTATCTACTTTATCATGCTGATTTTTATCCACAGTTAAAAATTTCAACTCAATTCAATAAACATTTATTAAGTGCCTAATATATGCCAGGCACTGTATTTAACCACTGGGGATACAAAGAGGCAAAAGTTAATCTCTACACTCAAGAAGTTTATAATCTAACGGGGGACATGTAAACACATAAATACAGATCAAGTTGTATACAGCAAAGAAAAGCTTCTACAAGGAGAAAAAGAGAGTTCAGGAGGACTCTAGAAAAAGTTGTTTATTTGTTCATTTGTCTTTCCCCGCAAAGGGAAAAGAATCTAAAGGTGAATCTGGGAAAGGTTCTGTGTATCTGTCATTTTCACTGTCATGGTTCTGCTAACGTTTACCAGTGCTTCACTATCGCTGGGAGGCAATGAAAGGGTGGCATGATACAGAAATGTCCCAAATGACACGGCCCTAACTGAAGTCATTCTGCAGTAAAGCTCATTGGGAAAAAGTGTGAAATTACTTTGGTGACAAGAAGAGCACAGCTGCCATGCCTACCTTCCCAGTTTCTTGGCATGGCCAACTCTGCTCAATTCTGTTTCTAAGGAATTTATTCCTCCTGTAACATTGTTTTCACCTTCCATTATATTCCCTTGGAGCCAGTTAATGACATCAGGGAGGCACATGCAAAACTGATATTCTGCCAACCTGTCTTTATCTCCTTTCTTAAGGACTGTCATCAGGACATGCCAGAGGCTAGATGGCATTCTGCCATGCACCAGATCCACAAGGTAAAAAGCTAAGATAACATGCTGTGTCTTCCTCCTCACCTGAGGTTTCTGGCAGCGCCTTCTGATGGTAATGGAAAGTCTGTCTTATTTTAGTGCTCCTTTACATACTTTCCCTCGAGGGTCAGAGAAATTCTGAGCTCATCTCATGTACAGGTGGTGTGATGTAACAAAGTCTGACCTTGGAGTCAACTTCAACATACATTAATTGGATGACCACAGGCAAGTTATTTAACCTCTCTGAGACTCAGTTTCTCAATCTATGTAATGAAGATAGTAATATTTATAACTATCTTCCTTATAACAGTTTTTGGGAGGGGGAAAAATCTATAAATCTTGAAGCATTAAATATTATTTTTTATTTTTCTCTTTCTTCTTTTCCTTTTACTTCTCTTTCTCCCTCCCTTCCTCCTTTCTTTCCTTTTTTCTTCTCTTCCTCCCTTCCTTCCTTTCATTTCTTCCTTCATTTCTTGAAACTACACCCTCTATCTCATCCAAGCTGGAAGTCCAGCCACTAGTTACAGGCACAACTCCCTTGTTGATGAGCAAGCAAACTTTGGCCTGACCAGCTCCTGACCCAAGCCAGTTCACCCCCTCCTTAAAGCAGTGCAGTGGACACCTCCTCCCACTCACCCCTCACTATATTATTGCTGGCTTAATATGGCTTTAGTCCTATTTCAGTACAGAATTCCGAAACTCAGGCAATCCACCAGCTTTACTCTCTTCAGTAGCTGGGATGACAAGTCTGTGCCAGCATGCCAAGACACTTTATAAATCTGAGTTATTATAATCATGACCATCTCTAATTGTAGGCTATGGAATAGTGAACACTCTCTGAAAACCGTCTCAATTGAGGTCTTTTGAATAATCCTTCTAACATACACTGAAAGATTTTCTTTGAGCAGATGCCAATTCTCCTTGGATTCCCAGGAGGATTGGTCTCAAGGTTCACACCACAGAATGTTTTGTTCTGCCACCATAAAAACCTATATACCCAAGTGTGCTGTTTGCTTTGCTTTCCAGCTATTCTGTGGAATAATCCTTCTGTGACTTATTGATGTTCCATTTTTGTTTCTATGGTTGACATTTTGCTGAGAGCTTAAAAATTAATTTTACATTTATATAAAACCACATCTCTTTATCATTGTCTCCAAATGTATCTTGATGTAGCTATTCAAGTACCTCAGGATGGTTCTTACTCTTGAGGAAAACTATCAAGAAAAGGAATAAAATATGTTAACTTTTCTCATGTATAAGGATGGTAGACATCCACTCCCACTATGTAAATTGGTCTTGAGATTGACACATGGTGAAAAAGGTCTTATTTCAATGAATTCTTGTCAGCAACCACAGCCGGGAATTTCAAGTTTGGCCATTTATGACCTGACTTGACAGGGTCATGCTTTCATAGCTAGGTGGAGCAGTGGATAGATCATTGAGCCTGGAGTCAGGAAGACCTGAGTTCAACGTTGGTCTCAGATAAGTACTAGCTGTGTGACCCCAGGCAAGTCCCATAACCCCTGTTTGCCTCAGTTTCCTTAACTCTGAAACGGAGATAACAAAAGCACCTACCTCCCAGGGATGTTGTGAGAATCAAAGGAAATTTTTGTAAAGCATAGATAGACAGTGGGTGCTTAATAAATGCTTGTTTCCTTTCTTTCCTTCACAGTATCTAGTAACTAGTCTCTCCCTACATCCCACAAAATGTGAGATGTATGTATCTTACAGGTCAGGGCTGTCAACACTAGTATGGGACAGGCATGTCTTTTCAACCATAAGAGTGGCTGTATTATGCCTAGGGATTATATTTCTATAAATCTTCCCTCTAATAGCATGTTCAGTCCTGTTCGATTCTTTGTTACCCTGTTTGGGCTTTTACTGTCAAAGATACTGATGGTCTACCATTTCTTTCTCCAGCTCATTTTACAGATGAGGAAGTGGAGGCAAACAGGATTAAGTGACTGCGCAAGGCCATACAGCTAGAAAATATCTGTGGCCAGATATGAACTCAGGAACATGAGTCTTTCTACCTTCAGGTCTAGCACTCTACCCACTGTACTACCTAGCTGCCCTCAAACTCTTATCTTCTAATAAAGAGATAACCATCAAGATTAGTAAGTTATAGTAATATATAACCCTTGGGAAAACTACAGTCTACTTGAGGACAGAAATCCTAACTCTCTCCTCTTCATAATATTCATTTCTCTTTCCAACATCTCCTTTATAATGAATAGATCACTTACATTGTTGGACATCTTTATGAAAACAGTCCCAGAAATCTTTACAACTTTCACCCAAAATCTAAGGCCAGTTTTCAAAAAGTTATCTCTGTATATTTCCAAGCATAGTTTTAATATGACAGAAATTTTTAGCTGCCATTACAATGAAGTTTCCTCATAAATTCTGAAAAACGTTGTGAGTCATTTCATATGCATTTGATAAAGTAAAGGATGGCTTCCCTATGGTCTTCTACCAACAATTCTAACCCAAAGATTCATGTCTCTTCCAACTTTCTGGTTTAAGTCCTTCAGAATGACAGAACATTCTCGGGGCAAAGTGACGTAGAATTCCTTCCTGCTCTAATCAATGACAAAAGTCAGACCACATATTCTATGCAACACACACACACACACACATGCATATATCACTCTAGAGATGCACTACTGAAAAAGTACTACTCTATTTTCTACAGCACTTTTTTGTCATTTCTGTGCCAAGAAAAACTACATCTTCTAACAAAATTCATTCTACAAACTTGCTCACCTCTGTCACTATAATCATCCACAAGGATGATTTCCTTAAGCAGAATATCTGGAGATGTCTCAAGAACACTATAAACTGTTCGTAGAAGAGTTGACCATGCTTCATTGTAAAAAGCAATTACAACAGATGTTTTTGGCAAATTATCATAATCATATTTCTTCTCTCTGCACCTGCAAATTAAAAAAAAACTCATTAATTCAGACTCCACTAATTTGTAAGTCACAAACAGAGCTAGACTGAAAGTAATTGATAGATGGTAATAGTTCACACTATAGAGCGTTATGGTTTACGAATGTTTTCTTCAAAACAACTCTGGTGAGATAGACACTGAAAATTTTATTACCTCCATTTAACAGATGAGGAAACCTAGGTATAGGAAATGCAGATACTTACGGGGTACAAGCAACCCTCATTTTATTGCACTTCTCTTTATTGTTCTCAGCAGATACTGAAACTGAAATTTTGTGGCAACCCTGTGTCAAGTCTATGGGTGCCATTTTCCAAATGCTATGTACTTACATTGTGTCTCTATCACATTTTGGTAATTCTCATAATATTTCAAACTTTTTCATTATTTTTATATCTGTCAGGGTAATCTGTGATTTGTGATCAGTGATTTCTGATTTTATTATTATAGTTGTTTTGGTGTACCATGAATTATACCCATATAAGATGGAAAACTTAATCAATAAATGCTGTGTTCTGACTGCTCCACCAGTTGGCCATTCCCCATCTCTCTCCCTTTCCTCCAATCTCCCTATTCCTTGAGACACAACAATATTTAAATTAGGCCAATTAATAACCCTACCATGGTCTCTAAGTGAAAGAAAGAATCAAACTAGAGGCAAACTTCATTGTCTTATTTCAAGAAATTCCCTCAGCCACCCCAACCTTTAACAATTACCACCCTGGTCAGTCAGCAGCCATCAACACTGAGGTAAGACCCTCTACCAGCAAAAACATTGCAATTTGCTGAAGGCTCAGATAATGATTAGCATTTTTTAGAAATAAAATATTTTTAAAGTAAGGTATGTACTTTTTTTTAAGACATAATACTATGGGCAGCTAAGTGGCATAGTTGATAGAGTGCCAGGCCTGAAGTCAGGAGACTCACCTTCTTGAGTTCAAATCTAACATCAGATACTTACTTACTAGCTGTGTGACCCTCAGCATGTCACTAAATCCTATTTACCTCAGTTTTCTCATCTGTAAAATAAGCTGGAGAAGGAAATAGCAAACCATTCTTATATTTTTTTATAAGAAAACCCTAAATGAGGTCACAAGGATTCAGACACAACTCAATAACTATTGCATATTTAATAGACTACAAGAGGTTTATAGCATAAACATAATTTTATAGGTACTGGGAAACCAAAAAATTTGTGACTGTTTTTATTGCGATACTGACTTTATCGCAATAATCTGGAACTAAACCCATAATATCTCTGAGGTATGCCTGTATTTGGCAACACTGGTTCATCAAGTTACATTATATATATCTGAAGGTAACATAATGCCATATTTTTAAACATATTCTATATGTCATACATATCTCAAAAATTAAAATTGGTCTGGATATCACTGGCATAAAGAGTTTCCAATCATAGGTTCTCAAACTTATTTGACCTACTGCCCCTTTTTAAAAAAAAAAAAATTACTCAGTGCCCTTCTGAGGATAGGTTAGGTTAACCATTATTTTTATTCAATGACCACCCCACTAAAGTGCACCCAAGGCTACTACCACCTCCTCCATCTTCCAGCATCCCCAATGGGGCTGTATCAACCACATTAGGAACCTATAATAGATAGATGCTAGAGACAAAGTCCTGAGTACTTGGGAATTAAAAGCCTAAGAACCACACAGATTTTAACAACATTGGATAGAAGGTTACATTAAAAGGTAAACTAAATTCTACTATATATACACATATAAATGTATATTATATATATGTACATATATACTCTATATATACAGACTTCTGCTAACCATCTTTATGTGTATATACACATTAAAATGGCTAGCAGTAGAGTCTATATATGAATTGGGGGGGTATATACATGTATATACATATATACACAATACACAAATATGCATATAATCTTATAACACTGGCCAATCTACTAATCTAAACTTGCCCTATCATATATATGTATGAATGCATACACACACACACATATATATTTGTATGTGTGTATGTATGTGTGTGTGTGTGTGTGTGTGTGTGTGTACCTTTTGATAAACTATAACCACAAATGTCTTAAAAATCTAAGTGTTTTGGGGAAAATGGAGCAAATAAAAGGCATGTTATCGGATTTTTGTGGTTTTCTCTGGCCACAGAAGAAATCATAGGATCATATATCTAGTCCAAACCACTCATTTTACAGATGAGGAAACCAAATCCAGGGAGATTAATTGATCTGCCCATAGTCACTGAGGTAGCAGGTGTCCAGGGGCTGGCTAGAAAAGAGACTGTCTGATGATCGGAGATAGCAGAAAGTTGTCTAGCAAAGGATTAGCAGAGGTGGTTCACTTGGATCAAATATTCCCAAAGATGGTAGGATTAAATGGCTAGACTATCTGATTCTTATTCCTAATATCTGACACAGCTTGCAGGAAGAGTAAATAGACGCTAGGTATATCCGAGGAAATTGAGTTAAAATAAGTTTGAAAAGGTACAGTCTTTTCAGAATGTATTGAGAATCATGAAATCTTGGGATTTGGAGTCAGAAGGAGCTTTGGAGATCTCTAATCAAACTTCATTTAGAAGTCTTTTAATTAACTTAGTTGAACCTTCACCTCAGTGAGACAGAAAAACCAGTGTGTTTTCATTTTATCTCTGAGAATAGCTTGTCGGTCCTGTTTATCGCAAAATATACTCGCCTGAGCTTATCAATTACAGTTTTCAGAGAACGAAGACTGAAGACATATGTCATAACCAGGGTTCAGGCAGCATGGGACAAACTAGGATGGGCCAGGACTGGGAATTCTAAAAGTAAGAATCTGCACCCAATTAAAGGGCTTAGTTGAGCCCTATATTCTAAACATGAGAGCAAGGCTGAGGGCCTATTATTCTAGGGCATGTGGAGACACGATTATAAAAAATAGATTATTAGATTAGTCTAAAGGAGAACTAGACAGGAGGGATGTAATACTTTTGATCCAAAGTCTAAAGAGAGTTCAGGACCCAAGGTGCCTATGCAAGTAAGAGAAGGAAAGCAAGGAACGAAAGGGTGACTAGTTGGAAATTCAACCAGGCCAGTCCATCCACCAAGTAATCTCCAGAAACCTAAGAGGGCAGAACTTGAGTGGTAAAGAGTTCTGGATTCAGGTCTGAAGCACCCAGACCCTGGGAAACTGGTGTTCAGGAAACTAAGTATTCACATTTTACTCCCCTACGTACTCTCCAATCCAGGCATATTGGTCTCCTGACTTTCTGCTAACAGGGCACTCCATCTCTCAGCTCTGAACATTTTCTCTGACTGTCTCCCATGCTTGAAATACTCCCCTCTCCTCCTCTACAACTACTGACCTCCCTGGCTCCTTTAAGTCCCAACTACAATCCTACCTTCTACAGAAAGCCTTCCTCAATCCCTCTTAATTCCAGTCCTTTCCCTCTGTTAATTAGTTCCTATTTATCTTGTATATAGTATATTTGTTTGCTTGTTGTCTGTTGTAAGCTTTTTGAGGGCTGGGGCTGTCTTTTGCAACTTTTTGTATCCTCAGAGTTTAGTACAGTGCCTAGCATACAGCAGAGAGTTAAGAAATGTTTATTGATTGAATGGGTTCAAAAGAAGGAAACCAATCATTAAGGAGTAGTTTATCAAAATATCTGACCAATTTAAATTTGTATCTCCTTCAGTGGATTTCTTTTTTTCTTTTTAAATCTTTTATTGATCCTTTTTTCTTTTTTTCATTTTTCATTTCCCAATGATTTCTCCCTCCTCCCACTCAAAAATAACCCTCCCTTCTAAGCAAAAGAAATTAACACAACAGCCATGTCTAAAAACATATGCCTCCTTCAAAACCTATTACTGCGCACTCTTTCTGAAATGAAGAAAGTAGATTTTGTATTTGGTCAGATCTAACAAGTTTTTCTGACTTCATATTCTTAAGTTATATTGCTATTTTCTCAGTGTGGTGAATCACAATTCCACCTGTGATGTGCAATCTATGGGACCATAAATAAGCACTTCCATTAGCTTCCTCATCTGTAAAAGAAGGGAACTGGATCTCTGAGGTCCTTTCCAGTTTTGTACCTATAAGTTGAGGACATATAATATGAAAAAAAAGAGACTTAAGAGCAGATGTGATAGCTGTCTTCAATCAGATGAAGGGCTGTTACATGGAAGGCATTAGATATGTTCTGCTTAGCCTCAGGACAAAACTTGGGTCAATAAGTAGAAGATGCCGATAAACAGATGTAAGCTTGTTATAGCAGAAAATGTACTAACAATTAGAACCATCCTGAGTAGACTAGGCAGCCTCAACAAGGACTATGTTCCCTTTCATAGGAAGTCTTCAAACAGAGGTTGAACAACCACTAGATGGAGACGGCTATAGAACAGATTCTTGGTCCAGTACATGTTGGATTTGATACTTTTTGAGGTTTCTTGTAATTCTCAGATTCTGTATCATTTTTGATATTTCATCTCCTAAGTTCCTATAGCTAGAGCTGGAAGGGACCATAGAAGTTATCTAATCCAAATCTTTTTCTTTATAGTGTAATGTTAATGCAAGATTAATGGTGGGGGGGGGGGGAGTTAAAGATCTTCCCCTCTCATTAATAAGCCTCAATATCTTTTGTTAATTTCTATTGAGGTACTGAGTCAGAGGGTCATGCCCTCTGGCTCTGAAAAGTGTATAAATACTTGGAGGTGAGGTTATATTTTGGGGCCTACTCCTTGGAAGTCTTTGTTTGGCCAGATGAGACTCTGGGGAGCCACTAAGGAGACCCCTGGTTTTGAAAACCCAGATGTTGGTACTTCTCTCTCATAACTATGTATATATGATCAGACAGTTCGATCTGTCTGTTGATCTGTGATGTACATATTGCTTATGGTCACACAGCTGAAAGCCCTGTCTGTTGGTCTTTATTTCTCTGTTTGTATTTTCTCTGAATTTTAGGGTGCTGGCTTTTTCCCATGAACTAAATGAATGACACATGTGCTTGATTAAAGCAGATTGTTGACTCCTCAAAAGTTGATTTTCTTTTAGAGAAGATCTAAGAACTTGTACTGCAGGCCCTCCTATGTATTCTAGGGTGTCCTTGCTATTACACATAGAGGCGAAAACTGAGGTCCCGGGAGCTCTAGGAACTTGCCCAAGGTCATACAGCCAGCTAGCACCAAATGCAGAATTTGAACTCAGGTCCTCTGAATCCAGTCCTTAAAGTGTGCTATTTGCTCCATAAAGTTGTCTCTCAGTGATAAGAGAGATTCTAAGAGCTACCATCTGCACTCCCAGGATTAAAATCACCAGGTTCAGCCAAGCTACTTTCCACAGTAATAAAAGAACTAATAGATATTACTGCTAAGTGGTCAATGATCTTTGAAAAATAATGGCAAACAGAAGAGGTCTTGTGTTGCAGGATAGAAGAAAGGCAAACTTCATCCCATTTCTCAAACTATGGCTGATGAGCCCAACTTCAATTCCTAGTAAAATTCTAAAACATATTATTATAAGGATGATTTGTGAGCATTTAGAAAGGAAAGCACTGATTATTAAGGGTTAGTATGACTTCATCAAGAACAGGCCATTCCAGACTAACTTCATTTCCTTTTTTCACAGGGTTATTAGATCAAGGAAATGCTGTAGCTAGAATATAATCTGATTTCAGCAAAGCACTTGACAAAGTCCTTCACGTTATTCTTGCGTACAAAGAAGTCAAGATATGAGCTAAGTCAATCCACTGGCTTCACAACTGGTTGAATACCAGACCCCAAAACTAGTCATTAACTTATTGATTAATCAATGTCACGTTTGAGAAAGGAGGAGTAAGTGTTCCCAGAGATCTATCATTTTCCCTATGATGCTTCATATTTTTGTCAGTGACTTGGAGGAAGACATAGATGATGCTAATCAGATCCACAAATGATAAAAAGCTAGAAAGAGAGAAAGAAAGAGAGACAGACAGACAGAAAACGCTAATATTTGGAATGAAAATCAGAATGCAAAAAAGATTTTTACAGGTTAGAATGATCACCTAATCCTAATAAGATGAAATCTAATAGGGTTAACTATGAAGTCATATAATAGGGTTCATAAAATCAATTGTATAAGTATATAAGTACAGCGTAGGGTAATTGTTGCTGTCTGACACTTCATGACTTATTTGAGGTTACTGGAGTGATTTGCCATTTCCTTTTCCAGTTCATTTACAGATGAGGAAACTGGGGCAAACAGGGTTAAGTGACTTGCCCATGGTCATACAGCTAGTGTCTAAGGCCAGATTCAAACTTAGGTCCTCCTGACTCCAGGCCCAGAGTTCAAAACTTAGCTGCTTTGATAAAGTTCAATAGGAATCAATCATGTCAGATGATAGATTAAAAAGTTTAGGCAAGACATAGTGATCACAAGGAGAGATATGCTGCCCTAATCAGATCAATCTGCAATATACATTCTAGGGATAGAAAAGAAACTGAAATACAACCAGAGAAGAGTAACCTGGCTAGTAAGAAATAGAGAGTCATAGAAAAGTCCAGGAAATGAGGATAATCAGTCTGGAAAAGAAAGCCACAAAAGTTATCTTCAAATGTATGACAGGACTATTGGTCAAAAGAATACCTCTTTTTTTTTTCTTGCTCTGCTAGGCCCCAAACAGTAGTACCAGGCCTACCAAGTGGATGTCATAAAGATCTAAGGGAATCTTTCACCTCAATTTCCTCACTCTAAAATGGAAATAAGTAATATTTACAATACTTATCTCTCCAGTAACTCTGGAGGCAGGAAACCCGCAAGGCTCAGGGACACTCTTGAAGACTTATCTTATTCAGTAAACTTAAGTTTTTACTTCCTGCTAGTGCTTATTACATTTTTTTTTTAAGCAAACACCTTAGCTAATGATGCTAACCAGGCTGCCTTTTCCAGCTTGGTTTCCTTTCCTGACCAGGGGAATGAACCTCATTCTGAGGTTGATGTGTACAGTCTTGGAGTCAGCCTTGTGAGTATAGAAGTCTTGGATCCCATAAAGTTAAAGTTGACTGAGATTCTACGGAGGATTCCCTAACAATTATTCCAAATCTCTTGGAAAAGCCAACTATCAAGAGGTTTGGCTCAAGTCTAGATGTTTTGCCTGCAGACGTGTACTGAGCTGTTTGGGCAGTGCAGAGCTAAAGTACAATGTAGTGCCTAATTAGAAATTCCATAAAATGTGTTATGGTCTAAAGAGGTTCAAGTATCAGCTTCCCAGAAGATCGTTATCAGTGATCATAGGTTAAGTTACTGAATCCAGTTTTAAGTTTATGTTCAAATGTGCCCTCGTGTTTAGCATTCCTTTTGTGTATTAGAGTAAAATACCAGTTCTCTATCTGACTTAGAGTGTTTAGGAAAACCCTAGATGTGAGGCTAAACCTAAGCTTTAAATAACATCACAGAGTGCTGAGTCTTAGCAGACAGATCAGAGTGAAAAAGAGCCCTACGCAGACTTTTTGTGTCAAAAGTCAAAGGAGTCTACAGAATGATACAATGTTACCGCTAGAAGGGAGGGACTGGCTGGTCCAACTCCCCCTCCCCTCAGTTTTATGTCAAAGCGGATATGGCTCAGTTCTTGCACTATTATAGGCACGTCTTGATTGAGTGCCCCCCCCACACACACTACTAACAGGTAAATTCAATAGGGAAGGGGGCAGGTCTTGACTGAGTGACCCCCACCACACACACACACACGGTACTAACAGCTAACTTCAATCCACGTTTGCAGGGAAGGGGGCATGCCAAGCTTCGCGGTCTCGGACACGACGACCGGGGCTGCGGAGGCCGGCGTGCCTAGCCCAGCCTCAGCCAGGACTAGATCACAAGCAGCGGAGCCGGGCTGCCTCCGAAGCACACCTCTCCCCGCCAAGCCGGGGTCGCCGCCCCACCCCACCCCCAACACTAAACTTTCTGCAAAGGCTCCCGAGCCGGGGAGGGGGCGTGCCCGGGCGGCCGCGTCCACACGCCGGCACAGGGGCCCCGGCCCCACGGGCGCGTCACTCACAGCGGGTGCCAGCGCTCGGGCAGGCGCCGGTGCAGAGAGATGCGGTCGCTGAGGTAGATGTTGATCTGGTGCCGCTGGATGCTCTCCTCCTGCAGCTTCTTGCCGGCTTCGTCCAGCTCCAGGCTCACGGCGCGGCCCAGATCCCCCAGCGCGCCGGGCTCGGGCGGCGGCCGCGGGTAGACGGGGCGGCGCAGCCGCCGCAACCGCTCCTCCGCGCTCTCGCCGGGCTGCGGGGCGCCGGCCCCGGCGGGCTCAAGCTGCGGGGCGGGACGCCGAGGCTCGCGCGCCTCGGGCCCCTGGGCGGAGCTGCCCCGGAGCGCCAAGGCCAAGAACAAGGCGGCGGCGACCGTGGCCACCAGTGCCAGGCACAGCAGCGAGCAGGGGCCGCGCCGGGGGCCCCGCCAGCAGCGCCGCCGCGGCTTCCACCCCATGGCCCCGGGCAGCGCTCGGCCTCCCTGCCCCCGGCGGCCGCCGTGCCAGAGGAGGAGGCGGCTACTACCCGGATCCCGGAACCCCGCTCGGCCGCGGGCTCCGGCGGCTCCCCGCCCCCACCCAGCCCGGGGCACCCCGCCCCACCTGCCCTCCTCCGGGCTCGCCCATCGGCGCTCGGCACTCCCGCCGGAGCCCCGCGCGTGCCCTCCCCTCCCTCGTGCCCACGCTCCCCGCGCTCTCGTCCCGCTTCCTTTTCCCTGCCCTGCCCCTCGCGGGCAGCCCCGCGGATGGTGGCGAAAACGGGGAAGTTCTGGGGAAACTTAGAAATGTGCGCGGCGGAGGGGGCGGGGGCTGCGGGGGCTCCTCTGCCCAGAGAAGGGTGGGGGGGCGCCGCCAAGTTGTGCAGAAGTGACTCCCCCAGGGTGACTTGTTGATTGAAGCCGAAGTGGACCTTTTTGAATTCGGAACTTCACTTTTACTTTCAAAGGCTACTTTATGCAGAGTGGAGCGGAGGAAGGCTTGCCAGCGGAACCAGGAATCGTGCTGACGTGCAGCTTACTTAAGTGGAAAAGAAGTGGCATGTGTTACTTTGTAATGGACGTTTAAAAAAACCCAGCTCCTTTCTTTTCTTTGTTGTTAAGATGAAGATACATTTTCTTGTTCTGTTTTGTTTCCAAAAAGTTGGCTGTATTTTTAATTTTAACAATGTCCACAGTTCCGGGTCTGCCTTTTCTACAGGAAATGAAATCTTATTAATTTACTTTGAAAGGTGTGGAAGCAACCTGCCCATGGTTGTATTTGTGCTAAAGTACACACCCAACATTTGCCAACAGATGAATTTTAGATTTTGTACCTCCTATACGCCACTGCCAGAGTTTTAATTTCTAGAAATTACCCCGGGAGTTTTTTTCAATGACTATTTCTTTATATCTCGTTGCACAGAATAGCATACTCGATCTACAAGCATATACAACTCCTACTCTACATGTAACAAAACTTCTACTCAATAACAGCCGTATCCGGCTCCCACTCTGTGGCAACCAGATAAAACTTCTACTCAATGACAGCCAAGTGCAACTCCCACTCAGTGACCTGAATAACGACTCCTACTTAACTGAAAGCTTTGAGAGGCCACATGGTACAAAGAAACAAAGATATAACAGCAGCAAAAGCCTTTGGAGCCCCTATTTCCATGAGTCTTGCTATCAGGACACCAGAGTGTATTTTCTCCTTTGAGAAGAAGGGACCTACAAAAGTACTAGTCTAGTAACTCATAGTGTTGCAGTGACCTGGCCTCTTAACAGTAAGGGTCAAATTTTGACAGGTCTTTCTAAGCCAGAAAGACTTTAAGTGGAGTCCTAGTAATAGAATATTTCTTCTGTCCAGGACCAGCTTAGCTAATGTCAAAGAAAAAAATATTAATACTGTACTCTGCATTTCAGACATAAGTTTGCCAGAAACAATTTTATTTAACATTAATCTAATGCCTAAGCCTTCATTGGCATAGAGAGATACACAAATTGGTATTTTCTCTGTGACCCCTGACATGACTCTTTGCCCTCCAAAATGATTTGAAGTAACATTTATAAGAATCTGGGAGAAAAATTACAATATGCAAAAAATGCAACTTGGGGTTTATATTCCAGAGTAGGTAAGCAACAAAAGTCACTACCCCATTCTTTCCTGGACCATCAACTTCAAGGATTCAAACTCTTCCTTATGATAAATATCAAGGATCTCTTTTGTATAAGAGAAGTCAGTGCTTCCCATTGAAAGGAATAGAGGGCACTTCTCATGGATGGATAGGCCACTACTGGTCAAACTTCAGTTTCTACCCTTAATCCATTTCCTTAAAAAAAGCCCTTTTTGTCCTTGACAGATAACTTACTTTTCCAATGGGAACAAGTCTGGAAAGAGTTTTTAGACCAGAGAACATATTATTTCTTATTATTTTCAGTCAAACTAAAAAAAGAGGTTTTTAGTATGATTCTACACTAAGAATGTAGAGCTTAGTCTAACACTAGAATGCTGGCCGCAACTGATTAATTTTTTTGGACATAAAACAAGTGAAAATAGAAAATAACCCCCAGTCCTTTACAATCCCCTGCTGCTACCACAGTAATGGTGACAGTCCCAGATAATGGAGGAAGGTGCTAAGATAAATACAGCTAATAAGCTCATAGACCTAGAATTGGAAAGGGACTTAAAGACCATCTAGTCCAATTCCCTCTTCTTACAGGTGAGGAAACTGAGGCTCTTGGGTGATTTGTCCAAGGTCACATAGGGATCTTGTAGAAACCTGAATCTTGCCCCTTAGATACTCAGTCATGTGGACTTGTGCAGTTTTAGAGCAAGGGGAAAGTTGACACCCTAAGAACCCCAAACAACACAGGACAGTACTATATGGAAGTCAGAAGGATGGTACAGGTCTCTGTGGAAAATAGGAGCATTTTCTCAACTGTTTATGCATAAAGGATCATGGATTTTGGAGTTGGAAGGGATCTTATAGGCCATTCAGTTAAACTCTGTTTTATAGATGAGAAAACTGAGGCACAGAGAGGTTAACTAACTTGCCAGAGTCACACAGCTAATAAGGGTCTGAAGTAGGATTTAAACCCAGGTTTTCTTGATTCCAAGTCTGGTCCCTTATCCATTTTACCATTCTGCCTCTTATATGAATATTAGTTCTATCTTCTTGTAGTATAAATTCAACCTTTTCTATTTTTAATAACTTGTTAGCCTGAATGCCTACACAAGGGAACCAAAGATTGTTTTAGGGGGAATGAGCCATTCCTGAAGTTTCTGGGGTTTCCCTGGATAGAGGTCAAAGCTAAAGAGAAATTTTTCTGAGAGGTAACCTCAAAGTTATAACTGGTTCCTCATTTCAGGAGATGCCATTTAGAATATAATCCTGATGTCTGAGCATGCCTTCTGATACGAATACCCAGATATGATTTTAAAGGAGCCTCTTGCGAATCTTTAATAGCCCTTCATGGTTCAGCTATTATTTCGGCATCCCCATCTGTTGTCACCATTCCTGCAGGAATGTGATTGTTCTTTAGTCCAGGCTTCTCTCCAAATCCCCATATGACTCCAGCTCTTTGTCTTGTACCCCCTTCTTCCCTCTGGATACAAAGACTGTTCTTGAGGTTAATGTATGCTTAAGAGTCTCCACCTCCTCTAGCCTACTGGTGCAGGTCCATCATGTATGTGCTTATCTGGGTCTTCCCTCCCACACCCAATATACTGCTAATTTCCTTGTAAGTTCTCCTCTAAGGGGTACTTACCCCACACCTCTTAACAAAAGCCCTGCATTTGTACTTGGTCGCTTCAATGCAAAGGTGAACAAATGGGAAGATGGAGAAAAAAAATATGTTGGAAAACTTGGTTTGGATCAAGAAATAAGAGACCAAACCCTTTTGGACTATTCCACAAGAACTTATACCTGTGTTTTGAATATTTTTTCAAAAAGCAAGTCAAATACAACTCTAAAGACTAAAGTACTGTGATCAATGCAATGACCAATCTCAATTCTAGACGATGAATCATGATTCATGTTGCCCATCTCCAGACAGAGAAGTAATAGACTCAAGATACAAAAAGAGACATAATTTCTTTTTTATTGTTGTGTTTGTCAGTTGCCAAAGAAGACCACGCCATAAGAGAAATGATGACATGACTTGTACTTGACTTTGTTTTGAGTGAGGGAGGGCTGTGCAGGTCACCAGCCTCTCTTCTCCAGAGCCATCTGAATCCAGTGCCCAGATATTCATCAGGATGACTGGAGATGACCCAGGGTGCACTGGGAGACCTTGGCCCCTTTAGTCCAAGGGCTATTTAGGTACTCACTTAGAGTGAGGTAATGCTCATTCATTGAATAAGTCTGTTTAAGATGTAGCCAGGGCATGGCCCCTTTAATGAGGCAAAGTTAAAGAAAGATATCAGGGTGGGAGGAAAACAGCCACAGTTACTATTGATAATCACTCTTAAGCCAGTAGGGTCCAGAAGAGAGCCCAATTTCTTTTCTTTTTAGATCTGGCCAAAGAGAGTTCATTTTACTTAACCATGCATAGTTTTTACAAGGGCTTTGTTTTTGTTTTTTTTTTCTTTTCTTCTTGTTCAGTGGAGGAAGGGAGATGGGGAGGAAAGAAAATAAATGTTTGCTTAAATGACCTCTGAATTGAAAAAAAATAAAATTAAAAAGGAAGAGTTAGAAACACCATGCATCACTCAAAAAATGAAATTGATTATATTTTTGCTGCAAGAAATGGCTGACTACTCACATGGTCATTTCAGAATCATCTGAGTATGTCAATGAGAACCTTACCTAAGCAAATCTAACAGGTGCCCTTGATCTCATTCCCTCCTGTTTTCTCCAGACTGCAACCTCAATCAACAGACCCCTCCATCTCCCTAATCTTTATCCTTTTCCTTCCTACTGATTCCTTCCATGCTGCCTTCAAACATGCTCATCTTCTCCATCCAATAACAAACAAAAACCTTTTTACTGTACCCTACCATCCTCTCAAGCTACCATCTTGTATCTTTCTTCCATTTCTTAGCCAAATAGACACTGTAAAAGCTTTCTTCATTCTCTTTCTCTTCTCTCATTTTCTTCTTCATTGCAACCTGGTTTCTGACCTAATCATTCAACTGTAACTTCTCTCTCCAAAGTTCCCAATAAACTCTTTTAAAAAATGATTTTGTCATGTGTGGGGAGGAACCAAGATGGCGGAGTAGAAAGAATCACATACACTTGGCTTTTACTCCACAGCCCATAAAATACCTGTAAAGAAGAACTCTCAACAAATTCTAGAGCAGCAGAAGCCACAGAACAACGAAGTGGAGGAGATTTCTGTTACAGAGAGATCTGAAAAACCAATGGGAAAGGTCTGTCATGCACAGGACCAGAGCAGAGCCCAGCCCTGTCTTGGCCACAAGCACCAATAGGAGCACATCCCAGCAGGCTTCAGGGACAGAATCTCCAGCAGCAGCACAGGTCCCTCAACCCACAGGCCCCAAAAGTCAGTGAGAGGGTCTTTTCAGCTGGCCAAGAGGGGAGTGGGGTGTCCCCATAACTCAGGCCCCCTCAGGACCTAGCAGTAGAGGCAGCAGCAAACAGGGGCTCCCAAAGCAGGCAGGAACCCACATCCATTTCTGAAGGTCTCCTTGTAAACCCCCTGAGGGAACTGAACCCAGTGTGACAGCCCTGCCCCTACCCAAGCAGCTGAACTTAATCTCACATTGAATAGCAGCCCTGCCCCCGCCAAAAACCCCTGAGGCTTGGGGGCAGCTCATTTGAATCTCAACCCCCAAGCGCTGACTGGGCAGAACTGGAGGCCAGGTGGTTGTGAAGAGGAAACTCAGAAGTCAAGTAACTGGTTGGAAAAATGCACAAAAAAGGGAAAAAAAAAATAAGACCATAGAAGGTTACTTTCTTGGGGAACAGGTATCTCTCCCCATCCTTTCAGATGAGGAAGAACAAGGCATACTGTCAGAGAAAGTCAAGGCCTCTGCCTCCAAAAGGAACTTAAGCTGGGCTCAGGCAATAGAAGACCTTAAAAAACAAGTTAGCAGCTTACTAAAGGAGAACCAAAAAAATGCTGACGAAAATAACAGCTTTAAAAAAAGGCTAACTCAATTGGAAAAACAGCTCTAAAAAGCCAACGAGGAGGAGGTTTTAAAAAGCAGAATTAGCCAAATGGAGGAGAAGGTTCAAAAGCTCACTGAACAAAATAATTCGTTGAAAGAGAGAACTGAGTTCAGGGAAATGAATGACTATGTGTTAAACCAAGAAGTTGGTAAACAAAACCAAAAATTTGAAAAAATAGAAGATAATGTGAAACAACTCATTGGAAAAACAACTGACCTGGAAAATAGATCCAGGAGAAATAATTTAAAAATTATTGGACTACCTGAAAGCCATGATCAAAAAAGAGCCTAGACATTATTTTCCATGAAATTATCAAGGAAAACTGCCCTGATGTTATAGAATCAGAGGGCAAAATGGATATTGAAAGAATTCATTGATCACCTCCTGAAAGAAACCCGAACAGACAAACTCCTAGGAATATTGTGGCTAAATTTCAGAGTTCCCAGATCAAGGAGAAAATACTGCAAACAGCTAGAAAGAAACAATTTGAGTACTGTGGAAATACAATCAGGATAACACAGAATCTGGCAGCTTCAACATTAAGGGATCGAAGGGCTTGGAGTGGGATATTTCAGAAGTTAAAGGAACTGGGATTGAAACCAAGAATCACCTACCCAGCAAATCTAAATATAATACTTCAAGGGAAAAAGTGGTCATTTAGTGATATAGACAACTTTCAAGAATTCATGTTGAGGAAAAGACCAGATCTGTATTAAAAATTTGACTCCCCAAAACAAGAATCAAGAGAAGCATGAAAAGGTAAACAGAAAAGAAAAATCATAAAAGACTCTCTAAAGCTGCACTGTTTACATTACTACATGGAAAGAAAATATTTTTAACTCTTAAATCTTTTCTCACTATTGGGGTAGTTGGAGAGATTGGACATACACACACAGACACACACACACACACTCACACACACACACATAGATAGATAGAGAATACAGGGTGTGTTATATCAGAAGAGATGATATCCACACACAAAAAATAAAATAAAATAAAAATTAAGGGGTGAAGGAGGAAAATTCCAGGAAGAGAAAGGGAGTAATGGAATGGGGCAGGCTATAACTCATAAAAGAGATAAGAAAAATCTTATTCAATTGAGGAGATAAGGAAGAAGGGGAGAGGGGGGAAAAATAAAGTTACTCTCCCCATGTGTGACTGAAGGAGGGAATAACATGCTCACTGAATTTGATATGAAAATTTATATCACACCACAGGAAAGTAGGAGAAGAGGCAACAAGTGGAGTGAGGGGAATGTTAGAAGGGAGGGCAAATGGGAGAAGGGAGTCACTAGAAATAAACACTTTCCAGAAGGGACAAGGTCAATTGTAGGGGGGGAAATAAGAGGGGGACAGGGTAGGTCAGAGGGCAATATAATTAGTATTACACAACATGATTATTATGGAAGTCTTTTGCAAAGCAACACATATTTAGTCTGTATTGAATTGCTTGCCTTCTCAGTGGGGCTGGGGAGGGGAGGGGGCAGGGAGAGAAGTTGGAATTCAAAGTATTAGAAACGAATGCTGAGAATTTTTATTGCATATAATTGGGAAATAAGAAATACAGGGATAGGGGTATGGAAATTTATGTTGCCCTGCAAGAAAAGAGAGAAGATGGGGATAGGAGAGGGTTGGGGAGTATTGGAAGGGAGGGTACATTGAGGGAAGGAGTAATCAGAATGTAAGGTATTAGGAAGCGAGGGAAGGGGAGTGATGGGGAGAAAAATTGGACATGTTACAAAATGAGGTAAAAGCAATTAGTATTAAAACAATAGACTGAATTAATTACTGAGAATAAATCAGTGACATCTTTAGTTTGGAGAAAAGAATTTCAGTCTAAATTTCCTAGAGGAAGGTGACCTCAGGTAAAATTTGACATTGATGGAAAAGTCAAGGTTTTAATGGTAAATTTGATTTTATGATTGCCATTTAATCAGGAACTAGAACAGGTATAGAAAGGAAAGTAAGCCACTTAAGCCTTGCCTCAAAAAATGTTCCTTGGTCAAAGTGAAACTATAATCATATTTGAAACCTGGTTATTGGAACCTGCCATTTTTAGATGCTATGGGACTCTTAAGTGACTGTTCTTCTGAGTCTGACTCCAGGTATGGGTAGCAAGAAAGGCGATCTGAGCCTCCAATCCATGATACCAGTAAGCTGATGAGATGCTGGTACGAACTGCATGGGTGATCTCAAGGGAAGGGTAGGAGAGCGGCTGTTCAGCATGGGCTGAGGTGGGATTCTCCTGACTCAATTTCCCCACTGACACCTGGTAGACTTTAAGCCTGACTGAATTCAAGTGGATAATCTACTCCTGCCTGGAACTGACATGAAGTTAGGGAGATACTGTATCCCCGCAATGTCCCTACTCTTGGTGGCAATTTCCTATAGTCAAAAGGTTTGTAAGCTTAATACCAGATGTATTCAGTTATAGATTATGGGTAGGGGAACATCCGAGGTTGCCTAAATTAACCT
Source organism: Notamacropus eugenii (assembly GCF_028372415.1). Taxonomy (NCBI): domain Eukaryota; kingdom Metazoa; phylum Chordata; class Mammalia; order Diprotodontia; family Macropodidae; genus Notamacropus; species Notamacropus eugenii. The sequence continues at coordinate 66,057,486 of NC_092872.1, forward strand.
TTTAGGCATAGGACTTTAGACCAACAACAATAAGTTAGGGTACTTTAATTCTTAGTAATACTGTGGAGACAATTAGGTCAAGAGCTTGTGAAGTCAGCAACATAAATAATATTTGTGTCTCAGTTGGTTAATGTTTTAAAAAAAAATTCTTTTGTGGTCCATATTGTAAATGCTTTAAAAATAAGTATCACCTGACCAAAAGTTTGAATTGCTTTATCTGTTATAAACTGTGTTAAAAATAAATAATAAAAAAAAGATTTTGTCAGTGAACAAAAATCTATTTTCTCTCTTTCCCACTTTTTCCCAACATCTCACTGGAAAAAGAAAAAAAAAGAACAACTAAACCCTTATAACAACTGTGCATAATCAAGGAAAACAAATTCCTGCATCATGGCAATGTCCAAAATAAAAACGTTTTGATCCAAACCCTGTGCCCATCACCTCTCTGTAAGGAGGTGGGTAACATGCTTCATTGTGGGTCCTCTGAAATCGTGGTTGGTCATTTCATTGATGAAACAATGATCATGTTTCAAAATCATCACAACATTATTTTTGTATATGCTATTCTTCTGATTATGCTCATTTCATTCTGTGTCAGTTCATCCAAATTCTCCTAGGTTTCTACTGTGTGGGATGGCTCAGGTCCCTACATAAATCAATTACTCAGAGGCCTCTCAAAGTGATGACAGAAAAGAGATTTATTCAGTTCTCGAGAAGCTGGGCTAACCTGTAGGAGTAGGAAAGCCGAAGACAAAGAAAAGGCAGTGATTTATATAGACTCTAATGCAAGTCCCTCCCCCCGCCACTGACCATTATTCTTATTAGCTGAGAATATGATCTTACATTCTAGACACGGAATCTAACCAATCCCTTTTGAAATGAAGACATTGAAGAATTAGGTAAACGTTATCCAATCATTGAGACCCTAATGTACTACACAGTTTTATATCCTTATATGGAATTATTCTGTTCTAAAAATATAGTAACCTTGAGCCTCTCAGTCTTACCTCACCCCTGGGAGAAGAATTACAATCTGAGAAGTCTTCACTAAACCTATCCCACTCACTACCAATGATCTCTTAATTGTCAAATCTGTTGTCATAATTGATCCCTTAATTGACTCCACTGTCTCTAGTCTCTCCCCACTCCAGTACATTCTCTACACTGATGCCAAAGTGATTTTCCTTAGGTGTAGATCTGACAATATCACTTCCCTAGTCTATTAACAAGCTCCAGTTACTTTCTGTTAGGCAACTAGGTGGCACAGTGGATAGAGTGCCAGAGCGGAAGCAAGGAAGTCTCATCTTCCTGAGTTCAAATCCTTTTCTTTTCTTCCTTGCATGTTGATATTTATTTTAGTCAATGAATCACTCAATCAGCAAATATTTATTAAGTTCTTGCTAGATGTCATGCATTATTCTAGATGCTGATGATACAATTGAAAAGAATGAAATAATTCAAATCCAGCCTCAGACACTTATTAGCTGTGTGATCCTGGGCAAGTCACTTAACCCTGTTTGCCTCAGTTTCCTCATCTGTAAAATGAGCTGACAAAGGAGATGGCAAACCACTTCAATATCTTTGCCAAGAAAACCCCAAATGGGATCATGAAGAGTCAGACGCAATTGAACATCAGTATTGCCTATTGAAATTCCTTTGTTCAGTTTTTAAAGGTTTTCACAGCCTGGCCCCAAACTATCTTTTCATCCTCACTGAACATCCTATACGTTTTAATCCAACCAGCCATCGTCTCATAGTTTACATTCAATAACAGAACAAAAGGAGAGACTCAGAGGTCATTTAACACTTAACATAAAGAGGTTCATTTAGCCGAAGCAGGAGGATATTTAACAAAGATAGGCATTGAGGACACTTTAATTTGATTCAGCTGAATGAAGTTGTTTTGTTTGAGTTACCCCTTGTGATCCACCAGCCAAGCATCAGAGCACCCCAGAGGTCCTTGTGGCTGTTTTTGTACTTAGAAAATGAAGAGACCTCAACAGTCTGAGCTTTTAGTCCCCTGAGCCAAGAAAGTCTCAAGGAAGGTTTCATTACCTTTTAAGTAAAATCTAATCTAACTTGCGTAGGGGGAAAGTGTCAGACTGCTAGACTCACATACAACACTCCATCTCTCATATCTCTGACCACTCTCCAAACCTAGAATTTACCTCCTCATCACCTTCATCTCACAGAATCCTTCTCTTTTTTTTCAAGACACAGCTGAGGCACTAACTTCTACAAGAAGCCTTTTCTGATCTCCCAGACTACCCTGTATTTACTCTGCATTTATTTTATATTTATTCTCTTTATGCATATTTCATAAGTACATACTTACATATGTACATTGCAAATGTGCTTACATGCCTATGTACTTGTCTCTCATGTTAGGACATAAGCTTCTTGGAGATATGGTAGATAAAGTCAGAATATAATTTTAGACATAAGTCTATGGACCAAGGTGAAGTCAACTTTTATCAATAGATTCCAACGCTTTGTCAATTGACAAGCTCAGGACCTGCATTTAAAAAAAAAGGAAAAAATGAGGATTCATCTAATATTACAACTATAACTCCAACCCAAAATATTTAAGACAACTATTAACTCCAAAAAACTAAAAATTAAGAATTTTGCTATGTCTAACAAACTATGTGACAATTCTTGTGTCCTTATAAATGTTGTTAGAAGAGATTCCAGATGTGGCACTGAGGCACAGCTCTAGATTTCCCATTTTTTCAAAAAATATTTTTGAGCTTCATGAAAACACAAGGTTTTGTTCTCCTCAAGATCAGGGACTCTTTCTTTTTGGCATTTATGTTTCCAGCATCTGTAACATAATCTGATCAACATGTTGAACTTTAGAAGCTGCCTGGACAGCTCTTTTTTTAAAAGTGTAACTCAGTCTCTAAACAGTTGTGTATATTCTCTCTCTCTCTCTCTCTCTCTCTCTCTCTCTCTCTCTCTCTCTCTCTCTCTCTCTCTCTCCTTCATTTTACCTTGTAAAGTTTTAAAATAGCTATATTTAAGTGATTTGAGACACCAGTCCAAAATGTCCAATCAGCAGTTTGTGATGTAGGACCAGAACTCAGAAGAAAGATTAGGACACAATATAGAGTTTTGCAAGTCATCTGTGTAGAGATTATGATTGAATCTATATGAGAGAGGACAGGAGAGAGCCCAGGACAAAGTCTTGAGGTATACCACAGTTAGTGTGTATGACATTTGTGAGGTACTGTTTCTTTTTAAAGTACTTTCCTTTTCATTTCATGAACAAGGAAAAGAACTGAGAAAGTATTACATTCTAGGTTCCAATTCTATGACTTTCAGTGACTGAACTCCATTTCTGGAATGTTCTCTTCCCTTGTCTCTGCCTCCTAGCTTCCCTGGTTTACTTCAAGGCTCAAAATCCTACCTCCCCTCACCCACTCCACCCCCAAGACAATCAGTGTTGAACAACTTACCCAGGGCCACACAGCTTGTAAGTGTCAAGTGTTGTTGTGAGGATAAAATGATATATTTATGGAGAGCTTTGCAAATTTAAAATGCTATATAGATACTAGCTATTGTTAATAGTACTATTATTATTAATAATAATATATCTGACACTCCATTTCTTCATCTTTAAAAATGGGGACAAAATATTTGTAATAAGTGTATCATACAACCATTATACAACTGAAATAAGATAACAACTTAAAGCATTTTGAAAACTTTAAAGTGTTTTATGAATTATGTTGTTATATGGAATGTCCAGCAATCACACTTCCAGATTTTCTCAGTTCCCATCATTACCTTCTGTCATCATCTCTGCAGATCTGTGTTATTTAATACGACCTTTGACAAAATCTTATTGTAGTGAAATTAGGTTTTCCCACATGGGAACTAACATCTTAATCAATCTGTGGGTGGATCTAGAGATGAGAGGAAACAAAACAAGACTATGAAGAAATATTATGGGTCAAGTGACTCCCAAAGGGAAAATCCATAAGAAAGAGAGTACCCCACACTTACAAGCAAAGATCTAGAGAAAAATTCTGCATGGGTACAAAAAGAAAAACCATGGAATATATGAAGCAGCAGATTTAAAAAATGAAATGATGAGTGAAATAAGAGCTTTGGAGAAAAGAATGGAGAAAAAAAGAACATAGAATAGAAGGTGGAACAACTTACTGAAGTCATGGATTTCTTGAAAATTAGAGTTAATTACACAGAATTCAGTAACTCTCTGAGACAAAAAGAAATATTAGAAGGAAGTTTTAAAATGATTAGAAAAAATAAAGAAAATGCCAAGTATTTATTATAAGAAAAACAACTGACCTGAAAAATAGGTAAAGGAGAGATCATTTCAGAACCATCAGAGTTCCTGAAAACCATGAACAATAAACAATATGTGTATATTATATTTCAAGCAATTATAAGTAAAAAATGCCCAGTTCTATTAGAATTAAAGGACAAAGTAGAAATTGAAAGAATCCATCTATCATGTTCTTAAAGAAATCCCAAAATTGAGGTGGTAGAGCTAAGATGGCAGAGTAACATCATGGACTTGCTAGCACTCTCCCCCCAAACCCAGCTAAATACCTGTAAAAAATGACTCTAAACAAATTCTGGAGCTGCAGAACCCACAGAATGACAGAGTGAAGCAAATCACCAGCCCAAGACAGCCTAGAAGGTCACCAGGAAGTATCTGTCATACAGCACTGGAAGCAGAGTGCAGCCCAGTGTGGCCATGCTGGCACAGAAAGGACCTGAGCAGGCCTTGGGGAAACTGAATCTTGGATACCTGTGGCACTTTTCAGACTTCACGACCCCAAAACATGGGAACAAATCAGAAGGTCAGAGGAAAAAAACCTGTGGGATCTGTGTGAGAGAGCAGAGTGGTTGGCCTGGCCCCAGACCCAGGGGGGTGGAGGGAGTAGAGGAGCCCACAGCAACAGCAACAGGGACAGGACCAGTGGTAACTGTTTCTGAAGATCTGGGCCCACAGATTGGGGGGGGGGGATTGAGTGACTGACAGTACACCCTACCCCTACTGGAAGCAGAGAGTTACCATGTCAATGAGCTCAAAAGTCAAGTAAATAACTGAAAATAATCAAAAACTGGAAAAAAGAATCAGACCATAGAATCTTATTTTGGTGACAAGGAAGACCAAAATATAGACAGAAGACAACAAAGTCAAAGCTCCTATGTCTGAAGACTCCAAGAAAAATATGAATTGGTCTCAGGCCATGGAAAAGTTCAAAAAGGATTTTGAAAATCAAGTAAGAGAAGCAGAGCAAAAATTGGGAAGAGAAATGAGAGTGATGCAAGAAAATCATGAAAAACAAGTCAACAGCTTGCTAAAGGAGACCCCAAAAAAATGCTGAAGAAAATAACACTTTAAAAAATAGACTAATCCAAATGACAAAAGAGATCCAAAAAGCCAATGAGGAGAAGAATGCCCTAAAAAACCAAATTGGCCAGATGGAAAAGGAGGTCCAAAAGCTCACTGAAGAAAATAATTCCTTAAAGATTAAAATGGAGCAGATGGAAGCTTTTGACTTTATGAAAAATCAAGAAATTATAAAACAAAGTCAAAGGAATGAAAAAGTAGCAATGTGAAATATCTTATTGGAAAAACAACTGACTTGGAAAATAGATCCAGGAGACAATTTAAAAATTATGGGACTACCTGAAAGTCATGATCAAAAAAAGAGCCTAAACATCATCTTTCAAGGTATTATCAAAGAAAACTGTTCTGATATTGTAGAACCAGAGGGTAAAATAAATATGGAAAGAATCCACCAATCACCTCCTGAAAGAGATCCCAAAAGGAAAACTCCTAGGAATATTTTAGCCAAATTCCAGAGCTCCCAGATCAAGGAGAAAATATTGTAAGCAGTCAGAAAGAAACAACTTGAGTATTGTGGAAATACAATCAGGATAACACAAGATCTGGAAGCTTCTACATTAAGGGATCACAGGGCTTAGAATATGATATTTCAGAAGTCTAAGGAACTAAAATTAAAACCAAAAATCACCTACCCAACAAAACTGAGTATGATGCTTTAGGGCAAAAAAAAAAAAATGGTCATTCAATGAAATAGAGGACGTTCAAACATCCTTGATGAAACAACCAGAGATAAACAGAAAATCTGACTTTCAAACACAAGAATCAAGAGAAGCATGGCAAGGTAAACAAGAAAGAGAAATCATAAGGAACTTACTGAAGTTTAACTGTTTACATTCCTACATGGAAACATCATATTTATAACTCTTGAGACTTTTCTCAGTCTTAGGGTAGTTGGAGGAATTATATACATATAGTAAGAGGAAACAGGGTGAGTTGAATAGGAAGGGATGATATTTAAAAAAATAAAATTAAGGGTTGAGAGAGGAATGTATTGGGAAAAGAAAGGGAGAAATAAAATAGGGTAAATTATCTCACATAAAAGAGGCAAGGAAAAGTCTTTTCAATGGAGGGGAAGAGGGGGAGGTGAGAGGGAAAGAGTGAACCTTACTCTCATCACACTTGGTTTAAGGAGGGAATAACATGCACACTCAATTTGGTATGAAAATCTATCTAACACTATAGGAAAATAGAAGGGAAGTAATCAGGGGGTGGGGGGATGATAGAAGGGAGGGTAAATGGGAGGAGGGGATAACTAGAAGTAAACACTTTTGAGGAGGGATAGGATCAAAAGAGAAAATAGAATAAATGGGGGACAGGATAGGATGGAGGGAAATAAGTCAATCTTTCACAATATGACTGTTATGGAAGTGTTTTGCATAATTACACATGTATAACTTATGTTGAATTGCTTGTCTTCTCAGTGGGGATGGGTGGGAAGGGAAGAAGGGAGAGAAGCTGAAACTCAAAGTTTTAAAAACAAATGTTGAAAGTTGTTTTTACATGCAACTAGAAAATAAGATATACAGGCAATGGAGTATAGAAATCTATCTTGCCCTACAAGAAAATAGAGGGGATGGGGATAAGAGAAGGGAGGGGTATGATAGAAGGGAGGGCAGATTGGGGGAAGTGATAATCAGAATGCATATTGTCTTGGGGTGGGTGGAGAAGAGAGATGGGGAGAAAATTTTGAACTCAAAATCTTATGGAAGTGTCTTTTCAAAACTAAAGATAAATTAATTTTTAAAAATCTCAAAGCTAAAACTCTCAGGAATATTATAAGCAAAATACAGAGCTTCTAGGTCAAGAAAAATGATTGTTAGTTGTCCAGAGGAGAAGATTCAAGTGCTAAGAAACCAGTCAAGATCACAAAAGACTTGACAGCAACTATATTCAAGGAGAGAAAATCTTGGAATATGATATTTTAAAATATATAAGCTAAAGACTTATGACTAAGAATTATCTACCAAGCAAGTTTGCACGTAACTAGAATTGTGGCAATATGGTGGTGTATTAGAATGCAGAGGAGCCTCGATGCCCCATAAACATAAATAATAAAATTCTAAAAATGTACCAGTTAGAATAATGATAAAAACAAAGAAAATCAGTTATAAACTTCTCCATCCAGACCAGAACTGCACAAATTGCTAGAATACTGTGGAAGAATGGAGTAGAGAGAAATGATGTGGAAGGCAATATAACCAGTCCTATAGCAAGAAACTGGATCATACTATCACTCACCATGGGGTGACTCAAAGGCTTCATATGTGGCCACAGACAAGCCAGATCAGCATACAGATCCTTAAAAAAAACACCAAAGCTCCTTGCATATAATTCTATGTCTTGTTATCTTGAATTCACTATATCTCATTTCTCCCTCTGATACTAGATATGGTAGATAAAGTCAGAATATATTTTTAGACACAAGTCTATGGACCAAGGTGAAGTCAACTTTTATCAGTAGATTCCAACCCTTTGCCAAATGACAAGCTCAGGACCTGCATCTAAATCCCTCTAATTTCACACAAATACTCAAATAAAAGCAGAGCTTATCACTTTTCTCTACTCAAACAAAAAGCACCAGTCCCATTCTGTCCCCCAAATCCAAGATCTTGCCTTATGAAGCAATAGATTTACAACACAGAGAAAAATGAGATACAAGGTAGTTTTTTTGTGTGTTCAAATAGTACATTACCAAGGGGTTCTAAAACATTTTGGGGGGTCATAGACTCCTTTGGGAAATTTAGATGCCATCTCTAAATAATGTTTTTAAATGCATAAAATAAAACACATAGGTTTAGAAAGGTATAATGCACCCCCCTCCCAACATACACACACACACACACACACACACACACACACACACACACACACACAATTTCCTCAACACAGGATATAGTTTTCTCTAAAAGGCAACAAAGCTGTCCTGGGAGCTGATTGGCCCCTGTCCTCTTTAACTAAAATCCCTTGGTCAATTAAAAGAACTAAAAGTGAAACCCACATGGAGTCAGGGTCCATTCAACTTGGTAGATGCCTAAAGACCATGCAAATAAGCATACCTTGTCCTACTGAAGAAATTTATTTCTATACAGAGAACAATGGAGACTGAGAGTGGAGGCTGATGGGAGAGCACATCTATAGAAGCAAAATACTTTCCTTTAAGGAACCTTGTTATATATCCTTGCCTTGTTAAAGTTAAGTAAACCTCCCTTTGTTAACTTTTCATTCACTTGTACTGGTGCCTCATCTCATCCCCAAATAACATTTGAACAAACAGCATGCTGGTGTCAAGGCTATCCCTAACAAAAAGAAACTAATTATGTTGAGATACAATTATCAAACAAGTTCATGGACCTCAGGTTAAGAAGCCTTCACTTTATTTGTCAGAGATGCAATTGAAAGCACAGGGTAGAAAGTGGCCACCGTTTAAGTTCATTTTTATAATTTTTGTAGCACTGTAATTCTTGCCTTTCTCAAAGTGTAGCAGCAGGTATGGAGTGAATTCTGGAATAAACCTGCCTCTATCCAATACAGTGGTTCAGGATTGAGATTGAAAGCAAAGAAGACACTCATAGAAGATCTAACATTTAACAAAAGGAACTTGACCTAATAATCGCATGGAAAGTTTAATCAGCAAGGATACCATACTGATTCAATTAGATGCAGCTGCCTTGCCTCTGAATTTGCCATAGTGACTCAGAAGCTGGTCAGAAGCATGTATTAAGCCTGAGATGCTTTAACTTCTTATGCATTGGGTTTTTGTACTTAAATGACCAGGAAACAATGTCAGTGTCTCAAGCTTTTACTTCTTTGGACCAAGTAAGTTTCATTACCTTTAAGGAAAAACTAGTCCAGACTGCATGGGGGTAGATGCTGCTTCTACCACAGAGGGAGAGCCCTGGATAGAGAGTTAGTATTTATGCAAGAAAGGAAATACAAAATATATACAATATATCAAAGTAAAGGATAAATTAAGGCATACCACAGATTCTAGTCTGTGTTTCAATCCAGGCACTAGTAGACAGATATAAATTCCTCAGGTATAACCTTCCTGGAGAAGATACTTCATTGTTTCTTCTCAAGCAGAGTTCGTGAGGCAAGAGAACTTGATTCTTGTGGGGTTACTGGATTTAAATGTAGAAGCATGGAATGTGAAGCTGTGTTCTAAGATGTGTTATGAATGATGTGCAGAGAGGTCAGAAGGTACCTACCCTTAGTACTCTGGACTGAGTCTAGAGGGTGGACAATTAACTCATGATAACTATGACCTTCAGCCCTTCCTAGAGCTTTTCTTTCTAGGACCTTATCACAACTCAAGGAATCTAAAGGGGTTATTAACTCTGTGTGTATGTGTGTGTGATGGACTCCTTTGGCACTCCAGTGAAACCCACAGACCCTTTTGAGAATGTTTTTAAATGCGTAAAATAAATACAGAAGATTACAAAGGAAACCAATTGTACTGAAATACATTTATCAACATACTTAAAAAAAACTCACAGGCCTCCAGGTTAAGAACCCTTGTGTCAGAGGCTAGGTCCTATGGTAGTAGCAACCATTCTCAATTGATTGGGGTGATTTCAGTATGCTGTATCTTAGGATATATATTGAAAAGCTGACTCAAGTCCAAAAGAAGACCAGAGTAGTGAATAGACTTAAAACTGAGGGAAATATGAGGGAAAAATTGACAGAACAAGGGCATAGTTAGCCTAAAAAAAAAGAAATCAGGATAGAGAAGAATGATAGATGTCTTCATGTATTTAAAAGGTTGTCATGTAGAAGAATAAGACTATATATAGAGTTCTAATTCAAAAAGCTAGGACCAGTGGAGAGGATTTGCGTGGAAGCAGTTTTCAGCTGAATATAAAACAACTTGTTTAAAAATTTTTAAAAACTGATATATTTTTAAAATCACTAATGTTATTCCTTTGCATCCCACCCCTACCAGACAGCCATTCTTTATGCCAAGAGATTTCTTAAAAAGAAGAAAAATAGAGAGAAAAAGCCAGCAAAACAAATTTCTCTCTCTCTCTCTCTCTGTATGTGTATATATATATATGTATATGTGTTTACACATTTATATACATAAATACATACATGTGTTATAGCATGTGTATATGCATTTGTGTATATGTATATATATATGTATGTGTGTGTATATATATATACATGCATGTGTGTGTGTGTGTGTGTGTGTGTGTGCGCGCGTGAGCAAATGTTTCCTACCTATGGGCATCCTACCTCTGCAAAGGAGTAGGGTTAGAAGGAATAGTTTTTTATATCTTTTCTTTGGGCCCAAGCTTGTTCTTTGTAACTTTTTAACCTTCTTTGTAATCTCCATTTTTTTATGGTTTTCTTTTACATGACTGCAATCATTGTATACGTTATTTCTTGGCTCAGCTTCTGAAGAACTTTGCAATAATTAGAGTTGTCCAACAATTAAATGCCCTGCCTTGTGAGATGGTAAACTCCTTGTCACAGGCAGTCGTTAGCTAGATCACCACCTGGTATGGTTATTGTGGTTCCACATCTGAGACCAGGATGGGGATGAGGGTGGGCAGTATATGATATCATTTACTTAGGAAGACAATATACACATATAAAAAGATAAGTCTCAACAAAAGGTGATTTAATAAGTATCAAATGAGTTGTTTGAAGAAGAAGGGAAAACCATGGACAGTACATTATAATCTCTCAGAGAAGGCATGGTTGAGGTAGGCCATAAATTATATGTAAAGAGTGGGAGGGCATTTTAGACACAGAGGCATGGAGGTGGAAAAGGGCAAGATCTTTTCGGGGAAGGAGTCAATAGATTAGTCTGGCTAGATAATAATAATAATAGCAGCTCACATTTATATAACACTTACATAGTGCCAGGCACTATGCAAAGCAGTTTGTTCCTTGCAACAACTCTGAGCAGTGGGTACTATTATTATCCCCATGTTACAGATGAGGAAACTGAGGCAAACAGAAGTTAAGTGATTTTCCCAAGGTAGTAGGATGGATTTGAACTCAAGTGTTCCTGACTCTAGGCCAAATACTGTATTTATTGCACCACCTAGCTGCCCCCAAAGAGCAAGAAAGTTTATAAAGGATAGTAAGAGGAAGTATTTAATGAGTGTTTGGCACTATGGAGGATATAAAGCATAGATAAGACATAGTCTACACTCATGAGAGTGTTCCATTGTAGCCTTGTGTTAGGTTACTACTTGGGCTCAGGATGGTCAGCCCCGAGGCGGTCACAGGGCCTCAGTGAAAGGAGTCATCATCCTTTGGAGCCTATCTTAGGTCAGTTCACTGCAGTGGTTTTTCATTGGGAAGTTTCTGGCTTGGCTTTCTTTATTTTGTTATAAAGTTAGGGTGGTGATAACAATAACAACATTTGCTAGAGTAAGTTTTGTATAGGCTGCCTATGTTGGTTATGTGTATGTCCACATGAGTTTGTCAAATGTTGCTCACAAGGAGATGTGAATGGACAGCTCTAGAATCTCACCCACCCTTCTCCAAAGGAGATTTCTGCCAGGAGAGGAGTACAAGAAGAAGCCGTGATGCTGGCTATTCTGTCATACTCAGGGAGGGTATACTGGACTAGAATCATATTGATCAGCACCTCTCACTCTAAATATTGAGAGTCTAGAGGAAATGAATTTTGGTTCAAGCCACTATTTCTGGTCACTGTCCCTTAATGGGGAAGGGGTGCTCCAAGATGTATCTGAAGGTTTGACTTCCTTCCCACAAAATAGCATTTAGACAAAGACCATCACAATAGCGAATAATGAATACTCCCATTTAACCTTCAAGACAGTGAACAGAAATCAAAGAAGTTATACAGATTAGATTATACTAGGCAACACCAAGGATCCACGAGCTGTCCCACTGAGATGGAGATTTTCCAATTCAACAGAGAGAGGGAACCCAAGATCTCACTCAAGGTGAAATTCTTTAAAGTTTCCTGTGTGGCAAACTAGAAATAAGGGCAAGAGCCAGGTGCTGGGTCCTCTAAATGTCTGTTTCTTCCCAAGTCTTCCTCTTTCTCCAAAGACCTCTCCCTGAAGAGAACCTGACCCTTTGTGTGTGTGTCCTCTCTTGAAACCAGAAACCAAAAGAACTCCCTCTCCCAAGCTTTCACCAACTCTGCCCATCCTTTTTTGCAAGGATCATGGAGGAATCCATTCTCTCCACCAATGAAGAGCGACTTATGTGAATACCTTTACTTAATTAAGCCTTGATTATACTAGCACTTATATAGACCTGGGCCATCTTCAGTCTTTCTGATCTATGTCTTGCCACTGGACTCCCATGACTCTGGAGGAGAGAGTGAGGCTGGTGACTTTGCACAGCCCTGCCTCACTTAAATGCAATTCCCTTGCAAGTCATGACATCACCCTCCTGATGTCATTGGTCCTCTCTGAAAACAAAGAACAAACAACAACAATTTATGTAGACTTCAAGGTTTGCAAAATGCCTTTCATGTTATCTTATTTAATACCCACAGAAACTCTGTAAGATAAGTGCTGTTATTGTTCCCATTTTACAGATGACAAAACTGAGGCTGAGAAGTTTAAGTGACTTCCTCAAGGTCAAATGGCTAGTATGTAAGACAGGACTTGAATTGGAGTCTTCCTGAGTTCAAATCTAACATGCCTCATAGCTGCCTCACAAATCTAGGCAACAGTATGTGACTATTTGAATAAAAAAGGTTGCAAAAAAAGGTTTTTTGGCAATGCTGCATAAAGCCCACCAATTAAAGCCCCCTTTTTTTGCCTGGAGGCATTCAGTTCTCATTTTCATACAGGGTGATTTTTATAACTTATTGCTACATACTTCTTAAAAAAAATCAAGAAGCATTTATTAAGCACCAGCTTCAACATTAGATCCTGAGCTAGATGCTGGATCTGTTCAACCCACTTCACACAGGCAGTGTGTTCTAATGTGGAAAATTACACTTGCTACTTTTGAACAAATTCTGTGTGCTTCAAAACTTGAAAAGTAATTTAAGAGAAAATGAAGCTAAAGACAAGTTAGGAGATCAGGAAAATGATGGATGGTTTTATTGTTCAACAGGCAGCAAAGCTGAGTTATTGCTCTATTTAAGACCTGTAGAAGTAGTAAGATCCTGCTTTTTCCTATGTTTCTGTTTGTAATAATATCATATATGTTCATGTATATCTATGTATATGTATATATACATACGCATACATATATACATGTATATACATTATATATATATATATATACATATATACAATCACTTCAAGGTTTGCAAAGCACATTAGAAATACTATTTCATTTGATCCTCACAACAACCTTGGGAAGTAGGTGATATATTATTTCCATTTTACAGTTAAGAAAACAGGCTGAGAGGGGCTAAGTGACTTGCCCCAGGGTCACACAGCTGCTTAGGGTCTGAGGCAGAATTTGAACTCAAGTTCAGCACTAACCACTACACCACCTAACTGCCTCTATTTGTATTTGTGTGTTGTAACTGCTTTCTTTCTATTACTAATGCAAATATGAATGAATGAATTTCCCTAAATTTGTGGGGAAATTTCTTCAGCATGATAAATTAACATAATATAAACCTGAGTTCCAATAGCTCAAATTTCTGGGAAGAAATTTAAGTTTCTATGTAGAAACATCACAACTCTAAGGTTTAAGGGGCGCTTTTCTTCACAAAAAACTGGTTAGGTAGATAATACGTATAATAATAAGGTAGTAATACAGCGCAATTACAAGTCAGAGTCACTACACCCGATCATGGACCATCGGAATAACTTTCTTTGCATCTATTTTATATGTTGCCAACCTGGAATTTTTTTTCTTGACTATGAATATTTCCTTCCTTCCTTCCTTCCTTCCTTCCTTCCTTCCTTCCTTCCTTCCTTCCTTCCTTCCTTCCTTTCTTTCTTCCTTCCTTCCTTCCTTCTTTCCTTCCTTCCTCCTTTCCTTCTTTCTTTCCTTCCTTTCTTTTTCTTCCGCTCTCTCTCTTTTTCTTAATCCCCCAGTGGAGAGGACTGGCAGGGAGCATAAATGTTTGTTAGCTGAAAAAAGACTTTTATTGAAAAGGATAACTCTCACTACATGGGAGAGGACCGCAGAAAATCTTTTTTTTTGTGAGTGTCACAACTTCCACTCCCAGCCCACGGCAGGTCCGGAGGAGGGGGTAAATGAGAATCCGGGGAGAGACTGTGGGCTGGGAGTGCAGGAGGCTGGGCCAGGGCCGGGAGGCAGCAGCCCTGAGGAGAGGAGGAGAGGAGGAGAGGAGGAGGAGGAGGAGGGAGGAAGGGCGGGTCCCGCTCGGTATCCGGGGGGCGGAGCTCCCGGAGCCAGGGGGCGCAGGAGGAGCGGGGGTCCGGGCCCTCCCGAGGCCGACCGTCCCGATGGGCGAGGGCGGGATCCCCCCAGCTTTCCAGCTGCTGCTGCGCGCCTGCGATCAGGGCGACACGGAGACGGCGAGGCGGCTGCTGGAGCCCGGGGCGGCGGCGGCGGAGCCGGCCGAGCGCGGGGTCCCGGACGAGGAAGGGGGCGCGGGGCAGGCGGCGGCGCTGCTGGGGCCGGTGCCCGTGGACTGCACGGACGAAGCCGGCAACACGGCGCTGCAGTTCGCCGCGGCCGGGGGCCACGAGCAGCTTGTGAGGTTCCTGCTGCGGAAAGGGGCCTCGGTCAACAGCCGCAACCACTACGGCTGGAGCCCCCTCATGCAGGCGGCCAGGTGAGCCCAGGCGAGCCCAGGCGGGGCCGAGTGCCCGGGACCCCCGGGACCCCCGGAGCGCAGCGGCGCAGCCCGGCCCGCTGGCTTTCCCTTTCCGTCCGCTGTTCCGTGGAGGATGCGAGGGGCGGGCTGGTTCTGTGTTGTAGCTAAGGGGGCCTGAGCTGTGTGCGGGGTTGTCTTCAGTACTCACCCGTGTGCGTGTGTGTGTGTCTGTCTGTCTGTCTTTCTAGGTGTCTGGGTTTATGTGTCTGTCTGTATGTTTGTGGGTCCTGTATCTGTGTTTGTATGTATCTGTCCATCTGTGTGGTCTTTATGTGTGTTTCAGCCGGTCTGTGTGTGACTATGTATCTGTGTCAGTCTGTCAATGTATCTGTGTGTGTGAGTCTGTAACTGTCTTTCCCTGTGTCCAAATATCTGTGCCTTTCTCTTTGTGAGTCCATGTGCATTTGTATGTCTGTATATGTTTCCATGTATCTGTCTAACTTTCAAAATTTTGGGGGGGGACATGTTGGGGAGACATTTTTTAGGGGAGGGAGTTCCACAATAGCAAAGTTGTTACAGAAGTGCTCAAAGATCATAGTTGTCATGGGCACCTCCTGGTCAGTCCCCTGGTGGGGAATTTTATTGGAAGACATTTCACTTCTTTCCTGTTTGCTTGAGTGATGTTTAGTGGTGTATTCATTCACCCAGAAAATATAAAGCAGGATAGAAACGTGCCCCAATAGGCTCATAGGGTCATATATAGATTCAGTGCTGGAGTCTGGTCTAATCCTGTACTTTTACAGATGAGGAAATTGAGGCACAGAGATGCAGTGACATTTGAATAGGATGTAAGATCATGTGTGGCAGAGGCTGTTTTATTTTTGACCATTTGTCATCCCCAGTGTGCTGGCCTTGGAAGCAGAGGCCCTGGGTTCACTTACTGTGTCTGATAACTTTTTTTTGACCTTAGACAAACCACTTACCCTGCCTTGAGCCTCAGTTTTCTCATCTGTGTTAGATGGTCTCTAGTCCCTTACAGCTTTAGATCTAGGCAACTATGATGCATTGTAGGCGCTTAAATGCTAGTTGAACTGCGTTGCCCAAGATTACCCAGATAGTCAATAACAAACATGAAGCTTTAACTCAGGTATTTTGACTCCCATCCAGGGTACTTTCCATTCCATAGCATTTCAGCTGAAGAAACTGAATCCTAGAGAGGCTGACGTGTTCAAGGCTTATGCCTAACTGACATAAGTGGCAGATTTAAGAATGACTTTCTGACCTTTAACTTCAAATCCGGTACTGTACATCCCACTATACAGGGGATACTAGGACAAGATAATTAGCAGTGTGGTACATTGGAAAGAGTATCAGATTTGGAGTCAGAGGATTGGGATTTGAGCCCAGCCTCTACTCCCTTGGTAACCTTAAATGGATCACTTCATTTCTTGGGGCCTCAGTTTCCTCATCTGTAAAATAAAGGGATTGAACTAGATGATCAACCCCTAAAGTCTTTTCCATCTCTTTGATCCTTGGATCCTCTGCTGAAGACTTTTCTGATATGTCACGTGAGAATAGAGGGAATTCTGGTGGGTTCTCAAAGGCTAGATCTCAGAGCAGAGTTTAGTGACTGGTAGGGCCTTCCAAACTGGAAAGGCTTCCAGGATGGGTCAGGTGATAGACTCATATGCCTGTTATCTGAGGGGCAACTTAGCTGAATTTGGAGAGGGTCATCGTCAGGTTTTCTACAGTGTAAAGAATGTTTTGGCCATTGCAACTCTGTTTACCAACCAGGTCTTACTTTGGTAGAGGGAGTATCTATACAGCCACCAAAACCCTGGACTGTTGACATATTGAAGTAAGGACAAGATTAATATGATTGAAACCTATTGGAGTTGGGAGAGACCAGAAAGGTTACCTGAACTTATTTTCTATATGAGAACCAGAATCAGAGACCTAGGAAATACACTATCCAAGATAGTCTGCGCTCCTCACTTATAAGCATTCACAACTTTAGTTGCCAGTTGACTTTTAATAATGGATTCTCCAAAAGGGGTGTCCTTGCTTACAATAGTTTCCTTGGCACACACTTATAATCTCAGCATCCATGGAGTCTGAGGCTGGTGGATGTCTTAAATTTGGGAGTTCTGCGTTTAATAGTGGGACAAGTTGAGTGTCCACAACAAGCTCATGGGGGCCTCCAGGCTTCCTAAGGAGGAGCAAGTCTGCCCATGTCAGAAACTGAGCAGGTCAGAGCTCCTATGTCAATCAGTTGTGAGATCAGGCCTGTGAATAGCCCTTTCACTTCCAGCCTGGAAGAAATAGGGAGACTCAGCCTTTAAAAGAAAAAGCCTACTTGGAAACTCTCATACAGCTTATTATTAGCAGAACTGGAAATTAGAGCTGAGGCCCTCCAATGTTCTTTACTTTATAGTAGGCTACCTGTCTTAGATACACCAGAAAGAGAATGTGAGTTTGAAAAGTGGCTTTAGCACTTCTTAAACTGGGTCATGAAACAAGTTTTCTGAACATGCAGTACCAAAACTTAATTCAAAAATCAAATTCAGAATAAATCTAAGGTGTTTCTGGAAACTTCTCTGAAACCTTGGTTCTGAATACAAAGTATGTGCACTGTGCACTTCCGCACTGGGCATGCCCTCAGGCCATTAAACACCAACCAGCTGCTGCTAAAACTCAGAAAAGGGTCAGGAGTGGAAAGAGTTTAAGAAGCCCTGGACTAAATGGTAGTATTTCTGATGGAATCTCTCATTTGCCTTGTCTTGTGTTTCACATTGAAGCAGTGTTTGGGTTATTAAATGCAGCAGCCAGACTTCTAGTTTCAATAGTAGCTTGGAAAAATGTACCATCATACTTTTCATCCATAGATGAGCCGCTCGGTAATGTAGTGAATATGAACTTTGTAGTTATGAAAACTTTTGTTCAAATCTTGACTCAGTTATGCAATAGCTGTGGGACCTTGACAAATCATTTAACCTCTCAGTGCCTCAGTTTCCTCATCTGTAAGATGTAAGAGTTGGGCTTAATGATTTGTAAATTCCCTTCTAGATCTAATCTATGATTCTGTGATCATTAGGTGTGTGCCATATCAGAATTAGTTAATTTAATTGGAATTGTCCTTTGTCCCTCTCTACCAACAGGAGCCTATTGTGGACAAAATGTTTGAGCTTTTCAAGTTTCTATCTGCTTGTGCTATTTTGGCTATAAAAATTTGTGCTTATAGTTTGGCACATTTTTAGGTGTTTCTTAGACTCCTGGTTATATCAGAAACTTTTGTTTAAGGAGAACCAACTTATTTCTCTTAACCTTAGTAGAAAGGATAAGAGAAGTATATCAACCTGTGTGTTACTAATTGTACTAGACAAAGAATTAGAATTCATTCATTTATTCAACCAACAATTTTTTTCGGTATCTACTATGTGCAAGGCAACATGTTAAGTATTGCCCTCACAACGCTTACAATTAAAGAGATACATATGTAGATAAATATAAACAAATTAGAATGTATAAGTTTAAGGAGAGTACAAAGTGCTTTGAAATCAGATGATTGAAATCTTTTCAATTGGAGGGGATCAGGAAAAACTTCATGGATCAGATGGCTTTTGAGCTGGGTCTTAGAGGATAGGTAGATTGTGTAGGATGTGAAGGGGAGAGTTTCAGGCATCAAGAACTGCATGAACAAAGGTTTGGAGGTGGGGAACTATATAGGTGTAGTGCCAGACTTCTTTAATACTTAAAACCCTCTTCTAATCCAGAATCATCCCTTTCTTTAACAGGCACAGTTCATCACTTATATATTAACTTCTTCCTACCTATCTCTCCCATTCTCCCTGATTCTGGTGTTAGTGGAGGAAAGTGTCTTTGAATGAGCCACCTAATGAGGTCCTTGTTCTTACATACACAGAAAAAACAATGGAGCTGTTAAAATATTCAATTGGCCAAGGATCCCAAAGTCTTATAAGGACATTATGGGTCAGATATTGGGATAGATACTAAATCTATTCAGAGAAGTGGGGATATCTACTTCAAGTACACAGCAACAGTCAGGGATAATATCTTTATAAGATCTGCTCTATGCGAGGGTCTATGCCAGTGGTCAAGGATCTGCAGTTTCATTAATATAAAACTCTATCAACATAGATCACAGCCCATCTATAATTTAGCTGAAGGTCTTAGTGTAGATACATGGTAAATTTTGTAAGAGAGGTAACTTGATGCAGAATATTATAGAAATTATTTAGAGGCGACGTGATGGAATGAATAAAGAACTGGCCTTCAGGATGCCCTGGGTTCAAGTCCCTCTAAGATAAACTGTGATCCTGGGTAAAAGAAGTCACAACTTCTCAGTGATTTAGGCCAGAGGTGGCTAATATGCACATCCTTAACACTCCCCCACTGCCTGATCAGATTAAAACCAGTCAATATACAGCCTGGAGGGATTCTAATGTATGGATTAGCTGCCTGTATTTCTATTTGAGTTTGACACTTGCTCTAGGCAACTCTGAAAGACTAGAGGTATTGGTGGAAGGAATATCTTTACCTAGAGGTTCCCTATTCAAATGAATTCATAGGTCTGGTCAATATCCCTCTGAAAAGAACGTAGGAGAAAGATTATTGAAAGCCTTTGGGTGTGGAGACTAAGATTGGGAACCTCTGGTCTAGAACAAACATCTTGCTGTCCAGCAAGAAGAAGAACCATTCATTGGTCCTTGGAAGCCAGGCCAGTCTCTCTTTTCCTATGCAAAGACCAAAGTTTTTGCTGGTAACTAAAGGTAGTCTGTTAAGGTTGTCTTACTTTTTCCCAGACATTTGTTCATTCCTTAGTGGATACAGCTACTACAGTAATTTCTGTGGTCAAGAATATAGGTATACATGGCCACATGAAGACTGGGGTAAAGAAGCTTATTCAGCTGTCAGTGTTAGAGCTATTAGCCCAGGAAGTAAGCATGCTGGTGTAAAGGGAAATGCCAGCCTTTAGCCTGGGATTAGCCATTTTCAAATAGAGCCCAGGGTAGTGATTTTTAGTAATTACATAAAAGATGACAGCAGAATCTTACTGTCACTAGATGTTGTTAGGGAAACCCCATTATTTTACTGAGAATAATCTGAAGCATCACTGGGCTGCTTTTCAGGAATAAGCTATTGGGGCCAAGTCTAAGAAGGATTAAGTTGTACTTTTGCATTCATAATGGAGCTCTGGTCCTGTCTCTCTTTATTGCCTTTTGTGTGAGTTAAGTAGCAGCTGTCTGTGGATTCTGTTCCTTGGATCTGAACTACAAAGAATAATGTGTATGTGTGTCCTAGGAAAATGAGATTCTCTAGGAAGCTCTCACTGGTTTTGAATGTCTGTGTCTTGTGGAAGTAGATTAGGATCTAAATCAGTCACAATCACTATGGGAATTCTCCAGGGTAACAGCTGACCCTAGGCCTGGTTGGTTTGCATCTTCTTGAGAATGTTCTTGAAATGTTTCTTTCTTTCACAGGTAAGAGTATAGACTTGGGAATGTATAGTAGGCAGCCTCAGTTGTCATCTCTGTGCATATGTCCCCAAACATCCTTGGTCCTGATTTTTTTTTAACTTGCCTGTTATTCCATAATGCTGTCTACAGGCTATCTGCCCTTGTATATCTCACTGTCATTTTATGCTCAAGAGCTCAAAATATGAGCTTACCCCTTTCTCTATGCACTTGTTTCTCCAGTCCCCAATGCTTTCACCTTCCCAAAAGTAACACTAGCTTCTAACTACTGGGTTTCTGGTGATGAAACCCCCTATTAGGATGTTGACTTGAAGAAGCCAGAGAGGATGTGGTCAGCATGCCCTGATTCTGGCAAAGCATTGTGTACTGGAAAAAATCTTATTATTTGTTTTTTATGACAAACTTAAACTCTTTCATCTGAATACCCCTAGCCCATTCTTGGCTTTTTGTATCTTCTTGATACATGACATGATATTTGATTTTCCATCTTCTTGACCATCTGATCATTGTACGAATTGGACATTTCTACTTTTTCTGTTCTAGTTGTCTTTCTGGAATCATAGGATTTAGAGTATAGTGGGCAGCCAGGTGGCATAGTGGATATAGTGCTGGACCTGAGGTCAGGAAGACTTCATGAGTTCAAATCTAATATCAGATACTTACTAGCCTGTTTCATCATCTCTAGAATGAGCTGAAGAGGGAAATGGCAAACTAAGACAATTCCAAATAGGATCACAAAGAGTCAAATATGACCGACTGTGATAGAAAGAGCCATGAGGTTAGAGTCATGGTACCTTGAGTTTAAATCTGCCATTTACTTCCTTGTGTGACCTTGAACAAATGACTTAAATCCCTCTGAGCCTCAGTTTCCTTATCTGTAACCTTGAGGTCAAGGAGTGCTTTTGCTTCTTTTTGTATCCTTAGCTCTTAGCATAGTGCCTGACACATAGTAGGCACTTAATAAATACTTATTGATTAATTAAAATAAAGTGGTTGGATGGGTAACCTCCAAGGCACTTACCAGATACTGGAGTGATTTGCATTTCCTTCTCCAGCTCATTTTACAGACCTGAGGAAACAGAGGCAAACAGGGTGAAGTGACTTGCCCAGGGTCTCACAGCTTGTGTCTTAAGGGGCCAGATTTGAGCTCAGGAACATGAGTCATCCTGACTCCAGGCACCACCTAACTGCCCTTCTTCCTGATGCATGTACCATGCTGCCTTCTTGCAGTACTGAATCTGTCTTGAGCTGACCTTTATTTTATCGCCACTCAGAGTTCTATAATTCCAACTCCAGCTTTTCTATTAGCAGCAGGTGTGTGCTGGGGAGATGCCCCTAGCCCTCGCCAAACTGGAAGTAGTTGCAATTTATCCATTCCTCAACCTCTGCCTTCCCAAAGATGGGACATTACCATTCTTCCATAATAGCTGACGTTTATATGGCGCTTTACTACAATGCCAGGCACTGTGCTAAGGGATATGTAATTATTATCTCAACCCTAGGAGGCAGGCGCTATGATTATCCTCATTTTACAGATCAAGAAGCTGAGGCAAACAGAGGTTAAGTGACTTGTCCAGGATCACACAGCTAGTAATAATGAGGCTGGATTTGAGTCTAAGTTTTACGGACTCCAGGCCCATTGCTGTGAACTCTGCACTAACTAGAGGTCCCAGGCAAAATACCCCAGAGCCATTTTTGATTCTTCCCTTCATTCTTTCTGTGTAGCTGACACCATTTTTTCCGGTTGATCTCACTGTCTCCAGGCTTTTCTTCTCTCTAAACCATCCTGTATAACACCAGCAGATTCATCTTCCCTGTGACCTGACTTTCATCTTTGCTCACTGCTTGAAGTACAAACCTCTCTGACTTCTGAGGTTTCTCAAGTTCTGGCCTTACCTTCAGCTATTCAACCTTATATCTCACCATTCCCTCACATGTAACCTCTCCCCTGGGCAGTGTTTCCTAAGCATTTTACGTTCTTTCCTGTGCCTTTATTTGTACTAGCCTGCCCCTCACACTGACTTTGAAGGTCCTTTCTTCTCCCATTCATTTATATCAAGTTTCCCCACTCAGTCCCACATTGATCTCTCTAGCACTTGGTACTCTACAGGTTAGCATTTCAATTTTTTTGTAATTGTTTCATCTGTCTGACCTAAACTGATTTAACTATCTGAGGAAAACAAGGCAGAGATGTTTGTCTTTGGTATGGTCCAAAATAATCCACATGTTGTCATGTTGGTGTACGGTGGAAAGTGATGAGCAAAAGCTTGTGGTCACCCAATGCTGAGAGAAAAACAATGGGCAGATTTTTCTAGCCTGCTTGTTTTACTGATGAAGAGCTTAGCGGACGGGGTGGGGACAGTGCCCACTTACTGTGAAGAGACATGAGTAGATCACATAGCAAGGATGTTAGACAGTAGATGGACTGTCTGATTAAACACTGACCCAACTTGGTAGGATGAGCCGCCATTGTTGGTTGTTTGGACACAGATGGAAATGATGAGCACAGAACCGCTCTAGTCCAATCAACCAGCTAGTTGGCCCAAGGGATAGAGCACTGGTTAAAAGCATTTTCCCCATAATGAGGGGTACACCTCCCACCACAGCACACAGTCCATTGGGTGGGTAGGACGGAGTGCACACAAACTTAAAAGTATGATGTAATGATGTAGACAGGTAGGGAACACATGGCTGATACAGTGGCAACAGCTCCCTAGGGCTTTATGTCATCACTTTCTCTAGATTGGTTTGGTATTAGTTGGCTGATAAGTTGCTCGGCTGGCTGTGCTGCTCAAAAGGGCTTTTTTCATATGCAGTTGAGCCTTTCTAGCCTCAGACCCTCCCCCGCTTTGTGCCAGGCACTGTGCTAAGCACTTTACATTGTTATCCCATTTGGTCCTCCCAGTAACCTTGGGAAGAAGGTGCTTCTATCATCTCCATTTTACAGATGAGAAAACTGAGACTGAGTGACTTGTTACAAAGTCATTTACTAAGTGTCTGATGCTAGATTTGAACTCAGGTCTTCCTGACTTCAGGTTCAGTGCTCTATCTGTTGTACACAAATATCCATTGTATTACAGTCGCCTCTGTAATCTTCCTCACAATCTTCAGTCATTTTCAGTTGTGTCCTACTCTTCTTGACCTCATTTGGAATTTTCTTGATAAAGATACTGAAGTGCCTTCTCTAGCTCATTGTAGAAATGAGGAAACTGAGGCAAGCAGGGTTAAGTGACTTGCCCGGGTCACACAGCTAGTAAGTGTCTGAGGCTGGATTTGAACTCAGGAAGATGAGTCTTCCAGACTCCAGATCTGGTACTCTGTGCACTCTGCCACCTAGCTGTCCTACTGCCTCCTACTTTTGGTAAGATCTGATTTGGGAGTTGGGGGAAGGCAGCACCTTATTATAACAGTCTCCTGAAGGCTTATGTAAGAGCCACTCAACACAGTAGAAAGAACGTGGTGCTCTAGAGTCAGAGGGTCTGGGTTCTGCCTCTGACATTTACTTTCTGATCTTGGCTCTCAGTTTCCTTATCTGTAAAAAAGAAAGGCTTGGGTTCTGAGGTCCCTGCCTACTCTAGAGCCTTGATTCTCAGGTCCATCATTAGACTAAGGGAAGTTGAAAACATGAAGGGTTAATGTAACTAACTGGAATCCTGGGGCAAGGTTAGATGTTAATGTTGATTTGCTTTGGAGAGTACCTAGTGTAGACTTCAGAAGGAAGTGCAGGTTAAAGGCTGAAGGCCCGGTGCAAAGTCTTTACCCTCACCTCCTGGTTTGCTACCCCTGAAAGTAGCCCCTGACGATTAAAAGGAGAGGCAACAACCTTTGTTTAGTCAGGGGAAGTGTTCCAGTGGCAGCTTCATGAACACTACACGAAGACAGAAGAACAGACTGCCCTCAGCCTGCTTTCCTTTGCTTTGTTTTCCTTTTCTTTATGGAAATTGATTAGTCCACTTGTTTCCAAGTGATTTGGGTAAATGATTTCCTACCTGAACCTCTTCATTCTTGCCGATATAAAGAAGGCTCCTTAGCTCATGCCACGCTTCATTTGTTGAGAGCTATGTTCATTCTGTCTGTGACCTCCAAAGGGACTTGTCTAATCTAATGTCACGAGGCTGTTATTTTGCTGAGACTTCATATCACAGGCTAATGTAAAGGTGGGCTGGGTGCAGAAAACTGTTTCCAGAATGAAGAGCAGAGCTGTGTGCTTCTTTATTCACTCATGTCAAGAATCACCCAGAATGGGCAGGCACTGATGGAGGGGTTGCAGCTGCATGTGCTTGTTTCCGAGATCACAGATCCACTTGAGTATTTGAGTGTCAGTATATTAACAAAGGTGACAGAATCAAGAAGCTTATCTTATTCAGTTTAAGAAGATAGATCTAGAGCTGGAAGGGACTTCAGAGGCCATCTAGTCCAATCTTCTCAATTTACAGGTGGGGAAACTGAGCTCCAGGGAATGTAAGTGATTTTCCCAAGGTCTTATTACTTACAAAGTTACTTACAAAAATTTAAAATTCTAACTGCATTTACTCCCTTATGGCTTGGTATCCCCAAATCACACTGCCAGCCCTTCGGTTCTCTCTGCTATCCATCCCCAGCCTTGTTTTGGGGGTACTCCTGTTTCTCCAGCTCCTGCCTTAGCCCAAAGGTTCTTGACTTTTTCTGTGTCATGGACTCCTTTGGCAGTCTGGTGAAGTCTAGGGTCCTCTTCTCAGAACTGTGTTTTTAAATGGATTAAAAAACCACATAGGTTTCTTTGGGGGGGGGGGATATAATTATATATTTGCAATAAAAGAATGGAATTATTTATACCGAAATAAACTTGAGGAGCCCAGCACTATTTCCTTAGGCAAAGGTAAAAACCCTTTCTTTAATTCAAGTGAGAAGTATAATAGGATTATCAACAAGATTTTTTTTTTGTCAATAATTAAGGAGAGGAGAAGTAACAAAGCAAAATAAAGTACAAAGCTTACTGGGGTCGGATTCACAGTCATAGGGATAATCTTGTCACTTAACCCTCTCTGACCTGATAAGAGAGCAAAGTCCTGTCTTATAAGGAGTGCATTGTCCCAGGCATCCTCAAGCAAATCCAACCCAAGATCCTCCTTCCTGGGCAGGAGAACTAAACACAAGTTAATAATTAAATGCACAGCTCCAGAAACATTTCTGGCATTTCAGCAACAGAACCAGGAGTGAGGGATTAGGCACACCAGTCCCTGAGGGGACTTGGAGGGGAAGGCCTTGTTCAAGTCATCTAACGTTTATTCCTCTCCTATAAAATGAGATCCCTTCTGGTTAGAAGTCTACAACTGTGATTCTGGCTTTATGTAGAACAAATTTTCAGAATAAAAATCACACAGTTATTTAGTACTTGGTTTACAGAGTTCTTTCTTTACAGTGGTGGTGAGGTTGGTAGCTCAAGTGTTATTATCCCCATTTAATAGATGAGGAAACTGAGGCTAAGATGTGAAGTGATCAGAACGGGGTCACACAGCTTCTAAGTGTCAAGAAATCCACTCTTGAGAGCAGTGGTTTGTTTTTTTTTTCCCTGCTCCACATCGACCTCTCCAAGAAAGCCCTTAACAGTCTGAGTTCTCAACTAATTTAATTGCACCAGATGTTTAGCTAGCAGGTGGTGTAAGACACTTAGGTTTGAGGATGAAAACTGACAAGTAGAAAACATCTTGCAATGCAAAGGAGCCTTGCAATTAGGCTCAATGACTTAGGGAAGATGCCTGGTAGAGGTGCAAAGCAAATTCTCCACCAGAAGGGAAACTATTATAAAGTTAGAGCTGGAAGGACCCTTGTAGATCATCTAGTTTCTCCCCTCCCCCATTTGATAGTGAAATGAACTAACTTGTGCAGTCATCATATAGGAACTGCTGGCAGCTTGGTGCAGTGGTAAGACTAGTTTTAGAGTCAAGACACCTTGATTAAATCCCAATTTCACCATTTGTTACCTCTGTGACCCTTGGGCAAGTTGCTTCCCCTCACTGGGCCTTAGTTTCCTCATCCTGGATGACCTCTAAGGTCATCTAAATGACCAGCTCTAAATTTATGATCCCAAGGATTAAAGACAGAATTTGAATCTGGGACCTAGGATTCCATATCCAGCATTCTTTCCTCTGTATGATGTCCAAGGGGTGAGACAGATTTGTGTGTCAAAAATCAGATAGGCCGATCTGGGCCTAAGAGCTGTGATAGTGAATTAGATGGAGACAGAAGCAAAAGTGGGAATAACAAACAGTAATATCGGGTCAAAAATGGTCAGGAGGTAATCTGGCTGAGTGATTGAGCAACAGGAGTCTGGCCTCCTAAGCTGGGGAGATAGAGAAAACTGCTACACCTTCCCTTTCTGCCAAACGAGGTTCTGTTGAGTTAGTACTGGTGACGTGGACCTCCCACACCTTCTAATCACAGAAAACTGTTTACAATTATATCCTTATGAAATTCTTCCAGCTTAATAAACCAGGTTACACAAGCTTTGCAATTCCTGGGCCATTTGTTCATGAGGTGATATGGTCCCCTATTAACTCTTGGATCAGATAAAAACTTCTGAGTTTGGCTCTGAAAACCCTTTACA
The DNA here is from genome assembly GCF_028372415.1 of Notamacropus eugenii. Lineage (NCBI taxonomy): Eukaryota > Metazoa > Chordata > Mammalia > Diprotodontia > Macropodidae > Notamacropus > Notamacropus eugenii. Next base: position 66,084,644 of record NC_092872.1, read on the forward strand.
ACCAGACTGCAATCTACTTCTCAAGCCTTATTACATATTACTTCCCCTTCATAAACTCTTCGGATTAGCCAAGCTGAGCACCTTTACTGTTCCTAATACATGACCCTCCCTCTCTTCTCTCTAATCTTTCAAGGCATCACGTGCCTTAAAATATCCTCCCGCCTGGCCTCCCTTAGAAGCTTTCATTTCCTTCCAGTCTCAACTGAAGGACTTCCTTCCACCTGAAGCCTTTTCTGATGTTTCCAATTGCTAGAGCTACCCTTCCCCTTTACCTTCTATCCATTTTAATCTATATATGTACTTCCTCCTCCCCATCTTTGCGCGTAAGGGGCATGGGGGATTGGGAGATGGTATCCACACCAAGGCAGCATCATCCCAATCCCTTGAGGATTCAGCAGATCTATTCATGATGATTATCATTACTTAAATAGAAAGCTATCTGTCTAGCACACTCCGAACTTATTTTCTTAGATCTAGGCTTTGTTTGTTAGTGTTTATGTCTCCATAGATAGAATGCTTAGCTCTTTGAGGGCAAAGATGCCTGGCACACAGCAGATGCTTAACAAATAATAATTGACAGTCTAATTGCTTTAAAAGTCTTCTCCTCAGCATCTCTGCATGTTCTCATTTGAATGAAAATATCTGAACTCAGCCACAGAACCAGAGAATAGTAGAGATCACCTAGCACTCATAGACAAAATGAGATAATATATCTAAAACACTTCGTAAACCTTTAGGCATTTTATAACTGCTAGCTAATATTGTTATTATAAATTATAAATTACTCTATTATCGATATGTAACTGGAGGAGGTCGAGGTCTAGTGGGGTAAATAATAGATGTAAATAACACTAATAAAAATTAAAATATAATGAATGGATAGGAGGGATGTAAACAAAATATTAGGGAAGCAGAAAGAAATTTCTGGCTGGCAAAAGATCAGGAACGCTTCAGGTAGGAGGTGGCATATCCTAGCTGGGCCTTGAAAGGATGGAAAGAATCTCAGGAGGCAGAGATTATGAGGCAGAAAGATTTTTCAGTTATGTAAAAAGTATATGAGGTGGGAAAGACTACGATTAGTTTGGAGAATAGGAAGAAGTTTGGTTTGGTGGGAATATATCCTGTGTGATAATCCTAGAGAGGAAAACTGGTGTCTAATTGTTTATAAGGACATTGAATACCAAGGTAAGGAATGTGGACTTTTACTTGGTATTCAGTGGGGAGTCATCAAAGTACCCATTAGGGTGGCCATGATCAAAGCTGTGTGTAGGGTATATTAGAATCTAGTGAAATCAGCACCCACATTTTCTAATCTAAGAAATACTCTTTTTATAGTTATATTCCCACAGAAAGTTATTTCCATTTAACAAAACATAGAACATAAAATTTTCAATTCCTAGGATTTTTTAAATTATATGGTGATATGACTGATGTCAAATATGAATTCCACTGTTTGGCTCTTAAAGCCAACTAGAGGCTGGAAGACCAGTTATTATTGTAGCCTAGGTAAGGGATGAAAGCTGCTTCAAGTAGGGTAATGGAAGGTAGGCATAGAAAGGAAGGAAATGATTTAAGAGAAAAATGAAGGGTTTATTCGAGATTAGTGTTTTTCTACCCATGAAGCATTGTTTTCTTCGACAATTGGGGTCAAGTGACTTACCCAGAGTTACATAATTACTAAGTGTCTGAGGCTGGATTTGAACTCAGGTCCTTCTGACTCCAGGGCCAGTGTTCTATCTACCATCTAGCTGCCCTATGTCATTGCTTTTGGGCTGTTGCAGGGTCCATCTCATTACATGACAATATAAGCTGTAAACATACCTAATATAGATGGAAAAGATGATGTCCCATGTGTATAGATCTGTTTATATCTATATCTCTGTAGCTCACCTCTCCTCCCTTCCCATCTCCTCTCTTCTCTCAACACACCGTCTTAAAAGCCCACCTTTTAAGTAGCTGGTTTTTCATACGTGTTTCATATTTGACCAGTTTGATCCATCAGTGCTCTCTTTTCCAGGGCAGTTGTAAATGTAACATGTCATCTTACTGATGGAAGAGTGCTATCTAGTGACAGAAAAGGGTAGATGCAGTTTTTACTAGGGCCCTACAGTATGAACCTAAAAACACTGTTCCTGTTGCAGTTTCGGTTAGAATACTATTTTCCAAGAACACATTACGGCACAAAGGGAGTTAGCATGTCATAAGCCGCAAATCTAGTCCAACTTTCTATATGAAACATGAATTAATATTAGGTATTTACCCTGTGCTTTTCAAACCTCAAAGCGCTATATATGCTAGGTATTTTTATTATAGTTTCATTTTTTTAGTCCTCAGTTTTCTCATTTGTCAAAGACATGGACTCAAAATTTCAGCTCAAAATCCTGTCATTCCAAGTACTCTACCTACTCTATTTCTTTTGTCTTTATCAGATGATATCTATAGCGCAAGAGAGTATAGATTAAGAGCAGGAGAGCCACGCTGCAGTAGCGGATGACAAAACTTTATTACTACTCACAAGGGGAAAAGGAGAATAGATGCCAACGGGGAACATTCAGTGTGTGGCCCCCGTTGTCCTTTGCCATTGTGAGAATCTTCCAAATGTGGAAGCTTGCAGATGGTGCTGCTGGGTGCTTCCAGATGTGCAGTGGCTTTCACACTGGTCAAAGACTCAAAGGCCTTTGGAACTAAAACTTTTTTAAAAAAATATTTTATTTTTTAATAATTTAATTTATATTAATATTGATATTTAATTTTATACATAAATAAAAATAAATATATTTAATATTGATATAATATTAATAATTTAATTTAATTAATTCCACCATTACATGTAAAAACTGTTTTAACATTCGTTGCTAAGTTTTGATTTCTAAATTCTATCCTTACCTGCTTCTTCGATCCCCTCCCTGAGACAGTAAGCAATCTGATATAGATTATACATGTGTAAGTCATTTTGTGGGTGGTGGGAATAGGAAGGAAGATGGAGGGAAGGAAGGAAGGAAGGGAGGGAGGGAGGAAGGAAGGAAGGAAGGAAGGAAGGAAGGAAGGAAGGAAGGAAGGAAGGAAGGAAGGAAGGAAGGAAAAACAGTGTGTTTTTGTCTATATTCAGACACTATCAGTTCTTTTTCTGGAGGCATATAGCATTTTTCATCATGAGTCCTTTGGGGTTATCTTGGATCATGGTACTGCTAAGAATACCTGTCATTTACAATTCTTTGTTGTACCATATTGATGTTACTGTACAATGTATTCAGTATCAACTCATGTAAGTCTTTCCAGGTTTTTCTTTTCTTTTTTTGACATATAGTAATAATAAATTTATTTTATTTTTAATTTATGGAATAAGACAAGCATCTCCATAACAATATGATAAAAAAAAAGATGATTGCATATAAAACTGCCAATCTGCTATACACAGTTTGCTCTTCCTTTCAAATGTACAACAAAATTACCATGTAAATTTCTTTTTTTTCCCACCTACCTCCCCCTATTCTAGAGATGGCTACCATTAAACACAAATAGGTGTGTGTGTGTGTGTGTGTGTGTGTGTGTGTGTAAAATTATTCTATACATACTTCTAATTATCATTACTTTCTCTGGATGCAAATAGCATCTTTCTTCATATCCTTCATAGTTAATTTGTGTATTTATAGTAGACAAAATAACTTACTCAGAGTCATCCTTAAGACAATATTACTATTACTGGATGCAGGGTTCTTTTTTCTACTCATTTTCCTCTTCTTTATTTCATGCAAGTCTAGCCGTGTTTTTCTAAATCATCTTTTCTTATAGCATAGTAGTATCACAATCATATTCTACAACTTGTTCAGTCATTCCCCAGCTGATGGGCATCCCCTTAACTTCCAATTATCCACTGCAAAAAGAGCTGCTGTAAGTATTTTTGTACAAATAGATTCCTCCCCACCTTTAATTTTTTTTTTAATTTCTTTGGGATACAACTCTAATAGTGCTATTGCTGGATCAGAGGGTATGCACAGTTTGATCGCCCTTTGGGCATAGTTCCAAATTGCTGTCTAGAATGGTGGGACTGAGAACTTTTATAGAGTTTAAACAAAACTTTGTCTAAACAGAGAGGCATCGTGGCTCCAATAGGAGATTTCTCTGTCATCAAGAGGGGAAGAGAAATAGTATACTTGGAACTGGTGAATTGAAGCTGTTTTCTAAATTACATATTAAAGAATGAGGGGCAGAGATGTGGGAAATGTAACTCTAGCTATGCCATTTGGTGAAAGGCGAGGGGGGCTAATACCAAGTCTCTGGGTTTATTAGCTGTGGCGTAACTGCATCTTGTGGGCTGGGGCCATACCAGTCAGATGAGTTCACCAGTTCTCAATATTTCATGGACTGTTTGACCATTTGGCAGACAAGTGTAAGATTCAGGAATGGGCAGGGCAGGACTGGGGAGGACATTTTGAGCCATATAATTTTAGAGTTGTAAGAAATGTCAGGTACTGTATAATGGCTATAACCCTTTAATTTTAAGGATGAGGAACTGAGGCACAGGGTGGTCAAATGGCTTGTTTCAGGTCACACAGAGCTAAGCCTAGAACCCATGTCTCCTAGATTCCCAGTCCAGTGCATAGGAATCCAGAAGGAGGAGGCAATGTGAAAAGCTGGAGAAGTAAAGGACACCAAAGACAAATTTCACACATCACTGTTTGCCTGGGGCTAACTAACCCAAACTGAGAATATCGAGGTAACTTTAAAGTGGTTGGAAGGGAAGGGCCTTGTGACTGTTAGGTAAGTTTTTTTTTAAAGGCTTTTTTTTTTTTTTGGATTGTGTTTGTGAATGCTCAAGGAACCAGCAGGCACTGTGTTATTGAATCAAACAGGAATCCAGAGACAGTCATTTCACTTTTGACCAGACGGGATCAAGGGACGTAAGTGCCTCAAAGTGTCCTCCCCAGTCCTGCCCTGCCCATTCCCGAATCTTACACTTGTCTGCCAAATGGTCAGTCAGTCCATGAGATATTGAGAACTGGTGAACTCATCTGATTGGTATGGCCCCAGTCCTCAAGATGCAGTTATGAATACCACTAATGTGGGTAATATATTAAGGACTTAGATTAGCTATCAATGCCAGCCTTCCTTTGCCACTCATTTCCAGAGTTGTGGCAGGGGAGTGTCCCACTGTATTAGAGCTCTTTGCTATTGTAATCAGTCCTGTTGCTAAATGGAGATTTGTACATCAGCCAACATTTCATGAACATTTAATCTGTGATTCATTTTGGGTGGAAGGAGAGGGCGGGGCGAGCCCCTGGCTCTTAGCTGCCTGGATTTGTGGGAGAGGAAGTGATCCGCAATGAACGAATTTTACAACCTGACCACCATCGTGAGCAAAGAAAGTGGATCCTGGAACATCTTGAATCTTTTATCAGGTGACAGTTCAGAGGGAAATAGGAACAGGATCTAGGTGACACCCATGGCTTAGGGAGTCAGAGGTAGTTTTCCCTAACCTACCATTTTCTACTTGGCATCCAAACTGCTGTGCCTCCCCATCCCCCAGCCAGTCAATGGAAGTTTCCCCTGAATATAGAAAAACCGAAAGTCATCACTTGACTTTATGTCATTATGAAGTCATTATGAAGGAGGAACACAAACCTATTATAAGACTCACTAAATTCAGTGGATTTAGGCTCAGATATTGGCAATCTATGTCCTAGTGGGAAGGAAAGTGTTAATGAGTAGCTACAGCAGCTGAGGGCCAGGGATGGATTGAGGTTGGAAAAAAGAGTGTTAAATGAGCCAGGACCTACAAGTTAGAAGGCCAGGGTGTGGTGGACAGAAGGCTGGTTTCCAAGGCTGATGGAAAATCCCAGTACTGCCTCATTTTAATGCTTCTAATAGCACTGACGTTTGTATAATGCTTTGAAGGCTTACAATGGCTTTACATACATTTTTCTTATTTAAGCCTTATAATAACCATGTGAGGTAGGTGCTAGCTATTAACCTTATTAAAACTGAGCGATCCGTGCTTCACAGAGGTTTAGTGATCTGTTCAGGATCATACAGCTACTGAGTGTCTAAATCAGGACCCGGGACAGGTCACTTAACCTGTATCTGACTCAGTTTCCTCCTCTGTAAAGTGGAGATGATAATAGCATATACCTTCCAGGGCTGCTGTGAGAGAAAAATGAGATAATATTTGTAAAATGTTTTGTAAACCTTAAAGCACTATAATAAATATAATAAATTATTATCATTTTACATCTATTACTTCTTTTCTTGGTTTTTTTTCTTTAGGCTCAACACACTTAGTTCTTTCACCCAATTTGATTAGGTTATGGTTTCAACACCTGTTATCACCCAAGTTACCCTCTTCTGTATTCATTCTGGTTTGTTAATATTCCTCTTAAATATGGCAGGCCCAGTGAAAACTGGGTCTGCGCAGGAGCGCGCTCAGTGAGCCTGTTTCCATGAGTAGTCCTTACAATTGAATGGTGTGATAGACCCTAAATTTTCCTTGACTTTAATGTGTGCCACAACTAGGGTTCTTTGTACCTCTAGACAAATACAGATATGAGTGGAAAAACTTAGCAGACTAGAATGATACTGGTTTAATATGGTTTGAATCAGTAGACATGGTGGGCAGTTGTTTCTGAGTATTTGGTTTTGCTAGTTAAGAAACAGGTGTGATATGTTTGAGCATGGGGACCTTAAGATCTCTGATCCACTTGGTCAGAAGAGCTGCTAGTTATGGATTTCTACTAGGAGCCAGATTCCCTGTGGAGACACTTCCCCAAACCAATCAATCTATTTGTTCCTTATAATTTTTGTTTTTGGTATGGACCTGTGACTTCATTGATCTGGGGAACTTTTACCACCTATATGATCAACAGTCTAAGTATTACATGGGGCACTATAAGATTAAGTGACTAACCTAAGGTCACTCTACCAGGATGTGTCAGGGACTAAACATGAACCCAGTCTTCTTGGCTGAGGCCATTGTTTATCTACTATACAACAGCATCTTTCATCTTTCTTGATCCTGTTCAAATGCTGGACTAGGGCCATCTGAATACTTTCTATCTATTTATTACCCAAACACTGACTTTTAGGATTGGCAGTAGGGCAGAGCAGTATAATTTGGAGGGCCTTAAATGCCAGGTTGAGAAGTTTGGATTTAATCTTAGAGTCAATAGGAAACCACTGAAGAAGATTTTTGAGCAGGGGATTGACATTGCCAGACCAGTTATTGGGAAGATTATTTTGATAGTTATATGGATGATGGATTGGAGAGATGCATGGAAACCCAATTAGCTTGGAACTAGAGGTATGGCTGTGTGAATGGAGCAAAGAAGACAGATATGGAGGGAAAAAAAGATGTCATGGAGATAAAATTGATGGGATTTGTCTACTTGCTGGCTATGGAAATAGATGAGATGGAGCCAAAGAGTGGTGTGCTGAAAGGGGAGGCTGTGGAAGGTATATCTGTTTGCAGGTATACAGGGTACTTTTGAGAGGGCAAGAAATGAGAGCAGGAAAATTGGGTCTGCAGACATTGAAGTTGAGACATGAACCTATCAGGGCCTAACCAGGGGAAATGACAGTGGCAATGAAGGATGCTGGATTTCTCATATGTAATGTAATAACCCACTGGAGATGGAGGGATGAGGGAGAGGGAAGGTCTGGAAGAAAACTCAAAGGTTTTGAGCCTGACTGCCTGGGACAATGGTGTCACCAGGAGGAAATGAGGAGTGGGAAGTGGTTCAGTATCATTTCTGTTTGAATTGGGATAAGCTATTTCTCTGGAAAATGGAAGCGATTAGCACCAAATAACACATGCCAAGTCTGTCATCAAACTGGTTGTTTCATCAAAGCACTGAGTGGATTTCATTACTGGTCAAAAATTCTGACTCTAAGTTCAGCCTTCTTGTGGTCTCACCAATGGCCAATTTTGAGAAAGATTTCTAGACTTTTTCTTATTATAGTTAGAACATTAATTAACTCCCAATAGTATTTCAAACACGAGGCACAGTACCCATGTTTTACCTTTGTTTACTTTAAGATATATGCCTCTGAACACAACAGAGGCAAGATTAATATTTGACTTTCTGACAATTTCAGTAATCTTTTCTTTGTACCAAGTTTTAACTTTATATTATTTTTTTCTGTACTTTTTTCTTTCTCCATAATTCTAATTTTCTCTTAAGAAAATTCTTTCCATCATTTTTGTTATTTGTTTTCCCAGGCAAACTTCTATTTTTTCCATGAAACGTTACCAAATTAATGCTTTTTGTCTCTCTTTGTTTCATTTATCTCAGCATCCTCTACCTTTTAAGTCTCTATAAAACTATAATTAGTTTTACAACTACCTATAGGTTGTTGTGTGTATCTGGTTTGCCTCTGTTTGTCTTGTGTTCCTTTTCACATTGTAAGTTCACTATAGGTAGCTGCCACATTTATCTCCCCTTTCTTTTTACCATGGCCAGTACCTATTAGTACTCTGCATTTAGTGTATTTAATTTATCTACATATATATGTGCAAATGGTGGAGGATGTTGGAATTAATAGAACATTGAAATCCAAGAAGGGTTAATCTGGAAAATATTTTGGAGAAAGTGGAAGTTTGATTAGCAAAACAATGAAAAGGGATAGAAAGAATCATGTTTATTCATATATATAAATGTATGTATATACCTATAGATATTAATATATGCTGTACCTGTCACACATTCAGTATACATGAGTGGTGAAACTTGAAGCCAGGTCTAATAAACTCTGAGGCCAGGATTCTATCTAGTGTGGCATAGTGCATAGAGTGTTGGCCACAGAGACAGGAAAACCAAGGCTCAAGTTCCATTTCTGACATGTAGGGAGCAGTTCACTTAACGTCCCAATGCCCCAAGTAATCTTCTAAAACAAAAAATTCCAGAGCATTTGCCATCTGCATTGGTAGAGGGAGCGTTATAACCAAGTCTTCCATATGCCAATAAAATCACAACAGGTCTAGCCCAAAATGTTATATTTATAAATATTATGCCTATATGTATGTGTGTGTTTATATAGAGAGAGATAGCTATACATAGGTGAATAAAATTGTATAAATATATAATTTGACTAATGGTCTGTTTCCTTGTCACTTATTACAGGGTGTTTAGTTGGATTCTCTAACTGTTTCCCTACTCTCCTTACAGATTTGGACATATCAATGTGCTTCACATTCTGTTGGAAAATGGGGCAGATGTTAATGCGCAGAACAGACTGGGGGCAAGTGTGCTCACAATGGCTTCCAGAGGTGGTCATCTCAGCGCAGTTAAGCTCTTATTGGAAACAGGGGCCTTCGTTGACAATTATGACCATTTTAACCACAGTGTGCTTGAGGAATGCTACAATGGGGACCTGCCAGACATAACTGCCCTGATGATAGCTGCCCAGCATGGACATGAGGCAGTGGTCCACCTCTTAGTGGAGTGGGGAGCTGATGCCAATTACAGTGTTAAGACTATGGGTTGGAGTCCACTGATGTTGGCAGCTCTTAATGGGAGAGTGAGTGTGGCTCAGCAGCTGGTGGACAAAGGAGCTAACCCTGACCATGTCAATGTGCTAGAGAAAACCTCTTTTGAAATTGCACTTGATTTCAAACATAAGGAAATGGTAGACTATTTGGATTCTGTTACAACTGTTAGACCCAAAACAGGTAAGGGTCTTTATCCTCTTGATTTTGTTTGTTTGTTTTGCATTGCAAAGCTAAAAGAAATTGCCATTTGCTTTTTGTTTCTTTGTTTAAGGGCAGTGCATGGGGGTCTAGCTGATAGCATAATGGAGTGGAAGAATCACAGGACTGGATTTGAAGATGTCATGTAGATGAGTAGTCAGAATTCAAATTGTAGCAGTAACTAGGAGTTGTACCTAGGGAGCAATGAGGTAGCATAGTGGATAGAGCACTGGCCCTGGAATCAGGAAGACTCAATTGCATGAGTTCGAATGAGGCCTCAGACATTTACTAGCTGTGTGACCCTGGGCAAGTCACTTAACCCTGTTTGTTTTAGTTTCCTCATTCATAAAATGAGCTGGAGAAGGAACTGGCAAACCACTCCAGTGTCTTTGCCAAGAAAACCCCAAAATGGAGTCACAAAGATTTGGACATGACTGAAATGACTGTACAACATCAAAATGTGCACCAAGGGCAAATGCATGTGGGTGGATGGGGAGGGCATAAAACAATCCAAATATAGTTACAGTTGTTCTGGGAGAAGGAGTAACCCATCCCCTTTGAGAGCCTGGCCCTTGCCCCTATGGGAATTAGAGGAAAAGTGGACTCCAAGAAAGAGATACCATGGCAACGGTATACTGAGGTGGCAACTATTGCACCATGCAGAGGGCACAGGTCAGCAGAGGAACATGAAACTATGCATGGAGATGGTGGTTGCCATGGAGAGGAAAGAAGACCCATTCAATACTTCCCCCCTGCCCAGCTAATTATAGCTCTGGTTTTCTAGATTTCTCTGTGTAAGGCTAATACTTAAAGAGCTCTTTATTTAGTTTCTAGCTACAATACTTGTATTTTAAGTAAGTTTCCACAAAATAGATGGTGGTGCTTGGACTATAGTTATATATTTGAAATAATTTTATTTGCATAGGTACAAATAATTGTATCAAAAGCCTTTCAGCTACTCACTGTTAAAACCTCAAAACAATTACTCATTGTTATAGTAAAAATCAGATATATAATTTAGAACAGGAGTTCAAGAAATGCAAACACTTAGGAACAGTTACATTTCTCCCTAGTCTTTAACTGTGCTTAAACAACAACAACATTCCGTTAACTCTTCTTATTCTTTAGTCTACTGTGGTTTTTTTCAGGTTTAAGTAGATCTAACTCACTCTGAATCTTTAGTGCTTTGTCCACTAACCAGTTTTGGCAGATGTTAAAACTCTAAAGTCTTTCTTCTCCTGTTACACAAACAGTCTTAATGAAAGGTCCTTGAAAAATTCATCTTTCCCGTGCCCTCTAACTCTGAGCATTCAGGGTACCTGAATCTGCCTTCTTCATAGTTAAAAAGAAGCAGAATGAAAAAAAAAGTGTGGCTATGTACACCAGCAAGATTTCTACATGAATATTGCTTCCTAAACAGGAGGAAATTTTGTCTGCCTTTTTTTTTTCTCTTCACGATACCTTCCTGACTTTCAGTTCAGATCTCTGTACTCACATGTATATAATTTTTTTTACAGTTTACAGTGTTTTCCTTATAACACCCTTATCACATAGATAATTTATGTGTTATAATTGTCATTTTACAGATAATGTAACCTAATTTCGGAGAGATTCAATTACTCCCTTGAAGGTAGATGGCTCATAATGAGGAGGTATCAGGACTCCAGCCCAGATCTTGTGTTTCTGAGTTCATTGTCCTTTCCCCTATGGCCTACATTCATTCTAATTCCTAATTTTTCCTAAAAGTAATCCTTGATATTTTTGTTTTTATATTCAACTAAATTAAAATTTGATTTTCAAAATTTTTAAATGTTCATTGAGAAAACCAGGGCAAGAAATCGATGTACAGTTATGTTTTGGAGTATTCTGTGGTGAAGCTATTAACAACATGAGAGAAACCATCAGTACTAACATGGTGTTAAAAGTGTGGAAAGAAGAGGCAATTTTTAAAGTGTACATTGGGAAATATTGTTTCTTTTTCTTTTTTAATTCTGAACTTAAGAAATAAAACAAGCCTTTCCATAACATAGTGAAATAGGAAAAAAAAGTTACATATAAAACTGCAAATGTGGTTTGTTTTTCTTTTAAATACATAATAAAGTTGTCATGTAACTTCTTTCCCTCCTGCCCCTCCCTGCCCTAGAGATGGGTACCATTAGAGTCAAATATATGTGTGGGTATACATACATACATATATGTGTGTGTGTCTATATCTATCTGTGGAACCATACTATGCTTGCTTCTATTTATTAGTTCTTTCTGTGGATGCAGATAGTGTCATCCTTCATAGATCTTTTGTATTTAAGGTTTTTATAATGATCAAAATGACCTAGTCACTCAAAATTGTTCTTAACAATATTGCTATTACAGCATACAACGTTCTTTAGGAGGAAGCTATTTTAATGATTCTTCTTAGCCTGGTATTCAAGACTTTCCAAAATCTGATTCAACAGCAAACAGCATCTCAACCTAGAATATCTTCTCTCTGCCTATCAAAATTCTGTCCATCCTTCCTAGTCCACTTCAAACTAAACAAATTCCTTGAAATCTTCCTGTACCACACAACAGACTTTCCAGTACTCTTCTCTGTGTTGCCCAGTCCGTGCTGTATTCTGTCAAGATCTTTTTATAGTCTGTCTCTGTAAGCCATTGTTTTAGCTTTCCTTTCTAGAGCCATCTGCAAATCTGAGATGCATGTATTCTCTGCCTTGATCAAAGTCATTCACAAACAATGCGCTAAAGAGTGCATTGACCAAACCCAAGCCTTCTCTGTGACATTTCACGAAGACTTCCTTCCAGGTTGACATCTGACCATAAATGACTCCCCGGATGCGTCTATCCATATGCAAAGATTAGGCATTTAACCAATGTTTATTGAGTCGAATTGAACCAGTACCATATCTTCTTTGATGTACTATTGTCTCACCTCTCCATCTTTTCTATAAGAATAATGTGAGAGACTACCAAATTCTTTACTAAAATCTAGGTAAATGGTACTTAGAGAATTTCACTGATCTGCCAGTTTAAATAAGTCTGCCAAAGAAGAAAATGAGGTTAGTCTGGCACAACTGGTTTTGGTGAAATCCTGCTGTCTTTGTGATTACCACTTCATTATCTCGATATTCACTAACCACCTTTTAATAATATGTTGTAGAATTTTGCTGGGAATTAAAGTCAAGCTCATCAGCCTAAGGACTTGTTTAGTCTTGTGGCATTTTTCCCATTTTTCTACTCCATCATATATCATTGAAAGTGGTTCAGCTTCAGGATTATTCCTACAACTTTGACAGATAAAATAAGTAGCTGGGTACTCAGCCTGCTAGTGTAAGTTGGGAGAGTGAGTGGTGAGCCTGGCTGGGCTGTTAAGAGATCATAAGCAATCTAGTTTCAGAGAAGAAAATTGAACTAGCTGTAAATTAACAACTGAAAGGTTGAGAGAGGAACTCTTCCACATGAATTTTCAGGAGAATTCTACCAATCTTGTAAGGAATTATTACACATTAACACTTTTATATAAATTGAGCTGCTATGCCTACATATTTTTGAGGGTAACTCAAGCTGGAAACTCTACTTTCCCTTTTTTCTCCCAATCTTTCAAATTTCCTTTTACTTTTTGTGTGGGTCGTCCCACCTAGGATTTTACATACTAGATGGCCCTAGCTAGCATCAAGTAAACAAAGCTGGCCCTTTAAGAAAGTAGGGTTTTTTTCTACCACAGGAAGAATGAGAGTTTTGGGGAGGCTTGAGGGGTGATTGGACCAGAAAATGCTTGTGAGAAATAACACCTGATTGTTTGCTGTGGAGGACTGCTGAGCTCTCCTTGCCTTGTCTGGACATTCTCAAGTGTTTCCTGACCACCTGATGATTATGAAATATCCTTTTAACTTTGAAGCTGCCTCTTTTTGATTGTTAATTAGTGAAGTTGTTTTTAATTGCTAAAAAGAACCAGTGATTCAGTAAACCGGTTATTTTAGGGCCCTTGAATTTAGTTCTTTTGAGCCTCGTGACTTGAAATCATCAAGGGTAACTAGGTGCTTATTTACTTCTTCCTGGTTTGGGATTTCAATAGCCCATCCATCATTTTTGTTTTTTCCATCCCAGTCCAAAGATTATTCTCTTTGGCAGAATTGAGGCTTATTATTGATATGATAAAGGATATCCTTAGTGCAGTCCTTCATCATTGTCCTATATCCATGTTGAACATTAGTCCTATCTCTTATTTTGTGATCTTTTTGGCAATACAGCTAATATATTTTTTGCTGTCCTGTGTCCACTTCAGAAAGTGATTAGGAGGGTCCAAACTGAGCTAAAATTAAATAGGAGAAGTAAGTCCTCGAGGGAAGAGAAGCTATCAAGAATAAAACTCCGAAGATACAAGCAAAAGTGAATCTGATATTAGGAAATAGGAGTTGCCAAAAGAGATTAGTGTCCATACACAGGGAATTCATCAGCCAACTTACATTTTAGAAAAACATACAAAAGGGGGTTGCTGCCCATCAGCTGTTGCTAATTAAACTTTTTTAATCTCCTTAAAAAAAGACATAGAAAAGAATGAATATAAATGCAGACCATGGTTCAGAAAAGAGCCTTAGGGGTACTAATCCTCCAGATAAAATGAGATTGTTGAATGCTAAGGAAAACCAGAAGAGTATTTCAGGATTAAAAACAAACAAACAAACTTCTATTTGGGAAAAGAAAAGGATCAAAGATAAGTGGATAGGATGATGTTCAAGGATGACAGAACCAAAGCATAAAAACCTTATACTTGGGTTCAGAAAGCAAACTTCGCAAGTTTAGAGATGAGGTGGAGAGAGGCATGGCAAGATAGCAGCTTACCTAAAAAATGTTTTTTTAAAAATAGAGTGAAAACTCAGTATGACTTACCAACACAATGTGGCAGACCCATGAGGTAATATAATTTTTGAACATATATAAGGGAAAATATAATTTATAACATAATTTTGACCTGTGTAAAGAGAAATGATAGTCCTACTGACTCTGCTTTGGTCAAATAAGACAGTGACCAAAATGGAGAAGAATTTCCCAGTCATAGCACACGTGAATCAATTGAAGGGAGAGGCAACATGTTGTGAACAACCAGTCCTGGAGCCTGGAAGACTGGGGTCAGGTTCCTATTCTCACATATATTGGCTGTTGGACCCTGGCAACCTCTAAATGATCCAGACAGTTCTCTAAAACCATCATTTATAGAATAAGTAGTGATCTGTACTAGTAGAAAGAGTTTTCTCACTAGGAATTTCCTAGAACATGAAATCCCAGGTCCAGGCCAAAAACAAACAAACAAATGAAAAAAGAAAATAAAAGCAAGCTAACGGAACTGGGGGTGTTTAGCCCAGGGAGAAGTGGGGACTTATAAGTCTTTAAATATTTGAAAGGCTATGATCTATTAGAGCAAAGTTTCTCAAAGTGTGGTCCATGGACCCCTGGGAGTCCCTGAGATGCTTTCAGATGGTCCTTATATCAGAAATACTTTCATAATAAACCAAGATGTTATTTACCTATTAAAATACTCCTCCCTTTCCCAGTTACTTATGTATAAGGCCACATTTTCTTTGTATACTTCAACATTATGCAACAAATTGAATGCAGAATCACATATGAAAATCTAGCTGTCTGCTGTTGTCAGACATTAAAGAGATTTGCAAAAAAAAGCCAAATGTCATTCTTTTTGCTAATTTTTGTTATTTTGTTAATACAGTTATTTTCCCTTTAAAATGTTATATTAATAGATAATGGATTTATTATTATTTTAAATGAATTAATAAATAAATATTTTAAAATTTTATCCATTTTAATTTAGAATACAGTAAATAACATCTTGGAGAAGATGGCAAATTGCTCCAGGGTCTTTGCCAAGAAAACCCCAAATGGGGTCACAGAGAGTTAGACACAATTGAAATGACTGAACAGCAACATTAACAAAATTTAGATATAACCCACATAAACAAAAGCTCTTTGGGGTCCTCAGTTTTCAAGAATGAAAATGGGTCCTGAGACCAAAAAGTTTGAGAACTACTGTGTAAGAGGGATTAGGCTTGAACTTAGAGGGTAGAACTAGACATACAGAGTAGGGATTGCAGGGTAGCTTGAGGTAAGGAAAAGATATTTTTAAAAAAATGCTAGTCCAAATTGAGTGGAATTCAGTAGTGGGTTCTTTCTCACTAGAGGACTATGAGTAAAGGCTGGATGACTACTTGTTGGGAATACTGCAGAGTTTCAGGTGTGGGTTGGTCTAGATATCATCTTCTAAATATGAACTTCTAGGAAATTCTATAATCTGCATTTGTTTGTATCGCTATCTGTGGGTAAGGACTGAACTGTCAGAATGATCGGAATCCCAGAGAAGGCCATCTAATCTAAAGCATGAATCCTACCTATAACGAATCAGACAAAGGGTTATCCAGCCTGTTTGAAGACTGCCATTGACAGAGAACTCACTACCCACCCAGGCATCCTTTCTAATTATTAGGAAAATATATTAAACCCAACTCTATCACCATATATTGTCTTGCCGTTAATCTTAGCTCCTGTTTCAGGAGCTAAGTGGATTAAGACTAATCCATCTACCTTTAAGAAGCCACAGGTTTGGATTTTCCATACTTGCCATAAGGATGACATAAAAAGAAAGAATGTGACTGAAGAAGGCCTAGTGAATGGCCCTCTTTGTTGGTGGCCCTGGGCCCTTCAGATTGCAGACAGAATGATTCACTGGAAGTCCACCCCAAAAAAGTACACCAGAACCCCCTCCCTACTCCCCTGGCAGAGAAAACCTCAAAATTCTTAGGGAGAGCCCCATGCTACAGAAAAACATGAACCTGCTGATGAGGGAGGCACCCTTTGGTCACTAGTTAGTGAAATAGGACTCTTCTGAAACAATAAAATCCCCTTCAGGAATTTTATCTCTAGAATGGACAAAATCACTTTAATCATACTTTAGATATGGCTAAGAAAAAGGTTGCTTTCTAGAAAAAGCTTATATGTAAAATTATGCTGTATTATTTTGAATTCTCTGTTATGTTAAATTGTTCTGATTTTAACTTTTCTAGTCTAAATGTTTTGTTTGTTCAGATGAAGAGAAAAGACGGCCTGATATTTTCCATGCTTTGAAAATGGGTAAGTGCTTTGGAAAGTACTTTTACATGTATGTCTGTATCAATGTATGCATGCGTGCATGTATGCTTACATGTATAAAATGCTGGGTTAGTTTTTAGTATTTCAGCTACCTTTTTTTTGCCACCAGATGGCATATTCATGCAAATAAAGACACTATTAAGGAACCTGTAGTTGCTTTTCAGAAATGTGAACAACAGACTGAAAAAGTAGGTTGACTTTACAAGAAATATATAGTAGCATTCTTATTTCTTAGACTGATAGATGGATGGGCAGATTAGACAAATAAATATGGGAAAATAAGAAATTGCTTGTGTATACGCAGAATAATAATAATAGCTAAAGCGCTTTATAATTGTTTTCTCCTTTTATCATCACAACAGCTCTGGGAGATAGGAACTATTATGATTTGCATTTTTCTGATGGGAAAGTGAGACAATCAGAAGTTAAGTGACTTGCCTAGGATCACATGGCTAGAAAGTATCTAAGGCCAGATTTGAACTCAGGTCTTCCTGATTTCAGGTTCAAAGCTTATAGATTCCTCCATATATAATATAAACTATAATGATCATGATAGCTAGTGCTCTAAGATTGGAAAAGCAGTTTACAAACACCTCATTTTATCTTCAAAGGTAGCCCTATTACTCTGTATATAAACGATGTGCTTATGTTTTTGCAGAGTATTAATTTAAAAGACATCTAACTTCCATATGCAACATTATTCTATTTTCAGGAAACTTTCAGCTTGTTAAAGAGATTGTAGATGAAGATCCCAACCAAGTAAACATCACTAATGGGGATGGAGCCTCACCCCTGATGTTAGCAGCTGTTACTGGACAGTTATCTCTTGTGCAGTTGCTTGTTGAGAGAAATGCAGATGTTGACAAGCAGGATAATGTTCATGGATGGACAGCATTAATGCAGGCCACCTACCATGGGTAAACTGCTTTTGTGAAGAACTGCAGCTCTGATTTTCTTTCTATAGAGCTAAATGCGATAAAATTGCTTCTTATATTGAATCAGACATATCTGGATTTGGGTATCTTCTTCAGGAATGTTGGGGCATTCATGATGTGGAGCCAGCATGCTATAGTGGAGAAGGCACTGGAGTCAGAATGAGAAGACCTGAGTTCAAATCCTGAATCTGTTAGTCGTTCGCTATATGACCTTGGGAGAGTCATTTAACCTCATCAGGTCTCAGTTTCTTGATCTGTAAAATGAAGGACTTGGATAAAGTCATCTCTGAGTTCCTTTTCTAGTTAGAAATCTCCTAAGCATAAGTCTGGGGGAAAAATGAATGAGTCACAAATTGTGTGTGTGTGTGTGTGTGTGTGTGTATGTGTGTGTATTTGTGTATGTATATGTGTGTGTGTGTATGTATGTGTGGGTGTGTATGTGTGTGTACATGTGTGTGTATGTGTGTGTATGTTTCAAAGTAGACTTGCTATTTCATTAACATAGAGAACTGCCTCTGGGGTGGCAGATCAGTATCAGCTTTTCAACTTATAAAGCTTCCTGGGACACTGCAATCCAAACTGACTTTGGAGAGTCACCCAGTCAGAGGTTAGCATGTATCTTGACCTCTGTCTCCTATGCCTCTTGTTATAGTATTAAACCTTACTTCTCCCCGAGGCATTTTTATACCCTATTTGTTCCATAGATTTCTATCACTCACAGAATTTTATCCATATCCATAAACAATCACTGAGTGGAGAATTTTTTTTGGTAGAAAATGTTGTATTACAAAGCAGTTGTTCATAAACGGGTGATTTAATTGGATTTTTCACATTTAAAGTCGTAACATTCTTTGTGTTTAGCAATTCTGAGCACCAGTGGAATGATTTTGGTAGTAGTTCACCATCATCCCTATCTAGAAATGGATTAGTGAGTGCATTCAAGTCAGTCATTCAACAGGCATATATTAAACACCTACTATGTGCCAGGCACTGAGTTAAGCACAAGAGATAGGAAAAAAAAAACAATCCCTGTTCCCAAGGTGCTCAAAGTCTAATGCAGGGAGACAGCATGCCAACAGCTGTATACAAACAAGATATAGATGGGAAAATCACAGAGGGTGGATGCTAGAATTAAGGTGGATGAGGAAAGACTTCCTGAAAAAGACAAGATTTTATCTAGCACTTGAAGGAAACCAGGAGACAGAGATAAGGAAGGAAGAGAATTCCAGACCTAGGGGACAGCCAGTGAAAATTCCCAGAGTCAGGAGATGGAGTGTCTATGTGAGAAACAGAAAAGAGGCTAATATCGTGGGATCCCAGAGTATATACCAAGGAAGTAAGATGGAAGAAGACTGAAAAGTCGGAGGGGGCCGGATTCTGAGGGGCTTTAAAGCTAACATATATTTAATCTGGAGTTTATTAAATGGGAAAGGAGGTGTGACGTGGTCAGACCTATGCTTTAGAAAGATCAATTTTATAGCCGGGTAGAGGATGGACTGGATTAGGATGGGATTTGAGGCGAGGAGATCAATTAGGCTCATACCTCTGCATAAATGCATCTTAGAATGGGAGGAAATTCCAAGGCCATGTGGTATCCTAGATTCCTAACTCAGAAGTTAAAAAGATCTGTCTTTTGTCACTCTTTGGGCAATGCCTTGGCCCTTTCCTTCTTTAGTATGGAAATTAAAGGCTATTATCAGAAGAATGTATGACTAGGAAAAAAGAAGGCCGGGTTAGTTACTGGGTGGGAGGGATAATTGATAGCTTTTGTGATCCCCTGGTGCCCCTACAGTGTCAAGATAGTTAAAGGAAAGCAATAGGTTGGGCCCCTCCTGTGGCAGATTTATAAAAGAATTTCCATTAGTTAGTCAGGAATTAATGGACTGCAATTTTGTACTGTTAGAGTATTTATTTCAATCAGGTCATAGGTTTATTAGAATACTGGAATAAATTAAAGCCACCAAATATAATTAGATTTAAATAATATAAGAGATCTCCCATACAAGGGTAGTAAGCATTCACTTGCCCAACAATCATTTATTAAATACCTACTATATGCAATCCACTGTGTTCTGGTTATAAAGACAGACATGATGTCGTCTCTGTCCAAAGTGACACTTTGAAAATTTCCAATGAATTGTGCTAATTAGCAATAATATAGAGAATGGTCTTTCCAAACATTCTATGTGTTGAGTTACAGTGAATGCTACTGTATCTCTAGTGACTCAGGATAGGATCAGTTTTTTACTCTTAACAAATGTGGTTTTTGTTTTGTTTTGATAGGAATAAGGAAGTTGTTAAATATCTGTTAAATCAAGGAACTGATGTTACTCTTCGGGCAAAAAATGGATATACTGCTTTTGATCTAGTCATGCTGCTGAATGATCCTGGTATGTTATTATTGAAATGTTGTCCTTAATTAAATATACCTTTACTTAGTTATTACAAATTAATTTCTTCGATGTAATTAATCAGTAAATGTTTAAACATTGGGGATACAAAAAGAGGTAAAAGAGACAATCCTTGACCTCAAAGAGCTTCCAATCTAAGGTGCCAGACAACCTTCAAATAAATATTTACAAAGCATGCTATATACAGGATAAATAGGAAATAATTAACAGAGGAGAGTATTGGAATTTAGAGGGGTCGGGAAGGCCTCCTATAGAACATAGGATTTTAGTTGGGATTTAAAGGAAGCCAGGGAGGTCAGGAGGTGGAGCAGAAGAAGGAGAGTATTCCAGGCATGGAGAACAGCTGTCTTCTTGGTGGAACAGCCAAGAGACCAGTTTCACTGAATGGAAGAGTATGTATCGGGAGTAAGAGGTAAGAAGACTGGAAAGGCAGGAGAGGCTAGGGTATAAAGTCGAGCATTTTGTATTTGATCCTGGAGGCAATCGGGAGGCTCTGGTGTTTACTGAGTGAGGTTCTGGGGGGAGTGAAGGGCGTGAGGGGTTGACATTATCAGACCTGTGCTGTAGGAAAACGACTTCAGTGGCTGAATGAAGGGTAGATTGGAGTGAGGAGAGACTTGGGACAGGCACACACAGCCTTAAGGTTGTTGCAGTAATCCAGGCATGAGGTGATGAGGGCAGAGTTTTTTATGCCTAAATTTTTAAAGAAGAAGACCTCAAGAATTTTTATTTTCAACTATATTTTAGTTATGCTTTTGCTCAGTTAGTTGTAATTTCATTGACCTAATTGACCTAAAGAGAGTCCTGGGCTAGAAGTCAGGAAAACCTGGGTTCCAATCCTGCCTGTGACCCTGTGCAAGCCACTTTAACTCACCTGACACAACCTTCTAGGATTTAGAAGGTAACATGGTATAGTAAAAAGGATATTGGTTCTGAAATCAGAGGACCTGGCTTCAAATACTACCTTTGATAGGTTATCCCAAAAGGTCTTGGACTCATGATAATATTTAGAGTCAAAATGTCTTCTCTTGCATTTATAGATACAGAACTTGTACGGTTGTTGGCATCAGTCTGCATGCAAGTCAGTAAAGACAAAAGCAAATCAATCAGCCAGTCGTCTTTGCCCCATTCCAGGATCAGACCATCCTTGAGTGTCCCGGTGTTGCCAGATGACAGAGGCGGATTGAAGGTTTGCTTTTTTCCTTTCTTACTAGTGAGGAATATACCATGTGTAGGTAGATGGTGAAGCTGTAACTTGGTTATCCAGGACCTAAGTATGCATTGCCCAACGAAAGAGAAAAGAGTGTGTGTAACCAGTAGACTTTTGCTTCAGGCTTGTTTTCTTGCATTAAGTGGCAGCATTTCGTAGAACAACCTTTTTTTCCATAGCCGGCAGTTGGATCTTTCTGGAGAAATTGAAAGCACTATGTCTATTATTTGATTATCTGTGGTCTCTGTTGCCCCATTTCTTTGCATTATAGTCAGGAGTATACTGTAGTCACTAAAGAATCAGCACTTACGTATTCTTCTGTGGGGGGTCCCCTACAAAAATGTGAGCTATGTTCAATAAGACCTCACTTATCCAGAGATCAGTCAGTCACCAAGTTTTTATGAAGCACCTACTATGTGCCAGGCTCCTAAGAGATAGGGATACAAACAAAGGCAAAAAAAAAGACCCTTGCTCTCAAGAAGCTCACGTTTTAACAGGGGAAACAACATACAAACAACTTTGTATGTACAAAACATATCCAGGGCAAATTGGAGACAAGCTGAGGGATGGAAGGCACTAATACTAAGGAGGATCCAGAAAGACTTCTTGCAGAAGGTGTGAATTTTTGAAAGAAACCAGGCAAAGCCAAGAAAGGGAGCATTCCAGGCCTTGGAGGCAGTCAGTGAAAATGCCCAGAGTCAAGGGAGGGAGCGTCCTATTTGAGGAACAGCATGAAGGACACTGGAAATGGAAGGGAATTACATGTTAGAATATTGGAAAGGTAGGAAGGGTCCAAGTTATGAAGGGCTTTAAAAACCTAGGATTTTATATTTAATCCTGGAGGTGATAAAAATTTCAACACCTTTCCATTGTGCTTCATGATATGCAAAGCACTTTCCTTGCCACAAACCTAAGGAAATTGAGACTCTGAGAATGCAAATACATTGCTTCTGATAACATAGCTGATAAGTATCAGAGCCAGGACTTGAAACCAAGTTAAGGGATCATAGATTTGGAGATAGAACCTTAGAGATTAAACCACCCAGTTTTCTTACAAATGAAGAAATTGAGGCCTCCAGAGGTTAAGTGAAGCATCCAGGGTCACAAAGGAAGTGGCAGAACCCAGAAAGTTTTTATTCTAAGTCCAAGGCTTTTTTCTATTATATCACTCTGTGTGTGTATACATATATATATATATATATATATATATATATATATATATATATCCCCTTTGAAAATGTAAAGTATGTAAGGATATATTTCTAAAAGATTCTCTTTAAAAAAGATTAAATAAAAAAAAAGTTTTGACACTTGAAAGGGCACCTCCATTTATCAGGTAAATACCCTATTGGAAAAACTTCCCATAAACATGCTGGGTGTCCGAGGGAAGTTGGCCTGTAGTTCAGAAAGACTATCTGTGAATAATTCACATACACAAAGTCAGGAGTTAATTTTGTTAATATTTTCTAGATGATCTGGACCATCATTGTTTGGAAAAAACTTTTTCGTCCAAAGTGAGGTCTGTTCTATTTTTTGGTATTGTCTAGACTTGTGGTTTTTACCATTATAGGGAACCCCTGGTGAGGAGGGCCCCTCACCAAGGTAGAGGGCGAATGTCCTGTTATTTCTAGTCTTAGATCTCTTCCTGGGGCACTGAGAGATTAAATAACTTGCCCAGGATCACACATGCTGTATGTGGCAAGGGATAGACTTGAACAAACCAAGTCATTAAGGTTTTGAGGTCAGGTCTACCTGTTAACACCACACTGTCTCTATGCATCTGTTGTGTATCCCTGAGAATTCTGTGTAATTTGTGGTATTCTTTACAGAGACCAAGAAAAGGTTCATGAAACAAAGTGTAAATGGGTCAAAAGGTACCTAAGATTTTTCTGAACGGAAGAGATTGGGGACAGTAATTATTTATAGGAGGAAAAATAGGGAAGAGGATGAAAACCTGGTTAGATATCAGACTGAAGAAACACTGACTGTTAGACATTTAGAAAAAAGAAATCAAGTAAAAAAAATTGAAAGGTAGTCTTAAAATTTAGCCAAATGTCCTGAGAGGAGATTGTTAGGAAAAAAGAAACAAAATTGATAAACTAATTTCAATTCTAGAGATTCTTCTTACATAACTGTGCCAGATTATTTGAAGCCCACACTCCAACTTCACAATCCAAACCTGCTCTCAATACATATCTGATTAATATGAGCATATCATTATGCCATGACTTGATAGACAACTTTTGCAAACTGAGTTTGCTTGAAATTATAGTTTTTTATTCCCAGGCAAATACTTCGAGTAAACATGAATCAACTCTTAGGCTTTTCCCCCTAATTTGCCTTTGCTTCAAAAATTAAGATTATTCAGTTAATTTAATGAATATATAATAAATACCTTCTGTGTTTCAGGCACTAAGGACTAGGAATACAGAAATAAAACATTGTACTGGGAAGATCCAACTTGTATATAAACAAGGAAATAGGTTATCTGAGGAGGGCTTATCTTGACAATGATAGGAGGAAAAATGGGGTAGGGGAGAATGAGAATGAACCTGAATGGGTAATATTAGATTGAAATACTGACAGTAGACCACTTATCATAAAAACTGAAAAGTGACCTTTGACTAGTAGCTAAGGGAATCAGAGAAGACATCATGGAGTAGGTGGCCCCAGAACTGTCCTTTATATGAAAATATAGTTTTCATTTGTCTGCTAATTTGGGCAGAGTCTATTCCAAATCTGAGAGACAGCCTCTATTAAGACTTGGAGAAGGGAGAAAGATTGCTGAATTTGGACATTTATGTTATTAGATGGAAAAAGGAACCCAAAATAAGGACTCTCTTAAAATGAATGAAAGTGGTCCTTGCTAGCTGTTATTGGAAATCTCTCTCTTACCATCTGTTGTTCTAGAAAACTTACAGGATATAATCTAATTAAGTGGAAACAAGCTACCTCCAGCTTCCAGAATATCAGTCAGTGAATTATTGAAGAAAGGCAGGACTTGGTACAGTCTGAATCACCTGTATTCATTATTTTAAACACCAATTCACTGATTTCATTATTGTGTTTATACTGGGTAGCAGACATAGGACCCAAAATATTACACCTCTACTAAACTGTAATCTTCTTGAGGCCAAGGGCTGCTTTTTATCTTTGTATTATATTCAGCTCTTAGCACAGTGTTCTGCACACAGTAGGCACCTAATAAATGCTTGTTGCAATTGTTGACTTAAGATGGTAAGAACCCTTGGGGGGGAAAATAGAGACATTTCTTTAGGTTTTTCAAAGAAAATACAATATTCTCATTCTAGTCTTGGATCTCTCTTAGATTTAGGGTTGGAAGACACCTTAAAATTCATCTAATCCAACCTCTCATTTTACAGATTGAAGATACAAGTTCAGTTAGGGGCATGCTAGGTGGATAGAGTGGTGAACCTGGAGTCAAGAATGCTCATCTTTCTGAGCTCAAATCTGACCCCAGACACTTATTAGCTAGGCAAGTCACTTAACCCTGTTTGCCCCAGTTTCCTCATCTTTAAAATGATATGGAGAAGGAAATGGCAAACCACTCCAGTATCTTTGACAAAAAAACAAACAAACCCTAATGGGATCACAAAGAGTCAATAGGGATTGAAAACGACCAAACAACAACAAAGTTCAAAGGAATTAAGTGACTCATCACCTAGGCAGTATGTAATAGAGCAGGTATTCAGACTTGTTTTTGCTGCCTCTGAATCCATTGTCTTTTATTCTACATCATGAATGTCATGGAATTCTTCTGGTCCTCTGTTTCTGCATTCCTAAAGTAAGTCTTACATCTTCTTTGCCTACTTCAGATAACTGCTGCATAGATCAGTGGAGATAATATATGTAAAGTATATTATTTCAAATCTTTAAAATTACTGTCTCTAATGAAGCAATAGCTCAAGGGAAAAATATGAATATATAGCTAATCTGATTGTAGCCTAACCAAGCTTTTATTGGGTGCCCCTTCCTCAGTCATGGTGGAATAGAATGTCCAACAGATTTCGAAAGCTCAAGTTGACCCAAACGTTACATCGGGGGCTTTCCAGTAATCATCCTGTGCCTTTCACCGATGAATCTGAACCATCCCTGGATTCTACAATGAAAGCAGTTCCCCAGGATGAGACAAGAAATTCTGGAATTCCCGACATTGCTACCCAAAGCAAGGATACGGGTAAAGTGAAAACTGTGCAATTGAATACACTGTTTTCCCCCCACTGGTCTAAGACTGTATGACTATCATTATTGAAATTCAGAGAAAATTTAAAAAAATAAGTGTGAGTCTTGTTCCTATAATTCAAAGAAGAGAAATATTCCTTAAGGAGCTGAACGAGAGAGAAGACTTGGAGGGAAACAAGATAGCTGTCATTCAAGTATTTGAAGAGGAATGATCAAGCTTATTCTCCTTGATTGGAGAGGAAAGATTAAGAACAGTAGCTGGAACTTCCAGATACAGATTTGGGATTGATATAGGAAAAAAAATCTTCCTAATAATTAGAGCTATTCAAAGTCTTGGGATTTGGGATGCCTCAGAGGAGAATATGAGTTCCCTCTTTGATCTCTTCAGGCAGAGGCTAACTGATCACTCACTGAGAATGTTGGAGAAAGGTTTTGGTCAAGTACAGATTAGACTAAACAGACTCTTGAGGTCTCTTCCAGTTCCTAGTTTGGTGATTCTGTGAAAATCCCTATGGATTTTATAGCCATGACTGCCCCATGTTGTCCTTGTGGGGTTGGTTTTTTGATACCAATTATAACACTTTACATTTTTTACTGTTCATATCTATCTTACTTTTAGCCCATTACACCAACCTATCAAGATCTTTTGATATCTAATTCTGTTATATGGTGTATTAAGTATCTATCCCGTCATCATTTACACACTTGATGAATGAACCATGAGTGCCTTCAATGAAATGTTAGACAAAAGTACTGAACAGAATGAGGCTGAAGAGGAAGCCATGGGGCTTACCACTAGAAATATATCTCCTGGTTTACAGTCATCTATCAGACAACATGGTTTAGTCAGTCAAGTTCAAACACACCTGGATGATCATCTGTCACAGCCTCTTTACAAAAGACTCTTGCCTTGTGCATGAGGTTGGACTAGGCCCCCTTTGCTAACCCTAAGGTACTGTGTTCCTGGGTGACCCTATTGCCATATATGTAATGTTGTATTTCCTAATTCACTTTTGGAAATCTCAAAAAGATTTATTAAAATTTTAGATGCTTTTTTCAATTAAGAAATTGAATATTATTAAAGAGATAAAAATCTAAAAGTGAGTATTTTCAGAATTAAAAAACTGAGGCTTATACTTTCATTCATATTAAGTCCCAGGGATATTGATCATCAAGTTTCTGAATATATCTATTTTGCTTTTCAGGTACTACCAATACAAGGATTGAAAAAGAAGATACTTTATTGACAACAATGGTAAGTATTTTGAAATTATCATGTATTTCACATTAATTTTCTCCATTATGGAATGCAGCACTGAAATGGGCTGATGCTTAAAGGTTCCTAGCATCAGTCAGCACCAGATTCCAGTAGAAGGTAGACCAGTGAGGCCCTGTCTGTCTTCCCTATCATTTCTCACAGTCTTTTCATCTTTAGCTCCAAAGCTTGTTATTACTACAACATACTCTGAAATATCCATCTGCCTAAATGGCCTTCTCACCCTTGAAGATCCCTCTGCCATGACAGCTCCCTTTTTGCACTAGTGAGTTCCTCCTGGGGCCACCACTTAATAAGGGGTCCAGGTTAGCCAACCTTCATTTCCCTCCCAGCTGTGCTTCTGAGTCTTTGGACTCTCACAGGGTACCCTGAACCTCTCACCCTTATCCCTTCCCCCTGTCCCAACCTGGACTTTCCATCTCCCTGTTATGTGTTCCATTCCATTAAACATAGCTTCCCAAAGTGGGTGATACTAGGCTTGGTCTCAGATGTAGTTGGGGGGGATGTTGAATAAAAATAAGGGGACAAGGGAAGCATAAGGAAAGAAGAGAAGAGAAGATTTTGAAAAACCTTTCCTATCATCTGTTGTGGAACAAAATTAATGGTGATTACATTATTTTCCAAATAAACACAAACAAAATGCAAGTTATAACCAATCAGTGGTCAAGTCCACTGACAGGTCTTAACAAGTGTTGGCAGGTGAGTATGTTGAGAATTATTGGGATATCCAGTGTGCATTGGCAGGAATCTGTGCGTGTAATGACTTGTTTATAATATGATACTATATGGTTACATGAGGCAATACTGTGTCATCAAAATTTCAATGCAGGAAAAAACTCACAAGTTTACTATAAATTATTAAATTGAAGATATGTGATTTTTTTAAAAAAGATTTTATAGTTTTTTGAAATGATGCAAATTTTAAAAAAACGGTTAAAGGATGTAGATTTCCAGAGGGGCGCTGAGTAATTTTTTTAAAAAGAGGATGGTAAGCCAAGTAAGTTTGGGAACTTCTACATTAGAATGTTGTTATTTGTCCTTCATTATCAAAGAGGGCCATGGCATCATTCCTTGAGAATGGGGATTATCTTTCTTTTTCCTTGTATTTGTATTCCTAGCACTTAACACAGTGCTTGGCACACAGTAAGCACTTTAAAAGTACCTGTTGTCTGCCTTCCCCCTGTCCTCTCTTTCTCTTTCCATTCTTTTAGTTATTGCTTGTTACATTTGTTGGCCACAATTTCCTCAGTTTAAAAATAGGGATGAGATGAATGTAATGAAAATGTAGTGAATGAGATAAAGATTTTGCTTTTTGCTATCCTTAAAAAAGTTTTAAATTAGATTATTACTTTGAATCTGACTTATTGATTCCTCCTCTACCTTCACCAATGAGTTATTGTATATTTTCTAAGTTCCTCTGTTTTGTGGATTATTCAGATTGTTAGATTTGGTTTTAGTAAAGGTTAGAATACTATTTTAATTTTCAATTCAATAAATTCCACATTTATTAAGCACCTACTATATATAAAAGGTAAGAGGCAGGGTGGAAAAGTGGCTAGAGGTGGCTCATAATAAAAAAAAAAAACCTGGATTCAAGTTCCGCTTTTGATACAAACTGTTGTTTGGTCCTAGGCAAGTCACTTAAACTCTCAGTGTGTAGGCAGCGCTAAGATTATAAGTGGCAGAGAAAGTACCAACTTGCTTTAGTGGAGGGAGTTTCCTCACCCAACAGTTCCCTATATAAATGAAATCACAGGTCCAATCCCTATGCAAATACAATATAGAAGATGTGTGCCAGGCTCTGGGAATACAGAGTAAAAGTCATAATTCCTTAAGGAGAATTCAGCCTTTTGGGATGATGAGATACGTACACAAATATAGCATATGAGCAAGTTTAAATGCAAAAATTATTTCAGTCATACTTTGGCAGTTAACTTTTATTTTTTTTTAATTATTTTATTTTTAATGTATGGAATAAAACAAGCATTTTCATAACAAAAAAGATGATTGCACATGAAACTACAAATCTACTATGCACAACTTTCTATTCCTTTCAAATACACAACAAAATTATCATGTACATTTATTTTCTTCTCTCCTTCTGCCTTATAGGTGGCTACTGTTAAACACAAATAGGTATATAGATGTGTAAAATCATCCTATACATACTTCTATTTACCGGTTATTTCTCTGGATATGGATAGCATGTTTCTTCATATGTCCTTTATAGTTAGTTTGGGTATTTGTAATAGTCAAAATAACTTATTCAGTCAAAGTTGCTCTTAAACAATATGCTGTTACTATATAAAATTAAATGCCATCTCCTTGACAAGATAATATTCTAGGTGCTGGGTGTACAAAACAATATGGTCATTGTTCTCAAGGTACTTAGAATCATAGTGTCAGAATCATAGACTGAGAGCTAGTAGGGATCATAAGAATCTAGCCCCCTGTTTTAAAGATGAGAAAACTGAGGAGCAAAGAATGTAGGTGAGTTGCCCAGGGACATAGCTAGTAAAAGAAATAAGATTTTAACTCAGGTCTTCT
Source organism: Notamacropus eugenii (assembly GCF_028372415.1). Lineage (NCBI taxonomy): Eukaryota > Metazoa > Chordata > Mammalia > Diprotodontia > Macropodidae > Notamacropus > Notamacropus eugenii. The sequence goes on from NC_092872.1 coordinate 66,114,057, forward strand.
TTACAGTTAATTTATATTTTATTTTATTTTCTCAATTATGCATAAACATTTTTTTTTAATTTTGAGTTCCAAATTCTCTCCCTCCTTCCCTTCCCCCCTCTCCCTTAAAGCAATTTGATATGGATTATATATGTGCAAAATATTTCTGTAATAACCCAGGTCTTCTCAATTTCATATCTAGGGCTGTATCCACTGTGTTATGCTGCCTTTGTAACTTAATAGGGGAAATACACATGTCCACACATTTTGGGGGTTTGTGAGTTTACTTGATGTCTTTCTACTTTATTGAAGTTTAATTGTTTAAATTAATTTTTTCACTGACTCTCTTGTATTCTCTAAATAAGTCATATCAACTGCATACAGAATGCTTTCAAAAGGTAAATTGCAATAAGGGTAAAAGGAGATCATGGTATGAAGTACTTTTATGATACTTTGATATTCCCAACTCCACCTTCCCTTACCATCAGCCTCTTCACATCCATATCTTTCCACTCTAGAACCAAAGAAACTGTCATTAGCTTTTCTAAAATCAGGTTTGTTTTCTGTTTCAGTTAAGAAATGGTGCTCCTTTTACTAGACTCCCAAATGACAAACTGAAAGCAGTGATTCCTCCTTTCTTACCACCTTCAAATTTTGAGCTGTGGAACTCGGATCGGACTCGGATAAACAGAGATGGTTCCACAGATCCAATGAAGACTACGTTACCACAAAGATCTGTCAAATATCATCCTGTTGGCAGTGGAAACTCTGACATTGTAAGTAATGGAGTTCCACAGTCCAAACTTACTTGTGATTACATTGTGATATCATAGAAAAATAAACACTAGAATTTGAGTCAAAGAGCTGGGTTTGAGTCACAGCTCTTCTATGTAGTAGCTATGTGACCACAGGCTATGTTACTTGATTTATTTTTTTAATTAAATTTAACTTTTTTTAAATTAATAAGCATCTGCCACCCCTCTCAAACAATAATTCAGATTCTATCATGACTTTTAAAATACTTGAAGGAAAAAGGTTTAATGCAAACTTCTTCCTTAAAAAATAAACTGAAGTCATGTTGCACTACATCTTGATAAATGTGTAATTCATTCCCCAAACATTAATTAAGCACAATGCTGAATTCTGGGGACAATTAAATAGTCCCTGCCCTTAAGCATTCCTTTGGTGGAAACAACATGTTTACAGATAAGTAAATCTAAAACACATATAAAGCAATTTAGGGTCAGAGGCAGTAACTACTGGGGCAATCATGTGTAAGGTAGGAAGTGGCACTTGTACCTAATTCTGAAGGAAATGAAGAATTCTAATCCATCAGCAAGCACATACTTACTATATGCCAGACATATTTTAAGAGGTAGAGGTGAAGAAAGGGAGTATTTTAAACACTGAGAGCAGCCTTTGCAAAAGCACAGAAATGGAAGAAGAATTGTCACATATAAGGAACAAGAAGTAAGTCAGCCAATTTGGACGGAATGTAAAGGAGAGTAAAGGTAGGCTGGGAGAAGCTCATGAAACGCATTAAATGACAAAAAAAGTTGGTATTTTATCCGAGAGTTTAATAGGGAACCATTGGAGATTTTGTTTGTTTTTATCAAGGAAGTGATATGTTCAGACCACGACTTTCAGAAATACCAATATCTGGAAATTGATCAATTGGGGAATGACTGGACAAGCTATGGCATATTATTGTAATGGAAAACTGTAGTGTTATAAGAAATGACTAGCAGAATGGTTTCAGTAAAACCCAGGAAGATGTACACAAACTGATGCAAAGTGAGCAGAACCAGGAGAACATTGCACACAGTAACAAAATTAGAGGATAGTCAACTGTGAATGACTTAGCTGTTCCCAGGAACACAGTGATCTAAGACAATTCCAAAGGACTCAAGATGAAAAAAGCTATCCACATGCAGAGAAAGAACTGATGGATTTTGAATGCAGATTGAAGAATACTTTATTTTTCCTGGACTTTTTTTGTTGTTGGTCAGTGTTTCTTTCATAGCATGATTAATATGGAAATATGTTTTGAATGACTTCACATGTATAACGTATATGCAATCGCTTACTTTCTCGATGGGAAGGGATAGGGAGGGAGAGAATTTGGAACTCAAAATTTAAAAAAAAACATGTTAAAAAAATTGTAAGATGCTACAAAATGACAAACATTTCTACAGAGCTTTGAGGTTTCAAAAGTGCTTTATGTATTTTACTTCATTTGATCCTGTGAGTAGATGCTTTTACTATCCACATTTTACATATGAGGAATTTGAGACTGAGAGAGGTTGAGTTCCCACAGCCGGTGAGTATCAGAGGCAGAATTTGAACGCAGGTCTTTCTGACTCCAAGCTCAGCATTCTATCTGTTGTATCATCCAAAAAGGGGCCAAACAAGTAGGAGAACAAAGAGAAGGGAAAGTCAAGAAAACCCAGCAGGAGAAGAGTGATCAATAAAGACAAATGTTGCTGAAAGGTCAAGTAGGATAAAAATTGAGAAAAGGCCATCTGATTTGACAATTGGCCACTTTGGAGAGGACAGTCTCAAATTTAGTAATGAGGTCAGAAGTTTGATTGCAGGGGATTGAGGTATGAGAGGAGAGGCGAGAGGTGCAGACTGCTTTTTCTAGAAGACTGTTGGTAAAGTGGGGGGGGGGTGGAGAGAGAGAGAGAGAGAGAGAGAGAGAGAGAGAGAGAGAGAGAGAGAAACACAATAATTTGAAGAATTTCTAGGGCCAAATAAAAGTTGGAGTTGTTTTTTAAGGATGAGAGAGACTCAAGTATATTTATATGGAATGAACCAGTCGATGGGGAGAGTTTGAAAATTAGAGAAATATGAGATGATTATGGAGGCATGTTGCAGGAGGAGATTAAGGGGATAGGACCAAGAGAACATGAAGTATTGACCTTAGTAAACAGAAGGGCTACCTTTTTTTTTTTTTAATCAGAGATTGGAATAAAAGGAGGAATGGGGAATGTCAAAGACTTTGAGATGTAGAAGGGGGTAAAGAATAAGCTCATGAAAAACTGCTTCAGTTTTCTCAGTAAAGTGTGAGGGGGAGGGGAGGCTGGAGGAGAAAAGAGAAGCTTTGGAACAGTTTGGGGAATACGATGGAGAGTCAGTAAAGAATAAAAGAAGTGCCTTGGGTGTGAGGGCACACTCAGCTGAGATTAATTAACATGAGTTTATAATGATCCCAGTTAGAAAAGTGGTATGACTTCCAATTCTAATGATTTTATATATATATATATACATATATATATATGTATATATATAACTAGCTCTGTTTCTCTTGAGATACTAGTATGGGATGTCTTTTCATATGATCTGATCTAATTTCATATTCAGAATTTATTTCATATTGAGACCAGATAAATATAGATGGTCTGACTGGCTTTTAATTTGGTATAGAGTAAAATCAGACCCCTAACTGAATCATGTATCTCACCAAGTGATCATCCAGTCTTTACTTGAAGGCATTAGCTGCTTCCATTTTGGGTCAGCTCTTATTGTTAGGTTGCCTCCAGTCCTACTCTGATGCCTCCATGTGATACTAAGGTGACCCTGGGTTCTTGAAGGTATGCTAGCAGGGCACAAGCTCTGACAAGTTGTTCCATTCTAGGAAGGCTTCTAATGCAATTCCAGAAATGGACTTTGAGGGCCATTTTAATTAAGATTGTAAAGACTCATCGTAAATAGTCTGGCCACTTGGTATTGAACTCTTTGGCCATGGCAACCCATGAAACAAATAAAAATATGAAGTGTCCCTCAGTCCTTTGTAGCTCCGTTCCAATTCTATAGTCACAGTGGTAAAAGTGAGGTATTGTTGGGAAAATGGAAAAAGGTTCTAAGAATCACACAGATAGAAAAGAAAGACACAGTAGATGGGTGGATGGATGGATGGATGAAGTATTTAAGTGTTTACTGTGTGTTAAGCACTGAGGATACAAATATGTACACACAAGATAGACCCTACTCACTAGGAATTTACATTCTTATGATGAAAGATAACACATAAAGGGAAACTGGTAGGAGAGGAATATGATGAGAATGATAACCAAATTAGAAGCAACAGGTTGTAAAAATGGTGGTCAAGAAATGACATGGAGGCCTGGTTCCCAGCTAGATAACGTGAAAGCTCACATCCCTTTTAGACTGCCAAATTGATCATTGTTTTTCTATATGTGAGATCTTTGTCCTCCAGCTGATGAGTAGACATATTACTAGAGAAACTAAATCATATCAATCTTGACGTTCTTGCTATTAATGAAAGAAGAGCATGCAGGGAAGATGCCACCAAATCCAAGGATGGCTAACCAATTCTCAGACAAACAAAGTAAGGAGTTAGTGGCATTGGTTTTTTTCACATTTCCAAAGACAAACAAGAAACATCATCCATTGGACACTTACTCATCTCATATTGTACCACTCATGATAAGCATTTACAGAAAGACCATCATGATAATTTTAGTTTATACGCCAACATTTAGTACATCAGAGGGAGTAGAAAAAATCTATAAAGGACTTAAGTACTTCCCAATTAAATCAATATATACTTTGTTATTTGGTAACTTCTATGCAAAGATAAGAATATGGGATAATGGTAGATGATATGTTAGAAAACCTGGGTCAGCAGTTGCAGACGCTTTGTGCCTTGTGCCTCACTTATGTATCTCTATATCATGAATGCTTTTTAAAAGAAGAAATTGAGGAAGCAGTAGACATGGCAAGCACCAAATAACTTCACGAAAAATGAAACTAATTATAATGGGATAAACAGAAAATGGGGGAGGAGGTCCTAACATGGGCATCAAATCAGCTTTTGGAGGCTATTTGTGTAATTTTCTACTTAAACTGCTCATTTTGATGTTGTTGCGTAATGACTTTCATGGAATTTTATAAATGAAAAAAATCTGTTCTTCATAAGTCTTCGTAAGTATTTACCCTCCTTGTCATCAATTACAGATTTCCTTTTTATCTATTGGAGTGGCCACTAGATGGGACCATAGTGTACAGAGTGCTGGGTCTGGAATCAGGAAAGACCGAGTTCCGTTCCAGCCTCAGACACTTACTACCTGTGGGACCCCGAGCAAGTCACTTAATCTCTGTTTGCCTCAGTTTTCTCAACTCTAAAATGGAGATAACAGTAGCACCTTCCTCCCAAGGTTGTTGTGTCATTCAAATGAGATAATATTTGTAAAGTGCTTAGTATAGTGCCTGGCACGTAGCAGATGCTTAATAAATGTGGTTTCCTTCCTTGTCTGAAAGTTTTATATCTATTTGTATAAGTGGGATGGGGGGGTAGGAAGACTATACTAAGTATAAATATACTGAAATACACGTATTACTCTTTCAGACATCTGTCAGGCCTGTTAAATTTCCATCTGTCACAAGAAGCCCTACTTCTCCTACAAATTCAGGAAATTTCAACCAATCACCCCACTCTTCTGGTGGGTCCAGTGGCATAGGTGGAATTAACAGACATGGTGGAGAACTCCATAACAGATCAGGTATGTATTTATTTTTTCAAATTCATATAAGAAATGAAAAAACACCAAAAAAAATGCTCAAACTTTATAGAAATAGAATCTTTAGATTTCTTTTTTAATTGTTCTGTTTGTTTTTATGTCACATTCATTTTCAAATGTAACCCTCCTCTCTTCCCTATGCAAAGAGACATCCTCTTTTCCCACAGAATGAGAAAATAAGTGGAAAATGAGCAGTTCAGCAAAACTGACTGGTACATCAACGGAGTCTGAAGACATGCGCGATGAGAAATGTAGAATCTTGAGAGCTGAAGGATAATCTACTCTTTTATCTGCTACAGGGATTAGCTCTACATTCTATAATATCCCTTACAAGCAGTAATCCAGCTCTTGGTTGAACATTTCCAGTACGAGGGAACTCACTACTAATTAAGGAAATGTATTCCATATAAATATTGTAAATTCTTTTTAATATTAAGGCAATATTCGACTGTCTATAACTTCTACCCATTGTTCCTAGCTCTCCCCTCTGAAGTCAACCACTTTATCCCTCATTTATGAGATTTGTAAACAGCATCCATCTTCCCCTGTCATCACCACTAGTATTCTTTTCTCCAAGCTAAATATCCCAGGGTTCTTCAATTAATTTTTGTATGGCAGGTTTGTTGTTTGGAATCCCTTTACCATCCTCATTGCCTCATCTCTGGACTCATTCCAGTTTTTCATTTTTTCTCCAAAAAAACAAGACACTTAGTTGTTGGATGAGCCCTTTTAGCTATAAGCATGAGAAGTACTATAGACGGCATATGCTACTTAATCACATCATAACTTTGTTTCTTCTGTATTTCCTAAAGGTTTTGAAATAACCTAGAATCATATTGTATGTGGTAGATTATGTCTGGGTTTAACATCTACTGTGTTAAATAATTTATCTATGATTATACAGCCAAGATGTAGTAAAGGCAGGACTTAAACCCAGGATTTCATCCCTCCAAGGCTGATCCTCTATCTTATATACACCATGCTACCTCTCTTTTGTTTTTAAGTATTGAAGGTGAACTATTTGGGCTTTACTTGGCAGAATTACTTTTAAAATATCCCTTTAAAGCAAAATTTTTAAAAACAGGAGGCCTGAGGTCTCCTTTTTCTAGTCTTTGCTGTGTCTCAAAAAATGAGACAACTTTGAGAGTATCAAGATTGTAGGGTAATTATAATTATCTGGGTCTTTCTGCTACCTGTTATTTAGTTTGGTTGGTGGTTTGCTTTTGTCAAGACTCATATTTGCTCCCTCAGCATTAACTTGATACCTGTTGTGGGATTCTAAAAAAGTTTTAGGGCAAAATTGGCACACAAAAATACTATATAAAATGAAATCCTTTGAAATGATTCTCATTTATTAGATATTAATTCCTTCATATTTGAATGCCAGTGTCTGACAAATACAAGTAGTAAGTTGGTGCTATTTTTTGGTTGAAAAGAGAATTTTTTCCAATGACTCCAAATAGCATTCTGCCTGTGGTTCATACTGAACTCTGCTGTTCTAGAGCTGACAGTTTTACTTTTTTTTTAAGGGAGAGTGGGGAGTGTCATTTAAGGAGAGGAACACATTTCTTTTTTTCTTAGATTTTTATTTATATCTTTTAGTTTTACATCATCTAGCTTTCACTTTGTATCCCATTTCTTCCCCTTTCCCAGATGACCATCCCTTATAATAAAGGAATTTTTCTTTAAAGAAAAAGGTGAAGAGAAAAAAAATACCTCAGCAAAACCAATCAATATATCAAAGAAAATTTGACATCATATGCAATATTCCTCCCCCATGCACCTTGCACTTATGCAAAGGAATAGATTGAAGCATTTTCTCATATTTCTCCTCTCAGGTCAAGTTACTTCTTTATGAATTTTGCAACATTTGGTTTTAATTGTTTTGTGGTGATTGTCCTTTTCATCTACATTGGTACAATCATTGTGTGTATTGTTTTCCAGGCTCCGCCTACTTTGTTTTGTCTACATCAGCTCACATATGTCTTTTCATGCTTCTCTGTACTCACCATGTTCATTGTTTCTTACAGCACAGCACAATAATATTCCACAACCTGCCAAGGTTGATTTAACCATGTCCCAATGGAAGGGCATGACTACTGAAGGCAACTGAACTGTTTCTAATTCTTAGCCATCACAAAAAGTGCTGCTATCAATATTTTGGTGTATACGGAGCCTTCTTGTCAGTGACTTCCTTATAGTATAAGCCTTGTAATATATACCCTTGGGTCGAAGGGTACGAGCATTTTAGACACTTAACTGTATAATTTCAAATTACTTTCCAGAAAATTGCTATCAGTTCATAGCTGGGGAGAGCACATTTTGATAGGGTGGGGCCCCCTCTGTTGTACTATTTTTGTCATTTCCCTTGTACTGCAATAATCATGTAAAATTAGAATTAGGATGGGGAGATTAAATGAGATGCTATTGCCACTGACATGTACCCATTTCATATATTTCTTTATAATTCCTTAGGTGGCAGCATAGATAGTGTTTTGTCCCAAATTGCAGCACAAAGGAAAAAAGCCGCAGGATTATCTGAACAGAAATCCAGTCAACAGTATAGTCCAGTCTGTACAGTTCCTGGGTCCACCCTGCCTGATGTCCAGGGTTCTCCAATTTCGGGCAACATTCATAGTGGAAAGGTGTTTGTTACCTTATGCCTTCCCCGTGTTAACATCAGCAGTACTAACCCAGGACCTGAATCTATGTTGAACCAGGGGGAGTAGAATATTTAATGCAAATAAGGCATTGATACCTGGGGCAAGGTAATTTTATGAAATCACATCTTTGCTCAGTGGAAGAGCCATTTACTCCCTCTGGTTCTGTATAGAATCAGGCCCAGCGCATGCATGCTCAAGTTGGAATGGAACATCAATGAGTGCATGTTGTTTACCCCTCTGTTTTTATGTAGTTGCTGTCACTGCTATGGAGCCCTCTTGATTGATTAGGAAGCTGCCAAACCTTCTTTGAATTATAGTAACTTATTCTGATTACTTCAGCACTAGAAACTCTTTTTTTCTCTCTTTGCCCTGTTATTTTTGCTGGGAGATATAATAGTATATAAACTTAAGGGTCATAATGGAGGCTGCTGTATATTTACATATGATTAGATATTATATAGTGATTATTTATATTGTATAATCATTTCACAGGTATACCCTGCTTTAAGGAAACTTAAATGCACCCAAATACAAATTTCAGAAAATTATTTCCTTAATATATAGTAACTGATGTCCCTGATCAAAAACATTACTGGAACCTTGTTGGACTTAATAAAATTAAGTACCAACATCTGTGGTTGAAGATTCTTATTTTTAAAAGCATTTAAGGGAGATAAAATATCAATACCCTGGCATTTTAAATGGAAATACTTTACATAAAGATGGTTTCTCTTAGTCTGTTGAGAAGGAAATGTAGTGGAAAGACCCCTGGAGTAGGAAGGAGAGTTGACTTCTTGCCATAGCTTTGCCATGTACTGTGGGACACTGAACAAACTACAAGTGCTCTTCAAATTATAAATATCTATACAAATGGATTTTCTTTGTATGTTTCCATAGGTAGAAAGTGAAAGACATCCCACTGGGTAAAACTTCTCATGTAAATTCAATTCTAAGAGAACAGTTTCAGAAGTTTGGTATGATGGCTACAGTTATAGCTCTGATCCTTAGCAACTGTGTGACTCTGCGCAAGACCCCTAACTCCCCTAAGCATCAATTTCCTCATCTAAAAGATGGATTTAATACTGTCTGTAATATATGCCTTGGTTAAGATAGGACCCTATCTTAAGAGCTGTTAAGAGCTGAGGAGTAAGGCTACCCTTTTCTCTGAAATAAAGAGGAAGAAGTAATGCTGACAAACTTTTGAAGAGTGAAGAAGGTTGAGGGAGTTCTTATCAAATGGCCTCAACAGTTTCAGTGTGGTCGGAAACCAAGTTATCTCCTATAAGCTAGGGAGGGTGTGGGATCTGAAGTAGAAAAGAAAAGTTTGGAACTATCACCATGGGGGATAAGGAAGGGAAGTAGTACTCTAGAGAGACTGCCAAGCAGTTGAAGTAACCTATCATAAATTTCATCAGTTTAATTTTGTGACTTACTCCAGCAATCCTAAGCAGCCTGAAGTAGAGCAATCAGTAGTGGCAGCTGAGCAGAGGTGTGCTGGTAAATGTTTAGCAACCAGCTCTCTGAATCATTAACATTTTGTCAATTACTTTATTAAGTCTAACCAACAAAAAAACCCCCAATCAATCAAGCCCTGATTTGTGACATTTGTCAATTTTTGGAGTGTAAATAAATGCTCCTATTGAAAATTGATCAGTTGGCTCTTACAAACCATCTGGAGGGCAAGTGAGTGATCTACAGTGATGGTGAACACACAAAATAATACAGTTTTTAAATAGTTACACAGTAGTTTTTAGATACATTTTTCCTTAAAGTATAAAGTAAATGATGTGAAAATAAAGTATAAAATGAATAATGTCATTTTATATTCAATTCAATTACAATTCAAAAACTTTTCAGTGCTCACTAGGTGTTGGGTGATAACAATAAATAAGACTGTCTCCACCTGTCATTGAGTATGTGGTCTAATGGGGATAAACGACCCATGTTTTTACAAAATCACAATAAAAACAGAGGAGGATAAATGCATACAAGAAATACAAGTTCTATATGAGTTTCAGGGGGCAAAAGATAACAGTATCTCAACAGCAAGGGAAGAGAAAATGAGAGGAAAATGAAGTTCTTAAAGTCACTAGCTTAAAATTTAGAAAACTATCATATTTTTTATACAAAAAACTTAAATAATAAGGCATGTAAAAGTCTTATTTTTGAATGGTTAAAAACTAGCATGGTCCAAATATTAGAAAACAGAAAGTAGTATTGGACTAGATAATGAAGCAACAAGCAGTTATTAAGTGCTTACTGTGTGCCAGACGGGGTTGTAAGTGCTAGGAATTCAGAAAAATAATACAAAACTAGTTCCTGCCCTCAAAGACCTTACATCCTAAGGATGGGATGGCAAAGCCTATGTAAATAGGAACATAGAAGAGATATAGAAAATATGTAGAAGGTAAGTTTAGAGGAGTTTTGTAATTCAATCATTTCTCTACCTCTCCATTTAACACAAAGGAAGAAAATTAAGCTATAGAGATAGCTAGTGACTTGCCCAAGGTCATGTGGCTAAATAGAGGCAAAGCAAAGTAGAACCCCAGGCTTTACTTAGCTAAAGTCCAGGGCTCTTTCCACTATACCACATTGCCTCCTTGTCTCAGTGGATATATATCTATATCTATATCTATAGGTATCTATAGATAGAGATATATATTACCAGTAGTTTTATTAAGCAGTTACAACTCTTAATTTTGCATTTGATTAATAGTACTTTTCATATCCTTGTTTAGAAAATGCTTGTCAGATTCAGTACCTGCTGGATATATCCCTGTGTATTTCAGTGATTGCTAATTCCTTTCTTTGGCCTTTGTTTTTGTCCAATTGTATTTTTACTTTTATTTTTGCATCAGAAATTAGAGACAAGCAAAAGACCTCTCTCTGGGACCTCAACTACCTCCAAAAGCACCTCACCAACACTTACCCCATCTCCATCCCCAAAAGGGCACAATGCGGAATCCTCTGTTTCCTCTTCCTCATCTCATAGGCAGTCTAAGGGGAGCGGTGGTTCTAGCAGTGGAACTATTACTGATGATGGTAAGTGACTGCTGAATACATCAGAGTGCATGGGAGGGGGAATATATGTATGAGGTACCTAAGCGTAATCATTTCAAAGAAATTAGGAATTTTAAAAAATGTTACGTTCCATAAGTTCAGGGCTCAGGATCAATGCGAGCTCCATCACATCTACAGGGAATGGTCACTTTGTCTTTGGATTCACCTCAATGGCAGTAATTTTTAATAGTATCTGAAAAACAAACCTGAATTATAATGCTCAGGACAAGGTCCATTTCCTTCCACTCTCTGTTTCTTTCACCCTGCTTTTAAAGCAGGGGTTCTTAACCTGGGATCCTTGAGCTTGTTTTTAATATTTCAATAACTATATTTCGATGTAATTGGTTTCCTTTGTAATCCTATGTATTATATTGTATCGCACACATTATAAAATACTATTCTGAAAAGTGGTCCATGGGCTTCACCAGACTGCTAGAGGAATCTGTGACACAAGAAAGGTTAAGAACTTCTGCTTTAGAGGCTAATCCCTTAATCTTTTTTCCCTTCTGCACTTTTTTTCATGCATTCCTACAGTATATTTACCAATTCTTTTCTTCCATTCCCTAGTCTCCTAAAAGCCATCCTCAAGCATGTCCTCAAGCATGGTCAATTATTACTATAGTTTGACTCTAAGGAATAGCCTTTTCATATGAATTCTTTCAGTAATGTCCCTGAATACAGTTTGTTCATGCTGAGGTCAAAATGTCTTCAGCATTTGCTTTAGCTCAGAGAAATCGGTGGTCAAGGCATAACAATTAAAATTTAATCTTAGAAGAAAAACAAGTTAGCTGAGTATTGAAAACTCTTAGAACTTTTTGCTTTTAGAGTTGGCATTTTAAAAATAATAGGTCAGAGTTAAGGTTGATCCTGATGCTTCTAGATTTGTGTGCAACGTGATATCTTTTACCCAATTCTTAATTTGTATTATTTTGAATCTTTCCCTCCTTAAGATGAACTGACTGGAATCCTTAAAAAATTATCACTTGAGAAATATCAGCCAATTTTTGAGGAGCAAGAGGTAAGAGTTTTATCCATTTTACATGTCTTTACTGTGGATCTAAGAACATTATCTATTAGTACATTTTAATATAATATTGTCAGTTAAAAGGTTGAAGAAAGATGAATAACCAGCATTATGTGGAGATAATTAATATTTATAACTAATCAGAATCATTCAATTAGAGAGAAAGTCAAGGGAATTATTTCTCTGTTATATTTGAATTCTGTTATGACAGCTATTTCTGGGAAGGACTGAGCCCTTTGCTCAAGGCTAATGTAACACATGGATTACATAAGATACGCGTGATAGTGGAATTTGAATTGCCATGTTTGAATATTTAAGATATTCTCTATATTACTGTCTTTGTGTTTATTAATTAATTAATTTATTTGTTTACAATAACACCGAGGTAACTAAAAAATATCCTTTCTGTTTTTAATTAAGAACTACATAGATACATTATGTGACTTATGTGAGGTTTCACAGGAAATAAATGGCAAATTCAAGATTTCTAATTTGTTCTTCCCTGATTCTTGAATTTATTCTTGAGTCCTAAAATCTGTTTTCTTCCCTTTCTGCCAAAGGATGGGAAGACAGGGATAGTTTTCTCCATTACAATTTCTGAGCTGCTCTAGACTCACAGTTACCTCAGTCAAAGAAAATGAAAATGAAGGATGAATAGTTAGGTAAGACAGAGAGATCTATAAGCACTACTCTTCGACCATTGGTCATATTTCTTGTGTCCCACTTTTGTCCTCCATAGCTTCATTTCCATAGAAGTTACTGTAAGGCAATTGCTATGGACTTTTTTCTCCTAACCACTCCAGAGTAAATACTTCACCTTAAGTTTTGACCTAGAACTCTTTATATAGTCTTAAGACTGAAGATTTACAGAAGAAAATGATAAACTTAAGGCCTGAAATGAACTTTTAACTCAGCTCTTTGGAGTCTCTGTGGTTCCCATGAATTATTAACATAAGTGTATATATTTTTCGTTCCTAACATGGTCTTTTACATGTCTCTTATGATCTTATAACATCCTATTTGGCATTATAGTCATCGGACAGTTAGAATGTATTCATATACATGTTGTATCTCCTACCAGATTGAGTTAACACAGAATAGCAAGTGTTTCCAATGGTGAGCAGTAGGAACACAGGCCTGGCTGAGTGCCAAACATGGCTCCAGAAGCTTTTAGCCACAGACAACTTTAGCAGGGAAAGAGCAGAAAAATACCAATAGCATACTCCCCAGATTTCCTAATCAATGGTGACTTGCAGAGAGAGCTGTATGGAGGAAATGAAACAGCAGGAGAGAACAGGGGAAGCCTATAAGAGCAACACAGCATCACAGTGCAGTGCCCTCAAGTTCCTGGCTGTTTCTGCATTACTATTGCTGGGAAAGACAGCTGGAAGCATGAATGGGGTACATTTTTGTTTCCACTGGGTAACTATTTAGTTCCGTGATTGTGTGGTTGTGTTGCTGTGGACTCCAGACATAGATCATACCTAAAAGGGAAGGTGAGTAAAGTTGAGATGTATCTAATATTACATATAAAAGAGTTGCAAATCTGAATTCTCCCACTGGGTTCACAGTCTCCAACTCTGGAGAGTAATATTGCCTGTGAACACTTGAGTGTTGTAGATTGGAAAAGCCATTAGGGTAGGAGCTGTGTCATAGTCATCTTCATAGCTTCCTCTGTCCCTGGCATAATGCATTGTATAATGTAGGCAATTATAAATAGTTAATGAAAATTCATTCCCAGGATAGGTGATTTCAGAACAAAGTAAGTAATTTATGTGAGAATTACATATTTTTACACTGTTTTTCCTCCTTGTTTGTGAGGGTCCAAAATGTTCATTCTTATAAAGGTCTAATTCCTCTGACTGTGTCATTACAATTTTAGTATGAATTATCTTGGAGGAGTTCCAAAATTTAGGAAATTTAAGCTGAAAGTTAAAACCAGCAAAAAGGACTTAAATGGAACGAATTTCCATCTAATCATGTCTATTATACTTTAATTAACATTCTCTATCATTATATAAAAAAACTTTCCTATTTTTTGCTCTTGAAAGATAATGTATTTGTCTTTTCTTCAAGAAGACACTTCTGTGTGAAAACTTTTAACCTATCTTTTTCCTTCCTTCTCCTCTCTTCTTATAATCTTCAAATCTTTTCTTATGCTGCCTTACTGCCATCTTGTCTTCTTCATAGTTCTGCATTTGTATCAAACAATTAAATAACCACATATTTGCTGAAATCATATTATATGCCAGGAACTATGATATTAAGGAGATACAGTCAGTTCATGAGAAGGATGAAATGAATAGTATGGACATTAAATGCTATAAGCTGAAAGGAAAGAGAAATTGTTGTAGGTTTGAGTGGTCAGGGTAGTGGGACTTAAGCTTAGTCTCAAAAAAATATGTAGGATTCAGGTAACTAGACAATAATAGGTGAAGGCATTCTAGGAGGTAAGACTGGCATAAGCAAAAATACTGAGGCAGGAATGCCCTACATAATGTGTTTGGGGGAAAGAGTGAATGATCCAACTTGGCTCTGTCAAAAGGTTCATTTGGAGAGAAAGGAGACAAAGTTAAAGATGTAGGCTGGGGACCAAAATGTCTACCCTGGACCAACTTGATCTTCTTCCTGATGGGTTTTGGTTAAACCAATGACATGATCACAGATTCAGAATTTTAGAGCTGGTAGGAACCTGAGAAATGATCTAGTCAAGCTCTTTAGTTTTATAGGACAGAAGTCTGGGGGCCAGAGAGGAGGAATGATTTACCCCATGTCACATAGCTATATAGTGGCACAACTGGACTAGAATCCAGGGGAAAAATGGTATTTGAAGAAAACTAGTTTGGCAGTGGTAGGCTAGATGTGTTAGAGGAGGAAAAGAGATAGGGAGGATGGTTGGGAGACTTTCAATAGTCTCCAAAATGCAAGAATTTTAAATAGTTTTAAACATTGTATTCTTTATTTCATTGACTAAAAGGTAACAAATCCTGCCAGATAAGGATACTAGAGAATCTTTTTCCCATAAGATCAGGACAAATTTTTTTTAAACTGTGTTAAGTCTTTCATAAAAAAAAAAAGATTCTCAGAAAAATCCCATAGCCTTATTTTTCTTAATTATTATGAGGCAAAGTGCTCTTCCCTCTTAGCCAATATTTTTCCAAGCACCTTATATTTTTATTGCTGGCTGGGAATGGTTTTATATCATGCCTCCTCCTCGTCCTCCTCCTCCTCCTCATCTTCCCTTTCCTTCCTCCTAGCTCTGTGGTGCTTAAGCTTCACATCCTGGTGGTGCTCATTTTCTTCTCACATGGACAGTGTAGCTAAGGAGGCAGCCAGGTCTGATCTTCTCAGTTAGAATATAAGCCCTTTGAGAGCCAGGATTCTCCTACATCCTTTAGAGGATACTGAGAGTGTCCTCCTCTGCACCAAGCACAGTGCCTTGTACACAATAATATTCAATAATTTATTGAAGATCAAGAAGGAAAGAAATAAGTTAATAATACCTTTTTTCCTGCCATGAGGAACATATTCCTAAACACTATAGTTCAAAGAAAAAATCAAGTCAGGTATTTGGCTCTTGCAGGGCTGATAATTAACACAAAGGTTAGAGGTCATTTTGGTCTGACCATCTATAAATTTAAGGCAAGCTTTAAAAAACTGGAACTGGATCTCTTATTGGGGAATGCTAGCAAGCATATCGAGCTTCTTTGAGGACCTTATATGGAGTATTAGAAATCACAATTACTTCAGTTACTGAAATGCATCATGTACCAGCAAAGTTGACTCTGAAGTCAAGTCAACAAGCATTTATTAAGTACTTACTGCGTGCCAGGAATTGTACTAAGTACTGGGGAAACAAAGAAAGGCAAAACAAAACAGCCCCCACTCTCAAGATGCTCACAATCTAATAGTGGAAACAACATACAAACAAGATGTAGACTGGAAAAATTAAAGATAATCTCATGTAGAAAGCACAGTGATTAAGGAGGAGTAGGAGGGCTTCTGGTGGCAAGGGGGACTTTAGTTGAGACTGGAAGGAAGCCAGGAAAACCAGGTAAAGACAGGGAGTGAGAGAGTTCCAGGTATGGGGGACAGCCAGTGAATATGCCCAGAGTCTAGAAATGTTAGCTTGTTTGTTTAAAGTGGATTTCATTTTCCTTTCACTCTCATGAAATTGGATGTATGTTCCCGTGAAAGTATCTCCAGATAAACTAATCTGAAAACCATTGGTGAGGAAGGTGTTTTAAGTAATGACAGGGCCTATAGCATGTTGCATATTAAAATGCTTGAATAACTTTTTGCATCATTTTCAGAATTGCAGGATAATTATGGGTCTCTCTCTTTATCATCACTCTCACCTTTACTGTATAGTAAAGAATTCCTCCTATTACTTTTCTCTTTATGCTACACCACAGCTAGAATGGGAACCCAGGCAAATAGAGGAGGTCTGGGCAGACAAAAGTCAAGTACAGGTAGATCAGCTGAGTCAGAGAGGAACAAGAGAGTGTTGCAGGTCTGAAGCAGAGAGTCAGGAACAGGCTGCCAACAAGCAGGGTTGAATTCAGACTCTTGGTTTTCAAAAAATTAGAATATAGTAAAAATCTATGTTACACTGAAATTAGAACAAATATAATTTCAGATTTTGGGGGAAGGACATGTGGTACACTGGAAAGAATGCTGGATTAAGAACCAGAGGTTCTGGGTTCAAATCCCAGTTCTGTCATTTATCCCTGTGTGGCCAAGGGCCCACATCCTTCACCTCCTAAGACCTTGGTTTCCTCAACTGTAAAATGAGGTGCTTGGACTAAATGACCAACTCCCTCACCATAAACTTATGTTCTTCTAATGAGTCATAAAATGTTTCATGAACTTGAATTTCTCAGTTATCATTTAATTATTGACATAGAAAATATGGAAGACAGAGTTCAAACTACATTGGTTTTATAGCAATTTTAAAAATGTCTTTTTATTAGCTTGTATACTTTCATGAAAGTGGTGTATAGAATGTGCAACCTAGAAGGTAGATCCTATAACCATAATCTATTGTAGACTGTAGTAATATGAATATTACTTATGAAACTTTCTGATCAAGAGAACGTTAGATAAACCAATCTAATGAGACAAATGTAAAAGTGTTATTTTTATACTATTATTTGTTGTTCAGTCATTTTCAGTTGTGTCCAAATCTTTGTGACCCCATTTGAGATTTTCTTGGCAGAGATACTGTAATGATTTGCCGTTTCCTTCTCCAAATTATTTTACAGATGAGGAAACTGAGGCAAACAGGGTTAAGTGACTTGAGTTACACAGCTAATAGATATCTGAGGCCACATTTGAATTCAGGAAGATATCCTGATTCCACACCTGGCACTCTATCCATTTCACCACCTAGCCGTCGATAGATAATGCTATATCTATATAAAAAACAGTTTAGAGAATAAATCCAAAGATGTGTGTATGTGTGTGTGTGTGTGTGTGTGTAAGAGCATCACAGCATGTCAACACTATATAGATAAGTAGGAAGCAGTTATCAGCATAGGGTGAACAGGACACATGTTTGGGCACTGTATTTTTCTTCTAGTACTTTATTATTCCCCCCTCTGTGGTCAAGATAACCACAGAACCTTCCCAAGGGGTATCCATTTAACTTGAAATCAGCTTTGTTTAAGTAGCTGTTTAGTATTAGTTTAGCGTTGCACAGAGGTGACGTACCCATGTTTTCTCACAGTGGAACAACCAAGAACATAATCAAATAAAGTAAATGTCAATATATGAAGAAATTTTTGAAAGCCCAAATATTA
Organism: Notamacropus eugenii; assembly: GCF_028372415.1. Classification (NCBI taxonomy): domain Eukaryota; kingdom Metazoa; phylum Chordata; class Mammalia; order Diprotodontia; family Macropodidae; genus Notamacropus; species Notamacropus eugenii. The sequence continues at coordinate 66,132,127 of NC_092872.1, forward strand.
GGAATCACCTGAAGTAGAAAAACTTTTGTACTTTAATTCCAGTTTTTGCTCCTAATTACTTCATCAAGCCTGTGGTGAGGGATGGATAGGGGGAGCTTTCTAATCCAACTTTTAATCATCTTTCTGGAAAATGGCATGCTACTATTCCTGCTGGCATTAAGCAGCCACTGATGTTGCCTGTCATGCCCAGTAGGCAAGGATGTGCTCTCATTTATTTAATTATTGAAATAAAAGATTATAATGTGCTCATGTAGCCTTATTTACAGTAACTATTGGGTAGATGCTCTATGGTGGAAAGAAGGAAGAATGTGGCTGAGAGTCACGGGGTGAGACAGTGTTTAGGGCGGTTGTGATCTTTGGCTCTGGAAAGGATACTCATGCTAAGAAAAGCATAGATTTTCCAAAGTATCAGTCATGTTGCATTATGATAACTAAAGAAAAACACACATCCCTGATCCACATAGTCCTTCTTTCTTTTATTGTTGTGTTTTTTAAGTTCATATTCTGTCTTTCTACAGTCTTCATCTCTCTTGTCTTCTTTGGGGAAATTATGGTAAGTACTGCCAAGTAACAGAATTTACACATAACATCATGAGACAGGGAAACAATTAAAATTGTCACATTTGTAATATAATTAAAAGAATTTTAATTAACTGTCTTAAGTCTAAAAATGTTGTAGCAATGGGAGTTTCATTTTCATGATTCTAGCCACTAAGATAATTGACTTGACAAATTTTCTTAATCCTTTCATTGGATTGAAAATCCAATTCAGTAGATATTTGTGATTAGAGACTTTTCCCCTTGTGTCTCTCTATACTGAGGGCCTGGAATTGGCCCATTCTAGGAACTTAATAAATGCTTAATTATATTATATAGTAATGTATTCGACAAATATTTTTTGAGCACCTGATATGTATGAGGTCTGAGGCATAAATCAAATTAATCTCCTTCAACAAACATTAGTGAAATGCCTACTTTGCTAGGTACTATAAAAAAAATTGTTGAAAAATGGCAAAACTCCTGCCCTCTAGGAGTTTACAGTTGAACTGGAGTATAAGACATGTACAGAGTTGTAATTCTGTCACAATAGACTCAAATCACATATCTCTCATTTTATCTTTCTGTAGGTGGACATGGAAGCGTTTCTCACACTTACTGATGGTGACTTGAAAGAGCTGGGTATTAAGACAGATGGTTCCAGGCAGCAAATTTTGGCAGCTATTTCTGAACTGAATGCAGGCAAGGTATTGTCCTAATTTTTTCTCCACCAAAAATTGAATTAATTATTAAATTATTAAAATTAATATAATCAGAGAATTTTACCATTTGGTGAGATCTTAGCCACCATTTAATCCAACTTCCTATTCACTGTAGGAATTCTTTCTAACATATACATCAGATGATCATCCAGTCTCTACTTGAATGCAGTTTAAGATACATACAAATTTTTTTAAATTAATTAATTAATTAATTTTTAAGTTTTGGCATTCATTTCCACGAAATTTTGAGTTCCAGTTTTTCTCCCCATCTCTCCCCTCCCCCAACCCCATAATACTTTGCATTCTGATTACCCCTTCTCTCAATGTACCCTCCCTTCTGTCACACCCCACCCTTCCCTTATTCCCATCTTCTCTCTTTTCTTGTAGGGCAAGATAAATTTCTATACCCCATTACCTGTATTTCCTATTTCTCAGTTGTATACAATAATAATTCTCAACACACATTTCTAATACTTTGAATTCCCACTTCTCTCCCTCCCACCCATCCCCACTTAGAAGGCAAGCAATTCAGCACAGGCTATATATGTGTCATTTTGCAAAAGACTTCCATAATAGTAACGTTGTGTAAGACTAACTATATTGCCCTCCATCCTACCCTGTTGCCCCCCTTTTTTTTTCTATCCTCTCATTTGACCTTGTCCCTTCCCAAAAGTGTTTACTTCTAGTTTCTCCCTTCTCCCATTTGCCTTCCCTTCTATCATCCCTCTCACCCCACTTGTCCCCTTCTCCCCTACTTTTCTGTAGTGTAAGATTGATTTTTATACCAAATTGAGTGAGTATGTTATTCCCCCCTTAAGCCATATGTGAAGAGAGTAAGCTTCACTTTTCCCCTCTCACTTTTTCCCTTTTCTCCTCTCACTTTTTCCCTTTTCTCCTCCATTGAACAAGATTTTTTTATCTCTTTTATGAGTGATAGCCTGCCCCATTCCATTTCTCCCTTCCTCCTTCCAGTATTTTCCTCTCTTACCCCTTAATTTAATTTTATTTTTTTATGGATATCATCTCTTCTGATTCAACTCAACCTGTACTTTCTGTGTGTGTGTGTGTGTGTGTGTGTGTGTGTGTGTGTGTGTGTGTATAATCCCTCCACCTACTCATATACTGAGAAAAGTCTCAAGAGTTACAAATATTATCTTTCCATATAGGAATGTAAACAGTTCAGCTTTAGAAAGTCCTTTATGATTTCTCTTTCCTGTTTACCTTTTCATGCTTCTCTTGATTCTTGTGTTTGAAAGTCAAATTTTCTATTCAGTTCTGGTCTTTTCATCATGAATGCTTGAAAGTCCTCTATATCATTGAATAGCCATTTATTCCTTTGAAGTATAATACTCAGTTTTTGCTGGGTAGGTGATTCTTGGTTTTAATCCCAGTTCCTTTGACTTCTGGAATATCCTATTCCAAGCCCTTCAATCCCTTAATGTAGAAGCTGCCAGATCCTGTGTTATCCTGATTGTATTTCCACAATACTTGAATTGTTCCTTTCTAGCTGCTTGCAATATTTTCTCCTTGACCTGGGAACTCTGAAATTTGGCCATAATATTCCTAGGAGTTTCCCTTTTCGGGTCTCTTTCAGGAGGTGATCTTTCAATATTTATTTTGCTCTCTGGTTCTAGAATATCAGGGCAGTTTTCCTTGATAATTTCATGAAAGATGATGTCTACACTCTTTTTTTGATCGTAGCTTTCAGGTAGTCCCATAATTTTTAAACTGTCCCTCCTGGATCTATTTTCCAGGTCAGTTGTTTTTCCAATGAGATGTTTCACATTATCTTCTGTTCTTTCAAACTTTTGGTTTTGTTTTTTAACTTCTTGGTTTATCTCATAGTCATTAGCTTCCCTGAACTCCACTCTCTCTTTTAAAGAACTATTTTGTTCAGTGAGCTTTTGAACCTTTGTTTCCATTTGGCTAATTCTGCTTTTTAAAGCATTCTTCTCCTCATTGGCTTTTTGGACCTGTTTTTCCAATTGAGTTAGCCTCTTTTTAAAAGTGCTCTTTTCCTCAGCATTTTTTGGTTCTCCTTCAGTAAGCTGCTGACTTGCTTTTCAAGCTCGTCTATGGCCTGAGCCCATTTCATATTCATTTTGGAGTACTGGAGGCAGAAGCCTTGACTCCCTCTCACAGTAGGCCTTGTTCTTCCTCATCCTAAAGGAAGGAAGACCTGTTCACCAAGAAAGTAGCCTTCTGTGGTCTCATTTTTTTCCCCTTTTTTGGGCATTTTCCCAGCCAGTTACTTGACTTCTGAATTGTTTGTCAAGAGGTGGGTCTTGGAGCTCCTCCTCCCTCCAGTATGGTACTCAAGACTGAGATTCAGATCAGCAGCTCAGTTCCCCCAGAGGCTTTAAGCTGAGCTGCCTGGACGGTGGACTCAGGCTGCTTCCGCAGCCACCATAGCTGCCTGCTGCCCGCTGCTGCTGTCGCCTTTGCCACTGCCTGAGACCAGTTCTGAGAGGACCTCATTCCCCTCTTGCCCAGCTGGGAAAGCCCTCCCACACTGACCTTTGGAGCTTTCTTTGTTGCTTGTGGGTTGAGTGATCTGAGATCCTCCTACCGGGAATTCTACCCTGGAGGTCTGTTCAGGTCCTCTTCCTCCCAGTGCCGCATGGCCAAGACTGGGCTCCACTCTGTTCAGCATCCTCTCCCATGAAATAGACCTTTCTTGTCGGCCTTCCAGGTTACCTTTGGCTGGAAACCTCTTTTGCTCTATTGTTCTGTGGCTTTTGCTGCTCTAGACTCTGTTGAGAGTCATTTTTTATAGGTATTTTGTGGGCTGTGGGGGAAGAGCTAGAGTATTTGCCTCTTTCTACTCCACCATCTTTGCTCTGCCCTATCTTTCAAGATATATACAATTATGAAGCAGCCTTATCCATAACTGAACAGTAATAATTAGAAAGTTATATCTTATACTGTGCAGAAATCTGTCTCACAGAACCGTTTGTTCCAGTTTGTACAACCTACTTTATACTTCATTCTTTATGCTATTCATTTTCCATTCTTCTATTCCAAAATATTTATATCTTTTATCTACTTATGTCCAGTATACATTTCAAATTTTATACATAATTTTAATATCTGGTCAGTGGCCTCCTCTACCCCATCCTCTTCTCTTATGCTTAAAAATATAAGTATTCATGTTGTTAGGCCCATATAGCAACATGACTACACAGTTTCTTAGTTTTCTGACTACATGCATATAAATTGAGGCCATTTTAGACTTTAGCATTTCAGACAATGGCATTCAGTTGTCCAAACACAAGTTTCTCTTATTAAATCTACACTGCCTTTATTAATGACTTTTAATCCCATATCCTATCCCTGTCCTCCCAGTCTATCCCTCCCACTGTTGCTTCATTTATTTTCTTACTTAACCTTGACCTTTATGGCTATAGCCACTTTAGTTTTTTATTAGATCTTATCTTTTATCTCTCCCCACCCCCCAAACTATGAATTCTAATTTTTGAGTAAGACATCATCTTATTTTTTTTTTTTCCCTGCTGATTCTGGGCTGCTGAGTGTCACTGAGAAACATCACAAAATCAAGCTGATTTCTTCACCCAGTATAGATATATAGTATACTATATACTATATGCTATATACTATAGCTAGGTCCTCACTGCTGTTCAAGAATACTTCTGTATTATCATCTCCATATTTAATCCCAATGGCAACCATTTCAGATTCTTCATCTCTCTTTTCACTTCCATCTGTATGTCTGCCTGCTCCTATCCCTCCCCTGCTGTAGCAGATAGTACCACAGATTATTATTATTATCATTAAACTGGCATTTATATAGCACTCTGAAGTTTTGCAAGTGCTTTACAAACATTGAAGTATTTTATCCTTACAACTACCCTAGAAGCTAGGTGCTATTCCTATTTGCATTTTACAGATGAGGAAACTAAGGTAGACAAAGCTTAAGGGACTTGCCCAGGATCACACAGCTAGCAAATTTCTGAGTCTGGTTTTGAACTTAGGTCTTCCTGGCTCTAGGTTCAACCTTGTACTATCTAGCTATTTTTTTCCCTACCTATTTTTAAAAATAACCTAGATCTGGAAAGGACCTCAGAAGCCTTTCTTATTTTAGAGATGAGGAAACGGAAGCACAGGAAGATCATAAGTGACTTGCCCAAAGTCACATAGGTAACGTCAGAAGCAGGATGACTTAGGCTCTTACTAGGGTGAAATTGAGACAATCCAATGTGAACTTCAGGCTCTTCTATTCTTTTGACTCCTTCCTAACTGCCTCCAAACTTGTTCAGTTCTTCCCATTGTGTAAAAGGCATTCCCTTGACCCTTCTGTCCCATATTTCTCTTGCTTTTCACTGCTAAACATCTTGAAAAAGCTGACTTCACCCAGTGACTCCACTTCCTCACTACCCATTCTTAGATCTTAACCTCTTGTAATTGAGCTGACATTTCCCCTTCCATACTCTTGGAATTACACTAAGGTTATCAATTACCCAATTTTTTAAAAAAAGTTTCATTCTTGACTATACTACAGTGTTTGAAACTGTTGACCTCCCTCTCCTACTGCGTCCTCCTTTCTCTCTTGCCTTTAAAAACAGAAAATTCTTCTAGTTTCCTTCCAACTCTTCTAACTGGCTCTTCTCTGTCTCTATTGTTGTACATATCTTTCTGCACCTTTAATTCAGGAGTTCGCCAAGGTTCTATCTGACCCTCTTCTCTTTTTCTCTCTCTAATCTTTCTCATCAGTGTCATTCCATCTCAAGCCTAGAAGAGTACTCTGCAAATCATTAGTGCTTTAACGGTTAAAAATTTATATAGGATCTTAATCAACAAAGTTTCCAGAGGGAAGGACTTGCAAAGAAAATCTATGCAAATACTAACATTCATCAGGTTAGAGGTTATCTGTGGGGAAAATTGTTCTCAAATTTTCCCAGTAGCTTGCTCATCAGTTGAAATGATGAAGAATATGTTGTCCACACACAGAAATACCAGGAAACTGTGTTGTGGGGCAGTAGAAAAAGAAAAGCTACCTCATTTTTAGGAAGGGAGTAACTGTAAAACTGTTTAAAAATGTTAAAGTGGCTGAGTTTACTTGGCAGTTAAGGATTAAACCTGTCAATTCTAACATGACATTAAAATAAACTTAGGTAATGTTGTGTTCTGGTAAAAAAAAAAAAAGAGAGAGAGAAGGAGAGAGAAATGCTCTGCAAATATAAAGGACTTAGTTAAACATTTCTGTCTGTAGGAGCAACATCAAACAGACTACTCTTTCATCTACAGGACAACTCTTACATGATCAGAAGTCATGATGTGGTTTGTTTTGTCTTCTCAGGCTTTCCACATTGTTCAGGCATTTCTCATAATCAGGGATAGGTACTCAGAAGCAGATATCACTATCCCCTCCAAAATGGGCAAAGGATATGAACAATCATCCAAAAAAGAAATGTATACTCTTAACAACTATGTGAAAGAATGATCCAAAAGATGAATAATAAGAGATAAGCAAATTTAAAAGCAAAACAACCCTGAGGTTTTACCACATTCACAGAAAATTTGCAAAGATGAATAAAGATGGGAATAGTTTCTGTTTGAAGGATTGCAGAAAAGACAGGCATCCTAAAGTATTGTTGCTAGAGCTGTGAATTGACACAACTGTTCCTGGAAAACAGTCTGGAATTATGCAAATAAAGGGATTAAGATGTTTGTACTTACTGATATCACTGTTCAGTATATACTCTAGGTAGGTCATTGGCAAAAAGAAAGGTTCCATGGAGACCAAAATATTTGTATCCGCACTTTTTTTGGCAACAAAGAAAGTAGATGCATATAGACTAGGGACTCGTTAAATAAATTGGGATTCATGAATGTCAGGGAATATTACTGTGTTGTAAGAAACCATGAACATAGAATTCCACTTCTGGGAGCCAAGATGGAGGAGCAAGAAGTAAGTCACTCTCACCTTCCCTTATTGACCTCTGAAAACCCAGAAAATATCATCCCAGGAAAATCCTTGAAACAACAGAAAGAGGGGGTGCAGCAGTTTTGTAGCCCGGGAAGCTTAGGGGATTAACAGAAAAGGCCCTTCTTGCTCAGGGGAGAGGAAGCAGTACAAGACAGGTGGTGTCAGCACAAGGTAGCAGCAAGCCCCACCTCAGCAAACCTAGCAAACTCAGCGTCAGGATGGTAGAACAGGCAAGTTGTCAACACCAGGATCCCTGCCAGGGCCTTAGCTTAGGCAGAGGAACCGGTAGATACCACCAACTCAGAAAACCACCGTGTGCACTGGTGTTCTCCAGCAGCCAGATCTCTTGGTGCTTCAGCACTACTCCAGGAAGCATAACTCTGGGAGTCACAATTCCAGACTGGCAGACATCCTCCAGCAGCCAAACATTCAAGTGCAAGGCCTGGCCGAGCAGGTGTCCCCCAGGAGCCAGACTCTCCACCCCTACCCTGAGAGCTCCAGTGATGACAATCTCAGCTCAGCACCAGGTAAGCTGCCAGACCCCTACAGCCTCTTGAGCACCTGAGGCCTCAGCACACAAAACCAGTAACCAGGACTCAGGCTCCTAACACAAGAAGCTTGAGTCAGTGCCCCCTGTGCTCCAGAAGAGAGCTCAACTCTAAACATCAGGAATTAGACAAACACCATGAGCAAAAAGCAGAAACAGACAATGACCATATGTTGTCATTATGGGGACAAGGAAGATCAAGGCACAAATTCAGAAGAGAACAGCATTGTCAATATACTTGAAACCTCAAAGGGGAATATGAATTAGTCTCAAGCCCAAAAAGTCTTTTTGGAAGAGTTCAAGAAGGATTTTAAACATCAAATCAGAGACATAGAAGAAAAATTGGGAAAAGAAATGAAAGGCATGCAAGAGAGAGTTAATAGCTTGGAAAAGAAAGGACAAAAATTGACTACAAAACAAGTCCTTAAAAAGTAGAATTGGCCAAATGGAAAAGGAGGCACAAAAACTCACTGAAGAGAACTCCTTAAAAAGTAACATGGGCCAAATGGAAAAGGAGGTACAAAATCCAATAGAAGAAACAGTTTGTTAAAAGTTAGAATGAGGCAACTGGAAGCTAATGACTCTGAGATATCAAGAATCAGTCAAACAGAAACAAAAAAAATGAAAAAATAGAAGAAAACATAAACTATTTCATTGGTAAAACAACTGACCTGGAAAACAGATTCAGGAGAGAATTTAATGGTCTACCTGACAGCCATGATGAAAAAAAAAAGCCTGGATAGCATATTTCAGGAAATCATCAAGGAAAACTGCCCTGAGATCCTAGAAACAGAAGGTAAAATAGTCATTGAAAAACTCCACCAGCCACTTCCTGAAAGAGATCCCAAATTGAAAAATGACAAGGAATATTGTAGCCAGATTCCAAAATTAGCAGGTCAAAGAGAAAATACTGCAGTCAGCCGGAAAGAAACCATTTAAATATCATGCAACCACAGTAAGGATTGCACAGGACCTTGCAGCTTCTACTTTAAAAGATCAGAGGGCATGGAATACAATATTCCATAAGACAAAGGAGCTTGGATTACAATCAAGGATCAACTACCCAGAAAAATTTAGTATAGTATTTCTGGGGAGGAGATGGATATTCAACAAAATAGGGGACTTCTAAAACTTCCTGATGAAAAGACCAGAGCTCAACAGAAAATTTGATCTTCAGATACAAGACTCAAGCAAGGTAATCAAGAAAGAAAAAAACAACATATTATTAGAAAGGGCAAATTGTTTACATCCCTACAAAGGAAGATGAAACTTGTGACTCTTGAGAACCGTATTGTTAATAAACCATTTAAAGGGAGTATACGTAGACAAAGGGCATGGGTATACGTTAACTTTGACGTGATGATAAAAAAATCTAATTAAATGGTGAAAAGGGACTGGGAAGAGGGGAAAGGAAGAGGCAGACAAGGGTAAAGTACATCACATGAAAAGGCATTAAAAACCTTTTACAGTAGAGGGAAAAAAGGGAAAGAGATGAGCATTATTTGAACCTTCCTCTCATCAGATTTGGCTCAAAGAGGGAATAACATAATCAGTGAGGTATAGAAATCTTACTTATCCTACAGGAAGTAGGAAGGGAAAGGGGAAAGAAAAGGGAGGGGCTTGATAGGAAGGAGGAGAAAAAATAGTAAGGATAAAGGGGAAGAAAAGGGAAGGAGCTGATAGAAGGTAGGGCAGACAGAGAGGCAGTGGTCAAAAGCAAAACTCTAGTGTAGAGGGCAAAGGAGAGAAAAAAGCAAAAATGGGGCAAAACTGAATCAAGAGAAAGATACAGATAGTAATCATAACTGTGAATGTGAATGGGATAAATTCTCCCATAAAACAGAAGCAGATAGCAGAATGGATTAAGAACCATAAGCCTACAATATGTTGTTTACAAGAAACACAATTGAAGCAGAGGGAAACACAGAAAGTAAAGACAAAAGGCAGGAGCAGAATATATTATGCTTCAGCAAAAACAAAAAAAAGTAGGGGTAGCATTCCTGATCTCAAAAAAAAACAAAACCAAAAATAGATCTAATTTAAAAAGATAAGAAAGGGTATTACATCCTGCTGTGGTGCATTCTGTACCATAGATAAAATTTGACATATCCTGTGACCCAGCAATACTACTTCTAGGTCTGAATCCCAAAGAGATCATAAAAATGCATCCACATGTACAAAAAACATTTATAGCAGCTCTTTCTGTGGTGGCAAAGACTTGGAAATTGGGGGGATGCCCATCAATTGGGGAATGGCTGAACAAATTGTGGCATATGAATGTAATGGAATACTATGCTGAGGGAAATGAGCAGAACGAGGAGAATATTGTACACAGTAATAGCCACATTGTGCAATGACTGACCTTGATAGACTTAACTCTTCTCAGCAATGCAAGGATCTAAGACAACTCCAAAAGACTCACAATGGAAAATGGCATCCACATCCAGAGAAAGAACTTTGGAGTCTCAATGTAGATGGAAGCAGACTATTTGCTCTCCTTTTCTTTTGCTGTTTTGTTTTGTTTCTCTTTTCTCATGGTTCTTCCCCTTAGTTCTAATTCTTTACAATGTGATTAATGTGAAAATATAGTTTAATATGAAGGTATAAATAGAGCCTGTATCAGATTGCATGCTGTCTTGGGGAGGAGGGAGAGAAGGTGGGGGAGAAAATTCAAAACTCAAAGTCTTACAGAAGTGAATGTTGAAAACTAAAAATAAATAAGTTAATTATATTTAAAAAAGAAACAATGAACATAATGCTTACAAAGAAACATGGAAAAATGCGCAGGAACTGATACAAAATGAAATATAGAGAGAGCCAGCAAAGTAATATGCAAAATGACTACAGCAATGCAAATGGAAACAACAACAAAAGAACTGAAACTGAGTGTTTTGAAATTATAAAGAATAAGTTTGTAATTATAAAAAATAGTATAAAAAAAAACCCCAAAGCTCCCTTCCTCACCCTCTCTGCCCCCTACCCCCTACCCCACCCCTTCACAAAGGGCAGGATCCACAGGTGGAGAACATTATAATGTCTCTTTTCTATGTGAATATATTCTCTTACTCTTTTTTTCAAAGTCTTAATTATAAGGGATGGCTCTCTAGGAGGGAGAGGTGGGAAAAATTCAGCAAAAAATAATGATATAAAAAGAAAAGATATCAATAAAGGTTGTTTGGTTTTTTTTTTTAAAGCATTAACCTCTCCAGTAATAACAAAGCTGTTAATGGACCTCTGGAGAGGTACTTGGGGCAGTGCTTGGGGAAATCCCTACCTCACTGCTTTCACATCTTGAAAGATGTGATTAATTGGTTGGTGATTAATTTAGGGGGAAAATTTGAATGATTTCAGTAATAGAAAAAGCTGAACAAAGAAAATACAAAGGAATGAGCTTGGGTGGGGGAAGTGGACAGGATGGCATTTGGGTGGTAGTGGAAAGAACCTTCCCTTCTTCTTTCCCCACTACACATGAGGACCTGCAGAAGTAGACTTCTATTCACATATGTGTGCAGAGCTTTCAGTAGAATGGGTAAGATTCTGGGTACAAAAGTAAGAGATACAAAAAGACACTTTTTCATTGTGTTTTTATTAAATCAGATACTCTTTATCTTCATTAATCTATTCTCCCAAGACACCTATGCACTTTCCAGTATGAATTTAATATTCTGAGTGTTTTTAATTTCCTTTTCCAGGGACGTGAGAGGCAGATATTACAGGAAACCATTCACAGCTTCCATTCTTCTTTTGAGAGCAGTGCCAGCAATACCAGATCTCCTGGGAATTGTCAATGTAAGTACGCTTGTGTGAACTCTTAAATTACCCAGAACTTTCTGGTGACTGCCTGTCACAGTGGATATAGAATGCAGGACTTGGAGTCAGGAAGCTCCAAGTTTGAATTTAGCCTCTGACATGTACTAGCTTTGGGAACCTGGACAAATCATTTAACTGATATAGGCCTAAGTTTTCTCAACAGTGAAACTGGGATAAGTAAGATAGAATAATAATGCATGGTAGTTAAGAGGATTTGGTATCCCTATAAGGTGGGCTTCATATTTCAAAGTCGTAAAATATCTTGATCTTCAAAAGTGAGATTGCATTTTGGTGTTCAACCACATGTTATTAGGTGACTCTGCCAGTGACTTCTTTGATCTTAGACAGTGAGCACAAATCATGTGTCTGTGAATAGAAGCAGCTGGGGGGGGGGGGGGGAGGGGGAACTATGGATAGAGTGCCAGACCTAAAGCCTGGAAGATCCAAGTTCAAATCAAACTTCAGACACTTATTAGCTGTGTGACCCTGGGGCAAGCCATTTAACCTCTGCCTCCTCAGTTTCCTCCTCTATAAAACAGGGATCATAATAGCACCTACTTTTCAGCATTGTTGTGAGAATCAAATGAGATAATATCTGTAAAGTACTGTGCAAACCTTAAGACACTATGTAGATGTTAGAGACCGTTACTGTCATTGATAATAACAACAATAAAACATAGACAGAGTTTTGCAGTGAAGTCTGCCTATCCTTTTATAGTGCCTGGCATATGGTATTCATTTGACTTCTGTAGTGCCTGTCCATAGCAATTTTGACCTAGAATATGGAGTACCAGCTCCATTCCTTCCTAGCTGTGAGACATGGGTCAAGATGATTACCTTTTCTGAACCTCAGCTGCACCTGCAAGATGAGACTGCTGATACTTTCATTACCCAGACAACAGAAGTTTGCCCTATGTACTATTGCCCTTAAAAATCATTTTAAGTTCTGGTGTCAAGATGGTGGAATGAGGAAGGGATGCTCTGAAGCTTTCTTCAGTTCCACTCCAAAAAACAAGAAAACCACCTCAGAATTGACCTGGGGAAGCAGCTTACCAGCATAGTAGAGAAGGTCTGTCTTACTGGGGTGGGAGGGGAGTGAGGTCCAAGAACAGTAGCAGTAGCTATCCTCACAGGAGGGGGACTGCAGCAAGGCTCCAAGCCTGGGGTAATCCATGATTGAGGCTCTGCCCTCCTGCAAACCAGCCAAATACCTAGATAAGTGAGCAGTCTGGACAGTATAGCAAGGCCCCACCCTTGAGACCCCACCATCAGCACAAGCCATCAGTGAGACCTTGACACCACTGCTAACAGCAGTGAAGCCCCACACCTGGTCTGGCCAACAGTGAGACCCTACCCCTGGGGCCTACCAGGAGAGAGACTATTTCTATGGCAACCCAGCAGCAAGGTCCAACCCCTGGGGCAGACCAACAGCTAAACCCCACACCCTGGGGAGGCCCCACCTCCCCCAGTACAAGCTAGAAGGAAGCCTACCCTCCAGAGAAAGCAAGGAGCTAAGTCCGGCAGCCCAGTGAAAGTCAGCAGTAAGACCCAGAGTCCTAGCATAAAAAGCTTAGGACAGTGTAGGACCAGAGCCCAACTCTCACATGAAAACACCATCACAAAAAAAAGCAGAAAAAATGAATAAATTTTTTTTAAAAAAAGATCTTGACTATAGAAAGTTATTATGGTGATGGGGGGATCAAAGCATAAACTTAGAAGAAGAAAATAGTGTCAAAATGGATATATGTGAAACCTTAAAGAAAAGTATAATTTGGTCTCAGGTCCAAAAAAAATTCATGGAAGAGCTTAAAAAAGGATTTTAAAAAGCTGATTAAAGAAGTAGAAGAAAAATTGAGAAAAGAAATGAGAGTAATGCAAGAGAGTCATGAAAAAAGAGTTAATATCATGGGAAAAGATAAATAAAAATTTACTGAGGAAAATAGCTCCCTAAAAAATAGAATTGGTCAAATGGAAAAGGAAGTATAAAAGTTCACTGAAGAAAATAATTCCTTGAAAATTAGAATTGAACAAGTGGAAATCAATGACTCTGTGAGACATAAAAATATGATTAAATCAAAAAAGTAAAAATAAAACAGAAGGAAATGTGAAATTTCTCATTGGAAAAACAACTGACCTAGAAAATAGATACAGGAGAGATAATATAAGAATTATTTTTTTAAATTTTATTTTTCATTTTTAACACAGTTTAAAACAGATAAAACAATTCAAACTTTTGGTCAGGTGATACTTCTTTTTAAAGCATTTACAATATGGACCACAAAAGAATTTTTTTTTAAACATTACCCAACTGAGACACAAATAATATTTAAATTGCTAACTTCACAAGCTCTTGACCTAATTGTCTCCACAATATTACTAAGAATTAAAGTACCCTAACTTATTGTTGTTGGTCTAAAGTCCTATGCCTAATAGCTTAATTTTTAGACTTAACCTCGGATGTTCCCCTACCAATAATCTATGATTGAATAGATGTGGTATTAAGCTTACAAACCTTTTGACCATAGGAAATTGCCACCAAGAGTAGGGACCTTGCAAGGATACAATATCTCCCCAAATTCATGTCAATTCCAGGCAGGATTAGATTGTCCACTTGCATTCAGTCAGGCTTAAAGTCTGCCAGGTGTCAGTGAGGAAATTGAATCAGGAGAATCCTACCTCAGCCCAGGCTGAACAGCCACTCTCCCACCCTTCCCATGAGATCACCTTTTGCAGTTCATACCAGCATCTCACCAGCTTACTGGCATCATGGATTGGAGGCTCAGATCGCCTTTCTTGCTATCCATACCTGGAGTCAGACTCAGAAGAACAGTCACTTAATAGTCCCATAGCATCTAAAAACAGCAAGTTCCAATAACCAGGTTTCAAATATGATTATAATTTCATTTTGGCTAAGGAAGATCTTTTGAGGGAAGTCTTAAGTGGCTTACATGCCTTTCTATACATGTTCTAGTTCCTGATAAAATAGCAATCATAAAATCAAATTTACCATTAAAACCTTAACTTTTTCATCAATGCCAAATTTTACCCGAGGTTACCTTCCTCTAGGAAATTTAGACTGAAATTCTTTCCCCCAAACTAAAGATGTCATTGACTTATTCTCAGTAATTAATTCAGTCAGTTGTTTTAATACTAATTGCTTTTACCTCACTTTGTAACATGTCCAATTTTTCTCCCCTTCATTCCCCTTCCCCCGCTTCTTAATATCTTGCATTCTGATTACTCCTTCCTCAATGAACCCTCCCTTCTATCACACCTCACCCTTCCCTTATCCCATCTTCTTTCTTTTCTTGTAGGGCAAGATAAATTTCTATACCCCATTCCCTATAGTTCTTATTTCCTAATTATATGCAATAAAAATTCTCAACACTTGTTTCTAATACTTTGAATTCCAACTTCTCTCCCTGCCCACCCCACCCCCCAGCCCCACTGAGAAGGCAAGCAATTCAATACAGACTAAATATGTGTTATTTTGCAAAAGACTTCCATAATAATCATGTTGTATAATACTAATTATATTGCCCTCTGTCCTACTCTATCCTCCCCTTATTTTTCCCCCCACAATTGACCTTGTTCCTTCTTGAAAGTGTTTATTTCTAGTGACTCCCTTCTCCCATTTGCCCTCCCTTCTAAAATTCCCCTCACTCCACTTGTCACCTCCTCTCCTACTTTCCTGTGGTGTGATATAAATTTTCATATCAAATTTAGTGAGCATGTTATTCCCTCCTTCAGCCACATGTGGAGAGAGTAGCTTCATTTTTCCCCTCTTTCATTCTCCCTTTTCTTCTCCATTGAATAAGATTTTTCTTATCTCTTTTATGAGTTATAGCCTGCCCCATTCCATTTCTCCCTTTCTCTTCCTGGTATTTTCCTCCTTCACCCCTTAATTTTTATTTTATTTTATTTGTGTGGATATCATCTCTTTTGATATAACACATCCTGTACTCTCTATCTATATATTTGTATATGTGTGTGTGTTTGTGTGTGTATGTACAATCCCTCCATCTACCCAAATACTGAGAAAAGATTCAAGAGTTAAAAATATTTTCTTTCCATGTAGTAATGGAAACAGTTCAGCTTTAGATTGTCTTTTATGATTTTTCTTTCCTGTTTACCTTTTCCTGCTTCTCTTGATTCTTGTCTTGGAAAGTTAAATTTTTCTATACAGATCTGATCTTTTCCTCAGTATGAATGATTGAAAGTCATTTATATCATTGAATGACCATATATTCTCTTGAAGTATTATACTCAGATTTGCTGGGTAGGTGATTCTTGGTTTCAATTCCAGTTCCTCTGACCATTCCAAGCCCTTCAATCCCTTAATGTTAATAATATAAGAATTATTGTACTACCTGAAAGCCATGATCAAAAAAAAAAAGCCTGGACATCTTTCAAGAAATTATCAAAGAAAACTGCCCTGACATATCAGAACCAGAGAGTAAAATAGGAACTGAAAGACCCACTGATCCAACCACCTGAAAAAGATTCCAAAATGAAAACTCTCAGGAACATCATAGCCAAATCCCAGAGTGCCAGATCAAGGAGAAAATATTGCAAGCAGCCAAAAAGAAACAATTCAAATATCAGAGAGCTAAAAAGGCAAGATTATACAGGATTTGGCAGCTTCCACATTAAAGAACTAGAGGATTTAGAATATGATATACCAAAAAGCAAATGGAATTAGGATTACAAAAAAGAATCACCTACTCAGGAAAATTGAATATAATCTTTCAGGGGGAAAAATGGACATTTAAGTAAAAAAGAGAACTTTCAAGTATTTCTAATTAAAATACAAGAACTGAATAAAAAATCTGATCTTCAAATATATGAATCAAGGAGAACATAAAAAGGTAAAAAAGAAACAAGAAAAAGTAAAACTTACATCTGTAATTGCTTACATCAGTAAATAAAGAAAAAGCAGATCAATGAATTGGACATATAACCAAAAAAACTAGAAAAAGAACAAATTAAAAATCCTCAATCAAACACCAAATTGGTAATCCTGAAAGTCAAAGGAGAGCTTATAAAATTGAAAGTAAGAAAATCACTGAACTAATAAATAAAACTAAAAGCTAACTTTAAAAATCCCAATAAGATAGATAAATCATTTGTTAATTTGATTTTAAAAAGGAAAGAAGAAAACCAAATTACTAGTATCAAAAATGAAAGAGGTAAACTCACCACCAATGAAGAGGGAATTAAGACAATTGTTAGGAGCTATTTTGCCTAATTATATGCCAATAAATTTGACAAACTAAATGAAATGAATGAATATCTACAAAAATATAAATTACCCAGATTAACAGAAGAAATAAAATACTTAACTCAGTCTTAGAAAATAGAAATTGAACAAGCCATCAGTGAACTTCCCTAGGACCAGATGGATTCACAAGTGAATTCTACCACACATTTAAAGAACAATTAATCCCAATACTATATAAACTATTTGGAAAAATGGGCAAAAAAGGAATCCTATCCAATTCCTTTTATGGTACTAATATCCAAAACAAGAAGAGTCAAAACAGAAAGAAAATTTCTTTCTCTGAAGAAAATTTCCCTAATGAATATTGATGCAAAAATGTTAAATAAAATACTAGCAAAGAGATTACAGCAATATGTCACAAGGATCATACATTATGACCAGGTGGGATTTATACCAGGAATGCAGGGCTGGTTCAATATTAGGAAAATTATCAGCATAATTGACCATATCAATAACAAAACCAACAGAAATCATATGATTATCATAGATGAAGAAAAAGCCTTTGATAAAATACAACATCCATTCCTGTTAAAAACATTAGAGAGCACAGGAATAAATGGAGCTTACCTTAAAATGATAAGTAATATTTATTTAAAGCCATCAGCAAGCATAATCTGTAATGGGAATAAGCCGAAGCCTTCCCAGTACAATCAGGGGTGAAGCAAGGATACCCATCACCACCTCTATTATTTAATATTGTACTAGAAATGTTAGCTATAGCAACAAGAGAAGAAAAAGAAATTAAAGGAATTAGAATAGGTGATG
Source organism: Notamacropus eugenii (assembly GCF_028372415.1). Classification (NCBI taxonomy): domain Eukaryota; kingdom Metazoa; phylum Chordata; class Mammalia; order Diprotodontia; family Macropodidae; genus Notamacropus; species Notamacropus eugenii. Next base: position 66,149,736 of record NC_092872.1, read on the forward strand.
AGGAAACAAAACTGTCACTCTTTGCAGAAGCTGTGATGTTATACTTGGAAAAACCAAGAGACTCAACTAAAAACTACTTGAAATTATTAACAACTTTAGCAAAGTTGCAAGATATAAAATAAACCCAGATAAATCATCCCATTTCTATATTTTACCAACAAAGTCCAGAAGCAAAAAACAGAAAGAAAAATTCCATTTAAAATTCCATTTAAAATAATATAACTTTAAATTCCATTTAAAATAGACAATATAAAATATTCTGGAGTCTACCTGCCAAGATAAACCCAGGAATTATATGAATACAACTATAAAACACTTCTGACATAAATAAAGTCAGATCTAAACAATTGGGAAAATATTAATTGATCATGGGTAGGCGAGCCAACATAATGAAAATGACAGTTCTGCCTAAATTATTTATTTAGTGCTATGCCAATCATATTATCAATCATTTATTTTATACAGCTAGAAAAAATAATAAAAATTATCTGGAAGAATAAAAGGACATGAAGGGAATTAATGAAAACAAATGTGAAAGAAGGTGGTCTAACAGTTCCTGATCCCAAACTGTGTTATAAATGGTAATTATCAAAATAATCTGATGCTGGCTAAGAAAGAGAGTGGTGAATCAGTGGAACAGATTAGATACAAATAACATTATAGTAAATAACTATAGTAATCCAGTATATGATAAACCCAAAGAACCAAGCTTTTGGAACAAAAATTCCTTATTTAACATAAACTGCTGGGAAAACTGGAAAACAGTATGGTGGAAAGTAGGTATAAACCAACATCTCACACCGTATACCAAGATAAGGTCAAAACAGGTACATGATTTACACATAAAGGGTGATACCATAAGCAAATTAAGAGACCATGGAATAGTTTATCTGTCAGATTTATGGATAAGGGAAGAATTTAGGACCAAAGAAGATATAGAGAGCATTACAAAATGTAAGATAGATAGTTTTGATTAGATTAAATTTAAAAAAATTTTAGGGGCTGAGCCAAGATGGCAGAGTAACAACATGGACTTGCTAGCGCTCTCCCCACAAACCCAGTCAAATACCTATAAAAAATGTCTCTAAACAAATTCTGGAGCTCCAGAACCCACAGAATGATGGAGTGAAGCAAATCTCCAGCTCAAGGTAGCCTGGAAGGTTACCAGGAAGTGTCTATTGCACCCCACTAGAAGCAGAGCACAGTGCAGTGTGGGCCACGCCAGTACAAAGGGGACCTAAGTAGGCATGGGGGGGCTGAATCTCCGGCACCTGTGGTGGTTTCGAGACTTCATGACCCCCAAAAGCCAAGGACAAATTGGAAGACCAGTGGAAAAAACTAGTGGGACCTGTGTGAGAGAGTAGAGTGGTCAGGCCCCAGCCCCAGGGTGGCAGAGGGGAGTGGAAGAGCCCATGGAGGAGGCCACAGCAGCATGTACAGGGGCAGTGGCAGCAGCAGCAGCAACTGTTTGTGGAGCTCTAGGCCCACAGATTGTGGGGAGATTGAGTAGCTGACAGTACACCTCTCATCCTCACTAGAAGCAGAGAACTACCTTAACAAAGAACTCAAAAATCACGTGATTAGCTGAGAAAATGAGCAAAAACTGGAAAAAGAATCAGAATATAGAATCTTATTTTGGTGACAAGGAAAACAAAAGTATACAAACAGAAGACAATAAAGTCAAAGCTCCTACATCTAAAGACTCCACGAAAATTAGTCTCAGGCCATGGAAGAGCTCAAAAAGGATTTTGAAAATCAAGTAAAAGAAGTATTGGGAAAAATTGGGAAGAGAAATGAGAGTGATGCAAGAAAATCATGAAAAATGAGTCAACTGGTTGACCTAAAGGAGACCCAAAAAAATGCTAAAGAAAATAATACTTTAAAAAATAGACTAATTTAAATGGCAAAACAGATCCAAAAAGTCAATGAGAAGAAGAATGCCCTAAAAGGCAGAATTGCCCAGATGGAAAAGGAAGTCCAAAAGCTCACTGAAGAAAATAATTCTTTAAAGATTAGAATGGAGCAGATGGAAGCTAATGAGTTCATGAAAAATCAAGAAATTATAAAACAAAGCCAAAGGAATGAAAAAAATAGTAGACAATGTAAAATATCTCATTGGAAAAACAACTGACCTGGAAAATAGATCCAGGGGAGACAATTTAAAAATTATGGGACTCTCTGAAAGCCATGATCAAAGAAATAGCCTAGACATCATCTTTCAAGAAATTATCAAGGAAAACTGCACTGATATTATTATAGAACCAGAGGGTAAAATAGATATTGAAAGAATCTACCAATCACGTCCTGAAAGAGATCCCAAAGGAAAACTTCTAGGAATATTGTAGCCAAATTCCAGAGCTCCCAGCTCAAGGAGAAAATATTGCAAGTAGCCAGAAAGAAACGATTTGAGCATTGTGAAAATACAAACAAGATAACACAAGATCTAGCATCTTCTACATTAAAGGATCAAAGGGGCTTGGAATAAGATATTCCAGAGGTCAAAGGAACAAGGGTTAAAACCAAGAATCACCTACCCAGCAAAACTGGGCATAATACTTCAGGAGAAAAATTGGTCATTCAGTGAAATAGAGGACTTTCAAGCATTCTTGTTGAAATGACCAGAGCTGAATAGAAAATTGTGATTTCAAATACAAGAATCAGGAGAAGCATGAAAAGGTAAACAGGAAATAAAAATCATAAGGGACTTACTAAAGTTGAACTGTTTACATTCCTACATGAAAAGATCATATTTGTTTTCTCAGTATTAGGGTAGTTGGAGGGATTATATACAGAGAGACAGAGGACTCAGGGGAAGTTGAATATTAGTTGATTTTTAGATGATATTTAAAAAATAAAATTAAGGGGTGAGAGGAATATATTGGGAGGAGAAAGGGAGAAATAGAAGGGGGCAAATTATCTCATATAAAAGAGGCAAGAAAAAGCTTTTTCAATGGAGGGGAAGAGGGGGGGAGGTGAAAGGGAAAGAGTGAACTGAGAAAGAGTGAACCTTACTCTCATCACATTTGGCTTAAGGAAGGAATAACATGCATGCTCAATTTGGTATAAAAATCTATCTTACACTACAGGGAAATAGGGGGGAAGGGGACAAGGGAGGAATGAGGGGGAATGATAGAAGGGAGGGCAAATGGGAGGAGGGGGCAATTAGAAGTAAACACTTTTGAGGAGGGATAGTGTCAAGAGAAAATAGAATAAATGGGGGGCAGGATAGGATGGAAGGAAATATGGTTAGTCTTTCACAACATAACTCTTATGGAAATATTTTGCATAGCTACACATGTATACCCTGTATTGAACTGCTTGCCTTCTCAGTGGGGATGGGTGGGGAGGAAGGGAGAGTAGTTGAAACTCAAAGTTTTAAAAACAAATGTTAAAAACTGTTTTTACATGCAACTGTGAAATAAGATATACAGGGGTATAGAAATCTATCTTGCCCTACAAGAGAATAGAAGGGATGGGGATAAGAGAAGAGAGGGGTGTGAGAGAAGGGAGTGAAGATTGGAGGAAGTGGTAATCAGAATGTACACTCTTGGGGTGGGCAGAGGGGAGAGATGGGGAGAAAATTTGGAACTCAAAATCTTGTGAAAGTGTCTGTTCAAAACTAAAAATAAATTAATTTAAAAAATTTAAAAGTTTTCATACAAGCAAAACCAATGCAACTAAAATTATAAAGGAGAAACTGAGGAAACAAGTATCTCTGATAAAGACCTCATTTTTCAAATATATAGAGAACTGAGTCAAATTTGTAAAAATATAAGTCATTCCTCAAGTGATAAATGATCAAAGGATATGAACAGACAGTTTTCAAAGAAATCAAAACTGTTTATAGTCATATAAAAAAATGCTCTATATCACTATTAATCAGAGAAAGGCAAATGGAAACAACTCTCAGGTACCACCTCACACCTATCAGAATGACTAATACAATAACAAAAGGAAATTGTTGGATGTTGGAGGGAATGTGGGAGAACTGAGACCCTAATTCACTATTGATATAACTGTGATCTGATCCAACTGTTCTATGCAGCAATTTGGAACTATGCCAAAGGGCTACTAAACTGTGCATAACCTTTGATCCAGCAATACCAGTGCTAGGTTTGAATCCCAAAGAGATCCAAAAAAGGGAAAAGGATCTATTTGTACAAAATTATTATGGCAGCTCTTTTTGTGGTGGCTAAGAATTGGAAATCAAAGCGATGCCCATCAATTGGAGAATATCTAAACAAGCTGTGGTATATGATTGTAATAGAATATTACTGTGCTATAAGAAAGGACAAGCAGGATGATTTCAGAAAAACCTGGACTTACATCAACTGATGCATTGTGAAGTGAACAGAACCAGGAGGACATTGTACACAGTAACAACATTATTCAGTGGAGGCTTATTCTCTGCAATAAAATGATCCAAGACAATGCCAAAGAACTAATGATGAAGCATACTGTCCACCTCCAGAGAAAGAACCATATTGTTTGAATACAGACTAAAGCAGCTATTTTTCACTTTCTTTTTTTCCTTTTATTTCAGTCTTCTTATACAAAATGACTAATATGGAGATGTTTTACATAATTGCATATGTATAACCTATATCTGATTGCTTACCATCTCAGGGAGAGGAGAGGAGAGGGAAGAAGAGCATAGAATTCGGAACTCAAAACTTTAAATAAAAGTATTAAAAAATGTAAGAAAAATAAAAATCACTTAAAATAATTTTAGTAGAAATCTTTCTGAAGCGTATTCCTGACTCCCCTGCCTTCTTAAACAGAGTATGTTGAGCCTATTTAACCTTTTCTAGAATGTTCATGTAGGAAATCTTAATGAAGGTATGGTAATATAGTCATGCTCTCAGGAGTTACTCGGGTATCACCAATTGTTTCCTACACTAAATACCCCTATACTGCTAAGCTTTTTAAGCTGTGTCTGCTTTTTATGGTTTCCTTATTGTCAGACACTCATACTGTTATCCCTAATGCTGGCTCTAATATCCCTATAGCCCTGCCCTCTTCAGTTGTAAATGACTGTTTCTAATCAGCAGTGAAACTAGTTTACCACAGTTGTTAAAAGTGGCCAAAATCAGGGTAAATAGGTTTTGATTTCACTATCCTCCATAGGTAAAAATCCAATAGTTTCAGCAAATGGACAGTGACTTTTCTTTCTTTTTTTTTTGGTGGAGGGGCTGCCTCTCACAAGTCTTTGGGGCATAATGCCTGTTTTTTTCCCTTGGTCCCAATAATTGAGGGTTTTTTTGCATGAAGCCTCTGGATGCATAAGGTGCCAGTATATTTCTATTTATAACCTTTAGAAAGTTTTGTGAATTACTGATATTTCCCTTAAAAATGACCATTTCCTTACCTTTTTTGGAAAGAGTGTGTGGTAAGACAAGGAGGGGTGATGAGGAGATGATGCACTTAAATAAAAGCCTGTCTCCAAACCCAAAAGTGGCTTATGTGACAGTTTTCAGGACTAATAAGGTTTTTGTAAGATTATGCAAACTTTGTAAGATTGAGGAATATGGGACTCTCCCCATTTGCACAAAACATGTTTTTCTCCTACTGTGTAAACTGTTCACTTTGGTAATTAAGGAAAACTTGTATCACTTGGTGAAGTCTAGGCCTTCAAGTATATCCTAAGATAGGATTTCTTTGAGTTCAGAGTGAAAAAATAGTAACAATGAAAATGTTCCCTCATCTTAAATATGATGTTCAAGAGCAAAAAATCCTTATATTATTAACAAGGACTTATTTTCCTGTAAAATGGAAAGTTGACTTCAAAATCAGAAAGACTTGAGTTCAAGTTCTGCTTCTGACACGTACAGTTTGTGTGTGACTCTGGGCCAAATACCTAATTTTTCAGTGGTCCAGGCTATTTTCTAAGACGTGTGTTGCAAAACTGGGGATGACCTGTCTGTCTTGGTAAAGTTCCTTATTGGGAACTCTCCATACTGATGAAGTCACAGGTCCTAAATAAGCTGCATAACAAATCAGATTTTCAGTATAGTTTTTGACTGAAAAGCTAATATATTAGAGTTTTTGTTGGTGTGGACCTGAGATTTTATTGGTGTTGGGAACTCCTTCCATTGATAAAAATGGGCAACTCATCTGTAACTTGTAGTCTTAGTTCTTTGGAGTACTGCCAGTTTAAGTGACTTCTTTGTGGTCATATAACTAGTATATGAAAGCCAGCAACTGAATCCAGTTGATATTAGATGTAATACACTTTTTTAGGAAGAAAAACTCTATCACTGTCACAGTATAATCTATATACTTGTAGTTAATAATAAAAACACTAATTTCCCCAAATTTGAAGATTTTTTTTTCATACAGTGAGTATGTAACATTGGTTGGATCTGGAAATTGTGTGGGTGGGTATGCTACCTTATTTTAGGTACAATCTCTGCAATGCCATATTTTTTATGAATTTTAAAATGTCCCTCTTTTTATTTCTCTCATCTATAGCCACCACATGTTGGGTAAGGCAAGAAGAACCAACCTCTAATAAGAGGTAGCAGCAGCACTGATGTCCCTAAAGCTTGGTAGACTGATTGTCTTTATACAGAACATCATTTTCCAGATATGGCCAAACTCTGCTCCTAATGCTGCTAAAATTCCATGCATTCAGCCAAGAGGAAACAGCAACAGCTAAACCAGCTGTTAAAAAAGAGAACTCTCTGTTTTCTTTGCTGCATGGAGAGGAAGAAGAGGAAACCAGTAAGAAGAACCCACTTATATTTTTCTTTCTTAGACCAGAAGAAAGAAGAGTATTTCCCAAAGACAAAGCTGGACAAGTAGAAAATGAGTGATGGGAGAAGGTGAATGTGTGCATATACAATGTGTTTATAAATTAAGATAACTTCTGAAGAATACTGCATCATTCATAACAAAATTAAGCAGCCCTTAGTAACAATTGAATAGGCTTAAAGATTTAGTCAAAGTATCAACAGATATACAGTTACCCTGAGCAAAGCACACATAACTTGAAGTCAATAACCATTTATGAAGCACTCAGTATTTGCCAGACACCGTGGAAAATGATTCCTCTCCTCAATCTACTTGGAGGGAGAAAAGGCTAACACACATAAAAGAGTGAAGAGTATGAAGACAGTATATGAGTAAAGGCTACACAAAGTTGGGGTGGGGGCTGGGCCTGTGATGTCACTTGTATAGAAACTCCAGGTGTGGAACCTCCTTCTTCAATCCCTGTCCACAGCTTCTCTGCAATTTAGTGACGTAGGAAGTTTTCTAGAGCAGAAATGTCAAATATTCTCAAGTGCCACTGGAACCGGATCAAAATCTAATTAAGAAATATTTAACAGAATAAATAAAAATACAATAGAATGTAATATTAATATGTGGTTTTTTAAGTGCTGCTGGAATCAGATTAAAATATAATTGGGAAATATTTAACAGAATAAATAAAAATACAACATATTGTTAATAACATTTTTTTCTCTTCTCTTTCTCTTTTCTCTTTCTCAGTCAATATGTGACCTGTACGCATTCTTATGTACAGTCATTTCTAGTTGAGTTCGACTCCACTGGCCTGGAGCACTGAGCAGTGAAGTGTCTTGCTTGGGGTCACACAGCCAGTATATGTAAATGGCTGGTTTGCAAGTTGTCACAGGGATTCAGAGAATGGGGGAGTTAAGAAGATATCTTCATCAAAGATGACTCTAAAATTTTAAGCCTGAATGCTTGGGGAAATGGTAGTGCCACAGAAAAACAAAAGCAGGAATGAATGAAGAAACTTTATTAAATTGATTAAATGATTCATGTGTGCAAAGCACATAATGTGTTGTTTTGGAAAGTGAGTTCAGTGAGTGGTAGTAAGTAATGTTCAATTTTCCATACCTCCAGGTAAACTGTAAACAGTAAAGTTCACAGTAAGTGAAATTCCGTTTTGGATATGGTAAGCTGGAGATGACAAGGTATCTGAGTGGAACTGACCTATGGGGGGAAATCCAAGAAAGAAGTACAAGTGAGCATTCAGGACGGAAATTAGATTTAAGTTTCAGAATAAGTAATAGTTGAAGCCATGGGAATGAATGAGCTTTCTAAAAGATAATGTAAAAAGAGAAGAGCAGAGGTTCACAGACTGAGCTTTCTCATGGAGCAGAAATGAAAAATAAAGGACTCCCGTTCTCTTCCTTTCCTCTCTCCACCCTCATTCCAAGGGTATTCTTACCCTGACAGCAAAACAGTGCCCCTGAATATCCCTTACTGGGTTACTCAAATTATAGAAAGTTTCTCTATTTTCCTCAATATCTTTTTATATACATATACATACACACATATGGATTCTGTCTTCAAATATTCTATAATTGGCTTGCATCTACATAAAATTAGGGGAAAGGGACACACAGTGGTGTAGTGAACACTGGATTTTGAGTCAGAAGTGTGGATTAGCATCTCTCCTCTGCTTCTTACTATGATACTGAACAATTTCATCCCAATCACTTAATTTCTTGGAGCCTCTACTTCTTCATATGAAATGGAGAGAATATTACTTGCACTACCTATTGCAAGGCTGGGAGGAAAGTGTTCTGTAAAGTGAAGAGGCACATTCTGTGGTAGAAGAACCACTAGAACAGTACACTATAACACAATGACCCAGGAAAGGAGATGGATCTAAGCAAGAAAGCCAAAAGCAGCACAGATATCAAGGAGAACAAAGATGAGAAAAGTCCATTTGGCTTGGTCTTCTGGTGACCTCAAGAAAAGTTTTAATAGAGTAGCAGAGATGGAAGCTAGATTGCAGGAAGTTACAGAGGTGGAAGTGGAGGCACAACAAGCCTAGAAGATTTATTTGGAACATTCAGCAGTAAAGAGGAGAGCAATGATTGTAGCACAGTAGCTGCTAACTAATCCAGAAAATGGCTAGCAGAATAATGAGAAGACCTGAAACCATGCCAGAAGAGGATCAGTTGGAAGAACTAGGTATGTTTAGCAGAAAGAAGACTTAGTAGGGACATGATAGCAGTTGACCATGGGCCATAGTTTAACTATCTGTACCTTAATTTCCTCAATTGTAAACTGTACAGACTATATGATTGCTAAGGGCCCTTCTAGCTCCAAATCTCTTACTATCGATAGATATTTGAAATGATGTCATGTGGGAAAGGGATTATGTCTGTTCTGAACACTCACAAGGTAAAACTAGGAGAAGTTGTTGAAAAGGAAGAATTCTCATTCCAATAAATAATATATTTAAGTGAGCTGCTTTGGGAAGCAGTCAATTCCCCAAATCTTTGGAGGATTTCAAGTAGAAGATAGTTGTAACCACTTCTTAGGCACCCAGGAGAGGGAATGCTTCCTCAAGAACTACATCACTCCTGAGATTTAGGCAGCCTGTCCTGAATTATTCATGTGAAAGACAATTTGGTCTGTGTAACATGCCCACATCACTCTTTCCTTTGCTTTCTGTTTATCTCTACATATGTCACATTTCTACATGTCATATTTCACACCTCCATATAAGAGCAGGGACTGTCATTTTTTTCATCTATGTGTCCCCAGCTCCCAGCGCTAAGAATTGAAGATTCTCAAGCATTTAATAAACATTTGCTGAATTGGCTTGGTTCAAAGGAAGCGTATCAGCTACAAATTCTGATTATTTAATGGCCCCTGGGCTTCCATCTCCAGGCTCTGGGGTAGCCATAATCACAATGAGGAAAATCAAATCCTGGAACTGTGCCCTGCTGTCCCAAGACTGTCTAGAAGGATTTTGATCTACAATTTCTCTAGATCATAGGTGAGGAACAATTCTTTCGACAGCATGGAGACTAGAACCATTCCATTTGCTGGTTTCACATAATGGTCTAAAATGTGAACCTAGAAATCACAAAAATGAGCAAGTGCTACTGGACTAAACGAGAACAAACTGTAAGTGCTCACTGTTAAAGTCATGTTGTCAGTATAACCAAAAGGGCAGTGGTGGGTCATTTGGATAGAGTTGGCTTTCCAAGTCCTATCAGAGGGGATCACAGGCACAGCCATAGTGGCCAAATCCCAAGGGCAAGATGATCTTGGCTCTACAACATCCTAGGACCAGAGTACCTGGAAAATCATGCAGTTGTGCCCCCCAACATCAGTTCTTGTCCCCCCTCTTCCATCTGCAAGCCCGCGAACCTCAGTCTCAACACCTGTAAAGGGTGGTACAGGGTGGATCAGGGATGCCCAACCAGTGGCCGCCACCCGCGGCCACCCCTGATGGGTAATTAGAGATCCAATAAGGCCCTTTCCAGGCTAACATTTTAGGAAATAGCCATGAAACCTCTGGCTGGGGAAGGGAAGTATCTCTCACCACTGGACTGACCCTGGAGGAAAAAGGCGGCCTCCAGGCGGTGGCACGTTTACGGGATTCGGGGCCCTCCAGGACCCACGCAGGAGAGGCCTTCACCCTTGTGTGCACGGGGGGCCACGCACAAGCACCTCCATCCTCTGGTTTACCTTCTAATGGGGGACGCCCCACAAAGCCGTCCAAAGAGCGGGGAGGCGGGCCCCGCCGCCCTCCACCTCCCGGGGGAGTCCGCCTCTGCGCCCGGGGCAGGGCGCCCTGTCCATGCGGGGTGAGCGGGGCCTCCTCTGACAACGGCCGCCTCCCGTCTGTGCCCAAACGGGGGAGAGAATTATAACCCGGCTAGCCGCATGACTGCCTAGGGTCTCCACGTCCCCCTTGTCAAACGAGAGCCTGAAGTCCCGTGTTCCTATAAAGGGAGCCACGTGCTCCGGCGCCCCAGCTAGGCCGGCGCCTCCCCACCGCTCCAACAGGGGGCGGGGCTTAGCACGGCGGAGGAAGTGACGCGCGAGGCCCGGCCAATCAGCCACGAGGCGCTGCGAGCCTGCGCGGGAGCCGAAAGGACCGAGGCGGGGGTGCGGGCCTAGGGCCCGCAGAAAGGGTAACGCGTAAGCGGGAAGCAGACTGTACCCGGTCTTCCCCTGGGCAAGAAAAAGGAAGGACTGAGGAAGCTTGTTCCTGTTTGGGCTGATGTCGTCACCGCCAGCACTTTTTTGAGACGACCCTTTAGGTCTCACTTCCAACCTCGCCCGTGTGCAAGGGACTCACTCAGAGTACTCCTGCGCATGCGCCTTTGCGGCCCTGTAGCGTCAGCTGTTGCCAGGCAGAAAGGACAGAGCGGCGGTCGCGGACCAGATCCTCCAGATCCTGGAGATCCGACGTGGACTGGAGGTTCAGATTCGCAACTTGGCACAACGATCGGAATGCGTAGCGGGGGCAGCGGTTCTCAATCCCATTGCCTCTCTTATGTCCTAGCATGGTTGACAGAGTGGGGACCACCCCCACCTCCCCCCGCCCCTGGTGCACGGACTGGCTGGGCTTGGGAGAAGCCGTAGCCCAGCCTGACCGAGCCGGGGTTTGAACCCGCGGCCCCTGCCTTAGGGTTCGAGGCTCCTTCCCTCACGACACAGGCTTTTCCTGCAGCATCAGTGCAACACCTGAGAGTTATCCAGCGCAGTAGTGAGAGCTGTAGGGAACCCAGAACGAACCTAGCGCGTGTTCTCCGTCTAGTTGGAGTTACAAAGCCAGGAGAAGTCAGCAAGTCAGATCAAGTCACAAGCGTTTATTACGCGCTTCCCTGGGTCGGGCCCCGGACCTAACGATGGGGATCAAAAGAAAGGTCCAACCTGCCCCGACCTCTAGGAGCTCATATTTTAGTTTCTAATTCCCCTAATCCAACAGGGGAGACCGCAGGCAAACACCTACTGTATCTAGGCACAGGACACATACTGGGTAAATTCTAAGATAATATGTTGCAGTGTGTAACTAAGTAGCAAAATGTGTTTCTGCTGAAGCCTGATTAGGATTTCAAGGAAATGGCAACTCTTTCTTAGGAAGCTAGGGACTGAAGTCAAATCTGACCCTGGCCACTTACTACCTGTGTGGCTCTGGGTTAGTCATTTAACCGCTGCTTGCCTCAGTTTCCTTAACTGTCAAATCGGTATCATAACAGTACCTGCCTTGCAGGTTTGTGGTGAGGATCAAATGAGACTTTTATGAAATATCGGCGCATAAAAGATACTATTTAACTGCTTATTCCTTTCCCCTTTCTCCCTCTTATGACAGATTTGGGACCTGGTAATCTAGAGGTATTAGGTTGGTTCTGCCCCATCCAGGGTCCTACACTAATGAGGATGAGGATGATGACTATGGTGATGATAAACAATAATAATTTTAAAAGGTTCTCCAGCACTATTGAATAGTAACCCCAGCGTCTGAAGATTAAGGTGCTTTGTCATAGAGATAGTTGTTAGTATTTAAAGAAGAAATTTAGAGATTACTGAACCTAATTTATCCCCTGGGCATAGAGGGAATGAGTAGACTTGTTATGCAATACTGCCAAAGTTGAGTACATAACAAGAGACAAGATGTTAGACCATGTTCCTACCCTCCTTCCTAACCACAACTTCAGACTTTGAGTATCATTTAATGTTATCCATGATTTCTTACAGTAACTGATACACGCACACACACACACACACACACACACACACACACACACAGATGTAGTTATTAAGTGTTTTGCAAAGACAGCACAGTGCAAAGGACTGATAATGCACCTTTAATTAATTTACTTTAAAAAATGATGAAGTTATACACCAGGCTATATAGATAGTATATTATTAAGGGTAGAGGTACAGGGAACAGGTAGAGGTATAGCTCTGAATCCTAAATGTTGCATGCAGTTTCTTGGTATGTTGTGGCAGCACCATCTCAAAGAATTCAGTCAGACCATCACTAACCCAAGTATAGGCATTTATTGGGATTGACACCTCTCACGAAGCAGGCTAAGTTCCTAGAGGAACCAGCAACTTAATAAGACAACAGTAGGCAAATTCATAGTGTAATGATGCTGATTACACAACAGAAATTAAGAATATTAAAAAGGCAGCAGGGGTTTATTAAGGGATTAGGTAATAGGGGAGAAGTCCCTTCAGTGGTTTGGTGATCAAACACCCTAGTCATGCTGCTTTCTGATTGGCTAGCTCTTGTGCTCCTATCTGCTCAAGATGAATAGTTAGGTATTGTAGGACTGTCTTGGGTTAAATGGATGATGTGATTATGGTTGGGTACAAGAAAACACCTGTTCAAATATGTGATTTGGATCTGGGGGCGGTGGCTAGCTAAGGGCAGTGACTTACTGAGTCTGGGGTTTGTGATGTGACTAAAGTCAAATTGTAGGGTTAAATCAGGACATGCCTGCTGTTCAGTGGGGCCCATAAGGAAGTTAGAATACTGGGACTGGGGGCAGCTTTGTTAGGATTCCATCGCTAAACTTAGGCAAAATACCATCAGCAACAACAACAAAAAAGGGAGAATGTCAAGGATATCAGCATATCCTTTGAAAGTCTGCAGGAGAATCCTAGATAGCCTAATAGCAAAATGGCTTCAATTGTCAGATCAAATTAATAAAGGCTCCCATTGGGAATGTAGTTTACAAAAATCCATAGTGTTTTCTCAGGAAATCCAGAAGGTAAAACAAAATGTGCTCCATAATGTTTTCTCCCTTTAAGACCTCTCATGAAGCTCGGAGGGCACTGAACTTTACCTAAAATGGGTTAAATACTAGGTTCTGAATAAAAGCCAAAGAAATGTCACGAAAAAGGAGTATGGAATGAACTGCTTTTGTTATCCCCCTTTTTGTCTAGCACCATCTCCCTGCTCTTCTGTGTTCTGACTTTCATAATCTCATGGTTATGCTATTTCTGGACTAGTTTCTTAGCTGTTCCCCTTGTCTCTAGTCTCTCCATGCACTTTAATCTTCCTACAAAAATATGCTTTCTTTTTTTGTTTCTAGAAGATAAAGTTGAAATCAAAGGTGCAGATAACATGGTTGGCTGTGACCACTCTTCTTTAGTGATAAAAATAAAGGAGGAAAGGATGATTGAAGACGTAGAGGAACTTTTGAGTTGCGGAGTAATAGGATATTGGAGAACTCAGAATGAATGGCTTCAATTTTCTTATTAAAGTAGAAAACAGTTAATTAGCAGAGTGGATAAAGTCAGGAAGAGCTGAGTTCAAATCCAGCCTCAGACACTTGTTAGCTAAGTGACTATAGGCAAATCACTTAACCCTCGTCTACCTGAGTCTTCTCATGTGTAAAATGGGGATAATAATAGTATCTATTTCACAGGGTTGTTGTGAAGACCAAATGAGATGTTTGTAAAGTGCCTTGCATACCTTAAAACACCATTTAAACACTAGCTAAAATTATAAGTAGGAGTAGAGGAGGTAGAAGTGTGGGGTCTGAAGAAAGAAATGAAGGTCTGGTTTACTTATAGAGGGGAATGGCTTAAAAAGTCAATCAAGGACAAGTAAATAATTGGCCATGTAATAGGAGAGGACTCAAATGAGATTAGAGAAGAAAAAAAATTTATAGTGGTCCTAAATAGTGGCCCTAAACAGCATAATAATGTGACTACTCAAATTATGTTTTGAGTAGCATAGTTCTCATCCTGAAGACAATATGGATCTCTAAAGTTTCGAACCAGGGGTATGACGTAATAAAAGCATTTTTGTAGGAAGATTAACCTTTGAGCAAAATAGTTTAGTGTATAAAGAGACCACAGATAATGTGACAAGTTAGGAAGGTGTTATATAGTAGGATGATAGAAGCCTGAACTGAGATGGCAGCAATAAGAATGAAAAGAAGAAATCAATCTGAAAGATGTTTGGGGGGGAAAATGGTAAGGCTTAATAAAAACTTAGATCAAGAGGATAAAGAATAGATAGCAAAGAGTTAAAAATTAGTCTCAAGAGAAGGTGAATAAGGAAGTTGGGAGGAATAGCTGAATTTGTAAGGTACATAATTAATTAGAATTAAGACATTATGAGTTAACAATAAAATACTCATATGAAAATGTGCAGTAGATAATTGATGATTTGGGAATGGACTATCATTTATAAAGGCTTTAGTTAAAATTAAAACCATTTGGTCATTCCAATAAATATTCATTGAACACCTACTTTACGCAAGGCACTGTGCTAAAAAAGGGAGTTAGACTCCAAGATCTAGTCTAAATCTTATGCTTCTATAAAGTTAGGCAATGCCCCAGCCTCTCATCTTGAAACTTCCCATTAGTCCATCCAGGGGCTAGGAATATTAACAATGGTGGCAAATTCAGTCTCAGCTATGTTGAGGGGAATATAAGGAACAGTACATGATCCCTTACCTAGCATTCTGATAGAGAATGGATAAACTGTTTTAAAGCGGCTTAAAGAGGATGGGAAAGGAGGAGGGCAAAGAACTAGAAGAATAGCATTGAGAAATGCCTCGATTTAGGGGTTGAAAGGAAGAAGGCAAGCCAACAATAAATACAGAAGCACCAATAGAAAAAGAATTGAAAGAATAAAGATTAATTAGAGCCAAGGCAGAAAGGGTCATAAGGAATGTGTAACTAGTAGATTTCAGTATCACAGAGAGGTATAGAAAAATGATGACTGGAAAGAAGCCATTTGATTTGACAAGAAAGAAGTCATTAGTGACCTTTGCACTTGGCATAGAACTTCACTGGTTTTGGTAAAAGAGAAGAAGAGTCAGAATTGTAAGAGTTAAGGAAGAAATAGAGGACCAGAAGCAGACTTCACTTAACTGGAAAGTTTCACAATGAATTAAGTATGGAGGGGGAAAAGATAAGGATATTAATAAGAGCAAAGAAATAAGCATGAGAGAAAGATCCAGCCATCCACAGAGCTGATCTTCCACAATTCTCCTCAACAAAGTCATGCCATGGGTGAGTGTCGCATTATCCGCCACTTATCATTACCTCTACATTATGAGCTTAATTATTTTTTCTTTCCATAGTCTTTTGGCACTTAGTAATGCCAAGGGAATACTTGGCTTCCTGCCATTTACCTATCCCTCTAGATCTGCTGTAAAGTAATTCCAAGTAATTTCAATAATCTTATCTAGTTGACTCTAGAGAAGCTCCTGGGGCTTCATGAATAACAGTGGGGGAATAACTGAGGTACTTTGTCAAACCTCTGAGCCCTGGGGAATTGCTCACTTGGGGTACTGAGATAAAAGAGGACATTAGACTTTGCAATCACTATTTTCATAATTTATCATTGCTAATTGGATATGAGGGGCCCAGGATACATTTCTCATATAGGGCCAAAGGTCAGCAAGAATTACATTGTGAGTAAAGGAGAGGAGTGGAGGTCCTTGTAATGACACTTGAACCATTACAGAGGGAAGAAGTTATGTCTTCTATCCAAAGAAAAATTCTGGAATTTTGACCATTATCACTATTTGGATGGGACCCATAACAGAAGGGTGGTGGTTAGACTGTGCAATGGATAGAACCCCAGGCCTGGAATCAGGAAGACTCCTATTCCTAAATTCAAATCTGGCTTCAGACACTAGCTGCTTCAGTTTCTTTATCTGTAAAATGATCTGGAGAAGGAAATGATGGTAAACTTCTCCAGTATAGAGTTACAAATAGTTGCACCTGAATGAAATAACTGAACAACAATACAATAGAGGAAGTCTCTCTGACAAAAATATCACTTGCTGGGGAGCTTTGAATTGCAGGAAGAGCAACATGGAATTGGCTTCTATGCCACCTACCAAGAAGGCCTGCAAAAGGGAACTGACAGAGAGTGGTTTCTGGTGGGAACTGAGAAGGGCAACGAGGGGACTGAAAACATGGAGCAAAGACTAGTGCCACCTTCTGTGAGCACCACAGGCTGATTCCTCACCTGGAAGATGGTCATCTACCTGAGAACAAGTGTGGCTTCGGAAAGGGCCAAGGAAGGATCAATATGGTGTTTCCTGCCCGACAACTCCAGGAGAAATGCCAGGAGCAGAACAGAGGTCTATACACCATGTGTGTAGATCTGACCAAAGCCTTTGATACTGTTAGTCATGATGGCTTACAGAAAATTATGTCAAAATTTAGTTGCCTGGAGAACTTCATCAGCATTGTACTTAAATTTCATGACATTATGCTTGCCTGGGCTCTAGATAATGGACAATGCTCTCATGCTTTCCAAGTCACCAATGAAGTGAAACAAGGCAGTGTGCTTGCTCCTGTGCTTTTCAGCATGATGTTTGCAGTCATGTTGTCAAATGCCTTCGATGAGGAGGCATCAACATCAGCTGCTGCACTGTACTGCCATGATGGAAAATTCTTCACTTTGAAAAAGCTGCAAACCAAGACCAAAATGGAGGAGTGTTAGTGAATGATGTTTTATTCACAGATGATTGTGCACTCTGTGCAGCCTCTGAAACTGAGATGCAACTGTGTGGGTCCAAGACCACCAACTCAAATAAAAATCAGGGACTTCTCAAGGTAGAAGCAAAGCACCAAGATTTTATTACAATCTCGAGAAAGGGAGAGTGAGGCAATTACAGAAGGCAAAAACAGAGATTGTATAGCCCTAATGCAGATCCCACCCCGCCGCTGGCCTTTAACTCCCATTAGCTAGGAGGCAGGCTCACAATCTATGAGTGACTGTCTACCCTGTGAATAGGGGACAAGGAAGCAGTGGAATAACCAATAGAAAGTTAAAATAATGTTAGCCTTATTTGGCAGGCATTATGTTGACGTGGCAACCCAAGGGGGGGGTTTAAGTTTCATATCCCAAAAGTCACATGATTTCTGGGAAAACTGAAACTTAGGCTAACCATCTACCGAAAGCCTTTTGTTAAGCCCTGAGATGTCTTCACTAACTTCATTCAGTTCACAACGAAGTATGAATCGTTTGTCTGCTGCTTGTGTTACTTTTGGCCTAACAACACCACGATAACAGAGGTGCTTCATCAGCCACCACTACACCATCCTTTCATGGAACCACTGGTTACAGCAAATGGAGAAGTGTTGAATGCTGTGGGTAAGTTCACTTAACTTGGTAGTGTACTTTCCAGGGATGTACACATTGATAATGAGGTTGACACATGCAGTGCCAGAGCTAGCTTAGTACTTGGGAGGCTCTGAAGGAAAGTGTGGGAGAGAAGACATATTAGACTATTGAACTGAAGGTCTACAGAGCTCTTGTCATGTATGTCTGTGAAGCCTAGACAACACACCAGTGCCATGCTAGGAAACTGAATAGCTTTCTTTTGAATCATCTTAGGAAGATTCTGAAGATCACCTGGCAGGATAAGATACCAGCCGCTGACATTCTTTCTCAAACTAAACTGCCAAGCATTCAAACTCTACTGCAGAGAGGCAACTCTGATGGCATGGCTACATTGTTTGAATGCCAAACATACGCTTACCAAAAAGACTATTTTATGGAGAACTCACACAGGGCAAGTGATCACATGGTGGTCAGAAAAAGTGATATGAGGACACTTTCAACGTCTTTCTTAACAACTTTAGAATTGATTGTATGACATGGGACACACTGGCACAGAAATGCCCAGCATGGTGGACCCTCATCAGAGAAGGTGCTGTGCTGTATGAGCAAAGCAGAATTGAAGTAGCTCAAAAGAAACGTGAGATGCACAAATTTAGAAAATCCACCCCAAATGTTCACATGAACTATTTGTGGATGACTTATGGTAGCATTCTGAGCTTGTACTGGTCTGATCTGCCATAATTGGACACATTGTAATTTGACTGTAACATAGTGATATCGTTTTGGTCCTCTTGGAGAATGAAATACAACAACTAACTAACTATCTGAAATTAAATTTATTACTCTCCTACAGGAATTTGGAATTGCTAGTGAAATGATTTAAACTGTGGGGCTAAGGTTGTTATACATACCCAGGGAAATGTCTTTTAGGTTAAAGATACCAGATAGAATTGGAGTAAGAGATCTGTTAAGGTAGGAAGAAGGAAGGAAGGAAGGAAGGAAGGAAGGAAGGAAGGAAGGAAGGAAGGAAGGAAGGAAGGAAAGAAGGAAGGATAAAAAAAAATTCTGGTTAGAACTTGTTTGGGGAATGGAATAGTAAGGCAGGTACTCATTCAAGTTTAGGATATGACTTACTAGATTGCCACCTTTCCAATGGTGTTTCCCATTCCTCAGTTGAGAGACTAAATGCAAATAAGGTAGCAGTTTAAAAATTAAAAAAAATTAATGTGAAAGTTAATTAAAGGTTATTGGATAAAATTGTGTGTAACTACAGTCTCAAAACCCATTGGTATAGGATTGTGTTGGTGGAGATCATTTCCTCTACACTTGAGTGAGAGGTGAGGTGGAGTTGGTGAGAGCAGAAAGTGGGAGTGAGGGGGGAACAGGAAATTCTTAAGATTTGGGGGGATTACTTTGGATTCTATGGTAGCTTCTGGCTCCCAACTTCAAGACACAAAATTGATAATGCAAACTTTACTTCAGGTTGCTAAAGGAAGACTTGGAAAGAAACCAACATAAAAGGAGCAGGCAGTCTCCATCATGACCCTATCCCCAGCTTGCTCCACTAGAGACATCAGGGAACTTACCTTTGGGTGAGATCTGAGACTCTCTCTCTCCATTGAGCTGTTACCTCACTCCCAAGGAGAGAGCTCTTTCACTCTGTATTATTTGATATATATTCTCATATGTATACTTTCTCTGATTTCTGTTTTCTTATTGAATTGTATAAATGAATTTCTTTGATAATTATGATGTACATTCATTGGGCAGCTGGTATTTGGTAGGGAGTCAAGCCTTGATTATAAAACCTACAATCTTGATCTTCCCAATGATGAAACAGCAATCAGAAGTTAGCTTGAGCCCAAAACCATATGCCCTAACCAACAATATTTAAGTGAGCAGATAGATTTAGTTCTAGCCTGGTATCTCCTTTCTAAGGAAAGTGAGGTGGTCAAAGCTAATGGCTTCAACTTTCTGCTTCCCCTATTGGCAGAAATTAAAGTCTACTTTGGAGAAGGATGGGGGAGAAGAGATGAAAGATGTCTATTCTGTCTCTGTTTGAGCCAAACAATACCCCATTCAACATGTGAGGGACAGCCCTAGCAGCAAATGGAATAAGACATACTACTATGGACTTCATCTCTTGAAGGTCAGGTAGGTTAGATTTCATTCCTCCCTTAGAGTTCTCTGGTACCATTAAGTGGACAAGAGTGGGGGAGATTTAGGCTCTACAAATGGCTCCAGACCCCACAAATAGTAATCCTCCTCCCCAAGTGTAGGAGGTAAGCCCCCTGCACCCCTGTGCCATGGAACCACTAGCAGTCAGATTAGCTTTTGCACACAAACATTTACTTCAAAAAGAATAATCATAAATATTGTATTGTTAATGTATTTTTGCATAATCAGAAGATCTTTCCCATCCATTAATAGGCCCATGTGACCTGCTTGAGACACATGGAAGTCTGAGTCATGAGTCTGTGGTGGGAGGAGCTTGATTGATGGGTGCAGCAGGAGGGGTGGAGCAGAGCTGAAAGAAAGTTGGACGCAGCAGTTAGAACTGAGGGAGAGAGAGGAAGCAGGCAGCAAGCTGTGCATGTTCATCTGTGGGAAGGCTGTAGCAGGGGGAAGGCTTGGGGATGGTGTTGCCCCCTGCATTGTTATTGTGTATAGATTTCTTTGTTGCTATGAATTTGGCTTTCTGGTGTTGGGATTCAGCTTTCTTATATTTAAATAAATGTTTTGGTTTGGCCTTTCATGTAGAGACTCTTATATTTTGTGATTTAGAATTATGCTAGTATATTCATAGCTGACAGAGGTGCTGTGAATATTGCATAGGCACCACAAATATACAAATTTACTCCTCCCACATGTGGGAGATATAATCTCTCCCCCCACTTCTATCACCTTGATTTGGAGGAGAAAGGGGTTGGGGTCATAGATTAGCTAGATTCCCATAGAGAACAATTCTGATTCTAAGCCCAAAGCTCCCTTTGGCCTCCGGTTGCAGGTTTCTCAGCTTCTTAAGGGTTCCACGCCAGGGTCTTTGGCTGTATCATCCCATCTGCAAACCTGGTTCCAAGGTCTTCATGGCTCTAACTGCCAGGTCCCATAGAGATCACCTCTGGAATCTGAAACTGCCAAGAATAAATACCCTCAGGCCCATTTCTCAGAGCCAGGGTAAAAAAGGAGAAATGAAGGAAGGAAGTCCTCCCCTTCTCACTGGTTCAGTTCATGGCAACCGAGCTGTGGGTTAACTGGGATCTTCACCTCCTGGACAAAGCAGGAAAGAGTTGCAGAAAAAGAGAGCAACCACCTTAGTCTCTCCAGTTTTAAAGACATAGTCACAGTCAATCATAGGATGCCACACCTACCCCACTGGAAGGGGATGCAGAAGACTCCCTCCACATTAGACAGTTTGGACATGTTCCAGAAACCTCTAAGGGTACCCACATGTTAGGAGCCTACATGTTGCCATGCTCAAACAAGCCCCGATTACAACAGTGACAACAACAACATAAATCCCTGTTATGGTAGGAAAACACCACAGTCCACTAACAGGTGTTTGGGCAACTAAGGAGAACTAAGTTGGATTTCTCCATGCCATACAACTTCCTGAAGAGGAACTTAAATTGAATTTTATTGAGAAGACAAAAAATTTACATTAGTTAAGTAGTCTATAATATGCCACTCCATGAGATATACTATTTTAAACTAAATTGCTAGAGTAGACATAATAATTTTTCTATCAAGAAAATAATGTTCTTTCAAGGACAGCTTGGTGGTGCAGTGGATACAGTGCCAACCCTGGAGTCAAAAAGACTCATCTTCCTGAGTTCAATACTGGCCTCAGATACTTACAAGCATGAGCAAGTCACATAAACCTGTCGGCCTCAGTTTTCTCATATGTAAAATCAACTGGAGAAGGAAATGGCAAACCACTTCAGTATTCCTGCCAAGAAAACCCCAAATAGAGTCATGGAGAGTCAAATACAACTGAAAAACTACTATATTTCACCACATAATCAGCACACTTTTTCAGTCCAAAAATCAGTTTATAACTTTTCATCAAGTAATCGTTACATGGTATAATTCTGTTCGTTATGCCTCTTAAAAGGTAAACAGAACATCATAGTATTCACCAGTGGCATATGGATTCACATTTATCTCTCAGGCATTGAGAGCAGTGAGCCTAGAATTCTTAGTTTGTCAGTATATTTCTGGAAAGCCTACTTGTGTGGTTTGTTTAGAGAGCCACAGTACTAATGGTTTTGACAGTCCATCCAGTGAAGAGCTGCAGGCTCAAGGAGAAGGGGGACAGATGAAGCTGCCATGAGTAAGTAATATATTATGGTAAGACTTACATCTTCCTGCACTAGCTAAACTGTACAGTTCATCTGTCAGCGATACATTAATGTGTAAAGCATTTCTTTCTGATTATGGGTAAATATAAAAACTATTCTGCAGACTTCAAGCTGAAAGTGATTGTATTCTCTGAACAGCATGAAAATAGAGCTTTTGGAAGACAGTTTTCAGGGAGTGAAAAGTTGGTGCAAGACTGGAGGAAATTAAAAGATAAGCTAAAAAAAAACAAACTTTTCTAGACATGCATTTAGAGGTCTCTAAAACAGGCAAGTTTCCACAAATCCATGAAGTGTTTCTGTATGACAACGAGATACTAACAGTAGTATCTATTGATACTACAGTGTATCGCATGAGGTGGTGCAAAAGAAGGTACTGGAGGTAGTGTGCAAACACAACATTCTTACAACTCAGTTTAAGGCAAGTAAAAATTGGGTTATGACGTTCACGCGAAAACGCAATCTGTTTGTGCTAAGGAGAACCACAATATGCCAAAAGTTGCCACTTGATTACACTTACAAGTTAGAAAGTTTCATCAATTTGTTTTGTGCATGCGCCAGGAAATTTCATACTTTATTAGATCAGTAATGCTGATCAGACTCCAGTGTTTTTCAATATGTCTCGCAGTAACACTATTGCGCTAAAAGGAGCATTGACTGTATCTATGAAAACTAGTGGTAATGAGAAATTATGTTGTGTGTTACAGCTGATGAAAGGAAGTAAATGGCTTAAATAATTTTCAAGAGGAAAACGTTGCTTAAGGAAATATAATTTCCCCTCGAAATTCATGTACGAGTGCAACCAAAGGGCTGGATGGACTTAAAACTCATGGTGGACTAGATAAAAACCGTCTAGAACAGAAGACCGGGAGCACGACTGAAACACCCAGCCTCATTTTCGATAGTTCCCGAAGTCACGTAGTGAACGAAGTGAAAGGCGCAACAGGCAGTCATTCCCGGTGGCCTAACGTCTATCTTGCAGCCACTGGATGTATGTATAAGCAAACTGGTTAAAGACGATTTGCACCACTATTTCTACAATGAGTGGATGAAGAGCAGTGGTCACCAATTGATGCCCACTGGAAATATTAAGTTCCCTTCCTTGGAACTGATACGCAGGTGGGTAATTGAGTTAGGATCTTATACCACACGAAACAGTCATCATAAGCTTCAAAAGATAGGAATTTCAAGTGCCCTAGATGGATCTGAAGATGATGCACTGTGGTAGAGCGACCACGATGTAAACACATGTGATATGAGTGGTGCTGAGGTCAGAACATCAGATAACGAAATCGACGATGATGGAACAGAATCTTTAGATACAGAAGATTACGTTTTCTAAATACACACTTAGCAACACTACAGTAAGTTTCTCAAGTAGTAAATTTTATATAATACACAAATTAATAACAATAATGTAGTAACTTTATTTTGCAGATCAGAAAAATGTTCACTAAACTGTCATGATGAAATGACGTGCTGTGATTTGGACTATTCAACCTTAAGGTATGTTCCCAAGAATTCGTGAATATCCTAATCTTTCACCAAAGACAGTTTAGTAATAAATGATTTTTAAGTAATACTAGCACAGTTTTTAAAAGCTTCACATAATGGTCCTACCTCACTTTTTGGCAAAAAACGTGGCATAAAATCTGTGACGATTATGCCCCGAAATACAGTACTTAATGTTTTCAGGATACAAGCAATCCATTTCTCTAGTATCCACCAGATGGGGTATTACCACTTTACATTTCTAGTTTCCCTTTCTTTAGAAATAACAAATGCAAAATGAAAACAAAACTCCAGAATTCACTTTGCTTTATGGAGGAACAGAATTTGGTCCTGGGAAATGTTCATCTTTTGTAATTACGAAAGGTAAGGCGACAAGGTATTTATTAGGCACTTACTGTGTGCCTTACTACACCAGCTAGAGATATGAACCAAACAAAAAGAAGGTCCCTGTCTTCAGGAGGTTTCCATTCTAACGGGGAAAGACAATATATAAAAGGGGGGAGGATTTTAGCCGCATCAACAATTAAGTGAATGATTCTGAAATCACTAAAACAAAGGACATCGAGTGAGGAAAATAACGGATATTAACTAGTCACCACTTTTAGACGCAAAATATTTTATTACTTTTTTCTCTTTTTGCATCATACCCCCTGACTAAAGTTCCCTGCAATTGCAATGGATACTTTCTGTTGTCTCTTTACAAAAATGTTTAAGAAACCATAGGCAATCATTTTGTTCATTTCTCATCTCTCCCACCCCCCTCATTTGATGGCTGTGTGACCTTAAAGAAATAACATAGCCTCTCACTTGTTGTTGTTGTTCAGTCATTGCAGTTGTGTCCCACTTTTAATGAACCCATTTGGGGTTTTTTTGGCAAGGATACTGAAGTGATTTGCCATTTCCTTCTTCAGGTCATTTTACAGATGAGGAAACTGAGGCAAACAGGGTTAATTGATGGGATCATATAGCTAGTGTTTGAAGTCAGATTTGAACTCAGGAAGATGAGTCCTCCTGGTTCCAGGGCTCAGCATTCTATCCACTTTGCCACCTAGCTGCTCCAGATCTCTCAGTACCCCCAGACAACAGTCTGAGCCTATATGTTTCAGAAATCACATATCTGTTCTTATAGAGATGAAATCACCTGTCTGAACAAATACAAAGACATAGTATGATGTGTTACACATATTTTCTCATTTGATCCTCACACCAAACCTGTGAATTAAGTATGACAGGAACTTTTGGTCTATTTTACATAGGAGTACACTGAGGCACAGAGACCACAAGAGATTTTCCCATTATCACACAGCTCATACATGTCAGAGGAAAGGCTCAGAGTTCAGTCTGTCCTGAGAACAAGTCCAGTACTTTTTCCCATCTCACTTTGACTCCTGAAGAAGTGTTACTCAGATCAGTATGTGGATAATTGCTGCTTAGATCAGAATGGTATACATTGCCTAATTAAACAGAAGAAAATACTAGATCTGGGATCAGAAGCCTTAGGTTTGAATGCTATTTCTGCTGTGTCCCACCTGTGTGTCTTTTGGCAAGTCACTTCCTGTTACCTTAGGCTCCTCATCTATAAAATGAGGGGATTGGACAGTATGATCTCTAAAGTTCTATTCAGCCAATAATACTCTTGTATATTGTACTAGAGAAAGTATTTGATATTAAAAATGTGTCTGTGGTATAGAAGTATTATAGCCATTTGTTTCTAATACATACACACATAATATTTATGTGTGTCTATGTGTGTGAGATTTGACTATTTAAGAATAATATTCACTGTTAGATTACTACTTTGTATATATTTAGGTGATAATTTTGTAGCAAATAGGAGTATCTCTTAATTTGCCCAGTAGGCACCCCAGACAAAGCTACTCCATGCTCAAAGTACTCTATGGATCTGTATCTACTCTGAAACAAAAAAGCATCACTCATGAACCCTCACTGATGTGTTTACTTTTACTAGTCAGCCGGGGACTTAATTAATTAAAAGCAAAGATGTTTAAGGAGACGCCATAATAGAAAAGTAGCAATAAAACATCTCCTCCATAAACCTGGTCATGTTCTCAACACGTATACATATATACAATACATATGCATTTACATCCATACATATATACATATATGTGTACACACACACACATACACACACACACACATATATATATATACACCATCGATAGGAAGAACAGATACATGTAAGAAATATGTGTGGAGAGACACATATTTAGGGAATAGAGAGATAAAGAGGCAATCATTCTTTTGATGCCATGGTACTACTATTTTCTTTTGATTCTGCTGGACGTGTTCCCCCTTATCTTATATGGCATTCATATTTTATTAGGAGTTTGGGAACGGTGTGGCCACTTCTGGGTATTGTTCCTTGCCAATATTACATGGTTGCTACTTTCTGTGGTTTACTGGTTTTATGGGTTCTGCCGATTGTTGACAAAATGTGGTTCTGAAACTGGACATGCAACTGTGGAGTTTTTTTTTCTCCTTCCAGTTTCTGGCTTCAACTGGTGTCTTCACATAAAATACTTTCTCATAGGATGATGAATGCCTTTTCCCATTGCTCTTTTTGCTAAAGATCAGAATCTTTTTGCTACAGCTCTCTTATTTTTATTTTTATTACAGCCCTTTTAGAAAGGTACAAATCTCAAATATCTAATCACTGGACTAAGAAAAAAATCCTTTTCAGCTTTTCTCTCATAATGAAAGGTCTGTTTTTCTAAACCTTGGCTGAAATAAATATTGGCTTCCTTCAATTCTCAGCTACTGAAGAAACCTTTTTTGAGACCTGTTTCATCTTTGTGTCTTCCCCTTGATATTGTAGCCAGTTTATACTGTGTAATACATCTTGTTTATACATAATTATTTACATATCTCCCTCACTAGACCATGAGCTCCTTGAAAACAAGGAGCTACTTTTCTATTATGGCATCTCCTTAAACATCTTTGCTTTTAATTAATTAAGTCCCCGGCTGACTAGTAAAAGTAAACACATCAGTGAGGGTTCATGAGTGATGCTTTTTTGTTTCAGAGTAGATACAGATCCATAGAGTACTTTTGCCTTTCTTTGTATGCTCAGTTTTTAGCACAATGACTGGAAGTAAGTGCTTCCTAAATGCTTGTGCACTGACTGACTATGGAAAAGAGGACGCACCTGAGCTAATGACTCCAGTTATTTGGTTAAGGTCAAAAGCTAGAAGTAGAAAGAAGTAGCATAACCTTTTGGCAATAGAGTCACTGTTGGCTCATTTTCAGGCTGAGCCACAGGACCAAAAGACTGCCATCAGGCAGTGGTCATGCAAGGTTAGCAGGAAGCATATATGGCAAAGATGGCATTCCATGCCCTGGCAAAGACTACACTCCTGAAAGAAACTGCAAATGATAAATGCCTGCCAGAAATCAAAGGTACATAAGACCAACAGGGAGAACGCTCACAAAAAGAATACGATGACATCACTGAAGATGTCAAGAGCCCACTTTATCAGGAAAGGGAATGGTCTGGCCATGTGTGCGCCCTGGCCACTGTTCCCTCTCTCTGTATGTCTCTTTTTCCTATGCATGGTGTATGTATTTGTGGAAGAACATATCTCTAGATTATGGGAGAAACATTTTGTTGCTGCTTTTCTTACTATGATAGTTCACTATGTGTCTAAATAAATGATTCTAATAAAGGTTTTACACAGATGAGAAAACAGACTCATGAGTCCGTAATTGAGTTCTTCAAAGTTACCTTTTTAATTTTTAGTAAAAGTACCACTCATGATTATTTCTGCTTTTTTAGAATATTTCCCTTTTTGAGATATCTTGAGAATCAATGCCTGAATTCCTTTAAAATAGTGTTGCCTCTAGTGTCAGTTCCTTCTGTACATCAGGTCCAGGTCCTGACTTTTATATCATATATGGAGGTCCAAACACAGTGGTCCTATTATGGTTTCCAGTAAGAGTCTGTGGTCGTCCTTAGTTTTTGAAGAAGACCATGACATCAGAAAAATGATGACATGACTTGCATTTGACTTTGTTTTGAGTGAGGGAGGGCTGTGCAAGGTCACCAGCCTCATTTTCCCCTCCTGAGCCATCTATATCCAATGATTAGATATTCATCAGGATGACTGGAGAAGACCCAGGATGCAATGGGAGACCTTGGTCTATTCAGATACTCACTTAGAGTGAGGTAACGCCCATTCAGCCAATAGGTCTCTCTAAGAAGTAAGCAGGAAATGGACTTTTTAATGAGCGAAAGAAAAAAAACAAGTAAGTCAGGCTGGGAGGGAAAGAGCAACGGTTATTATGGATAAGCACTCTGAAGCCAGGAGGGTCCCAAAAGGAGCCATGAAGCAGAGTTTGGGCAGGCACCTATTGTTGTGCGACGTATAGGCAGTAAGGGTAACTCATTCCAAAAACACCAGCAGTCCTATTTCATTTCACATAGGTTTATTGTTCTCTTTCCAGATTAATCTGCAGATGCTTCAGGAACAAGGCTGCTTAGTTATATTTCATGCAAAACTGTCTTCTCAACCATCAATTTCATGAGGGGATACTGTTCATAATCTATCATTTCCCCTGTAGTGCTTTGTAAATAAGCATATAGTCCAGTTTCAATCTGTTGAAGGAGTTTTAATGATAAAAGTCTGAAAGGAATTAGATAAAAGTCCCAAATAGAGCCTTTGTCTTCTTAAAGGAAAAAAAAAATAAGTAAATAATAGTTTTCATGATGAAAAGTAAATATATTTTTGTTGACAAATGGTGAAACACAGAAAAAGAGAAATGATTGAAAAGAATGAAGATTTTTTTCAGTTTGTCTTACCATTGTAACGAAGCATCCTCTGACATTCAGTGATGTTATTCAGTATTTGTTAGGTGCCAGTAATATACTGATTGTTCTTCAAATAGTAGTATTCTTATTATTAACTCCAATGTAACTAGATGAGATTTTTCTCAGCTCTCTGTTTATTCTGACAGTGATCAAGAAAATTTCTGTTTCCTTTTTAGTTCAGAAATATAAGGGAAGAAAAAATATTCTATGTGAGTTGAGGTCATCTTAAAAGAATTTCTCATCACCTACATTTTACATACATTGACATATGTAACAGGATGACTTCCATCTTAAATCTAAACTATTGAGATAACATTATGATCAATTCAATTAGAGCCTATTTTTATCCATATTATAAAGTAAAATACTCACTTTGTGAAACTGTTTTGCTATAACAAATATTTGTAAGACAGTAATGTCACAGTGATATATTATCATGTTCCTTTGACTACCCTTTCTAGATTGCAGTAGATGCAAGTTCTATCATTGCCTATTGGCAAAATCAATCAATAAACATTTATTTAGCACCTACTATGTGCTAGGCACTGTGCTAAGCACTGTGAATACAAAAAATGCAAAAGACAACCTCTGCCCCCAAGGAGCTTACCATCCAACGGGGAAGACAACAAGCAAATAAATCTATACAAAACAAGCCATGTACAGGATAAATTGTCAATAATTGACAGAGGGGAGGCACTGGAATTAAAACGTTGGGAGAGACTTCCTGTAGAAGGTGGGATTTTAGTTCAAATTTAAAGGAAGTTGGGAGGACAGTTGTCTGAGCAGAGGAGAGAGAGTATTCCAGGCAAGGAGGACACAACCACAGAGAATTCCTAAAGTTAAGGAATGGATTGTCTTGTTTGTGGAACAGCCAGGAGGCAGTATCACTGGATGAAAGAGTACACGTCAGGGAGCAAGATATAAGAAGACTGGAAAGGTAGGAGGGGGATAGGTTATGAAGGGCTTTGAAAGCTGATCAGAAGACTTCATATTTGATTCTGGAGGCAAGAGTGGCCACTGAAGTTGAGTTGGAGGGAGAAGTCTGTGTGTGTGTGTGTGTGTGTGTGTGTGTGTGTGTGTGTGTGTGTGTGTGTGATATGACTGGACCTGTACTTTAGGAAAATCACTTTAGTGGCTGAATGGAGGATGGATTGGAATAGGGAGAGATTGCAGGCAGGCTGACCTACCAGCAGGGAAGGGAAGTGATCCAGGCGTGTGTTGGTGAGGACCTGTACCAGAGTGATGGCAGTGTCAGAGGAAAGATGGGGACACATTTGAGAAAGATATTGCAAAAGTGAAATTGACAGGCCTTGGCAACATATTGGATATAGAGGGGGTTAAGAGACAGTGAGGAATGCAGGATGACTCCTGGTTTGAGAGCCTGAGGGACTAGAAGGATGGTGTTGTCGTCTGGTTGTTGTCCTTCATCTTCGAAGAGGACCAAAATAACATCACCATGATAAAGTGAAATTTCAGTGTGTCCAACTGTGGCTGATCAGACCAATATGAGCTCAGGATGCTCTACCACAGGTTGGACACAGATAGTCCTCATGAATATTTGGAGTGGATGTCCCAAATTTGCGCATCCTGAATTTACTTTGTGCTGTCTCAATTCTGCTTTGCTCAAAGAGCATAGAACCCTTTCTGATGTGGGCACACCATGCTGAGTGGTCCTGTGCCAGTGTCTCCCATGTTGCACAGGCAAATCCAAAGTTCTTGAGAGAGACTTTGAGAGTATCCTTGTTTCGCTTCTTCTGACCACCTTGTGATGCCCTGCCCCATGTGAGTTCTCCATAAAAGTCTTTTTGGCAAGCATACATTTGGCATTCAAACAACGTGGTCAGCCCATTGGAGTTGCACTCTCTGAAGCATAGTTCAAATACTTGGCAGTTCAACTTGAGCAAGGCCTATGATTACTGCGGCAGGAGGGGAATCTCACTATGTGGTGGAAACACATAAAAAAATGTACAAAATGTATGAAAACATTTGTTTGTCCTCTACTGTAACAGGGAAGGAGGTGGAGGAGGGTTGGAGGGGAAGATGAGTTCTGTTTTGGTCATACTGAGCTTAAGTGATCTACTGGACATCCAGTTTGAGATATCTGAAAGTCATTTGAATATATGAGATTAGAGGTCAACAGAAAGATTGAAGTAGAAAAGGTAGATTTGAATCATGAGCATAGACATGGTTGTTAAATCCATGGCAGCTGAAGAGATCACCACCTGAAGTAGTATAGAGGGAGAAGAGAAGAGGGCCCAGGACAGAACCCCGAGGGACACCTGCAATTAGAGGTCATGATACAGAGGAGGAGCCAGTAAAGGAGATGAAGAAGGAACAGTCAGATAGGTAGGAGGAAAACTAGGAGAGAGTAGGGTCCAAAAATTGATAGAGAAGAGAGTATCAAGGAGGAGAGAGTGATCAACATGTCAGAAGCTGCAGAGAATTCAAGGAGAATGAGGACTGAGAAAAGACCACTGGATTTGAAAACTAAGAGATCATTAACTTTGGAGAGAGGAGTTTCAGTGGATTGATTGGATTGTAAGGGGTTAAGAAAACAATGAGAAAGAAAGCAGAGTCACCTATTATAGATGACCTTTTTGAGGAGTTTAGCTACAAAGGATAGAAGAGATACAGGATGATAGTGGGGATGAAAGGATTAAGTGGGGGTTTTTTCAATATAAGGTTGTCATGGATATGTTTGTAAGTAATAGAGAATGAGTCAGTAGAGAGGAATAGATTGAAAATAAATGATAGATGACAGAGGGGACAGTCTGTTGAAAGAGATGAGATGGCATACAATCATTTTAACAAGTAGAGGAGTTAGCCTTGGAAAGGAGTAATGTGAGACAGTAGTAAAGGAGGAGAGGATGGCAGAAGGCATCTGAATAATAGGAGATGAGGAAGAGAGAAAAAGAGGGAGTTCATGGTAAATGGTCTCATTTTTTTCTGTAAAATATGAGCCAAGGTTCTTATTTGAGAGAAGGGGAGGGGGAAGCACAAGAGTTGCACTGGAAAGTGGAATTGTGAGTTGAAAGGTAGGGCCCAGTTAAGGCTGTGTAACATAAATTTGTAGTGGATTCAGTCAGAAGGATTGAGTATTTTTTTCTATCTTCTTTCATCAGTACATATATAAGATAGAAGGCAGTAAATGATGGGTAATCCAAAGCTGAGGCTTGGCTGAGTAATTGGCAATATGAAAAGGGCACTTTCAAGAGAGGAGAGTGCGGAGTTGAATTGATTCACTGAAAGGTCACAATGGGGAGAAGAGGAAAGAATGACTAGTGCAGGGGAGATATCCTGAGAGAGAAGCTGAGCGATCAAGGGAGTGGAGATCAAGGTGTGAAGAGTAGGATTTTGTAAGGGAAGGCAGAGGGAGAGATGAAAAGCCAATAGATTGTGGTCAGATAAGGGGATTTCAGAATTCTTGAACACAGAGATGGTACATTTGTTGGTGATAGCTAGATCAAAGGAATGGCCAGCCATCTTTGAGTGTGGCAAGGCCAGGGAAGCACAGTAATATCCCCAGCTTCTATAGCAAATATAACAGCTTAACAAATTTTCTCTTTAAAACACACACACACACACACACACACACACACACACATACTGTTTTAGTTTCGAGGTAGCTTGATATAGCGGAGAGAGAGAGAGAGAGAGAGAGAGAGAGAGAGAGAGAGAGAGAGAGAGAGAGAGAGAGAGAGAGAGAGAGAGAGAAGCTAGAAGATAAACCAAAAATTAATTGCAAACTAAATAATCTAATCCTAAAGAATGAGTGAGTTATACAACAAATCATAGAAACAATCAACAACTTCATTCAAAAGAATGACAATAATGAGACGACCTACCAAATCTTATGAGTTACTGCAAAAGCAGTTCTTAGGGGAAGTTTTTTATCTTTGAATGCCTACATGAATAAAATAGAGAAAGAGGAGATCAATGAATTGGGCATACAACTGAAAAAACTAGAAAAAGAACAAATTGAAAATCCCCAAGTAAATACTAAATTAGAAATACTAAAAACCAAAGGAGAGATTAATACAATTGAAATTAAGAAGACTATTGACCTAATAAATAAAATTAAGAATTGGTTTTATGAAAAAAACAATAAAATTGATAAAACCTTTGGTCAATTTGATTTAAAAAAAGAAAGAAGAAAACCAAATTACCAACATCAAAAATGAAAAGGGTGAACTCATCTCCAATGAGGAGGAAATTAAAACAATAATTAGAAATTACTTTGCCCAACTTTATGCCCACAAATTTGATAATCTAAATGAGATGGATGAGTATTTAAAAACATACAAATTGCCCAGATTAACAGAAGAGGAAGTTCAATACTTAAATAACCTCATCTCAGAAAAAGAAATTGAACAAACCATCAATGAACTCCCTAGGAAAAAATCTCCAGGGTCAGATGGATTTACAAATGAATTCTATCAAACATTTAAAGAACAGTTAATTCCAATACTATATAGACTATTTGGGGAAATTGATGAAGAAGGAGTTCTACCAAATTCCTTTTGTGGTGCTGATATCCAAACCAGGAAGAGCCAAAACAGAGAAAGAAAATTGTGGACCAATTTCTCTAATGAATATAGATGCAAAAATTTTAAATAAGATTTTAGCAAAAAGAATACAGCATCTCATCATGAGAATAATACATTATGATCAGGTATGATTTATACCAGGAATACAAGACTGGTTCAATATTAGAGAGAGAGCTAGAGTTGGAGTCAGAAAGACCTCACATTCCTCTTCTTACACATAGGCTTAGCAAGTTGCTTAATGTCTCAGTGGCCTTTGGCAGCTTGAGTCTTAAGACGATACATTGCAGAACAGATGGCAATCTGCATTGTTAGAGGGGGTTTCCTCCCTATACCGAACAAGTCACAGGTCTGTTAAAATAAAGCTTTATTTATGCCTATTGTTTTATATCACAGTCATTTCTGTATATATCCCCCTCACCTAACATAGCCTCCTTTTAAACAAAGAACAGTTAAACGCTCTCTCCCCCACCTTCTCTCTCTCTTTTTCTCTTTCTGTCTCTGTCTCTGTCTCTTTCTCTGTCTTTCTCTCTGTCTCTGTCTCTGTCTCTGTCTCTGTCTCTGTCTCTGTCTCTGTCTCTGTCTCTCTCTCTCTCTCTCTCTCTCTCTCTCTCTCTCTCTCTCTATCTATCTAATACAATAACTGAACATAATTCAGCAGCATTCTAAACCCACTATCCCCACACCTCTCTATTGGAAAAAGGAAGTACATTTTGTCGTCTTTCTCCATGACCAGTGTTCACAGCTAAGCATCATTTTAATATTCCTTTTGTAACACAGGAAGTATGATACCACAGTGAGGTATAAATGTCCACTCATGTTTCAGATCTATACAGATCTCTCACCCTTCTTTGTGGCGTGTACCCCACAATGTCACAGAATATTTATTTCCATATCCCTATCTATGTATCATCTCACCCCTTGCCCAGGGTGTGTCTGTACCCCATTCATTCCCTCCAACCTTCTCTCACACTGGCACATCTAAGTCCCCAGAGATAGGCTACCTTCAACAGGGTTACCTCCAAATTCTTTTAGGGTTTTTGAGTTAACCTAGTTGAAGGGGAAATATATTTTTAATGTCAAATGGAGTTCATATTTGATCTTAGAGATAGGAAGCCAATGGAGTTTATAAAGCAGGGGAATGATAAGATCAGACTTATGCTTTAGGAAAGTGACTTTGGCAGCTATATGGAAGGTACACTAAAGAGAGAAGGAGACTTGAGGTAGGGAGATCAATTAGGAGACAGTTGGAAAAATCCAGGTAAAGAGTGATAAGAACCTAAACTAGGGTGGTGACCATATGAGTTGAGGGGAGGTAGAAGTGGTAGAAATTGAAAACTGATTGAGAGAGGCAGGTATTGGAGAAGAAAGAGTAAATGAAAACTCTAGGTTTGCAAATTTAGGTGATTAGAAAGATGGTGCTACCCTCAATATACATTGGAAAGTTAAAACGAGGAGTGGTTTGAGGTGTTAGTGGTAAAAGTAACACATTCAGTTTTAGACATGCTGAGTTTGAGATGCCTACAAGACATCCAGTTCAAAATATCAGTTGGTAATTTGGGCCTGGGTTGCAGAGAGAGTCTAGAGCAATATATATATGCATCTGGGAGCCTTTTGCATAAATACAAAAATTAACACCATGGAACTGATGAGGTCACAGAAAAGGGGTGTGTATGTGTGTGTGCGTGTGTGTGTGTGTGAGTATGAGCGTGTATGTGAGTAAAAAGAGGGAAAAGAGGAGGGTTCAAGACAGAGCCTTCACAGGCACTGACTGCCATTTAGGGGTCATAATATGGATGATGATCCAACAAAGTGGACTGAGGTTAAGGTGTGGTCAACAGGTAAGAGAACTGTCCAGAGTGTCACATAAACCCAGAGAGGAGACAATATCCTGGAGTGGAGGGTGGTCAACAAAGTCAGATTCTATACAGAAATCAAGAAGGAAAAGGGTTGGGAAAAAGTCAACCTATGTGGCCACAAAGAGATAACTTTGGAAGGAGAAGTTTCAGCTTAGTGACAAGGTTGGAGGTTAGACTGCAAAGAAATCCAAGTGAATAAGAGAGAAAGGGGAAATTTTTCTGAGTTTGACTGTGAAAGAAAAAAAGAGATATAAAAAGATAGCTTGAGAAGAGAGTAGGGTCAAATGAGAATATATATATATATATATATATTAAGAATGGAGGAGACCTGAGTATATTTGTAAAAGGGATAATAGAGAAGATTGGGGGAGGTTGAAAATTAGGACCAGGGAAGGTGATTGTGGGACAAACGACTGGCGGAGATGGGGGATAAGATCAAGGACACGAGTAGAGGGGATGGTTTGGTGAGACAAAGGGCAGTCTCTTCATCAGAGACTAAGGGAGAACAGAATGGGAAACATGACAAGGAATTTTGAGTTATAGAGTTGGGCACAAGAGGGAACTCAGGCCAAATAGCCTCTGTTTTCTCGGTAAAGTATGAGGGAAGGTCTTCTGCTGAGAGGTTTGGAGAAGTAGTTTCTGAGCACCAAGGTGTCAAGAAGAAGGTTTGGAACATCTTCTGTGCAGAGGGAAATAGAAAATCAACAAGGGAAGATTTGAAGGATTTCCTTGCTGCAATGATATTAGGTAACATAAATTTAAAGTAGACTTAGTAAATACTGCATGACTTCCTCCAGTACCATTCAATAGTTATTCATAAGCATATAAAGACAAAGATGTAATTGGCAGTTAAGTAGTACAATGGATAGGGTCTGAAGTCAGGAAGATCTGAGCTCAAATCCAGCCCCTGACAACTTATTAACTGTGTGACCCTGGGGAAGTCACTTAAACTCTGTCTGCCTCAGTTTCCTATCTATAATATAGGGATAATAATATCACCTACCTCCCAAAGTTATTGTGAAGATCAAATGAGATGTTTATGGAGCATTTAGCCCAGTGCCTGGAATGTAGTAGAAACTGTTAAAAAAAAAAAAAGCTAGCTGTTAGCTACTAGCCATGGTAGGAGTAAAGGAAAAGGTGGAGTTTGGAAAAGTATGAGTAGTATAATGTATAATTGAACTGATTGACTTTAATGTCAGCACTGGGAAGGTAAGTGAAGTCAGAGCTGGGGTAATGGCCTGGGAGAATACTGAGGGGTAGAACAACTAGAGATTAAACTGAGGAGGAGTGGTAGGATTGGTGGAAGTCTGCTTGAAGACCTCCAATGAGGAGTAACCCTGCACCTCTTGAGGCAGTCTGTTCCCCTTTTGGACCACCTAAATTTTCTGTTTTACAATTTCTACCCACCATTGCTGATTCTTCCACCTAGGACCAAACTGAACAAATCTAATGCATCCTCCAGTTAACAATTCTTCAAGTGCTTGCAGACAGCTCTTGTTTCCTCTGAAGTCATCTTCTTCAAGCTAAACATGCCTAATTATTTCACCCAATATTCATATGACATGGACTCAAGCTCCTCTACCATTCTGGTTGCCTTTCTCTGGATATTCTATAGTTTATCAATGTCCTGAATAAACTGTGGTACCCAGAATGGAACCCAGTACTCCTGTGAGCTCAGAGTACACGGAGACTAGTGAAATACACTTCTGCATTTCTAATATGCAAGCAAAGAGAGCATTCACTTTTTTGGCTGCCAAATCATAGTGCTGACTCACATTAAGCTTGCAGTTCACTCAAACCCCCAAATTTTGTCAGAACTGATGGCAGAATGAGTTTTGAAGGAGTAAAAATGAAGGAGAGGTGGAATAACAGGAAATAAGTCAAATAAAGGAATTTCAGAATTCTTGATTATGAGCCCTTGTGGATGATAACAAGATTCAAGGTGTGACCCTACCTGTGACTGAAATGATGCAAAGGCCATGGAAATTAAGGGGAGCAAGTACCTGAGAGGCAGTGGTGATTGAGGGAATTTCAACATATGGTGTAAAAACAAGTTTTGGGATGGAGGGGAAAAATGGAAGTAAAGCTAGCCTGACATGACTTTCTGTTCATGAAGTAGTGATTACCGCTTCCCTTTTTAAATGCTCACTAACCATTTCTATTATAATACCTTTTAGGAGTTTACTGGGAAATCCAAGTAAAGCTTATGTGCCTGTAGTTTGAACAATGAACCTTCTTCTTCTCCTCCTTCTCCTTCTCCTCTTTCTTTTCCTTCTCCTCCTCTTCCTTCTTCTTCTGAAAATCAGATCCCTATACTCATCATCTGAATTTTTCTGCCTAGCTTTCAAGGTACTGCATAATCTAACTTTACTCCATATTTTCAATCTTGTTTCACAGGACTTTCTAACACAAACCCTCCTTTCCATTTAGGTGTGCTCCTCACTGTCCCCTTACAATTCCTTGTTAATTTATACTTCTTACTTTTGATCATTCATTCTACTGCCCCAGCTTTGAAAACTCATCCCCTTCCTCTCCATGAAAATCTTACCCATTTTTCAAGATCCATCTCAAGTCCTGTATACTCATGTACTAGAAGCAGTTGAGAAGGCAGTGGATAGAGTGCATGACTTGGAATCAGGAAGACTGAGTTCAAATCTGACCCAATCCTGTGACTCAGGGTAAATCATTTAATCTCAGTTTGGTTCCATATCCTCTGTATCCTCAACTGTAAAATGGGAGAAAAAAATGAAAAAAAGGCCAAGGTCTTCCCCTGCCTCCGGGGCCATCTTGCCATTGGACCCAGATGGCTCCAGAGAAGAAAGTATGACTGGTGACATTGCACAACCCTCCTTCACTTATCTCTAATTCACTTGCAAGTCATGGTATCACTGCCCTGATGTCATGATCCTCTTCAGGAACAAAGGACAGACAACAACAAAGTGAGGAAAATAATTGCATGTACCTCTCAGGGTTGTTGGGAGGATCAAATGAAACAATATTTGTTTAAAAAAAATAGCACAGCACAGTGCGTGGCACATAGTAGGTACTATAGAAATGCTTCATTCCTTCCCCTTCCCTGGCTACTCTGATCCCAGTCTCTGCACTATCATTCTTATAATCTATTACACATAATCTGGGGTTTAATTATACTGTTATTTACTGCTACTACTGTTTCATGTGTCTTATATAACATTCCCCTATGCAACGATTTTAAGATGGCATTCAGCTTGTGATTATAGTGTTAATAAAAATGAAATTTAAAGTTCCTGAAGGTAGGATCAGAGATTTAGAAATGGAAAGGGACTGTAAGAGACACCGAGTCTAACTACCTCATTTGATAAATTAGCAGATAGAGGCTCAGAGAGATTAAATAACTTGCCAACTGTCACATAGTTCTAAGGTTTGAGTGTAGGTCTTCCTGGCTCCAAGTTTAGCATTCTATTTACTATGGCATATTCAAGTTCAAAAGCTTTATTTTCATTTTATAAATCTGGCATTTGAATCTCTTTTTAAAAGACATAGCAATAGTCATTTAAGATAGTTTTCTGTTGGATCTTTCTGAATTTTTTTTGTTCTCCTGGGTCCTTAATGGCTAATGCATACTATTCTATATGACATTCCATTAACTTTTCTTTCATTTGATGTTATGTTAATGTTTTATTTTCTTACCAGTTCCTTTTTGGCTAATTATTTACAAAACTTTTCCCAGCAGTACAAATATTGAATATTGCTATTTTTTGTCATTTGTTCCTGAAGTTATATTTCCCATCCTGTGCTTATCTAGATAATTTTTTTTAGAAATGGTCTTAACCTTCTGGTTATATACTATTTCAGTGTAGATTTTGTTAAACATTTTTAAAATGATTTTTTCAAATTCTGTGTTCTATATTGATTTTTAAGGCACCATTCATCACCATTGCTACTCCAGTGATGCTCCATGGCAAAGCGATGACCGTAGGATCACAAAAGTTATGTTAGCAGAATACAAACCGTGGTGGCTCTTATCAACCCAGAAAGGTTGCAGGTGTAGTCCTGGCATCAGGCCAGGCCATCTTCTGTCTGAAATCATCTTAACTAAAATCAAACAGACTCACAACAAGATTGGCCACCAGATGATGAATTTTCCAGTCACAGGAACAGATCATTTACCAAAGCATGGAGGTATTGGGATCTGCAAAAGCTCAAAGAATACATATGCACATTAACAAAATCACAGATCCTTGAAGTATTGACATATTTGACCATTAAAACTGTGGCTAATCTTATGCTTTGATAAATCTGTAATTGTGATGCAGATTTTAATCCCTCTATGCCTTAGTACACAGTTGTTCATTAGTAGCTATGTATTCAACATTTGTTAGTGTAATGAATGAACTTCTCAAAGGTGATCTAAGATCTTTCTCAAATGACATATACACAGTTTAGCACTATGTTGTAACTAAAGACTTTAGGAACTCTTAGGAACCCCCAGAATTCATGTAGTTGAGAACTTATGTTGAGAAGCCACAATAACTCTATTCTAAAATGGGAAAACCAACCAAGTATGACTTTAGTGAATGTATTAAGATGATAAGAAACAGTGTGGTTTAAAGGATAGAGAGCTGGTCTTGGAGCCAGGAGGACCTGGATTATGTTCCACCTTTGATACATATTGGCTTTATGTAATATTGGGCAAGTTGTTTAAGCTGAGTGTGTTAGGATACTCATTAAGTTAACTATAAGTTGCAGAGAAGGTACCAATCTGCATTGGAGGAGGAAGTTTCCTTATCTGTATAGTCTCTTATGCTGATGAAATACCAAGTCCAAGTCCTGTCTCTATCAAGATGATATGACTCTCTTTTTATTGTCACATGATAATTGGTGTTCACAATAATAATCTTGAGCCAATGAAAGATCCAGAAGTGCTTTCAGAATAAATCAGAAAAAGTGAAATCTACAAGCTAGTATAATTTACAATGGAGACATATTAGAAGTCTTCCCGTTAAGATCAGGAATAAATTAAGGCCACCCACTAGTTACAGTTTTATTTGACATCATACTAAAAATGCTAGCTATAGCAAGGAGGTAGGAAAAGGGAAGGAATAGTGGTAATAAACATAGGGAAGAAGACAGCAAAATATATGCATTTGTCGATGATAATGTGATTCTTATAGAAAATCTCAAAGAATCAGTGAAAAAATTAATCAAGTTCATCCATAGCTTCAACAAACTAGAATGGTATAAAAGAAAGTACATTAGCTCTGGAATCAGAGAACTTGGGCTCAAATCTCACCACTGATACATACTCCATAGGTAACTTTTCACAAGTCACATCTGGGTCTCAGATTTCTCATCTGTAAAAATAAGAGAGTTTGGCTATATGACCTCTGGGGTATCTCCCAGTTCCATATCTGAACCTGTGATTTATGGCTATAAAACCAACCCACAAATGCCACTAGCCTTTCTATATCTTGCTAACAAAACAGGAGAAGAAAAAGGATAGGAAATTCCATTTAAAATAAAAGTCATTAAATATCTGAGAATTCATCTGTCAACACACACAAGTAAGTGTCTAAAACTACAAAGTAATTTTTTTTATTTCTATATGATGTCATTTATTAATTTTTAAGATTACAGTTAATGGAGTATATATGACAAGCATTTTTAACTGACTAAATCTGAGCTGGGGTAATTTAATAAGTACAGTGAGAATGAAGAAAATAGCAAATTAGATCTCAAGACATAATGAGATAGTTCAAACAACTATCTGTATTATTAAATTATTAATATATTAATATTCTGGCTTACTATTCTTTTTGAGCTCATTTGTTCTTATTTATGGAAATGCCAGAGAAGAAAAGCAGCCCAACTCTTCAGAACAACGAAACAGATACCCTGCAAATTATTTAATTACCCTCCCCAAATACTGTTTATACTGTTGTTTGTCTTTTAACCTTTACTAAACTATTTGAAAAATCCTGCAAATTCTTCTATTTCTGCAGTAAACAAAATTGTTAAAATACATTAAAATCTGGAATGCTTATCAGATAATAACAAAATGGATACATGACTCAAGAAAATGACTCATTTTATTCCAATATCTACAGCCGAATGACATTTATACTGAAGCAATAATATCTTGGGTATTGTATCAATTAGGTGTCAATTTTATTCCAGGCTTTTGGTTCTTAATTCACTGAAAGAATAAGATGCTACAAATTACAAAACATAGAATTGCAGGAGCACAGTAAAGAACATAAAAACTCCAGGATGTAGTAGAAATACCTGGCATCAGTGGTAAATGGTATGAGACACATAGTCCTGTACAAATCATAATCAAGAGCTGAAATATGGTATTACCTGCACACGAATATGCCACAATATCCCACCCCCAATGTTTATAATAGCAATTATTTTTCTAAGAATTATAACACAGATATCACTTGAGATCATTTTATTTCTGGAACTTCTCAAATAATTGACTATTTTGTAGCAATGAGAACAGATAACACAAGAAGTGACACTCTGATGGGACAATAAAGATGGATCATTTCATTTTGGGAAGTTGTATCTTTCCTTGTATCTTGCCCATTGTTGTCACTCACTGGACAGTTAGGGTGTACAGCACTGGACAAAGCGTGAGTACAGGCACACATCTCAGGTATGGTAGCTATTCAAAATCCAAGTTAAGAATCTTTCCAAGTTCAAGCCATACACTCCATGAGGGCATGCACCATATTTTCTCTGATCAGTGTACCAGTAGTAAGGAGTGGGATCGATGTCTTCTCTTTTGTATCCTTTTAGCAGTTCTTTACTATCCCAGATATGCATGGAACTTTCCACAATTTCACCAACATTTGGCATCAACACATCTACAGATTCAGAAAGCTGGGAATCCTCAGGATATTACGGTATATAGGAGGACTTGATCTTTGCAGGAAATTGACACAACGAGATTGATTCATTAACGGTGTCCGTCATCAGTCTCTCGGGACTTCTGGGATATCCTCTCCAAATTCATAACAGGTACCATCCTCCTTCTTTACGTCATGTTCCTTTAGCCACACAATGGCATCTGAGTAGTTCATCTGTTTGAAAGGTCTTTTGTGGGGTGTAAAAGGTGGGTTGAATTCATACAATAAGCTTGCTGCAGGTGATTTCAAGATCCTGTCTACTACATCACAAACCAAGTCTTCCATACGGGTTGGGAGATCCTCAATAATCAGGAAAAGGCACTCAGCTTCAATGTATGTATACTCTGCTAGGTGTCTTCCTGTCCTGGACTGTTCTGCTCTGTATGACTGAGCAACGCAAAAGACATTTCCTAAAGCTGGGAGGCAAGTCTCCAAATATAACTGTGATGACTGCATCAAAAATACCTCTTCTCCAAAATAGTTAAGTTTGAAAAGTGTGGCACCACCTTCCACCTCTGTTTGTACTAATGTTGGAGAAGTGATTTCATGATGATATCTCCTATCAAAAAAAGTGTTCTCTAAAGCATCTGGTGATCACTGAACGGGCTTTCAAGATTTTAGACATGTTCTCTCCTCAGATCATCATGTGTCTATTATTAAGACTCTTCGTTTATTAGGTTGTCAGCTCCTCCAGCAGGAGCTAAGCCAATTACTTTCCAATAGTCACAGCTAAGCTCATAGCCCCCTGGCACCTGCTTGCCTTCTGGTGTAAGATTGAGCATTCCACATCCTGCCACACTACTCTAGACAAGACCATTCCATTGTAACACTGACACAGTTCATCTGATAAGACACACTGAAGATATTGTGTATTATCTCTTAATATGAGAAACATTAAATTCTTCCCTTGCCAAGGTAACCTGTGGACCCAACTGAACGCCTTCACTCATTGACCTCGATGTGTTTCTAAAGTATGAATTTTTACACATTTTGCCCCTGGAAGACTTGGATCCTGTTTAATAGTACCCTTCTTTGCTTCCTCTAGGTT
Source organism: Notamacropus eugenii (assembly GCF_028372415.1). NCBI lineage: Eukaryota > Metazoa > Chordata > Mammalia > Diprotodontia > Macropodidae > Notamacropus > Notamacropus eugenii. The sequence goes on from NC_092872.1 coordinate 66,192,611, forward strand.
TTTCCTTGTCTTAAATTGTCTTCTGCTTCTTTTTTTATCTTGATACTCATTCTTCATTTGTTCCTTGTGCATATTTTTTTTAATACTCTTCAGCTGTGATTTGGAAATAATATCCCATCTCTCATTTTCTTTTTGTGAAACCGCATAAATGGTAGGAAATGGTTCCTTTCCTGCTGTCATCAAAGCCTTTAGACCTGTTTTAAAAGGTTTCTCTTTTGTTCCATCACCAGTTGCATCACTCCTCTCTTGATCCGAGACAGAAAGTTTCCATCTTTACCAGAGAGGGAACATCGGGGTTTTCAAAGTGGGCGGCGGGGGTATGTGGCTCCTTAGCAGCTTCCAGCATCCTCATCTGGAAAAAGAAACTCTTCCAGTCAGTAAGCCCTTACAAAGTAATTTTTATGGGAATTCCAAAAATCTAGACTATATATATAAATATATCAGTTCATCAATTAATCAGTCAATTAACAAGAATTATTAGATGCCTACTATATTTCAAGCATTGTCCTGAGCACTGGGGAATCAAAGAAAGGTATAAAATAGTCCTTGATCTAAAAAATCCTCATACTCAAATGGAGAAAACAACATGAAAACAAACAATTATGTACAAACAAGTTTACTAGATAACTTGGAAATAATAGGATGAAGGAATTAGCACTAAGAAAGATCAGGAAAGACTTCTTGTAGAAGATGAGATTTTTTTTTGTTGTTTATTTGGTATTATGTTTCTCCAAGTACATGTAAAAACAATTTTTAACATTGTTTTTTTTTAAACTTTTCATTTCAAATTCTCTCCCTCCCTCTCCACCCCCTTCATTGAGAAGGCAAGCAATTCAATATAGGTTATATATGTGTAGTCATAAAAAAGTTATTTCCATATTAGTTATGTTGTAGAAAAAAACACAAAACCCCATCCTCCCTAAAAAGTCAAGAAAAATAAAGTAAAAATGTATACTTCAATCAGTATTCAGACACCATCCATTCTTTGTTTGGGGATAGACAGTAATTTTCATTACAGGTCCTTCTGAGTTGTCTTGGATCATCGTATTGCTGAAAATAGTTGTTAGCCACTGTTGATCATCCTAAAATATCACTATTATTTTGTAGACAGTACATTCCACTTTGCATCAGTTCATGTAAGTCCTTCCAGGTTTTTCTGAGAGCATCCTGCTCATCATTTCTTACAGCACAGTAGGATTCCATCACAATCATATACCACAATTTGTTCAGCCATTTCCCAACTGATGGGCATCCCCTCAATTTCTAATCTTTGGCCATCAGAAAAGAGCTGCTTTAAATATTTCTGCACAGATGGATCCTTTTCCTTTTCTTTTAATCTCTTTTGGGATATAGACCTATTAGTGGTATTGCTGGTCAAAGGGTGTGAATGTTTTATAGCTCTTTGGGTATAGTTCCAAATTGTGCTAAAGAATTGTTGAATCAGTTCACAACTCCACAACAGTGCATTAATGTCTCATTTTTCCCACATCCCCTCCAACATTTGACATTTTCCTTTTCTGTCTTATTTGTCAATCTAATAGGTATGAAGTGGTACTTTGGAATTGTTTTAATGTGAATTTCTCCAATCAATAAGGATTTAGAGCATTTTTTTTTCATATGGCTATAGATAGCTTTGATTACTTCATTTGAAAAACTGTGGTAATGTATCAATTTGGGGAATGGCTCTTGTTTTTATAAATTTGACTCAGTTCTCTATATATTTGAGATGTGAGGCCTTTATCAGGCCTTAACTTGCTTCAAAATTATTTCCACAGTTACGATTGCTAAATGTATGTCCCTCCATTCTATTCTCTGTCTCTATTTATTCTGTTCTTTCCTTTCACCTTGTCCCTCCTCAAAAGTGTTTTGCTTCTGACTACCACCTCACCCAATCTGTCTTCCTTTCTATCCCACCTCTCCCACACCAGAAGATGAGATTTTAGCTGAGATTTGAAGGAAGCCAGAGGAGCTAGGAGGTAGTGATGAGGAGGGGGAGTATTCCCAACATGAGAGATAACCAGTGAAAATGCCTGGAGTCTAGATATGGAGTAGTAAAGAGACCAATATCACTCGATTGCAGAGTATATTGGGAAAGTAAGAAGACTGCAAAGGTAGAGGGGTCATGTTGTCAAGGACTCTGAATGTCAAACAGAGGCTTTCATGTTTGAGCCTATGGGTGATGGGAAGCCACTGGAATTTATTGAATAGGGAGGTATATCAAATCTGTGCTATAGGAAGATTAATTTGACAGTTGAGTTGAGGATGGGCTAGAGTGGGGAGTGACTTGAGGAAGGGAAACCAACAAGAAGCAGATGTGTGACACTGGATAGAGCATTGGGTCTGGAGTCATGAAGATCTGAGTTCAAATCCTTCCTCAGGTACTTATTAGCTATGTGACCTTGGGCATGTCAGTTAACCTCTGTGTGCCTCAATTTTTGTCAACTGTAAAATGGGGATAATAATGACACTTCCCTAGCAGATCAAATATGACAATATTTGTAAAGTCTTTAACATAGTACCTAGAACTTAGTAGGTAATTAATAAATGCTTGTTTCCTTCCATCTTATTTCAATAGTTCAGGTGGGAGATGATGAGTTACTGGGCTGGTAACAATGTCAAAGGGGAGAAGGGGCCTTATACAAGAGATGTTACAAAGGTAAAATTGACAGGACTTGGCAACAAATTGGATATTGAGAATGAGGCTGAGTGATGAGCGGAGGATGACATTTAGTTTGGGGACCTTGGTGACTGGGAGGATGGTGGTGCCTTCAGCAGTAATAGGGAAGTCCAGAAATGGGGTTTGGAGTGGGAAGTAGGGATAATGAGGTCAATTTTGGAAAAGTTGGTGGTTAATGGACAGTTTGAGATTCAAGTCTGGAGGCTACAAGAGAGGTACTGGACAAATAGATCTGAGAATCATCAGGATAGAAATTATAATTAAATCCTTGGGAGCTGAATAGAACATCAAGCAACATAATATAGGAGAAGAGGCCTCAGAACAAAGCCCTGGGGAACATCAACTGTTAGTAGTGGTTACCTCAATGAAGATCCGGCAAAGGAAACAGAGAAAAAATGGTCAGATAGATCAAAGGAGAAGCAGGGTAGTGTAGGGTCATGGAAACCTAGAGAGAGTGAAGAGGGTATGAAGGAGGAGAGAGTGATTGACTGACAGTGTCAAAGGCTGCAGAAAGATCAAGAAGGATGAAGATTGAACATAGGTCATTAGATTAGGCAGTTAAGAGATTGACTTTGAGGAAGCTGTATAAGTGCTTATTCCCTTCTCCCTTCCCCTCCTCAATTTAGAAAGAACAGTTTTGGCTAAATGCTGAGGTTGGAAGAACTTAGAGAACTAAGAAGAGTGGGAATGAAAGAAAGTGGAGGCATCTATTATTGAAGGCCTTCCAGTTTAGCCACAAAAGAGAGAAGAGATATCGTAGTTATGGATAGATAATGAGAATTTTGGAACATGATGTGGGGGAAAGATAAGGGATATGTTTGCAGGTAGTAGGAAAGCAGCCATTAGAAAAGGAGAAATTAAAGATAAGGTGACTGGGTAGGGATGATGGAAAGGACATCTGATGGAGAAGACCAGATATAATGGGATCACTTGTGCATAAAGGGGTTTGTATTGCAGAGAGAAAGGCTACCTCTTCTTGTGAGACTGGGTGAAGGCAGAGCTAGTGGCAGAAAGCATGCTGGTGATGTGAGTTGAAGAAGACAGGAGAAGAGAGAGTTTTCGTGAATGACCTCAATTTTCTCAATGAAATATGAGGCAACATTCACAGATGCTAGGATACCATAATATCCTAACTTAGATTTCTATTCTCAGTCACTCTTGATTTTTCATCTTCATTTTGGGCACACCAGGATTCGTTCTTTTTGATAAGACATTTGTAACCTATTGAGGAAATACCAAGTGCTTCCTGTAGCAACATCAGGATCTGAAGCATGTATAGAAGAGACCCTATCATAGGTAATCTGTCTTTTAGCCTTGCCCACAGAAAGAAGTGGCTGAAGATATATACGTATACGTATGTATGTATGTATGTACAATATGTGTATATACATATACACACGTGTATGCATGTGTGTAATGTGCTTGTGTGTGTATGTGTATGTATATCTAGATACTTTCTATGACCTTAGCTCTTCTTCAGATACAATCAATTCCAAATTGCCTGCATGATTTTCTTCAAATCAAGTACATATTAACACAGTTACACCAGCCATCAAGGTCTAAACAGTCTTTGATGCTATCGTAGTTCTAGTTCAGTTGTGTCTCACTCTTTGTTGGGGATTTTCTTGGCAGAGATACTGGAGTGGTTTGCCACGTCATTCTCCAGCTCATTTTACAGATGAGAAACTCTGGCAAGCAGGCTTAAGTGACTTACCCCAGGTCATACAGCTAGTAAATGTCTGAAGTCAGCTTTGAACTCAGGAAGATGAGTTTTCCTATTTGATGCTGCTTTACCTCAAAATGTAAGCATGCTTATCCGCTTTTTTGTCCAGGTTGCCACATCCTTACCATTTCTGTAAAACTTAATACTAAAATAAATTGTTTCCCCACATAGCTACTTCAAAAATAAAGTCATAGAATTGTAGAGTTAGAAGAGACCTCAAAGGTCATCTAGGCCAACTACTTCCCAATAACCTCAACAAGAGTTCACTCAGTCTCTGATACAAGACCTCTAGTGAAGGAGAACTCACTGGCATAATGGACAGAATATTGAACCTGGAGTTCAGAGGATACTGCCTTTATCACGTAGGAGCTGTAAGGCCCGGGCCAAATAAATTTTTACCTCTCTGAGCCTCAGTTTTCTCATTTGTGATATTGGAATAACAATAACACTTACCTAATAGGGTTATTGTGAGGACCAACTGAGATAATGTAGATCACTATGGCAACCTTAAAGCATTTTATAAATTTGAGTTATTGTTATTGTTACCTTAGAGATCAATCTATCCTCTTTCTAAACAGTTCTAGTTTTTAGGAAGTTGTTTTTCTTTCCCCTTTACATTGTGTTGAAATCCACTTACCAGTAGTTCCCACCCATGAATCTGACTTCTGCTCTCCAGTTAAGCATTATAAATCAATTCCTCTTCTCTTTGATAACTCTTTGATCTCTTGAACACTACTACCCAGTTGCCCCCAACTTCTCTCTTTTCCAAGTTTGACATCTTTAGTCTTTTGAATTGATTCTTATTATGGCATCAAGGTTTTGAGAATCCTTCTTGTCCTGGTTGCTTTTCTCTGAATGTGCTCTAGTTCATCAATATGCCTCTAACAGTGTAATACTCAGAACTGGACACAGCATTCTGGTCTGAGCAGAGCATGATGTAGAAAGAGAATTGCCTCTCGTTTCTAACACTTGAGTTTATTAGAGGCAGTTTAGCCTTGGAGTCAGCAGAGAGCTAGGCTCAGACTGACACTCATTAGTTATGTGACCATGGACTAAGTCACTTAATCTCTCTGGGACACAGTCTCTTATTCTGTAAAATGGGGGCAAAAATAAACGTAAATATCAGCCTCACAATATGATTCTTGTTTGATTCAAATGGGATGGATGTCTATATGGTGCTTTAGAAATATTAATTTGTTACATAAAGGCCAGTTGAATTAAAAAAAAATTAATCCAGTCTTACCTTTCATTTCTTCTTTTGATGGTCACAGACCACAGTCTACTAAATCCCTTAGGTCTGAATTGTTTTCAAACCATTTCACCCCATCCTGTATTTGTCCAGATGTTTTTTTAATCTGAGCGTAGATTTTCACATTTATCCTACTGCGTCTATGTAGACCAGCAGTTCCCAAACTTAATTGGCCTACCACCCCCTTTTCCAAAAAAATTACTCAGTGCCCCCTCTAAATCTACTTTCTTTAACCCTTTAATGATTTTTTAAAAAATTTGCATCACTTTAAAAAAATATAAAATGTTTCAAAAAAAATTATATCTTTAATTTAATAATTCATAGTAAATTTGTGGGTTTTTCTTGCATTGAAATTTTGAGGACATAATATTGTGTCATGTAACCATATAGTATTGTATTGTAAACAAGTCATTACATGCACATATTCCTGCCAATGCATGCTGGACTTCCTGATAATTCTCGACGTGCTCACCTGCCAATACTTGCTTGTTAAGACCTGTCAGTGGACTTGACCACTGATTGGTTATAACTTGCATTTTGTGTGTGTAATTGGGAAATAATGTAATCCCTATGAATTTAACTCTGATATACAACAGATGAAACATGTAGGAATGGTTTTTCAAAATTCTCTTCTCTTCTTATACTTCCACTGGCCCCTTATTTTTATTCAATGCCCCAATTACACCCAAGTAATCAGTCCAGCACCACCAGGGGATGATATCACTCACTTAGGGAACCTAGAATACTATGATTCTTTCATCCAGTGTTATCTTATCTTTCTAGCTACCTTTCAATTGCAAATTTGATAAGTATGTCACATGTGCCACCTGTCAAGCCACAGGTAAAGATGTTGATGATAACAGGGCAAAGGACAGAACCCTGTAGCATTTTATTCAACATTTCCCAGACTGACATATCTGTTAATTAATAATCTTTGAGAATAGTTCCGAATCCTACCTAACTCTATCATAGTATCCAATCCCCATCTCTCCATTTTGTCCACAAGGGATTTCTTCAAATGTATGGCTGAAATTCAGGTATGCTATGACTAGAGGATTCTCTTTATCTTGTTTAAGTCCCTCTTAATATTCTTGTCAAATATCCTACCTTGGCTAGCCTGCACTGGCTTTCAACCTCCATTGTGCCATTGGTGACTTTCTTGGGAGCCCCTGATTTGTACAGTTTTCCCTAGTCATATGTGATTGTGTTAAGGGATGAATGGCCTTGTCTTCTAGAGAGTTGGACCTATATCCCCAAAGCTTAGCCACTGATCTGGAATACCAACCTTCTTGCTCCCACATTCCCAGAGAAGGAAGGAGGAAAAGTAAATTGGGTTGAGGCAATAGGAAGTTGTGGAAGCAGTACCCTCCTTCTTTCTTGGTGGTTAGAGACCCAGGGCCTAGATAAGGGAGCCTGGCAAGTGTACTTCAAATATATGTATGTTGGGTTGTCATGATAATGGAGATAGCACAATGGATCTGAAAATTTTTGGTCTCCATACCCCTTTACATTCTTAAAAATTCTTGAAGATCCCAAAGAACTTTTATTTACTTGGGTTCTGCCCCTTGATATTTACTGTATTGGAAATTAAAATGTTTTGTATCATTATGAAAATAGCTTTGACCTTACTGATCACCTGAAAGGGTCTCTGACAACTTTGGGAAGAAATAGCCCCCCTCTAAAATTCAATGCCCTAGGTGAAAGTCCCAATCCCTTCACTATAATTTTGGATCTGGTTTGGACTCCCAGAGAACATAGAGATTTTGTCTCTCATCAAGAGCATGAATTACTCTCTATAGTCAATAGATTTTAATTAGCCGAATCATGCATCTCCAGTATGTTTCTTTCTCCATGGAAATAAAACCAGTAAAACCAGTTCTTTTTATAACTAATACTTCACCAAGTATTTTTACACCCATTTTGTTGTTGGTGATGGTGATGGTCCTTCATTCTTGAAGAGCACCAATAACACAACTTTGTACCCCCATTTTACAGAAGGGGAAATGGAAGTTCAGAACCTTGTCCATGATTACACAGCTAATGAGGGTCAGAGCTGGGACTTAAGTCAATTTCTGCAGAAAACTTTCTAAGATACCTTTCTGAATAAACTGATATTTTATCATAGTTTATCCTTTCAGTTATTTTGTGTAATAAATTGAAATTAGTTGATCAGTTGATTTGGCTAAGTCTATTCAGCTTAAGGCTATACTGGGTTGTAGAGGAAGGAAATAGAAATAAAAATTGTCCAGGAACTAAGAATAATTCAAAGAGAATAATTTGCATAAGCAGGTGCTGATTGAGTAATATTACTGTAAATAGTTATTTTATTTAGCCAAAATAGCATATCCTGCATTTATTTTCAGAGTGTTTGGGGGTGTAGGGTTTCTGTTTTAACAATGAGACAAATCCACAGATAAAAAACAAATCCACTTCAGTTCTTAACACTGTGAGGCTTTTCTGATTTAATAACAGTTAGCATTTGCATAGTTCTTTAAAGTTTTCAAAGCACTTATATGTGCAGGGGTGGAGAACCTGTAGCTGTGAGGCTGACTTATGTTATCATTTCCCATCTGAATCTTAATAACAGACCTGGTGAGACAGATGCTATTATTATGCTCGTTTTACAGAAAAGGAAACTGAGGTTGAGTGATACTAAGTGACTTGTCCAGGGTCACAACGCCAGTAAATCTTTTGGGTAATACTCAAATTCAGATCTTTGTGATTCAAAGTCCAACAATCTGTTGGAATATCTAATTTCTAATATTTTAATAGAATTATTGCACATTAATATAGTTACAGTGGTCAAACTTCATGTGAAAACATATCATTTTCTTTCTTGACTGGATATGGGAGAAAAGTTGGTTTTAAATGCCCAAATGTGATAAATATGATCCCCATGTGTAAAGGGAAAAATATATAGTCATCTAAAAGATTACAATGTACAGAAAATAATTCATGTATATGCTTTTTTTTTTTTAAAGTTGTAAACCATTATCTTCTGTTTATGGTCAGGACAATGAAGACTTTGCACTTTTTGCTTTGAAATCTGGGAGATTTCATAGAATGTTTGACTTCAGCCTATTTAACAAAGGGTATTTAGAACACCTGCTACCTGGGCTTCATAGAAATGTTTCCCTTTAGTCATCGGTGTTGATTGTTCTGTTTTTTGATCTGTTCCCACCAACCGACACTGTTCTAAGAAGAGGAGAGAATAAAAACTGGTTTGACTTTTGGTTTCTTCCTCTTTTGCGTGTGGAGTTGGTTGAGGAGACATGAAAACAATTGTAAAAAAAAAAAAAAAAGGCAAATATTCCAATTCCTCTCATCCATTGAGGTCGCCCTTATGGGAGGATGAAAGTTAAATAAAGGGAACCGAGAAAGGAAGAAAGAGGAGGAAGAAGAACTGAAGCCATGACTAAGGGAGACAGCGGATGTACTTGGGCGGTTGAGAAATTTCCCATCTGGTTTGAGAGGAGAGTTTAGGGAAGATGAAGACAGCTTTCTTTGCGCTGGTGATGCCCAGAGGGCGCCCTCATCCCAGGGCTTGCCTCTGGCTCTTGGCCCCTCCTTACTGGCCTCAGAAGTTGGAGAGGCGAGGAGGAGGAAGAAAGAGGTGGTGGAGCGCTGGGGGAGGTTGCCCATTATGCTTTAGTAGGTCTCCGGGAAGGAGGGGTTCCCTGTTGGAGGCACAGCGGGCGGGGGAAAGGACAGCTTTGGAAGCAGGCAGGGGCGGCAGCACCAGCGAGCACACATCCTTTCTACTGGGTGTGCACGATAGTGGGTTCCCAGGAGCTGCGCTGTTGGAAAGAGGTTCGGACGCATCCCGCGCCCATGAAGCCTACGTGTTTGCCCCAGGTAATGGGCTTCCTTCCTTTCGCTGCCCGGGGGCCGTGGAGGGGGCAGGAATGGGAGGAAGGAGTGGGTTTTCTTGGAAAAAAGTGCAAGTAGTCGAGGGTAGTGTTAGGGTACTGCGCTTTCCAGACGCTCTCGGTAGCGTAATCCCGGCCTTTTGTCTGATGCACAGTACCACCTGAGGCACTTTCAGGCAGCTTTTCCAAGTGCAGCTTCGACTGGCTTCTGCTTAAAACCTATTTTGTAGCTGAAATGGTGAAGTTCTTTAAAAGGGTTTAACTGATGGAACTTGGCTAGGAGATGGGTGTGTTTTCTCTAATCTTTCTTCCCCTGTCCCTCCCATTAGTTAACAAGCACCCATTAGGCGCCGATGCTTTGCTAGGTGCTGGAGTCTGATATTTGATGAAGTTTCCCCTCTACCCAACCGTGGAGGTGTGTGTTTCTGAGTTACTATTTCACAGAAAAATGAATTTCCCCCTAGAAAAGCTTATCCAACCCAGTTTTCTCACTCGATGGTTTGAAAATTTGCCTCTCCTAATAGTTTAATTTCTTGTACCACTGACTGTCACTTTGGCCGAGACGGTTTAAATTGGCAGCAAACTCAGAGGCAAAAGAGGAAAGAAAAGCAGAAAAATGAAATTATACTCTCTTAACTGGAACTAGGTGTTAGTTTGGAGTTAGTGCCTTTCCCCTCAGCTTTTGAAAATCTGTTGTAGTAGATAGATGCCTTCTCTGATACTTCATGTGGGGTTCGGGTAACCCGGAGTGGTACCAATGAATCACAAGGATTTCTAGGTTCTACCAAGCAAGAAAAGCTTGGAGTCAAACTTTGTGGACCAAATTCAGAGTCTCATCACGAGGTGGGCTGGCTGTAGGATATAAGTTTGTTTTTAGCTTCCCTTGAAGACGTTAAAAGTCATAGAAGACTGGAGATCTGTGTCAGTGGAGGGAGCATCTACACCAAGGAAATCCCAGGTTGTTGAAAGTGTTCATATGGAAGTTACCTGATTCTACTTTTACTGTTTACACCACAGGTGTATTTATCTCTGCTAGAACAGCTGCGCTCTTTCTCTTTCTCTCTCTGGTACATTCTTCCTTACAAAGTTTGGCTTCATGGCATTCTTGTTTGTTTCTCTACTTATCTTCCAATTGTTGCTCATGTGATACACTAATTAGCGTTGGCATCATATATCAAAAGGAGGAAATGCCAAATAGTAACCTTAAATCTACACCCTGCTAGTGTTTGGATAAGGCTCAACACAGCTGCTATTTTTTCTTGTAAGCATCAGTGATCTTATCAGTTTGTTAGGGAATAAACTTAAATGATTAGAAATAACTTTTGATTTTAAGAAGTCCATGGTATGTTAAAATAAATCCACAAAACGCTTTTTCTTAAGAGCAAATCTGGTGAGTGGCTGCAATTTCTGACCAGCACCTTGATGTCCCTACCTCTTCTCCCCTCCCCCCCTTTTTTTTTGAGCTGTGCGTAAAATCAGGTATGTTAAAAAAAAAATAGAGGAGATTAATGGCTTTTAAAGACTAATGTTAATTACCCAAGCAGTTTCAGACTAGCTCCCCAAATAAGGATTTAAGCCACATGATTTATTTCAGTCAAACGGCAAAATTAAGCCTTATTTGGCCATTTCAGTTATTTTTAATAGATTTTTAAGAGGTCTTTCAAATGGGACATCCTTGAAAGTTTTAGTTCCTCTTAAATATTAAAGTAGTATTTCTTTCTCATTTCAAGGTTAAAAGTGTTTTTATGTTAATTGGTAAATGAATGTTTTCAAACTGTTCACATTTTTTTTTTATTAGAAAGATGATTTTTTTCTTTTTCTTTTTGGGTGTTTTAAAATTTATTTTAAACTTAAATATAAAATAAGAAAAGGAAAAAAATCCAGCATTCCCATGTACACAGCAGAATATGAGAGGATTCAATATAAAACAAAAAATTTCCCTTTCAAGAAAACCTACATAATAAATACTGCACATTATTTTAAAGCTGTCCAAGCTTCTCTTTGCTTCTTTTTAGGTTTTCTTTTGTTTTCTGCTGTGCACTTTTCACTTTATTTTCCCCCTTCCTCCTGCCCCTAAAGAAGGCTACAACTGAGTGAGAATATCTATATCTATATTCACACATATACGTGTGTATCCATACATAGATATCTATAAATATATATACACATACACACATATCCATATATACACATGTACACTCATACTTGTAAGACCGTACTATGATTATTTCCACTTGCCTTCTATTTCTCTGAAGGTAAATAGCATCTTTCTTCATAAGTCTAAGTCCTTCCACGTTTTTCTAAATCATTCAGCTCATTATTTCCTCCTACACAGCAGTACTCTAACCCAATCACCTTCTATCTGAGACATTGTCTATGAAAGTTCCCCCCCCCCAAATTTTCTGCATTCCTTCTTTTATTGCCTGCAAAGGTTTTATGTATAAAGACAATTTTAATTTAAAATAATAAAAAGTACCCATTTTACACTTCAACAATGCTCTTACCTTATAATATAGTTTAAAGTCTCATACTCCTGAATCTGCTTCCATTACATCTTTCCCCCCTATTTCTTTGAAGTTCCTGACCTTTTTTCTTCCAAATGATCCTCACTATTATTTTTTCTACTTCAATAAGACAATTTTTTAGTAATTTAATTGGGATGACATTACACAAGTAGATTAGTTAGGTAAAATTGTCATTTAAAAAATTATATTGGCTTTACCTACTCATGAACAATAAATATTGCTTCAGTTATTTAGATCTGGTTTTATTTGTATAGAAAGTGTTTTGTGTTTGTTTATGTGTATTTTCCTCCTTCCTATTTTCCCACACCATTCTCATCCTATTCCTATCTCTCCTCTGCTTTACTTCTACCAGATACTTTGCCCTCCTATTCCTTAAACTACCCACCCCTCCAAGAGATCCTCCCTTATTCTCTCTCCCTCATCCCCTTGCCCTCATTTCTTTTCTGAATTTAGAAGACTTTTATACTTTTCTAGATAGATTTGTTTCCTCTTTAACCCATTCCTGATCAGAGTAAGGTTTCAGCACTACCTGCCCTTCCCCCACCTGCTTCTTCTGTATTAATTTTTCCTTTTATGACTCATTTGTATGAGATAATTACTCCTTTTTATCTCTCCCTTTATTTTCCTTTAGAATCACCCCACCATACTCAGCTCAACCCAAGTCTTTTTTTCATACTACTCAAATAAAAATCACAGTCATAAAAGGGTTGTTAATATTTTCATATATAAGAAATAAATAATTTGACCCATTGAGTCCCTTATTATCAGTCCTTAATGTTTACTTCATATTTCTCTTGGATGTTATATGTTGAATTTTCCCTTAAGTTTTGCTATTTTTGTCACAAATACCTGAAAATCTTTCAGTTCATTAAATGTCCTATTTTTCATTCAGGATTATACCTTGTTGGGTAAGTTACCCTCGGTCATAACCCCAGCTCTTATGCTCTACAATATTCCGAGACTTATGGTCCTTCAATATAGTAGGTGCTAGGTTTTGTGTAATCCTTAGTATAGCTCCATGATATTTAATTTTTTTTCTTCTTGCTTCCAATATTTTCTAAATAAGCATATAATTATCTATAATATTTATAATTATAATTATAATATTTATAATAATTTTCTAAATAAGCATAAAGAAAGACGAGAAGATAAGATTTTGGAAAACTGTTCCTACATTTTTCCTCTGTTGTGTAACAGAATTAAAGCCATAGTGATTATGTTATTTTCCAAATAACCACACAAAATGCAAGTCTAACCGATCAGTGGTCAAGTCTGCTGACAGGTCTTATCAAACAAATGTTGACTGATAAGCATGTAGCGTGTGTCATGCATATTCAGGAAGTCCAGCATGCATGGGCAGGAATGTGTGCACAATAAATACTATAAGATTTCGTGATGCAACATTGCATCATCAAAATTTTATGCAGGAAAAAAACACAAATTTACAATAAATTATTAACTTTAAGATGTCATTTTAAAAATTTGCTCTTTTGAAATGACACAAATTTCAAAAAAGAAAACATTAAAGTGTTCAAGAAAGTATATTTTCAGAAGGCACTGAGTAATATTTTTTTAAGGGAGCAGTAGGGTAAGTAAGTTTGGAAACCTCTTCCTAGAGTTCACTGATTAGGAGGGTGAAATGGTCAGACCTGTACTTTAGGAAGATCAATTTGACAGCAGAGTGGAGGGACTCATGTAGGGAGAGACTTGAGCTATGGAGACCAAACAACAGGTCATTGCAATAGTCCAGGTGTGGGGTGATAAGGGCCTGTATCAGAATACTGACAGTGTCAGAGGAGAGAAGAAGGTATATGTATATGAGAGATGTTATAAAAGTAGAAAGAACTGGACTTGGCAACTGCATTGTATAAGGGATGCATGTGAAAGTGAAGACTCAAGGATAACTAGGTTGCAAGCCTAGATGACTAAATTGATAGTGCCTCCGCTATGATAGAAAAATTAGAAGGGAGGGTGGCTGGAGGGCATAATGAGTTCAGTTTTGGATATGCTGAGTTTAAGATGTCTGTAAGACATCCATTGTAGGATATCAAATAGGCAGTTGGAGATGTGAAATTGGAGATCTGGAGATACATCACAGCAGAACAAATAGACCTGGAAGTCATCTGCAGAAAGATAATAATTGAAACCATGGCAGCTGATGAGATCACCTTGTGAAATAGCATGGGGAATAACCAGTACAATGACTAAAAAAAAACAAGAGATCAATCAAATATTGCCACTGAGTTACAGCAAAAAAAGCCACTTCATCTAGGCCATAGCATATGAGAAGGGGAATGATGTGTGAAGTAAATGGAAAGGTAGTTTGGAGTCAGGCAATGACTGAAATTCAGAAGAGGGTTTGGTTTTGGGGGAAAGATAATGGGTTCTGTTTTAGATATGAATTTGAGATGTCCCTGGGATATCCAATTTGGAATACTGAATAGGCAAGTGGTGATGGGGACTGGAAATTAGGAGCGAGACTGATGATGGGTATATAGATCTGGGAATCATCTTCATGAGATGATAAGCCCATTGATGCCAATGAGGAACTTAGGGGGCATGAATGTGATTTGGAGCACATTTTTCCATTGAATGTGTGATAAGTCATGGGGAGGTTTGTGGGTTAGCTCACAAATATCCATTTATCCCATAATTTGACTGATATAATATAGATTCACAATTAAGAGGGTAGTAAAAAAAAATAGTGAATAATATTATTGAAAATGAGGAAGCTTAGAATTAAAAAAAATTCTGCGTTATTTGAAATGTCACAGAGAGACAGCCTGGTCTAGTGAATAGAAAGCAGGATTTTGTGGTAGGAAGACTTGGATTCAGTTCCTGCCTTAGCTATATTAGCTGTGTGACTCTGGGCAAATCAGTTCACCTCAGGTGCCCTCAGTTAACTCTCTAGGATTATTGTACTTCACTGCATAATCATCATAGATTTTATGCCAAATTTTTGTGCAAAAAAGGGAGGTGTGACCATTATGTGGTTTTTTAAAAAATTTGTGCTGGTATTTAAAATTGTACTTAAAATAATTTATTACTAAATTGTCTTTGGTCCAAGATTAGGATGCACAGAATACTCATGAATACGTTAAAATTGGGAAGATGCAAGTCTTACCATATCCTGTGACTTATTTGCAGCAGCTTCCCCTGCCCACCCACTCCCCTGGTGCATAGGGCTCTTCTTTGGGTTGAGTGACAGTACTGTTAGCATAGTACTGCTCTAAACCATGCAAAGTCAGCTTTTGGAAATATACTGACAATGCTGTGTGTGTGCTGAGAATTCTAGGCTCACAGCTCGCAATTCACAAAAGATAAATGGAAATCCATATACTGCTGGTGAATAAATACATTGCTGCCCTGTTAAGTGACTAGACAGATAGAATTATACTGTGTAACAATTACATGATGAAAGGTTATAAACCAATTATTGAACTGAAAGAAAAAACAGGGCAGAAGGAAAAGTTATAAACCAATTTTTTGACTGAAAAAACAGGCAGGACGATTATGCGGTGGTGATGACTATGCGATGAAATGCGGTATGAATTGTAGGACAGTTCCACATCTGCAATGGTAGAAGGATGGAATTTGCTAAACCAATGAAATTATGGGTGTGGATGTTAAAAAAAAAAGTATAGCACTTCAGCTGCATTATTAGTTAAGACTTTTGTGAATTAACCTGGAAACACAGCCTCTATTTATGGCACCTAGGCAGTCCAGTGGACAGAGCACAGGGCCTAGAATCAGGAAGACCTGCATTTGAATCTTGCTTCATGTATTAGCTGTGTGAATTTGGGCAAGTTATTTAAGTCCCTTGTGCCTCAGTTTCCTTTTCTGCTAAGTGGAGATATAATAACATCTGCCTCACAGAATCATTGTTCAGAATCAAGTGAGTTAAAACATTTTTCAGAGTTTAAATCACTAGAGAAATGCTAACTCTGCTGATAATTTGAGGATGGGAAAATGAGTTCAGATTCTCAGTATATCTTGCACTACTCGCCCTACAGTGAGATGGGGCTCCAAAACTATGGAAACTCTTGGGAAATAAAGGATGTATATGCTGTTAACTATTCATTTCTTGGGTATTACATATCTTATCCGTGACTAAATGATTTCTTATGTAGCTGAGGAACTATTTAAAGGCAGATTTTTTTTTTGTAATGATGTTTGTTATAATGGGATTTAGCCTGTACTGAGAGGAATTAAAGGGATGCAGCAATTCTTATTAATGTGAAATCCTAAAGGAACATCAGTTTTGTGCTGGAGGTTTGCTGCTTCTCTAGTTGGCCCCAGGGAAATGAGTGAATAGAATTCTACTGTTGATAAATTATCATCAACATTTAAAGGACGGAAGGCAGAAGTATTGTTGGCATAGCCTGACAATGGCCAGGCTTGAAATTTGACCCAAAATTTGACCACAGAAGACTATCTTGTAGGGGTAGACTCTGCTATTTGTCAGTGAACAATAAATACACAGTCGTGTCTTTTGATATATTATAGTTATTTTCAGTATGAAATTTTAAGACCTTTTGGACCTTTCATCTTATTGGTAGTTTTGGAAATAACTACCGGTCCTTGGAATTTAATGAACTCCTATTAAATCTCTACTATAAACATGATTAGGTACTGGAAATGCCAAGATGACAAAAAGATATATTTCCTACAATTAAGGAGATTAAAATCTAATAAGGGTGATGGAAAAGTCAGTAAGATGTAATTCAGCAAAGATTTAAGTGCCTCCTGTATATTGAGTGCTGGGCTACCAGATACATAAGTAAGTATAATGTAAGATGAAATGTGAAAAGTGGGGCAGAGAGATCCAGATAAGTACTCTAGGGAGGTAAGATAAGTACTGGGAGGAAAGAGGTAAAGGATAGATAGCAATCCTCCCCCTCCACCCTGTGTTTTTCCATCCTCTGTAATTCTTGTCCATATCCTCCCATAAATCTACCCTAGAGGATTGACCCAACATATTGGAACCTTCTATTCCAGATCTGTTAGAACAGTGACTAGGGGTATAGCCAAGGGAACCTGTCATCCTGGCACTGTTCACTCTCCCTCTGACGCCACTTCTATGCCTTACAATTCTCTGTCAGCCCCACACCACAGACGCCTGCATCTAATAGCACAACTGCTTCAGCCCTGGACCTTCATTTCCTTCATTAACAATCACTAAATATTTATTAAGCACCACCTGCATGCCAGACACTGTGCTAAGCATTGGGGATACAAAGAAAGGGGAAAGACAAGACTCTGCTTTCCAGGATCTCACAGTCCAATGGGGGAGATATCGTAGAAACAACTACATACAAACAAACTGTACACAGGATAAAAGTGGAAAAAAAATACCAGAGGGAAGCCACAGGAATTCAGCAGTGTAGTGGAGCTCCTTTTCCGCTGGTCAGCCTGCTACGTTGTAAGGACAATCTAGGATCCTGTAGTTGAGGGACATGACCACTGCCATATTTACCCACCTCTGTACCCCTTCTTAAAAGGAATTTAGTGCTTTTGGATGGGAAGAGGGACAAACTACCCCTCTTCCAGACTGCACCATCCTGGAGAGTTCTGAACTCTTCACTCCAACTGCTGTATAGTCAGATGTAGGATCCAGAGACTTTCTGTACCAGGGGTGAGCATTTTCTTCATTGGCCCCACCCTAATCCCTTCTAATCCATCAATCAATTAAGAAACATTTACTAAGCATTTATGTTCCAGGCACTTTGCTAAGCCCTGGAGATTATAAGGAAAAGCAGAAACAGCCTCAGTCCTCTATTTCCTTCCCACTTCCTCTGTGCAATGGTACTCTAGGGTCTCTGTCAAAACAGGAAACAAGGTCAAGCAGATATCTTCCCCAGGTCTTCTTCCTGGTGAAATGTTTATTTCTAGGTTTTTTGTGGATACAGGTAGTTTCATAGAAATGCTTATTCAACATAGTTTCATTATCTTCTCTTTCCCATCCCTTACAATTGCTAGTTGTCTGGGTTTTGACTAGATCTTTTGTTGTGTGACTATGTAACTCATTTTCATGATCATATATTTTCTAGATATTACCTTTTATACTACCTATTTATAGATTATTACTATTAATGTGTGATAGCCTACATATGCCTATATGTATGTAGACACACACACATATCCACACCCCATACTATGCATATTTCTGTTTATCAGTTATTTGTTTGGAGGTAGATAGCATCTTCCTTGATTCTTTACAATGCTCAGAATAACTTAGTTACTTACAGTTGTTCTTCAAATAACATTGTTGTTACTGTATACGATGTTCTCCTGGTTCTGCTCATTTCACTCTTCATTATTTCATGCGAGTCTTGCCATGTTTTTCTAAAATCAACCATTACAGTAGTAATATTCCATCACAGTCACATACCTCAACTTGTATAGCCATTCCTCAACTGATGGTCCTTCCATCAATTTCCAGTTCTTTGTTACCACAAAGAGAGCTGCTATAAATATTTTAGAACATTTAAGTTCCTTTCCTTTTTTCTCTGATCACCCTGGGTAGCAGACCTAATAGTGGCACCGCTGGGTCAAAGGGAATACAGAGTTTTATATCTCTTTAGGCATAATTCTAGATTGTTCTCCAGAACAATTGGATCAGGGCATACTTCCACCAATAGTGTATTAATGTCCCAATTTTTCCATATCCTCTCCAACATTGGTCATTTTTCCCTTCTATCATTTTAGCCAATGTCATCGGTGGAGATGATATCTCAAAGTTGTTTTAATTTGCATTTCTCCAATCAATAGTGATTTCGGGCATTTTTTTACATAACTATAGTTGGCTTTGATTTCTTTATCCAAAAAACTGCCTGTTCATGTTCTTTGACTGTTTATCAGTTGGAGAATGACTCATATGCTTATAAATTTGGCAAAGTTCTCCAAGTAATTGAAATATGACACTTTTATCCAAGAAATTGTCTATAAAACATTTTTCCCCCAAATTTTCTGCTTTCCTTCTAATTTTGGCTACATTGATTTTATTTGTACAAAATCTTTTTAATTTAGCATAATTAAAATTATGCATTTTATATCCCACAATGCTCTCTTATCTCTTGCTTATTCGTAAATTCTTTTCCTATCCCAAAGTATGATAAGTAGATAATACACTCACTTTCAAAAACATATTGTGGCAAAATGTATCAGGTACTTCAGTTCTGGATGCTTTGAATGAAAGATCAAAATGATAATGATTGATATGTATCTGTATTAACAGACTTCTTGGTTTAACTTAGACCCTGCCTTAGCACACAGATTGGATGATAACACTTTTCTGCATAGACTTCAGTTGTTTTTGTTACTAAAGATGTAGTCTGAAATAGAATATAATTTCTAAAATCTTGCCTTTCCCCATCTCATATTTTCATCAAGGATACCTTCAGTGTGTACATAGATGATTCTCATAAATATTTTCTCGACATGAGAAAGTCAGCACATAAATTGTCATTATGATGGGTCTCTTGAATGCTTTTCTTGTGGCAATAATACCATCTATGTGGGCATGAAATATCTAAGCCCCCTTTGAGCTTTCAATCTTCTGACTTCAATG
This sequence comes from Notamacropus eugenii, assembly GCF_028372415.1. Lineage (NCBI taxonomy): Eukaryota > Metazoa > Chordata > Mammalia > Diprotodontia > Macropodidae > Notamacropus > Notamacropus eugenii. Next base: position 66,212,224 of record NC_092872.1, read on the forward strand.
CCCACAACTACTGGCACACACCATATCCCATGTTCAGCATTTTGCTAAATGAGATATGCCTGTCAGTATTCTCTTTAAATCTGTTGGTCAGATTAGAAGACTTTCACATTGTTAACTCACATTATTAATAATAAAAAAAATAAAAATTACTTTGTTTTAAGGTGTACAAAGCATTTTCCTCACACATTTGTCAAATAAATAGTATAAATATTATTTTTCATTTTCACATAATAACCTGAGAGGCTTAACTCAGGAAAAAATAGCTATTTTGGGTTAGAGACAGAACTTAGAGTCAGGTCTTTGAACTCCAAGTTCAGTTGCTTCTCATTAGCACACTGCCTCAGTCTTTCCATCCTCAGCCCTTTTCCGTCCCTGATATGAAGCTTTGTTTGAGAAACAGAGGACTTCCATAGCACAGAGAAGCTGGGGAAAACTGACCTAATAGATTCTAGTTCCTTTATGTTTAAAGATTAGGTAATGAGGCCCAGGGAGTTTGAGTAACTTGCTTGAGGTGACAGAGCGAGTTGATGATAGAGCCAAGATTCTGACCTCAAATCCCAATTTATGGACATTTCCTGTTATATCATACAATATAAAGCTAGCTGTTTTCTGGTTTGTTTTTTCAGCTATAAATTTGGTACTTAAAAGTACTTCAAGTCTGTGCTTTGTTTCCTAACTGTAATTTTGAATAATAGTCTGCTTCAATTTCCTTATCTGTTTAAGAGGCTATTTAACAAAATGCATCTACAGATAAAGACCTCAGAAAGACACGTAGTTTTCCCTTCTGTGAACAAGTATTTGAGAGTACATTTTATACTGGAAGCACTGGAAGAGCTATGAAGAACTAGAATAAGAAAAAAAGTGGACTCCTTCTTGCTCCTAACATTCTTTTTTGCTCTTTGTGTATGTCTGACATTCTCTGATGAAACCGAATATTCAAAGGTCTGAAATGAGCTAGTTGTATGATCTTTGGGCAAGTTTCTTACCTTCTCTGGTCCTCAGTTTTTTCATCTGTAATATGAGGCCGTGGGATTAGAATCTTAAAATCTATATCCAGGGAAAGAACTGATAAACAGAAAGTATGTATAGAATAATTTTACATGCATACATATATATGTATGTATATGTGTATGTAAACACACACACATACACACACGTATTTGTGTCCAATCTCCAGCCATCTCTAGGGCATGGGAGGAGAGAAGAAAAAAGGGGAAAAAGAAATTTACATGATAACATATATTTAAAAGGAATAGCAAATTGTACATAATGAATTTGCAGTTTCATGTGCAGTCATCTTTTTTATTATACTATGTTATGGAATTGCTTGTTTGGATTCCACAAATTAAAAATGAGTAAAAAAAAATTTTTTAAAAGAGTTATGGAGACCTCAAATGTTACCTACTTAAATTATGAAGACGTTTTTGCTTCTTCTGTCATCTAGGCAACCACCCTAGGTGAAATTACAGGAAGAACAGTTTAAGAAGGAAATGAGCCCCTTCTCTTTTTCCAAATAAAATATTTTCTATGGTAACTCATTTCTTGGGGTTCCTCCTAATAGAGTTTACATGGTTTTGGCGCAACTTTCTTTTCCTCAAAAGTATTATTTTGATGTACACATATACTTTAAAAACAGGGATCTTTACCATAAAACTTGATGAAAAAATAATGTTTTGGTACCAACAACTAATTTTTTTTTTTTTTTTTTTAGTAATTACAAGTTGCCATTTCAGTTGTTTACTTTAATGGATCAACACTAGACTTCAGCTAATATCAACTTTGAAGAGGAATAATCAAAATTCACCAACTTAGCTTTAGTCTTCAGGTTAATTCCCTGTCTCTTTAAGAATTGATACCTTCATTTAAGAACCCTGGGCCAGCATGATGGGGTAGGGGTGACAGGACATCCCAGCCTGTCTTAACACTTGCAGAATGGGGCTGGAGGGACCAAATGGGAGGGAGGGATAAAACATCAATTATGACCACCACAGAACCAGAGTTTGACCAAGGCAACAGGCCAAGAAACACACATTAAACTGCCACAGAATGAAGCCTACCTTGTTTAATGTGTTGTGAGAAATCAAAGAAAAAGCAGTGTTAAGTATCTAAGTATCTCAGGAAGAGGAGCCAACAGCCCCCCAGTTGATGTGATCGAATAACATGCTATTGGCATAAGGGGTAGCAGGGCTCGAGAAAGGCAGAGGATCTGGAACAGCAGCATCAGGGAGCTGGCTCACTTAACTCAGTTGAGCATTTCAGCTACAGAGGCAAACTCACATATCTGACAGATCTACCACACCAAACTGATGAAATATGAACAAGCACGCTAATGAGTTCACCCCACGTGTGATGAACCTACTTCATAAGTAGAGTTAGACCAGATCCATCTTGCCAAAGGAGATTGAAAGAATGGTGAGCATCATCCACCGCAAATTCAGCTCCCTCCAGGTGCAGCCCAGGCAGAGCACGTAGGAAGCAGACATGCTCCTATATTCGTGGTTTTTGGATGCTAGGTGGAACTTCAACAAGGAAGCCACAGAAATCCTGAATGAGTGCTTCTATTTCTATTTCAGCAACCCTTTACCCCAGTGAGGAAGCCAAAGGGATCTAGCCAAGAAATGTGGCATCACAGTGTTTCACAGGTGTCAAGCTGGCTTGGAAATAAGTGAATGTAATATAAGAAGGACATAGGTAAATTTCAAGAGGAAACCAGTATTTGTGCTACCAGTGTGTCAGCCTATGGAAGCCAAGCTAACTCAGTCTCAACTCCCAATCAGCTGGTTCTTCCAGTTCTTTCAACATGTCAAACTCTGGAGATTGTTCATGAACATGCAGTCTCTCAATGGGGATTCTTCCAAAAGGGGCCTGAATTGGAGCCAATATGAAGTCACAGGTGGCTACCCTTCTCCATGATATCAACCAGACATGGGGATACAGCCAGTCAAATGTACAGTTTCCAGGGTACCATCTTGGGAGGCAGCACGACTGACCTTAGAAAAAAGAAAAACTGTGTTTAGGTCCTGCCCCTGGCACATCTGGCTGTGTAAACATATGCTAATTGAGTTTGGCAGGATGCTACTACCCTTTCTTCAGTGACCTTCCTGGCAGTGTTTACTCTGATACCTCCAACTGATCTCCCAGCAATTGCATTCCTGACTGATCTCTTGCCCCAAATGGGGAAGGGGCAAGGACAGGAGGGAGGGTCTCTCTCCCCAGTGCTGAAGCAGTCAAACTGGAGGTCAAAGCAATCAACAAGCACAGTAAGAGTCTCCTCCTCTTCCCTTCTTCCCGATGCTATTTCAGTCAATCTGGACACTTCTTTCTACTCTCTTTCCTTTTTTTTCTGGGTAGAAGCCAACTCTTCCACCAGCCCTGTTTGCTTCATCCTCTCTGCACCTTTCTCTTTTTTTTTTTTTCGTTTTTTAATTTGTTTTCTGTTTTCAACAATCACTTCCACAAGTTTTAAATTTTCATCCTCTCCTTCCCCGAGATGGCTTGCAATCTTATATGGGTTCTACACGTACATTCTTGTTAACCACATTTTCACATTAGTCATGTTGCATAGAAGAATTAAAATGAATGGGAGAAACCATGAGAAAAACCAAAAGAAAACATAACCCAGGAGAAAATAGTCTGCTTCATTCTGCATTCCGATTCCATAGTTGTTTCTCTGAGTCCTTTGGGAATGTTTTAGGTCCTTGTGTTGCTGCCTGAATCTTTCTCCTGCCCCATGACTTCTGCTGCATCACTGAAGGGTATTTTCAAGAGTTAAAAGGAATTTTTAAAAAGACAAAAATTGCCAAAAGGAGTACATTTAAAGAAAATTGCTATGAGTTGTCATTTGAGTTCACTTTAGTGGATAAACGCTGAACTTCAGCTAATATCAACTTTGAAGAAGTATAATCAAAATTCATTAACTAGATTTTAGTCTCCAGGTTAATTATGTTTCTCTAAGGATTGATGCCTTTATTAAATATCCTGGGCAAGCTCATGAAAATTCTGGCTCAGTTGAATTCTCTAAATTTGTGAATTCAAATTTTGGAAACTGTAAAATTTAGACATTCCCCCTGACTCCCTCCAATCAAATGTGCCATAATTAAGGTTGACTCTCTCAGACTCATTGTTCCTTTAGGATTAGAAGTTACTAAATAGCCACAACTTTAAAATATTATAACTGTTCTTTACCTGATTTAGAATGTTTGCTTAGACTTCTAACTGGAGATGAATACTTTGTGCCTTTTTCTGTACTTAACATGTTATCTTTATACTATGTACTATACTGGATCCTTGTGTTATCTCTCATACCTGACTGGCAGTTCTCTGTGAATATGGATTATGTTTCATTAAGTCTTTTTTTTAAAATCATCCTCAGTACCCGATACAATGCATTGCCCACTGCAGATAGATACTTAAATGTTTGAGTAAGCATAAAATTCACTTAGTCTCTCTCAGTCTGAGTTTCTTCATTTTTAAAATGGGGATGGCAATTCTTGAAATAGCTCATGGGGTTCCTGGGGAAATTATTTTGCAGTAGAGTATTTTTTTTAATAATAATTATGAGTCTTCGTAACTGTGGTGAAAGAGGGAGGAGGGAACAAGCATTTGTCAAGTGCCTACATGTGCCAGGCCCTAGGTGAAGCATTTGATTCTCACCACAATCTTAACAAGATAGGTGCTGTTATGAGGTAGACAAAGGGTAAGTGATTTTCCCAAGGTTACACATCATGAAAGCCCCTACCCTCAGGAATCCATCTTCTGTGTTAAAAATTGTATTGGTGAGCATCCACAAAAGCATAGTTCTTTGATTTCATCTAGAGTGATGTCATTCTTGTTGACTTCTGTGGCATAAAAGTATGAATTTTACTTGAATAGCCATTTCTTCTTTTATCCTCCCAATATCATATAGCACATTGTTAGAATAATGACAAAAGCAACTCGCACCCTCTCTTTGAATCTTCTTGACTCCCAACTCATCAATCTCTAGCTCTCATGAATTTCCATTTTGGGAAGACATGAGTTCAAATTTGGTCTCAGACACTTAGTAGTTATGTCACACTAGGCAAGTCACTTATCCTCCATTTACCTCAATTTCCTGACCTGCATGGGGATAAAAATAGCACCTGCTTCACAGGGTTTTTGTGAGAATCAAATGAGATAATATTTGTAAAACTCTTAGCACCATGCTTGGCACATAGTGGACAATAAATGCTAATGAATCCCTTCTCCTTCCCTTCCACGCTCAGATCTTCTCTATATACATTTTTACCTCACAGAATTCTGCATGTATCATGTCACCTGTAGGAATACAATGTGGGTGGGTGTTCTGTAGAAGAAAATAAGGTAAAATGCTTATGTGTATGTGTGCACATGCACACACATATAGATATACATGTACACTCTGTCTATCTATTCATCTATCTACCTATTGCATCATCATTTTGTATAGAGTAAGGGTGAGACTGCCACGGTCATCCTTATCAAAATGACAGCAAGATACATTGCATGCTATGGCCCATAGTTCCCTTATCACCTTATTTTGTCCTTCATTTCTTACATTTTCTATGAAAGATTATCTGACATGATTTGAACCCCAGTAAAACTGAATTTGTGATATAGAGGGGCATTTTATTTTTGATAGGAAGGGGATGTTCTAGGTGGTGCAGTGGATAGAGCACCAGTGCAGGATTCAGGAGGACCTGAATTCAAATCTCACCTTAGACACTTGACACTCACTAGCTGTGTGACTTTGGGCAAGTCACTTAACCCCAATTGCCTCATCCCGGGTCATCTCCAGTCATCCTGATGAATATCTGGTCACTGGATCCAGATGGCTCTGGAGGAGAAGTGAGGCTGGTGACCTATATAGCCCTCTCTCACTCAAAACAAAGTCAAGTGCAAGTCATGTTATTATTTCTCTGATGGCGTGGTCTTCTTTGACAATGAAGGACGAACACACACATTCAAGGAAGGGGATCTATTAAGGAAGGAGGGGAATCTCTGATAGAGGTTTGGTTCTATATTAAAAAAATTTTTTTGGTGTTGATTCTGAAATGTTAATTTAGAAAACCCTGAGTTACTTGAAATGCAAGTTGAAATCCATGGATGGGAGAACCATCTGGCTACCACATCTGTCTTACCACTTTTTGCCATTCACTTATCACTACCTGATTTTACCAGGTAGTTCTTGTGTTTGTCTATCACTGCTTTATATGTATCCTTCCCACAGCTGGTCTTCCCAGAGGCTGCTTTTCCTGGATAGAGGCTAAAATTACTTGCTGACAGTTTTTGAATGGGATTAAAATTATGTCTAGTTCAGGGTTTTGGCAACCTTTCACAAGTCATATAGCAAACTCTGACTGTACCATTATCTAACTGTGTAACCTTGAACTTGGTCATTTAACCTATAAGCCTCAATTCCTTCATCTGTAAAATAAGAAAGCTGGATTAGATCAGGGATCTGCAAACTATGATGGAGGGACAGATTTGACCCTTGAACCATAGTTTTCCAAACTCTGGACTAAGATGATCTCTAGGTTCTTAAATTCTTTGAGTCTATATCTTCATTTGTTGTTGTTGAAGATTTGTGATTTCATTGGTGTAGAGAATGTTCTGTCAGGGCAGATTTGCAGTTCTCAGCTTAACATCCTTATAGAGTTGCCTAGGGTTGTAGTAGGTTAAGTGATTTGCCTCAGGCACATGTATCCAGTGTGCGTAACAAAGATGATGCCAAGGCTACCTCTCTAATCCTCCATGCCATGTTAGTAATATATTTTAACATTTGGAAAATCTCCCACTGTATAGAACTAAGCTAATGTATTACTATATTACACATTCAAAATAAATATGGTTTTAAAATATTTAAGAAACCTAATTTAAAATTAAAATGAATATGCTCTTAGTTTATTGTGTTCCTTACTGTGTTATTTGTGTTCTTCTTAAACACGTTTGATTTCTGTAATCTCCTTCCAGTGCTGCTGACCTTCCAGTTCCTACCCCAGAACAATGTTTATCACCTACAGGTATATAGGATAGCCCTATCCCTTGGAGGTATCTGTTCAGACCAGGCCCTAAGTTGATGAAATTCAGGTGGGATAAATGTAAAAAAATCAGCAATATAATTACAAGATGGAAGAGGCAGTTCTAAAATGGATCTGGGGTTTGGGTTCTTTTTTTTTTTTTTTTTGGACTGCAGGTTCTGTATAAGTCAGCAATGGAATATGGTAGCCATAAATGCTAATGTGACCTTGGGTTACATTAAGATGGGGCATGGTTTCTAGGAATGGAAAAAGGTTATAGTTCCACTCTATCCTGCCCTCATCAGACTTCCTTTGGAATATTGTGTTCAGTCCTGGGCATCTCCTAGATCCATCCCATTCACTGCACTGATACAGCCACTAGTCTGGTACAGGTCCCTATCATCTCATGCCTGGATGATTACATCCTTCTGGTGGTCTCCCTGGTCCAAGTGTGGCCTTACTGTAGTCTATCTTAGCTGCCAAAGTGATTTTCCTAAAGGCCAGATCTGACCATGTCACCTTTACACTCAAAAACTCAAATTGTGCCCTATTACCTCCAGGATCAAATATATATTTGTGTGTGTGTATGTGTATATAGGTGTATACACACATATGTATCTATGTACATATGTGTATGTGTGTATATGTATGTATAAGTGTGTATACATATATACACATATACATGCATGTGCATATACATACGTATGCATATGTATGTGTGTGTACATATATGTATATATGCTCTGTTTATCATTTAAAGCATTTCAAAGCCTAGTCCCTCTCTATCTTCCTAGTCCTTTTAGACTTTATTCCCCCTCATAAATTCCTCAGCCATGGCCTCCTCTGTGTTCTTTGTTTTTTGCTCCACTTCCTGACTCTGCCTCTTCACTTCCTGCCTGAAATGCATATCCTCATATCTACCTTTTGGCTTTTCTGTCCTCCTTCAAGACTCGTCTCTGATCTCACCTTCTTTCTGCAAAAAGCCTTTCCTGATCCTCCAACTTCTAGTGTTTTTCATGAGATTACTTTCCACTTACTGAGTGTGCGTGGGGGTGTGTGTGTGTGAGACCACAGTATCTCAAAAGTCTCGGGAGGTTTTGATTTATATCTTGTATATTCTCTACCTATATTGTATCTACATAGCTTTATCTCCCATTAGAATGTTAACTCCTTGAGGATAGGGATGGTATTTTTGCATTTCTTTTGTGCTTTGCCAGGTGTCTCAAATACAGTAATTGCTTACTGACTGACTAACACAGGAGGATTGGTTTAAAGAACTGGGCTTGTTTAGCCTGGAGAAAAGAAGGCAGAAATTAGGGAGAGGAGGAGCATGATAGCGATCTTCTGGTATCTGAAGGGCCGTCACATGGAGAAGAACTTTAGACTCTTTTCCCTTGCCCCTGAGGGCCACATTGAGCAATAGGTGGAATTTGCAAAGTATTAAATTTAGGTTAGATTTCAGGGAAAAAAAAAAAGAATAACTTCCTAACAACTTAAGAAGGCCAAAAGTGGGATGGACTGCTTTGGGAGATTGTGGGTTCCACCAGTTTGGAGGTTATCAGGTAGAGGTCGAATGAACACTTGGCAAGTATGTGATAGTGGGTATTTTTTTATGTTTGGGTTGGACTCTATGGCTGCTAGTGTCCTTTCCAATTCAAATTCTGCCTCTGTGACCTTTGGTAAGGTAATAATGATCTTTGTTTAAGACCCTGTTTTTCTGGATGTTTGAGAATTTTCCAACGCTTCTCATTGTTGAATATCCTCTCTATTAACCAATCCATCCTTTCTATTTTCCTCCTTCCCCCATTTTCTTCATACATTTTACTTCTTTGGTGAAATTGAAGGTAAGGAAACAAAGGTTCCAGTTACACTGACCTGGGGTCATTGTTTACATTTTTCTTACTGTTCACATGAATTCTTTTTTTTCTTTTACTTTGCTTTCGGTGGGCATGACGCCCTGGTTGTTATTGTTTATGGGATGGACACTGAATTAGAACCCAGGAAAAGACCTAGATTTGAATTCTAACTAATGATAGCCCTGTAACTGTTGACAAGTCGTTTCAGTTTCTTCATCTGGAAAGTGATGATATCTCGCAGAGAAAACATGAAGATCAGATAAAATAATGTTGTGTGTTGCTGTGACACAGTCACTCATTTGCCCCCACCCCAGCTACTGACTCACTGTCTAGATGGGTTTCCTGGCATAAATGCCCATTGTCTCTTCTATTGCCTCACTAATTCCCTCCTCTTCCAGTCCCCAGTCAGAGTTAGTACTTTGGCAAAACACTTCAGTGTCAAGTCTATTTCACTTCTTTGAAATGGCCCCTTCTTAATTTTCTCCTCAAAACTTTATTTCTAATAAGTATACCCAGACTAACAAAGGTCTGTATCTATCTATAAAGACAAAGTAATATTTGAGCAAAGAAAGATGTCCAGAGGAAAAGTTCTAAGGCTCTTATGAATGAACCCAAGTGAGAAAAGACAGAATTGTGACTGAGGTCTGTACGCCTGATTGGCTCTCCCAAAACTTTACCCTTTGATTCTTCTAGTCTGTGGGCTTTCTAGCACCTTGTTAACGTTGGGGTCCTCTTTGAGTCCTAGATTTACTCTAACTTCACTGGGCAGCTGTGGCCTTTACTACCTCTAGCTTCAGGTTTGGCCTCAATTCTCAACGTGGGCACTGCAGTGCTTTTGAGAAGAACCCTTGCTATAGAACTGTAGTCCCTGAGGCCTCGTCTCTGGGGCCTCTCATCTCCCAGGCAAGAGGGGCGTAAATAGAATTGTCATTATGCAAGCTGGCTCACTTTAGACTTAGCTTCTCCTTCTGGCGATTCTTCTTGGTACAAGGCTGAGTCCATTTGTTGAGAGACCTCATCCTAATTTATACTGACTTTCCTAGTATAATTCCCACATCTTCACCTGTACAGACTAGGCCATAAGCAGGCAATAACATGCCCCCTCTCCCCCCCCCCCCCCCCCAATATGCAGTTCTCAGGTTCTGGGTTCTACAGGTTCTTTAGATGCTCTCTCCTGTTAGTTCATGGAGACACAAGTAGGGTGGGGCAAAAGTACAGAGACAGTCTCTGCTCTGAGGACAGGTCTATTGTCTCTACAGCTGCTGAGTTCCTTTCCTAGATGGACAAGTGAGCTACTCAAAGTTTTTCATCCTTTATCAGAAGCAAAATGAGCTACTCATCTGGAGTGATCTCTGCCTTCTCCTGTTGTAAATGAACTCTCAGTGGAGTACATCCTTACATACTAAATCACTTTGTAAACTTTAAATCATTGTATAAATGTCAATTATCAGGAGTAGTGGTAGAATAGCATGGCATATTCACATTTTCCCACTCTCTTAACCTGTTCATGTAGCAGATAGTATGGTATAGTGGATAAAGGGCCAGCCTTGGATTCAGGAAGAATTTGGCTTCAAGTCTTGCCTTACACAAACAGTATTACAATAGTAACTATGTGACTCTGGACATATATATGTGTGTGTGTATGTATATATATGTATGTATGTGTGTGTATGTATGTATATATGTGTACGTATGTATACTATAGAACCCTTTGCTCATTGCCTTCAGAAATCTCTCTAACATAAATTGTAGATGGAGTGTAAATCAGAGGGCTACTCCTTCTACTGATGAAATCACCAGTCTTGATAAAACAAAATAAAATACTATTATTTAATATTGTCCTTATATGTATTATTAATATTGGTTAGAATTCCTTTTCTCTATATAATAGTCTTCTTTTTCTTTCCATTTTTTTCAACTGGTAGGAAAATTTTGCTTATCTGAATGCTTTCATATACTTAGGAGTCACAATACTTGAGAAAACATTGCCTTGTCAATATTTTTCATTTCTGGTCCCAACTGAGTGAATGAAACCTAAATTTTCACTTGGCTTGCTTTCATTTCAAACATAGAAGTATGTTTAAATAGTTTCCCAGTAGGTTTTGGTTTTAAATTACTACTTGCCTTTAACATATGTGCGTGTGTGCACACACATACACACACACACGCACACACACACACACTTTTCTAAACATTTCAATAGTTGTTTTTTTTTCCCTTGGGGTTTTTCAAGAAGTTAGGACTGGACTGAGAAGGGTAAGAAATGAAAGTTTTATTGAATCAGAAGATCTAAAATTGAAAAGGAACTTAAATGATCACCAGTCCAACTCCCTTAATTTAAGGATGAGGAAACAGATGATCTGAGATGGACAGGAATATAGCCTAGTAGCAAGTAGCAGACCCCATATTTGAACCTGGGTCTGCTACTTACTGGACCTCTGATGTTAAATTCAATGTTTTTGCATCCTCTTGCCATCATATCACAATGAACCCTTGGTACTACCACACAACCTTATGTTTGAATGTAAAAAAAAAATCAACTCAATGTTTGTTTGAAGTATAACAATGACATGTTCAAATCTCAAGTTACAAACTTTGCATGACCCTGGGCAAATCACATAACTAGGGGCTCAGTGTTCTAGGCCACCCTCTAACAAGTGAATTGCCTAGAAAATGCTCACTTGCATTTGCAGAGGGAATATCCTTACCCTATTACAGGAATGAAATGAATCTAGCCCCTATCCTTAATCACTACCCCTATCCCTATAACATAGTGCATATTTGAGAATCCTATTCCATCTAACATTTTCTCAAATGTAACAGTTTAGGATAGTTTGCAGCTTCCTTCCATCTGTTTTTATTACAGAAGATTCCTGATGTAGATTTTATATTTATATTTGGATCCACAATTTCCTCCTTTTTGTGTATATGACTTTGCTTGCCAAATTCTCAAAACCAAATTAATTTTTATTCATTTTAATTTAATTCACTTACTTTAAAAAAAAAATCTATCCTTTGAATCAGTTTGGTTTTTTTTGGTGGGAATAAATAATTGCCAAATCAGATGACAATAGTATGGCATCTGTGCCCCAAACTTCCTTTTCTTTGCACATCAAAATCTGAAGTGTAACATTGGCACTTCTCAAACACATCCTAAATACCTGCTGAAGGGAAATCCATCATTTTATTGAAAAAGCTGTCTCAGAGGTCATCAACAACCTCTTAATTATTCATTTGGGAAGGAAGCATGCTATATTGTAGTGGAAAGGGCACCGAACTTGGCGTCTAGAGACCTAGACACAAATGCAGCCTCTCCCACGAACTAGCTCTCTCACCAAAGGCAAGTCACTTGACAACTCTGAGCAAGTTTCTTCAGCTACCTATGTGCTCATGGGCAAATCACTTCACCACTCTGAGGCTCCCTTTCCTCATCTGTAAAATAAGGGTCTTGGACTAGATGACCTCTAGGGTTCCTTCTAACTATAAATCTTTGGGCCTATGGTTTGTAAAACAGATATATGATGTCTGTGGTACTTTAACCTTCTCGGGGAGTTGTGAGATAAGGGTAAAAGCATAATTCAAATCTTAAAGCAGAGAGTAGGAAATACCATCCATTATTATAGGTAGTGGCCTCACTTTATCTGTCTTCCTCCTTGACCTTTCTACCCTTTTCAGCATTTGAACACTCCCTTCTCCTGCATACTTTTCTCCTTCCATGATTTGTGTGTCTTCTCTCCTGACCCTCCTTCTGTCTGATTACGTCCTTTGAGACCCTTTTGCTGAATCAGCCTCTGTCTCCTGCCCCCTAAGAATGGGTGTTGCTCAGGGTTCTCTCCTGGGCCTGCATTGTTCTTCCTCCCTGGGTGGTCTCATGTGCTCCCAAACAGTTCAGTGATCAATTCCATTCATATGTCTCCCATCAGTCACCTGTTTATTGACCTCCAATCTCACATCTCCAATTGCTCTCATGGGATAGTCCATCTGAATGTCCTGCTGACAACTGATCCTGAGGTGATCTAAAACTGAACTCTCCCCTCCCCATTCATTCACATAACTGATTTATCTTGCTTGCAATATTTGATCACCTTTCAGAATCTTTATCTTACTTTAAGATTTAGCACCAGGTATTAAACTCTGTGGAGGCTTTCTTGTACCTCTCCCCATACTGACGTTGTACTTTCCCACCTTAAATATTATTAGAACATTTTATTTGGATGTTTCCTTTGTCCCTAATCAGCTAGGTGGCACAGTGGATAGAGCTCTGGCTTGAAGTCAGGAAGACTTGAGTTCAAATCCAGCCATAGAAACAGTAGCAGTGTGGTCCTGAACAAGTCATTTAACTTCTGCCTCAGTTTCCTTAACTGTAAAAGGGGGGTAGTGATAACAACTACCTCACAGGATTGTTGTGATATTTAAAAATATTTGTAAAGCACTTAGTATAATACGTGGTACATAGGTGCCTAATGAACGCTCCCTTCCCCTCTCCTTCTCTCCTTGCCTTCCTCTTTCCCATCATTCCCTACTTTTTAATAGGTTAATCTCTACTCTCATTGAATTATTTCATTGAGCATAAGCTCTTTGAGGGTAGGGACTTTCTTTTTAACTCTTGCCTTACTACTTAATAGGTGTGATTATTTAATAAATGAATTAAATTTTATTAGCAACATAATTTCAGAAGTGGTTTTTCTGGGCAGCTATGAACTATTTGCATTTCCTTAGTTGTTACATTGCTAAAGTGTTTTCTCCCCTAGACTCCTAGAGTGTTAGTACTGGAAAGGACCTTAAACATAAATTAATCTAATACCATTTACCAAGTTAAAAGCATATGAATAGCCTGCCTTTCAGTCCTGAGCTTTTTATTACAAGAGGATAAAATAACTTAAAATTTAGCATTTTTTTTGTTTGTGTTACTTAAAGCCCGTATAAACATTTGTGGTTGTAGATTAGTCATTTTTCAGCCATGTCCAGCTCTTTATGACCCCATTTTGCTTTGTTTGTTTTTTTGACAAAGATACTGGAGCGTTTGTCCTTTCCTTCTCCAGCTCATTTTACAGATGAGGAAACTGAGTCAAGCAGGGTTAAGCAACTTGCCCAGGGTCACATGGCTGAGGCCTGATATGAACTCAGGACTCTAGTCGTGGCTCTATCCACTGTGACACCTAGCTGCCATGTGATTAACATTACACAATAAGAATTATGAGCAGCAGGAAAATTTAGCAAGGGCAAGAACAATTTCATGGTTTATTGGCTAGCATTTATATAGTTCTTAAAAATTTGCAAAGCACTTGACACATTATCTCAGTTGATCCTCAGAAAACCCTTATGACATAAATACTATTATTATCCCCATTTTATAGGTGAGAAAATGAAGCTGAGAGAGGGAGGTCAAATGACTTGTCCATTGTCATATACCTTCTAAGTATGTGAGGTAGCATTCAAACTCCTCTCTTTCTGACTCCATGTCTAAAACTTTATCGACTCTGCCACTTGGCTGCCCTAGATTTAGTGCTGGAAGAGACCTTAGAGATCTTATAATTGAGCCTCCTCATCTTACACATGACTAAAAGCAGGTCCAAAGCAGTTCAGATCATACAGGGACCCCACGTGAGATTCTGTGTCTTCAGATCCACAATTCCTTTCAAGGCATTTCATAGTTCCCCCCAAAAGTGGGTACTTTGCCCTCTTTACCAAGATGATGGAGGTTAAAAACCCTTCCACATGCTCATGTGCTTCTATATATTGTTTTGTCTTACAAACTTACAGGTCTTTGTTTCAAAAAACCTGATGGTGACAATGCTGTTGTTTGCTGCCCAGCATGTTTAAGAAACCTGATTGTAAGAAAGAAATTTTGAACCTTCATGTCCACTGCAGTTGGCATCACAGGGCTCAGTGGGCCTGGCTTCCACTGGAACTGAATATTATGATGAAAACTCCCTCACGGAACAATGTGAAGTGCAGGTACCTTCTCAAAGTCCATTTAATTTCCCAAAGACTTCACTACTCTTCTGCTCAAATAGCCAATTAACCTTTGTTTTATAAGAGAAATTAATCTCCTGTACACTTTCACCTTGCTTTGTACTTAGGAATAATATTCAGAAAGAAAAATTGCCCAGCAGCTGCCCCATCCATCATGTAGCAGCTACTTAGAATTCCATGGTTGAACCTGATGTTACGCCGTAGTTAAGTCAGGATCTCAGATATCTGGGGTACATAGGATTAGTGACAACTGTGTTTAAAAAACCCAAACATTTGGACACTCACTTAGATAGGTATCTGGTAGATATTGTACAAAAACTGAATTCTGAAATTAAAAAAAAATTTCTTTTAAAACACAGAGTGAGTTGGGCTTCCAAATTTTAAGGGTACTGAGAAGAATTTTGTGTAAATGACAAAACAGTTATAAAGTTACTAACTTTCTGTAGAATTCTAATGATCTTTGAGGTCCCATCATAGGAAGATGCCCTGCCTTGCAATTTCTGCAATTTTCCCTTTGGTGACCAGTGGTGGAGTTGAATGCAGTAGCATGTTCAACTTCTTTTATTTTGGTCTAGTTTTTTATTAAGACTCCAAGTGATGTAGGACCTTTTTGGGAGCCTTATTGTTAAAGACCACCGAAAATAAGTAATTCCTGAGCTCCCCTAGCAGTTTAGGTTACTTTTCACTGGAACAAAATCTCAAACTCTAAGCTAGTTTGGTAAACAGAAACTGAAAATCCTGGAGCAGGAAAACAGAACCATGCTGCTTTTTCTGAGACCCAGTCTGAATCCTCCCTTAGAGCTAGAGCTGCTGACCCTTGTTGAATATCATCAGAAGAGACCCACCCCTGCCCTAGACCTCTAATAGCTTTCTGCACCCAATGGAGGGTAAGTTACCAGGTGGTATTTTTTAGAGGCTCTTGACTCACAGGGTTGTGTTTGCCCTTCATTGTTGAAGAAGACCATGCCGTCAGAGAAATGATGACATGACTTGCACTTGACTTTGTTTTGAGTGAGGGAGCATTGTGCAAGGTCACCAGCCTCACTTCTCTTCCAGAGTCATCTGAATCCAGAGACCTGATATTCCTCAGGATGACTGGAGATAATCCAAGATGCACTGGGAGACTTTGAGCCCTTTAGATCAAGGTCTATGCAGACACTCATTTAGGGTGAGGTAACACCCATTCATTGCATAGGTCTGTTTAAAAGAAGTAGTCAGAGCATGGCCCCTTTAGTGAGGCAAAGAAGAGAAAGACGTCAGACTGGGAGGGAAACAGCAACAGTTACTACTGATAATCACTCTGAAGGCAGGAGGGTCCAGAAGAGAGCCTTTAGGCAGTGGACAGGGGCCCCATGGTGTCTGAGCTTCAGAGTGCAGTAGACTCAAGGTTCAGGGAAGGGAAGGGAAGGTGAGGTGAGGCCCCTTGACTTGAAGCCTTTCAGATGACTATTGCTAATGTACAACTTTAGCTCAGTTTATGATATAGTACATTCAGGAGAACAGAATCTGATAATAGATTTACACAACAATATAATTAATCAAATGAAAAATTAATTCAAAATTAAATTTAAAGAATTAAATTAAAAACAGTTTAATAATAAAATTAATTTGTCTCTTTTTTTTTTTTTAGAGCTTTTCCCCAGCTATTTCAAGATGAGCATTTATCACCTCTGATAAATGTATACCGACAGCTCTACAGGCCATGAAAGAAATAAGTTAACATTGATCGAAGCACAAGAAAACTACGCTCAAAGAAAGCAAGGGCCTCAATTTTTGGTTTGAAATGCTGAGGAGGCTGCTGAGGAAGAAACTTGGTCCTTGTCAAATCAAACCCTTCTTTCTGTTACTTGTTTTTACCTTAATCATATGCTTCTCTATCTTAAGGATTCATGAAAAGTCAGACTTTTTAAATCACCACGGACATTTAGAGTTGACTAGAGAGAATCCATATAGTAATATTAACTGTACCAAAGTTATACTGGGTGACAAAGAAGAAATACAAAATGTGAAGCTTACAATGCTAACGGTGAAATTTAGACATCTGCCTCGGTGGACTAATGATGATTACATCAATATGACCAAAGACTGTACCACTTTCATTAAGACCCGCAAATATATCATGGAGCCCCTTAGCAAAGAGGAGGCAGAATTTCCCATTGCATATTCCATAGTGGTTTATCACAAAATTGAAATGCTTGATAGGCTCCTAAGAACCATCTACACACCTCAGAATTATTACTGCATTCATGTTGACAAAAAATCTCCTGAATCCTTTTTAGCGGCAGTGAAGGGCATTGCATCTTGTTTCAATAATGTCTTCATTGCCAGTCAATTGGAAAGGGTCGTGTATGCATCATGGAGTAGGGTCCAAGCAGACCTCAACTGCATGAGAGATCTCTACAGACAGAGTTCAAAATGGAACTATTTGATAAATCTTTGTGGTATGGATTTCCCTATTAAAACCAATCTGGAAATGATACGGAAGCTAAAGTCTTTAATGAATGGAAACAGCTTAGAAACTGAGAAAATGCCTTCCCATAAAGAAGTTAGGTGGAAGAAGCATTATGAAGTCATTGATGGCAAGTTAAAAAACACAGGGAAAGATAAGCCACTTCCTCCGATTGAAACACCAATTTTTTCTGGCAGTGCCTATTTTGTTGTTAGTAGGAAGTATGTAGAGTATGTCCTAACTAATGGGAAGATCCTGAAATTTATTGAGTGGGCTAAAGATACATACAGCCCAGATGAATATTTATGGGCCACAATTCAAAGAATCCCCCAAGTTCCAGGTGCACTTTCTTCCAGTAATAAGTATGATGTTTCTGACATGCACGCAGTTGCTCGGTTTGTGAAGTGGCAATACTTAGAAGGAGACATTTTCAAGGGAGCTCCATATCCACCATGTAGTGGGATTCACGTGCGTTCTGTATGTGTGTTTGGGGTAGGAGACTTAAACTGGATGCTGCAACAGCCCCATTTCTTTGCCAACAAATTTGATACTGATGTTGACTCTTTTGCAGTCCAGTGTTTAGAGGAGCATCTAAGACATAAAGCTCTATATCCAACGGAATACTGAATCTGTTTACTCTAAGAGAAAAGTGAAAGTAGCAACAATGCATACAATGTCCTCTATGTTTCAGAGACAAACAAACATGGAGAAGCCACGTTATGAATTATCTTTCCTCTACTGGCTACTAGTTTTCTATAGAATGCATTCTGTTAGAAATAATTTGGAATCAAACTATGAAGTTGGAGTTAAATAAAATATATATTTGGGGAAGGAAAGGAGGGAACATGATCTTTCCTATTCATAAGTATAATCTAAAAATGATCTCATCCTCTTTCAAAAAGATTTCAGTAGTGAAGTAAATATATATTTGTACGTATGCATATCTTTCCACAATGTCAAATTATTTTTATATGCGTTTGAGGTGAAGATGGACCGATTGGGGTTGGGGATCAGGATTTGGAGTAGTTACAGATGAAAGGAGCAAACTCAAAGAGCTCAGGGACCAAAAAGAAGAAATTTTTTTCTCTATGTATTTCAGTGGTATCAAAGCTATTAGGAGAACTTTCAAGTATGAATGTTTTCTTGAACTGAATTAAACTTAAAAGCAATAGCCAATCATAAGGATATATTTTATCTTTAAACAATGTTTTGTGTGTATATTGTGCTCTAAGTTTGGTATTTGTTCCAAATGAACTATGTGAAACAAAGTTTGATTTTGGTTGGAAAACTTCTGTATTGCACAACTTTCTTATATATATCTTCTCAGGGGACATAAAAGCCAAGTGCCTGAATTTCTAATATGTAATACTTAATGTTAATTTCAACATTCATTTTAGTTTTTTTTTCCCAGAGCAAAAATGCCAGTTCCTTGTTCGTTTGATACCAATGATCATGTTTCTAAGATTTTTAAAATGTGTTACTCTGTCTCAAACAGTGAAAGAGTAATGAAAAAAAATGACCACATACACATATTGTAGTTCAGAGGTTCTTAACCTGATATCTTTGAACAACAAATAATATTTTGATTACTATATTTCAATATAATTAGTTTCCTTCAAAATCCTGTGTATTTTATTTTATGCCTTTAAAAGCATGATTCTGAGGAGAGATCAAGAGGCTTCAGCAAACTGCCCAAAGTAGCCAGGACACATACACACAAAAATGGTGACATATCTCTTGAATCTATTTGTTCATTTTATCCTCACTACTAATATGGTACATATATTAGCCTTTTTTTTTCTTTTACAAATGAGGAAACAGGCCCACAGAGATTAAGTGATTTGTCCAAGGTCATATAACTAGTTGGATTTAAGTGCTTGAAGTATGACAACCTAGATCTTCCAGACCTCAAGTCCAGAACTTAATCCATTATATTTTGCTGCTTCTCAACCCTGCCCACCCCCACCCCATCCCCAACTCCTAAAACAATTTGCAAATTTATATCCCAAAATTTCTTCTTCCTTTACTGTTGTAGTCGCTTTCTGTCACCTGGGAATATACCCCATACATTCCTCCCTATATGGCATAGCAGTATATATGGTGGGATAGTCCTGCATCTGTTTTGGAGTCTTAGGTATTCTAATGAAAATTTGAGATTGAGGATAAGCAGGTTTAGTATTGTTGCAAATATACAGGCACACGTATGGCTAAAGTAGGGCCAAGTTTCACGTCAACAATTTCATCAAAAGGTAGTGTTTTGTCCTATATTTGATAAGTGATTGTATGGGGTGTGCAGGGAGGACTAACACTGCTGGTGCGAGGACTTGTACAGCCCTTTATTATCTTATCTTCTCCAAACTCTCACCCGTGGCTTCAAGAAGCTGTACCACGTACAGTGGCCACACCCTCGTTAAACCATGTGGCAGGTGGGTTGAATCAGGTTGCAGGTAACTGATGGGCTTGAAACCCATCAGTGAGTTAGGGAGCCACCTCCCCCAAACCCCTGAAGACTTTCCCCAGTGGAAGGGGCAGATGAGAATGATTTGCTCCAACAGCTATGGAGGCCATGGAAGCAGTGGCTGTGGAGAGCTTAGAGCTTGGTCAGGCTTCAAAGATGTCAAGTCATCCACTGCATCCTGGGCATCACCAATTGTCCTTACTTTTTGGTCTTACCACTGGATTTCAATGACTCTGGAAGAGAGAGAACGAGGCTGATGACTTTGCACAACTCTGCCTCACTTGTTCATGACAAGTCAACACATCACTACGATGTCTTCTTCAAAAGTGAAGAATGATTTATGTTGCTAAGCCCAGAGATCTTCTACTATCTGATATCACGGTGGGATATATTCTCATGACCTTTGACAAGTGTCAAATGCGTGTTGTCTTTGAAATAAAGAATATGGTGAAATCAGTAGGATTATGTATCCCTAAACATCTTTCTGGCATGCAAATGAAGAGAGCACATTTTTATTTTAATAGTTTTTCTACTAAATAGAGATTTGCAGATCATTCTAACAAAAATTTTAAAATTTAAAAGTCTTTTAGAGGAATTTGAGCATTTTAAGTGGACAGTCATTTTTATTGACATGGAAATACATGTTGTTTCTGAACTGTTTCATCTGTGGGATCAAAGAACACATTTCCTATTGTGGAAATTGATAGCTTGAAGTATCAGGAAAAAAAAAACTTCTGGGGCCAACATGTATTGCTGGTTTCTCAAAATTGTAGAAAATATAAACCACTTCCTCCCATTAAAATGACTAGCTATCACTAGTTAGTATCCCTATTGTCATTATCCTAGCAGGAATGTGTGTGGGTTGAAAGCCTGTTTCAGAGGTGTGAGAAGTTATTATTAATATCCAATATCTTGTGGACATTCAGAGGCTCTCCCTTGTTTATAAATTTCCCATTTTAAAAGATCCTGTTTTTCTTGAAGGACATTACCAATAAAGACTTTGCATACACTCTTTCTGATGTTTGTCAGACTCCACCCACCTTGTAAGGAATTTAATCTAGGTTGGGGAAGCCCATTGTGTTCTACTTAAACCTGTATGGACAGATCCTTTTGTCTAGAATCTAGGTAGCCCCAGGCTGGGAGTGGTCTGGTATAGAGATACTTTCCCTATCTAAGAAATACTCAGCCCTTTATTTTAGTATAGCTCACCTCTAATCATGTTAACCAATTAGATTAGATTTGATGGATCACCTACTATTTTGAAAGGCATATAAACTATGAGTCCTTCCTGCCAACGTGATTGTCTTGGGTCTAAGAGAGAGGGCCAAATGACCATCCTTTTATTAATAATCTGCTGGCCTTATTAATAAAGTGATTAAACTACCCAGAAATGATGTCTCTTGAACCTTTTTTAAAAACCACAGAGGCTTACAGTTATGCCAAGTGGTAAAAGTCCAGTGGAACTAAAAGTTTCATTTTAAATTTCTGAACACTCTTTTCTCCAAAGAGATCTAAGAACATACAACACAACCAATTATTACAGGTGGTTTTATGTGAGTCAAAGGGATTGCTTAAAAAGGAAATTGTTTCTAAAGTTGTCATGTTACTGAGGATTATACAAGAAAGAAAATAGGTTGTATTTACAGGGTACGCTTAATTTTTGAATTTTCAGATGACCTCCACGTTTTATATATAAGAATTTCACTTTAAAAAAAAGAATTCAGATCTACTCAGAAATTTAAAAAATGTGGGTACTAAACAAGTAAAGATGTGATAATGTTTAAAAATTGATCAGTCATTATTTTTAAGGGAAGCGCAATAGCCTGCCAATTTGGGCTTCAATTCAAGAATTATTAGTACTTTCATTGTGCAAAGTTAAAAGTTTTATCCACAAAGAGCTTACACTCTATTGGGGGGAATATAGCATGTATATAGATAAGTAAAAATAAAATAATTCAAAATGAGGAGAAAATTTTGGGGTCTTTAAAAATTTTCATCCCTTCTTTCTTTCACTCCTATCTCCTCCCATTGAGAAGGCCAGGTAACACAAAATCCATTGCAAATATGTATAGTCAGGGAAAAATTCTAGCATTGGCCATGTCCATAAAAGGTATATGTCTCAATATGCCCTAAGTCTGTCATCCCTCCTTCTGGACGTGGGTAGGTTGTTTCATCATAAGTTCTCTGGAATTGCGGTAGCCTTTGTAATAAGAGTTCCTAAGTCAAAGCAGACCATCTTTATGACTGTTGTTTTGTATAATTGTTCTCATGATTCTACTTACTTTGTATCAGTTTATACAAGTCTTCTCAGACTTCTCTGAAACCATCCCCTTCATCATTTCTTGTAGAAAAAAGCATTAATTACTGGGAGATCAGGAAATGCATTGTAGAAGAGGGAATTTGAGTGATGTCTTAAAGGAAACTAGAGATTCCTAGGGGTAAAGAAGGAGAACAGTTAAGACTTGGGCAAAGGTACAGAGTATAATAGGGGACAGCTAGCAAGCTAGTTTCCCTGCAAAAGAGTAGGTGAATAGTAATATGTAATAAAGACGGAAAGAAAGGTAGGAAGCCAAGATTATGAATGACCATAAGTTTCAGATTGAGGATTTTGTATTTTATTTTCAAGGGGAGCCAATAAAGAATGTTTTGATGGGGGAGGGGAGGTGGTATAATTAGGAGAGAGTGTGATCTGCGTTTGTAGGAATATCAATTTGGCAGCTTTGTGGAAGAGTGATTAGAGAGTGGAAAGTAGGAATATTAATTGGAAGGCTATTGTAATTGTCCTGGTAAGTGAGATAAGGACCTGAATTAGAGGATCTGCAGAATGGAGAGAAGGGAAAAGATGCAAGAGATGTGGCCAAACCTATTAGCCTCTAATTTTCTCAATCCTCACATTTCCTGATTTCTTGGTAACCTCTGACACTTGATCACCCTCTTCTTGATACTTTCCTCTCTCTAGGTTTTCATGACACTGATTTCTCCTCATTCTTCTATGTAACTTGTCCTTTGTCTTTTTTTTTTCTCATTCTTCATCGAAGGCATTAGCCATGGATGTTTTTGCATAAGGCTTTATCATGAGTCCTTTTTCCCCATTATTTCATTTTCTAATCTCATCAGCTCCCATGGATTCAATTGTAATCTCTAAATTAATGATTTTTAAGTCTATTTACCCATCCCTAAACTCCCTGATGACCTCCACTCATATCTCCAAATGTCTATCTAATATCTCAATGTCTCTTAGACATCTTAAACTCAATATGTCTAAAAATGAAACTCAGTGTCTTCTGCTGTCCCCCAATCTCCTTTCTTCCTAATTTCCCTGTTACTTTTGAGAGCATCATCATCCCAGTCAGCCAGGCTTGAAACCTCAAGAGGTCATCCTTGAGTCCTCACTATCTCTCACCCCACCCCCTCCCCATATTCAATTTGTTGCCAAGAACTATTAATTTTGCCTTTGTTAACATGTCTTACATATACCCTCTTTTTTCCTTTGACATCGCTGCCACTCTGATGTGGGCTCTTACCACCTTACATTTGGACTATTGCCATAACATTTTGGTCAATCTACCTGCCATAAGTCCCTTCCCATTCCAGTTCATCCTCCACTCTGCTGTCAAAGTGATCTTCTGAAAGTGAATTGACCATGTCACATCTCTCCTCCCTAACTCCCCTACAACTCTGCAAACTCCAGTAGTTTCCCATTGATTCCATGATCAAATTTAGCATCCTGTTTAGTATTCAGATCCCTTCATAACTCTATCCCCAATTTTCTAGCCTTTTTACACCTTACTCTCACCCACCATCTCTGTGATCCAGTGACATTGGCTTGCTGTTCCTTGAACAAGAAACTCCATCTCCTGACATGAGACATTTCTACTGGCTGTCCTCTATGCATGGAATGTTCTCCCTCTTCCTCTCTATCTCCTGGATTCCCTTGGCTGTCTTCAAGTTCCAGCTAAAATCCTACCTTCTATGGGAAATCTTTCCTGCTTTGTCTTAATTCTTTTGCCTTCCTTCCATTGATTATTTCCAATTTATCCTGTATATATTTTGTTTGTACATAGTTGTTTGCACGTTGTCTCCCCCATTAGACTATGAGCCTTTTGAGAACAAGGACTGTCTTGTCCCCAGTGCCTAGGAGCATAATAAACTAACTGACAGAATTGACAGATCTTATTAACTGTGGAGAAGTCAAGTAAGAGAAAAGTGTCAAGAATTAGTATAATATTGAGAATTCAAGTACTTGGAAGAAGAGTGGTGCCCCCAACAGAAATGGGAAAGTTTGGTGGGTAAATTAATTTAGTTCAAAACATGAGTTATTTTCTGGAAATGCTAAATTCAAGACTGCCTTCAGTACATCAAAATAGATTGTAATTAGAAAAAAAATATTTTAAAAAAGTTTTCACATTCCTCTTAAATTCACCAGGGAAGAACATTTAACATTTCCTCAGTAGTTAGAATCACTTTTATTTTTTTTAAACCCTCTCCACATCACAAAATCACTAAAATGATCTGATTGTCAATTTGCTCATTTGCAGCCCCAGTTTCATGTAGGGTTTGATTTATTCAGGCAAAAGAATCCTCAGATTGTCTCCCTTGGTTTGCTGGCAGATACTGGAGACTTCCTGGTATTTATTGCTCTTATTTTCAACGTTCTTTGGTATCAGGTAGGGCAATTGAGGAGGTTGGAGGTCAGTGTGATCCCAACATACTCTGAGACAAGGGGAACCCCTTAGTGTCTAATTTTCATAGAAAACTCAAACCCACCTAACAGTGTAAAGAAAGATATTACTTAGGTCACCCTTCAGGTTTAGTCTGGCCTTCTGGGACCTTTGGGTGCCAAAGAGGGAACCTGAAACAAACATCTTTCTTTTCTTAAAATTAAATCTTTTTCACTAAAACTCATTCACTTTCATGATGTTAAAAATAAAAGATGACTCTAGGAAGTCCCAGGATAATTTTTTTTTCCTGTTAGGTACATGCCAAAGGAGAACAGATGCTGCCTCTTAGAGCAGAATTCATATTCTTCAATTACATCAAAACGTGGGAGTCACTTGGCTCTAGGAGACTAAAGAGTACAGGAAGGGGCTCAGAGCTGTTTACCCAGTCATATGGTTTGTGGCAGTTTGATGCTAGCCAGGAAATAGAACCTCAGAGTTGGAAAGCTATGTGCTGTGGTAGAAAGAGGATTTGATTTGGAGCCAGAGGATCTAGATTTGAATCCCAGCTTTGCTACGTAGTACCTGTGTCTTTGGCAAGTCACTTTCACATGCTGGATCTCAAATTTTCTAATTTGCACAATGATAGTATTGTAGGAGATGATCTCTGAGGTGTTTTCTATGTTTAAGTCCTGTGATTCAGAGTGTCTTAACCTGAAGGATCACAAACTATATTTTATTTTATTTTAAAAACTGAGTCTTCCCATCTTCCCCAGGCTATAAGTATAGTGGGAAGGGAATAGTCATTTATATAGTGCCTACTATGGGCCAGGCACTGTGCTTTTTAAAAAAATATTATCTCATTTGATCCTCCCAATAATCCTGGAGGTAGTTGCTATTTTCATCCTCATTTTACAATTGAGGAAACTGAGGCAAACAGAGATTAAGTGACTTGTCTAACTCAGTTTTTCCTGATTCCAGGCTTAGAACTCTATTCTTTATGCTACCAGCTTCCTCTGAGTACTTGGGCACAATCCCCTTCCTCACTGGCTGCTCCATTTCTAACCCGATCCAGTTGGCTCTTCCTTAAGCAGTGTGGTGCCACTCTCCTCCCATGGGGCTCTACATTTCAGTGCTTTAGTATAGACACCCAAAAAGCTTAGCACACTGCAGCTCAGAACTTCCAAGTTCTGCTTTTAGACCTCCATAGTAGCAGGGATTGCAGATGTTCACCAGCATATGAACTTGTTTTCTCCAAAATATTTTGATAACTGTATTTCAATGTAATTTGGTTTCTTTTGCATTATGTATTTTATTTTACGCATTTAAAAACATTCTTCTGAGGAGGGGTCATAGACTTCACCAGATTGTCGAAGGGATGCATGACACAAAACGTTGAGAACCCCTACCTAGTACAACCTAGACCTGAACAAGAACCTGCTCCACAATATCACATTAAAAAAAAAAGTCTCCCCATGTTACAAACTCATCAAAATTATCTGGTTGTCAGTATACTCATTTGTTGCCCTGGCAAATGATTGAAGAGGTTGGAGGTGAGTGTGACCTCAACATAATATGAGACAAGTCTTTGCTTAAAGAGATCTAGTGAGAAGGAACCTACTGGATCCCAAAGCATTCCTGTCCCTTTTGGGATAATTCCAGTCATTAGAAAGTTTGTCCTTCCATCAAGCCTAAATCTGTCTCTACACAACTTCCACCGCATATGACTTGACATATACTTGAAGAAAATTTTCATTCATCTTCTAAGTCTTTTCTTTGACTTCAGGCTTTTAACCATCCTCAGTTCCTTCAGTTGCTCCTCAGATGGCATAACTTCAAATCCCTTCATTATTCTGTTTGCCCCATTCAGGAAACACTCCTATCTATCAATGCCCTTCCTAAAGTGTGGTGTCCAAGATTGACCACAATACTCCAAAAGAGGTGTGAACAGCGAAGAGTAAAGTAAAACTATTACACCTTCCTAGTCCTGGGCATCCTGCACAATTGCCCCCATTAAATATAACTTTATTAAGTTTGTCTCTCTGGTGATATTTTTAGACCCCGACTTTCTCAAGTTACAGAGTTAACTATATTTTGTAATTTTTTTGTCATCTGAATATTTGGTAATCCTACCATCTATGCCTTTATCTAAGTCACTGATAAAAATATTAAACAGGACAGGACCAACCACAGATGTATGTCTCTACAAAGACCTCCATCTGAGTTACTATTGAAGAATTAATAGGTTTTCTTTGGGTCCAGCCATTCAACTATTTCTAACTCTAACTTTGTTATATGACTGTGAAACCTGGTCAGTATACCAATGCCATGCCAAGAAATTTTATCACTTCCATGTGAATTGTTTTAGGAAGATTCTGAAGATCACCTGGCAGGATAAGACACCAGTCAATGAGGTCTTTTCTTGAAGTAAACTGCCAAGCATTCAAACTCTATGTTTTGGCAAACATATGCTTGCCAAAAAGACTATTTTATGGAGAACTCACACAGGACAAGCGTTCACATAGTGGTCAGAAGAAGTGATACAAGGACACTCCCAAGGTCTTTCTCAACTTTGGAATTGATTGTGTGACATGGGAGGACTGCCCAGCATGTTGTGCCCACATCAGAGAAGGTACTGTGCTCTATGAGCAAAGCAGAATTGAAGTAGCTCAGAAGAAACTTGAGAAGTGCAAATTTAGAGAATCCACCCAAAGTCCACATGAGCTATTTGTGCCTGACCTGTGGTAGAACATTCTGAGCTCGTATTGGTGTGATCAGCCACAGTCAGATACACTGTTGACTCTAGTATAGTGATGTCATTTTGGTCCTCTTCGAGTACAAAGGACAACAGTTAACCAACTCTGTGCAAATGTCTAGCTCATCCCTTTGTTTGTCCACAAGAACAGCATGAATGACTGTCAAATTCATTACTGAAAACAATCCTTATAAGCCATATACTTTTCATTTCTATAATCCTGAATCCATGGGTTACATCCTTCTGGGTATTTATAATGTGTTTTTTGTTCTTCATTATTTTTGATTGACTCTTGTTGGTCATACAAGAAATCTTCCTAAATCTTGGTTCTCTTAAAGACCTGACTGTTTCTTCTGTCTCCTTTGCCCCTAACCTTGGTTATACCTTATGTCTTTGTCCTGGGTCTTCTTCTAGTCTTACTTGGTGACTTCATCAGCTTTGTGACTCTAAGGTTAAATTTAAGCTCATCTTAGTTTTAAAAGTGTTCCTTAACGTATCCCCAACCTACCTTTCTAATTATTAAAACATATTACTTTTCTTCCTAAGTTCTATTGTTTAGTAAAATGTACCTTCTTGCTGTTCCCCTCACACACCTCTACCTTTCCAAAGGCCATCCTCCAAGTCTAAAATGCACTCCTAACTCATTTCTTCCTGTGTTTCCTTAGCAATCTGAAGCATTATTTTCTCCATAAAATCTCCCATTGATTCCCCTAGGTTCTAGTACCCCCCCTCCCCATTCCAATTTTGTATATCCATGCTTTCTCCCCCAACAGTCCACAACCTCTTGGACAGCAGAGACTGTTTCATGTTTGACATTTTTATACCCAGTTCCCAGCAGTGCCTGGCTATACTAAATTCTTACTAAATACTTGCTGATTGATTAACACAGCTACACTCCATTAAGTCCTAACAACAGAAGATGTTACAGTGAACAAGAATTCCCTCTAAAAGAGACACCCTAAATGGAGAATGCTTTCCTTGAGGGAGAATGAACTACTTCAGAAGCAGCCAATTCCATCACTGAATATCTCTGATTCTTTGCAATCATTTTCCTTAAACCTAAACCTGCCTCTCTGCAGCTTCTACTCAATTGTTCCTTTTCCTGTCCTCTGAGACCAGGAAGAACAAATCTAATCCTTCTTCTATACTATATCCCTTCAAATGCCTGCCAATGTGCCATTTCAGGCTAAACATCTCCATTTTCTTGAACTTTGTATTATTTCTCTGAACACTCTTTTCCTGGCTAAAATGTGTTACCCATAAAGGAATGTCATACTCCAAATGTGGTCTGGAGAAGGCAGAGTACTGAAGACCATTGCCCCTCTAATCCTGAACATTAACAACGATCTTCTTAATGTCATCTAAGATCTCATTAGTTTCTTTGCTGGCCACAACACTTTGTTGACGAATGATGAGCTTACTATCCACTAAAGCTCCCAGATAATTTTTTTAAAAGACAAACTGACAACTACCTATGATTCCTCACCTTGAGCTTGTGAGTTGGATTTTCTAAGCAAAGTGTAAAATGTTTATCCTAATTAAGTTTCACTTCAGTAGATTTAGTCCAGTGTTCTACCCTTGAGATCTTTTTGGATCCTGATTGTTCAATCCAACAGGGACTGTTGTCCTTTCTAATTTTGTGCCATTCATACATTTGATAAGCATACTTTCTATGCTTTTATCCAAGCTACTGATTACAATGCTAACATCAATGCCTGGGTCATTACACTAGAAACCTCCTTCCAAGTCAACCTACAGCCACTAATGTCCACTCCTTAGGTCTGGCTGACCAATTCATTCCAAATCCATCTACTTGTGTGATCCAAGTAGCCCACATCTTCCCATCTTGTGGAAAAGAATAGCATGAAAAGCTTTGTCAAATGCTGTGTTAAAATGTAAGTAAATGTTATTTGTAGCATTCTCTTGAATCTCCAGTGTTTTATCAGTCTATATAACCAGTTAGAAAAGGAAATAAAGTTAGCTTGTCTTCTTGATGAAGAATTTTCTTTGCTATTCCTGCTATTTATGTATGAGTATAACCCAGGCCCTCTTCTCTTCTCTCTCTACATTCCTTTTCTTGGTAATCTCATTAGATTCCAGGAGTTCAACTACTCTATTTAGATGACTACCAGATCTATATATCAGAGCCCTCACTGCTCTCTTAAGCTCCCACCATCTATCTCAGCATCTCCACATGCCTTCTGGTCACATTCACCTGGACGTTACACAGATATCTGAAACTCAATATATCCAAAACCACCTTCTTCTTCTTACTTTCCTACTTTTCTTTTTGAGAGTACCGTCTTACTTCTAGTGTCCCAGGTTAGTAATCTAGGAGCTATCTATTACTCTTCAGACTCATTTGTTCTTCATATTCATGTACTTCCAAATTTTGTCTGTTCTCTCTCTATAACATATCCATTTATACGATAGCCACCCTAGTTCAAGATCTCATTAACTCTCACTTGTTCCATTGCCATTGTCTCTTAATTGACCTTTCTGCATTCAGCTTTACCCTTCTTCAACGCACCTTGCTGCCAAATTGGTATTCTGAAAGTACAAATCTGGTCATGTCACATCCCTGTTCAAGAAACTTCAGAGGTGCCTTATTGCCTCTAGGATAAAATATAAACTCCTTTGTTTGGTCCTTTACAACCTGGCTCTGGCCAGTTTTTCTAGGCTGGTTTCATATTAGTCCCTTGCATGTAAACTACAGTCAACTTAGTCTACTTGCTGTTCTGAGAGTATCACACTGTGTCATCTGTCATCCGCCTCTTGGCTTTTACCCCTTGTCTAGAATGCTCTCCTTTCATCACCTCTTGGAAACCCTACCTCCAGAAAGCAACTTGAAGCTGAGACTTTGTCACCCAGTTTCCACACTGGAAAGCACCATGTTTGGGGTATGGGCTCTACCCCAAGGGATCACCATGATCCAATTCCTCTTCATCCAGAACTAGTCAGGTGAGACTTGCCTGGCCAAGTAATACATGTGGTATGATGATGAGAAGCAGATGATTGGGGAGGTCCATCAAAGTCCATCAAGCATAGCAACTTTGTGGAGTTCCAGAACTTCAGGAGCATTTATCAACGTTGACATTATGCCAGTCTCTATTTCTGTATCTGTGTGAATGTCAGTGACAACAACTTGACCTTACCTAGAGGTCAGTCATCATTTTGTGAATGTCTTAAATGAGTATTTCCACAATGTCTGTGAGTAGGCCTCATCTTTAACTTCTACCAGGTTTACATGGTTTTAGAAATGTTTCTGGCTGGGGAAATCCCAAATGAAGATACTGAAATAACTTTTGATATTGCAGTCCCTTAAGTAAGGGAGCATTGGTGGGGTCCAGCCCTCTTCTCCAACATGCCTTCTCAACCAGGATATCCACCCTCATTTTCTACCTCTCTCCTCCTTTTACCTCACTCCATCCCCTGTCTCCATCTCCCAGAAGATGCTCTGAGTTTACTCTGGGATAGTGCATACATACCTGATCAGGATCAGGAGCAGGGGAGTCCAGATATGTATGGTGTAATCTTGCTGTGGCAGCAGTGATGCTATGTGTGAGCAAACCTACATGACTGTGCATGTGTGTACATGTGTACTTACTTGGGGCTCTCCATAAAGTTTTGGACCAACTCTGCCAGGAAAAGAAAACAACCTAGCTCCCTTCCAGGCTCAGAACAAGTATCATTACCTACAAGAGAATTTTCTTGATTTCTCCAGTTTTTATTCCTCCCCCCAAATCATTTTGTATTTATTTTTTGTTTGCTTCTTTATCTTGTAATTTGTCTTGTGTGTCTCAGTAGACAGAATCCTTGAGGGGTAGGGATTGTCTTGTTTGTGTATTTGTGTCTCTAGCACTTAGCACAAAGATTGGTTCATAGTATATATTGAATATATATTACATACATATTACAAACGTATGTTGAATTAAATAGACTTGATTTGTAAATACCTATGGCTCAGGGGTTGGGGATGTACTCTTCCACTGAGGTTCCCTAACTCTGGACTCAAGTCCTTGGGAGAGTCTTACCCCTAGATAGAAATAAGGAATGTTCATGCTCTCTGGTTTATTATGTTTGTACCCTTGAGCCCCAGGACAAACTTCTTATAGCTTAAATTTGTTTCCTATCCAGGTCCTCCTCACAAAAGAGATTAGCAGGTCCCTTTTAGAAAGGTATTCAATGTACAAAGTAGGTTGCATATAGAACAGCTATTTATTTCCTCCATAATGAGAGAATTGATTAAGGAACAGCAAGAAAAACTTATAAGCACATAATGACAAATACTTAAACCATGATATAGTAACCCATCATACTTTATATGATTCTGGGAGTTTGACACTTAAAACATAAAACTTTGTGGATCTTCTAAACAAATCTCCACTTCATCTCTACACTGTACGAAAAACTCACTGAAGGTCCATATCCCTAGGGCTCATCCTCCCACTGGTGGTTGTTTCCTCTGAAAAGTTGTTTCAGAGGTCACCAAACTTGGGGGGTGGCATGGGGAAAAGGAGAAATATGGTAGTCTGAAGGAGGGGCTTGAAAAGACCTAACATTGAGTAAGTGGGAAGAGAGAACAATGGTGGAAGTTATTTTTCATTTTAAAGTCTACCAAACAGGCAGCCCTCCCTATGCAGTGGCCAGTTTTCTTTCGCATTCCCCTTCTCCCTCCCACCTTATTCCAAAGCACAAGTCCACAGGGGCCAATAAGGAATGGATACATCATCCCAAATCAAAACTCTATCTGTGCACATGTGTCATTGGAAGTGACCTGGGGAACTCAACTTAGTTTTATGCATGCTTCATGCTACAGCTCCTGCTAGTTCATCCCCATTTACACCCATGGAACTAAATTCCTGCTGTAGATATGTTAATATACAGCAATATATCCAAAAGTTTAAGTTCTTAAAGTGCTCTCAATTTATCCTTTTCATTTCTCTCTTCTAATTTTTCCTCCATCACATTCCAACTCCGTGCATTGTATCTCACTTGCACTAAAGCATAGGCACTTTTTCACTTTTTGTGAATGAAGAAATTGAGAAAAAGGGCTAACGTTAGTACCTCAAAACAAAATATGGTTTCCCCTCCCTTTCTGTCTCTCTCTCCTTCTCCTTCTCCCTCACCCTTTCCTTTTCCCTCTCCATCCTTTCTTCTTCCCCTATAGCTCCATATTTATCTTCTTCTCAGCCCAAACTTTCTCAATAAGTTTCTGGTTATGAAATATAAAACTTGTAGATAGTAATTCATACCTTGATTGAAGTTTTGGTCTGTAAAACATATTCTGAGTACATTGTCTTCCGTAAACTATAAATAAAGAGGCTGTTTGCTCATCGCGGAGTTTATATATCGATAAAATGAGGTGGCTACTATATGTTAAGTTTATTTTTATGGGAATAGTCTCTTTTTATGTGTTATATATAGAGATTATCTCTTTTAAGACATCCATTTGATTTGGAAGTCAGTATCAGCCATCAATCCAAGTCATCAGTCTTCTATTTTTCAGGTTGATAAAAAATATTAATAGTATAAGGTTAACACCAATACCTGGAGCACTGTGCTGGAAACCTCCTTCCAAGTCAAATTCCAGCCATTAATGTCTGGTAGCAATCCCACTTCTTTTTACAGTAAGCTTTCTTGGATTAATTTCACAATGATGGCCTACTAAGCAAGATGTTTCCATCAAGATCTCCAAATTATGATTAGCTGATCATTTATTTTTACACGTTCTCTGTTAGTGAAATGAATTGACTAGATAGCTGCTAGGACCCCTTCCACCTCTAAATTTGCTAGAATACAAACAATTAATGCAATTAACCCTGACCAATAAACCCTTCTGGGGGAGAAAAATAATCTAGTTTTACATGTACTAGGTGTCTAGAAATAAATGAGAAGGTAGAAATATGTTTTGCTTCATTCAGATTCTTGAAATTGGCAGAGGAAATAGTACCTTATTAAAAAGATAGAAGCTCTGTGTGAATTAAAACTTCCTGCTCATTTTTCCCTGAGCTACACAAAATAAATCTGTTCAGGAAATTGAAGATTTACAAACTAAATCCTCTTCCTCAACACCTAGCCACATGACTGATGTTACAAGAGAGCATGGCAGCTTAGTTCCAATATATGAGTTAGGGGGTTGGGAGTTAAAGAAGAGATAATACCGTATCTGTTCTGGCCAATTTATCAGTCGTGGACTTTTTTTGCTCATGAGGTGAAAGGTGAGCATAATGGAAGGGAAAGAAGTTGAGAGTTCCCAGGTCCTTAGATAAATTCTTTACTGAAACAATTACAGAAAACACAATTTATGGGGGTCAGGATCCACCTGTTTCCTTTCAGAGATGTTGGAATGGTTACATAGTGCATGAGATGCAAATGAGGAAATGAGGAAGGATAAAAGAAAATACAAAAGAAAATGAGAATGAAAACTGAAGGGGAAAGAACACAACCAAAACACTGTCATATTTAGAGCTGTCTTATAGCCAGTAGCAACAAACTCACGGACGAAAGAAAGGAAAATCAACAAATTTATCACCATAAATTGTATCAGTTGCTGCATCACTGGGGGTGGGCTAGAGAAGGTTTTCTGTTTAAACCAGTATGGAAAATGGCAGCTGGGCCCACCAATTGGGACTTAGGGAGCTGGAAGTTCCTGGTAAGGAAGACAATTGTTGTGATCTTTACATCCAATAATAGGAGGAATTTGATTGGATCTCAAGCATCCCAGCTACCTGAATGTAATTTGAGGCTGGGCTTAAGGAGTGCATTGTCACCCTGCAAGTATTTTTTACTTGTTTGTCCTTTGTTTTCAGAGAGGACCAATGACATCACTGGGTGGTTTCTGGCTCGTGTGTGAACTGGATTTACATGAGGCAAAGTTGCACAAAGTTGTTGGTCTCACTCTCTTTTCCAGTCATCAGAGCCCAATGGCAAGAAAACAGTTAAAAAGACTGGCGATGACTCAGAATGCAGTGCATAACCTTGGCATCTTTGATGTCTGACGACAGTGGTCCATGGCACCTCTTTTAGTCTCTTTTCATGGCAGTTGGAACAAATTGTTCTCATATGCCCATTCCATGAGGGAAAGTTTTTACATATTTGCGGTAGCCACCCCTCCAATTCACTGGTTTTCAAGTTGATAGATTGCCCTCACTCTGGTTTAACGCATCTGCTGAGAGGGTACGCTGGGATGTGACTGCTGCCGCTTTGTAATACAAATAAGGAGTAAGAGTTGCACTGTTTATTAATATTAGTGTAAAAATGGAATACTACTGTGCTGTAAGAAATGAGGAGCTCAATGACCTTAGAAAAACATGGAAAGACTGGCATGAAATAATGAAGAATGAAATAAGCAGAACCAAGAAAACATTGTATATAGTAACAGCAACATTGTTTTAACAACCTTGAGTGACTAAGTCAATTAACCACAAAGTACATATAGGAAGATACTATCTGCATGCAGAGAAAGAACTGATAAATAGATGTATAGAATGATTTCACACACATACACACGCACATATAAATATGTGTATATTATATATGTGTATGTATGTGTGTGTATGTATATATATATATACACACATATATGTATATATTTGTGTTTAAGAGTAACCATCCCTAGATTGGAGGGGTGGCTAGGTAGGGAAAAAAAGAAAAGACAGAAATTTGCATGATAACTTTATTAAATATTTAAAAGGAAGAGCAAGTTGTACATAATAGATCTGTAGTTTCATGTGCAATCATTTAAAAAAATTATATTGTGTTATGGAAATGCTTATTTTATTCCATAAATTAAAACTAAAATAAATCAAAATAAAAAAGAAATTAGCAGGATAAATATCTCTATAATATGAACCATTGTACCCACTGAATACTTGGGGGAAATTTAGGAAAAGCTGTTTTAATAGCAAAGGCAGTGATGCCCTTAATACAGATTGCCACACACAGTTGACTAGGGTTAAAGTTGGTGGGGCTGGCTCTGGAATGGATGGAATAAACTACCAAGGGGGCTGCAGGAGGGAAGGCTCAGGGTTAGTTATTATCGTTGCCTTAAAAGATCCACAAAAATGTGTTTAATATGATTGTACATGTACAGCCTGTATCAGCTTACAGGTCATCTTGGGGAATGGGGAGAGAAGGGGAAGGGGAAAATTTAGAACTCAAAATCTTATAAAAGTGGATGTTGAAAACTTAAAATAAACTTAAAAAAATTAAATTAAAAAAAAGATCCATAAGCTGTTTGGGAGGAAAGGCTATAGGAATAAAGGTTTAAAAGGAGGATTTTGTTAAATTCTCTAGAGCTTTACACTAAGAAGCAGCAAAATGTCATGGAAAGAGGATTGAGAGTCAGAGGACCTGAGTTCTAATTAGGAATTTTTCAGTTTGGGTTCCTTGAGAGCCCAGGGAGAATCTCAGTTACTGGCAGGACTGTAAGCCTGGATGGCATCAAATAAAACTGAAGCCCAGCTGAAGTGAAGAAGGTGGTTAAAGTACTAAAAAAGACAACTTGTTGGTAGCAGCTTTGACTTCCCAGGTTATAGATCAGACCTGCTTAAAGCATACAGCCAACCAGCAGCATTCTCCACCATTTGAATGGACCATCAGAATGCATTCTATCTTAGTAAGGAAGGTGGTCTGGAAAGTTCCTACTTGCAGTTGCTGGGTATAGCATTGATGGGGTTAATTACAGCTAGAGACTGTGGTGTATACCAATTCAGCCTAAGCAGGAAAAAGATATACAGTGGAATGAACTGAGATAAGTCAGTTACACTAGGAAATCTCTAAGGTCTCTTCTAGCTCTTTATCCATGATCTGATGAATTTGTTTTTCTTTGATTTCACTTTCTAATATTTTCTCGATGGTTCATCATTAGTAAAAACAAATAAATAAATAAAATTGAGCACATATCTGCAGTATGTGTATATTATTTGTAAATTATATGCAGGTACTATTATACAAATAACTATGTACATTATAAAACTTATACAAAAGTAGAATCTGAAAAAGGATGATAAAGATGAAATAATATTTGAAATGATAAAGATGAAATAATACGTGGAGAATGGATTGGAGAAGGAGAAAACAAGCAGGGAGACCAAGAAAAAGACTATTGCAGTAGTCAAGGCCTAATGAGGACCTGAATTAGGGTGGTGTCTATTTGAGAGAAGGGGACAGATCAGTCAAGCAACAAGCATTTATTAGATGTTAACTATATACCAGGCACCAGGCTAGGTGTTGGTGATACAAATACAAGAAATGAAAAATCCCTACTCTCAAGGAATTTACAATCAAATGGATGAAATAAGTACCTGTATAAGTATACGCAGAATAGATTTAAAGAATGAAAGAGGCAACTGTTTGGGATGAGGGAGAGTGAA
The DNA here is from genome assembly GCF_028372415.1 of Notamacropus eugenii. Taxonomy (NCBI): domain Eukaryota; kingdom Metazoa; phylum Chordata; class Mammalia; order Diprotodontia; family Macropodidae; genus Notamacropus; species Notamacropus eugenii. The sequence continues at coordinate 66,248,769 of NC_092872.1, forward strand.
GAATCAAGAAGGCACTTAGGTAATAAATTTGAGAAAGAATAGTGATACCTTCAACAGAAATAGGGAAGTTTAGAAAAGGGGTGGGTTTTGTAGTTGCTCAGTCATTTTAGTCATGTCTGACTCTTTATGACCCCATTTGGGGTTTTCCTGCAAAGATACTGGAGTGGTTTGCTGTTTCCTTCTCTAGCTCATTTTACAGGTGAGGAAACTGAGGAAAACAGGGTAAAGTGACTTGCTCAGGGTCACATAGCTAGTAAGTATCTGAGGCTGGATTTGAACTCCAGAGGATGAGTTTGCCTGCTTTAGACATAGCACTCTATCCATAGTGACACCTAGCTACCCACTTAGATGGGTTTAGGGAGAAAAGTAAATGTAAGTCAGGAAGATTTGAGTCCAAATCTAGCCTCAGGTCACAAGTCATGTGATCTTGGGCAAATCACTTAACCTCTGCCTCAGTTTCCTTAAGTATAAAATGAGAATAGTAATTACACCTACCTCCCAGGACTGTTTGAAGATCAAATGAGATATTTTTAAAGTACTTAGCACGATTCCTGGCATAGAGGAGGTATATAAATTACCAATGCTACTCCTAGTCCTCTTATTTTGGACATGTTGAATTTGAGATGTCTCTGGGATATACACTTTGAAATGTCCAGTAAGCAGCTGCTGATATGAAATTGAAACTAGCCTGGATCCAGACCACAATCCATCCATGTTTGTGTATCCTGTTTGATTCATTCTAAACCATCCAAAATAAAAATTGGGGACTCAGGTCTGTTATTCACTGATAGTTTACTGATTCTAAGTACAGAACCCATCCTTTATGGGGTGCCAGTCATAACTATAAGCTAATTCGGGGTAGAGGATGGGGGTATAACTTTTATAACTGAACACTCTGAGACCATGCTTGATTATCACAGGGAGGATAAGACTTCTCAACCTCCATTAACCAATCATGCCCTTGTTGAGGTCAGGCCTACCTAGAATAATGCTGTAGTTCTTACTTTGGAGACCATCAATCTACAGTAGACATTTGTGAACTTTTTTCTATATTTTTTAATTTTTTTTTTATATTTTGATAGCTGTGTTTAAATACAATTAGTTTTCTTTATAATCCTATGCATTTTCTTTTATGCTTTTAAAAATATTCACCTGAGAAAGTGTCTGGAGGCTTCACCAAATTGCCAAAGGGCTCTACGACCTGAAAGGAGTTAAGTGATATCTGATATCTGATTGGGGCTTATCAAGAAGGAGATGTACATATACTCACCATTCCGCCCCACTGGGTAACCCATTATATTCTAGGTTCATCCTCCACTTTAGAACTGGGTCAGTTTCTGATGATTTCAGATTTTTTTGGTAAATAGAGCTTGCTTTAGGCCCACCTCCAAAACTCCCTGTGCTCTAGTACCTGAACGATTCTGGCCATCCTGTTTTGCAGTACTGAATTAGTGTTTCCCTTTGGTTTTATAAATCATTTCTTCCTCTGGCTCCCTTTAAAATCTTTGCTGGAGTGTTTTTTTCAGGGGAGATGGGCTCAGTCAGGATATTTCATGTAGCCATTTTAATGAGAAACCTCCCAAGTTTTCTTTTTGTCTTCTTTTCCATTAATTCCCTGCATGCACGTTTCATTCCAATGCTACTGGCCCATTTGCTATTCACCATAGATGATACTATCCCACCTCTCACCCTCTGGAACTTTGCACATGGTGACTGACCCCATGACAGAATGGTCTTCTTTAATGCTGTCATGTGTAATCCCCAACTTTATTCTCATTGCAACGCAAGTGCCCCGTACTGCACAAGACCTTTCCAAAATTTCCAGTCGTTAACAATTTGTCATCATCAGGATTACTTTTTATTGCATACATTTTAAAATGTGTACAATATGTAATCAGTACCCATGATACTCGGGATCTCAGGCCTGTACCACCCCATCCAACCCTGTCCCCATATTTCTAGCTCTATACTGAGACAGAGTGAAACCTATAAAAGTTCTTTTTGACAAGTTCTTTAAAAAAATAATGTTTTTTATGATCTGTCCACATCTTCACAGAATCTCAAACTTTCATAGGTGGAAGTGAACTCAAAGATCATTAAGTTAAATTTCTACCTAATTGTTAAGTCTCCACAGTATTTCCAACAAGTAGTCATCTGGTTGGTTGGTTGTTGTCCTTCTTGGAAGAGAACCAAAATGACATCACCATGATAAAGTGAAGTTTCAGTGTGTCCGACTGCGGCTGATCAGACCAATACGAGCTCGGAATGCTCTACACAGGTTGGGCACAGATAGTCTGTATGAATATTTGGAGTGAATACTCCAAATTTGTGCATCCTATGTTTGCTTTGTGCTGTCTTTGCTCATAGAGCACAGCACCCCTGCTGATGTGGGCATGCCGTGCTGAGCAGTCCTGTGCCAGTGTCTCCCATGTTGCACAGTCAAATCCAAAGCTCTTGAGAGAGACCTTGAGAGTGTCCTTGTATTGCTTCTTTTGACCACCATGTGATTGCCTGCCCCGTGTGAGTTCTCCGTAAAATAGTCCTTTTGGTAAAGAAGAACTTTTGAGCTTTCTGACTCTAGAAGAGCTTCTCCAAAGGTGAATCCCTATCCTCCCTGGGAGAGCCAATCTATATTCATATAGTGCTCATTACAGCACTAGAAAGTTTTTCTTTTTAAAATTTTAGTTTTCAACATTCACTCTTATAAGATTTTGACTCCTATATTTTTTCCCTATCTTCCCCTCCTCCCTTCTCAAGACAGTAAGCAATCTGACATAGGCTGTACATTATAATCATATTAAATATATTTCCTTTCCGCACTAGTCATATTATAAAAGAAAAATCAGAACAAAAAGAGAAAACCACAAGAAAAACAAAAAGAGAGAGAAAATAGTATGCTTGGATCTGCATTCATAGTTCTTTCTCTGAGTGTGGATAGCATTTTCCATCATCAGTCTTTTGAAATTGTCTCGGATCATTGTATTGCTGAGAAGACCTAAGTCTATCAAAGTTGGTCAACTCACAGTGCTGCTGTTACTGCGTACAGTGTCCTGCTGCTTGTGCTCACTTCACTCAGAATCAGTCCATGTAAGTCTTTCCAGGTTTTTCTGAAGTCATTTCTTATGGAACAATACATTCATATATCACAACTTGTTCAGTCGTTCCCCAGCTGATGGGCATCTCCTCAATTTCCAATTCTTTGCCACCACAGAAAGAGCTGCTATGTTTTTGTCCATCTGGGTCCTGTTCCCTGTTTTATCATCTCTTTGGGATACAGACCTAGAACTGGTATTGCTGTGGAAGGTCTTTCTGAGATGAATCTTCACTCTGCCTTTCTGCCCATTACTCTTCATTTGGGGCTCTGAGGTGAAGCAAGTCAAGTCTAATGCATATGACAGTGATTCAAATATTTAGACAATTATATTTCATACAAGTCTAAATGCGCTCTCCATCCTCTAATGAATACTCTTGAATATGAACGCTAACCAATGTCCTTCCTAAAATGTAGCACCCAGAAGCTGCCACAATATGGCAGGTGTGGTCTCACCTAGGCAAAGTTTGGCAGCACTAAACTGAAATTAATAACAGTAATAATGCAACTAGTTGACTGATATCTCCCTTATCCTGGGCACTATGCCTCTCTTAATTATAGCCTAAAACTACGTTAACATTTTTGTCTACCGTACCACACCATTAACTCCTATGGAGCTTATATTCATTAATTTTTTTCTCAGCTCTTTTTCACATAATCTGTGTGAAGTATGTTTTTTCTCAGTTGTGTTATTTAAATCTCGACTACATTCTCCTAGAGTAAGGGAGAGCAACTTTAAAAAATCCTTTATTGATGTGATTTGTCTTTACGTTAGTTACTCACTTTCTCCTCTCCAGACTCGAGCTTACCCTTGAAACAAACAAAAAAAATCAATTATGTGAAAAGATCTTATGGAGTGATGGCATATGAGAATATATACAATTAGAGGAGCTGAAACATTTTGACCAAATTTGGAGCTGCACCTTGGAAAGTGTTGAGGTTTAAACCCAGGGATGCCAAAAATGGATGAGGTTCACATAGAGATGAGATGGGATGTCTCTAAAGAATTTCAAAGACTCAGGTCAACTCCAAGTCATTTGGAAAGATTTATTACAATTCGAGGAATTCCCTTAGAGGAATTTAGCCACCAGTAAGGCAATTTTATAGAGAATATGATACTGATTACACAATCAAAATTTACATAGAATATAGGAATATGATCACTATTAAAAAAGGCAGGAGTTTGTTAAGGTATTAGGTAATGGAGGAGGGTTCCTGGCCTCAGTGGAACTGTGCATGTGGCTACCCATAATGCATACAGTTGGGGGGGTATGTATATATGGTAATGATATTATAATAAGCCTCTCTATGTCATTAGTTCATTCTGGGTCTGTTCTTTACTATTACTGCACAGGCGCTATTGTAGAGTGGGCTCCTTCTACGGTTTAGTGGCCAAGCATCCTGCTCTACATCCTGGTAGTGCTGCTTTCTGATTAGCTGAGTATTGTGTTCTTGCCTAGGACTAGATGGATGATGTAATTGTGGTTGAGTACAAGAACTATAAGGAATGGGTCTAGGGGCAGTACCTAGATAGAGGCAATGGCTGGGCTCGCATGCTTGCTGTTTCTGTGAGAACTATGAGTTTCAGGGACACATCTGTTGTTCTAGTGAGCAGTGAGACATGTACAAAGAAGTTAGGACATTGGCACAGGGTGAGGGGGATGGTGGGGGTGAGGTAGATACAGTGGGCCTTCAGGATGGGTCTATAATGAAGTTGGAATATTGGGGCTCAGGGCAGCTCTGTTAGGACTCCATCAGAGTACCATGTACTCACTAACTATTCCATAAATTTTTGCTGTGAAGTTGAACTGTTTCATCGGTTCTAGAAGGAGCAACCTCTACTTCGTGGAACATAGGCTAATTTTACCCTAAAATGCAAGGAAATTGTCCTCAAGGGCGTAGGACTAAGACTGAACTGTTGGTTTTCCTCATCTTTCAAATATAAAAGCTGTCCCTTTGAGGAATCAAGTTTCCTCAGGATTGACATATCCTGTTAACCAGACACGCCACTGTGGTAAATATACAGCTCCCCACCTGAGCCAATGCTACATCTTTTCCATTCTATTGTTAAGCAAACTTCTCTTTGTAAAATGTTGGATGGTCCATGAGGGTCTTATTTCATTCCTGTCCAAAGCATGAACTACAATACCAGCTCATGTGGGGCAAATTCCAGAACATTAGATCACATAGGGAGAAAGATGTAGAATCAGGATTCAAATATAGCTCCTCTAACTCCGAACTAAGTGCTTTTTTTTCTTTTAATTGACTACATCTTTTCCCCAGGGAAGTAATGATGAGGCAGTGTAAAGAGAACTTTCAGAGATTATCCTGGGAGCAAAGACATAACTATGGTAGAACTCTACCCAAAAGCATCAAAATTCAGAGAGCACTCTGAAAAGCATTTGCAGAGTCTCCTAAGCAAGAATAATTACACAAAATAGGAAACTGCCAGATGGCACACAGCAGCTGTACCTCAGATGGATTCTTTGCTGGCCCACCATTAAGTCCTAAAAGTTTGAAGGTGTGTTTCATGGTGCCCCAGGTACAAAAATGGCTGGTTACAACTCTGACTGGGCACGACCATTTCTCTTTCATTCACTGACTCCTAGTATTTAATTACAAAGAAACAAATGCTCCCCTCTCCTGGGGGTGCCATTAAAAGTAATATGCTCAAAAAAAAAAGGTTTTTCCCACCCTGGGTCCATCTCGATGAAAAATATTTGGACACAACCACAAGGATAACAGGGCATGATATCCCCACCCCTATTATCTCTGTCACTGTAAGGAATAAGGAATGAAAATAGTCTGAGAATTAAATAAGAGCAAACAGACCTTGCCCCTTGATTGTTGAATGTTTCCCTGGATACCTACAGTGTGCCAGGTGCTCCCAATTAGTCTGCCATATTGTTCTCCCATTATTTTGCTGCCCAAAGAGAACAAGTGGAGCATAAAGTCAACTGTGATCAGTACTCTGTCTCACAGGAATTCAAGCTTCCCTCCCACTGAAAGCAGAAATCTATGAGTTGTATTGTCCAGTACTACCTATGGATCTGTCGTTATAAATAACCAGAGATTTCAGAGGAGCCCTTTAACATATGCACAAAAGCACAGGTCTGCTCTAGCAAGAATAACTACAGGTTTCACAAGCTCCGGAGAGACAGATTTCTACTGTGTGTTTGTTATTCTTTTATTGCTTTGCTTAAAAAAAAAAAAGATAGCAAACAGATTCAGCTTCAGGCTGGCAAAGGTGACTTCATCTGAACCTAAATGACTTAATTTTCATATTGAGCGGTAATGAAAATAAACATCACATCAGTAACCAAGAGGGCCAGATTCCATTTCAGGCCAGGTGGCCTAACTCCAACTCCCTGTTCAGTATCTGTTACTAGAGATGTGTCCTGGATTTCTCTACCAAACCTCAGCCCATGGATATGAACCATTGAGCATCATGTCACATCTTGAAGGTTGAAAAGAAATCTCTTGTTCAAAGGGATGATGAAATATTGATTTAACCTGCAGGAGTATGGACCTAGAGGTGTCTCTTTATCCTTCTGTCAATTATTTTAGGATTAAGAGCCGGAAAGGATCTGACAGATTACCAAGCAGTAGAAAAAGCATCCGATTTGTAATCAGACACAGGTTCACAATCCCAGCTCTGTCACTTTTCTGTCTGCTCTAGGAAAAGTCACTTAATCTTTCTGGGCCTTGGCTTCCTCATCTACAAAATGAGGCAGTTGAATTAAACTCCCTTTCAGGTTTCCTCTATGATCAAATCCAAACACCTCATTTCACAAATGGAGAAACAGGGCTTGAAAGCAGTGGAGTGATAGACCCAAAGTGTAGTTCCCACTGCATCACCTCTTTCTTTCTTTTTTCCTTTCTTCTTCTTTCTTTCTTTCTTTCTTTCTTTCTTTCTTTCTTTCTTTCTTTCTTTCTTTCTTTCTTTCTTCCTTCCTTCCTTCCTTCCTTCCTTCCTTCCTTCCTTCCTTCCTTTCTTTCTTTCTTTCTTTCTTTCCTTCTTTCCTTCCTTCTTTCCTTCCTTCTTTCCTTCCTTCCTTCTTTCCTTCTTTCCTTCTTTCCTTCTTTCTTTCTTTCTTTCTTTCTTTCTTTTCTTTCTTTCTTTCTTTCTTTCTTTCTTTCCTTCCTTCCTTCCTTCCTTCCTTCCTTCTTCCTTCCTTCCTTCCTTCCTTCCTTCCTTCCTTCCTTCTTTCTTTCTTTCTTTCTTTCTTTCTTCTTTCTTTCTTTCTTTCTTTCTTTCTTTCTTTCTTTCTTTCTTTCTTTCTTTCTTTCTTTCTTTCTTCTTTCTTTCTTTCTTTCTTTCTTTCTTTCTCTTCCTCCCCCCTCTCTGTCTCTCTCTCTTCCTTTCCCAGACAGGTGATTTCATCAGTGTAGGAAATTCCTGTCATTGATTCAGATCTGCAACTTCTCTACAAATTAAATTCTTAAAGAGTTACTTGCCTAAGGCTCTGAGAGGTTAATTGATCGCCTGTGGTCATTCACCCAGTCTGTGCCAGAGACAAACTGCACTTTCAAGAGATAAAAGAAAATCAGTACCCCCATGTAGCGGGAAAAGGTCAGAATAGCTTCTGAAGGACACTGCTCTTTGTGTCAGACAACTGCAGTGATTTCTCAGCAATTGGTACCATGTTGATTTCTTTCCTTAAGCCAAATCTCCCCAAATCTGGTCATCTTCTTCTTGGGGGCTTCTGGCTGATTTCTTTTCACTGTCCCTGCAATCTAGAGAGAGCAGGGCTTTGGTTGGAAAGATCATGTATCTAGACCTTGAAAGAATCTCAGAGACCAGCAAGACCAACCCCCTCATTTTACACATGAGGATAATGAGGCCCAGAAAGTAACTTGTTCAAGGTCACACAGGTAAGGTGCAGAGAGTGAAATATAGATAGAATTAGGTCTTGTAAATAAGGATAGTGTAGGATAGTAAGTAGACCCATGATTTCATTGGCGTAAGGAACTCTTAGGGAAGGAAACTCCCTCTACTAATGCAAGTCAGTACTTTCCCTGCAATTTATACTTGTAGAGGGTTGCTAGAGCTCTGAAAGGTTAGGGGACTTGTCCGGGGTCACCCAGCCCATATGTGGTAGTGTAAGAATTGAACCCTCACAGAGGTGAGCATTTCCTAGAGATGGACATGCCCCTGGGATATTCCCTGGCTCTGGCCCCTGCTTGACCAGATAGTTCTCTTAATGATCTAGACAAGAGCAGAGACACACAGAAGATTTATCTTTAAGCTTCTCTTTTTTACAGCTTCCTCTGAAAATCAGATTAAGGAAAATGTCCAGCAAAGCTTAGTGCATGAAATAGTGGGAAGGAAAATGGGCTTGGAATCTGAGACTAGCCCTATGACCCTAGGGAAAACATTTCAGATCTCTGGTGCTCAGTTTTTCTCATTTATAAAAAAAGGAAGAACTGATAAATACAAGTATGCAAAGAATAATTTTACATATATATGCATACATGTATATACATGTGTATATGTATGCATACATGCATGTGTATAGACATATATACATATATGTATATATGTGCACACATATACATGTACACACATATGTATATGTGTGTGTGTATATATGCGTGTACAGATGTCTATGCATATATACATATCATATATGTAGGTATATATATACTACATATCTATCTATTTGTGGGGGTAGAAAAAAGAAATTTACTTGATAACTTTATTGTATATTTGGAGGAAATAACAAGTTGTACATGGTAGATAGATTTGCAGTTTCATGGGCAACCATCTTTTTAATCGTACTGTATTATGGAAATGCTTGTTTTGTTCTGTGAATTGAAAATAAAATAAATCTTAAAAAGGGAGATTATAATACTTGCTTGGGCTAATGTGAGGGAAGTGTATTATAAATGGTAAAGCACTATATGCATGTGGATTCGAATTATTATAATTATTTAAAATACCTTAGAGGCAACCAGGCATAATAGCATGGGATGTTGAGCTTCGAGTCAGGAAGACCTGAGTTCAAGTACTCCTTGGATACTCACCAGCGGCCCTGTGACACTGGGCAGGTTGCCTAGCCTCTGTTTGCCACATTCAGCTCCCTAGGATTTATCTGCTCCATTGTGGATGGGTTGCCACCTGAGTTCTGAGAATTCTCTGCTCTTCTTGTTATAAGACTCCCAGTGGATACAAAGGTGACCTTGGAACCAGAAAGAAGAGAATCCAAGTCTCCCCTCTGACATATACTGACTATGTGGACCTTTGTGAGTCACTTAACCTCAAGGCGATTTTCTAAGATACTCCAAGGCAGAGAATATGCCCACTGTAGTTTTAGAGGGAGCTTTCTCACATAGAAGTTCCCTTAAATCAAGGAAACAACAGATCCAGCCACCAGGGGTAGAAAGGAACTTAAAAGAAATTGGATTTGATATTCAACACTCTCCCCCAATTTTGTAGATAAGGAAACTGAGGCACAGAGAGGTTTAAGTGATTTGACCAGAGTCACAGAGCTGGAAGTATCTATGGTAAGATTTGAACCTATGTCTTCCTGTATCAAAATATGGAACCTTTAAGGCAGTTTGGTGTTGCAGTGGATAGAGCACTGAGAATTCAAATCCAGTTTCAGACGTTTACAAGTTGTATGATCCTTGGGAAGTCTCTTAACCTCTATTTACCTCAGTTTCCTTGACTGTAAAATGGAGATGAGAGTAGCAAGTACCTCCCAGGGTTGTTTTGAGGATCATATGAGGTAATATTTATAAAGTACTTAGAATAGTACCTGGTACATAGTACAGCCTTCCTTCTTTCATTTTTTCCCTCCTTTTTTTCATTCCTTCCTTCTCTTCCTTTACTACCCCATACTGTGGTATGTGTACTTACTCTTTTAAGACTTATCATAGCCCCTCCCCCAAATCTGTAGGCAGAACAATCCATCATCATGAGTTGCTTTGGCCAAAATAATTCGTCACCTGGTAGCCAGTTTTCTGGGAATGAGACAGTCTAAACAAAGACTAAACCAGTCCTTGGATGAAAAATATAGTCTGCCCCAGACTGTCCACAAAACCTTGCCAATTTGTTAGAATCTGCCAGCCCTTGAGCTCCTCTGGCACAACCTTTGGGAAGATGAAATCATTTTTGTGCCAAGATGAGATATCCAAAGAAGACTTTAGTAAAGGAAATTTTTGTACAGAGTATAACTGGTTTTCCTTGTCTTCTTCTTAATGCATTGGTTTTATGTTGATTGTTTTACCTCTTAATTATTTCTGATTCTATATTATGATGTATATTTGTGAATTTGTTTCTTAAATATATGAAAAGACTAATGACAGAAACCAGGCTCACCTTGTGTCCTTTTGTGACTATTATAATTTTCGTATCATTTGATGTTATAATTACAATGATAGGATTCCACTATGGAGCTGTTTAGGCTAAGCTATCCTAATGCTCATAAAGTATATAGGCAAAGAATAGCTTGTACTTTTCCATTGTTCTGACTATATTAACTCTGTGTCAAGCAGTTCATGATCACAGTCACAGCTTCTGATTGAATATAAACTCCTGGATGACTTCAGTGGTCTGAATCATTCCTCTCTTGTGCTGCCCTAGATAGCCAACGCAAACCCTTTCCCAACTCTCCCTACCCAAACTTTACCCAAGTCTGATATTGATAAGTGACCCCAAGTACTTTTCTACCACATCAGGGTCTGATTCGAATTCCTCCTTCCACATCTGGAACTAATTACCTCTTCTCCACCAAGTCTATTTTTTGGTTACATCACCTAAAAATTCTGTACTTGAACTCAAACTTCGAGCGCATTCTCTCCCTGACCCACTGCCCTTCCCTTCACATTGGATTAGTTTCTTGCATCCATGAGGATGAACCTCTTGGCTGTTTATATTACCATATAGAATATGTACATGCTTTTTGTTTGGCCTGCTTGCTGTGTTGCATATTAATAAATTTCTTTTTTGTACTAGCTTCCCAATTACCAATTTCCTATATGTTCCCGAACCCAGGACTTTATTTTAACCTAAGCCATGAGGTCAAATAAAGTACCTTCACTTTGAAGAAAAACTACAGTTAAATTCATAGACTACTTTTATGAATACATTTCCCTTCTGAGAGCTATGAGTTACCATAAATCAAGTTTATCTCTCCATTAGTTTCCATATACAAAGATGGACTAACCTTGGCTCCAGGGTCTAAATGTAAATTAAAATCTCTCTGAGATTCTACCTCTTAGCTGTCAGACTGGCAAAGCCAACAAAAAAAAAAAAAAGGAAAATTCCAAATGCTGGAGGGGCTGTGGGAAAATAGGCATATTTTGGTGAGCAATTTGGAACTATGTTCCCAAAGTTAATTAAACTATGCATCTCTATTGACCCAGCAATACCACTACAAGCTCTATACTGTAAAGAGATCAAATAAAGAGGGAAAGGACCCATATGTACAAAAATATTTAGAACAGTTCTTTTTGTGGTGGTAAAGAATCAAATACTGATGGGAGTGCCCATCAATTGGGAAATGGCTAAACAAGTTGTGGTATTTGATAGTGATGGAATACTACTGTGCTGTAAGAAATAATGAGTTAAATAATCTAAGAGACACATAGAAAGACTTGCAATGAAGAGTGAAATGAGCTGAACCAAGAGAACGCTGTATACAGTAACAACAATACTGTTCAAAGAATAACTGAGAATGACTAAGTTATTCTGAGTATTATAAATACTCAAATCAACTATAATGGACCTATGAAGGAAGATACTACCCACCTGCAGAGAAAGAACTGATAAATAAAAGTATGCATTGTATGGTTTCACATACATCTATATTTACCTATCTATACATCTCTCTCTGTCTCTGTCTCTGTCTCTGTCTCTGTCTCTGTCTCTCTCTCTCTCTCTCTCTCTCTCTCTCTCTCTGTCTCTCTCTGTCTGTCTGTCTCTCTCTGTCAAATGGTGGCTTTCTCTAGTGCAGAGTAGGGATGAAATAAGGGAGACAGTTCAGAACCTAAAATATAAAAAATGAATTAAATTTTGAAAAGATGAAATAAAATGTTATACACCTCTTGATAGAGACATGATGAATTCAGAATGCTTTTTGGAGGGGTTGGGAAGGTGGCACATGGAAATTTATTTTGCTTGACAATATTTATTTGTAGGATATTTTCCTCTTGATTTTCCAGTGAAAGGGAATGGAAGGAAGGGAACAAAGGTGGATTTTAATTTGCAAATAAAAGATATTGTATGTAATGTGGATAAGCTAGAAGCGTTTCCAGTAAGATCAGGGGTGAAACAAGGATGTCCATTATCACCACTATTATTCAATGTTGTACTAGAAATGTTAGCTTTAGCAATAAGAAAAGAAAAAGAAATTGAAGGAATTGGAATAAGCAAAGAAGAAGCAAAGCTGTGACTCTTTGCAGATGAGATGATGGTATACTTAGAAGATCCTAGAGAATCAAGTAAAAAATATTGCTTGAGATAATAATCAACTTTAGCAAAGTTGCAAGATATAAATAAAACCACATTGAAATTTCTATATATTACTAACAAAGCCCAACAGCAAGAGACAGAAAGAGAAATTCATTTAAAGTTACCGTAGACATTATAAAATATTTGAGAGTCCACCTGCCAAGACCAACCCACAAAACACTTTTCACACAAATGAAGTCAGATCTAAGTAACTGCTCATGGGTAGGGTAAACTAATATAATAAAAAAGACAATTCTACCAAAATTAACTTACTTATTCAGTGTCATGCCAATCAAACTACCAAAAATTATTTTATAGAGCTAGAAAAAATAATAACAATAATAATAACAAAATTCATCTGGAAGAACAAAAGGTCCAGAATATCAAGGGAATTAATGAAAAGAAATGCAAGGGAAAATGGCCTAGCCATACCAGAACTTAAATTGTATTATAAAGCAGCAATCATCAAATCTACTCAGTATTAGCTAAGAAATACAATGGTGGATCAGTGGAATAGGCTAGGTATACAAGACAAAGTAGTTAACAACTATAGGAATCTACTTTTTGATGGACCCAAAGATTCCATTTTCTTGCATAAGAAGTCACTATTTGACAAAAACTGCTGGGAAAACTGGAAAATAGTATGGCAGAAACTAGGCATAAACCAACATCTTATATCTTATACCAAGATAAATTCAAAATAGGTACATTATTTAGATATAAAAGCTAATACTATAAGCAAGGTGGGAGAGCAAGAAGTAGTTTGACTGTCAGAGTTATGGAGAAGGGAAGAATTTATGACCAAACAAGAAATAGAGAACATTATAAAATGCAAAATTCATAATATTGATTATATTAAATTGAAAAGTTTTTGTACAAAGTCAAATCAATCAAGATTAATAGAAAAGCAGAAAGCTGGGAAAGAATTTTTAGAGCCAGTATCTATGATAAAGAACTCATTTCTCAAATATATAGAGAGAACTGAGTCAAATTTATAGAATACAAATCATTCTCCAATTGATAAATGGTCAAAGAATATAAATAGGCAGTTTTCAGATCTATAGTCATATGAAAAAGTGCTCTCAATTACTATTGATTAGGAAAATGCAAATTAAAGCAACTGTGAGGTACCACATAACACCTATCAGACTGGCTAACACATGATAAAAAAGGAATAAATATTGGAGAAGATGTGGGAAAATTGGAACACTAATGCATTGTTGGTGGAGTTCTGAATTGATTTAACCATTCTAGAGAGCAATTTGGAACTATGCACAAAGGCTCATAAAACTGCATACCTTTGAACCGAGCAATATCACTTCTAGGTCTATAACAAAGAGATCATAAAAATGGGAAAAAGATCTATTTATACAAAAATATTTATAGCAGCTCTTTTTGTAGTGGATTGGAAATTGAGGGGATGCCCATCAATTGGAGGACGTCTGAACAAGATATGGTATATGAATGTAATGGAATACTATTATGCTATAAGAAATAATGGGCAAATGGACTTTAGAAAATTCTGGAAAGACTTATATGAATCAAGCAGAATCAAAAGAACATTTTACACCGTAACAGCCACATTGTGCTGTGACAAACTGTGATAAACTTCTCTCTGCTTAGCAATGCAAGGATCTAAAACAGCTCCAAATAGCTTATGATGGGAAATATTGTTCACATCCAGAAAAAAGAACTGTGGAGTCTAAATGCAGATTGAAACATATTACTTGAAACATATTACTCTCTTTTTTTTTCCTTCTTTCTCATAGTTTCTCCCATTGGTTCAAATTCTTCTTTACAACATCACTCATGTGAACATACATTTAATATGAATATCTATGCAGAACCTGTATCAGATTGTATGCCGTCTTGGGGAGGGGGAAGCAGAGGAATGGAGAGAAAGTTTGAACCCAAAATCTTATGGCAGTGAATAGTGGAAAACTAAAAATAAATAGATGAATTTTAAAAAAAGAAAAATTAAAAATATAAGGCTCGTTAAATCCATTCTTAAGACATGAAAACAGTTTTATTTATTAACAGCTCTTAATAGCCTGGGAATAAGACATAACCTGTTAGATAAGCCCAATAAACATATTACCCTTTTTTTTTTGTCTTGAGGCATAACAAGTATAATTTAGGAATTATTCTGTTAGAATCTTTAATCAGAATTTACTTATTATGACACTTTTGGATGTCATGAAAGGCAAATCACTTCATTTCTCTGGGCCTCAGTTTCTTTACCTATGGAAAATCAGAAGGTTGGGTTACATGATTGCTAATGTCCCTTCTAAGATTTGCAGATGGCCCAAAGTGATCCTAAGCACATTGGAAACCAAAATAAAGATCCAAAGCAATCTCAATAGAAGAGAACAATGATCTAAGCAGATGAAATTTTAGAATTTCCATTGTCTTATATTTTTGCACTAAAGTAATTTACCCTTAAGTCTCTCTCCCTTTGGAACTGACTTGTCCAACATATGGCTCATGACCCATTTGTAGCCCACCAAAAGATTGGGCAACTGTCACATGACCCATGATAACCAACCATTGTCAGTCAGTTGATAACCACAAGTCACATGACAGCTACCTGAAACTCACTGCAAGCAGGCAGACAGGAAATACGTTGTGCCAGCCTTCTTTGGACCCTTCCTTGAAAAACGAGAAAAGTGTTTAAGCAACATCATTCAGATTATTCTAACAATATGAAAACTATATTCCTGATCCTTATTCTCCACCTGTTAAGTGAAGTTTCACAAATGCTTGTTGACTTGACTTAATTCTAGGTTCTCTAGGATAGCTCAGTGCAGTTCTTCAGAATTCAATGGTAGTTGTAGTCATTGTATACAGTGTTTGCTTGGTACTACTCAGATGGATCTTAAAAGAGAGAAATGCAAAGTCCTATATTAAGGCTAAAAAAAAAATAACTTCAAGGATATATGATGGGGAAGAATTAGCTAAGAAGTATATCTAGAAATTTTGGCAGACCACGACTAGAAGCTCAACATCATTCAATCATATAACATGATAAAAAAAATTAATACTTAAACTGCATTAAGATGGAAAGAAGCATTTATTAACTGCTGTGTGCCTAGCACTGTGTTTAGTGCTTTGCAAATATTATCTCATCTGATCTTCACAACAACTCTGGGAGAAAGGCACTGCTATTGTCCCCATTTTACAGTTGGGGAAACTGAGGTAGACAAGTGACCTGCCCTATGTATTTTATTTTCTCAGGACATAACCACACTTTGTTATATTAAAACCAGAGAGTACTGTATTATATGGTAGGGAATAAATATTACATTGGGAAACTGAGGATTTAAACTCAGATTCTGAGTGTGTTACTACCTGTTCAACCCTGGCTAAATCACTTCTCTGGGTCTCAGTTTCTTCATCTGTAAAAGGAGGGGGTTAGACTTGATTTCTATAATCCCTATTAGTTGTAAATCTTATAGTGATCTTTAGTCATAGGTCTCATTTAGAACCCAGCAAGAACTCATTTCAATTCAACAAATATTATTAAGCACCTATTATGCTTAATAATGCCCCACTACATAGTAGGTACTTTAAAAATACTTATTGACTAACTGCAGGGCACTATGCAAGGTTCTGAAAAATACAAAGAGATGACAGTCCTTGTCATCAAAGAAATTAAGACCTATTGGGAAGATATAATATATACAGAGATAAGAAGTTCATCTTTTATTATTTTGTCAAATTTTGGCAATGACATTTTTGGTAATGTTCCCCTCCTTTCAAGTTGCTTAGAAGTTTGGGATACAGTGGGCACAAAATTGTTGATGTCCATATGGCTAGCCTTGCAATCTTTGGAAGCATTATAGACATAGAATGTATAAAAAGCTATTTCAATTAGCTGCCAACTTTGTTTCAGCAGGACTTGTGCCCATTTGTTATGTCACTTTTCCATTAAAAAAAAAATCTATGCTCCATATTGTAGGGCAACCTTCAGTAACCCTTTTCTGGCTCTGTGCTATGTCTGAGAGGAGGGGAAGTGAGACGGCACAGCCCATGTTGAGTACACATTGGGCTACTGATAGATGTTACAGCTAAGTCCTTGACTCACAAACAACCTTCCCCAAAACCTCAGCCTCCCAAATGAGACAGAGGAGCCCAGATAAAAGTGACCAGGACAGGGGATGGTGTTTGCAAATGAAGGAAGGCAATAACCCTCTGCAGACTGGCAGACTGCACAATTTGGCTTCTGTTAACATATGGGCTGTACAGCTGCCAATTCCTGCTGTAAAATAAATTTATAGTGCAACCTTAGCTGGGCCCTTACCCCTTGACAGTTCTACTAATTCCTGACAGGAACTGTGCCAAAACTTTTCCATTCTCCATAAGGCTCCCACTCCATGTGCTCCACTCCCATCCCTATATTCTTACAGGAGGATTTGACCTTGACTGAGAAGACTGAAATGCTACAACTTAAATTCCTTCACGGGTTGGTTCACCATTATTTCTTGGTATTGCTGTCCAATCTCTCCTCTTTCCCTGAAATCACAGGAGTATCCCTACTCCTCACAAAGAATAATCCTTCTCTCTATCCTTTAGAACTCATTTCTTTTCACCATTTCCAGGTCCACCAGCTGTCACGATCTTCTGGCTCCATCTCATCTGCCTACAATCATGATGAGGTCTCTTCAGTTCTAACAAAATAAAAAAAACGAAACAAAACAAAAACCTTTCCTAGCTCTCTACTGCCCTCTCTCTACTTCAATGATAAATTTCCTGAAAATAATGTCTATATTCTTATGGGTTCACTTCCTTACAACTCACTCTTTCCGTAAAAATATTCAACCTGCCTTCCTCCCCATCACTCACAAAAGTCATCAGTGACCTCCTAATGGTGAAATATGATGGTCTTTTTAAAGTTCTCATTCGCTTTTACTTCTTTATAGTATTTGATACAATAGATGTATATCTTGTGCATTTTTTGTTTTTATTAAAACAAGAAAGTGCTATAATGTATGGTATTGTAATAAATATCGCATTGGAAGACAAGAGGATTTAGCCTCAGATTCTGACTCTCTTACTTACTACCTGTTTGACATTGGGCAAATCACAACCTATCTGGGCCTCAATTTCTTTCTCTGTGAATAAAATTGCTAAGAAAAAGTCTCAGGGAAAAGCTTTTGACAGCTAAATCACAGTAGTCACAGGAGGAACTAAAACATCATAGATAGAAATACAATAAATCAAGATAATTAGGGACAAATAGCCTAAGTTTCCCTCTCTGGGAAGGGCCTTTTTCACTCTCTCACTCCAAACTGTTCTAGAAACAAAGGCCAGATGCCAGACCCATTATAGTGTCTGGTCAATGACTTCTTCCATTGTCTTTTCTATAGTCTCTCTGCTGATGTACTTTTGGAAAACAAAGAAAATTGTGGCAACTTCTCCTTTCTGTAACGACAGCAGTGCTTCTTGCTCTCTTCTTTTTGTTCCACATCTTGAAAAAGAGTGAAAAACTGAAATGGTCCGCATTTTGAAAAATTGTTGCAATGAAAATGGTTGATATTTATAGAGCTCTAAGATTTGCAAAATACTTTGCATCCATTATCTCCTATAATGCTCACTGGGTTGCTGTGACTGTCTAAAAATGTAGAAATAATCCCTTATTTTAGAGATGAGTAAACTGAGATTGAGAGATTAAGTAATTTGGTGATAACCACACAGTTAATTATCTGAAGTAGGCTTAGAAATTTGTCATTCTTGGCTCAAGGTCCAGCACAATTTTTACTGTCAATTTATAATTTATAGTGTCATTTCTAACAAAAAAACCCCACCATTTTCAGTTATAGATAAATAGAAATCAAGATTTCTATTTTTAAAAAATATTCAGCTTAATTGGTTGTGAAACTGATAATTTATATAATATCATGTGTGTGTACATTCCTAATATGTTTTCACTCCAGCAAAAAATATCCCTTTTAATCTTTCAATCCCTCAGTCAGAAGGGAGTAAACCTGGCCTTGACTGGACAACATCTTAAATACATGTCAGACTAATTCTAGTTTCTTCCTTTTTTTTCTCCCAGTGCTTTCTGGAAACAGGAAGCCTCTTTCCCCACCTTGTTTTCTTTACTGGGCAGTTCCTGTGACCCACACAACCCCACTTTTGACTTACATATGTGGAAGAGTTATCCCTCAAATACGTTCTTTGCATTTAACCTGCTTCCTGGGAGCCAGTCACATTCTTTGGCTAGAGATCAGGTTACTCATTTGATAGGTATAAAAGTATGTTTGTTTCTGGGCAAGTCTAAAAGAGGAGAGATCAGGTTTTTAAAGGGGGAAACACAAAAACAACAAAATGTTCAACCCTTGGACGTGTTATTTAACTTCCAGTAAAAATCCCTTAGCCTTCCTCCCACTTAGTTTTTTGTACCAGATAGATTACTGAAACTAAGATGTCAGCACTTAGTTAGCCCTAAAGCTATTTAGTAAAGCAACAAAAAACCAGGAAATTCCCCCCCCCCCCCCCCCCCCCCGGCGTCTCTCTGTCTTGCTTTGTCTCTGTCTCTCTCTCTGTCTCTGTCTCTGTCTCTGTCTCTCTGTCTCTGTCTGTCTCTCTTTATCTCTCTCTGTCTCTGTCTCTGTCTCTCTGTCTGTCTCTGTCTCTCTCTCTCTCTCTCTGTTTCTCTCTCTCTCTCTGTTTCTTTCTCTCTCTCTCCCCCATCCCACCACCCTGATGGACACTTTGCTTCTAAATCAGCAATTTACTTTCAGATGCTTCATTTTGAGTACTCCTCTTTCAAAACAAAAACCATTACAGAAGGAAACTTTATAGATCTATCACTTTACTTTTAAATAGTAAAGACATTTAAATAATCCTTGGGGTACCCAGGTTAGGTTAGCAGAAATTCTTCTAAACCCCATCTCAAGAGTTTTACTCTGTGGTGTTCATGGTACTTATATTTTTATGGTGCTTTCTGCTTTGCAAATTGATTGCCTCATAACAACCTTGTGAGGTAGTATTACAAGCATTGCCATCTCTGCTTTGGAGAAAAGGATACTGAGATTCAGACTGACAAAGTCATATACAGGGGGTAAATGAACATGCATATTGTAAGAGCTGGGAAGGATGGAGGGTGAGATTCTCACTAACCTCTCTCTACATTATACTCATCACACACATACACCCCTCTAAGGTTTACTGACTATCCCATCTGATCTGATTCACACACCAATCCTGTGAAGTCCTCACTATTATCCCAATTTTAAAGTCAAAGAAATTGAGGCTGAGAGGGTAAATGACTTGCACAGGGTCACACAGTAAATGTACAAAGCAAGATTTAAACTCAGATCTTCAGAATTCTAAGTCCCATGATGCCATATTGCTTCTCATTTTGCTCCATGACCTATCACTTGGTGATCATCTCTAAGTAGATGATTCCCAGATTTATATATCCAGTCCTAATTTCTCTCCTAAGCTTCATTCTCACATCATCAACTCTGTTTTGGATATCTTTATCTAGACCTATTGTCTTATTTTTAAAAATTGCCACAGCCATCCCAAGCTTCAGCAACCACTACCTTGTTCAGTCAGCAACCATAAATATTGAGGGAAGATCTTCCACTAGCCAAAAGATTATGCCTTGATGAAGGCTCAGTAGATGATTAGGATTTTTTTTTCACTTTTGTATACCCCAACTTGTTCAGTCATTCCCCAGTTCATGGATATCCCCTCAATTTCCAATTCTTTGCTACCAAAAAGAGCTGTTATAAATATATTTTTGTACATATAAGTCTTTTCCCCTTTTTTATGATCTCTTTGGGATGCAGATCTAGTAGTGGAATTGGTTAGCTTTTTTTTTTTAGCAATAAAGTATTTTTTAATTAAGGTATGTACATTTTTTTAGACATAACACTATTGCACACTTAATAGACTATAGTATAGTATAAATATAACTTTTATATGCATTGGGAAACCAAAAAAATCAATGTGACTTGCTTTATTGTGAAAATGTTCTATTGTGGTAGTTTGGAACCAAACCTTCAATATCTCTGAGGTATGTCATTATTCAAATCTACGTTCTCTCTACCATTAGATGGGTGCAATGTTTCATCTACAATTTTCTGGATTTGGAGTTTATCCCTTGAAGGAATATTTCATATCCTTTGAATAAAGTAAGTTCACTCTATCCTTTTGGTGACCTCTCAAGGAACATAACATGCGCGAGTTGGCCATGCCTTAATGTTTTGGGAACTAGCCACTCCCGGAACACATAGATAATACTTGGAGGATCTGGCTAGTCCTCCCAGTATATGATTAATTAACTTCTATCTTGTGGCCCCCCGTATGATATCTCCTTGATGGACAAAACCTGCATTCCCATGGCCATGTGCCTGACCAGCTTGGAACAGTGTGTGGAGCCGTTGGCAAAAAGCCTTCTTTGTCTAGGTCCCTATAAAGTCCCCCTGCCTAGTGTAAGTCCTCGGAATCTCAGCCATGGAGAGGACGCTCTGCCTGGGACCTCTTTGCTCCCAATTCGGACCCTGAACGCTATATCCCGGGATTCCCCAGCTGATGAAATTCAGGTGTTGGTGCCTCCCCGAATTGGTGATGTTTTCTTTCTCTTTTTCTGCTATATTGATTATTATACTTATTATTCTGTGTTTATTGTGTATTATCTGTTGTATTGGATAGACAGTCTATTCCTTGTATTGTATAATTAAACTACTTTCATTTTTAAAGCAGTGTGAGAGTGTTATTTACAGGAACGAATCCGAACCCCTAAAAATCACAAAACATCCCTTCATTTATCAAAGTTCTAAAGTCCTTCTAAGTTTTTTTTTTAAATAATATCATTGTGTAAATGATTCTTAGTTTTGCTTACTTCACTCTTCATCAGTTCATAATTCTTCCCAGTGTCTTCTGAAACTTTCCATTTAATTTCTTATGGCACAACATTTCATTGCATTCATATACCACAATTCATTTAGCAACAATATTCAATTACATTCATATGCCACAATTTATTTAGTGATTCCTCCATAGCTACACATTTCTTTAGCTTCCAGTTTGGGGCCACTATGAAATATGAATATTTTATACCTCCTTTGCCTTTGATCACTTTTGGGTATAGGCCCAGTATTAGTATGGCTGGGTCAAAAAGTCTGTAAAGTTTAGTAACTTTGGGGAATAATTCCAAATTGCTTTTGAGAATGGCTACACCAATTGACAGCTTCACCAATAGTCTGTAAGTAGACCCAGTTTTCCCACAACCCTTCTAACATTTCCCATTCTCCTGTCTTTGCCAATTTTATGGATGTGAGGTAGAATTTCAGAGTTGCTTCAATTTTTATTTCTCTAATTAGTAATGATTTGGAGCATTTTTAAAATGTGACTATTTATAGCTTCAATTTTTTTCCTGTAACAATTGTAATTTGTGTACTTTGATCATTTATATATTGGGAAATGGCTTTTATTCTTATAAATTTTAATCAGATTCTTGTGTAGCTGGAACATGAGACATTTGCTGTAAATATATTCCTTCTAGTTTATGTTTCCTTTCTAATTTTAACTACATTAGATTTGTTTATGCAAAAATTCTGTGATTTTTACATAATTAAAATTGTCTACTTTATCTTCTGTGATCTTCTCTATTGCTTTTCTAGTCCTATACTCTTCTGCTATCCATAGTTCTGAAAGGTAACCTTTTTTATTCCTCTAATTTACTTATCATGACACCTTTTATTTCTAAATCATGTATTCAGGGGTGTGTTAATAAATGTTTAACAACTAGATCTTTGGGGGGGCGGGAGGAATGTGTCCATGACATAGTTTTAAATTTAGTCTACATTAACATTTTCTTAAGTCTAAACAATCAACAAAATAATCAAGCCCTAATTTATATGATTGGCCAATTTCCAAAGTGTAACTATTCATATTGAATATTTAACAATTGGCTCTCATGAGCTGTTATGAGCTGACTCCAGCATATACCTGCATGTAACCATTTACAGTTTATCTTGGTATATGGTGTGAGACAATCTAATTTCTATCAAACTGCTTTCTAGTTTCCCCAGTAATTTTTGTCAAATAGTGAGATCTTACTTTAGTAACTAGCGTCTCAGAATTTAATGAAAACTTTACTAACATCTTCATTGGCTTACATATGCTATACATTTAATCTGTTCCACTGACCAATTTATCCATTTTCTAAACCGTACCAAATCATTTTAGTGATTACTGTATAGTAGCATAGTTTGGGATATGGTATTAAGAGACGTCTTAATCTTAAAAATTACTACTCTTGAGATTCTTGACATTTTGTTTCTCCATATAAGTTTCATTATTGTTTTTTCTAACTCTATAAAATAATCCTTTAACAGTGTAATTAGTACATTACTGAATAAGTAAATTAATTTAAGCAGATTTGATATTTTAAAATTTTATTTAAACTATCCATGGGAAATTAATGTTCCTCAAATTATGAGGAATGGCTTTATTGGAAAATATATTTTATAGTTGGATACATCTAAGTTTTGGATGTATCATGATAGATTTTTCCCATTTGACTACTTTGAATGGAAATTCTCTCTCTAACTACTCCTACTGGTTTTTGTTTGTTATATATAGTTATGTTGATTTATTTGAATTTATTTTATGATCTACAATTTTGATGAATTTTCATTTGGACATTTTTATTGATTCTTTAGAGTTTTAAACATAATTTTATCAACTGCAAAAGCACTAATTTTGTTTCTTCATTGCCTCTGCTTATTCTCTTGATTTCTCTTTCTTGTCATATTACTATAATATTCCTAGGAATATTTTAAATAGTGGTGGTGGTAATGAACATGCTGATTTTACCCCTGATTTTATTAGAAGTTTATTTCCAATAAACTTTTCTTTATTACATATAAGGTTTGCTCTTGGTTTTAGATTAACATTACTTATTATATCAATAAGAGGCTAATTTGTTCCTGTGATTTCCAATGTTTTCAAGAGAAACAGGTATTAGATCTTTGTCAAAAGACTTTTAGCATCTATTGATAATTATGCTTTTTAAATAATTATAACATGAATTCAAGACATCCAGATGGAAGTCAGAGTGGGACTATGTCTTTGGACATTTTTTCAGTTCTAAAGTTACTCCCCAAATACAAATTCAGCACTTTTGGAAATGGCATTAATGTTTTCAGAGCATGACACATTCAGCATTGGTGTTTATCATTTTATGATCTGAAAAATGTCAGCTTCTGCCTGGAACTGGGGTTAAATGATATGTTTCTCATTAAATGTTGGAACTCTTGTTTTTAGTCAGTCAACAAACATTTCTTAAGTACTCATATGACAATTAAAACGTTTTGAGAGACATAGTTTCTGAGTAATTTGATCATTTTATTAATAAAGCTAGGAGGTTATTAATAAAAGGATGGTCATTTGGCCTTCTCTCTTAAATCAAAGACAATCAGGCAGCAGGCTTGCAGTTGATATACCCTTTGAAGAGTAGGTATTCAATGATGGACAGAGTGACATTAGGTCACCCTTGGACAGAGAAACTATCTCTATGCAGACTATTTCCAGCCTTGGTTCATCCCAGCGCATAGTCAAGATGGCTGAGTAAAAGCAGGGACTTCCCTGAGTTCTCTCCTAAAGCCCTCCAAATACCTGTAAAAAATGACTCTAAACAAATTCTAGAGCTACAGAACCCACAAAATGACAGAGTGAAACAAATCCTCAGCCCAAGACAACCTGGAGAGTTGCTAGGAAGGGTCTTTCACACCAGGCAGGGAGCAGAGCCCAGTCCAGTGTGGGCTGAATTAGCACAGACAGATTGGAGCAGGTCTCAGGGGATTGAATCATTGGCAGCTGTGGCAGTTTCCAGATTTCTCAACCCCAAAGTTGCCAAAAAGTGCCAAAAAGATCAGTGGGAAAACTGTGGGACCTGAGTGAAAGAAGAGCTTGAGGTCTGGCCAAGTCTGGCCCCAACCCCAGGGCAGTAGGTGGTGGTGGTGGTGGCAACAACAGTAGTGGTAGAAGTTGCATCTGGAGCTCTGGGCCCACAGAGGGTGGGGGATCAAGTAGCTGATAATAAACTCTTGAAGCCTGGGACACTATACTCACCCCCACTGGAAGCAGAGTCCTACCTTGACAAAGAGTTAGAAAGTCAAGTGTTTGACTGGGAAGATGAGTAAACAATGTAAAAGAACTCAGACTATAGAATCTTACTTTTGTGACAAGTAAGATCAGGGCATACAACCAGAGGAGGACAGCAGAGTCAAAACTCTTACATCAAAAACCTCTAAGAAGAATATGAATTGGTCACAGGATATGGAGGAGCTCAAAAAAGATTTTTAAACTACAGTAAGAGAAGTAGAGGAAAGAATTGGGAAGAAAACTAAGAGTGATGCAAGAAAATCATCAAAATTGAGTCAACAGTTTGCTAAAGGAGACCCAACAAAATTCTGAAGAAAATAGCACCTTAAAAAATAGACTAACCTAAATGGCAAAAGAAGTCCAAAAACATCAATGAGGAGAAGAATGCCTTGAAAAGCAGAATTGACCAAATGGAAAAAGAGGTCCAAAAGCTCAGTGAAGAAAATAATTCCTTCAAAATAAGAATAAAGCAAATGGAAGCTAATGACTTTATGAGAAATCAAGAAATTATAAAACAAAACTAAAAGCATGAAAAAATAGAAGACAATGTGAAATATCTCACTGGAAAAATCATTGACCTAAAAAATAGATCCAGGAGAGATAATTTAAAAATTATTGGACTACCTGAAAGCCATAATCAAAAAGAGCCTAGACATCATCTTTAAAGAAATTATCAAGGAAAACTCCCCAGATCTTCTAGAATCAGAGGGTAAAGTAGAAGTTGAAAGAATCCACCAATCACTTCTGAAAATTTATCCTAAAAGGAAAACTCCTAGGAATAGTTTAGCCAAATTCCAGAGTTCTCAGGTCAAGGAGAAAATATTGCAAGCAGCCAGAAAGAAACAATTCCAGTATTGTGGAAATACAATCAGGATAACAGGAGATTTAACAGCTTCTGCATTAAGGGATGGAAGGGCTTTGCATACAACATTACAGAGGTCAGAGGAGCTAGGATCAAAACCAAGAATCACCTATCCAGCAAAACTGAGTATAATCTGTCAGGGGAAAAATTGGATATTCAATGAAATAGGAGACTTTGAAGCATTCTTAATGAAAAGACCAGAGTTGAGTAGAAAATTTGACTTTCAAATACAAGAATCAAGAAAAGTATGAAAAAGTAAACAGAAATCATAAGAGACTTATTGCAGTTGAACTGTTTACATTCCTACATGGAAAGATGATATTTGTAATTCATGAGACCTTTCTCAGTGTTAGGATAGTTGGAGAAGATAGATAGATTGATAGACAGACAGACAGACAGATAGATGAATGGATGAATAGAGGGCACAGGGTGAGTTGAATATGAAGGGATGATGTCTAAATTTAAAATTAAGGGGTGAGAGAGAAATATATTGGGAGAAAGAGAGAGATAGAATGGGGTCAATTATTTCACATAAAAGAGGCAAGACAAAGGTTTCACAATGGAAGGGAAGAAGGAAGAGGTGAGAAGGAATAAGTGAACCTTACTCTCATCAAATCTGACTTAAGGAGGGGATAACATATTCACTCAATTGGGTATTTTACCCTATAGGAAAGTAGTAGGGAAGGGGATAAGGGGGGGAGGATGATAGAAGGGAGGGCAGATTAGGGGAGGGAGTAGTTAAAAGCAAACTCTTTAGAAAAGGGACAAGGTCAAAGGAGAAAATAGAATAAGTGGGGGGTGGGATAGAATGGAGGGAAATATAGTTAGTCTTTCACAACACCACTATTATGCCGGTATTTTGCATAACTACACATGTATAATCTACATTGTATTGCTTGCCTTCTCAGTGTGGGGAGGGAAGAAGGGAGAGAATTTTTTAACTCAAAGTTTTAAAAATATTAAAAATTGTTTTGACATGCTACTAGGAAATAAGATATACAGGCAATGGGGTATAGAAATCTATCTTGCCCTTCAAAAAAGTAAAAGAGAAGGGGATAAGATGGGGGGTTGATAGAAGGGAGGGCAGACTGAGGAAAGAGGTAATCAGAATGCATGTCATCTTGGGTAGGAGGGATGGGGAAAGATGAGGAGAAAATTTTGAACTCCTAATCTTGTGGAAATGAATATTGAAAACTAAAATTAAATAAATTAATTAAAATTTTAAAAAAAGTGAAAGACCAACAACAACATTAGTAGTACAATCAAGACCTTCCTGAAGTTTTTTCTCGTTCTCCCCTCCCCCCCGCAATGGCTAATAACCTCCTTCCCAAACTTCCTTATATTTAATTACCTTGTATTTATTCACTTTCCATTCATGCTTTGTATGTTTGATATATTGGACAGAGTGCTGGACCTGGGGTCAGAAAGACCCGAATACAAATCAGGCTTCAGACACTTCCAAGTTCTGTGACCTTGGGCAAATCTGCTCAGTTTCCTTATATGTAAAATGGGGATAATAATGCCATTTATCTCCTATAATTGTGAGGATCAAATCAGTTGATTTTTGTGTAGTCTCAGCACAGTGCCTGGCACACAGTAGGTGCTTAATAAGGTCTTGCTGTTCCCTTAAAAAAATAGTTCCTCCCCTCAAGGAGTTTACCTTTTAATGGTGGAGATGTGGTGGTATAAATAATTAGGCATTTATAAAATGGATACAAAGTAGATGAAAGGCAATCTCGGAGGAAGATATTAGCAACTATGAAGGGACTTAGAGAGGTGAGATTTGAACTGAATTTTGAAGGAAGCCAGGAAAGCTAACAGGTAGAAGTGAGGGGGCAAAATATTTTAGGCATGGAGAACTACCAGTGCAAAGGCAAGGACATGAGAGATGAAGTGCCCCATGCATGGGACATCAAGGAAGCCACTGTGGCTGGATCAGTGTGTTGACTGGACTATGACAAGACTAGAAACATTGGAAGGGGCCAGGTTAGGAAGAGATTTCTATGCTGAACAGAGGCAATTATATTTGATACTGGAGGTAACAGGGAGCTACTAGAGGTCATTTAACAGAGGTATGGAATTATCAGACCCACATCGTAGAAACATTATGTTGAAAGCTGAGTAGGGGATGATTTGGAGGGGAAAAGAGGGAGAGACAGGTCAGGAAAACAAGTTAGAAGGCTATTGTGATAGTCCACTGAGAGGTAAGGAGGAACATGTGAGTGAAAAGGATAGAAGAGATGTAAAGATAGAAGCAAGATCTAGCAAGGCCCTGGATGTGTGAGGTGAGTGAGAAGGCTGTCATCCTGGTTTACTGGGAGAATGGCAGTGCCCTTGAGAACAGTAGAAAAGTTGGAGATTGTGGGCAAGTAATGACATTTTAAGACCTCAAGAAGTCCAGAGATTCTTCAAATATCCCAGTAAAACTTGCAAATGCACCAGTTAAAAAAGAAATAGAGGGAATTGCCTGTGTACTCCTCCACCCAGCCAGGAGTGGCCCTGGGGCAACCTGAAAGGGCCTCCACTGAGTCCAGCAAGGCTATAAGTCCAGCAATGGCCAACACGGGAAGGATAACCCTACAGTGGAGAAGGGCTCTCTACTTCAGCAAGAGTGATATTCTAAGCACTCTCTTGGAGAGCTTGGGACTCTTTCAAGTGGAACATATACCTTGATCTATGGGCACATCCCACCTTCCATGCGGGCAATGTGAATTTAATTCCATTCAGTAAACATTGATTGGACACTTATTGTGTACAAAGGCTCTGGGGTGGCAAAGATGAAAATAAAATAGTTCATGACCTCAAGGAGCTTTACTCTCTACTGGGAGTGTGGCAGACAGACATGACATGTGTGGAAATAGTTATAGCCAAAGGCTAATGAAGAAGTAAGAGCATAAGGCATCAGAATAGGCTTCATGGAAGAGGTTTGAGAATTGAACCTTGGAAGAAAACAATGATTTTGAAAGGTGACATTGAGAAGATAGGACATTCAAAGAAAGGGAGCTGGATGATTCTTGCTCATGTTCTCTAATACATTATTCACAGAGCATCTACTTAAAATTTTGGATTCCTTGCTCTGAGACTGAAAATATTTACATAATATCAGTGTATATTTAGGGCAATCTACCTTCTAACCCTCACTCCCATCACATGATCTGTGCCTCCTTCAGAGAATATGTGACTTTGATGGCACATTCTATGTAACTTTTATCAGGCAAAGAATTATTGGTAATATTTTGTAGCCTGTGTATACACATCAGATTTTTCCTTCCTTTCCATTATCTAGCATTTAGAAAGTGCTTTATGGTTTGCAAAACACTTTGCATGTTATCTCATTTGAGTCTTATAACAATTCTTATAAGGTAGATGCTCTTAACCGACTTCGTAGATAAGGAAACTGAATCTGAGATAGGTTAAGTGACTTGTATATTCTCACACCATTAACAAGTGTTTGAGGCAGGATTTGAACTTAAGACTGATACTCTAAGCTCTGTGTGTGTGTGTGTGTGTGTGTGTGTG
This sequence comes from Notamacropus eugenii, assembly GCF_028372415.1. Lineage (NCBI taxonomy): Eukaryota > Metazoa > Chordata > Mammalia > Diprotodontia > Macropodidae > Notamacropus > Notamacropus eugenii. Next base: position 66,277,821 of record NC_092872.1, read on the forward strand.
TGTATAAAATATGTATATGTATATTTTATACACACACACACCCTAACCCCAGCCAGAGCAGCTTCAATGCCTAGAGGAGAGGATCCTTGGGTCAGGCTGTTCTCGTGTTGTTGCTGCAGGGGCTGTCCCCCATAGGAGACAGAGCCAGGTGATGGGGAGTTCTGTTGCCTCCCCTGCCTTCTCCAAGGAAGTCAAATTGAGTAAAGCCAATTTACATAAAACAAGAACAACACTTTTATGTGTGCGTATATGTGTGTATACTTATATACACATTCATTCATCTAGCAAATATTTAAGTAAGCACTTACTGTATACCAAGAACTAGGGATGCAGAGACAATACCCAAACATTCCCTGCCCTTTCTTTTGGGTTGCCTGTAATTATTACTGTACTGAGATGGTGTAATTTGTGGAAAGGGCCTCTTGTGATGGTTTCTTCCTCAGACAACCCTTCTACTAGTAGGTACTTCAGAGCCCACAGAGTTGTCTGAGGTGGAGGGCTAGGCGCTTCTGTGATGGTCTTTGCTGACTCTGCCTTATACCTTCCTCTAAACTGATGCATAGGAGGCCTTGATTGGCAGATGTGTTCATCAGAGACTGGGCCCCCTTGTCTGGAATGCACTTCCTTCTCATGTCTCCTAAGATCTCTATCTTCCTTTATATCACAGCTCAGGGATTCCCCTTCTTGCTTGACAGCAATGGGTGTGGTTATCTTGCCTACAACTGAAGCAAAGTAGCTTGGCCTGTTTAATTGCACTCTCTTGGTTGCTATTCTGGAAACATCCAACTCTTACTCTGCTTCCAAACCTCTTTGCTCCTCCGGGAGTGGGTTGATTCACTGCTTTCTTTGGCTTGGGCTTGTGTAAGCCAGTCTGGTTGACCTGAGTTAGCCTCTTTTTTGGTCTTGGTGGCCTTGAAAACATCTGTGCCCTCTACCAGTGCAAATGTATGACTAGTGTGTGCACTACCAACTAGGGGAGTTAGGATAGGCTTTCCACGTGAGGAGGTACATGACCTGAGTCTTGAAATAAGTTAAGGATTCCAGGATGTAGAAATGAGAAGGGAGTGAATTCTAGCCTGTGCAAAGTCAAAAATGGGCAATGGAGTGTTAATTTTTGGTGACAATAAATAGACCTATTTTTTTCCAGGACTTAGAATAGATAAAGATGAGTAATATGAAGGAAACCTAGAAAAGCAAACTGGATTGAGGCTCCAAAATGCTAACGGGCAACATGAAGGGTCTGTATTATTTCTTAGAGATTATAGAAAACCCGCTAATGTATCAGAAAGCGACTTGATCAGATTTGTACTTTAGAATTAGTGCAGAGCTTTTACAAAGAAATATGTATTTCAGAAAACATAATCACAAACATCCAAACATTCTTATTCTAAAACATGGGAGACATAATCCTGCTTCTTCCCACACTACCTCAGTCTGTGGGGAAGGGGAGTAGGTTTATAATTTAGTTCATTTCCCATACAGCCCAGTGCCCATTCCCAGTCCAAAAATCCCTTGAGGTTCAAGCCTAAAGCACCCTGGCTTCAGGCTCTAAGGTCACCAAGGTCGAACACAGGCCCCCTCCAGCCCCCCCCCGCCCCCCCCCCCGCCCCCAGCTCTTAAAACTGAGGACAAATAACAAGAAGCAGAAACAAACACTTATAGACCTATTTCCAGGTGAAAAAGGGAAAGCAGAAGAAAGACATCCTTTCCCTCTCAACAGTTCAGTTCATGGCATCCATGCTAGGCAAAACAGCTAGAAGAACAGCCCGAAAGAGGGCAGAAGGAGAGACAAACATCATCTCAACAGCTTTAAAGATGCAGGCAGCCAATCAAAGAGGCTACTCCCACACACGTAGCGGAACGCTCAGTTCCATGTTAGACATAGTGGGCATGCTCAAAGGCTAGGTGATCAGCAGCTTCATGAAGCTGGAGAAGGATGGTGGAAGCTGGGGGTCCAATTAGGAGGCTTTTCCAATAGTCCATGTGAAAAGTGATGGAAATTTGAGCTAATCTGGTGGCTAAAGGAGACACATATGAGATACGGCATAAAACATAAAACATGGCAAGAGATTGGATATGGAAGGGTCAAGGCTAACTCTGAACTTGTGAATCTTAGTGACTGGAAGGATAGTCATATCCTCAACATAACTAGAGGAAGTTTAAAGAATGGGCACTTTTTGAAGGAAAGCTACTTTCTATTTTGAGCATGTTGAATTTGAAATTCCTGTGGGGGATTTCTAGTAGGGACAGGTGATGATGGTGGGCCTGGAATTCAGAAAAACAATTAGGTTTAGGAAATAGAATTTGTAGATGTCAGAGTCACTTGCTGATAGAACTTGGGGGAATTCACTAAATCAACAATAGCTGGAAATGGGAGAGAAGAGCAGAGAACCTGGGGCAGAGCCTTAGGGGTCAGGGATAAGTAATTCCTTAAAGGAGACAGAAAGAATCAAACAGATGGGAGGAGAACTGAAGAGACAGTGTTATTGAAACTTTGGGTTGTGACTCTGAAAGTGAATACCAAGAGGAGAGAGTGGTCAAGAAGAATGAGGACTGAGAAGATGTCATTGGATTTCATCATTGTGAGATCACTGGTAACCTTGAAGAGTTCGGTTTCAGCAGAGTAGTGCAACTGAAAGTCAAATTGCCAGAGGACTGAGGATCGAGTGAGTAGGGAGAGCCTCTGTAAATAACTAGTGCTATTTTTGCTCGTTTGTTTTATTAGTGTTATGTTTTTGTTTGTTTTGTGTGGTTCTATGCAACTCCACAGAAATTTGCTAACTGGCCCATTCAAAATAATCACCATGTAACTACTGGGTGAGGATTTCTCCCTCAGAAAAAAACCAGTTTTAAAGCAAAAGTTTATCTCCTCCACAGAAATAACCACACAAAGTTCAGGTCCAGAATCATAGAATTTCAGATTAAGAAGGGACTTGGGTCTTGATCTTTCCCTAAAATCTTTGCCTTTGCTCTGATCTGAGCAGAAATCTCTTCTGTAACATTCCTGACAAGTAGGCTTCCAGACTACTTAAACATCTCCATTGACAGGAAACTCATTAATTTCCCAAGCACCCCATTCCACTTGGGAATAGTTCTCTTAGGAAAATTTTCATTACCTTGAACTTCAACGTGCCTCCCTATTACTTTTACCCATCAGTCGTCACCAGCCCTCTGAGGCCAAAGTGAACAAGTTTAATCCCTCTTCCACAGAAAAAACCTTCAAATATTTGGAGACAGTTAGTGACATTCCCCTATGTCTTTTCTTCTCCAAGGACAACATTCCTAATTCTTTTAACTAGTCATTTTTTTGTCTTGTTTTGAGTCTCATCTCCATCCTGGTTGTCGTCCTCTGAATGTCCCAGTTTGTCAACGTACCTTCTCAAATGTGGTACTCAGCAATTAAGGGAATGCCCCAAATGTGATCAGATTGTAGCAGGATTAGAAGCTCCCTTACACTGCACTGTATTTCTGTGACTGCCTTCTAAGGTCTGTTTAGTGTTTGTTGACTGCCACAGTCCACTAAAACAGGTACTTATGCTTATCAGTGTGTCTGTGGGGGCTGCTGAATTTTTGAAACTAAGTACAAGATGATTCTAAAACCTACAGGCCCATGACTTTATATTTATCTGTTAAATTTTATCTTATTAGATAGGAACTGTTTTTTAGCCTGTTAAGATCATTTTTGGATCCAGAAAATTTTTTTTTTTGTTTTCACATTAGTTATGCTGTAAAGAAAAATTAGGATCAATGGGAGGAACCATGAGAAAGAAGAAACAAAACAAAATAACAAAAAAAAAAATAGACAACAAATAGTATGCTTCAATATGCATTCAAGACTCCATATTCTTTCTTGGGATGTGGACAGCATTTTCCATCCTGAATCTTTTGGAGTTGTCTTAGATCCTTCCATTGCTGAGAAGAACCAAGTTTATGCAAGTTAGTCATTGAGCAATGTGGCTGTTACTGTGTACAGTGTTCTCCTGGTTCTGCTCATTTCACTCAGCATCAGTTCATATAAGTCTTTCCAGGTTTTTCTGAAGTCCCACTGTCATTTCTTATAGCACAATAGTATTCCATCACATTCATATACCACAACTTGTTCAGTCATTCCCCAATTGATGGGCATTCCCCTCAATTTCCAATTCTTTGCCACAACAAAAAGAGCTGCTATAGATATTTTTGTACATGTGGGTCCTTTTCTCTTTTTTATAATTTCTTTGGGACACAGCAGAAGGTATGATATTACTGGATCAAAGGATATGTACAGTTTGATAGCCTTTTGGGCATGGCTCCAACTTGCTCTCCAGAATGGTTAGATCAGTTCACAACTCCATCAAAAATACATTAGTGTTCCAACTTTCTGGCACCTTCTCCAACATTTAAAAGTTTCCGGTTTTGTCATGCTAACCAATCTGATAGATGTGAGTGATATGATACCTCAGAGTTGTTTTGATTTGCATTTTCCTAATCAGTAGTGTTTTAGAGCCTTTCCAAAAACACATTTTTTTAAAGATATTAACTATACTGGAAAATTCTCATAGTATCACCTCTTGAAGTAGAAAGAACTGGAAACAAAGCAGATGTGATTAGAGAATGGATAAACAAGATATGGAATGTGTATGTAATAGAATAGTAGTTGAGCAGGCTGAGCAAGTTGTGGTATGTGACTATGATGGAATAATACCGTGCTGTAAGTAATGATAAACTCAATGACATTAGAAAAACATGGAAAAACTTGCACAAAATAATGAAAAACAAAGTAAACAGAACCTAGAGAACATTGTATACAGTAACAGCAGTATTATGAATGATTTTGAGGGAATAAGTCATTTGGACTATTATAAGTACCCAAATTCACTATATGAAGACACTATCTGAATCCAGAGAAGGAACTGATAAATAGAAGTATGTGTAGAATAATTTTGCATATATACATGTGTGTATCTACATCTTTATCAATATCTATTTGTGTCTAATGGTAGTGATCTCCAGGGCACTGGATGGAGGAGGGAAGAAATAAATATAAAAAAGAAATTTATATGATAGCTTTATAATATATTTAAAAGGAATAACAAGTTATACATAATAGATTAGGAGTTTCATGTACATAATCTTTTTTTATTATTCTATGTTATGGAAATGCTTGTTTTATTCCATAAATTAAAAACAAAATAAAGTAAAATAATTCCATAAAATAAAAATAAAATTAAGAAAAAGAAATCATGGATTTGATGACTATATGGAGAAGTATAGGAAGACTTTTATGAACTGTGAAGTAGGAAGAATCAGAAAAAAATACATAATGACTACAAAAATATGATTGGAAAGAACAAAAAATAATTAAAGCTGCTATTAAATTATGGTAATCAAACTTAGCTCCAAAGAAAATTATCTGTAGTGGCAGAGGACTATGGGAATACAACACTGTACATAATGTCAAACTTTTTCAATGTGTTAATTAGTTTTGCTGAACTGCCCCCTCCTTTAATTCTTTATTATAAATGATGACTTCTCTAGGAGGGGAAAGAGAAGGAAAAGTAAGAGAACAGATGAAGTTGACAAGCCAGCAAACATTTATGACATGCCTACTATGTGCCAGATCCTACTCTAAGTCTTGGAGATATAAAGAAAGGCACAGAGTAGTCTCTGCTCTCAAACAATGGTCTTATGGGGAAGACAGTGTACAAACTAGCACAACCAAGATACAAAGAAGGATAAACTGGAGATAATCAACACATGGAAAACACTGGCATTAATGGGGATTGGGAAAGGCTTCTTGTAGTAGGTGATACATAGGGAAATGGGAATGATGTAAAAAGGAATACGTAACATTTTATTTCTTTAAAAACATACAGACTGTTCAGCTTTAATTTGCAAATTTGGTGGATGTGGACTAATGTGAAAATATGTTTAATAGGAATGTATATGTAGAGCCTATGTCAGATTGCATGCCATCTTGGGGAGGAGGGAGGGAAGGGAGGAAGAGAAAATTTAAAACTTATGGAAGTGAATTTTGAAAACTAAAAATAAATAAACTTAAAAAAATTGGGGAATATGTTATATATGCCTTCATAGAGAGCTCCTGCTAAACTACAATAATTTTTTTTCTCCATACTGATGCTGATCCATTAATTTTGAGGCAGTTGCTTTTTTAAGTCTGAATTATCTAAATGTAGAATCATTAGATTACTTTTATATCTTGTCCACATGAATGGGGTAAGAAATGTTATCAAATGTCCTTGTCATTGTTGTTTAGTTATTTCAGTCACGTCTTACTCTTCATGACCCCATTTAGGGTTTTCTTGACAAAGATGGCGGAGAGGTTTTCATGCTCTTTCTGGCTTGTTTAACAGATGAGGAAACTGAGACAAACAGGGGTAAATGACTTGCCCAAGATCACACAGCTAGTAAGAGTCTGAGATCAGATTTGAACTCAGAAAGATGAATCTTCCTGACTCCAGGCTTGGTACTCTTTCTATTGTACCACCTACTTAGGTGGTACAGTGGATAGAGCACCAGTGCAGGAGTCAGGAGGACCTGAGTTCAAATCTCACCTCAGACACTTGACACTCACTAGCTGTGTGACCTTGGGCAAGTCACTTAACCCCAATTGTGCCTCATCCTGGGTCATCTCCAGTCATTCTGATGAATATCTGGTCACTGGATTCAGATGGCTCTGGAGGAGAATTGAGGCTGGTGACCTGCACAGCCCTCCCTCACTGAAAAACAAAGACAAGTACAAATCATGTCATTGTTTCTCTGATGGCACGGTCTTCTTTGGCAACGAAGGATGAACACACCACGTAGGTATTCTTACTGTCAAATGCCTTACAGAGATCTAAATATACTATTTCCTTGAGATTTGCCTGTACTAACAGACTAGCTACCTTATTAAAAAATAAATAATTTTAGTCTGGCAAATTTGGCATGATTTGTACTGGGGTAATAGTGACCACTGTTTCCATTCAAGTGTTCCATATGCTCCTAGAATTTTGATTAGGACTAATGTTAAGGTCACCTCCTAGAGCAAAAAGAATGCATCTTTTTCTGTTTTTGAAAATGAAGGTAGCGCTCGCTTTTTTCCTGTCCTGAGACATTTCCCACTCTCCATAATTCCTCAAAGATCACCATTTATTATTCAGTAATTAAATCTCTGAATTCTTTTATGACCTTGAGTTGTAATTTATTTGTATCTGGTAACTTGAATTCTGTTAGGAGAAGTAGGTACAACCTCTTTTCTTATCTTATTTATCTGTGGATGCCAAAGACTGAAAGAGCTGATAACTATTTCTGCTTGACATAAGAGCTCTTATTATAGATAGAGCACTGGACTTGGAGTAAAAAAGAAACACTTTGAGGTCACCATCATCCTTCTGGTGTGGCGTCTCCCAAATTTTCTTTATTCTTTTTTCATAGTGTCTTACTAACTTTTTTCTTAACAATGCTGCTAAGCCAAAAGAAATACATAACAGTCCCATTTATTAAGTAGTTAGTACAAACAACTTAAAGTACCAGTAAACAATGCTTATTAAATATTTACGTCCTAACAATTTAGTAGACATTTGAGAAAGTTTTATATATATATATGTATGTATATATATGTATATACATACATATATAAATAAATTGAAAATGATTTTTATTTCATCCTAAAATAATCACAATTACTCACTAATGAGATGTGTACCTGTTATGCATTTAACAGTTTCTTACACTTTGGAATCAGGTTGGTCACCTATAATACACCCCTTTCTCACTTCCATGATTTTGAATTCCTGGTTTCCTCTAAAACTCTGCTCAGGTAAATCTTCTGTATGAAGCTTTTTCCTGAGCCCCCAGTTTAGCATCCCCTCTGCCAAAATTATCATGTATCAACTTCATATGTAGTTATGTTTTATATGTACTTATAAGTGTACATCTTTTCTATTTATAGAGTATAAATTCTTCAAGGCAAAGACTTTTCCTCTTTGCCTTTATACTATTAGTACCTGGCACAAGTAGGTGCTTAATAAATGTTGGTTGATTTAAAGACATGAGTTTAAGTCCAAACTCATGGTCAATCAACTGTGTGACCCTGGGCAAGTAATTTAATATTTCTGGGCCTCAGTTTCCTCATCTGAAAAATGAGGCTAATAACACCCACCTCGTGAGGTTATTTTGAGGATGAAGGGAGATAATGTATGTAAATTATTACATGAACCTTAAAGTACTCCATAAATGCTAATTATTAGTTTTATGGTGACCCCCTTTGTCCCTACATTTATCAAAATCACTACTTCCTAGTGAGATTATTAGTGTGTAATCTCATTACAGGTTATACTTTCTCCCAAATTGTTTTATATATAATCACACCATTTTTCAGAATTTTTATTCCTACTTGGTTATATGTCCTTTCTTCTGTCTTCAGTACATGGTTTGAACTCACCAGAGGGTTCCAGTGCAGGCACATCAATTTCTTTAGATGCCTCTTATTTTACTTTCTCATCAGGAAAATCCATGATTGAGTCATCATTTCTTTCTAGAAAGCCTACTATCCACTTTGAGCATTTTCAACCCTTTTACAGCCTCAGATCATAGAAGCATACCTATCATTTCTCTCAACTTTTTGAAATTTATTGTCCTAAATTCTAGGATATATATAATTATACCCACAATTCTCCTTCCTGATTATCATGACTTGAAGGTGATTCTGCAATGGCAGGAATACTAGATGCAGTCAGAAGACATAGATGCATTTTCCAGCTTTGACATTTATATAACTATGACTTTGGTTCACCTAAATTCCCTATGTCTCAGTTGTCCCATTTCTAAAATGAATGAGTTTGATTACACCCTCTGTAAGGTTATGCCTTATTCTAAATTCATAATCCTATGACACTGCCACTTTGTGGTAAGATTCTTACCATTTCCATTTTATCCTTTAACAGCTTTCTATTAGAATAAGAGGATTTGGGGAGACACACTTTAGAGATCATCTAGTAATCTAATTCCTTCATTTTTTTGGGGGGGGGGTTATTTTCTTTTTCTTTTTTTTTATTATTTTTTAATGTTTAACAATCACTGCCATAAAATTGAGATTTTATCCCCCCCACACCTACTCCCCCACTACCCCCCTCCCTCCCCACGACTGCATACAATTCTGTATAGGTTCTACATATACTTTCCTATTGAGTATATTTTCATTATAGTCATGCTATGTAGTCAGACTAAAATAAATGAAAGAAATCATATAACAAATCAAAACATGATACACAAACACATACACATACACAAACATGATCTGCTACATTTTGCGAATGACTTCCATATTTCTTTCTCTGAGTGTGGAAGGCATTTTGCCTTGAGAACCACCATTGGGATTTTTTTTTTTTATAAGAAGATCTTGCGTTATTACAAAATTCCAAGTCTACCAGAAAAAACTCTCGCACACTGGCGTCGTTGCTGTGCACAAAGTTCTCCTGGTTCTGCTCCTTTCACTCAGCATCAGGTCATATAAGTCCTTCCAGGCCTCTCTGAAGTCTTCTTGTTCATCATTTCTTATGGCACAATAGTACTCCATTACATTCATATACCATAATTTATTCAGCCATTGCCCAATTGATGGACATCCCCTTGACTTCCAGTTTTTGGCAACTACAAAGAGTGCTGCTATAAATATTTTTGTACACGTGGGACCCTTTCCCATTTTTATGATCTCTTGGGGATATAGTCCTAGTAGCGATATTGCTGGGTCAAAGGGTATGCTCATTTTTGTAGCCCTTTGGGCATAGTTCCAAATTGCTCTCCAGAGTGGTTGGATGCGCTCGCAGCTCCACCAACAATGAATTAGTGTTCCAACTCTCCCACATCCTCTCCAACATTTATCATTTTCTTGTTCTGTCATGTTTGCCAATCTGATAGGTGTGATGTGGTACCTCAGAGTTGTTTTGATTTGCATCTCTCTAATCAATAGTGATTTAGAGCATTTTTTCATATGATTATAGATACCTTTAATTTCTTCCTCTGAAAATTGCCTGTTCATATCCTTTGACCATTTATCAATTGGGGAATGACTTATATGATTATACATTTGAGTCAGTTTTCTATATATTCTAGAAATGAGGCCTTTATCCCCGAGCTTAGCTGTAAAAATTCTTTCTCAATTTACTACATCCCTCCGGATTTTGGTTGCATTGGGTTTGGTTGTGCAAAAACTTCTCAGTTTAATGTAATCAAAGTTATCCATTTTGCATTTCATAATGCTTTCTATCTCTCCTTTAGTAAAAAATTCTTCCCTTCTCCATAGATCTGATAAATACACTATTCCTTGCTTCTCCAGTTTATTCATGGTATCAATCTTTATACCTAAATCATGTACCCATTTGGACTTTATTCTTGTGTACGGTGTCAGGTATAGGTCTATGCCTAATTTCTGCCACACTGTTATCCAGTTTTCCCAGCAATTTTTGTCAAACAATGAGTTCTTATCCCAGAAGCTGGGGTCCTTGGGTTTATCAAACAGAAGGTTGCTATATTCCTTGCCTACTGCATCTTGAGTGCCAAGTCTATTCCACTTGTCTACCTCTCTGTTTCTTAGCCAATACCAAGTGGTTTTGATAATTGCTGCTTTATAGTACAGTTTGAGGTCTGGTAGCGCTAGGCCACCTTCCCAAGCATTTCTTTTCATTAGTCCCTTTGATATTCTGGACCTTTTGTTTTTCCAAATGAATTTTGATATTATTTTATCCAGCTCTAGAAAATAATTGTCTGATAGTTTAATTGGTATGGCACTAAATAAGTATATTAATTTAGGTAGAATTGTCATTTTTCTTATATTAGCATGGCCTACCCATGAGCAACTAATGTTTTTCCACTTACTTAAATCTGACTTTATTTGTGCAAAAAGTGTCTTGTAATTGTGTTCATATAATCCCTGGGTTTGTTTTGGCAGGTAAACTCCTAAGTATTTTATACTGTCTACCCTAGCTTTAAATGGGATTTCTCTTTCTATCTCTTGCTGTTGGACTTTGTTGCTAATATATAGGAACGCAGAAGATTTGTGTGGGTTTATTTTGTAACCTGCAGCTTTGCCAAAGTTGTTTATTATTTCAAGTAATTTTTTACTTGAATCTCTGGGATTCTCTAAGTAAATCATCATATCATCTGCAAAGAGTGATAACTTAGTTTCTTCTTTGGCTATTCTTATTCCTTGAGTATCTTTATCTAGTCTAATTGCTACAGCTAACATTTCTAGTACCATATTGAATAATAGTGGTGATAATGGACATCCTTGTTTCACCCCCGATCTTATTGGGAATGCGTCTAGCTTATCCCCATTGCATATAATGCTTGCTGAAGGTTTTAGATAGATACTGCTTATTATTTTATGGAAAGTTCCCTTTATTCCTACATTCTCCAGTGTTTTTAGTAGGAATGGGTGTTGTATTTTGTCAAAAGCTTTTTCTGCATCTATTGAGATAATCATGTGGTTTTTGTTAGCTTTGTTGTTGATGTGATCGATAATGCTAATAGTTTTCCTAATATTGAACCAGCCCTGTAATCCTGGTATGAATCCTACCTGATCATAATGTATTAATCTCATGATAAGATGCTGTAGTCGTTTTGCTAAAATCTTATTTAAAATTTTTGCATCTATATTCATTAGGGAAATTGGCCTATAATTTTCTTTCTCCGTTTTGTCTCTTCCTGGTTTGGGTATCAAAACCATATTTGTATCATAGAAAGAATTTGGGAGGACTCCTTCTTCCCCAATTTTCAAAAATAGTCTATATAGTATTGGAAATAACTGTTCTTTAAATGCTTGATAGAATTCACTTGTGAATCCATCGGGCCCTGGAAATTTTTTCCTAGGGAGTCCGTTGATGGCTTGTTCAATTTCTTTTTCTGAGATGGGGTTGTTTAAGTATTCAACTTCCTCTTCTGTTAATCTGGGCAATTTGTATTTTTTAAAATATTCATCCATCTCATTTAGATTATCGAATTTGTGGGCATAAAGTTGGGCAAAGTAGTTTCTAATTATTGTTTTAATTTCCTCCTCATTAGAGGTGAGTTCACACCTTTCAATTTTAATATTAGTAATTTGATTTTCTTCTTTCTTTTTTTTAATCAGATTGACCAAAGGTTTATCAATTTTATTAGTTTTTTCATAAAACCAACTATTGGTTTTATTTATTAATTCAATGGTTTTCTTAATTTCAATTTTATTAATCTCTCCTTTGGTTTTCAATATTTCTAATTTGGTATTTACTTGGGGATTTTCAATTTGTTCTTTTTCTAGCTTTTTCAACTTCAAGCCTAAGTCATTGATCTCCTCTTTCTCTATTTTATTTATGTAAGCATTCAAAGTTATAAAACTTCCCCTAATAACTGCTTTTCAAGTATCCCATAAGATTTGGTATGTTGTCTCACTATTGTCATTCTCTTGAATGAAATTGTTGATTGTTTCTATGATTTCTTCTTTAACCCACTCCTTCTTTAGAATTAGATTATTTAGTTTCCAATTGATTTTTGGTTTATCTTTCCATGGCCTTTTATTACATGTAATTTTTAATGCATTATGATCTGAAAAGGATGCATTGATTATCTCTACCTTTCTGCACTGAATTGTGAGATTTTTATGTCCTAGTACATGGTCAATTTTTGTAAATGTTCCATGTACCGCTGAGAAAAAGGTATATTCCTTTCTATTCCCATTTAATTTTCTCCAAAGATCTATCATATCTACCTTATCCAGAGTTTTATTTACCTCCTTAACCTCTTTCTTCTTTATTTTGAGGTTAGATTTATCGAGTTCAGAGAGGGGGAGGTTGAGGTCCCCCACTAGTATAGTTTTGCTGTCAATTTCTTCCTTCAACTCCCCCAACATCTCCTCTAAGAATTTGGATGCTATACCACTTGGAGCATACATGTTTAGTAATGATATTGCTTCATTGTCTATGGTGCCTTTTAGCAGGATATAGTTTCCATCCTTATCTCTTTTGATTAGATCTATTTCTGCTTTTGCTTTGTCTGAGATTAGGATTGCTACTCCTGCCTTTCTTACATGAGCTGAAGCACAATATATTCTGCTCCATCCTTTGACCTTTATCCTATGTGTATCCCCCGTTTCAAATGTGTTTCTTGTAAGCAGCATATTGTTGGATTATGGCTTTTAATCCATTCTGCTATCCATCTCCGTTTTATGGGAGAGTTCATTCCATTCACATTCACAGTTATGATTACAATCTGTGTATTTCCCTCCATCCTCTTTCCCACCATTTGTGCTTTTAGCTCTCCCGTCTCCCTTCCCCTCCTCAATAGTATTCACTTTTCTCCCCCTCCTCCTGCAGCCTTCCCCTCCTTCTTTTAGCCCCCCCTCCCTTTTACTCCCCTTTACTCTTATTGCTTCTTCCCTGCCTTTTAGCCACCCTCCCCTTTCTTCCCCCTTCCCCTCCTACTACCTATAGAGCTAGTTAGGATTATCTACTTAAGATTATTGTTCCCTCATTTAAACAAATCAGATGAGAGTACCTCTCAAACAATGCTCATCTCCCTTCCCTCCTTCCCTCTACTATAGTTTTGTACTTCTTCCTGTGATGTAATTTGCCATTTTCTGCTTCCTCCTTTTCACACCTCCTATTACAATCCCTTCTCATACTTAAATCATATTTTTGACATGACATCATTTACTTTATACCCGTTCCCTCTACATATATCCTTTTTGTCATAATAGCTGCACAGTTCTCAAGATTAACAGGTATCATCTTCCCTTATAGGGAGGTAAACAGTTTGCCCTAATTGAGTAGCAAGTTTTTGTTTTTGTTTTGTCCCCCCTGTTTACCTTTTTATGATTCTCTGGAGACCTGCATTTGAAGATCAAATTGTCTATTGAGTTCTGCTGTTTTGGTCAGGAAGCTCTGGAAATCCCTTATTTCGTTGAATGACTTTCTCCTTGCCTGAAATGTTATGCTGAACTTTGCTGGGTAGTTGATCCTTGGTTGAAGTCCCAACTCCTTTGCCTTATGGAATATTGGGTTCCAATTCTTTCGATCTTTTAATGTAGAAGCTGCAAGGTCCTGTGTGATCCTGACTGTATGTCCTTGATATTTGAATTGTTTCTTTCTGGCTGCTTGTAGTATTTTCTCCTTCACTTGATAGCTCTGGAATTTGGCAACAATATTTCTTGGGGTTTTGAGTTTGGGATCCCTTTTGGGAGGGGAACGGTGGATTCTTTTGATGACTATTTTGCTCTCTGAGTCTAGTACTTCTGGGCAGTTTTCCTTGATGATTTCCTGGAAGATATTGTCCAGACTCTTTTCTTCATCATGGGTTTCTGGCAGGCCAATAATTCTTAAATTTTCTCTCCTGGATCTATTTTCCAGGTCAGTTGTTTTTCCAATTAAATATTTTACATTTTCTTCTATCTTTTCATTCTTTAGATTTTGTTTGACTGATTCTTGTTGACTCATTGAGTCATTAGTTTCTACTTGCCCAATTCTAATCTTCATCGTATTGTTTTCTTCAGTTAACTTTTGCATCTCCTTTTCCATCTGACCAATTTTTCCCTTTAAGGAGCTATTTTCTCCATTTAATTTTTGTACTTCTTTTTCCATTCGACCAATTTTCCCAGTTAGATTTTGTGTTTCCTATTCCATTTGATCAATTTTCCAAATTAGGTTTTGGGTTTCCTTTTCCGTTTGATTAACTCTTCCTTTTAGGGAATTATTTTCTCCAGTTAATTTTTGAACTTCCTTTTCCATTTGTTCAATTTTCCTTTTCAAAGTGATGTTCTCCTCAGTGAATTCTTTTTTTATAATTTTAAAATCATTGGCCAGTTTTTCTACTATTTCCTTCTTCAGCTGTTCCAGGTAATCTAGTTGTGCTTGTGAGAAATTCATAGTCTCTTCTGAAGTTTCAGATGGAAGTACAGTCTCAGCTCTGACCTCTTTGGTGTTTGTGTTTTGGTCCTTATCCCCATAGAAAGATTCTATGGTTTTTTTCACTTTTCGTCTGCTTTTTCCGATTCATGATGTTGGCTGAGTGTTGTAGCTTCTGGTTCTTTCAGTCAGAAGGTACAGATCTTTGTGTTGAGCTGATGTGTGTCGAGGCTAAAAGCAGGTTTTTGTTTTTTGTTTCCCAGATCAACCCTGGGGTTAGCTTGTTAGGTGTGTGGGAGGGGTGGTCTGGTCACAGGAGATCTCCTCAGCTGACCTGAGGCAAAGGCAAGGTCAGGGGATGGTGATACCACCTTCCCTATTGTCTTCCCTTTTCCCCTGGAGGGCTGAGGCACGCCTAGATGCTAATGCGTGTTCCTGCCCCTCCTGGGGCTTGTCTCCCGGCGCTGAGGCTTGCCTGGGTCTCAGTGCGAATTTTCTCTGCCCTGGGTCCTCTGTCCTTCCGGATTGCCTCCACCACAGAAGGAAGAATCCCTCTTTGCTATTTTCCTAGCCTCTGGTGTTATGAGACTATTTGCCCCCTTCTGCTGTTCCTGCTGATCCAGGATTTTTCTGGGGAAATATTTTATGGTTCTTTCACCGTCATCAGGGGGGAGGAGAGAGCATTTACTGATCACTCCGCCATCCTGGCTCCTGGAAGTTCAAGTAGGTGACGTACCGAAGTTTAGTCTTCAGGCTGAAGGTTTCAAGGGCTGCTGCGCTGATATCTGGCGCTCTGCGGCTCTCACCGGCTCGGTTTGGCTTGTCTCCTGCTCCGCTGGTTTCGCCCGCCACTCTCGGGCTTCTCAGGTCCCTTCTGCCCTGCTGTGCTGACCACGCTGCACTGTGCGCTGGGGGCTCACCCCCGCGGAACAGATCCTTCCCGTGGACCTTCCAGTCTAACCTGGGCTCCGAATCTGTCAAAGTCTGTCACCCACTGGATTCCGCAACTCCAAAGTTTGGTCAGATTCTCCTTTCAGTGATATCCAGAGGAGTTTGTCCAGGAGCTTAGGTGAGTCGTTGCTTTCACTCCACCATCTTGGCTCTGCCCCTAATTCCTTCATTTTGCAGATGAAGAAATCGAGAGTCAAAGGAGAAAAATTAATTTGTCCAAGGTCACACAGATAGTATGTAAACAGAACTTGTATTTAAAAACAGGTTTACAAGGATCAAATCTAGTGTTTTCTTCCATGCTATACTCTCTTTACAAATTTCTCCTCCTTGATCAGCATCAAGTATAGTATAGCAATCTCCTAGTGGTTTTCTATACCTTTTTCAAATGAAACTTTTTTTTCTATCTTTCATTTTTTGCATCACCTTCATTTCCAAAAATATTTGCCCTTTCTTCCTCCCCAATGGCTCATCCCTTGTAACAAAGAATAAAAAATGATTAAAAAAATGAAACTAACCAACATGTCAACTGAGCCTGATAAATGCAAAACACCCACACCATAGTTCCCTACTTCTGAAAGACAGGATGCAGTTTCTCAGCTCTGATGTGAGGTAAATCTTCTAGGTCATTAAAATTATATGTTATTCATTGTTTTCTTCTTTTCATTGATATTATTATACTTAATAATTCTGGATATCATCTTCTTAGTTCTGTTTACATCAGTTCATGAAAGTCTTCTCATGCTGTAATGAATTCTTTTTATTCATTTCTTATAATTCAGCAATCTGTTGTTTCATGTATGTGCTACAATTTGCTGAGTCAATCCTATGTTGATGGATATCTGCTTAGTTTTTTTATTCTTTGCTACTATAAAAAATGTGTTTTATGAATATTTTAGTGTATATGGAATCTTTCCTTCCATCTTTTACAGGCTTGAGATAAGCATATATGCTTATCCATGGTATCTCTGGGTCAAATGATATAGACGTTTAAAACATTTTAGAGCGTAGTTTCACATTGCTGTCCAGATTGTTTGAACCAGTTCATGGCATCAGTTGTTTTAATATTGACTTTTCCCATGAATTTTTCATTCACCCCAACTCATGAGCATCATCTACTAAGGTGAATAGGGTGCTTAGCCTAGAGTCAGGAATCCCAAGTTCAAATTTGACCTGAGACACTTACTAGCTATTTTACTCTGGGCAAGTCATTTAACCACTGTCAGCCTCTGTTTCCTCAACTATAAAATAGGATTAATAACATCACCTACCTTGAAGGGTTGTTGTGAGGATCCAATGAGATAATATTTTTGAAGTTCTTAGGGTAGTGCCCGACACACAGTAAGTGCTATGTATATGCTCATCCTTTTCCCCTTCCCATCTCTTTGCCATTTTGCTGTATGTGACGCAAAATCTCAGATTTGTTTTAATTTCATGTTTCTTAGAATTAGTGATTTTGAGTAATCTTTCATGACATTGCCAATAGTTTAGAACTCTTCTTCCTTTGAGATCTGGTCGTCCATATCTTTAAAAAAATTATTTGTTTATATTTAACACTAATTTTTTAAAAAAAATTAGCTCTGAATTCTCTTTCTCTTTCTCCCTCCCTTCCTCCACTTACTGAGAAAGCAAAATACATGATATAAAGTATAGATATGAAATCATGCAAAACATATTTCCATATTAGCCATGCTGCCAAAAAGCAAGAAAAATAAGGAAAGTGAAAAAAAATTATTCTTCAATCTGTATTCAGATTCTGTCATTCTTTCTCTCCAGGTGGGTAGCGTTTTTCATCATAAGTCCTTCAGAATTGTCTTAGATCATTGTATTGATCAGAATAGCTAAGTCATTCACAGTTGGCCATCATGCAATATTTCTGTTACTGTGTCCAGTATTCTGATTCTACTTACTTCTCTTTGCATTAAGTTCCCCAGATTTTTCTGAAAACACAATGCTAATCATTTTTTAAAGTTTATTTGCTTGTTTATTTTTTCTAGTGTTTTTGTAAATAGTATTTTATTTTTTTTCCAATTACATTTAAAGAGAGTTTTCAGTATTTACTTTTATAAGATTTTGAGTTCCAATTTTTCTTACCCCCTTCACTACCCTTTCCTCCTCCCCAAGTTAGCATGCCATCTGATATAGGTTATACATGTGCAATCATGTAAACATATTTCCACATTTGTCATGTGAAAGAGGAAACAGAATAAAAGGGGAAAGCCCTCCCACCCCAAAGTGAAATTAGCATGCTTTGATCTGCATTCAGATGCTGTAGCTTTTTGGATGTCTATAGCATTGCCAATCATGACTCTTTTGAACTTCTCTTGGTTGACTGTATTGCTGAGAAGATCTAAGTCAATCATCTCATGATGTTGCTGTTACTGTGGACAATGTTCTCCTGGGTTTTTTTTTTAAATAGTATTTTTTCTAATTATATGTGAAAAAAGTCTTCAACATTCACTTTTATGAGATTTTGAGTTCCAACCTTTTTCTCCTTCCCTCTTTCCTCTCCTCTCTTCCCAAGACGGCAAGCCATCTGATATAGGCTATACATGTACAATTATATCAAGCATATTTCTTCATTCATCATGTTGTGAAAGAAGAATCAGAACAAAAGGAGAAAATCGAGATAAAGAAAAGACAAAACAAAACAAATAGTATACTTCAATCTGCATTCAGACTCCATAGTTCTTTCTCTGGGTGTGGATAGCAATAGCATCCAAATTCTCTTCCTTTCTACCTCCTCACACTCTCTCACTGAGAAAGCAAGCAATTCAAGATAGCTTGTACATGTGCAGTCAAACAGAACATCCGTAATCATAACACTGTGAAAGGAAACAGACAAAAACCCTCAAGAAAAACAAAGAAAGTAAAAAAAAAGTTTACTTCAGTCTGTATCCAGATATCATTGGTTCTTTGTCTGAGGATGGATGGCATTTTTCATCATAATGAATTGTCTTGGATCTTCGTATTGCTGAGAATAGCTAAGTCATTCACACTGATTGTCTTACAGTATTTCTGTTACTTTGTACACAGTACATTTCACTTTGCATCAGCTCATGCAAACCTTTTCAGGCTTTTCTGAGAGCATCCTGCTCATCATTTCTTATAGTATAATAGTATTCCATCATAAACACATACTATAACATGTTCAGCCATTCCCCAATTGATGGGCATCCCATTAATTTCTAATTTTTTGCCCCCAGAAAAGAGCTGCTATTAATATTTTTGTACATAGAGGTCTGTATCCTTTTTAGTTTCTTTGTTTCTTTTAGGATATAGACCTAGTTAGTGGTATTGCTAGGTCAAAGGGTATGATGGTTTTATAGCCCTTTGGGCATAGTTCCAGTGGTTGGATCAGTTCACAACTACACCAATATGCATTAATGTCTCATTTTCCCCACATCCCCTCCAACCTTAGTCACTTACTTTATCTGTGCTATTAGCAAATCTAACAGCTATGAGGTAGTACTTCAGAACTGTTTTAATGTGCATTTCTCCAATCAGTAGTGAGTTAGAGTATTTTTTCCATAGAGCTATAGATAGCTTTGATTACTTCATGTGAAAAGTGTTCAAAACTTTTCATCCTTTATCCAATGGGAAATGGCTCTTACTTTTATAAATTTGATGCAGGTCTCTGTGTTTGAGAAATGAGATCTTCATCTAAGAAACTTCAATTTTTTTTCACAGTTACTATTGCTAACTGTATTTAGCTCCATCCTACTCCACACCATCGATTCTATTCTCTCTCCTTCCACCCTGGCCCTCCTCAAAAATGTTTTGCTTCTGACTACCTCTTCTCCCCATATACCTTCCCTTCTATACCCACCCTTCTCTTATTTTCTTACTCCACTATTTTCCTGAAGGGTAAGATAGATTTCTATAGTCAATAGTCCCTCTTTGAGCCAATTCTGATGAGAGTAACTTTCACTCACTTCCCCTCACCTCCCCCCTCTTCTCCTCCACTGTAAAAGTTTTTTTCTTGCCTCTTTTATGTGAGATAATTTATCCCATTCTACCTCTCCCTTTTCTTTCTCCCAGTGCATTCATTTCTCACTCCTTAATTTCATTTTTTTAAGATATCATCTGTTCATATTCAACTCACCCTATGTCCTCTGTCTATATATACTTCTTCTAACTACCCTAACAATCAGAAAAGTCTTATGAGTTACATGTAGGAATATAAACAGTTCAACTTTAGTAACTCCCTTATGATTTCCCTTTCCTGTTTACCTTTTTATGTTTTATTTGAGTCTTGTATTTGAAAGTCAAATTTTCTATTTAGCTATGGTCTTTTCATCAAGAATGCTTGGAAGTCTTCTATCTCATTGAATATCCACATTTCCCACTGAAAGATTATACTCAGCTTTGTTGGGTAGGTGACTCTTGGTTGTAGGTATTTTTTCCCCTGAAGTATTATACTCAGTTTTGCTGGATAGATGATTCTTGATTTTAATTCTAGCTCCTTTGACCTCCAGAATATTATATTCCAAGCCCTCTGATCCCTTAGCATAGAAGCTGCTAAGTCTTGTGTTATCCTAATTGTGTTTCCTCAGTATTCGAATTGTTTCTTTCTGACTGCTTGCAATTTTTTCTCCTTGACATTGGAGCTCTGGAATTTGGCTACAATATTCCTAGGAGTTTTCCTTTTGGGATTGCTTTCAGGAGGTGATCAGTGGATTCTTTCAATATCAATATCTGGTTCTCGAATATCAGGGCAGTTTTCCTTGGTAATTTCTTTTTGGTTTTTTTTTTTTAAACCAAAAGCAGTGGACATTTATTCCTCAGTTTTTTGTGTAAGTGTAGAGATGCATTTTGAAAATGGATGGGACAGAACCTCAGGTCTAAAGGTGTTGCATTGTGGTGGCCTAGTTTACAACAAGAAGAAAAACTTGTAATTCACCTAGTTCATGGAATGTTTCTGTCAAAGACATGATTTACAAGTAAAGTTTCCAACTACATCTTTTACTAGGGTCAAATGAAGACTTCAAAAAAAGTCACATACAAGTACAATTTTAAACTGAATGAACATCTCACAATTTGTTAGTGCAAAGTAATAATGTAGATTTCATTATTATGAAATTGTGCTGATGTTTTTCACTTTTGTTAAATTTTACTCTTAACATTTGATATTCAGTTACAGAGGTTAACTTATTAACAATACAAATGCATTTGTGTCTTATATCCCACACATGGGAATGTCATAAATTTTCCTGATGAGTTGCTTAGATTTTCATTAATAAAGTAAATTTCTTATTTGGTTTAAGAGTCATGTTTCTTGCACACTAAACATTTAAATTTTGTCAAAGTGCTTTTTAAGCTTATGTTCCTATCTTGTTTGGTCAAATTTAACACACAGCCTTTTATAATGTCAACTATGATTGTTTCATGATTTTGAAATGTAAATGGTCTGATGCAGAAGTTGGGGTGGGGGCTGGGATAGGGAAGGAGGGAGGGTATAGAATCCACTACTAATCTCAGCTAGACAAACTGTTTTTGAAATTAAAAAAGCCTGTTCAAACAAAAGTATATGTAATGACTGTAGTAATCAGTTTATTACACAGATTAATTATTCTTGAATGTACAAGCTCCAGAGGAGCAATCAGATCTTTAAATATACACAAGTATTTCCGTCAAATGAATTTTTACCTTTACATCTAGATAGACCTAAGCAGTTAAAAAGAATAAGAAAAGTTAAGAGCTATTGGCTATGTATTAACTGAGAAACCACATACAAACCAAAAAAGTATTGGGGGGAAGAAGGTGATGGAGAAGAGGTGGAAAAAAACCACCCATCCCTTTATGTACTAATAGCTCCAATTCGTTTAAATGTTGACCAGGTAAACTTAGACCTTAAAATACAGGATGTGGGTACAGTTTAATTTTGTTGGTCGAAACATTTACCTAAGATGTAGGTCCTTCAGCATAAAATGAATACGAAAACAGATTGACATTCTTCACCTTGCTTTTCATAACTGTTATGAGTTTAAAAGGATTCCAATTTTTAAAAAATTCCCCCACATGTCAATGTAACTGTCCTCTTCTACCCCAAACCTTACAACACCCACCCCTGCCCTTGCATTATTTATCCAATTAATTCAATAAGGAAAGCTTTAGGTTATAATTGAGGAACTGGCTTTTCACACTCTTCTTTGCTAGGAGTCAGTGTTGGTACCAGAAATACAGTATTTCTATTTTGTTGTTCCAAGTATGTGCAACACACAGCCCTGTTGTATCAGGCAAATGTGCATGGGGGAATATGAGGCATGGGCTCATAGAAAGCAGTCAAATGGAAATCCAAAGAACTTTTCTCTTTCAGAGTTCCTCTATCTTTATTTGTAGAGGTTATCCAATAATTTCTTTAATTACATTGCATGCTTCTGAGTCCTTTCCCGAGCTATTCTGTTACACATTTCTCTGTCTGTTTTGTAGATCTCAATGCCCAATGAGCAATCTCAGGCACTGAAGGATCGTCTGGGTTGGGATTACACAACACATACAGATGAACAAGAGTACTTTTGAAATAGTGCTGGTGACCACTGTGACTGTAGTATATCAAGACAAATGCTGACATTACTGTTAATATTTGGATGATAAATTCTTCTTGTAAATGTAACCTCAAGTGGTTTGAAGGGATAATCTGTTGGGAAATGAAATATACTCCACCCATATAGGGAACATACCATCTCCAACAGGAGCTGCTGAACACTGAGCTGGGAGGTCAAGTGCCAGGTCATTCAGCTCCTTCTGGATTATCTTCACAGCCATTGTGAGACAGATAGCAGTGGACCTGGGGTGAGGACAGGAAGGGGGAGAGGGATGGGGAAGGGAGAAGGAGAAGGTGGAGGGAGCTAGGTGACTTCTTGCTGTGGTGGGGAGAGGAGGGAAGGGGTAAGGGGATGTTAGGGAAGGCGGGGAGCTCCACTGGACTTTCTTTCATGAAATTATTGAGTGTTTCTATGATTTATAAACAATTTCACATTATTGAATCCCTTATGATTTCACTTTCCTTTTCCAATTATATATTTCACATTTTCTTCTATTTTTTCATTCTTTTAACTTTGTTTTGTTTCTTAATGTTTCATAGAGTCATTAGATTCCATTTGCCCAATTCTAATTTTTAAGATTATTTTCTTCAACGAACATTTGTACCTATTTTTCATTGTTCCAATTCTACATTTTAAGGACTTTTTTTCTCAACTAATTTTTTGTTCCTCTTTTTCCATTTGGCCAATTCTGTTTTTCAAGATGTTATTTTCTTCATATTTTTGGTGCCTCTTTTACAAAGCTTTTGACTCTCTTTTCATAATTTTCTTGCATAAATCTCATTTATTTCCCCAAATTTTCCTCTACCTCTATTATTTTACTTTTAAACTCCTTTTTGAGCTCTTCTTAGCATTTTTATTGAGCCTGTATGCAATCACATTTTTCTTTGAGGCTTTGGTTATAAATGTTTTAACATCATTGCCTTCCACTGAATTTATGTGTTGATCTTCTCTGTCAGCATAGTAGCTCTTTATGGTCAGATTTTTTTTGTGTGTGGTTGTTATTTGCTCATTTTCCTAGCCTATATCTTGTCTTTGAACTTTATATCAAAATTGGGCTCTGCTCCTGGGGTGGTGGGGGCAACATCCCTAGCTTCAGATTTTATTGGGCTAATGTTTTTTGAGCTGGATCTGGGCATTTGTAAGTTTTCAGTACTTCCAAGGTGTTATCATCCAACAATTGGTGTGGTCATTGTCTTTTCTGGTCTGTGCTGTGGTTTTCACTGTGGAAAGGACCTTGCTTAAATGAGACCATAAGCACTAGTGTTCCTCTTTGCCCTGGAACTGTATATAATCAATGCAAGAAAGTCCTGTGCCAACAAAGAATCCCCTGTAATATCTTTCTGATCATTTGTCTGACCCCCTTACCATCTCAGGACTGAGAGCTCCTGAAGTTGCTGTTGCCACTATCATAATGTCCTCCAATGTCTGCTTCTGGTGTTGCTTCAGCTTGCACTGTGCTCTGGACTGACCTCCAACCAGGAGTCACTCTCCTGCCAACTTCCCAATTTGTCTTGAGCCAGAAAAATGTCTCACCCTGAACTTTTGTAGGCTATGCCTCTCCAGAATTTGATTTAAGTCCTTATTTTAAAGTTGATTAGAAGGAAATGTTAGAAGAGGTATCTGAATTACTGGCTGTACTCTACTATCTTGACCTCCTGTTGTTAATATCTTTTGACCACTTTGGCATTGTGGACGTTGTGGAATATCCTTTGTCTTAAAATATTTTTGCTTATTCTATATATGTGTTTGATATATCAGACCCTCACTTGTGGTATTTTTTATTTTCTTGAGAATAAAATTATTAGCAAGATAGGTTAAGAATGTATTATATGTTCTGCTTTTAGTAGAGCTATCCTGCTAATGTCTAGATAATTCCATAGCATAGCTATGTCAAACCGTTATGTCAGTTTTGTGATGTTTTTCAGGAACTTTTTATCTATTTCCTTTGTCTGTGTGGTTTTAATATGTCATTATATAGCAATCACTTCTACTTCTCCTTCCTTTTATCCTCATTCAAATACCCTTTACCATGCTTGCCTTTTCACACAGATGTTTGGTTTCTTGAGATGTTTTACTGCCTATCTGATTTTTTTTTTTTGAAATTTGATTTTCTATCTGATATTTGAACATTTCTATATTATGGGTATAAGTCTCATTTCACCAATCTTCAATGATACTCATGAAGTAACATTTTATCAATTCGCTTTTCTTATTACCCATACTTTGGAATTCAATGTCTAGAAAATTGAGGCAATAGTTATAGTTTCTTCCCTTCTTTCAGTTTAGCTACTCTGTGGAGGAAAAACATGTTCTTGGAACACTGGAAACAAGAATGGTCAATTAGAATATAGTTAACTCTGCTAACTCATTGTGATATAGAGCTGACCTTGGGTTCTTGAATGTATACAATCTAATAGGTTCTACTAAACTGAAAAGATTTCATTTATGGTTCCTGCAATGGATTTTATATCTTTCATATGAGGACTAGCCTTACAGAAGCTTAGCAACAGTAGGTTGATAGAATGATGAATTTATTTTTCTATAACAACTCATGAGCACCATCTACCAAGGCACAGAAGTGGGGTAACTGGTGGCTACAAGTATAGAGCACTGGGCCTGGAATTAGGAAGACTTGAGTTCAAATCTGACCTCAGACACTTACTAATTGTACAACCTTGGGCAAATCACCTTCTAGTTTCCTCACCTATAAAATGGACCTAATAATAGAACTTGGGTAGCTAGATGCCACACTGGACAGGATGATGGACCTGAAGTCAGGAAGACTCATTTTCATGATGTCAAATCTGGTCTGAAATGCTCACTAGCTGTGTGACCCTGGACAACTCACTTAATTCTGTTTGCCTCCATTTCCTCATCTGTAAAATGGGCTAGAGAAGGAACTGGCAAACCACTCTAGTACCTTTGCCAAGAAAACCCCAGATGCAGTCATAAAGAGTTGTATGTGACTAAAATGACTGAGCAACAGCAGCACCTAGCTATGAGTAGCAGAATCTGAATCCAGGTTTTCTAATGTCTAATCTATAGCTTCTCAAATTATAGCACAGATTTTCCCTCAACCTTACTACAAGTCAGCTTCAGACTACTGAAGCACTATAACTACAAGACTACTTCATCCAACTAGTAATAAGTATGTTAGAAGATCTAGTCTAATCCTCATTTTACAGATGAGGAAACTGAGGCTCAGGCCAACTTGTCCCTCCAACCAGGCACAGCTGAGGCTAGAACTCAGACTCTCTAAGTCTGTAACTCCAAATTAGTTCCTCCTTCCTTTCAATAGTAAAATTCAGAAGACAGAGGAGGATATAGATTGAAAGGAGGAGTGGTGTTTAGGATTCAGTTTACAGGGCTGAAACTCAGCATTGGTTCCTTGTCAAGATCAGCTCCAGTGCTCCATCCACTCTACCACGCAGTCTATTTTACTTTTTCTGTTCTTTAAAACCTCTGACATATACTTAATGTCATTATTTTTCTCACTGATTAATTTGAGAAGGTATTCTGAATTCATGGGATTGATAATTCCACGTCCAAAGAGAGAGAAACATTGTATCCTGGGGGCAAAATAAAGTAACAACAATAATTATTATTTATATAGGGTTTAAGAAGACTTATAAATGCTATACATGCACTAACTCATTTAATCCTCATAATATCTCTACAAGGTAAGTACTTCTATTATCTTGATTTTATAGGTGAGAATACTGAGCCATAGGATAGTTAAGTGACTTGCCCACAGTTACACAACTAGTAGGTGACTGAGGCAGGATTTGTGCCATACTTTACCCAGTGGATAACCTAGCTGCCTCTTGATTAATGGTATTAGACTCAAATAGAACTAGAAGTCACTCCATGGTGAATTAGGATCCCTGTGGGCCGTATATTAACTTAGTTTTAAAATGTACTGCTTTCTATGTTTTATTGGATTTTTATTTATTTGATTAAATATTTACAATTATGTTTTAATCTGGTTCCTACAACACTCCAGAATATGGTGGACTATCTGCCTGATACCTCTGCTTTATATGACCTAACTACCTGAATTGGCCATGCTATTGGTCAGTGATGGGGGTGAGGTTTTTAAAAATTCTGTCTGCTTTGACCTTCTCTCACTATGCCAAATATTTAACCTTCATTAATTCTCCACACAAAGGGAGAATGGATTCATATCCTCTTTTATCATTCATTCCTCAGTCAAATGACTACATATTAGCTGACCCCTACCACATTGTCTTACTTGATGTTGTGTGATCATTTTCAATTGTATCCAACTCTTTATGACCCTATTTGAGGTTTTCTTGACAAAGATACTGGAGTATTTGCCAGTTCCTTCTCCCTGTCATTTCACAAGTGAGGAAACTGAGGCAAACAGAGTTAAGTGACTTACCCAGGGTCACACAGCTAGTAAGTGTCTGAGGATGGATTTGAACTCAGGAAGATGAGTCTTCCTAACTCTAGACCTGGCACTCTACCTACTGCCCCACCTAGCTGTCCAGTCTTCCTTGATAAGCAGCCATAAATTCCCTGGCAATGACCTGAACATTTATCTTATGAGGAAATATTTGGATTTCAAAAATCCAGTTGATAAGAACAATTTTCTTAAACATTGCTCTACACATATGTAAGTAAAATAGAAAATGAAACTATCCTTTCCCTTAATGATGAACACTGCATTTTCACAGTTTTTCCTTTTCTTAAGGATCAAGTACTTTCAACATTGTTTTAGGTATGTCTTTCATGGACCAAGGAGTGACTAATCCCTCCCACTAGGGCACTCACAAAAATGGGGTATAGTCCTGGAAGAATCTTACCCCCAAAAGAGGGGAGTCAGGTGTTTTCTTGAACTTTCTGGCTTCTTATGCCACAGTGCTCTAAATTCTGATTTAAATAATCAATCAACCAGCAAGCATTTATTTACCAAGAACCTGTTAAATCGCAGCCACTATGCTATGGTGCTGAGGGTACAAATGTAATAAACAACTCTAATCCTATTTGCAAGAAGTTTATGCTGTAAAGTCTAGGGAGGAAAAGTACATATATTAATATATACAGAATAAATTCAAATAAACACAATGTAATTAAATACAAGGTAATTTGAGAGGAAGGACCCTAGCCTTTGATGGATCCATAAAAGCTTTCAGATGAGTAGAAGGTGGATGATGAGGTCTTTTCACAGCTTGAGCTTTTTCTTGAAGGAAGAAATAGATATGAGACAGAGGTGAGGAGAACATTGTAGTCATGAGAGACAGCCAACACAAAGATATGGAGATGATGTAGAGTGCTATATGTGAAGGGCTTCAGATGAAGAACAGATAAGGCCATTTGACTTCAAAATCACCCTAAAAAATAAATGTAACAGGAACTTCAGAGACCTAACACCAAACCTCAAACCTGAAGCAACCATTCAGATTTCAAAAGTGAGCTCAGCA
Source organism: Notamacropus eugenii (assembly GCF_028372415.1). NCBI lineage: Eukaryota > Metazoa > Chordata > Mammalia > Diprotodontia > Macropodidae > Notamacropus > Notamacropus eugenii. The sequence goes on from NC_092872.1 coordinate 66,305,616, forward strand.
ATGTTTAAAAAATTAAAACACAAAACGATTCAAATTTAAAATACGAGGACAGAATTTTTTTTAATGATGTTCAAATTTAGAATTTAAGGTTAGAAAAGTTAAACAAAAAAAAGTTATAAAAAGTTTTAAAAAATCAACTACTTAAAACACTAGAATTGGTGTTGTTGATCCGACGTTCCTGAATAGGACCAATGATGTCATGAGGGTGATGTCCTGACTCTTGGGTGAAAATCGTCAGCTTCTCTCTCTCCTCCAGAGTCAACATAATCCTATGACAAGATATAAGTCAAGATATCTGCTGAGGGCCTGGGATGTACTGGGTGAATTTGGTCTTTCTAAATTAAGCTCTTTCTTAGGCCTCAGGTTATCTGAGGCAATGCCCCTTCCATGACTAAAAGTTGGGTGAGAATTGAGACAAAAGATGGCCTTATTTACCATCACAAAAATATAAAGCCTGAGATGTTAGACCATTTTAGAATGAAGACTTGAACCCAAGATTATTCACATTGAAACTGCTACTGATGTACTTATTTCAGAAAAAAGGACAGTGGATAATACTTGAAGTGGGGCAGCAAGGTGGCAGAGTGGATAGAATGCTGGTCCTGGAGTCAGGAAGACCTGAGTTCAAATGCAGCCTCAGTCACTTACTATCTGTGTGATCCTGGGAAAGTCATTTAACTCTGCTTCAGTTTCTTCTTCTGCCAAATGAGCTGGAGTAAGAAATGGCAAACCACTCCAGTATCTTTGCCAAGAAAACTTCAAATGGGGTCACTGAGTTGGACACAACTGAAAAAATTCAACAACAGTAATGCCTGAAATAAAATCAAGCATAACATGAGAACTATAGACTAAAATTCCAAAGATTAGAGAAGGAAAAAATCCTTTCGTTAGAAACTACCAAGAATTATTAATATAGATATATTCCTGTGGACAAGTTTTTTTGTAAAACTTCTTGTTATATTACTTCTGCATCATCTGTACATTTTAATAACCAAATGTAAATATTAAGAATAAAGATGATTATTAATATTTTCTTAAGAATTAAGTACTTTTATATAAGTGAATGCAACTGAAGTTAGTGTCTGCTACCTCTCCCATACTGTGCACATAATTTCCAAATAAAACTGTTTTTGAATGAACAGTTAAATATAACTTGCTCTTCAAGGAAAATGATCAGCACTGGAGAGGGAATTTTGAGTAACTATAGAATTCATCTTAAAACTTAATGTCTCAAATTTGGGTGTTGCAATTAAATTTATTTAAATATTAGATCTGGAACAATATGCATACTACTAAAAATTATGTATTATGGCAAAGGAGCATGCTTACAAATTTCAGTGTGCAAATAAATGTATGAGTGCTACCTTAGGATCTATGTTTGATACCTATAGAGCAATGTTCTAAGGTATGTCATGTTAATTTGTCCTTTGATTTTCTTAAAGAACTGAATATATGCCAATACTATAAGAAAAGGCACCAAAAAAAGCAACTCATTTCTGAAGTACATAGAGAATTGAGTCAGATTTATAAAAAAAAAAAAAAGCCATTACCTAATTGATAAATGGTCAGATGGTATGAACAAGCAGTTTTCAGATAAAGTTATCAAAGCTGTTTATAGACATATGAAAAACTCCAAATCGCTGTTTTTAGAGAAAGGAAAATTAAGACAACCCTGAAGTACCACCCTATAACTATCAGGTTGGTTAATAATATGACAGAAAAGAAAATTGACAAATGTTGAGCAGGATGTGAGAAAATCAGGACACTAATGTTCATGGAGTTGTGGACTGATTCAACCATCCTGGAATGTGGGACTCCATCCTACTGCAGCTTGATTTCATAAGCCTCATGAGCAGCAAAAGTTGTGTATGAGGTATATGTCTCCTGTAACAGCAGGAACATGACTGTGAGATCAAGCATGCCTCCTTGGGAATGCAGCTGGGCAGAATGTCCCCTAAGTAAATTGTATAGAATTCTATATCATGAAGATAGGACAATGGATCAAAAAAGTTAAATATTGTAAAGGTTGTAAAAGTTATACATTGTATATCTGTGTGCTCTCCCAGGAAATGTATGTTTGTGTCTTCTTATCTTGGGATGTAACCATGACATCAATTTCTAAGTAAAAGTTGACTCCTGAAGGGGCTCAGGGCAGTAGCTTGCTCCCGAGCCTGCCCAGGCTAGTATAGTCTTTGACCTAGACATACCACTACTAGGTCTGTATCCCAAAGAGACTTTAAATTTTTTTCTTTTTTATTAATTAATTTATTTTTAGTTTTCAACATTCACTTCCACAAGATTTTGAGTTCCAAATTTTCTCCCCATCTCTCCCCTCCCCCCACCCTAGGACAGCATACATTTTGATTATCCCTTCCCCCAATCTGCCATTCCTTCTATCATCCTTCCTCCTTCTCTCATGCCCTTCCCCTTCTGTTTTGCTGGAGAGTAAAATAGATTTCTATATCCCATTGTCTATATATCTTATTTCCCAGTTACATGTAAAAACAATTTTTAACATTAGTTTTTAAAACTTTGAGTCCAAGTTCTCTCCCTTCCTTCCTCCCTGCCCCCCTGATCTTATTGGAAATGCATCTAGCTTATCCCCATTGCATACAATACTTGCTGAAGGTTTTAGGTAGATACTGCTTATTATTTTGTGGAAAGTTCCCTTTATCCCTATGGTCTCCAGTGTTTTTAATAGGAATGGGTGCTGTATTCTGTTGAAAGCTTTTTCTGCATATATTGAGACAATCATGTGGTTTTTGTTAGTTTTGTTGTTTATATGTTCGATAATGCTAATAGTTTCCTTCATATTGAACCAGCCCTGCATTCCTGGTATGAATCCTAACTGATCATAATGTATTATTTTCATGATAAGATGCTGTGTTCGTTTTGCTAAAATCTTATTTAAAAATTTTACATCTATATTCATTAGAGAAATTGGTCTGTAATTTTCTTTCTCTGTTCTGTCTCTCCCTGTTAGGTATCAAAACCATATTTGTATCATAGAAATAATTTGGGAGGACTCTTCTTCCCTAATTTTCAAAAATAGTCTATATAGTATTGAAATTAACTGTTCTTTAAATGTTTGATAGAATTCACTTGTAAATCCATCTGGCCCTGGAGATTTTTTCCTAGGGAGTTCATTGATGGTTTGTTCAATTTCTTTTTCTGAGATGGGGTTGTTTAAGTATTCAACTTCCTCTTCTGTTAATCTGGGCAATTTTATTTTTTAAAATACTCATCCATCTCATTTAAGTTATTGAATTTATGGGCATAAAGTTGGGCAAAGTAATTTCTAATTCTTGTTTTAATTTGCTCCTCATTGGAGGTGAGTTCACCCCTTTCATTTTTGATATTAGTAATTTGATTTTCTTCTTTCTTTTTTTAAATCAAATTGACCAAAAGTTTATCAATTTTGTTAGTTTTTTCATAAAACCAACTATTGGTTTTATTTATTAATTCAATAGTTTTCTTAATTTCAATTTTATTAATCTCTCCTTTGGTTTTCAATATTTCTAATTTGGTATTTACTTGGGGTTTTCAATTTGTTCTTTTTCTAGCTTTTTCAGCTGCATGCCCAAGTCATTGATCTCTTCTTTCTCTATTTTATTTATGTAGGCATTCAAAGATATAAAACTTCCCCTAAGAACTGCTTTTGCAGTATCCCATAAGATTTGGTATGTTGTCTCATTATTGTCATTGTCTTGAATGAAGTTGTTGATTGTTTCTATGATTTCTTCTTTAACCCACTCCTTCTTTAGGATTAGATTATTTAGTTTCCAGTTGATTTTTGGTTTACTTTCCATGGCCTTTTATTACATATAATTTTTATTGCATTATGATCTGAGAAGGATACATTGATTATCTCTGCCTTTCTGCATTGGACTGTGACATTTTTATGTCCTAGTACATGGTCAGTTTTTGTATATGTACCATGTATTGCTGAGAAAAAGGTATATTCCTTTCTATTCCCACTAAGTTTTCTCCAAAGATCTATCATGTCTACCTTATCCAGAGTTTTATTTACCTCATTAACCTCTTTCTTGTTTATTTTGAGCTTAGATTTACCTAGTTCAGATAGGGGGAAGCTGAGATCCCCCACTAGTATAGTTTTGCTGTCAATTTCTTCCTTCAACTGCCCCATCCTCTCCTCTAAGAATTTGGATGCTATAACACTTGGAGCATACATATTTAGTAATGATATTGCTTCCTTGTCTATGGTGCCTTTCAGCAGGATATAGTTTCCATCCTTATCTCTTTTGATTAGATCTATTTCTGCTTTTGCTTTGTCTGAGATTAGGATTGCTACTCCTGCTTTTCTTGCATCAGCTGAAGCACAATATATTCTGCTCTAACATTTGACCTTTAACTTGTGTGTATCCCCCCATTTCAAATGTGTTTCTTGTAAACAACATATTGTTGGATTATGGCTTTTAATCCATTCTACTATCCGTCTCCGTTTTATGGGAGAGTTCATTCCATTCACATTCACAGTTATGATTACAATCTGTGTTTTTCTCTCCATCCTCTTTCCCACCATTTGTGCTTTTAGCTCTCCCATCTCCCTTCCCCTCCTCAATCGTTTTCACTTTTCACCACCACCTCCTGCAGCCTTCCCCTCCTTCTTTTAACCCCCCTCCCTTTTACTCCCCTTTACTCTTATTGCTTCTTCCCTCCCTTTTAGCTTCCCTCCCCTTTCTTCCCCCTTCCCCTTACTGCCTATAGAGTTAGTTAGGATTATCTACTAAAGTTTATCGTTCCCTCCCAGAACTAAATCAGATGAGAATACCTCTCATACAATGCTCATCTCCCTTCCCTCTTTTCCTCTATTATAATTTTGTATTTCTTCCTGTGATGTAATTTAGCCTTTTCTGCTTCCTCCTTTTCACACCTCCTGTTACAATCCGTTTGCATACTTAAATCTTATTTTTAACATGACATCATTTATTTTATACCCATTCCCTCTGTGTGTATCCCTTTTATATTCATAATAGATGCCCAATTCTCAAGATTAACAGGTATCATCTTCCCTTATAAGGAGGTAAACAGTTTGCCCAAACTGAATAACAAGCTTCCCCCCCACCTCCCGTTTACCTTTTTGTGCCTCTCTTGAGACCTGCATTTGAAGATCAAATTGACTATTAAGGTCTGGCATTTTTGTCAGGAAGGTCTGAAAATCCCTTACTTCCTTGAATGACCATCTCCTTGCCCAAAATGTTATGCTGAACTTTGGTTGTAGTCCCAACTCCTTTGCTTTATGGAATATTGGATTCCAATTTCTTCGATCTTTTAATGTAGAACCTGCAAGGTCCTGTGTGATCCTGACTGTAGCTCCTCAATATTTGAATGGCTTCTTTCTGGCTGTCTGTAGTATTTTCTCCTTCACTTGATAGTTCTAGAATTTGGCAACGATATTTGTTGGGGTTTTGAGTCTGGGATCCCTTTCAGGAGATAAACGGTGGATTCTTTAGATGACTATTTTGCCCTCTGGATCTAGCCCTTCTGGGAAGTTTTCCTTGATGATTTCCTGGAAGATGTTGTCCAGATTCTTTTTGTTTCATCATGGCTTTCTGGCAGGCCAATAATTCTTAAATTTTCTCTCCTGGATCTATTTTCCAGGTCAGTTGTTTTTCCAATTAAATATTTTACATTTTCTTCTATCTTTTCATTCTTTATATTTTGTTTGACTGATTCCTGCTGTCTCATTGAGTCATTAGTTTCTACTTGCCCAATTCTAATCTTTATCAAATTGTTTTCTTCAGTTAACTTTTGCATCTCCTTTTCCATCTGTCCAATTTTTCCTTTATAGGAGTTATTTTCTCCAGTTAATTTTTGTACTTACTTTTCCATTTGTTCAATTTTCCTTTTCAAAGAGATGTTCTCATCAGTGAATTCTTTTGTTATACTTTTAAAATCATTGGCCAGTTTTTCTTCTATTTCCTTCTTCAGCTGTTCCAGGAGAGCTGTTTGTGCATGCAAGCAGTTCATAGTCCCTTCTGCAGTTTCAGATGGAAGTACAGTCTCAGTACTTACCTCTTTAGTATTTGTGTTTTGGTCCTTATTCCCATAGAAAGATTCTATGTTTTTTTTCACACTTATTTTGCTTTTTCTTGTTCATGATGGTGATTGTGTGTTGTGGCTTCTGGTTCTTTCAGTTAGAAGCTGAAGAACTTCGTGCTGAGCTGACTTGTGTGAAAAAGCTAAGAGCAGGTTTTTGTTTTGTGTTTCCCTGATCAGCCCTGGGGTTAGCTTGTTAAGTATGGAGGAAGGGTGGTCTGGTTACAGGAGAGCTCCTCAGCTGCATTGAGGCAAAGGCAAGCTCAGGGGATGGTGATCACAGCTGCCTTGTTGTCTTCCCATTTTCCCTGGAGTGCTGAGGCACACCTAGATGCTAGTGTGAGTTTCCAACCCTCCTGGGGCTCCTCTCCTGGCACTGAGGCTTGCCTGGGTCCTAGTGCGAGTTTCCTCCACCCTGGGTCCTCTGTCCTTCTGGTTTGCCTGCACCACAGTAGGAAGAATCCCCCTTAGCTATTTTCCTAGCCTCAGGTGTTATGAGACTCTGCTGATCCTGCTGATTCAGGATTTTTCTGGGGAAATATTTTATGGTTCTTTCAAGGTCATCAAGGGGGAAGGAGAGAGCATTTACTGATCACTCCACCATCCTGGCTCCCGGAAGTTCAAGTAGGTGACTTACCAATGTTTAATCTGCAGACTGAAAGTCTCAGCTAATATCTGATGCTCAGCAGCTGTCACTGGCTTGGATCTGCTGGTCTTCCACCCTCAGCTGCTGCTCTGCTGGTTCCTCCTGCTGCTTTCAGTTTTCCCAGGGCCCTCTGGCTCTGCTGCACTGGACGTGCTGTGCTGTGCTCTGTGGGCTCACCCCTGCAGAATAGATCCTTCCCGTGGACCTTCCAGTCTGTCCTGGCCTCCTAATCTGCCACAGTCTATCTCCCACTGGATTCCACACCTTCAAAATTTGGTCAGATTCTCCTTTCAGAGGTATCTGAAGGAGTTTGTCCAAGAGCTTAGGTGAGTCATTGCTCTCACTCCACCATCTTGGCTCTGTGAGCTCTGGTCTTTTCATGAAGAATGCTTGAAAGTTCTCTATTTCATTGAATGTCTATTTTTCCCCTTTAAGACTTATACTCAGTTTTGTTGGGTAGGTAATTCTTGCTATTAATCCTAGCTCCTTTGACCTTCGGAATATCATATTCTAAGCCCTATGATCCTTTAATAGAGAAGCTGTTAAATCTTGTGTTATTCTGATTGTTTCCACAATACTCGAATTGTTTTTTTCTGGCTGCTTGCAATATTTTCTCCTTAACGTGGAAACTCTTAAATTTGGCCATGATATTCCTAGGAGTTTTCTTTTGAGATCTCTTTCAGGAGGTGTAGAGTGGATTTTACCCTCTGGTTCTAGAATGTTAAGTCAGTTTTCTCTGATTATTTCTTGAAAGATTATATCTAAGCTCTTTTTTTGATGATGAGTTTCAAGTAGTCTAATAATTTTTAAATTATCTCTCATGGATCTATTTTCCAGATCAATTGTTTTTCCAACAGGATATTTCACATTGCCTTCTATTTTTTCATGCTTTTGGTTTTGTTTTATAATTTCTTGATTTTCCATAAAATCATTAGCTTTCATTTGTTCCATTCTAATTTTTAAGGAATTATTTTCTTCAGTGAGCTTTTGTACCTCCTTTTCCATTTGACCAATTTTTCTTTTTAAGGCATTCTTCCCTTCATTGACTTTTTGGACCTCTTTTGCAATTGCATTAGTCTATTTTCAAGATGTCATTTTGTTCAGTATTTGAGAGAGGGTCTCCTTTAGCAAGCTGTTGACTCATTTTTCATGATTTTCTTGCATCACTCTCATTTCTCTTCCCAATTTATCCTCTACTCTCTTATTTGATTTTCAAAATCTGTTTTGTACTCTTCCATGGCCTTAGACCAATTAATATTTTTCTTGGAGGTTTTGAATATAGGAATTTTGACTTTATTGTCTTCTGGTTTTATGTTTTGATCTTCTTTGTCACCAAAGCAAGATTCTATAGTCTGAGTTTTTTCCCTTTTGCTCATTTCCCCAACCAATTACTTGGCTCTTAAACTCTTTGCTAAATAGGACTGTGCTTCCAGTGTAGAGGATGTAGTGTCCCAAGCTTCAGAGGTTCTGTGCAGCTGTTTTCAGAGATTCTTCTAGGGACCTGTAAATTTTCAGTTTTTCCAAGGTAGTATGAATCAAAGGAGAGGTACTTCCTCCTCTCCTGGCCTGTGCTCTGGTCTCTGAGTGACCATAAACACTCTTTTCTGCTTTGAAACTGTGAGAAGGATTCCATTTCCAGTGCCACCACAAACTCCACCATACCACTACTTCTCCTCACCCCAAGACCACTATCCAGGACTGTGACCTAGATCTCACCATACTCAAAGCAAGAGAATCCTGCCTCAGCACCAGCAAAGAGATCCTTGCAATCCCCTTCTGATCTGTTTCTTGATCTCCCACCATCTGTGGGCTGAGAGCTCCAGAAGCAGCCACTGCAGTCACCACCTTGGAACTCTTCTCTCACCCAGGTCCAGTAGACCTTTCCTATTAACCTTCTAAGTTGTCTTTGGTGTTTGTGAGTTGAGAAGTCTAAAAACTGTCACAGTTGCCAGTGGTTCATTCCCCTGAGGCCTACTCCAGGTTTGCTGGGGCCCCATTTGTGCTGGTAAGTTTTGTTCTGCACTGTGCTCCTCTTCCAGTCCTCTCCAATCTCCCAACAAAACTTTCCTGTCTACCTTCTAGGTTGTCTTGGATTGGAAATTTGTTTTACCCTGTCATTTTGTGGATTCTGATGCTCTAAAAATTTTTAGAGTCATTTTTACAGGTATTTGGAGGGGTTTGAGGGAGATTTCAAACAAGTCTCTGCTTTTATTCTGCCATCTTGGCTCTGCCTCCCAACAAGTTCTTACATGTAAGGTTATATATGTAGTTCAAGTTGAAGAGAATTTACCATCAGTGCAGTAGCTGACCTTGATGCCGTGTTCATCCTCATTGAAAGCATTTGACAACATGGCTGAAAACATCATGCTAAAAAGCACTGGAGCAAGCACATAGCCTTGTTTCACTCCACTGGTGACTGGGGAGACATGAGAACATTGTCCATTATCTAGAACCCAAGCAAGCATGCCATTGTGAAATTTATTTACATTGCTGATGAACTTCTTTGGACAACAAAATTCTGACATAATTTTCCCTAAACCCTCATAACTGATAGCATCAAAAGCCTTGGTTAGATCTGCCAACATCTGTTCTACTCTGTTCTATTCCTGGCATTTCTTCTGGAGTTATAGCCCATGAAACCTGGACAGTATACCAGAGACATGTTAGGAAACTGAATCACTTTCATTTGAATTATCTTAGGAAGATTCTGAGGATCACCTGGTAGGATAAGGTACCAGACACTGAGGTCCTTAGTCAAAATAAACTGCCAAGCATTCAAATTCTGCTTCAGAGAGTGCATCTCTGATGGGCTGGCCACATTGTTTGAATGCAAAATGTATGCTTGCCAATAAAAATCCACAGGGCAAGCATTCAAATGGTGGTCAGAAAAATTGATACAAGGATACTCCCAAAGTCTTTCTTAACTTTGGAATTGATTGTGTGACATGGGAGACACTGGCACATGTCCACTCAGGAGGGTGTGCCTACATCAGAGAAGATGCTGTGCTCTATGAGCAAAACAGAATTGATACAGCTCAAAGGAAATACAGGATGTCCAAGTTTAGAGTATCCACCCCAAATATTGACATGGACTATTTGTGCCCAACCTGTGGTAGAACATTCTGAGCTCATATTGGTCTGATCAGCCACAGTTGGACACACTGAAACTTGACTCTAGACTTGTGATGTCATTTTGGTACTCTTTGAGAATGAAGGAAAACAATCAAACAACCAATATGCATAGTTCATACCTGAGCAATATAAAAAGCTAGCTCAAGTTTGGCTTGGATAGACATTTGTTTTGAGATCTGGCTAGTCCTGTCTCCAAGAGAAACTTGTATAGAGTAGGAAGAGGGCCTTATGCAGCCTGGGGCAAAAGTGGGGAAGAGGCAAGCAGGTTCCAGACCCCTCTAGGCTCTTGCTCCTTTCCTTCACTATTTCCAAGATGGGTATTGGGCTAGAATTCTATTTTCCTACCATATCTCAAATATCTGTTGCCTAAAGGTTTAGGTTTAGGTTTATAGGTTAGGGCCCATCATAAACACTACTTTCCCTTATTAAAACAATTCAGTTCCTTCCCACCAAAGGCTGGTTATACAAAAACCATCTGGAATAGCTAGTACCCCTCTTTTTCAAAGTAAAATGTAAACAGGAATGGGGAAGCTTTCCATATAAGATTAAACCAGATAAAACATCAGAACAAAAGAACTTGTCCACTAGGATTGAGATAAGATCTCTGCTCAACCAACCAGTCTGGTTTTAGCTAGTTTTAGCCTAGGGTGTAAAGCACTGGTAATCAAAAAACATGTTGTGGTTTGCCTCAGAGAGTGTGCTGGTAAATGTCTAATAATTAGTTCTCCAAATTTTAAAAAATGAAGGCATAACACACTTTTAAATGTAATCTGCATTTTCCCTATCACTTTCCTAAATCTTGAAATGAACCAAACTTTAAATCAAGCCTTACTTTGTAGTGTTTGCCAGTTTTAAGGTGTAAGTACTCACTCAAAATTTAAGAATTAGCTTGAACTGCTACAAACTAGCTCCAATATACTACTTACTAGCTGACTCCCTGCATGTCTGTGACTCCAGAGATATCTCCTGTCCACCATTCAAGACATATTTTCCCTTCTGGATCAGCTCTCTTGAAATTGTACGATAAGCTCAAGAAATATCTTCTATACTCATACAGGTTAATTTAAACTCAGAGATATCTTGACCCATCAATAATCACATTTTCTTCTTGTCCTTTAGGGAAAGCACCCCAAGCTTGAGAGGAAGTGGTGTTACAAGTTAAACAGAAGAGTCTACACAGGGTATTCCAAAAATCTTAGTGCAGTTTTAAGCTACTAAAGCTTAATTTAAACTATCAAATCAATTAATCAATAGCTTTTAAGCTTTAAAAATTTAATATAAGCTACTAAAGCTTACAGCTGCACTAAGACTTTAGTGATCCTAGAGGTCATAGGAAGTCACTTATTGGGTAAGAGAGCACCATAGTGAGATTTGTGCTTTAAGAAACTCACTTTGGAAGGAGTATAGAGTATAGATTGAAGTGAGAGAAACTTGAAGGAGGGAGTTTAGAGGCTACTGCAATAATCTAGACAAGGGATGAACTAAGGTGCTAGCTTTCGGAGTAAAGAGGGATTGGATATGAAAGGTGTTGTGAAGGCAAAAAAGACCAGATTTGGTAACTGACTGAATGTGCAGTGAAGGAGGGTGAGATTATGTCTATGAAGTTAGGAGACTGGAAAAATGGTGGCATAGTTGATTAAAGAAGAAGAAATCTGGAGGAGAGTTCATTTTGCAGAGAAAGATAATGAGATATAGAATGAATATCATATTACATGCCTTCTCAACAGGTGGTGAGGGGCCAGAAAGGGAGAAATTTAAAAAAATGAATGCTAAACCTATCTATACTGATCAGAAAAAAGAAAGATAATGGGTAGGAGGGGATGTGGAGAGTCCAAAGCCCAGAGAAGAGTGAGTATGCAGGCTTAGATATGTCTAGGATTTCTCTTAAAAGAGATTAACATAATCCCTTTTAGAAAAAATACACAATAAACATTGTCAGGTACAGGACAGACATTTATTTCCATTTCTTTCACCTGCATATAAATACTTAAAACATAAAAGTCTCAGGAGTGAGCTGTAACAATTGCCTAAAACATTGGGAAAAGGCCAAGGTCTCCCCCTGCATTCCTGGGCCTTCACCAGTCATCTTGATTTATGTCTTGCCACCGGACTCTGATGATTGGTGGAGATAGTGGCAGATGACTTGCTCTGCCTCACTTAAATCCAATTTACTTGCAAGTCAAGACATCACCCTCCTGATGCCATTGATTCTCTTTAAGAATGAAGGATACAACAATAACAGAACATTGAACAACAATCCATCATTGACTGTATTCTTCTAGAAAGAGGTTAAGTGATTCCCTCAGGGTCACACAACTGGTAAGTGTCTGAGGTTCACATTTGAGCTATGGGTCTTTCTCATTCCAGTACCTGCACACTGTCCACTGCACTACCTATCTGCCCTTAACAACACAAAAAAAGCAGCCAGGATCATGAAGTTAAGTATCAGTCTCACTTAGGCAAGACATATTCTTACTACTTTGTGTTCATAGCTGTTATTGCTGCTTTGAGGATGGAGGAAGGTAGTAGAGGGAAAAGAGTTCCTCTTCCCTCTAGCTGAAAGTCCAAGGCAAAGTTATGTTCCAAATCAGGCAAGACCCCCTCCCCTCCCACAAAAGAGAGGTTTAACTTATCTACTTTTTTTACAGCCTTCTAAGGGGGTTGATTCAATCACTAGTCATCTCTGACTCATCTTTTTAGTCATGAGGACATAGGAAGACCTCTTAAGAGTTGTTGGTCTTCTATGTCAAAGAGCCAGAGCATGTTTTACTAGAAGGGTTTAGGTAATATGCCCCACTCCTTGGGAAATGATCAAGTCCAACCCCCATTACACATAAACAAAAACAAAAGAAATTGAAAATGTCTTCCCTCTGTAATGAATTTTTATTTTTTGAATTTGACCTTTGATTTTATTAGTATGGGACATGCCTAGTGAGAAAACTCCTTCTACAATTCAAATGTGCCTGGATCTTCTCTGCAACTAACAGAAAGCTGTCTGAGTCACTGAGAAATTAAATAATTTGCCTAGGACCACAGAGTCAGAAGCAGGATGTGAATCTAGGTAGACCAGTTCTCTATTCACTCTGCTGGAGATGGAATAAATGGAGTTCATACCTGACATTTAAGTTTTTAAAAATTATTACACTGGGTGAACATGTGGAAAATATTACTCATATTTCTATTTAAAATGTTGACTGATTTTTTCCAGCACTTCTTGTTTTTCTTTTTCTCTTTCCTGATTCCATGTTCAACGTATAGAGAGTATAAAGAAGGGGGAAAATGCTTAATGTTTTTCAGAGCCCTGAAGCAAAATAATTTCTGGAGGAGTGCCAGGTAAGGCTGAAATGTTGAACTTTCATTTCTAATTCCTGAGGGAGTGGAGAAAGTATGTTATGGTCTCCATTTGGAATAACTCTCATTTATTTGAACAAAGAGCTCTCAAGAGGTAACAAGTCTCCTACTATCCTTTCACACAGCTACCTGGAGGACATGTCAAATACTTCTCCCTTTCACCCCATCTCCATTCTATACTGCATTTCTCCAAAAGGAGTGTTCAAGTGAACCCAAAATCTTGAACATCAAACAGAAAGCCCATCAGTAATTACCAGGCTGTCTTATGACAAACCTCTTCAATTCTTGGCCATGTTTTCCCATAAATCCTCTATAGATTTATCTACTCAGTAAGCAAGAGAATTTTCTTTGCTTCCTTTTATATCTTGGGATCACCAGTGGAGCACTTTGATTGTTCATCTATTGGATCTTGATACATGACTGACCGATCTGCTTTTCTAGGGATAAATATTCTGAATTCTTTGTCTTTTATGCCATTACAAAGGCTTATTTTTTTAATCTAGAAAGGATCATAGAGGTCCTCTAGTGCTATTTCCCCCAATTCCCTTCCACAATTTGAGGCCCAGGGACTTGCTCAAGGTCACATGGGTGGTAAGTGGAAGTGCTGAGATTCAAACCCAGTTCCTCTGGCTCCAAATTCAGTTTTCTTTCTTACTTCTCATTTCTATATATTATTAAAAATATAACTCATGGCTCAAAGTCATAATATTCTTCTCACTGGTGAAGATTGATTACTCAGTGCTCCAAGCTTGAGTGAGGGGTAGATTTGGAGTGCCTTGAGAGACAAGAGAGAACTCTACTTTTCTCATTTCCAGTGTCAAAAGAGAAGATATATGGTCTCAAATTCTCTTCAGTTACCTAAAAGCAGAGAAATACTCTAGAAAAAAGTCAATGTGTAAAGGAGCAGGCACCTTAATCAAGTGCCTGTCTCAAATTTGCTACAGTTGAGACACTAGGGAATTTCCATTTGGATGAGACAGCTGTCCTAATGGGAGAATTCATTCACTCTGAATATTGTCTGTTATATTCTCATCTAGTTTGTTTTCGTCTATATACCTCCTCTGATTTCTGTTTTCTACGTGCTTGAATAAATAGGTTTATTTGCTATTTGCTACATGTGTTCTTTGTATAACTGACATTTTGTGGTAAGGGAGTCAAATCTTGGATGTATGGCTTGAGGCATTCCTTTGTCATGAAGCAATAGCAATCAGGAGCTGAACTTGTACCTAAAAATTATTTCCCCTCAAATAACAATACTGAGAGGAGAAGATAGGTATAGTTCTAAACCAGTACCCCCTCTCTCTGAGGAGAGCAGAGTGGCCAGCTTTACATCCCAATTTCCTGCTTCCTCTCTTGGCAGGAATCGAAGTCTCCCTTAGATAAAGGTGAGGAAAGAAGACTCTAGATACAGCGATTCCTGCCTCCCTATGAGCCACATTTAGACATACTCATCTGGACATAAATAACCTACATGGGTAACACACACACATATACACATGCACACACATACATACACACATACACTCTCTTATATTGATAACATGCTTTAGTCTATTTATGCTACCCATATATTTTCCCATTCCCCTTCAGATTACTTGTAATTTTGATTCTTCCAAAATTATGGTGTTTAATTGTTTGTCATTAGCTAACAACACTGGGATAATGTTGCAGTTATCAAGGAGGCCCTTATGGAAGCAAGCAATTTTTGACCAATGAAACTGTGAAACTATTTTCCAAAGGCCATCCAACCTAGTTTTCTCATGCTACTCAATCCTGGCCCCAGTCATTGTTTCTTTGTCCAAAATGGTGTACATGCCTATAGCCAGTTTTCATTCACTTTGTTTTTCCAGTGTAGATGATTGGAAGATTTCTTTTTCATTATTGTGAACTTTTTCAAGGAAGCTATCTAACATTCCAGGAATTTGTTCACTTGGTTCAATAGTATCCTTAAATAGAAGTATTTGGAGATTCTTAGTATTAATAAGTAATTCCTTTTTAGTTTGGTTGGTGATTTGAACTCTATGCATGATAGAGTCCATGTCACTGGCAAAAGCCTTAATCAATCAATGACTGAGCATTTTTTAATTATTCCCTATGTATCAGGCACTATGCTAAACACTGAAGATCACCCCCCCCCCCCCAAAAAAAGCAAAAATAACCCCTTCCCTCCAGGAACTTAAATTTTAATAGGCATATACATACATATATACATATATATATATATATATATATATATATATATATATATATATATGTATATATATATACATATATATACATATATATATATATATATATATATATATATATATATATATATATATATATATATATATATATATATATATATACACACACACACACACGTATTGGTAATATTGCGTAAGAGATATATAGGGTAGAAAGATGGTGGCTTTAGAGGGAAAGACACTGGCATCTGGAAAGTAGGGTCATATTTTCTGCCAGAGGTGGAACTAGAACTGAGTCTTAAAGGAAGCCAGATATTCTAAGAGGTGAAGTTTGAGAGGGAGGGTCTACATCCTAAATGAGTATACATCTCTCTATTTGATGCCTTTTTGTTGTGCAACACTGAACAAAGTCATCTCCAAAATCTTTCAAACCTAGAATGACCCCTGGCACCTACTTAATGCTTATTGATTGATTGAATGAAAAACATTTATTAAGTGTTTACCCTATGCCAGCCACAATGCTAGAGGCTACGAACACAGAAATGCAAAATGAAACCATCTGTCTCTTCAGGGGTTTACATCCTAATAGGGCTGGGAGCAGGGAGTGGCAATACATGTAAGAGAGCAGTGGGTAGGGAAGAGAGTTTTGGTCCAGGGAATCATAGGGAGGGTGAAGGAAGATAAAAGGATATCTGTCATGCCCTTTCCAGAAGCAACAGTAGTGTTGATCTGGTTACTGTTCGTAGAGTAAAGTGGGGAAGATGGTGGTGGTGGTGGTGGCAGTTGCATAAGAGCAGTAATAGGGCAAATGGCAAAACGTCTAGGATGAATGGGTAAATGAGATGCCAAGCTCGGCCTAGCTACATGTAATAGCTAGGTGATTTTGCACTCATTAAGCATTCGGGATACTTCAGACTTCGAGTGGATGCTGAGCAGAATAATTCCCTTGGGGAAGGGAGACATGTGTGAACCAGGCATTCCAGGTAGGGAAAACCAGAGGCAATAGTGGGATAGTATGTCCAGATTGAATGAGTGAATTACAATTGAGATTGATATTCAAGAGGCATTATGGCATAGGGGGTGAAGGGCTAGCCTTGGCATGAGGAAATCCTGGGTTTGACTTGATGGTCATATGATAGTTGTATGACCCTAGACAAGTCACTTAACCAGTGAGTGATATCATCTTTAATTCCCATGTGACAATCCCTGAAGCACCTTCAAAATGCCCAGGGAAGACAAAGCCACCTGGAAACAGGGTATCTGTTTCTATCCTCTTTGATTACCCTTCTTTACTGTATTTCCCCTCAAGAAAACTGGTTGGCTTTACTTTCTCTCTGCTGGATCTGTTTTCTTGTGCTCCTTGCTTCTTTAGATAGGACTTTCGGATCTCAAAGCTTATTCAGCCTATATTAAGACATGAAATTAAAAAGTATGGACATTTTAGTCACTTTTTTAGAGTGATTTGAAATTGCTTTAAATCCAATGTTTATTTTCCTATGCCATAATCCCTCCAAATCAGAGATCTGTATGTCGACAACAGCAGTAGTATCTGTCATGGTATCTTGTTTGTAGAGACCCTGTGAGACTTCATTTTGTTCTAGAGTCCAAGGGTTTTCACAAGTCAGTAAGCAACCAAACAGCAAGACACCTCCCTTACAGTCATTGAGATGTGGTCTGTGGTAGTTTCACATTTCATAAAGAACAGAGCCTGAATTAGAAATTAAGTGTGAATTATAAACCAATTCCTTGAATGGGTGGGGTACATACATAAAATTTAACTGTCTTCCATCTGTGTAGGGAGCCTGCTACTTCCTATTGCTGCCTCATAACCAGCATTCTAAGGTGAGAAGACCTCAGACTGAAGGTGCACTAGTGCCCTGAACCATACATTTTCTGCTGTGGCCATCTTCCCTGTGCCCCAAAACAACCACTTCCATCTGTACCAGCAAATGGCATCTGCTACCTCCTGCTACCAGCTCTATCTCCCAAAAGAGATATGGAGAACACTCCAGTGCCAAGAGCAGCCCTCCCTTTGACTTCAGACCACTCATCTACTTCTGGGCTTATCCTTTGAGCATGTAGGATTGGTACCCTCCACTGGGTGTTGAATATTCTAATACCTGGACATATTGGTCATGTTTCAGTGACTTTGGACTTCTGTAAGTCATCATCCAAATCACATTGCTCAACTTCTACCACTTAATTCCTTATTCCTATTCCCCTCAATTCTTCCACCCCCAAGTTTCATCATAATTCCTTCTTCCTCCCCTCCCCCTGCCCTTTCCCTATGCCCTCTGGAATGCCTCTTGCATAGGCAACAAGCTTCCTTTAATCTTAAATCTATTCTACTCCATTCTTTAGATCTATTAGGTCCTTTATTGAAACTTGGTTTCCCTCTGATGATAGTCTCCCTGGCCACTTTTTCCAGTACTTGCTGTGCCTTCACTTACTCTCATCTCACTGATCTAGGCAAGGGAGTTGGACAAATTCTTGCTTCCTGTTATCACTTCCAGGTTCTCCCCCTTCCTCCATCATTAGTAAACTCTTTTCCTTGGAGGTTCATGTAATTCAAATCTATCATCCAATCAAAATCCTAGTAGTTGTTGTCTATAGACCTCCAGGTCATTCTTCTTCCTTCCTCAATACCTAGCTTATAATTTTTTCTATCCTCCCCAACTCCTGCTCTCATCCTACAGGACTTTAACATACATATTTATTTTCCCTAAAATACCCTAAACACTCAGTTATTCAGCTTGCTCAATTCCTTCCATCCTATCTCAACCACATACAAAAATGGTCATAACTTTGATCTAGCCATCACCCAGAAATGTTCAAGAATTCTTTATGTTCAAGAATTTTCAAATCCCCTTCTCCAACCACAATCCATTGACATTTTACCTCTTCTTATGCCCTCCTCTGCATTTGCTCCATAACCTACAATCACTTGACCTCTCAATTTTCTCCTAGATCATCTCCCCTACACTAGCCACTTTCTCCTCTTCTCCCCAACCTGACACTTTGATGAAGCAATTCAACTCTACGCCATCCTCTCTCTTGAATCCCTAGCCCCCTTACCATATTGCCAATTATGCCCAGTCAAGCCTCAGTCTTGGATCACTCCCACTTTTGTTGTCTTTATTCTTTACACACATGCTGCTGAATGAAGATATAGAAAATCATGCAAGCATCCTGATTGAGTCTACCACAAATTTATGTTATGAAAGCTCAACTGGGCTGTCACTGCTGCTAGGCGATACTACTATACCTCCCTTATCAACTCACTATCTCACTCTCCATAGAGGCATATCCAAACATTTTCATCCATCCTCAAACCTCCCATGGTTACCTCTCTCTTCTCTCTTAACTGAGAACTTTGCCTCATATTTTATAGGAAAAAATACCATCCTACCAATTAAAAAAATTTTCACCACATGAACTCAAGATTTTTACAGCTCTCTGTGTTATTTTACTTTTCAAAATCATTCTACTATCTGAAATCCAGACTTTAAGGAGGACTATGTTGTGTGTATTGTGGGGTCAAGGTTATGCCAATTCTCCTTTTTTGAAATCCTTTATTTTGCAAGCATATAAGAAGTTTGAAAAAGAATAAAACTAAATTATGGCTTAAGCACAGCAAAAAGAAACAGATTTGGAAAGGAGCATTGAAAGCCATCTGGTCCAACCTCCATCATTTTGTGAATGAGAAAACTGAGGCTGAGAAAAAGGCTCAGTGGTAACAGAGCATTAGCAGTAGAGCTGGGACATGAATAGAAACTTCTGACTTCTTGTCCTGGGATCATAGCACTCCCAAAACTATAGCTACACTACATCAGTCAATCAATAAACATTTATGAAATGCCTATTAATGCAAGACACTGTGCTAAGTACTGGGGAAATAAAAAAAGACAAAAGGCAACATCTGCCCTCAAGGAGCTTACAGTCCAACAGGGGAGACAACAAGCAGACAAATCTATACAAAACAAGCCATGTACAGGATAAATTGTCAATAATTGACAAAGGGGAGGTACTGGAATTAAAAGGTTGGGGAAGGCTTCTTATAGAAGGTGGGATTTTAGTTCAAACTTAGAGGAAATTGGGAGGACAGTTGTCTAAGCAGAGGAAGTAGAGTGTTCCAGGCAAGGAGGAGACAACCACAGAGAATTCCTGGAGCCAAGAAATGGATTGTCTTGTTTGTGGAACAGTCAGGAGGCCAGAATCTGTCTGTGTGGAAGAGTATGTGTCAGGGATTAAGGTATAAGAAGACTGGAAAAGTAGGAGGGGACTAGGTTATGAAAGGCTTTGAATGCTGATCATAAGATTTCATATTTGATTCTGAAGGCAAGAGGGACCACTGAAGTTGAGTTGGAGGGAGGGGTGTGTGTGTGTGTATGTGTGTGTGTGTGTGTGTGTGTGTGTGTGTGTGTGTGTGTGTGTGTGTGACAAAATTGAACCTGTACTTTAGGAAAATCATTTTAGTGGCTGATTGGAGGATGGATCAGAATAGGGAGAGACTGGAGGGAGGCAGACCCACCTGTAGGCTATGGCAGTAATCCAGGCAGAGTGATGGTAGTGTCAGAGGAAAGAAGGGGACATATTTGAGAAAGACATTGCAAAGGTGAATTTGACTGATTGGATTTGAGGGGAATAAGAGATAATGAAGACTCCTGGGTTGAGAGCCTGAGGGACTGAGGATGGTGCTATCCTCTACTGTAATAGGGAAAATGAGGGAGATTTGGGGGAGTGGGGAAGATGAATTCTGTTTTGGTCATACTGAGTTTAAGAATTCTACTGGATATCCAGTTTAAGATATCCAAAAGCATTTGGAGATATGATATTAGAGGTCAATAGAGAAATTGGGGAAGGAAAGGTAGATTTGAATCATCAGCATAGACATGGTCCTTAAATCCAAGGGAGTTGATGAGATCACCACCTAAGGTAGTATAGAGGGAGAAGAGAAGAGGGCTGAGGACAGAACCCCGAGGGACACCTGCAGTTAGAGGTCATGATCCAGAGGAGGAGCCAGTACAGGAGACAGAGAAGGAGCAATCAGATAGGTAGGAGGAAAACTAGGAAAGAGAAGTGTTCCAAAAACTGACAGAGAAGAACATATCAAGGAGAGACTGATCAATATGTCAGGAGCTGCAGAGACCACAAGGAGAATGGGGATGAGAAAAGGCCACAGGATTTGGCATCTAAGAGATCATTAAGAGATGAGTGGTTGTAAGCTAGATTGTAATGGATTAAGAAGAGAATGAAAGGAGAGAAAGTGGAGATGCCTCTGTAGATGGCCTTTAAGAGGAGTTTAACTATAAAGGGGAGAAGTGATCTAGGATGACAGTTAGCAGACATGAGAGTTTTTGAAAATGGGGAAGACATAGGCATGTTGGTATGCAGTAGGAAATGAGTCAGTAGAGGAGGTTGAACCAGAGGACTTTCAAGGCCTCTTTCTGAATCTGTTTCTTTTTGCTATGCTGAGACTACATGCTAGTTTTATTCTTTCTTACACTTCTTGTAAACTTGCTGAATAAAGTATTTCAAAAAGGGGAATTTATCCCAACCCTGACTGCACAACAACACAACACATCCCTCCTTAAAGTCTGGATTTCAGAGAGCATGATGGTTTTGAAAAGTAAAATAAAATAGAGAGCTGTAAAAATCCTGAGTTCATATGGTGGAAATTTTTAAAAAATTGAATGGCAAAGCAAAGAGGAGAATGAATAAGGGCATTCTTCTCTCAGAGCTTCTGTGGCTCAAACTGAGACAAAGCCAAGTAAAAAAAAATATTTGTTTCTTTCCCTGGCAGGAACAGACATCCACATGGTCATTGGTCAGGGTGTGTCTACTGATCAGTTTATTCATCCTATGAGGAGCTGATCTCTGGCAAATATGTGACATAGCTTGCCTAATTATTGTTTTTAGGTGTTTTGATGCATATTTCACCTTAGAAATTCTTACTCCTCCCTGCTGGAGGGAAATATGCCTAAAAGTATTTAAATTCCTTTAAAGTCATCTAGAGGTTATCAGTGTTATGAATCAACCAGGCTACAAACTATCAGTACATAGGGGATAAATGTTCCTATGGGTAACTATTTTCCTGGGTCCTGGCAGACCAAGATTAATTCAAGTCAATTCAAATAAATTCAGAACATTTGTTAAGTACTTCTTAGTTGCCAGAAACTCTTTCTGGGGAAACAAAGATAAAAATGGAATTGACCTTATTCTCAAGAAGCTTATATTCTTCTAGACCTGGGCTCTTAGCTTTATTTCTGTATAATGAATCTTTTTGGCAATCTTATACAGCCTATGGACCTTCTTCCTAGAATGATTGTTTTTAAACACATAAAATGCATAGCGTTACTAAAGAAACCAATTCTGTTGAAATATAGTTTATATTTACATATACACATAGATATTTACGTACATATACAAGCATGTATATGTATATATACATATATGTATATATATGTTATACGTGTGTGTGTATATACACACACACACACGTGTATATATATATATATATACATAAAACAAATTAGCAGACAAGTTTAAGAACAGTCTTCTAAGGGGGCAAAGCCAAGACAGTGAAGAAAAGGCCAAGACTTTTCTGAGCTTTCCCAAATTCCCCTCCAAAAAACTTTAAAATCATGCCTCAAAACAAATTCTGGAGCAGCAGAACCCACAAAAAGTTGAGGTGAAACAATTTTCCAACCCATGAAGACCTAGAAAGTTGGCAGGAAAAGTCTGTTGCACCAGAGTGAGAGTGGAGTGAAGTCACAAGTGAACAGCAGGTTTTCGGGGCAACTGAATTGACAACAGCAGTTTCTGGAGCTCTCAGCCCACAGAAGGCAAGGGGGTGGAGCAGCTGGTCAAAAGGAGATTACAGGGAAACCTTTGCTGTCACTGGATGCAGTACTCTGTTGCTTTGCCCATACATGACTCTGGGTCTTAGTCCCAGTACGAGGAGGAGCACTAGCATACCAGAGCCTGGGGGCCCTGGTCATAGTTCCAGGGCAGAAAAGAATATTTGTGGTCACTCATAGACCAGAGCACATTCCAGGAATGTAGTAAACACACCTCCCCTTGTATCATACTACACTGGAAGAACTGAAAACTAACAACCCCCCAGTATTAGCTCTGAAAACAGCTGCTCAAAACCCCAGAAGAATGGGATAGTACTCTAGGAGCAGGGCCCAACTTTAACATAAAATTCAAAGTCAAGAAATAGGCTGTATCAGCAAGGACCCCAGCATACACAGGAGGGCCCACTGTATAGATTCTTAGATCTGCTTTTCTAAAAGGAAAGTAACTTTTGAGCGGTTAACAATCTACTTTAATCAAGCACATATATAATTCACTTAGTTTAGGGGAAAAAGTCAGCACCCTGAACTTCAGAGAAAATACAGAGAAATAAAGACCCATAGACAGGGTTTCCAACTGTCTGATCATAAGCAATACATACATCACAGATCAATAGACGGATCCAACTTTCTGACCGTTGCACACATACATAATTACCAGAGAGAGAAGCACCAACATCTGGGTTTGCAAAGCTGGGGAGTTCCTTAGCAGCTACTCAGAGTCTCATCCAGCCAAACAAAAATTTCTAATGATTAAGTTCCAAAGTAAAACCTCACCTCTGAGTATTTACACACTTTTCAGAGATGGAGGGCAAGACCCTCTGACCCAGTGCCTCAGTAGAAATTAACAAAAGGTATTGAGGCTTATTAGTGGGTGAAGATCTTTTGGATCATTAGATCTATTAGAAGATCTTTAACTCTTCTCCCCACATACCATTAACCTTACATAGACTGGAAAAAATGAGTAAATAACAGCAACGAAAAAAGAAGCTGACCAAAAAAAAGTTACCATGGAGGTAGATAAGATCAAAACACAAACTCAGAAAAAGAAAACAAAGTCAAAACTGCTGTATTCAAAACCTTGAAGAAGAATGTGAATTGGTCTCAGGCCCCAAAAGAATTCCTGGAAGCCCTCAAAAAAGGATTTTTAAAAATTTTTTAAAAATTAATTAATTTTTGTTTCCAAAATTCATTTCCATAAGATTTTGAGTTCCAAAATTTTCCTCCTCTTCCCTTCCCCCATACAAGATAGCATGCATTTTGATTTCCTCTTCCTCCAGTCTGTCCTCTCTTCTATCCTCCCCACCCCCCGCATCCCCTTCCTGCTTACTTTCTTGTAGGGCAAAATAGATTTCTATATCCTATTGCTTGTATCACTTATTTTCCAGTTGCATGTAAAAACAATTTTTAACACTTGTTTTTAAAACTTTGAGTTCCAAATTCTCTCCCTTATTCCCTCCCCATCCACCCTCCTTGAGAAAGTAAGCAGTTCAATATAGATTATACACATGTAGTTATGCAAAACACTTCCATAATGTTGCAAAAGACTGTATTTCCCCCATCTTATTCTGCCCCCCCTACTTATTCTATTTTCTTCTTTGACTCTGTTCCTTTTCATAAGTGTTTCCTTCTGACTAGCCCTCCCCCAAGCTGCCTTCCTTTCTATTACCCCCCTCCCCCTTATCCCTTTCTCCCTTACTTTCCTGTAGGGTAAGATACCCAAATGAGTGTATATATCATTCCTTCCTTAAACCAAATCTGATGAGAGTAAGATTCACTCATTCCCTCTCACCTCCTCCTTCTTCCCCTCCATTGTGAAACATTTTTCTTGCCTCTTTTATGTGAGATAATCTACCTCATTCTGTCTTTCCCTTTCTCCTTCTCATGGCAACTGTCAATAATGTAATGGTTATCTCTCTGTTCTCTCAATAGCCATTACCCAAGGGCAAGTAATAATTTGGAGGAAAGAAAGGAAAAGAAAATATTAATTACAATGAGATTAGTATTCAGAGGAGAACTTTTGGACTGCTTTCATAGATTTGGAACGCTTTTACATAGAGATGGTATTTGAACTTGTGAGAATAGATGAGGTCACCAAAGGAGAAATTTCAGAGAGAGGAGAAAAGGGGGTCAAAAACAGAGCCCAGTGTCAAAAGGAAAGGAGATCTGTATGGTGATCCAGTAAAGGAACCTAGGACGATCAGTCATAAAGATAGGAGAACCGGGGAGAATAAGCATTGAAAAAACTGTTGGAGAGAGAGCAAAGGGCATTAAAAACTCCAGAAAGGCCAAAGAGAATGAAGAATATGAAAGATTATTGATTTAACACTTAAGAGATCCCCCCCAAAATTGGCAAAGATGGAAATAGACAATACTGGACAGGAGACATAAAGATTGGCATGTAAATATGCTGTTGGTGGAACTGTGAACTGGTTCAACCATTCTGGAAAGTAATTTGAAATTATGATAGAAAAGGAACTAAAAGGTCCATACTCTTTGACCCAAAAATTCCACTACGAGGTCTATATCTTGAGTAGATCAATGACAGAAAGCAAAGACCCATGTACACCAAAAAATTCATAGAAGCACTTATTGTGATAGCAAAGAATAAGTAAATGTCCTCCGATTGGGGGATGGTGAAACAAGTTGTGTTACATCAAAGTGTCAGGCAGTATTACTATGATTTAAGAAATGAATATGATGAATTTTGAGAAGGATGAAAAATTCTTATATAAAGTAAGAAGATTCAGGATAATAATGTATACCATGACTACAGCGATGTAAATGGGGAGAACAAAAAAAAAAATCCAGTGTTGTGTAATTTTGATGTTCAAGGAGACTGGCCCTGGAGAAGAGTCAAGAATAAATATCCTTTGTGAAAATACTGGTGATTTTGCAGATAGCACTTTCATTTGAATAAAACAAGTTATTATTTTATTCACAGGGCCAGTGAGTGGGTTGTTAGGAAGTGAAGGTGGCAATGTATTCAGAGTCTAGCAGCAAAAGTTGAGCACTATAGGATGACAGTTTGAAAGGACTGCAAGGTTACATGAAAGTTTTTTTAAGGGTGGGATAGCTCTCAGAATACTTTTTTGTAGCCCTAAGGGAGGCACCATGACAGACAAGATAGACAAAAGGGCTTGTTAAGGGAGGAGGGAATGATAGTAATACTTACTGAAATTTATATTACCTTAAAATTCATAATGAATGACTTTTATTTTCTCAGTAAAATAAAATAGGAAAGTAGCAAGGATTCCTGGGAGAGAGGATGAAAGGCATTGAGGGCTTGAGAAGAGAAAAGATTTGGAAGAATTGCAGAGTCAAATGGGACTGATAGTCAATCAAATTATAAACATTTTGCAGTGTCACAATGAGGGCACAGTTGAGATTAGACAATAAACTTGTAATGGACCCAGCTGGTATAGTAAGATAGGCAGATCACATTCAACATGCCCAGAATGTTTTCTCTACTCTCTTCCACCTTTTGGAACTTCTATGACCTTTCAAGGTGCATTGCAAGTTCCACCTTTTTCAAAGATCTTTCTGAATCCCCATATCCCTTTTAGTGTACTTCTTGCGGGCAGAGAATCTCCCTTTTATGTTTGTATCCTTTGCACCTAGATTGGTGTCTGGCACATCACAAGTGTTTAAAGAATGATTGCTGATAGGTTTGAACAAATGGTTCTTGTGTTCAATTCTCTGAAAATGGCCCCTATTTACCTGCCACATTCACTTTTGAAGCACTTTAAGTACATCATCCCATGATCCTTATATGAACCCTGGGAGGTAGGCAGAGCAGTCATTTTAGACATAAAAAAACAGCAGTAGCAGATGAGAGCTGACCTCAAAGCCCCACCTCTGATATCTACGGACTATAGGACCCAGGGCAAGCCACTAACATGTCCGGGCCTCAAACAACTCTTGGACTCTAAGTTACTGGTTAACATTTGTAAATGAAGTTTCTTCATCTGGGAGTTTCTTATGTGAACAAAATCCCAGTTCCCATCGTATTCCTAGCCTACAAATGAGGGAACTGTGACTCAGAGATGACAGATGTATACCCAGTTTCAAATACCAAAAAGTTAAAGTGTCAGAAACAAACGACTCAGGTCTTTTGAATCCAATGCAATTTCTTTCATTTTCCTTTGTGCATCAATGCCTCCCAGTGCCTGTAACAATGAGATATTAAATATGACCTTTTCTTTTTTCCTGGAAGTGGTTCATGAATTTTCTCTGGGTTTTGTACGTGGGTAACTGACTGACAAAAACATCTAGGTTACATCTTTGTTTCCCAGGGAGCTGGACTTCAATTTGTTTGCTAGGTGTGCTTATAATAACCACAAAGTGAGTTGTTTGCCTTAGGGAGGGTGAATCAGACCACTAACAGGCATGTGGCCTTACCTTCATACAATTTTTTATTTCTTATGTGACAAACAATAGTGAGTCAACTATTCCTCTATGTTTCTTCAACAGTTATCATAGTAACATTTGTTTGCATTAAAAGGCTTTGGACATGAGAGAGATTACCGCTGTCTGCTACAGAATATACGTTATTACACAAAGAAGCCAACCAACACAGCAAGGCTCAGGCTTGTGACAGTTGGTAGTGAGAAGACCCTGGCTGAAGCGAGGAGATTTGGGAATGGCTTTGCCCCCTGCTGTGATCCTGGTTATTAACTTCTTGGTCACCATGACAGATTTGGCTTTTTGATTCTGGGATTTGACTTTCTGGTATCTAAATAAATGTTTTTCTTCTGCCTTCTATATAGAGTGTCTTTTATATTTTGTGACTGAGAACTATGCTGATATATTCATAGTAACCACCAGTGCTGTGAATATTGCCTTGCAATACATCCACTCCCTCAGTGGTGCCATTCAATTCACTTGAAGTCCAGGGACCTGAAATTAGATCCTGGCTTTATCATTTACCACTTACTATATATGTGACCTCAGACAAATTGCTTAATCTCTCTGGGCCTCTATTTCTTCATCTGTAAAATGAAGAAGTTGTACTAAATGATCTGTTAAAAATCTATGATCCTAACAAGCACTCAGTAGTCACTGAGTGTGATTACTCAGCATGTGCCAGCACTATGCCACATGTTGAGGATACGAAGATATGGAATATCTGAGGATACAAAGAAATGGAATAGTCCTTACCTTCAAGAAGCTTATTTTTTTTTCATAATTAGCTCATATAGGCCAAAGTCTCCTACTGCACCTAAGGCTATCTATCACCAGTGGTCTGGATGTATGTCTTGCCTCTGGACCCAGATGACCCTGGAGGAGAGAGTGAGGCTGATGACTTTGCACAGCCCTCCCTCATTTAAATTCAATTCACTTGCATGTCATGGCATCACCTCTGTGATGTCATGGTCCTCTTCAAGAGCAAAGGACAAGCAACAACAATACAACAGGCAAGGCTTCCTGGAGGAGGTGGTAAATTGCAACTGGAGCTGAGCTTTGAAGGAAGAGTCAGATTCAGTGAAGGGAAGTTCATTTAAAGCATGGGAGATGGGATAGTAATCAATCAACACTAATTAAGGACCTATTATATGTAAAGGGATGAAGTTCTTTGTAGAACCTTGGGATGATTGTTCTATTTTAACTTGCGTGTTTTCTCCATAACTGCTCAGAAGATCTTGGCCTCACTATCCATGCAAGAAAGGTCTAATGGATGGTGAACGGATGTTGACTAGAATAAGGCATATATTTGGATAGACAGCTTATAGAATTTGTTAATCAATACATGTTGTTGGAACAGATAAAGTATGTATGAAGGGACATTGAGTTGAGCCAAAGTTAAGCAGAAGGAAAGTGAAATGTATTTCCTTTACAAAATTACAAAACTCACTTAATAACCCTGAAATTCTCTGAGAAAAAAGCCCATATCATCTACCAGTGTAATTGTATGACTATGAGACATGGAACACAGTAGTTTGAAGAAATGAAAATCAACATCACAAGGAGGGAAATGGAGAGGGGGTGGGATGAGTATCAGTAACTTAAAACAAATGAGGAGTTTTGATGAACAGGAATAAAAGATGTCATCAAGGAAGCATGATAGAAAAAGATGGTCTGGTCACATGGTGAGGGTAAACAGTCTGAGTATTTCACTGGTATCCTGACTGTCAGAAAAAAATGAGGAAGGCCTCCATTTGGGGGATGGGGGAGGCCTGTGGCAAACTTTAACCAAAGATAAGAGCTCCATAGGTTAGGCAGGTATAGATGAGTTTAATCTGCACCATTGCAGGGATCATCCGAATTGATGAAATAGCTGCCCTTGAGTATTTGGCTTACTTCTTAATGCAATGTAACAATATACAATTAACAGTATCACTGCTTTTTTTTTTTTTCAGGGAGGAATACAGAGAGGGAAGGGGACCTCAAAGCATTATTATGAATAGTTTAAAACTGTAGTTTGCTAGGTTTTTAGAAAGGCATTTTGTCTTACTTGCCCAACTTAATTCAGCTAAGTAAGTTGCAATTAGGGAAAATCCAGGAAAGGGTAGAGCCAAGAGAGGAGGGGACAGTCAAGGAGAGCAGTAGTCAAAATGCAGAGATGTCAAGAAAGTTGAACCAGGGGAAAAACTATTCAGTTTGATGAGATCATTGGTAATCTTTCAAAGGGCAGTTTCACTATAGAGATTTGATTGAAAGCTAGATAGCAGGGAGCTGAGAAGCATGGTAAGGAAAGTGGTGAGGAAGTGGAAACTGTGAGACTAATCAACTCTTTCAAGGAGTCTGGTAGTGGAAAGGAGGTGAGATGTAGGATGATAACTTAAAGGGGTGTCTGGGTCAAGTGAAAGCTTTTTAAAAAAAATTTTATTTTAAATGCTTGTTTATTAATTTTTAGTTTTCAACATTCATTTCCACAAAATTTTGAGTTCCAAATTTTCTCTCCATCTCTCTCCTCCCCCACCCCATAATGTCTTGCATTCTGATTGCCCCTTTCCCTCTATATACCTACCCTTCCATTACACCCCTCCCTTCCCTTATCCCTTGTCCCCATCTTCTCTCTTTTCTTGTAGGGCAAGACAGATATCTATACCCCATTACCTGTATTTCTTATTTCCCAGTTACATGCAAAAACATTTCTCAACATTTGTTCCTAATACTTTTACCTCCAACTTCTCTGCCTTCCTCCCTCACTACCCATCCCCCACTGAGAAGGCAAGCAATCCAATATAGGCTATATGTCTAGTTTTGCAAATGACTTCCATAATAGTCATGTTGTGTAAGACTCACTATATTTCCCTTCATCCTATCCTGCCCCCCCCATTTATTCTATTCTCTCTTTTGATCTTGTCCCTTCCCATAAGTGTTTACTTCTAATTACTCTCTTCTCCCATTTGCCCTCCCTTCTATCATCCTCCTCACCCCACTGATCCCCTTTTCCCCTCCTTTCCTGTAGTGTAAGATAGATTTTCATACCAAATTGAGTGTGCATGTTAGTCCCTCTTTAAGCCAAATGTGATGAGAGTAAGCTTCACTTTTTTCCTCTTATCTCCTCCCTTTTCTTCTCCATTGAATAAGCTTATTCTTGCTTCTTTTATGAGAGATAATTTGTCCCATTCCATTTCTCCCTTTCTCCTCCCAATATATTCCCCTCTCACCCCTTAATTTTTATTTTTTTAGATATCATCCCTTCTTAATCAACTCACCCTGTGCTCTCTGTCTATATATATATATTATATATATATAATATATATGTGTGTATGTGTGTGCATGCATGTGTGTGTGTGTGTGTGTGTGTGTGTGCGTGCGTGTGTAATCCCTCCAACTACCCAAATACTGAGAAAAGTCTCCCTGAAGTCTCTTCAGGGTCCTGTCCCTGCCATATCAGGCTGGGCTCTGTGCTTCCTGGGCTGCTCTGTATGCACTTGGCGCTTCCTAGCCTCCAAGTGAAGGCTTTTAAAGGATAGAAGAAACCTAAATACAAGTGGTAGTTATTAGGAAATAAAGGAGCCAGTGGTAAGAGAGAGACAAAAGATACGAGAGAGGGGGAATGACAGATGAACAGACTCTGATAAGTTAATCATATTTGCAGCTAGTGTCATTTTTTTTCCAGAAGACATCTTGAGAGGCTCACTTCCTCAATCCCTGAAGAACACTGGAACAATGGAACACACTCCATTCCCTGGAGTGGATCTCCCCTCCACAGCTCCCACCTTCTGCTATTCCCTCAGGTCTCACCTGCTCTCCAAAAAGGATTGTTTTTTAAGGACTATCTGGACTCCAAGTCAACGTCTGCCCTGGTGACCCACATCTAGATTCAGAAAAGAAGGAACATGTGGTTGAAGATTATCAGTGAAAGCAGTTCCTGTTGAACACGCCTTCCTTCTTGTTAAACTATACTTCGTGCTTTTCCTCTCCTCCCCTCCCCTCTGCTCCCCTACCCTCCTCTCCTCTCCTTTCCCTTTCCTTTCCTTTCCTTTCCCTTTCCTTCTGGAACCTACTGCACTCTGAGGGTCAAACATTGAGCAATGCTGAGCCCTCCTGGCTTCAGAGTGATTTTTCAGAGCCACCCCCTGGCTACTTCTTAAACAAGCCTGTTCACTGAATGGGTGTTACCTCACTCGAAGTGAGTACCTGATTAGACCTTGACAAAAAGGGGTCAAGGTCTCCCAGTGCATTCTGGGTCATCTCCAGTCATCCCGATAATATATGATCACTGGATCCTGATGGCTCAGGAGGAGAAAGTTGAGGCTTGTGACCTTGCACAGCCCTCCCTCCCTCAAAACAAAGTCAAGTACAAGCCATGTCATCATTTCTCTGATGGCATGGTCTTCTTCAGCAACGAAGAATGAACACAACAATACTTCATGCCAAGTCTATTCTATTTCTTCCATTTTCTAGTGCTCTTGGAAATCTAACTTTCTCCAGAAGGCCCCATTTCTCTTGGAATTTTATCAAGAATTTGGATCTTTCTCTCATTCCCTGATACACTCACCTAGGGTCAGGATAAGGAATTGACACACTCCTTACTCCATTTTGCCACATTCAGAAACTCCTTCTGTCCCCGTTACTCAGCAACCACCTCTCCTCCTTTAACGTTCACTTCATCCTGTTCAGGTCCTTGTTGCTACCATCTATGCATATCCAGGTTACTCTCTTTCCCTCTAAATAAATCTACCTTATGCATTAATTAGCTGTGGGCAAGTAGCTTAAAATCTCTTAGTCTCTTTTTCCTCAATGATAAAATGGGGATAATAACAACCCCTACCTCATAGGATTGCTGTGAGGATCAAAAATATAATGTGTAAAATGTGTTACAAGCTATTATTATTATTATAATAATTACCATTAACATCATTACCATTATTATCTGGCACATTACTTTAGCCTCTTCTACTTTTAGATGCTTTGGCCTCCCAATTCCTCAATCTAAGTGCCATGACCTCTGCCTTCATTCTCTTTTAACCATGCGCAGGACTAGTCATAACATAAACATCCTCTCCAACCCCTCCTCTCCATTCTCTCTGTTCAAATGAATTTTCCCCAGATTCCAGAATTCCTAGTTATGACTCTGGAGAAAGGAATGCATGAGATCAGGGAGCAGAAATGAAGGGCTTAACCTTAACAAGAAGAAGGGGTTACCTGTCTCTGCTGAGACAACTGAATATAGTGGATACAAAGTTGAACCTGGAGTGAGAAAAGCCTGTGTTAGAATTCTGCTTCAGACACTTACTATGAGTTAATAAGAATCCAAGCAAATCACATAACCTCTGGGTCTCAAGTTCTTCATCTTTAAAATAGGGATAATAATAGCATTTACCTCACAAAGTTGCTGTGAAGATCAGTTCTATGTGCATTGCCTTGCAAATCTTAAAGCACAACATATTAGCTATTATTAGAGACTGGAGCAAAAGAGAAGGAATGTAAAAATGTAAAGAGGTTTTCAGGTGTAAAATAAGGTAGATGATGGAAGTCATGGGGTGTGGAACTCATGGGGAGTGGCCTTGATTTTCTCAGTAAAGGAAGAATGGGGTTCGTATAATGAGAAACTGGAGTTTCAAGGGAGGCACTGGGGGCTTGAGGAAAGAGGAGAAGGTTGGAAAGAGTGTTTCATCGAGCTTGATTAGAGAGTCAGTCAGCAAAGAATAGAAGGATTGTCTTGTAGTGGATGGACACTCTTGAGGCTAAGTAACACAAGCTGTAGTGAATTTAATTAGTTTAATTGTATGTATGGTGTTCAGCTGCACTGGGGTGTAAGTTCAGAAGGTATGTGGTGAAGATAATCCTGAGTCTTCCTGCCCATTTAGATCCAAAAAGAGAACAATGTGGCAACTATCTCCTTGAGGGCAAGGACCAGGAGGAGGGGAAGGACAGTGGAGGGGAAGAGGAGGAAGGTGAGAGGCAGTGAGTGAACCTTACTCTCATCAGATTTGGTTTAAAGAGTGAATAACATATACACTCAGTTGAGTATGGAAATCTGTCTTACTCTACAGGAAAGTAGAGGGAAGGGAATAAGGGAGGAGGGATAGAAGGGAGGGCATATTGGGGGAGGAGGTAATCAGAAGCAAACACTCATTTTTGTATTTGGTAGCCCCTAGCACAAAAGCCTTGTCTACTACCTTATATGTGGTAGATGACTGACAGATGTCAGTCGAATTAATTTCCTACTTTAAATTAAATACCACGAATTAATTTAAAACAAGGAGAACTATAATTGAAACAGCACCAAAGGGACATTGAAAGGTTCTGGAATCCATGGCTATTTCATGAGAATCTATTTTCTTTTGAAAGATACACAGAGAAGAAGGGTTCAAGTCATCTGCACTTGTTTACCTATTTTGCAATTTGGGGTAGGAACAATCAGGTGATATTTGATGGAGGAAGTATAAACATTAGGACTATAACCATGAAAATTGCATCCTTTTGGGAACCCCAAGGGAGATACTAGTAATGATGTTAGCTCACAGAGAATGAATTTTCAATCTAGAAGCTACTATTCAATTTATTTCAATTCAATGAGCATTTGTTAAGTACATCTTTTAAAATTAATTTATTTTTAGTTTTCAAAATTCACTTCCACAAGATTTTGAGTTTCAAATTTTCCCCCATCTCACCCCAGGATGGCATACATTCTGATTACCCCTTCCCCTAATCTGCCCTCCCTTTTATCTCCTCCACCCCCTTCTCTTATCTTCTTTTCCTTCTAATTTCCTATAGGGTAAGATAGATTTCTAATACCCCATTGTTTATATATCTTATTTTCCAATTGTATGTAAAAACAATTTTTAACATTCATTTTAAAAGCTTTGAGTTCCAAATTCTCTCCCTTCCTCCCTCCCCACCCACCCTCATTATGAAGGCAAGCAATTCAATATATGTTATACATGTGTAGTCATGCAAAACACTTCCCTCTTAGTCATGCTGTGAAAGAATATCAATATTTTCCTCCATCTTATCCCATTCCCATTTATTTCATTCTTTCCTTTCACCCTGTCTCTCCTCAAAAGTGTTTGCTTCTGATTACCTCCTCCCCCAATATGCCCTCCCTTCTATCCCCCTCTCTTATTCCCTTCCTCCTACTTTCCTATAAGGTAAGATAGATTTCCATATTCAACTGAGTGTGTATGTTATTCACTCCTTAAAACAAATCTAATGAGAGTAAGGTTCACTCATTGCCTCTCACCTTCCTCCTCTTCCCCTCCACTGTAAAAGCTTTTTCTTGCCTCTTTTATGCGAGACAATTTACCCCATTCTACCTATCCCTTTCTCCTTCTCCCAGTACATTCCTCTCTCACCCCTTAATTTTATTTTTTAGATATCATCCCTTCATATTCAACTCATGCTGTGCTCTCTGTCTATACATATATTCCCTCTAACTATACTAATAATGAGGAAGGTTTCATGAGTTACAAATATCATCTTTCCATGTAGGAATGTAAACAGTTCAAATTTAATAAGTCCTGTAAGATTTTTCTTTCCTGTTTACCTTTTCATGCTTCTCTTGCTTCTTGTATTTGAAAGTCAGTTTTTCTGTTTAGCTCTCATTTTTTCTCAAGAATACATTAAATTCCTCTACGTCATTGAATATCAATTTTTCCACCTCATTGATTGCACTCAGTTTTGCTGGGTAAGTGATTCTTGGTTTTAATCCTAGCTCCTTTGACCTCCAGAATATTATATTCCAAGGCCTCTTATCATTTAATGTAGGAGCTATTAGATCTTGTGTTATCCTGAATGTTTCTTTCTGACCACTTGCAATATTTTCTCCTTGACCTGGGAACTCTGGAATTTGGCTATACTATTCCTAGGAGTTTTCCTTTCAGAATCTCTTTCCAGAGGCAATCGGTGGATTCTTTCCATTTCTATTTTACCCTCTGGTTCTAGGATATCAGAGCAGTTTTCCTTGATAACGCCTTGGAAAAATGATGTGTAGGATCTTTTTTTTGATCATATAGTCCAATAATTTTTTTAACTTCTGTCTCCTGAATTTATTTTCCAGATCAGTTGTTTTTCCAATGAGATTTTTCACATTGTCTTCTATTTTTTCATTCTTTTGGTTTTGTTTTATAATTTCTTGATTTCAAGAGTCCTTAGTTTCCACTTGCTCCATTCTAATCTTTAAGGAATTATTTTATTCAGGATGATCTCAGGATGGTGACACTGTGACAAAAGAAAAATGGACAGTTGAGTCAGTGTGGAGATGAAATTGAAATAATACTTGGGGGAATAAGCATCTATGTAGTACCTACTATCTGCCAGTCACTGTGCTAACCATTTTACAATACCTCATTTTATCCTCACAACAAGTGAGGTGCTACAAGTGAGGTGCTATTATTAGCACCAATTTACAATTGAGGAAACAGAGGTGTTAAGTGGCTTTCCAAGTGCCACACAGCTAGTAAGTATCTGAAACTGAATTTGAACTCAGGTCTTCCTGACTCCAGACCTAGCACTTTATTCACTGGGCTACCTGTTACTTAACAGAAACAATTCTGAATATTTTTATTACAGGCAGGCAATAAAGACCAGGAAGGGATCAGGGCTGGGGGAGGTAGAAAAGCAGCTAAACAACAGGCACAGCAGCATAAAATTTGTCAAGAAAATCACCAGGAAGTGGTCAGTTCTGAAAGACTATCAGGAAACTAGTCAAATGTCAGAGGAGCAAACTGACTCATATGTCTTACTGACTCTCTAGTCTGTTTCAAAATCCTTTTCAAGACCAACTAATTAATTTACCTGTCATACTCTGATCCTAAATTTATGTAAAACAATTCTCAGAAATGTCTGTGTGATCTTTGACTGGTGACAAAGTTAGGTGATTACATACTTGCATGAGTAAACATGCTTAAAATGAGAGGAGCTACCTCAGTGGTTCCCACACTTCTTTTTTTTGTTTTTTTCTGAGTAGTAAGATGACCACCTCCTAAAGTGTTTGTAGAGGAAGAGGGAGGTGGTCTCTTTAAAATACTAATTAAGGACTTTGTGGGCAAAGAGATGGTAGCAGGGCTGATCCCGGACAAAAAACTATGGAGAAGATTGGGTAGGAGAGAAGTAGGAAAAATATGTCTTTTGAACCCCTATCCCTTCCCACCTCCTTGTGTCTCCCACCATAGGCACCCTTCAGATTAGCATGAAATAGTTGGAAAGAGGATTGCATCTGGAATCAGAAAGCTTGGATTCAATTTTGAACCTTAGTTTTTTCATCTATAAGATGGCAACAATAAAACATACATAGCCTACCTTAACTAGGGACAGCTAGGCACAACGTATAGACTGCTGGGCCTGGAGTCAGGAAGACTCATCTTCCTGAGTTCAAATCCAGCCTGAGACACTTACTAGCTGTGTGACCCTGAGCAAGTCATTTAACCCTCTTTTCTTCAATTTACTTATTCTTGTCTTGAAATGAGCTGAAGAAGGAAATGGTGAACCACTCTTTGCCAAGAAAACTCCCAACAGGGTCATGAACAGTTAGACACAACTGAAAAATGACTAAATGATGCTAACAACAGCCTACCTCAAATGGTTTTTGTTTCAAGGAAAGAACTTTACAATTCCTCACTTACTTTACTTCACAAATGACTCTCAATTCCCCCATCTCCAGGCCTTTGAACTGGCTGAAACCTATGGATCCTGTCTTCGAAGAATGTTTTTAAATGCATAAAATAAAATACATAGAATTACAAAGGAAATAAGTTCTGTTGAAATGCAATTATCAATTTTAAAAAACCCAAGGTTTTCCAGGTTAAAAAACATTCTAAGGTGATCTGTCAACTTTATATATTTTCTATATACTTAGTACATGTTGTCCCTTCAATTAAAATTTAAACTCCTTGAGGTCATGTATATATGACCTTTGTCATATGTATATATCCTTTATTGTATATGTATATATATATGTATATATGTATATATGTGTATATCCTTTATTTATTTTTTTAACTAGCATTTATTATCTTTCCCTCCCACTGCTGCACTGTTCCCTATTGAACAATAAAAAAAGGAAAAGAAAACCCATTTTAAAATATGCATAGTGAAGCAAAATAAATTTCTTGTGTCAAAAAGTCTGTCTTATTCTGCACTTTAAGTCCATCAGCTTGCAGGAGGTGGGTGGCAGACTTCATCTCTAGTCCTCAGAGCTCATGCTTTATCATCGTATTGATCAGAGTTCTAGTCTTTCAAAGTTGTTTTTCTCTATGATGTTGTTGTCATGTAAATTGTTCTCCTGATTTTGCTCATTTCCCTTTGCATAGATTCATTTCTTTCCAATTTCTTATGAAACTTACTATTTCATAATTTTTAATGGCACAATGATACTCAATTCCATTCATTTTCCATAATTTGTTGTTATTCTCTAATACAAGGACATCCTATTAAGTTTTAGCTTTTGGCTACTATGAAAACAACTGCTAAAATACTTTTCATCCAGGCCCTTTCCCCTTTTTCTTTGATCTCTTTGGGTTTAGCTCTAGGGTTGGTATAGCTGGGTCAAAGGGTATGCACAGTTGAATGACATTTTGAGCAAAGTTCCCAACTGCTTTCTAAAAAGATCAATTTACCCACAGTGCACAAAAGTACCTGTTTTTCCTCAGGCCTCAGACTCCATTTTTTTTTTCTTAAAGCCAAAGGAAACAAAGTTTATTAAGGATTCGCCTAATTGGGTTGCCTCTTAAGGAGCCTAAGTATTTGTAACGCTTGTATTACAAGTGGGCCAGATAAAATCCCCACTAGACAGAGTCTGAGCTGGATTGCATCTGAGCGCCTACATGGAGGCAAGATAGAACATAAATACAGAAAAGAGTATAGGAGGGATCTGGGGTGGGGTGGGGGTGGTCTGGTAGTCCAGGGTGATGGGAATAGGGGTTTAGGAAGGGTCTTGAGGAGAAGTCCAAGGAGGGTCAAAGGCTGGAAACAGCTGGAGGCTATCAGGAGATATCAGACAATGGAGCATTTGGGTGGGAAGCAGGTGGGGCAAGCCAGAGACCTAAACGATGGTCACAGATTTGAGTATGAAAAGCCAGGTTGTGTGGAGAGATACAAGGGGAGCTCAATTTGAGTATAAAAGGCCAGATTCGGTGAGGAGATACTAGGAGAGCTCAATTTGAGTATGTAAAGCCAGGTTAAGTGAGGAGATTCCAGGGAAGCTCAAGGAAGTTCCCAGAGGCTGAACCTCATCATTCCTCCCTCAAACAGATTGAACCCAAATTCTTTTGGGGTAAAGGGCGAAGGTCTCAGTTTCTGAAACTTCTTCCTGCTGGCAAGGGGTGTAGAGCTGTCCCTGCCTCGATGAGTCCTGTTCAAGGAGTCAGACTTCAGAATCTGGGGGCTGCCAGGTCCAGTGGGC
Source organism: Notamacropus eugenii (assembly GCF_028372415.1). Taxonomy (NCBI): domain Eukaryota; kingdom Metazoa; phylum Chordata; class Mammalia; order Diprotodontia; family Macropodidae; genus Notamacropus; species Notamacropus eugenii. The sequence continues at coordinate 66,343,650 of NC_092872.1, forward strand.
TGGAGACCTTGGATTCAGACAGAGGTTGGTATGCAGCATGAGCTGTTCCATTTTTTTTTGTTGTTGTTTAAGTCACGGCTTTCAGGCACTCCAATGATTCAAAGATTATTTCACTTTATTCTTTTTCCTTCTTAGCTGTTTTTTGATATAACATATCTTTATTTCTTCCATTTCTTCAATCTTTTGACTGTGTTTTAACATTTCGTTTTGGTCTCATGGAATCAATAACTTCTGTTTGATTTTAGAGAATCCTTTACTTGAGTAAGATTTTGAACCTCTTGTGCTGAAATTAATTATCTTTCCAAGTGTCTCCTTCATAACTCTCATTTCTTTCCCATTTCTTTCCTCTAGCACTTTCATCCCATAATATCATTTTAAACTCTTTTAAAAAACTTTTTCATCATTCTTGTAGGAATTCTAATTGGCCTCATGGCCAAGCTATGTTTTTCTTTGCAGCTTCCTGATTGGAGCTGTTTAGTGATGGTATTCTCTTTTTCGGTTTGTATCTTGCACATCCATGTCATCACGATTGCTTTTTATCTCTTTTTCTTTGTTTGTTTACTTATTCTTCCATCCTTTCTTGGTGGATTGAGACTTTGGGTTAGAGATAGATTCCATACCCTTCTGATTAGACTCTAGTGGCCTTGCATGGTCCTGGTCTGTCTTACCTGCTGTACTACTGATAAACTCAAAGCTAAGTTGTGACCCTATTCTGCGTCTCAGATGTGACTTCAACTCTCTCCTGATTTAGAGGGATATCACTGTAACCCTCTTGTTTCCAGGGTCTGGCTCTAAGAATCCCAACCCACATCCAACCCACAGTTCCTTCCTTGATCATTTCTCTAAAGGTTGGATTTGTGGTCTTGTGCTAAGTGGATCTTGGCCCACTTAGATTAGAAATCCTTAGATTTCTAATCACTAATTGATCTAGCTCTTATCTATGATTTTTGCTGGAGTAGTCCTCAGGGGAGCTTAGACACACTACTTTCTCCCATTTGACCTCTTGACTTGTGCCTCACTTAGAAACTATGCTAGGTGTTATTATACAAAGACAAAAGGAAAAAAGATAGAAAAGAAACACTTCCTCTCTTCTAAGAGCTCACTTTTGGTGATGGTGATGGAGATGGTGGGGAGACAACCTGTATATCAGGATTCTGAGAGGGGGAAATGAGGAAGAAGAAAGAATATTGTGGGGACAGGAGACAGCTTATGAAAAATGCATGGGGCTTTTGACTTTTCTCCCAAGTCAGGTGCCAGGATCTGTTGCTTCAGTTGCATCCCTGAAACAAGATAATGGAAGTTGGAGTCAATGGATTTGGCCATATGGGGTGCCTGATGATCACAGCTACATTCATCTCAGGTGGAATAGACATTGTGGCCATCAATGATCCCTTCATTGACTTTAACTACATGGCTTATATGTTTCAATATGATTCCACCCATGGCAAGTTCAAGGGCACACTCAAAGCTGAGAATGGGAAGCTAGTGATCAATGGAAAAGCCATCACCATCTTCTAAGAGCACAATCCCACTAATAAGTGAGGAGATGCTGGATCTGAGTATGTTGTACAGTCCCGGGAGTCTTTACCACCATGGAAAAGGCTGGGACTCATTTGAAGGGTGGAGCCAAGCAGGTCACCATCTCTGCCCCTTCTGGCCATTCCCCAATGTGTATAATGGGAGTGAACCATGAGAAATATGATAATTCCCTTAAGACTATCAGTAATGTCTCCTGCACTACCAATGCTTGGCCCCCTTGGCCAAGGTCATTCATGACAACTTTGGCATTGTGTAAAGACTCATGACTATAGTTCATGCCATTACTGCAACCCAGAAGACAGTAGGTGGCCCCTCTAGTAAGCTGTGGCATGATGGGCATGGTGCTGCCCAAAACATTATCCCTGCTTCCACTGGTGCTGCTAAGACTGTAGGCAAAGTCATACCTGAGCTGAATGGGAAGCTCACAGGCATGACCTTCCATGTTCCCACTCCCAATGGATTTGTTGTGGATCTGACCTGTTGTCTAGAAAAACCTGCCCAATATCATGATATCAAGAAAGTGGTGAAGCAAGAATCAGAAGAACCCTTGAAGGATATCTTGGGTTACACAGAGGACCAGATTGTATCCTATGACTTTAACAGCAACATCCACTCTTCTACCTTTGTTGCTGGCACAGGTATTGCCCTCAATGACCATTATGTCAAGCTCCTTTCTTGGTATGAAAATGAGTATGGTTATAGCAACCATGTAGTAGACCTCATGGTCTACATGGCCTCCAAGGAGTAAAGTGGAAAACCATGGACCTTCATCCCCAGCCAAATAAAGGAGATCTACCACTGGGGAGCCTACATTCCTAACCCACGTTCCTATAGGATCCCATATCTCATTCAATCCTTTTCCCAAAGCACCCTTGTAGTGGGGGAGAGGAGGAAGCCTAGAGTTCTGTATTGTGTACCATCAATGAAACCACCACATTCAGTGCAAAAAAATGCATGGAAAACACAGATGGAATGTTGAGCTTAGGAAACAGGTGGCATTGGTATGTCACTGAGCATGTAAAGAGGAAGACTGGAAATTCAAGTTGCAAGGTTGGAGCCACACCATGGAGGGCCTCATGCCAGACTGAGGAATTTGTACTTTATCCTTGAGATATTGGTTTTCCACTCAAGGCTTTTGAGCAAGGGTTTGAAAACATAGAAAAGCCTTAGGAAAACTATTTAGGCAACTGCGTATAGCATAACCTGGATTGAAAAGAGACAAATGGTAAGGAAAACAGCTTGGAAGCTATCATAGTAGTCCAGGTAAGAGGCAATGAGGTCTGAACTGAAGTGTTAACTGTGTGAGTGGAAAGAAATGGATGAGTATAAGAGCTATCGTATGTGTAGAACTGGTTTTGTTTGTTGTTTGTCCTTCATTTTTGGAAAGGACCAATGACATCATGGGTGATGCCTTGATTTGCACATGAATTGGATTTAATTGAGGCAGAGCTGCCAAAGTCATCAGCCTCACTCTGTCTCTTCTAGAGTCATTAAAGTCTAGTGGCAAGACCAAAGTCAGGATGACAGGTGATGCCCTGGGATGCAGTGGATGATCTTGGCATCTTCAGTGTCTGACTAGACATTAAGTGCTCCACAGTACCTGTTTCAGCTGCCTTTGGTGCTGTTGGAACAAATAAGACTTGAGAGGAGATTGGACCTGAGAGGACAAGGGAATGGGGAAGAAAGTCAAGGATGACTACAAGCTCATAATCCAAAGGTTGGATTGGAAGTATGAAAGTCTCCTCAATAAATATAGAGAAGCTTGGGGGAAGGGTAAGTTTAGGGAGGAAAGATAATTAATTCTTTTTCAGAAATGTTGATTTTTCATGAGCTAATGGGCCATTATGGTAGAGATATTGAATAGGCAATTGGGGATATGAATTGGAATTCAAGAAAGAGGTTTGGATGGGATATATTGATTTGGGAGTCATTTCTATCACCATTTAATAGATGAGGAAATGGAAATTAAAAGTTGAACCCAAGTGTTTTCACTCTAAATCCAGCCTTCTTTCCATCTATTGAGCACATGGGAGCTGGTGAAAATAACCAAGAGGGAGAGCATAAGAGAGAAGAAGGCCAAGGAGAGAACCTCAGAGGGATTGTTACACCCAGGTCCCCCTGTACAGAGTGTTGGTAAATAACCAGCTCCTTCTCCCCACCCCATCCCAGCCCCAAAAGATGAATGCCTGCTACACACTTTCTGGTTTAATTTGCATTGTTAACAATTTCTCTATCGTTTTCTTAAGTCTAGACAATGAACCAAATAACAAATTAAACCCTGATCGGTATTTTTGCCAATTGCTAAAGTGTAAATGCCCACATTGAAAACTTAATAATTAACTTTTATCATATGGTTTGAGCTGGTTCTAACACCTTCTTGCCTCCAAGATATTAAAAGCATATGCAATGATATTTCTCCCACTAAAAGTATGATTATTAATATTGTTAGTTTTAGAGAGAATGAAATAGTTTAGCATCATTAATATGTTGTTTCATTTTTAGCTTATCCTTTTTATGTTCTATTTGTAAGTTTTCTAATGTTCATCATTAGTATAATAGTACATGAATCTAATTTATAAATGAATAAATATGCACATATTTATAATTAAGCAAATAAACATGTTTATAACTAATTAAATACACAAATATTTAACTAAGTAGATGTAGACATTTATAATTAAATATTTGTTATATATAACTAAACGTATAGAATACACATAATTAAGGAAATATATATAGTTGTAACTCTCTATATATACTTACACAAAATGTAAAATAGGCATAAGTAAATGAAGACAAATAAATATGTAGATATACAAATAAAGTATATATGCAAATAATCAAATGCATATTTATAACTAAACAAATATAAGAAAATATCCATTATTTATAACTAAACAGCATATATGAGTATATATCTGCAGGGTGAATATCTACATAAATAAGTAAATATTCATATAGATAAATATTCTTGTATATAAATATTCTTCAACAAGCACATAAATAAGTGGATTCTTAGCCTAGGAGAGAGCCCCAAGAAGAGGTAATTAGGGATCAAGTAGTTCCCAGCCCTTATTGGAAGCCCAGAAGAACCATCATTGATCTCCACTTACAGAAGCACAGACACTCCAAGGAAAGGGTTAAAACTTCTTAGTAGTTGGTAATCCTGACAAGCTTTCATTATAGATCCCTATCTTAGACCCAAGGAATTAGTGAGCTAAGTCATAGAAGTCAAAGATGATGCTATGACTCACAGCACTTGATGGGTTGTAAAGGCCAGATAATATCCTTGGATTGTGAGGATTTAGTCATTATTGATGACAAGCCACTGGAAGATGGGACATCCTATGCAGCTACTCCATAACAAATGACTTGTCCAAGACAACAAGTTGGCTATACATCTGAGACTGGGAATTCATTGTACCTGCTCCTTGGTTGACCATGGGGCCTCTCATTACTTCATCTTGACTGTGTCATCGACTCAGAAAGACAGATCTGGAATAGACTTTAGAAATCATCTAGTCCAATACTAATATATATTCAAAACTAGGTCTGAAGTTCCTCTGCCTCACCCCCGTACACCCCAATCCCTGTTATACTCTACACAGCCACCCAGAAGTCAGCTTAGGATTCAGAAATAATTCATACCTGGGCAGTCACTGGCAGATTGAAGACATAGAAATAAAAGGGGCGAGAGGAAAATGGATAGAAAAAGGAGTAGGATTAGAGATTCATAGAATGACAGATCTTCATCATCTAACATTAGGAGTTCTTAACCTGGGGTCTAAGAGCTTGTTATTTTGATAATAGTATTTTAATAAATGCTTCCTTTGAAATCCTATGTTTTTAATATTCATTTAAAAACATTATTTTGTGAAGGAGTCTGTAAGCATCACTAGACTGCTATAGGAGTCCATGACAAAAATAAGGCAAAGAACCCCGGATCATACATAGTTTAGACATAAAGAGTGATACCATAAACAAATTAGGAGAGCAAGGAATAGTTTACCTGTCAGATCTGTGAATAAGGGGGGAATTTATGACCAAACAAGAGGTAGATAACATTATGAAATGCAAAATAGGTATTTTTGATTACATTAAATTAAAAAGGTTTTGCACAAGCAGAAGTAATGTTACCAAGATTAGATGGAAAGCAGAAGTCTGGGAAACAATTTTTATAGCCAGTGTTTCTAGTAAAGACCTCATTTCTCAAATACATAGAAAACTGAGTAAAATTTATAAGAATACAAGTCATTCCCCAATTGATAAATGGTCCAAGGATATAAACAGGCAGTTTTTAGATGAAGGAATTAAGGCTATTTATGGTCATATGAAAAAATGCTTTAAACCACTATTGGTTAGAGAAATGCAAATGAAAGCGACTCACCACCTCACACCTATCATATTGACTAATATGACAGAAAAGGAAAATGATAAATTTTGGAGAAGATGTGGGCAAATTGGAAAACTAATGCACTATTGGTTGAATTGTCAACTGATCCAATCATTCTGGAGAGTAATTTAGAACTATGCCCAAAGGGCTGTAAAACTGTGCATACCCTTTGATCCAGTAATATCACACCTACTTCTGTGTCCCAAAGACATTATAAAAAAGGAAAAAGGACCCACATGTACAGAAATATTTATAGCAGCTCTTTTTGTGGCAGCAAAGAATTAGAAATTGAGGGAATGCCCATCAATTGGGGAATGGCTGAATAAGTTGTAGAATATGAATGCAGTAGAATAATATTATTCTATAAGAAATTACAAGCAGGCAAATTTTAGAAAAACCTGGAAAGCCTTACATGAACTGATACTAAGTGAAGTGAGCAGAACCAGGAAAACACTGTATACAGTAACGATGTAGTGTGATGAGCTGTGATAGACTTGGCTCTTCTCAGCAATATAATGATCCAAGAGAAGTCTAAAAGACTCATAATGGAAAATGCTCTCCCCATCCAGAGAAAGAACTATGGAGTCTGAATGCAGATCAGGGCATAATATCTTTACTTTTTACACTTTTTTCTTGGTTTTTCTCCTTTGTTCTGATTCTTTTTTCACAACACGACTAATGTGAAATTATGTTTAACTTGATTGTGCATGTATAACCTATATCAGGTTGCTTACTATTTAGGGGAGGAGGGAATGGAGGAAAAGAGAGAGAAAAAAATTTGGAACTCAAAAGCTTACAAAAATGAATGTTGAAAACTATTTTTATATGTAATTAGAAAAAAAATTCCATTGAGTAGGATGAAAAAAAAAAGAAAATTCTACACTGAAGAACCCCTTACCTAACTCAACATACTCATTTCACAGGTGAGGAAACTCAGTCCTAGAGAGGTCAAGTGACTTGAAAAAGATCACACAATCAGCTGGTGACATAGCCTGACCTGGAACTCCTCTTAGGGAAGAAAAGAAAAGGAAAGAAGGAAGGGAGGAAAAAAAGAAGGGAGGAAGGAAGGAAGAAAAGAAGGAAGGAATGAAGGAAGAGAAGGACTGGAAAAAGATATCTGTAGTGGAAAAGAGTTAAGTATCACTCACACCTGACACACTTGGCTACTAATCAATCAGTCAATAAATTAGCAAGCACTGAAGTGACTCTTATATGTCAGTTTGCCACAGATGCTCCCCAATATTTGGGGTACAAGGCACATGTTGCATCTGTGTTCCAATGAGTATTCTCCCCTGGGGACTCCAGCAAGAGTACTTCCAGAAGCCATGAATCTGTCTAATGGTGGGAGAATATGTCATAGACTTTTAGGGACATATTTTTACTAACTGTTTCTACTATACTACCTTGGTAAATCACTCTTTCTAAATGCTAACTGTCTAACTGATAACAAGTAATAATCATGGTGGGGGAGAACTTTGGTTAGGACTCATGAACTGTATAGCATTAGAAGACTATCTTCCAACTCCTCAGGATCCCCTAAAACCCTTATGGGAGAATAGCTAACCTGTCTCTGGGGCTCTGACCTACCATCACCGGTATGAGTTGGGGAGAATACCTACAGTAGGAAAGTGGGAATCTCTTCTAAATACAGATTTTAAAAATATATATGTATATGTGTGTGTGTGTATGTGTGTATGTGTGTGTGTACCTATGAACACACTGATATAATGCAACAGAAGACAATGTAACATAACATAGTATAATATATAATGTGACAGTTATATAATATAATGTAACATAATATAACATAACATATGATATAATCAATATATGATACAGTATGATAAATGCTATATAATACAATACAATACAAGATAATATAATTAATATAATGTAACATAGTGTAATACAATACAGCACAGCACAGCGCAACATAACGTAACATAACATAATGTAATATAATATAATATAATATATTCAGTACATCAGTTCCAAAGCTGGTGTACTTGTTTCTGTCGACTTCTTAATTTCCTTCATTTGTTTGTTGAGTGTTTTTAAAATGTTATATGATTTTTTTTTGGTATCAAAATTTTTTTTTCTTTTGGTATCACTTTCACTCTCCCTTCCTCTCCCTCCCTGAAAAAAAACCTTCTTCATTATACCTAATAAAAATAATCATGCAAAACAAATCCATGCATTGGCTATATCTGATGCATCAATCTGTAGCTCCTGCATCTTCCACGTAAAACCTTTCTTGATCTTTCAAAACCCTCTATAACCTGGCCAATCCTACCTTTCCAGTCCTACTACAGTTTAATCCTTGCCACACATTCTATGATTCAGTGACATGGGGCTACTTGCCCTTTCTTGAACACCATCTTCCATCTCTCTATTTCAACCATTTTCACTGGCTGTTCCCCATGTCTGGAACTTTCTCCCTCCTCATCTCCACCTCATCTTCAAGTCTTAGCTAAAGTCCCATCTCCTACAAGAACTCTTTCCCACTCTTTAATTTTAGGGTCTTCTCTCTGAGAATATCCCCAATTTATCGTATAAATGTCTGTTTGCACATAATTATTTGCACGTTGTCTTCCTCTTTTGACTATGACAGGTTGGAAGAAGGAAATAGCCTTTTCAATTGAGGGGAATAACACACACCTCATGTTAGTGTAATTTGAACTGGGGTAGGGTTTCTACAGGCAGAGGTGAAGAAAGGAGGGAATTTCAGATTTAAGGTACAGTAAGAACAAAAGGATAGATGTGGAAGAATGCTGAACACATACAAGAGATGGTCAGTAGTCCAGTCTGACTGTTGTGTAGCTCACAATGTAGACAGTACAATGTGGAAAGGTAGGGAAGTTTCAGGTTGTACAAGACCACGTGTGCCAGGTTAAGGAAACTGGACATTGTTTGATAAGCAAGAGGGAGCCACCGAAGGGGTGTGAGCTGAGATGATTGTATATGTCAGTCCTTCATTAGAAGGATGTTCTTTCCAAAGGTGTAGATCACAAAGAATTTATGCTTGATCCATCTGCACTACTTTTGTCCATTTTCCCACAAATCCTTCATAGATCTGCCTAATTCACTGGAGGTATTATGCTAGGTCTTTTACATTTTAATGATAGCATATATACCAGGGAGAGAGACAACTTGGAATAGTGGGTAGAGTGTTGACCTTGGATGGAGTCAGGAATCAAGCAAGCATATTTTGTGCCAAGTCCTGTGCTATGTGCTGTGACTATGACTAGAAATAATGAAACAATCTTTGCTTAAAAGGAGTGTGCATTGTAATGGGAAGACAAATAAGTGCATTCATAGACATGTATAACATAAATATAAAATGAAAATACATAAATATATACAAAGGATTTAGCTACAAAGAAGTTTGGGAGGGAAGGCCCTAGCAACTGAGGGGGATGAGAAAAAACCTTCTTGCAGAATATTGGTGTTTAAGCTGTTTAAAAGAAGAGAAGGATTCCACGGGGGAGTGAGGAGGGAGTGCATTTCCTGGCATGAGGGCTGCCCATTGCAAAGGCTCAGCAAAGGGAGATGGAGTATCGTGTGTGAGGAACAGAGAGAAGGCCAGTCTTACTGAAGGACATAGTGCAGGAGTAGGGGAAATGCCCAGTGAGGTTGGGGCCAAGTTCCACATATGGTACAGTAGAATAAGCTGTCAGAAGACCTGGGTATTAACCTTTACTTGCCACTTATTTGCTGTAACAAAATCACTTACCCTGGACAAATTGCTTCTCTGGTCTTGGTTTCCATATTTGTAAAACAAAGGAGTTGGACTAAGATGATCTCTGAGGTCCTTCTCATCCCTATATCTATTAACCTTATTTTCCTGTCCTATTGGCCAGGCTAAATATCCATAGTTTCTTTAACAAGCACCTAGGTGGCATAATAGATAGCCCACTAGGCCTGAAGTCAAATCTTGCCTTAGGCACTTACTAGCTGTGTGACCCTGGTCAAGTCACTTAATCTCTGTCTACCTCAGTTTCCTCAACTTTAAAATGTTTGTAATAATAGGACCTACCTCCCAAGGTTGTTTTGAAGATCAAATGACACCATTTGTCAAGTGCTTAGCATAGGGCTTGATAATTTGTAGGTACTGAATAAATGCTTCCTTTCTTTTTTCTTTCCTACCTTCCTTCCCTCCATGGGATGTTCTCCAGTTCCCCCATTGTCCTGCTTTCCCTTATCAGGATGCACCCCAGTCAACATCCTTTCTAAACAGTGCTGCTCAGAATTGACCAGATACTTTGGATGTGATCTGAGTAGAACAACATCACAGAGAATTTATCACCTATCTCATTATAGACATTTTACAGAGGGAGATTTTTGAAAAGGCCATAGCAGTTTCTATGGAAATTTCAGTTAGAAGTTCTTTGCTTCTGTATGTATGTTCCATTTATTGACTTCTCTATTTTTTTAACCAATCAAATCATTCTGATTTTTACGGCTTTGTAGTATCAGTTGAGATCTAGTCCCCTTTCTTTCCTTTTTTAAAAACTATTTCCCTTGATATTCTTGACTCTTGGTTCCTCCAGATGAATTTGTTTATAGTTCTATAAAATAATCCTTTGGTAGTTTTATTCATACAGCATGGAAAAATATAAATTAATTTAGATACTATTGTCATTTTATCATATTAGCAAGCCCTACCTATGAGGGATGAATATTTCTACAATTACTTAGGTCTATTTCTTTTAATTAAAAAAAAAGTATTTTTTAGGTTTCTTTTTTTAGTTCACTATTTTGGTTTTTCTAGGTAGAACATCATGCTATCTACAAAAGTGATGGTTTCATTTCCTCTTTATGTTTATTCCCTTAATTTAATTTTCCTGTTTTATTGCTGTTGCTAGCATTTCTAGAACTATGTTATGTAGTAAAGAATGATAATGACTATCCTTGCTTTGCCCCTGACTTCACTGAAAAGTTCTCTAATCTTTCTCCATTACAGATAATGTTGACTATTAATTTTAGGTAAATGCTGTTTACCATATTAAGGAAAGGTCCATTTATTCCTATGCTTTTTAGTATTTTTAAGTGGGTGCTGTATCTCATCAATATCTTTTATAGCACCTACTGCTATAAATACGTAATTTTTTTTATTTTAATATAGTTTTCCTTATTTTGAATCAGCCTAATATTCCTCTTAAAAATCCAGCCTGGTAGTAGTGTATAATCTTTTAAATATGTTGTTGTGACTCTTTACTAATAACTTATTTAATTTTTAAAATTAGGGCTTATTAGGGATATTGGTCTATAGTTATCTTTCTTTGTTTTCTCTCCATCTCCTTTAGACCATATTCATCTTAAAGAAAACATTTGGAAAGATTACTTCTTTTCTTATTTTTGCAAACAGTTTGTAATATTGGAATTAATTGTTCTTTGTATGTTTGATAGAATTCATTTGTAAATCTAGCTGGTTGTGGGCTTTCCCCCACTTTGGAAGTTCTGTGACAAAAAGATGTTTCTTCTTGCCAGGGTCAACATGTGTAATTCCCTTTCCCTCTTATCTTCAGCATATTGTAACCTCAATGTTTCCCCTATTCTTCAATTTTCCCCATCTACTGGTTTCTTCCCTACTATTTTCAGGCATTCTCAAGTTTCCCGTATCCTTAAAAAAATCTTCACTGGGTGTTATCATCCCCTCAAGCTATCATCCTCTATCTCTTCTCTCCTTTTTAGTCAAACTTCTAGAAAAATTGTCTATACTTATGGCCTCTACTTTCTCTCTTTTCACTCCTTAAATTTTTAAAATCTGTCTTCTAATTTCATTAATCAGTTGAAATGGCTCTCTCAAAAGTTACCATACTTAATTTCCAAATCTGATGGGTTTTGCTTTGTCCTCATTCTTCTTGACCTATCTGCTGCATTTGACATTGCTGACTGTTCTCTCTTCCTGGTTACCTTCTTCTCTCAGTTTTTGAGACACTGCTCTGGTTCTCCTCTCCTCCTATCAGTTTTTGTGACCTTGCTCTGGTTCTCCTCCTACCTATCTGATTGGTGCTTTTTTAGTTTTCTTTCCTGGCCCATCTCTGTATCATACCCCAAACTCTAGGAGTTCCCCAACATTCTATTCTACACCATTTTTTCTCATCTACTATTTCCAGTTGTATTGACCTATGTCTTGCCATTAGTCTCAGATGATTATGGAGGAGTGAGGCTGATGACTTGGCACAGCCCTGCCTCATTTCAATTCAATTCACTTGCAAGCCATCACCCTCTTAATATCATTGTTCCTCTTCTAGAACAAAGGTGAACAATAATCTGTAGGTAGTAATAGCTACCCCGACTACTACAGTTGGAGACCCAATTGACCAGTTGTATTTAGGCAGTGCTGCTCCTGCTTCCCTTCCTTCCTTCTTTACCTCTTTCCACATGAGGAATCAAACCTTTACACATGGATACTCTGTACAAAGGAATATAAACTTTGATTGTCTAACCCTCAAAGATATCTTGGGGTTTAGGTGCTAGATTTTTTTTCTTCCCTACCTATTCTATCATTTTTTTTTGGAGAAAACCTGGGACAATTTAGCCTTTTGTTTCATGTAGTTTCATTTATGATTTCTTGAAATAGAACTCTGGAAAAACAGGTTTTGATAAAATAAAACCCCCTGGGATCAAATGGAGCTACTTAACTATGCCTTTAAATTCAAATCACTCTGACTCTCACAGATTGATCAGTAATAAATTCCAGCCCAAACCTCTCTTGCTCATTGTTTGAGTTTTGATGTCTCAGAGTAAGTGTAATGTAACTTGCTAATATTCCTGTTCTGGTCAGAAACCCTGAGGGTCTTCCCCTCCCAGACCGATTCTTTTGAGTAGGTAAGCTACTCAAAAGAAGTAGGTAAATCTTTTGCCTCAATTCTTATCTAGCTTTAAATCACTGAATGAGTGTTGCCTCAGACAAACCAAGGCCTAGGAAAGACCTTAGCTTGAAAAGGCCAAGGTGTCCCACTGCAACTGGGGCCATCTCCAGTTGTCCTGACCTATGTCTTGCCACCGTTCTCCTATGACTCTAGAGAACGAAGTGAGACTTTGCACAGCCCTCACATCCAATTCACTTGCAAATCAAGACATCACCCTCCTGATCCTCTTTGAGAAGACGGATGAACAGCGATCTCTGATAAAGATCAACATAACTTCCCTAGTTTCTCTTCCCTGCTTCATTCTTGCATTACCAACTGCTTTTTGGACCTTTCAAACTGGATATCCCAGATATATATGTGTGTGTGTGTATACACACATACATATACACACACATATGTATATATACACATATACACACAAATATATACATATATGTATGCATATGTGTGTATATATGTATATGTGTGTATGTACATATTTTATATATATATTTCAATAAGTCCAAAATGAACTCATCTTCTTAATTCCCCAATATGTCCTGTTTCCAAACTTTCCTATTTCTGTCTTCCATATGTCTTCCAATCTCACAGTTTCACATTCTTGACTCCATTTTCTCATCCCACATATTCAATCAGTTCCCAGACCCATCCATTTCTTTATCTTCCATATCTCTCACATGTAAGTCCTTCATTTTACTCCCATACCTACCACTTTGGTGCAAACTCTCATCAGCTCTTGCCTAAATTACTGCAACAGCATATTAACTGGTCTTCTTGACTTGTCTCTCATTATCCCAGTCCATCCTACAGATTGTTTCCAAAGTAATTTTCCTTAAGTACTGATTTGACCATGCCATTCCTCTACTTGATTAACTCCATTTACTTCTTATTGCCTCCATGATAGAATATAAACTGCTCAATTTAGTTTTTTAAATCTTTTATAACCTGGCCATGAACTATCTTTCCAGTCTCAATGATTATACCCTCTTCCCGTTCCCCGCCCCCCCCCCCCTCTGCTGCTCTACTTATTTCTTATAATTAGCAAAGTGTTAGTTTTTGTTTATATATCCATTTTGTAATTTTCTCTCATTATACTGAAGTATCTAATTCATTCACATTTTAGGTCAAAATTGTTCTATGTCTTCCTTTTGTAGGAAAATTTCGCTAAAAAATATCTTTATTTTATATTAATGAGCATGCTATAACTATGTATGGAGTATCAGAGTTGTAGATTCTGGTCCTCTTTAGGAAAAGTGTGCTCACAGGGTAGACTCCCTAGTCTATAAAAACCCATACTTTTGCATCAGTGTAGTCATAAAACATTAGCTGAACAGTTACACAGGGTGAGACAACTCAGGGTGGAGTCACTTACTTATTCTTGGCAAGTATACCAAACTAATACATACAACCTCAGCTAAAATGAATAAGTACAAGGATAAATGCAAAAGAAAATGATCCCTTAGGGCTTCGTTATGACCTGGAACACTTTTTCCAAGACTAGCTTTCATGGCCTCAAGTTACTTATTAGAGCAACCTGAATGAAACCTAGTGTCTACTTTGGAAAATTATTCCCCCTTTTCCATCATCCATAATGACCCACTTATTTTTCCTCTTCTCAGACCAGCACAATATCTATGTCCTACGTGTCTGTAAGTCATGGAACATTTACAAGGATTCATAGATATTGAAAATGAATGGATTTGTCAAATTTTGGCAGACCATATGGACTTAATTCAGGAGACACACAACATCAAGTCTCATAGAGAACATGCCGCAGCAGTGATTCATAACCTGATTTTGCAATTCCTCAGGTTGACTTTAATTATTTGGGAAAAAGGAGTGGAAAGGAGGTGTTAAAAAACTGTTTTTCTTTCAATGTGCACCATGTAGCAAACAACTATGTACCAACAACCAAACTCTGGGAATTGCTAACACAGAGGGTAGGCAACCCAGAAAAACAATAGTTATTTTAAACATTATAACTGAATATAAGTTCCCTGAAGGCAAGGAGTGTTTATTGTTGTCTGTTTATCTCCTGTCCTAGCACATTTTCTTGCATAGTAGGTATATATTAAGGTATATATTAAATGTATGCTGAATCAATCCAACCCTGAACCAAAGAGTATAGTTTGGGGTAATAGACAGGACCAGAAGTTTGAACTGGGCAACTGTTAAGGAATACATAGAAATACCATAAGTGATGGCTGTTCCTCACATAAGACATTCCAAATCTCCAGACAGAGCACTTTCACTGATCGTTGCCCATGCCTTGAATTTTCTCCACCTTCATCTCAGCTTCCTGGCTTTCTTGACTTGGTTCAAGTCTCAGCTTAAAGACCTCAGCTTTTGCTACCCCTAAATTCTGCTGCCTTCCCTCTGTTGATTATCTCCAATTTAGTGTGTGTGTGTTTTTACATATAATCGTCAGTGTGTTCTCTCTTCCATTAGACTGTGAATTTCTTAGGGAAAGGGATTGGTTTTTTTCCTTTGTATGCTCAGCACTTAGCACAGTGATTGGCACATAGTAGGAGATTAATGTATGCTTATTGACTGCCTGACATACTGAATTATATCCTCATAGAACTAAAGAAGAAATACAATAATATCTGGGATTATAACTTTTATTTCAGAATTATAGAGAGGTCATACATATGTTATTACACATTTCTGTATTGGTTAGTTTATACAATTTAGGCAGCACTGTTACACATAGATAGATATTTTTACCAAATCAAAATCTAATAGTTCAGATATACTTTATTCTGAGCAAACTGATACATAGTAGAAAAAACCCATTTGTATATAAAAGATTAATTTGTGCAATTCTAAGTGCTTCTATGTGAATTGACTACTGAGAGGCATTGATATAACTGCAAAACATATGACCATAGTTGAATATTTAAGATATCTTAAAGATGAAACCAACAAGCAGACTTTCTATTATGCCTTAAGGTAGGTCTTACTGTCAAACCTATTTTTAAATATCATATGGCTTCAATAGGAGCTTCAGAACTTCTCCCCACATTCAGCTGCTGTCTTTAAACAAGGTTTCTCACTGTCTGAGTGCCTCATCCATGAAAATTTCCACTTGTTCATTTAAGGGAGGTGTTTTGTGGGAAAGGCAATAAAGCCCCCCAAATCTTACATTCCTTTAACCACTGACTCACAGGCAAAGTGCAAGGCAGTTTCCAAAAGTCAACCAGAGAGCAAAACTGATCAAAATGTGAAAGTCAGGAGAGATATCTATATATTCAGGCATTATTTTCAGCTCCTTGGATTCTTTTGGATTTAATTAGCACAGTGCCTTTTGTCTGGACAGCAGAACTGATTTAATTGTCTATCTTTTTAGTGGAATATAAAAGCAAAGAACTGAATTTCAGAATTGGCATTCAAACAATGAAGAAACCCAAGAGAAGACATTGACTTGTAAAGCTATCCAAGGTAGACTCAGTGAAGATAAACCTACAATTGTGGATCATCAGGCTGTTTCAAATAAATCGGCAGGATGAATCAAAAGCAATGTCCAATGGTGAGATTTCAGCCTTTTCTCTAGTTGTAAATCTGTGCTTTACCAACTTATATGGATCCTCAAGCTTATCTACCCAGAACTGGACTTGTTTTCCAGATGTGAAATACAACCTGGGATCCCGGGGGCAGGAATTTTTGGAAGTGTGAGGTAAGGCTGATTATGGAATCTAAAATCTTTGAAAGAAATTATTTAATCACAGGCACATTTGTCAATGGAAAACTCAGGAGATGATATGAAAGGAAAAGCCTGGGGATTATAGAGAAAAGAGAAGTTAGGAATAAAAGTTGCAAAGAGGAGGTTGTTAAATTCAATTTGATATCCAAAGGTTGGACAGAATTCCATAGTGAACTTACGGGAGAACCTAGACAGAACTTGTCCAGAATGGGCAACCACAGAGGCACTGTGATTGGCACCATTATAGCAAGGGTTGGAGGGGGAGGAGAATTTCCAAATGATGAGACCATAGATCCATTTGAGTATTTAAGATTCTAAAGATGTCTCACAGAAAAGGTAAAGAACCACCATTCCATGGAATCAAAACTGGAATCTTCTCCATTTCTTTAATTACAGCAGTACTGGGGTGGAAACACTGTATTTCAACAACTCTCTCATTCATTCTAGCTCATAGATGATAGGTCATATTGGAAATTAAGAACATATATCAGAAAAAAGTGAGATTAGCATCAAATGTTGTCCATTAAAGGCTTTTTAAAGACAGCCTCCATTTTGGCCATGTTAATAAATACTGCCAGACTAACATTTTTGTGGTCAGTAGTTTGCCATCTTTTTTCAAAAGGCTATGCATTTTAATCTCAAATAGTATGAAAGGGGTTTATATAATTTATAAAAACAGAAAATAAAATTAGGTATGTTTACTCATTTATTCTATTGGGTAAATACAGACTTAAATACAAATGAACAAAGCATAGGCCTACAAATTCAAAATAAAGCTGCTATGTAAAATGGAGCATATTGACAAAATGTGAAGGAATTACTTTTTATAAATAAGAGCTCACTGTAAACCTGTAGTCAAAGGAGAGATTCTTCAAGCACATTTGTTTTTATGAGTGGTTGACTTTTTGTGTTTTCTATTGTATGCTGTTAATATTTTCAGTTAGCAGGACCAACACTAAGTTGAGAGTCCAGAGTGAAGGACCCGCAAAACCATGCACATGTTGCATTTCAATTTCCCTAGCCTTAGGATGCCTACTTAGACACTGTGGGATGAACGGTTTTTTAAAAGACCACATCTTAAGAAAAATAAGTTGTCAGATGAGATGATAAAAAACAAAATTTGTTTGGGTTCAAACAAGAATTTCTTTCTGGTAAGTTTCTTTAAGGGATGCTCACTGGTTGCTGAACTAGGCAGTTTAAGGACCAAGGTTCCATACTCTGCATTGTGAACTATGGACCAAAGTGAGTAGGAAAAGCTATATAGATAAGCCTAAGTATAACAGAGGACAACATGAAACCATCTTCATCTAAAATGCTTATGAAGGAAAAGAAGTAATCTATGGAATTAAAGTGCCTTATCTCTTAATACCCCTGTTTGGCTTATCTAAGAGGTTGAGGGTAGTGATGGAAGGGAGAGATATTACAGTCAGCAATGCATAAAAACAGAACTCTCCACTTTCTTGGGAGGGTTTAACTAAAGAGCACATGAGGTTCATGATCACAGGATAATAACTTAACTGAACACATACACACACAATTACATAAAAATTATGGTTAAATGAAAGGAATTCACCACTGCTTCCCCCCACCTCCACCCTGAAGTTTCGGCACCAGAAAGTGCAAAGTGAGTCATCAGTCATCTCTTCTAGGTAGATATGTTTTAGAAAGGCTTCAATTCAGGAATCATTTTCTTCTGCAAACTTCCACCAACTATAGTTTTTCCTTCAGCTTCATGTCAATACTTCCAAGATGAGAAGTTAAAAGAGGAGGAGAGGAGAGAAAAGCATGAGGTCACTGTTCAGCATTCACCTGTCACATTTTTAAAATTTTCATTCCTTCTACTGTTCCCTTAAAATAAATCATGCAGGACCTTGATGAGAAAACTAGATGGAATAAAATCCTTCTCCAGTTCCTGATCCCCACTCCTCCCTTTACCATATGAGAACAGCTAATATTCTTTCTTATAGTAAATTTCCCTGGAAGCATTTTAGGCCATGTTCAGGCTTTGATTTGGGGTTCGTTCTTATTTGTAGGATAATATGAGTGAAATGTGTTCCTTCCTTGGAAGTAAGGCATCCATAAAAAAATTTAAATAACCTATTTAAGACAGACCAAACAAGTGGTTAGCCTGAAAGATGGAATTTCCAATAAAGGACTAATTGATTTTCAGTTAAACACAGAAGAAATATTTTCTAGGAACCAAATGATTTGCCCTAAAGAGGTAGAGTAATTTAAATGGGTGGAAACATCAAAAATTTTGTGTATCACCATCAACTGTTATCTTCCCTCCCCAGACAGAAGAGAAAGGAAAGTCAATTGATAACCTTCAGGAGAATATTGGTCAAAAAGGACAAATTGTTGGATTAAGTTAGTTTTGAAGTTTTGCAATGTCATTTTTCTATGTTCCCATCAGTCTCTGTTCCTTAGATAACACCTAACACCCCTCCTCTTGACATTACACTTGATATAGATCCCTATGGTCAATCTTTCTGTTGTGGGAACCACCTTTCTGTTTTTAATTTTATTTCATTTAACAGTCAGATTCTGCAACTTATTTTTATGATGGCAGAATAATAACTTCAAAACATCTCAGACTCCTCTGAGGTATTAACGACTTGCAGAACTATAAGATTTTACTTATTCTCACTATAAGGAGGGTTTCAAAAAAAAAAAAAACTTTCACTACCTTTATGATTCCCTCAGGTTGGAGTCTTCTCCCTTTCTCAACCAAACTGAGAAAACATAGTTGAGTTCATTACTTTTCTCTTCTTTCACTCAATTCTTTGTTATCTGGATTTTAATATCACTAAACTAAAATTGTTCTTTCCAAAATTAACAATAATCTTTTAACTGGTAAATCCAAAAGCCTCATTCTCATCCTACTTGACCTCTGCAGAATTTAACACTATGAATCACCCTCTCCACATGGATATTCTCTTCTGTCTAGGTTTTTGTGTCTCAACTGTTTCTTGGCTTTCCTGTAATTATCTGACTGCTCCTTCTCAGTCTTCTTTTCTGGACCATCATCCATATCACACCTCCTAACTGTGGGTGTACCCCAAGGCTTTATTTTTAGCTCTTTTCTCTTCATGTTGTCTCTTAGTCATCTCATCAGCTTACACCGATTTAATTATTTCGAAACTGATGACTCTTAGATCTACTTATACAGCTTTAGTCTCTTTCCAGAGCATGGGTCTTATATTACCAACTGCCTTTTAGACATTTTGAATGAATGTCCCAGAGATATCATAAACTCAACATGTCTGAAACAGAATATATTGATTCCCCTCTCCCACTCCTATCTCTAACCCACTTCTCTTACAAATTTCCCTGTTTCTACCAAGGAGACCACCATCCTTCCTGTCACCCAAGCTTGTAATTCCTCACTTCCACTCACTCTATATATCGAATCAGTTGCAAAATCTTTTCATTTCCACCTCTACCACAACTCTCACTTCTGTTTCCTTGTCTTCATTCATACAAATTGCCACTCTAATTCAGGCCTTCGTAAGATCTTGTCTTGACTATCTTAAAAGCCTCCTAATTGATTGTCATGCCCTGTCTTTCCCCTGCAATTCAACTTCTACATAATTATCCAAACTGATTTTCTTAAAGCCCAGGTCTGAGTTTGTTATTCACCTATTCAACAAATTGCAGTGGCTTCCTTTTACCTCTAGGATCAAATATAAACTCCTCTGCTTGCCATTTAAAGCCCTTTCAACCTGGTCCTACCTGCCTTTCCATCTTGATCACTATGTGTACTATTGTCCAGCCAAACTGAACTTGTTACTGTTTCTCATATGCAGTATTTCATATTCAGTCTCTATACCTTTGCAATAGCCGTCTGCCATACCTGGAATGCGTTTCCTCTTCCCTCTATCTCAGAGAATCCCTAGTTAACCTCCAGGCTCAGAATAAGTTCCACTTTCTACATGAAGCCTTTCCTGATTCCCCTAATTTATGGTGCCTTCTACCCAACCCCCTCTGAAAAAAAAAATGTTGTATTCTTGTATCTATTTTGTATGTACATGTGTGTATGTACATGTATGTGTATGTTGTTTACCCTGACTAGACCGTAAATTGTCAATAACAGAAACTGTTCTGTCTTTGTATCTCTAGTGCTTAGCACTGTTTCTAGCACATAGTAGGTACTTAATAAAAACCTACTGATTTATCAATTGATTCATTATGATGAACACATTTTATATATTTACATAACAATAATTTATTTGTGCTGTTTCAAGAATGGGTTTGTTTTCTGAGCTATGGTATTTCATGCTAATGCATCCATATTATAATCTACTCTCACCCTTGAATCTTTTTCTGTCAAAAGAGAATACTCTTTTTTACCTTTTGTACCTCAATGCCTGGTCCTTTAATAGACTTTATTCAGTTGACTGAGTTACTGGAGTTCTCTAACCTAAGTTGCTGTTCATTTGTCTCTTTATCTGAAGACTTTAAGAGTCTGCTCTCTGTTCTACCACACAGATCGCTAAGGAAATCTGAACCAATATTGGGCTCAGGGTTCACCCAGAGAGATATTATTTTAAAATGATTCTTCAGGATGACAATTACCCATTTATAATCATTCTTTCCAGGTTCAAAGCTGCATCACAAAGCTGATGAGAATATTGTCCCATCAGGAGACAATTGGGTTCTTTCTAGAAGTCTCTATCCCTCTCCACAGTCATTTACATTTTACATTCCCCATAGTTATTCTTAGGGTCATATCTTAGGGCCATAATTCCTGCCTGTAGTCTTGGGTTCAATGCTTTCTTCTGTTGTGAACAAAGAGATGTGTGATTAAGACTTTACACAGGCACAAAAAAGTCTGGGTTTTACATTTACAAATAAATAAATATAACCTTGTTCTAACAGGCTGAATAGTAAAATCTGAGGCACACAGCTAATGGTGAAGTTGGAAATGCAGAATGCTGGCCACACATGTTTAAATGATGCTAATGTTTCTTTCAAACAGAAACATATTCACTGAGGTATGTATTTTTCAGTTTCAGGGAATGAATAAGTAAATTTTATTTACACATGAAAATGAGAAAACAAAATTCTGGGATTGGTTTTTGAAAACTTGGCACAGTATATTTATGGAAAATTAGATTTTGATCAGAACTGATGGGAACAGTTTTCTGCCAGTAAGTTTAATAGTGAGGCACTGGGATAATTCTATTATTTTTCATTATTTTGGTGGCTATTTAAAAACTGAGGGTTGCAGAATGCCCAATAGGATAGTTTAGTGATGTATTAAACCCAATGTGTCTTTCTTTTCTTTGAAAATAGGAGAAAGCAGTACATTTCTTTTCAGTAACCCCTATTCAGTGTCACCAAAAAGCTCTTTAAAACTTAAATCAATCCTGTGCCATTTACAAAAGGCATAAATTGCTTCCACAAAAAAAAAACTCCCACTTTGCACATATCCTTCCCAAAAGCATGGAATAGCAATATTAGAAAACCAGAGAAAATAATTTGGAGCTTACAAAAAGGAAAAAGAGAGAGGACAGAAAGTAGGAGGGAAAGACTTCTATCCAATCCCCAAACCCAATCACATTCTTGACACTGGTATTGTGGATGTGGAGAGAAGAGGATTTGAAAAATAAAGGGGAGAATGGGTAAGGAAGGTGAGAGAGGTAAAAAGAGGGAAATGGAAGGACAAGATGGATTCTCCAAAGTGGTTTACATCCCTCAGAAGGGTGGAAGTGGAATCAGACATAAAAAAGAAAAATAGTTCTCCTTCCATGCCCCACCCCAAGCACTAGAATAAACTTAGATTAAAATGAAAAGAACTTTCCCTTGCCCTCATCCCAAATCAAAACATAGATACATGAAAGTATAGGACAAAAGAGATCAGACAGTGGTCTGGGTAAACTCCAAAGCAGTTGCAGCAGGGAGGGTTTATTGAGATTCTAGAATTCGATATCCATGCCCTTTCAGGCAACTGTGGAACATGGAGCTCTGTTAGGGAGAAATTATATATTTGTGTAGAAAGGGTGATCTTTTCCAAACCTTCCATAGCAAAATTCCTTCATGTTAAATTTTCCCTTCACATCAAAGTTTTAAGGCAAGGGTGGTCCACAGTAAATAGCTGCTCAGTTTTCAGGGTTTCAATGAAAGTATTTTAGACTTTACTTTCTAGCCATATAATTTACTTCTGCCCCCTCCGTGATGTGTTTTTGAGATATGTTCCATACTTCCAATGGGTTTGACCAAATACATACAGTTTTTATTCAGTTTGTCTAGAATTGATAGGATCATAGGTTTTGAGCTGAAAGGGATCTTAGAAGTCACTAAATCTAACCTCCTCATAATACTGGTGAGGAAACTGAAGCCCAGAGGATTTCATGACTGGTTCGGGGGGGTCACACTATTACTAGGGGGCTGAAGTGGGATTCAAACCCATGTCTTCCTGACTCCAGGTCCAACACTCTGCCATGACACCATGCTCTTGTTCTCCCAGATAATGTGCATGAGAAGTCTAAAGGAGTCAGAATGGTTCCCAGGTGTTTCATGAAGCAAAGTAAATAGGATGGTCACATTTGAATTGTGATTGCGCCATCCCTCTCAGAGTTCCAAGGATTAGTAAGTGATACAGAAAGTTCTACAAACACAGTTCATCTGAAGGCCATTCATGGAAAGGAAAAGTTTTTTCTAAGAGACCATACTGGTAAAACAACAGATTTCATGAAGCATCCCATGCTACTGACAGGCTGTTTGACCCTGGGCAAATCACATAATCGCTCTGAGCCACAGTTTTCTCATATACACAAAGGGGAATAGACCAGATGATTTCTAAGGTACTTTTCTACTCTCAGATTCTATGATTCTTTACAAGGATACTAGGGTATTAAGGCTACCCTAATTAGTTGTGTATGCAAAGCAAATACTTCTCTCCCTCCCCACTCAAAAAAAAATCAAAAGCACTATGGCAAGTAAAAATGCCCCATCTTCTGTACCATCATGCATGTATGCCTCATGGTAATACGATAGTCCCCCTGAGTTCTTGAAGTCCATGCCAGCGGCACCCACTGATCATCTGGCATCAGACAATGTATGCTTTGGGAGGACCAGCCTCACTAACCTCAGAGAAGGTCAGTACCAATAGGTTGGCCATATGGTGATAGATTCTTTGGCCATGGCAACCCATGAAACAAAGGAAAACACTGAAGCGTCCCTCAATCTTATGTGACTTCCTTTTGCTTCTACAGGGACAGTGGAGAGTGCAGTACCAGATGCCAAATATTAGACCCCAATTCTATGGCAGATTTAGAGGAGGCAATAATAATGATAATAAAGATAAAGAATATCGCCACCACCACCAATAATAACTATTATTTGAATAGTACATTAAAGCTTATTCAGCACTTTATTTTTGAGAGTTAAATTAAAAAATGCTAATAAACAAAAATCCATTTTTTTTCTCCTCATCATTCTTCCTATTTGGGGGAAGGAAGAAAAAAACTCGTAACAAATAGCCATAGTTAAGCAAATCAAATTCTCACTTTGCATATCCACCTACATATATATATATACATATATATATATATACACCCATACACATATATACATATAAACATATGTGTGTGTGTGTGTGTGTGTGTGTATCAGTCTTCACCCTGATGCCATCACCTCTCTTTAGAGAGAAGGGTAGCATGCTTCATCATCAAAGCTCTGTGGCAAAACCCTTCACATATATTGTCTCATTTGACCATTACAATGACCTCATAAAGTAGGGGCCGTTATTATCCCCATTTTAGAGATACAGAAACTAAGACTGAGAGTAATTAAATGACTTTCCCAGGGTAACACAGCTAGTAAGTGTCAGAGGCAGGTTTTGAACTCAGTTCTCCCTGACTCAAAGTCCAATGTTCTATCCAGTGGACAACCTGGTTGCCTCAAGCACCACAAAGGATGGACAGGCAAGGATGGGTTACAGTCTGTATTGCTAGAGGTCATACTCCCTTAAATGAGATTAAAGGGGGACTTCAGAAGTCAAATAGGACAGTGGCCTGATTTTACAGATGAGGAAAAATGAGGTTCAGTTAAGTTCAGTGACTTACATGAGGTCATACAGGTAGCAAGCATCAGACAAAGGATCTAAAATCAAGTCTTCAAACCTACCACAATGAACTAAAAAGAAGATGGAATTTACATCCCAGCATCTTGTTCAGATCTGGCATTGCTACTTATTATCTGTGTGACATTGGGCAAGTTACCAGTTCCTGCATCTCTCTGGGTCAAAGCTTCTCCATCTTTTAAAAGGAAAGATTTGGACTAAATGATTTCTAATATTTCGTTCCAACTATAATTTCTATGATCCTGTATTGCTGATCTGCATACTCAGCCTCCACCTCCCAAACTGTTCTTGAATCTGACACTGGTATATAATTCAAAAGAAATGTCCATAGGAACCATGTCTTCTGTCAGAGCCATACATAGATTGACTCCTGGGACAAGCAGTCTGAAATGTGCCCATAAGCAAACTTTGTAACTGATGACATAAATTAATTTAAGAAGTGATTGACAAATTAGGGAGACAGTATAATATAGTGGTTCTGAGTATAGGTTGGAAGACCTGGATTCAGATCTTGCTTTAGTCACTTACTACCTTTGTGATCTTGGGCAAATCCTGGACCTATTTCATCTCCTACAAAATGAGAAGGTTGGATAAGGAGGCTTCCAAGGTCCCTTCCAGCTCTATAGTAGATCTATGAACTCAAATTCAATTGAATAGAACACTCCATTGAAGAAAAACACACGTTAAATTTTGTTTCCTTGAAGTTTCAGTGCTTTGGGGACCACTTCAAGAGGTTGTAGGTTTAGGATGGAAGTAAGTAAAACAGACTGTGGAAGTGGTATTCTTAAGTGGCAGTGAACCAACCCAACTTCATGGAAGCCTGACTTCTAGTTACTGATGAGGCCATAAACATTAAGGCTAGCTGGACAACTGAGATGAGTTTACCCATTCCTCAAAGCCTTCTGTCCCTGTGCAGCCACAAGTTATTACAAACAAAAACAGAGCTGCCATGAATTGTGAATTTCTTACTCCTGCTCCACAGAAGACATTTCTGGATCATTGGAAAGGCAGCTAGCTCTGGGTACAAGGGAAAAGAGGAAGCCGTGAACATTTTCTTTCTCCCCACAGTGACCACTTGGCAGGCATAGCATATTTCAGGAGTCTGTCAAGTGTTTAAGTACTAAACCACCATTTACATAGTACTAATTGGTACACAGCCTAGTAACTTGAGAAAGACAATGGTTCTCTGAGCATCTATTTTATTTTTGAACAATAATTAACCTTGATTTGGAAAGTACAAAAAGACAAGTGAAATGTGAATACTTTAAGGACTCTGCAGCTGCAATGTGGTGGGAAAAGCCTCGGAAGACTTTGTTTGGAGCCATGAAACCATTTGGGTGGAACATTGATTGGGCCGTTTGCCCTTTCCGGGCTTTAGGTTTCTAATTTATAAAATGAGGAGGAAAGACTGGATCATTGCTAAGGTTGATTCCCTCTTCATTCTCTGATTCCTTGACCCAGAAAGAATTTCTGCCTTTCTTTACTCTGATTACAATTATACAGGTGACTGAGTGAAAATAAATATGACTGGAAGATTTAATTCTCACCCTCAAATAAGGAAACATTTTTCCTTCCATGTAGGGTTTCACTACATAGAAGTGTTATTATTACATTTAGCAAGAATGTTTACAGTCAACCCTCAATTATGTGGAAATAATTATTGACATGGTTGATTGCCTAAGCTAAAATACTATGCTATGTCATCTCTCACCAAATTCCAAACATAGTTTATGGTAACTTGCCCCTAGTGAGCAAACTAAAGTGGACTCGATCAGATTATTCTCTGCTATAAACAACATATTATTCAGGAAGGTTAATCTGGGGAGGAGGCCAAGCACTGTGGTAGAAAAATATCAATCAAATTATTTTTAAAAGTGGTATTCCCTCTAATATTGTGTTTTTTCTTTGCTAACAGAGTGCAGATCACAAGAAGAAAAACTGGTATAGTACCAGCACATAGTAGGTGCATAATAAATTTGATTATTGTTGATGCATTGAATTCAACCTGTGACAAAATTTAGCTCCACCTGTCAAGTTATGGTGTATTTTGGCACTTGTGTATCCCATCAAAATGTATCCCATCCCATCAAAGAAAAGAATAATTACTCATATTTATATCATATTTATTTAGTGCTCTACTCATATGTCAACATGTCATGGGCCTGTCACACATAAGTGATATAAACCACTTAGAATCCTTTACAAGACATTCAGAACTCTCTACAGAAGACGTCACCTCTTTTTTATTTTCTAAGTTTTCTTCTACGTGAAACTCATATTTTAGAACTTACTTTTTTTGGTCTCCAAAGATTTCTCCCCCTCCCTACATATTTTTTGTCCATGTAGAGGAAACTCAAGACTTTATCCTCTGTGCCACATGGCTTCAGAATTTTTCAGATTAATCATTTAATTCAAAATGTATTTCAATGTGTACAGTGGCTGGACTTCTCAATTAAATTTATAGTGTAAGTAAAAAACAAGGTGAGTTTAGTCATGAATAGCCAGTCAGGTGGTTTCAGTCTGTGAACTCATTCATGGTGACTCAGTGATGGCCAAGGAGGGGTGTTTGACCTAGAAAAACTCCTCCAAAACTTCTGGAACAAGTGTGGCAGTGAAAGAGGAGGGAGTGGTACAGTTTTCACATCATTACCCACGATTCTTTGGTGGGGTTGATTTTCTGACAAAAATATGCTTGCGATGAGGCAGACAAAGCTTAAGACAAAGAGAAGCTAAGTACTAGAATCAGGATTAGAATTTCCCGCATCTGGCCACATAATAGGACCTGTTCCTCCAACTTGTATTTTTCCTCTTTATATGTCTGCATCTGGGCAAATGCATTTCTAATGCTTTAAAGACACACCTTCGATATTAATAGAAGCAAGCATCAAGTTGGGCTGATGCTTCAGGCTTAAAGTCCAGAACCACCTGCTGTATCACAGAGAAATTGGGAAAATATGGTGCTTTTAAGGTAAGTCTGTAATCAGAACAATGCCCCTCTCTAGAGAAGAGAGGTCAGGTCAATGATAATATGACCTTCCAGTGCAGTGTGGAATGGGGAAGGGAGAGATCTGAGGGGAAAACACAAAAATTAAAAAAAAATCCCCAAACAAAAATGATTACCCTATATAGAAAGGGAGCAAAATAAATAGCAATTGAGGAAGAAATTCTACTGGTGAGAAATGATTAATATAACAGTTGAACAGTACTCAGTAAATAGTGTTTTTCAATAGCCCTTTTAATCCACAAAATAGGCTATCACCCACCCACTGATCAGAATCAGAATCAGAATCAGAATCAGAACAAGAAACACAACGACATATTTCTTTAATGGGCTGCCTTCAATACTTAATGCTAAATTTAGGTGAAAATAAATCCCAGGGAGGAGGAAATACTGTTCCTGCACTGGCATGATGGGCCAAGGTGAAGCTTACTGGTTACTTGACGGTTTTCTTCCTTCCCCATTATCATAGTTCTGCAGAATTATTGTACATTTCAGCTAAAAGCTTCATTAGAAGGCAAATGGGTTCTACCTGAGGTTCAATTTATATCATTTAAAGCCACATCAGCTCAGTGGATCGACAGGGGAAGGAAAGATTTCCCAGAAAACTAAGAGGTGAGATTTTCCCAGTGAAAAAAAAAAACCAAACTATTCCTTCTGTTTCAAGCCACAAAGAATATGAGCAACGCCACAAATAAATGTAGGGTCTGAGTGCTATATGCAAAGAAAGTATGTGTGTGTGTGTGTGTGTGTGTGTGTGTGTGTGTGTGTGTGTGTGTGTGTGTGTGTGTGTGTGAGTGAGTGTCTTTGAGAGTGAGCACATAGATAACTCTAGTCATGAGTAAGTACTGGTATCCAATTGGTCAGTATTCATGTATAAAAACATCACAAATTTTTACTAATTTGCCTCTTACCAATGAATAATAATAGCTAATAGCCAGTATTTTATGATGACTGAAGGTTTAAAAAGTGCTTTATATGTAGCATTTATATGGCATTTTAAAAGTTTACAAAGCACTTTCCATACATTAACACCTTCACTCCTTACAACTACCTTGGAGGTTGGTGCTATTATCAATCCCCATTTTATAGATGAGGAAACTGAAGCAAACAGAGGTTAAATAACTTGCCTGGGATCACACAGCTAATGAGTATCTGAGGCAGGTGTTCCTGATTTAAGTCCAACACTTTATCCTTTGTGCCACTTGGTGTGAGAATTTATTCAGATTAAAATTAATGAAATCAGAATATATTGAAATATATATAGCAGCTGAGCTTGTCAGGTAAATTCCTAGTGAAAGCAAAAGTTTTCTGGTGGGGTAGATGACAGTTTCTTAAATAGAACATAGTTCCCAAAGAGCAGCAGTCTTTATCGATATGATATCATATTGATAATATCAATATGATAATTACAAATAGTTCTTATCTGTTCATTCTAGTAGCTCCTAGTGGGTATCTACTTATTAGTGACTAACGTAAGGTTACTGCTTATCTTAGAAAGAAAAGAGCTACATTTTAAAAAACAAGATGGGATTGGTATGATTTCTTGGGTATGGAGAATTTTCAGATGAGGAAACACCCTCTCACCAATGAAGCCTGACTCCTCTACAACTGCTAGTCCCAGAGTCACCAGGAACATTGAGCAGTAAACTGATTAGCCCAGGGTTACACAACCAAGAACGACTGGAATCCCAGTTTTCCTGGGCTCCCAGGTCAATTCTCTATCCACTCCATCGCTCTTCCTCTCTTACCAAACATATTACAAGTTTAGGTTTTCTATTAATTCATTTTGGCCTTCCAGTTCCTAAACATTAGTAAGGTTTTGCTACATTGATGGATGTATCACATGTGGATACTACAGTACCTTAGAGCAGAGGTGTTAAACACGTTGCCGCAGATGGCCCAGCACGCCTGAGTGCAGCCGAACCAGATTAGAATGTAATTGGGAAATATTTAACAAAATGAATGAAAATACAATAAAACATAGTAACATTCATTTTAAAGCTAAGTCAGTATTCCACCAGCAGGGGATTCTTAGGCATGAATTAGTGGCCCTCATTTTTGAGTTTAATACCGCTGCCTGAGAGAGGAAATTCCAAGAGGCAGGGATCCAAGATGTGTGAGCTTAATCATGTACCTAAATACTGTGCATGCTCAAGAAATGTTAACCAACCATAATTACATTTGTCAAAATAGTTGAGACCGAGGGCAAACAGAGTTCAATTAGATTCAAGGAGATTGCTTTCACAGGAGAACAGGGGCAGTTTGTTTTCAAAGGTCAGCACTATTCTCTGGATGCAGGTATAAGCATCAAACATGCAGTTTCTCCCAATCCATTCCTGAAAAGTAAGCAAAGGTAACGCGAAGCAGCAAACAGAATCTTACTTAGCTCTTTCGGATGCTTCTCTCAGCTCTTCATCCAGTCTGCATGAGCAAAAAGGATAGGTGTTTTCAATGAAACAAAAAGGAAGCAGAGCATGAGAGAAAAAACCCAGCAAAGCAAAGCAAAACATTAGTGTGGTCTACATGTAAATAAGCAGACTTTTCAAACAGTCAACTGAGGGTTATGCCTGGGCTAAACTCCTTCAATTAAACATGGTGTCATTTCTGCCCACTCAATTGCTAGGTAATTTTATTTTGCAAATTCTTTCAATCTGAAGGCAGATAGAAAAGTAGCAGGGGATTTGAGACATGCGCATCATATAAAGCTGAAAAATAGCATTCACTTGCTTTGTCTGGCACTCAGAATGTTAGCTGGCAGCCTGGGACAATTCAAGGATGTGTCTTGTTTAGTAGCTGCAAAGAAGGTGGACCTCAACAGCTTTGAAAGGGAGAGAGACAGGTGACAAACACACAACAGGACATAGGGATGGCTTCCTTTCAGTGGCAGCTTGTTGAGGTCACCTACAAGTGAAAGACTGGTTTGTACACACATAGAAAGAGACCAGCATTAACAGCAGAAGAAAGCATTTTACCTCACACTTCTCTTATAAGATTTCTCTTCATCGTACCTTACAAGATAAAAACGAATGCAATGAGGACAGTGAGTACACAGATGAAAAAGGTGACAGGTACAAATACATCTTAAAAGAGTAGGTTCTTTTTGTCAAAATGTGGGGGAATATCTAAATTTCCATATTCATTTTAGGAGGGAACAGAGTTGCCCAGACCTATTTCATGGGGGGTACAGGGGAGAGTGCCCCCATGTGAAAACTTGCTGCATCATCTTTGGACCCTCCACTGATGCAAACAGCTTATCTGTACCTTAGAAACCTAGAGAGATCACTGGGACATTATGGGACTTGTCCAGGATCACAAGACCAGCGTGTATCAGAGACTTGAATTCAAGTCAGTCCATCTAATAATCATTTATTAAATATCTACTACATGCCAAGCACTATACAAAGATCTGGGAATACAATTAATTTTTTTAAAGAACCCTTTCCCTATTTACTATACCATGTAGTTTTTTGTCAAATTAATCATCTTCTGGAAAACTGGAGAGAAATAGTAAATTGAGGAATTATCAAAATGCTCTTAGTTTAATTATAAGCTCTACTTAAAATTAAGCAACTTTCTGCCTCATTCAAGTCTAACTTGAGAATCTGTGAAGCTGAGAGTCTCTAGTTCAATATAAGTTTAAGAAACTAGTTGCTGTGTTATTCTCAGTGTTAGGGAGAAGCGGTACCCTCAGATAATCAGAAAACTGAACAACAGATAAAATGAGGTAAAAGTTCTGTGAAAATGGGAGGGAAGGAAAATTTTGAAGGTGAAGTGGATAACGGAAATGATTCTATGTGAACAGGGATGGAAATTCCCATAAAAGATCATACATTAAAAGTTCATTTTTTTTTCTTTCTTTTGGAGAAAATATTCTCTAGTGAAATCCTTACTATAGATCATACATATCACCTTGGAAATCTGTGGTGAAGAGTTTAACTCCTTCTCAGTGGTGAATGCTCATATATGAGCTTAGGATATCACATCACAGTGCCTTCCCAAAAGTATCAAATGTAAAACTTTTACTAGTACTTTTAAGGGCTAATATTTATTGAACTAGAAGGAAGAATTGTGGACCATCCCTCAAATATGAAGATGAGTTCAATTGATTCATCAGCAGGAAGGCACCTTATTCTATCATCACATTTCTATTCTATGTATATTTTTGCTTGTTAGGTATATTTCTTGTAAGCCAGAGATCGTGGGGTTTTGTTTTCTTATCCAATCTCTAACTCTCTTTCATTTTATTGGATTATTTAATCCATTAACATTGAAACATATATAATCCATAAACATTAAAGTAATTAATGTTTAATTTATATTTTTCCACTATTTGTGGCTCTAGTATCTTTTAAATTAGTACTTTTAGTTTTTGTTCTTTGAACTTGCACTTTGGGTGATTTTTTTTTCAGTTACTGGGAAAAGGTATTTTTTACCCTTCTCCAATCAGGTATTCTCCTGGTCCTCCTTATAACTAATGGAACAAATTTCCAAGACAAATGGCCAAGTCTTGGGGTCTCAATCTTTGACTATGTGACAAAATTATGAAAATTATGATCTTGGCTTCATTAATACCATGATTGTACCAGCTAAGCTAACTGGCCAAAGAGAAATTTGTCAGCACAATCATAAGTCCAACGAGGGTTATAGCATATTACTTCCATGGCTGAATTTTGGGACAGAAAGACTAAACATATCTCCCTTGTGTCCTGTTGTTCTAGACAGACATTTCCATGACAGTTTATGGAAGGTGTTATTAACCTGGGGTCCATTAACTTAAAAAAATAACTTAATAACTACACGACAATATAATTGTTTTCTTTTGCAATCCTGTATAGCTTATGAATTTTAAAATGTTATTTTAAAGAATCCAAAGGCCTCACCAGAGTGCCCAAGGGAACTATGATGCACAGAAAAGGGTGGCTCTAATTTAGAGAATGGACCTTTGAGCAGGCTGATTTAGGTTTTTAGACCTGGAGGGGAAAGTAATGCGTACTTGTTAGTTTCTCTTTTCTTGTCCAACTCTAATCCAATTCACAAACCAAGTAACCAGACACACAGGAAATAGAAAAAACAATAACATCACACACACATAATGATGTAGGTTTGCAACGATGACCCAAATATGGATAGGTCCAGCTCATGGTGTCTATGACTTTAAATGTCACTTTCAAGTCTCTTGTCCCAGGCACCACAAGCTTAGGCATCTTTCACTTTTTTTTTGCAGTTGTGACTGAGACCATCCTTCACCATGCTTTAGTCTTTTACAGGCTGCTGCTGTTGCATCTTCTGAACTGCCCCAAAGTGGGCATGGGAACATTTTCACCCATCATCCCATCTGCTATTTGGCAAATATTACATCATTACTTTTTCATCTGAAGAGAAGTCATAAAATGAAATAGGGCTTTAGAAGAGAAGAGGAGGGTTCTTCACAATTACTAAAGAATTGAGGGGCTGTTAAATTTTTTCAGACAATAAAGACATGAATGCTAAGCTAAGACACTAATAATATGTCTGCAGGAAGACAAAGTTGAATTGAAAATATTTAGATTTATACTTTCTATAAAAGTGACAGTTAAGTTAGGAATGAGTTTCATGGACAGGGTAATAATTTAACATAATATCATCTAGAAAGAGATTTTAAAGACAAAGAACAGTTAACTATAGGTTATGAGGAATAGTACAGTGATAGCAGGAACTTTAATAAATATGTACATGTCTAAAAGATCCTTTCCTCTGTTATTTCAGAATGTTTCTTAATCCTCTTTCATAACACCCATTATTTCTTACCACATTTTCAAAGTATTCAGGACTTACTTGATGATACTTTCTGGGATATGGACACATTCCATTGGGATCAGCTCACTGAGCTCTGATAAGGTGCTGACATATTGTATTTTGCTGCTGAATTTTGAACTGTCAAAGGGAGAGAGAGAGATAGATGGAGAGAGAGAGGGAAAGAGAGAGAGAGAGAAAGAGAGAGAGATTGATTGATTGATTGATTGATTATGGGTCACTCATTCACCAAAAACCCAATCTTAAAACTTATGTGGAATTCATTTGTGATGATGAAACTTCACTAAACATAAAATTTATATTTAACACGCCCATAATCACCCATGCCCACAATATGAAAAAGGTACCAGTATTTCCCAAATTTAGGCAGTCAGGTGGCACATATAATGCCAGGCCTGGAATCAGGAAGACTCATCTTCCTGAGTTCAAATCTGGCCTCAGACATTTACTAGCTGTGTGACACTGGGCAAATCATTTCACCCTGTTTGCCTCAGTTTCCTCATCTGTAAAATGAGCTAGGGAAGGAAATGGCAAACCACTCCAGTATCTTTGCCAAGAAAACCCCAAACAAGGTCATAAAGAGTCTGAAATAATTGAAAAATGACCGAACAAGAAATTTTCCAAAACAAATATGCTGAAAATTTACCTCCCTTCAATTGCAAATTCAGAAAATCAAATGAAAACTAATAAAAGAGAGAAATAAAACTATGCCTTTTGGATCTAGAATCTTGGATCATGTTTTAGAATCTGAATGCTAAAAGATGACATTAGATATGGCCTCGAAGCGGGGCTCTTCTGATTGTATTTCTTTCTAATGGTCAATTAATTTTGTAGATATTTTTAAAAATGATGTACAGGAAAGGCTACAGTAGACACATTTTGCTTTAAAATCACTGTTCCACCTTAAAAAAATTATTAGCTAGTCATGCTATATTTAAAATGATGATGTAAGACCTAATGTGCGTTTGTGTGGGACCTCTGGTAAATCACTTTATCCCTCTGGGTTTCAGTTGGCTTATCTGTTAAATGAGGGAGTTGGACTAAATTATCCTGAGTGTACCTTCCAACTCTGACATTCTGTCTTTCCTTGATTCTATCCTTAACATAGGGGCACATCAAATTTTCCCTCCAGATAAAAATGCAGAGAGCAGTAGGACCCAGGAATTCTTCCTCAGCAAGTAACAAATTCTCTGTGCCAAAAGTGTTAACCTTCCTAGCTTCTTGGGGAAAAAAAATCCATTTTCTTTATTATTATTGTATTTTATTTATTTTCTGTGTTCTACAATCACTTCCACATATCTTAGATTTTTTTCCCTTCCCTCCCCACCTTCCCACTCTCTCCCTGAGACAGCATACAATTTTATGTAGGTTTTAAACATACATTCCTGTTAAATACATTTTCACCTTAGTCATGTTGAATAGAAGAATTAAAATGAATGGGAGAAATCATAAAACAAACCAAAACATAATACAAAAGAAAATAATCTGCTTCATTCTGTGATCAAATTCCATAGTTCTTTCTCTGGATGTGGAAGACATTTTGCCTTAAGAGACCACTGGGAATCATTAAAGTCCTTGCATTGCAATGAAGTACTAAGTCTACCAGAAAAATTCCTCACACTCTGTGGTTGTTGTTGTGCACGAAGTTCTTCTGGTTCTGCTCCTTTCACTCAGCATCAGTTCATATAAATCTTTTCAGGCTTCTCTGAAGTCTTCCTGTTCATCATTTCTTATAGCACAATAGTATTCCATTACATTCATATACCATAATTTATTCATCCATTCCCCAGTTGATGGGCATCCCCTTGACTTCCAGTTTTTGGCCACTACAAAGAGTACTGCTATAAATATTTTTGTACATGTGGGACCCTTTCCCATTTTTATGGTCTCTCGGGGATACAGTCCTAGAAGTGGTATTGCTGGGTCAAAGGGTATGCAAAAAAATCTATTTTCTTTTGTCACTTAGTTTACCATGCCAAGCCTTCTCTAGACAAGGGGTTTTTAAGCCGGGATCTGGGAACTTTAAAAAACATTTTTATAACTGCACTTCAATGTAATTGACTTCCTTTGTGGTGCTATATATTTTATTTTATTAATTTAAAAGCACGATTCTGAGAAGTCTAGGACACAAAAAGTGTTAAGAACCCACACTTCTAGACCAGCTTACTAAGGGTGGGATAGTACTTCCTTTTATTTTATTTTTGCAAAGGGGAAAATACCTTTGTGGCTACTCTGTTGAGAAATTGCTAAAGTTCCTTTTAAAAAGAATGACACTAATTTTCTCTTATTTTTTGCCTTCACAGCTTTCAAATGATCATGTTGGAGGAACCAAAGTTCAAAAACAGAGTGTAACAATTAGAATTAAGTTACACATATCTTTCAGTAACTAAAAATGATTGTTCGATTTTCTTTTCAAGTTGAATAAGGATCCAAAGGAGCTTTTTTGGTTTCATATTAAAGGGCAATCCCAGACTGCTGGGGGAATCTGGGAATGATTGCATATCATACTGCCTGTTACAGTGTCCTGGGCAAGGGCAAACATCTTTTCCCTTTGCTCAACTGCTTTGTATTCTTTTTCCTATGATTCAAAAAGATAGAATTTATATTTTTATAGATTTCAGGATAAGGGAGTATGGCGGCATCCTAGCTAAGAATTCCAACTAAGCCCGAAAGTGGACACTGCACAGAGCAATGTCCAGTAGGGACTGTGGATCCTACTCAGCAGTATCTAGCAGAGTCAGTGGTTCAGTGCAACAGAGCCCAGTCGTTCCCCTTAGAGATTATGAAACCAACAATTAGACTAGTGCAATGACATGTGTTCACATTCATGCATTGTGTATTTGCGGGAAAGTGCCTCAGGTTTATGAGGGAAATGTTTTGTTGCTATTTTTCTCATTAAGCCATTTCATTAAGTGCCCCTAGTTGATTTAAAAGTATATTCTTGGATGGGGGCTCATTAGTTACTGTTCTAGGAGTACACACCCACAGAAAAACTTAAACCTGAATTCGTACCACATTATAGGGACCAGCCATGTGAGTTGGAACATCCCAGATACTACAGCAGAAACACTGGATAGTTATCAAGTATGTATTACATGTATATATTACAAGTAAGTATGTATTACATACAAGCACTTTTATGTAATAATCTCAGTGATAAATAAAGCATCTAAAATGAAAATTTTATGGAGGTCATGGTCTGCCATGAACCTTTGGGTTTCATTTTCCTGTATACGTATCCATGATATACTTTCTGGAGTTGTTTGGTGTTGACACTGGATACCTAGCTAGAATGGGATCTGGTTAAAAGCTGTGATGTTTCTCATTCGGCTCTCAAAAGTAAATACTATCATAACCATTTTTTAGGGATGTCAGGGGTGAATCAAATAACATTGGGTTCTATTTCTTCTCTATTTATTCTTTGAATTTCTTCAAACTGGTTTACAGCAAATTTTCCTAAAATTTAGAATCTCAATCATAGGACTACAGAATTGGGATTCAAATGGGAGCTCAAAAATAATGTATTTAAACCCCATAATTTCATAGATTAAAAAAAAAAGACTCAGAGAGATTAGGGAAATTGCCTAAGGTCTCACCACTAATTAGTGACTACTCAGACTCATCTCCCTGATCTTCTGACAGCTAGTTCAAGAGAGACATATTTAATGTTATATTTATTAGACTTCCTGAATAGTCCCTTGTCTGAGACAGCTAGAATAGACTCTCCTCATACTGAAAAGAAAAGCAAGTTTTGGATGGACTAGTACTTCCTACTCCACACCACCCCAAATGTATATTTGGGGATAGGATGGTTTAGAAAAGAAAGGCAGATTTGGAATTTAATTTTGAAGAAAAAGGGTGGAGGGTTCACTTTTAAGTGGTTTCCGTCTCCATACTAGTATACCAAGCTTTTCTTTGCCTTTGAAAAGGGAATGAAATCAGGAGTCTTTATCCCACACTTTTCTGAAGGCAAGAAGTCTCATATGAGTTGTGTCACTTGGCTTCATTTGTTTGTTTTTCATTTGGAAGGGGTCAAAGTAGAAAGGTCAGCTCTATCTAGTCATTTTTTAGGACTATACACAGATTTAGTTAGTTCCTACTAGTTAAGTGGCATATAGCTCTGGGCCTGGAATCAGATTCATCTTCCTGCTTTCAATTTTGACCTGATATTTACTGCTGTGTCACCCTGGGCAAGTTACTTCTTAACCCTGCTTGCCTCAGTTTCCTCATCTGTAAAAAGAGATGCAGAGGGAAATGGCAAACCATTCCAGCATTTCTACCAAGAAAACCCCAAATGTCATCACAAAGAGTCTGATACAACTGAAAACAACTCAACAACAACAACGACTCCTTTGTCATCCTCCCTCCCTCTTTTAATTCTCACAAGGCTGAAATGTGGCTTGTTGAGGCAGAGTACGGGGTAAGAGGGAGTATCTGATAGAACTTTTGTTTTGTCTTTACAAAAGACTCCATGGTGGTATCTCCATAGAGTAAGTATTTTTGCTGCTGCTTCTGGGATTTGTAGGCATGGATGCCCAGAGAGATAGGTGGTCTTGATAAGTTTAGAGAGCTGTGAACTTTGGGGCAAGGATACAAAAAAATCAGGGCTCACAGGAGCTCTTATTTAGAGCTGGAAGAGTCCAGAAGTCATCTAGTACCACCCTCTCATTTAACAGATTAGCAAATAGGCTGAAACAAGTCGGTTGCCTAAAGTCACACAGCTATTAAAGTGTAAAGTCAAGATTTTAACCCCGATCCTCTTGCCATAAAATCCAATATTCTTTCCCCAGATGCATAATCAAGAGAGGAAATTCAATCAGATTCCAGCCAGCAGTTTATTTTCAAACATCACTCCTATATGCCCTCTTCTGTCCTCTGACACTACCACCACCCAGATGCAGACTGTTATCACCTCATACCTATGCTGTTCAATAACCTTTTGGTTGGCTGCCTGAGTCTCAAGTCTTTCCCTATTGCAATCCATCCTCTACTTAACTATCAAAATGATCTAAAATTGCAGATCTCACCACGTCTCCCTTCTCTTTACTAAATTTCAGTGGCTCCATTTTGCCTTTAAGATCAGATATAAAATCTTTCACTTGACTTTTAAACCCCTTCTTTCCTCTCCATTCTTCTTACAGTTAATTTTCCTCCACATTCTCTGCAGTCCAGCAACTTTGACCTCTTTGATGTTCCTAGACAAGGCCTGCCACCTCCTAACTTCATGCCTTTTCACTGACTGTCCTCCATGCACTGAATTCTCTCCCTCCCTGTCTCTCCTCTTGGTTTCCTTCAAGTCTCAGCTTAAATTCCACCTTCTGCAAGAAGCCTTTCCTTGTCCCCCTTAGTGCCAGCACCTTTGTTTTGAGATTATTTCCAAATTATCCTGCATATATCTTGGTTGTACATGGTTTACATGTGCCTCTTACAGGCTGTGAGCTGTTTTTGCCTTTCTTTGTATTATCAGTACCTAAACATAATGACTGCCACATAGTAGACCCTTGTTGTCCAGACTTCAAAGAGGCTAAGTGTTCAGACTTGAGGTGAAAGACAATTACACTGATGATCCCAGTTTGCATTTGGGAGCCACAGTGGGTGATGCTCTTTGGTAGCCAAGAAAATGCGGGAGAATATGAAATGTATTTTAGAGTTAGAGTTTCTCAATATACTTGGAGTTAGCTATATTGTCATATTCCACAATAATTTAAGAACTAGCTGAGCCAAAAGGGAATTCTTTGGGTTGGTTCAGATATGTATGACTTATCTGTGTTTGCCACTCTACTGGTCTACCTGTCATTGCTTTCTTTATTGAGAGTCTCTAATGCTTTCAATGGGGCAGCTAGGTGGTGCAGTGGATACAGTGGTGGGTCTGAAGTCAAGAAGACTCATCTTCCTGAGTTCAAATATGGCCTCAGACATTTACTAGCTGTATGATCCTGGGCAAGTCACTTAACCCTGTTTGAACCTCAGTTCCTCAGTACAAAGAGCTAGAGAAGGAAATGACAAACCACTCCAGTATTTTTACCAAGAAAATCCAAAATGAGGTCACGAAGAGTTAGACACATATGAAACAACTGAACAACAAAAATGCCCTTCAAGCTGACTTGAATTATTATTTGATAAGTAAAAAATAGTTTTTTAAAAAGTTATGAATACTAAGCATTTATTTTTCAAGACATATTTTGCTGGTCTCTAATAATTATAGACGTAGAATTATTAAACAAACACCAGTTAATAAATATCACTACTATTGTTTGTTTTTGTACAGAGTGAACTTTTAATAAGCTCATTAGGGCAAATTAATTGCTCCATTTTAACCATAAAGTTATGGATATTTTAAAGAACAAATATGTAGAAGAGGGAAGACATAACAAAAATATGTAAATGCATACAGAAGAGATAACTGTAAGTTCTTTCAGGAATCATTTCTCAGAATGTTTCCTGGACATCAACTCATGACAGAATTATGAAAATGAAGAGGGCTTTCTGGAGATTACCTAGTACAAATCATGATAATAAACAAGGCTACATTCCAGGAACATGTTTGTCTACCCTATTTTTTAAAGAACCCCATAAAATAGGATTTCATGCTCTCTTAATCAAATTTTCTTAGTTCTTACCAAGCTTTTCTAAAATGCACTTCTCCATTTGTGACTTGTACTGTTTACCTCTAAATCTGGAGGCTCTATAAAGTACTCACTTAGTAGCACTCTATAAAGTACTCACTTCCTTATTAAAGTACTCACTTATTACTTTCTGTTCATAAATATTTCAGTTGTTTTTCAATATGTTTCTTCTCCCTAATGCCATATAATTTCAGGAAACCAAGATTTTCTTTGTCTTCAAGTGGTTACTTTTTCTTTATCATCTACCATTCCCTCTCTTTTCTCCAAAATGTCATAGTAATTTTACTCTGTTGATAATTTTTAACTTTAAATGCTGCAAAGAAGAGCCTTAGTGCCTACGGTGTGCTACAATCAGTTCCTTCTAATGGCAGAAAGTTGATTATTAAATTTTCGGTGTGAGCTTTACACTTTGGAGGCTGGAAATGCTACAATTCAGGGCTTGATTTATTGTCCTGTTGATTGTCGACTTAAGAAAGGGATAATAATGCAGATTAAATTTAGAACTTTGTTGTCTATACTTATTGGTTTTCTTTCCTGAAGAACTGGTTGTTAAATATTTACCAGGACACCTCTGATCCACTGTTCGTTTCTTGTTTCTGTTAGCCTATTTTGTGCCAGACTGAGGGGCTTTTTCTGGGTCTTGTTGTTGGGGGTGTAAGCTCAGTTCCATGTGGACAGTCTTGGGCAGGTAAAGGTGAGGACTTCTAAACCTTAGAGTTCTCATGAGGCCCCCCAGGGAACAGCAGGGAATTGAGGTGTGAGACCGGGCTATCTCGTGCATTTCTGCCTCTTCCCGTGGGAAACGTGCTGGGAGAGAGCATCTCCGCCATCGAGATTGGCCCGGGGTCTGAGCACACCTATTGTTGTTTAACAGGCACGGTATTCAGGTGCAAACTATGCATCGGGAGAGCTTAAGTAGGGTCAGGAAAGCCTGAAGGCGCTCTTAGCACTGAGGGGCCCTTAGAGGACAGAAGGCCCCTCTTCCCTCTCTCCTCTCTTCTCTCTTCCTTCTCCCTTCTCTCCCTCTCCACTTCCACTTCCACTTCCATTCTCTTACTGTAAGATCTTTGCCTCCTTGGGAGATTCCTCTCTCCTCAGGAAGAGTTCCCCCTGCACATGTAACCAAGACCCTGAATAAAGCCTAACCCTTGCTCGACTCTGGAAAGTCTCTTCTCTCATACGTTTATCCAGTTTGGCCAGCCGAAGACCTGCGATAGGTAAGGTAAGACTCGGGTAGCCCTTAGGCCTCTAGGCCTGACATTGTGTTGTCAGATAAAGATCAGAAAAATGGAAGAAATCATAATTCTTAAATGATTTCTCAGTTCTGTGGGGGTTCTTTTGAACAGGCTAAAAGATCCTTTCAGAAAAGATTGAAATACATATATTTATACACACATAAATACAAATATATTTTTGAATGTATATATGTATGTATATACACACATACACATATATGTATATATTTTTGAGTGTATATATGTATGTATGTATGTATATACACATACACACATATACATATACATATATGTATATATTTTGAGTGTATATATGTATGTGTGTATACATATATACACACATACACATATACATATATGTATATATGTATGCATATATACACACATACACACACATACATACGTATATATATTTTTGAGTGTATATATGTATGCATGTGTATACATACATATACATATATATACATATATACGTACATATTTCTAAACCTGCTCTTTAAGATTTTAATGTGTGTGCATTCTAGGACTTTGAATAAAGAGAAATAAATAAAATCTCTACCTTATAAAAGGTCGTGTCACTGCAAGGATTGTTCTGATGAACCAAGAAGGGTGAACAATGATAAATGATTTCAAATTCTTCCTTAACCTATTTTGAAAAAAGGAAAAAAAAATTACTTCTCTCCCTTTTACCTTTTTTTTTTTAGAGGAAAAAGTCAATGTATCCCATAGAAAATACTATGTAATCTAGGAAAGACTTTAAGTCAATTAAAATCACAGTGGAAAGTGTGCAGATGTGAGAACATTCGATGAAGAAGTTAGCAATGGAGAGAAGGGAGAAGGGAGTCAAATGGAAAATAAATATTGTTGCATACCTTCTGTCAATCATCTGATAACATTTTTTCATCCAGCCTAGTCCAGGCATCTTCCTTCTTGGGGTAGCTCCATTCAAGTAGACTATCATATAATCTTCAGCTACCATCAGCTCCAAAGTACTTATTACATACCTAATCATTGGAAGAAAGAATCTTCTTAAAATTTTTCTATATAAAATCTCCTATCATATTTACACCAATTACCATTTTATTTAAGCATAAATATATGACACGCTTACAATCAGCCTGATTTTCCAGTATACTATTTAAAGACCTTCTAACATCTGATTTTAATAACTTTCAAAAAACAAAAACAAAATATGGCTATCATCTTGCAGAAAAATGAACATTAGTTTTAAATCATTATTATCATACTTTTAAAAACCATAGTCACACTAACCAGATTTGTGTATAAACCTGACTTTCAAAAATATACACAATTAAAATAATGAGGGAAGCTAAGATAGAATTAGTGGAATTAAAGAGAAATCCAGTTTTATTATCAGTGACTTAGAAATGGAGAC
The DNA here is from genome assembly GCF_028372415.1 of Notamacropus eugenii. Classification (NCBI taxonomy): domain Eukaryota; kingdom Metazoa; phylum Chordata; class Mammalia; order Diprotodontia; family Macropodidae; genus Notamacropus; species Notamacropus eugenii. The sequence continues at coordinate 66,386,300 of NC_092872.1, forward strand.
TCAGGAAGAAAAATTATACTTAAGCCAAAAAATTTTTGTTGCAGATCTTCCTTATTCTGGCAAAAATGTTCAAAGGTTTTAAGTTCATTCTGTAGAAAAAGACTTCCTAAAATGTCCTTGCTGTACGAGCAGTGTACCTTGACAGGATTCCTCCTTTTACGTATCCCCAACTCATTTCCTTAAATTCAAGAGTATCCCATCTATCGTTCTGCGTTCACAGACATTCATTCAAAGCACTCTGTCATAGCGTTCACAAGCATCACTCACAGGAAAAGGTTTTCCATGACATAGTGGTAATCAGCCCGACTGCTGTCTGGCAGAAAACAGGCAGCAAACACAATGATGGCATTTAGACCATCCCCATAGTATCCTGCGGAACAAACAAAAAGACATTTGTAACCGAGAAAAAAATAAAACCCTTAACAAGATAATACTTAACAGAAAGGAGACCTGTGGTAGTTCTAGAATATGTGCGTATCCATACATCTATTCTGGGCTTTTTAAAGTTTGCAAACCACTTTGCAGATGCCATGTTACGTGACTCTCATAACAACTTTATCAAGTAAGGACATCCCCATTTTACAGATTAGGAAAAAAGGATCAGGGAGGCTGTGACTTGGCTGTGGTCACACGGATTCAACTCTTGCCTTTCGTTCTGTGTGACCAAGAGCACATTACTTAATGTCTCTGAGCCTTAAGTGACTCTAAGATGTACCTTAGGTACAGGTGTGGTGATTCTACGTTGAGGGAGGGAATCTCTGTGACCTTCTGTCAATAAAGTCACAGATGCTTCATGTACTGATACAGGAATGGAGACCAGACATGGGGTTTCATTGGGTTTTGTTTGTATTTTGGATGAGGAAATTCCCTCTACCAATGCAGGTCAGCACATTCTCTGCAACTTAAGAGTCTTAGAGAGCTGCCCTGAGCACTGAGAGATTAAGTGAATTGGCCAGGGTCACACAGTTAGTGGGTATCAGAAGCAGGACTGAATATCGGTCTTCCTGGGATAGGCTGACTTTCTAATTCACTACCTCTCCTATAAACATATATATGCATAAGTAAACATATATAGCTAGATAGATGTGCTTAAGTGGGACATGGAAAGCATAAACTTTTACCAAAGAACGGAAACCAAAAAAATAACTCAACCTAGATAGAATTGTAGAAAGGAAAGAAGTCAGCTAGCCATCCGCACCCTGCCCCCCCACCCCTCAATAAAGTCAAGGAAAAGGCTTTTGTTTCTATCACATTTATATACATTTTAAGGTTCATAAACATTTCCCCATGATATATTCTTGTGAGTTATGTTGCAAGCATCATTGCCCATATTTAACAGATAAAGAAACTGAGGCTGCAAAGGGAGACTTACCCATGGTCTTATAGCTAGTGTTAGAACCAGGATTTACCCCCAGGTTTCATGACTCGAAATTCAGCATTCTTTCCTCTACAGCACGTTGTTTTCCCCTACCATCTTTGTCTTTTTTATGCTACTACACATGAGCTGAGTTGAAGGGGAAACTTGGAAGATGAATTATGAAAGAATTCAATTCCTACCTATTTTGGTTACAGGTCATTTGTGAACTGGGAACAAAAACTGCCTTTCTTTTGGCTCCAGCTCCACTGGGAATACTCAGAATGAATCCATTAGTCATAGAATATGTGAGATATTCTGACTCATTTATTAATAACCATGGGCTTAAGTGTCTAGCCTATTAAAGAACTAACAGTGGGCTTAATGAAGGACTAACCATGGCCTGACTTTCTTTTATACTGGGGTTTTATGAGCCTTTGTGTTTCTGGAGAAATGAGAACTGGCTGAAGGTAGATGGAAGGTATGACGAGTAGGGGGCAAGGTAGAGATGCATTGAGAGTAATTCTGATAATTAGGGACAACACACATTTTCTGGACCAGACTTCATTTTGGTGAGCTCATAGATATTTTGAAATAGATTTATGAGAGTTGATTTTGTTACGGACTTGTGAGTACATTCATGTCGGGAACTCTAAGTATTTTAACTTTCTTTGCCTATACAGACTGTCAACTCCTCTGTGACTTACGGTCCTAAGAAAATTGCCCAGGGGCAATGAGAGGTTCAGTGACTTGCCTAGGATTACCTTTCAGAGGCAGGATCTGAAACTAGGCTTTCCTGGCTCCAAGAAAAGCCATTACACCATGTTCTTCTGTAAGACTTAGAAGAACAAATTCCAGAGAAGGCTAGGTCTGCACTCCTTGTTTCACACTCTTTCTCAGAATTTGGTGCTATCTTGGCCAATATCTATCAATGCTGAAAGCAAGGAAATTGGGAGTCTTCTATGAGGTCATATTTATCATGGACATGATTCAGACCTCACTTCTGTTTTTAAATGGATTTTGTTAAAGAATTATAAGCATTGGCATCAGCTTACCTCTGAATTAAAGTCCACTGGTAGGTAAATAACAATTTAATTATTAAATAAAGCTATTATCATAGTCCTTTGAGTGTGTGTAGAGGCCACACTTTAAAGCCTGATCTCACTGGTCCCTAATGAGTGACCCTGCTGCATCTCCTCAAAGCTCACAAATGTCTACAAGGAGGATTTCTGCCCATGAAAGTGAGCATGGGTTTGGGAGAACAGGGATCTCCTTGCTTGAAGGAGATGGGTACTTTTGATTCAGAAAACAGATTCTGAAGCTGGTCCTAAAGAGGACTGGATTGCCAAAAAAAAAAAAGATAGATGAAGAGTCCAATCCCTGGTCAATATTTAACTGTGTCTCTCATGTTTCCCCACAGCAGAATGAAGGCTTCTTGAAAGCAGGCACTACTTCTTTGTCTCTGTATGCTCAGTGCCCAGTGTAGGGTAATAGCTTTAAAATGTTTATTGAATTCGGTTGAAAATATATTGAAAAATATGTCTAAGTTCTTTATAAGATTTTGGTGCTGCCCACCATCCAGGCCAGAAGGTCACAGTTACCAAAACTGAAATCTGTGATGGAGGGCTGTCATAACTTCCTTCTTCTACTGTATTTATTCACTTTATACTTATGCCATATGTACTTGTTGCTTCTGCCTCTTAGGATATAAGAAAGGGAGCAGGGATGGTTTCATAAATTGTACTATATCCCTTGTCCCAAGCACAATGCCTGGCAAATAACAGATATTTAATAAATATTTCTACCAATTAATAATTCTACCATGGTTACAGACTTTTCTAAAAAAAAATTCTTTATAATATTTATATCTAAAACCAAATGAGGAGACTTATAGAAGATGTATTTTAAAGATATGTGTACCCTACATGCTAAACTCACTTCTTTAAATTTGTTTTTAGCAAGATTCTTTTCTGAGGCAAATTTTACTAAAGACATGCCTACCTAATACCCTAACTCTGAAGGCACAAAGCTTATATAATGAAGTCTCAGTTGAGAAATAGGGAGAAAAAAGCCTCAGAAATATTGAGTTACATTAATGTAGACCATGTTCGGGGCTGTAATATTTCTAACTTTAGAAAACAGTTTTAAAAGTATTTGGCTGGTTTTGGAGTCTTGGAATATTTACAAATTCAGAAAATTGGTGTCATTCTTGTCTTTTCTTTTCTGTTATCAGACAACTTCTGGGGTCATTAACAAAAACTAAGTCTGGAAATTACAGAAAATGTATCATAAGGGACATTAAATTTTAATTCAACATATATTTCAACGTTCTTTTTGTAATAAAGTTGTGTGCGTTTTATCTCAAAGTATGTAGCTGACAAAATATTTATGGTTCACCTAAACTACTCCATTGTCCATTCTTGTGTTATGCAATGAATATATGTTCTCTTTGTTGCTGTTCGGTCATTTCGATAGCTTCTGAGCCCATCTGAGGTTTTCTTGGCAAAGACACTGGAGTGGCTTGCCATTTCCTTCTCCAGGTCATTTTACAGATGATGAACAGAGGCAAGCAGGGTGAAGTGATTTGCTCAGGGTCACACAGCTAGTAAGTGTCTGAGGCCAGATTTGAACTCAGGAAGCGTTCTTACTTCAGGCCCAGCACTCTATCCAGTGAGCCACCTAACTGCCCAACATGTTCTCTTAGAAAAGGGGTATTGAAATGGATAAACGAAGGCTAATTCTTTCTTGTACGTTTGTGCTCCAAGTGAGATAAAATGAGAAAGGAACAGATGCGAAGGGGAGGGAGAGGAGAGATGAGATAGGAGAGAGATAAGAATATAGAGAGGGAAGGGAGAGAGACAGTAGAAGGTAGGGAAAAGAGAAAGAGAGGGAGAGAAAAGAGGAGAGAAAGAAATAGAGGGAAAGGAAGAGAAGAGGGAGATAACTGGGAGAAAGAGGCAGAGGGAAAAAGAGAGAAAGAGAAAGAGAGGGGGGAGGAAGAGAGAGAGAGAGAGAGAGAGAGAGAGATTTTCCACAAGAAAGATTTTCTTTTGTACTAAGTGATAGTAACGTCTTTAATCATTTGGCAATCTTTCAAGTAGCAATTCCTGGAATATTGGAATAACTACTTTCAAAATCAGAGCTAAACCTTCAATTCACACTGTAAAGTATACAGTATGACTTAAATAATGCTAGCTGTTGAAACTACAATTCGGCCAATGTTTGGGGCAGCTTTTTTTTTTAAATTTTTTGAACATCTCTCCGTTCCATTAACAAGAGGAGTGGACAAATGCATTTCCGGAGGCCCAGGGATGAGCCCCTCCTGAGGCTCCTCTTAAACTCTACCAGCCTTACCTGCAGCAAAGGGAAGCATGAAAGGAATGTAACACAAGTTTGCTGGCCAACAGTGGGCATGGAGAGAGAAGAAAGGATGTCACAGTCTCACACCAACACATACACACGCACACACACACCAGCAGGTAAGTTTTCTCCTCAGATCGTGGGGATCATTTTCCAGGAGCACTGCACAGATTACCTGAATCTCCTAAAATGAAATGAGAGGTAAAAACAAAAAAGGAAACCCCGTGTTATAAATCTTGGGACACTTTCCCCCCTTAGTTCTTCATTTAAAGAACTTCCCATTCTAAATACAAAAGAGCTGACCCTCACCTCAACCTGCCCTGTCATATAGTGAATAAGACTGACAGAAGAAATTACATATAGTGCATTTTTTTCATTCTGTTCTTTTAAAAGGAGGGCAAAGATTATCAGTGATGAAAGATACTCAGATAATGTCATTCACACGTCTTTCCATGGGCCGTGGCCTTTGGTGTGGTCTGGATGCTGCAGGCTCTGATAACAAATGATATAAATTGTACAAAGTGCCCCACTTTGCAGTTTGACATAGGCCTATAACTCTTTATAAAGGGCATCTTCATACTACTACAACTACTTTATATAGTGTCGTAAGGTTGATTTATATAATGAATTGTTTTATCATTTTTATAAGGTTTATACAATGTTTTAAGGTTTGCAAACTTTCGCATACCTCATTTCATTTTTTTCTCATCTAGGCCCTTTCCAGTATGTCCTTCAATTATCATTACCCTTACTTTTACAGATGAGAAATTAATGACATGTCCACAGTCATACAACCAGCAAGTTTTGGAGGTGGCATTTGAACTTATCATCCTGACTCCAAGTCTAGCATTTGACCCAATATACTAAACTGTCTCTCCATAGAACAGAGGACCATTCGAAAGAAAGACGTACTCAAGGAAGCACTGATTTTCAGACTTTCATAAGGAATCATCAGGATTAGTGGAATCCATTCATCAGCTTTTAGCAAGACTGCCTCACTTGGGTAGGTTTGAAAGTAACTAATGAAAGTGTTTTACTCACGGAGCAGTAAGGATGTTCCCCTTATTAGAAAAGGGCAAAAGGTATGATAACACAGATGCACAAATTCAAGGATGTGTGGGGCCAAAAGAATTACATGCAAGTGGCCTGGAGAAAGGTGAGGAGTCAAGGAGAGGATAGGATGCCTTCTCATGGAAATGAAACAAAAAAGACAGACCAAAAAAAAAAAGTCAACAGCACACAAAGAAAAGGATTAAATGCAAAAGAAAGTGATAGGGCTCAGCAAACCAGGTTATTCTGATGGTTTAAGAAAGTGTCAGCCAGAAGCAAGGATCCTTTCAGAGTCCAGTAAAGGAACAAGCAGAAACTCATGACCTGCACATGAATTCTGCTACCATTCTAGACTTAGGTTAATGTCACCTGATTTTTAGTGTTGAAACTGGGTGAGTATGGAATGTCCATTGTGATTCATGATCTTGGTTACTGATAAAGACTGTTTTCCTTAGAGCTGGACTTCTTAATCTTGGGTATGTGGATAGATTTCAGGGAATCTCTGAACTTAGATGGGAAAAAAATTATATATTTATTTTCACCAACCTCTAACGGAAATTGAACATTTCTTTCCACTATGAATTTAAAAAAACAACATTATTTAGAGAAATAGTTTATAGGTTTCACCAGTCTGCCAAAGGGATTGTGATATACACAAAAGGAAGCCTTTGCCTTAGAAAAACGCAGCTATCAGCTTAAGAAGTGAGGGGGACAAGATATTTAAGTACAGGCTATCATCTTTGAAAGGTGATAGTCAAATTGTGCCTTCCTCATAAGTACACAAGATTTGTTGTAGCAGAGGTCCTCTTCTTGAGAACTTAAGTTGGTACACATCTCAAAAAATTGAATCCACTGAGAAATCTGGGAGTATCAGAAAACAAACTTTATAAAGAAGGGGACTGTGTATTCTCTGTCTCCCTTATGGCAGTTTGGTACTATGCATCAAACCATGAATCACTGGCAGGGATGACAGCATTACTAGACATCTGTGCTCAGTTGGCATAACTACTGTTACTGGCCCTTTTCATGGTATCTGTATTATTCCTGAGATAAAGTATCTTTTTCATGTTTTTGTGAACTGAATCTGTGATTGGTCCCTCAACCAAGGCAAATTGGGTAATTTTACCTGTGACTGACCCCTCCATCAAGTCACATCAGCAACTCATCTGTGCCTATAGTCTTAGGGACACCAGAAGCATTGAGACTTCAGGTAATTTTCCCAGGGCTTAGACAGTCAGTATGTTTCAGAGACAGGACTGAATCCAGGTACTCCTGGTTCCAAGGTGATTTTCTACCCTCTACACCACACTGTCTCTCAAAGCACCCTTAAAAGTAGTAAAAGCTTTGAATGGAACACCAAAGGTCTACCAGTAGAATGGAATTCTACTTTTAAAATTCAACTTCCTTTTATTCTGCTAACCACAGGCAGAAAAAAGGACGCAGGAGCTTCTGGTGTCATGCCAAGATACTGCTCTGTGTTTGTGAAAGATGAGAGAATTTAGGGAACAATGATTACATGGCAAGCTCACAATGAAGTCATTTTTTTTTTCATGAACAGCTGGGCTAGTTGGAAAACTACCTAAAGGCTGCTGTTGGAGGAAGCCATGCTGTAGAAAAACCAAGGCTGCAAAGATTTCAGTGTTAAATGCAGACACTTGTGCTCAATTAGCTTCATCTGCATTCCAAATTAACCAAGGGCACACAGGCGATGGCAACCCCAGAGAAACACTACAAAAGCAACATAGAGCTCATCTTCTATTTGGGACCTCTTTCAAAAAGGAGTGCCGTTTGACCAGGGAGCTGCTGCTGCCATGCACAGAGAATTAAGGTAGCTTATGGAAAAGCACTCTTTGCGTGGAAAATAACTGTCAGGGTTAAGCATATAAACAGCTTTCTGAAGCGTGTGAAGGGGATCCAGAAGGCTCTTTTTTTTTTAATCGTTTTAATGCAAGAGAATTTGGTGTAAATATCCTAGAATATTATACTCAATAGTAGTGCATTCACAGAAGCTCAAAAAGTGTTCCTACATGCTCTTAGGCATTCAAGATCCTGCTCCCACCTAATGCATATGAATTCTGTTGAGTAGTGATGGCACAAGATAATTACCTGTTCTGCAACAACTCAGGGGTAAGGGACATAGTCATGGTGTATTTAGTGTGCAAACAACATTTTCACTTGAGAAGCTTCCCTTCCCTTCTCATCAGCCCTTCAGCTCCACATTAAGACTAGGGGTTTTGAGATATGATGATGCCACCAAAGGGAAAAAGAAAATTATCTCCCTTCATGGAAATATGACTTTGCCATCTCATTTCTCCCTTTCCAAACTTCCCTCTTGTATTCCCTACCTCCATGAGAAATGACTCTTTTGTAAGGCTCTATAACTTTCATGTCAATCCTTTGCTCCTGTTCTCCAATCACGACGGTCCTCCATAACCGATTGTCCTCCCGCTCCTCCTCAGCAGTGTATTCTGGGATGGACTCTGCCTCCTGGCCAGAATCTTGGAGGGCTGCTGGGTCCTCTGGGAGAAAAAAAAAAGCACAAACAGGTATGCTTTCAGAACAGAGGTTAGGGATTGGGAGTGATATTGCACAAGACAGCTGAATGACTGATTATAAACTCATCAATGGCCTTCTATATTTTATTTATAGGCAATATGACATAATGGAAAGAATCCTGACCCTGCAGTCAAAGGAGATGGGTTCAAATCTTGCCTGTGGTACTTACTACCAATGTGACCTTGGATAAGTCACAACCTGTGTGGGATTCAGCTTCTCTATCTATAAATGTAGGTGTGGAACTAGTTAACCTCTATGGTCCCTTTCAACCAGATATCTTATGATCCTATGAGCTCAACCATTACCCCACCACCATTTTTAGTAAATAGCAGGTGTTTCATAATAATTGACTGAGTTGTTGAGCAGCCAAATCCATCACTCATATCCTAAGATAGATCTAGTGGAGGGGCCCTATCTTAGTAGTGACCCATCAAGGTCTAAAGCCATACCAAGTCAATCTGATCCTGAGAGACGGAGATAATATTACTGCCATGGGTTTAAGATCAGCATGACCTTGGGATCTCTAGAGAGACCCCAAATTGTAGGCCTACCCTTACTTAGATCCAAATTTATTTGGAATCAGCTCAATTTTATGGGGTATTTTGGAAAGAGAGGGACATGGGACCAGGACCAGCCCTGAATACTGTCCCCAGCATTGCTGCTAACAGGTATGAATACCTGGGGATGGGGAGGAACAAAGTAGGGTGCAGGTCTGAGCCAACAACACAGAGATCAAAGATCTAAGAGTCTCTTTGATCTTCATGTTTGAGTTTTGTTGAATGCATTTCTTTTACTAGTAGGAATGAATTCAACAAAACTCAAACATGAAGATCAAAGAGACTCTTAGATCTTTGATTTTGTTACAGTAGGGCCCTGCCTTCCTCATACACACAAAGTGTCCACTGAATTTTTAAATTCTTCATTTAACCATTTTACTTCCCTCCCCTCAATCTAATATTCTCTGTCTTCTCATGTTTTTTCATAGTTTCAACCAACAAGCATTTATTAAGCACCAACTATGTGCCAGGCAATGTGCTAGACCCTAGGCACACAAAAATAGCAAAGGATGTTTCTGCCTTCAAGGAGCTTATTATATTTTATTAGAGGGAAATAATACATACTGATGTAACAAAATGCGAGGTAAATACAAAATAATTTTAGGAGGCACTAATAGCTTGGAGGTTGGGGGAATCAGGAAAGAATTATGGCAGGGAGCACTTGAGTTGCATTTTGAGAGGACCTAGGGACTCTAAAAGTAGAAATAAGGAGGGAGCTCATCACATAGAGGTAGCCAGTGAAGAGGCACAGAGACAGAAGATGGAAAAGGGAATTGGCTTATTTGGCTGGACCAAAGAGTATATAAAGGGGTATAATGTATAACAAGGCCAGAGAGATAGCTTGGAACTATATTGTAAGTGCATCATTAAGTAGGGGGTGGTGATGACACGATTGGACCTACATTTTAGGAAAATCGCTTTAGTGGCATCCTTCCTGACAAGAAGAGGTATTAGATTGACTACCAAACTAAAGGTCTGCAGAGCTGTTGTGCTGATCTCATTGTTACATTTGTTACTCTTCCATTTGAACTGTCTTAGGAAGAATCTCAGGATCACCTGGCAGGATGAGGCACCAGACACTGAAGTCTTTGCTCAAGCTTAATAGCCAAATATTCAAACTGTGCTTCAGAGACCACAACACTCTGAAGTTGGACTGGCCACATTGTTCAAATGCAAAATGTCCGCTTGCCAAAAAGACTATTTTATGGAGAACTTGCTTGGGGCAGGCCATCACATAGTGGCCAGAAGAAGCGATACAAGGACACTCTTAAGTTCTCTCTCAAAAACTTTGGATTTACCTGCGCAACATGAGAGACACTGGCACAGGACCGCTCAGCATGGCGTGCCCACATCAAAAAGGGTGCTGTGTTCTTTGAACAAAGCAGAATTGAGACAGCACAAAGTAAACGCAGGATGCCCAAATTTGGGATATTCACCTCAAATATTCACACGGACTATCTGTGCCCAACCTGTGGTAGAGCATTCTGAGCTCGTATTGGTCCGATCAGCTACAGTCAGACACACTGAAATTTCATTTTCTCATGGTGATGTCATTTTGATCCTCTTTGAAGATGGATAACAACCAACCAATCAACTGCATGTGACAATGTGAAACCCTCTTTCCTGATATCATTTGCTTTGGTATTTTAGAAACTATCCTAGTTCTTCTCATTTATTTTTCTGTATTTTTCTCCTCTTTATCTCTTAGCTATGATTGTACCTAAAGTATTGTCCTTAGTCCTCTCAATACTTTCTCCCTTAATCATCTCAACTGCTGCCTGGATTTAATTATCGCTTTTGTGAATGGTTTTCAAATCTGTTTCAAATCTCCACTGATGAGTCATCAAATGGTGGATACAGGGTTGACTTTGGAATCCAAAGACCTGGATTCAATTTCTGCCACTGACACATGAATTGCCACATGAAATCACAAATCTGTGTGTGTGTTTACACACACACACACACACACACACACACACACACACACACACACACACACACACACACACACACACACACACACACACACCCCTAACCCCATTCTTTCCCAGGTGTTCCAGTCCTGTATTTCCAACTGCATAAGAGAGATGATCACCACCTTAACAATCCTGACATGAAAGGGAAACAACAGTGTACTTGAGAAGGAAGCTTTGCAGAAGTAGATTCCCAAGCATCAATGTTCCAAATTCCAAATTCTGTTTTGAGCTGTAAAGGCAGCTGAGTGGTGCAGTGGACAGGATTCTGGACCTGGAGTGAAGAGGATCTGAGTTCAAATCCAGCCTCAGACATTTACCAGCTGTGTGACTCAAGATAAATCTCTTAACCCCTGTCTACCTCAGTTTCATCCACAAAATGGGCTAATGATAATAGCAACCTATCTCCCAGGGTTGTTAAGAAGACCAAATACAATAGTATTTGAATAGCATTTTGAAAATCTTCCAAAGTACCATATAAATGGTATATGGCATATAAATGCCATAACTGTTATTATTCACTTGCCAGTAATGAATCAGTTAAGTTCTGCCTACAGAGAATGTTCCACAATCTATCTTATAATAATAGCATCCAAATTTATTTAGAGTTCTAAGATCTGCAAAGCAACTTATACACATTCTTTTTTATTTAATTCAGCTATCTTGTGAATAGGCCCCATTATTTTCTCCTTTTTATAAAAGAGGAAACGGAGGCTTTTCCCCCAAGTACCTACAGCTGGTAAGAATCTGAGGACTTGAATACAAGTCTTCCTGGGTCTTGCCTGGCACTCTAACCACTCTACTCCATGGCCTCTGAAGTCTGCAGCAATTCCTCTACATTAGGTGCAAATCCTATACCCATCCTTCTATTTCCTGAATTTTTATCAGTGATCTTCCAATCAATACTGCTCTCCCAGACACTCACTTGACTCAATTCATTCAAATCCTAACATATTTTACCATGTCTTTGGAACCCCCAAACTATTGTCAGTTCATTCCACTGTTACTCTGAACCTTTCCAACCAACATTCAATTCCACCTTTTCACTCTAACCAAACCCTAGCTCTTCCCTGAGGAAACATATCTTTAGCTATCCTTCCTTTCTACCACCCCTCCTTCTCCTACTATATTTGGAGGTTATCCTTCTTACCCTTTCCAGCTCACAGGACCAAGAGGCAGGGAGCACCTGGTCTCCTCTTTTATCTTTCACTGTTTCTAACGTTTAAATCTCATTTCTAGGAAAACTCCATCACCCAATTTCTCTGCTCCTACTCTAAATGCAAGAGCCCAGAGATGGAGATCTTGAAACTGAACTGACTTTACCCAGGATAAATTATTGTTATATCATCCCAACTGGGCCTTCATTACTCCTTGACAATCCACTTGATCTATGGCAATTCCTTATTTACCTTCCTGCCACCTCTTTATTAAATCCTTCATTCTTTCTTCTCATTGTTATTGTATATATAAAATGAGAAAATATTTGCAAAGCACTTTGCAAAGTTTAAAGTGCTACATAATGGCTAGCTATTATCATTATTATTAACCCTATTTTCCCTGATACTTATTGCACTTGACTTAGCCTCCTACTTGCAAAGAGGATTGAGGCTGACATGCATTTCTTAAACTCTGCCCTTCTATTCCTCAAAATTCTTCATCATCAAGACCTGCTCTCTCCATCCCTCTGGTCATAGGTGAAGAAGATATCTTTACTGCTCACTAAAGCTCAACCTGTGTCCTTATTCTTTCCTACCAATACTAGTCCAGTGGAAAGAGCCCTGAATTTAGTTTTTGTAGTTGTTTTTTAGTCATGTGTGACTCTTTGTGACTCCATTTGAGGTTTTCTTGGCAAAGACAGTGTAATGGTTTACCATTTCCTTCTTTAGCTCATTTTACAGATCAGGAAATTGAGGCAAACAGGGTTAAATGACTTGCCCAGGGTCACATAGCTAAGAGTGTCTGAGGCTTGATTTGAACTCAGGCCTTCCTGATTCCAAGTCTAGCATTCTATCCACTATGCTACCTAATTGGACTCAAAATTCAGCTCTACTGCCTATCATGTGTATTACCTGGGAGACATCATCTAACACTCTGCCCCTCAGTTTCCTCGTGAGGAGAATGAAGAGATTGGCTAAATTACTTTTAAGACTGTTTCAGGCTGTAAATCCTTTTATCCTATGACTGTGTCCCCTCAGTTGTTCTTTCTCTCTCATGAAGGAATCTTCAATCTCTGCTTTTTTACTGCCTTTCTCTCACCTGCCTACAAATTCTCTCATATTACCTCATTTTTTAAGAAAAATTATTCCTCAATTCTTTTATCTCAAGAAGCTACTACCTCATCTCTCTCTTCCTCACTAAACTCCTTTCAAAATTATATATTATATGTGTGTGTGTATATGTATATATAAAATACACACACACACACACACATACACATATGTATGATTCACCTTTCTTACCACCCATACACTTCCCCAGACTCTTACCACTTGGCTTTCTAACCACTCTACTAAAAAGTTCACCTGGGACTAAATCCAAAAGCATTTTCCCTCAGTTTTTAACCCCTTTTGATTTGTTTTGTAGCTTGTGATACTACTGACCATTCCCTTTTCCTATAGGATATTCTGATTCTAGCCTATCTTTTTAGGTTTTCACCTTTTTTTCCTTTAAGATCCAGCCAAACTAGCCTGGTCTGCTATACTGACATCCCATTTCCCATCTCTGGGCGTTTCAACAGGTACCTCTGTTCCTGGAGGGCTTTTCTTCTATCTCCTTCATGGAAACCCTAGCTCACTTCATGGTTTAGGTTGGCTCCTGATATGCAAATCACATTTTCTGGATTTCCTATGAAGAGAAATGATTTTTTTTCTCCTATATTAATAGCCAATTATTGAATTGGGACTAAGGTTTTTCTCCTTCCTTTTCTTCACTGAGAAATCAACCTTTGTAGGCTCTTCAGATAGTCTTTGAAGTTCAGGGTTGATCATGACATGAAATATTGGGTGAGAAACACCCAACTGGGAAAGCTTAGATCTGAAATTTTGGTTTAGGGGAATTGGTTAATTCTGGTTCATTACGTTTTAGTCAGATAGGTCTGGGTAGAAGTGACTTCCTCCTTTTCTCTAGATTACCCTAGATAAGGTAGTATGGATATAGATAGGTCTCTTTGTCCAAGACTGAGTGATCAGAGTCATGTTCCCCCAGACCCTCATTAGAATAAGTCTACCTTTCATTATAATATTCATTCTCTTATTACTTGTTAACCAATCAGAGATGATTTATACCCTCAGGAATACACACTATTCCAACGGCATATAAGCATTGAGTAGGTTCCAGGAGGGGTCTTTGGTTTATTATGGCCTAATAACCACCCTTTTATTAATTATTCATTAATGTAATTAATACAATTGTTAATTACCTAGAAACCATGTCTCTCAAACTTTTTATACACTACAATTTTTCTCTATCAGCACCTCCTGTGCCTTTAGACGACCCTTTTTCTAATTCATTCTCCATGACCCTCTCTGGTAATCTTTTGGTCATTCATGGTTCTTCCCTCTCCCTTACCTCCTATATCCAATCATTTACTCTTACTGGTTGTATTTACACAACATCTGTTGTATCTTCTGCAAAGAGACAGGGATATGGGAAATGCGTATTGTTCTAGACATGATCTAGACAAACTCAACCACTAGATTTCCCTAAACTTGATGTTCTATTTCCCAACTCTGTGCATTTTCATAGACTTTCTTCCTGTCTGATGTCTACTACTTACTCATCTCTTCCTCCCAGAGTCCAAGGAATGGGCTCTCTCCTTTGGGAAGCCTTCTCTAATCCCATCAGTTGTTTGTGCTTTCTCCTCCTTCAAATTATCTTCCATTTTCTTATTTGTGTATGTGGTTTTTTCTCCTCCATTAGAATATGTTTCTTGAGGGTGGGGCAGTTTCACTTATGTCTGTATCTTTAGTACAGCATGCAAATACCATGTAATAGTTCTTGAACTGACTTTGCAATGCATTCTGTGACCATGTCTTTCCTCTATTCAAAGACATTTCCCACTGACAATAAAGTATAAATGTTTGATCTTGCTATTCAAGCCCTCCATAATCCTGTCCAGCTCCAAGCCTACAAAATTAGAGATCTCTCTGTGCTTCTGTTTTTGTTGTTATTTAGTCATTTTTCCATTGTCCCACTCTTTGTGACCCCATTTGGGATTTTCTTTGTAAAGACACTGGAGTGGTTTATTATTTCATTCTCCAACTCATTTTACTGATGAGGAAACAGGACTAAGTGAGTTGCCCAGGGTCACATAGCTAGTAAGTGTCTGAGGTCAGATTTGAACTGAGGAAGATGAGTCTTCCTGACTTCAAGCCTGGTACTCTATCCACGGAGCCACCTAGCTGCCCCTCCTACCATCTTACATCTCTGTGCCTTCAATCATATTGTTTTCCCATACTGGAATGGGCTTCCTACCAATCTAATGTTTCTCTCCTTGAAGGCTCTAGTTAGATATTACTTCCTCCAAGAAGTCTTTCCCAACCCTGCCCAGATAAAATGGATTTTTCCTTCAAATTCTTTGTAATACTTAGCCTGGATTTTGTTTGTTTCACCTATCTCACTCTTCCTATTATCATGGTCATTTGTCTACTGGTCCTTCCCTCTAAGATACTGCAAGCACAGGGACTGTGGTGTTTACATCTCTAATTTGAATCCTAAGATCATAGATTTAAAGCTGAAAGGGACCTTAGAGGTCATTGAATCTAGTCACTTCATTTCACAAATGAAGAAACTGAGGATTAGAGAGTTTAAGTGAGCTGCCCATGGTCACACATTTAGTTACTCAGTCAATTAGCATTTAGTAAGTGCCTAGTATGTTCCAGGCACTCTGCTAGGCACAACACGGGTAGTGACTGAGATAGACTTTGAACTCAGGGGTAGTGCTTCTCCCTTCTACATAACACATCATAGCTAGCACAGAGTAAGCATTTAATAAATACTTGTTGATTTGATTTAAATTGATTTTTATGAACTGATAGCCAGCAAGAGGAAGTTTATTTTCTAATAATGGGGAAAAGAAACTTAGGTACCTTCTCAAACAGAAAATGGCCCAAGATTCATTTCAGAAAAGTGGTCACTTAAGTAAAGTCACTAAATTTCAGTTTGGAGAACAAAGAGGGATGGCAGCAAATGGGGAAGTCTCTGTAATTCTCATAATATGCTTATTAGAAATATTCAGCTTTAAAAAATTCTTCATCGTTTCTCTATCTCCTACCATGTCCAAATGCAAATGTGCTCTAATATCATTATGTTGTCAAAATTTGAATTATGGAAAATACCATGAACAGAATAGCTTTGCTGTTGGTTTGGAAAATAACAGTGGAAATGGGTCATCAGTATTTCTGCCAGTGGTGATTTTCAAACTTCTAAGCTCAATAAAATGAAGCATTATAACAAATGCAAATTTCCCTTAGTATGAAGGATGATCCTTCTAAAATATTTGCTCTCTGTTCTATATGACACTTCTAATGTCCTTGGCATTTCATTAAACTTTTTCTTGTTGTGGTTCTTAACCTCTGATTTCAGCTCTGTAGGGAACCCCCATCATGGAAACTTCCTCATTTCATAAATGTATAGCTAGTCTGTAATATATAATCTTAAGATTACATGTCCCTGGGAACTAAGAGGATAAGCGACTTTCCCATAATCAGTCAGCTAATACTTTTCAGAAGATTTGAACTCAGATCTGCCTGAGTCCAGATAGTTAGATAACCTCTATTAGGCCACATTGCCTCTCTAACTACCTTAAAAAATTTTTTAAAAAATACCTTTAAATTTTTACACTTAAATGTTTCTGTTGCCTAATCATAAATATTTTTATAAATAGCATGGAAGTAAATAAAAGTCCTCTAGAAAAAAAATAATTTGACTTAGAATGCTTTAATGCTTCTACTCAAGTTTGGGAGGGGTTTTTTTTCCCCTCAATTTTTAAACATTTTTATTCAAAGTTTTGAGGTTGAAATTCTATCCCTTCCTCTCTCCCTCCACCCCACCCTCCCTGAGATGGTAAGGTTATACATGTGCATTTATGCAAAACATTTACATGTTAGACATTTTGTACAAGAAGATTTAAATAAAGGAGAAAAAGAAAGTGAAAAATAGCCTGCTTCAGTCTATATTCAATCCATATCAGTTCTTTCTCTGGAGGTGGACAGTATGCTTCATCATTAGTCCTTTGGGATTGTCTTGGATCACTGTGTTGCTGAGAGGAGCTAAGTCATTTATAATTTTTCACTGAATAAATACTGCTGTTACTGTGTACAATGATCGTATCAGTTCAGGTAAACCTTTCAAGGTTTTTCTGAAATCATCCTGCTTGTCATTTCTTATGGCACAATAATACTGTATTACTATGATATACCAGCTTGTTTAGTCATTCCCCAATTAATGGGCATCCCTTTGATTTTCACCACAAAAAGCTGCTATAAATATTTTTGTACAAATAGATTCTTTTCCCTTTTTTGGAGGGTGGGGGGAGGAATCTCTTTGGGATATGGACCTAGCAGCGGTATTGTTGGAACAAAGGGTATGTACAGTTGTATAGCCCTTTGGGCATAGTTAAGTTTGAGAGTTTTTAAAACCCCAAACAAAATAATATAATGGGCAAGGCAATTTAGTGTAATAACTTAGATTTAGATTTTTTTAATAACATAATTTCTTCCATTAATTAATGAAAAGGATACTTCAAACACTGGATATTCAGTGAAAATTGCTGAATAAATACAAGTTGGACGTTTTCTATTTAGTTTTAAGGAGGATTACACTTCCATGGTTCACATCTGCCAATTTTGGAAAGTGGGTGGGATAAGAGGTTGCTGGAGAAGGGAGAAGCCCTTGGAACATGTACAGGAGCAAAGAAAAAACCAAATAAACCAAAACCAAGACCAAAACAAGTTACTTGACCCTCTGCATAAACATTACCCAAAGTTATCCTGCTATATGGGAGGTCAGGGTGGGGCTGAAGGTGGGGCTGGTGAGGCCTGCCACTGATGACTAAAGTATAAAGGTTTGACCTTGGTACTCAGAACCCTTCATGATCCTCTCCAACCTTATGTCACACTACTTCCATTCCGACAAAATTGGATTTCTCTCTGTGCTCTCATTTTTGTCCTGCCATCTTTCATCTCTGGGCCTTCACCCATGCTGTTTTCTCATACCTACAATGGGCTCCCTACCAACTCATCTGCTAATATTTCTCTCCTCCTAGGCTCCAAGGAGGAATTTGCCTTTCTCTTTTATTTACAGTCACCACCATTCCTTCTTCACTGTTTATACATTTTCTTAACAGTGACAGGTGGTAAATGACATAATGTTTTTATTTTGGAAGTTCTAATTTTAAGTTGTGTGGAATGAGGAACAGGTAATCATGGGATCAGAGGCTTTAGATCTGAAAAGAGCTTTAGAAATCATTTCATTCAGTCTTCTCATTTGGGAGAGGAAATGGAGGCTCAGTTTCACTCAAAAGTAAGAGTTTCACTCACACAGCTAGTCAGAAACAGAAGGGAAATTCAAACCTGTCTCCAAACCCAGCAAACTTTTCTATTCAATTTGACAGCACTTATTTTCCTTTAAGAATAGATTTTATTCAGATGGACTTCAGAAAAACCTGGAAAGATTTATATGAACTGATGTGGAGTGAGGGAAGCAGAACCAGAACGTTATACACAGTTATAGCCACAGTGTACAAGGACTAACTTTGATAGAGTTGGCTCTTCTCAGCCATGCAAGGTTCTAAGACAACTCCAAAAGGCTCATAATGAAAAATGCTATCCATGTCCAGAGAAAGAATTACAGTCTGAATGCAGATTGAAGCACACTGCTTGCTCTGTCTCTTTTTTAATTTGTTTTGTTTCTTCTTTCTTATGGTTCAATCCATTGGTTATAATTCTTCTTTACAAAATGACTAATGTGAAAATATGTTTAATATGAATGTATATGTAGAGCATGTATCACATTTCATGCCATCTTGGGGAGGAGGGGAAAGAGGGAAGGGGAGAGAATTTAAAATGCAAAAGCTTGTGGAACTGAATGTTGTAAACTAAGAATAAATAAATAAATTCTATAAAAGAAAAAGAATCGATTTTCTACATCACCTAGAATTTCCCCCTGTAACTCTTCCTTTCCTGTACTTATTTTCAACAGGATTTAAACTGAAGAAGATTCAATAATGGCCCTGAGTTATGACTTAACTACTTCCCATTTGCATCCTAATCTCCAGACTGGGTTGCGAATTCTTAGAGAAGATATTATTTGCATCTGTTTTCTTGTGTGATACAGCATGAGTAAATATTCTATGAACATTTGGTGAATGAATAATTTGAAGAGTAAGACCAGAGTGGGATTTAGCATTGCCTCTGGTATTTAGCAATGTTTTAGATGCAGTAGGCATTTAATAAATGCTTAGGATCAGAGGATTGTAGTGGTAAAGCAGGGGAGGATCTCAAAGACAACCCAGTTCAGCCTCTTCATTTTATAGATGAGAAAACTGAAACCTGAAGAGTGATTTTCCCAGGGTTATACACAGGGGAGTTATGAGTCAAATGGGATAACAGATGTACAGTACTTTGCAAACCTTAAAATGCTTCTAAATGCCAGTTATTACAGTCATCAATCTTTTTATGTTGTTGACCTGCTGTTACCAGGCCTCCACACTGGTCACTTAAATCCAATTCACTTGCAAGTGACAGCATCACCTTCCTGATGCCGTGGTCCTTTTGAGAATGAAGGACAAACCACAACTGAGCTTTCTATTGCCATCCTACTGAGTTCACGTAGCATTTAGAGAGCAATACGGGGGTGTATTTGTAAATGTTTAATAACTGGGCAGGAGCGGGGAAGAAAACATATGTCCATACACTTTTAAGATTAATCTGCATCATGAACACTTTTTAAAGTCTAGACAATCAAAAAATAAATCAAGCTGCAGTGGCAGTATGCGGAAGTTATATTTTTCTGAGTTATTTTTATTTTCTGAGTTACTTATTTTTTAAGTGCTCATCCTAAAAATTTTATGAAGGGCCAAGCTGGTTAGAGCTGGCTCCAGAATGCCTCCTGGAGCTAGCAAATGTTTGTTGGGATGGACTGAACATTACAGATTCCAGTCCTAACTCAAATGTCATAGTGTTTCACTTTCATGTCCCAAGCACACCAAAATATTCATAGAATCAGTTTTTGATATGGTAATAGAAAAAAAGCAAAACAAAATTGGGAACATGATAGGGGGAAAACTGGGGCATCAATTGGGAATGGGGCAGCTAGGGGGTACAGTGGATGGAATTGTGCACCTGGAGTCAGGAAGGCTCCTCTTCCTGAGTTCAAATCTAGTCTTAGACACTTACTATCTCTGTGATCCTATTTGCCTCAGTTTCCTCATCTGCAAAATGAGCTGCTTACCAGCTCTGTGACCTGGAACAAGTCACTTAACCCCAATTGCCTCACCAAAAAAAGAAAATAAAAAGAGCTGGAGAAGGAAATGGCAAACCACTCCAGCATCTTTGCCAAGAAAACTCCCAAATTGGGTCACAAAGAATTAGACCTAAGTGAAATGACTGAACGACAGACACAAAATAACTTATGGTCACAAGAATAAATTGGGATATTAAGGTTCCATAATAAATGACAAATAGGAAGCCTAGGAAGACTCATATGAACTTATGCAGCATGAAAAAGCAGAACCAGGAAAACAAACTATTTGACTATAACAATGTAAACCCCAAACTAGAATTGTTGTACAACTGTAATGACCAATCTTGGCCCAGAGAAGAACTTAGAAAATACACTTTCCTTCCTTCCTTCCTTCCTTCCTTCCTTCCTTCCTTCCTTCCTTCCTTCCTTCCTTCCTTCCTTCCTTCCTTCCTTCCTTCCTTCCTTCCTTCCTTCTTTCCTTCCTTCCTCCCTCCTTTCTCTCCTTCCTTCTTTCTTTGCAGAAGTGGTGGACTATGGATGTGGTGGAACAGTTCACTTGCTGTCAGATAAAGTTGATATTCACTTTGCTAATCTACCTCTTCCCCCCCCATTTTTTTATTCTTTATTATAAGAGATGACTCATTGGGTAGATGGAAGAGAAAGATACAATTATAAACTAAAGTGATTTAAATGCATCAATAAAAATAAGACTAAAAAACCCCCACAGGTGCTACTTACCTGATCTATTAAATGCCCTAAGCACTGTAATGGAAAGAATGCATTGTTGGGAAGTAGGAGAGCAGGGCTTAACCTACCACAACCTCATTACATAACCTTGCACTACAGAATTTAAAGACAGGTGAGATCACAGAGGCCTTCCTGCCCAGTTTCCACCTTTTAGATAATCACACAGGCAGTATAGATCAGAAGCAGGATTTGAACCCAGTGCCCTGACTCTGAACAGAGTCAGCTGTCTTTATGATCATGCAGAAGTAGGCTTCAGGATCCTCATTCATGGTGGCCAGGCCAGACGATCTCTAAGGTACTTTTTTGATCTGAGAGTGTGTGAAATTCTAGATATGAAAATCACATGATTGACTTGAGGGTCAAAGAGGTGGGGTTAGGCAGGGTTGGCTGAAGGCAGCTGACAACTGGCTCTGAAAAGTCAGACTTTAAAATTTTTAGGGTAAGTATTTATGCCTTGGAAATGAGAAACTACAAATCAGAACTTGGATTTATTGTTTTGTTGAGATAGTCTATAGACTGAAGAAAGTGAGGGAGAAAATGTTAATATTGTAAATTAAAAATGTATTGTGCACACTTTTTTTGGAAAGCTAGTTATTGAACATATACCAGCACAACCCTGGACAAAGTTAGTTAGCTTTTGGCTGCAACCTTCTATAAACCAGTGGTCATGGAGCCCTTTGGTAGACTGGTGAAGGGAATGGACACCTCAGAACAATTTTTTAAAGGCATAAAATAAAATACATAGATTACAAAAAATCCAAATTTTATAGAAACATAGTTATCAAAACATTAAAAAAAAAGATGTCTATAACTTATATCAAATCTCTTGCCTTCTCACTAAGGGAGGAAGACTTTGGAATTCAAAATTTAAAAAAATTTTTTTTTAAAGTCCACAGATTCAGGATTAAAAACCCTTGTTACAAACTGTGTGATATTTAATAAGCACATGGTTAATTTTTGGACAATGTGTACATATTAACTGGGGAAGCGTGACACAGTAAAAAGAGCACCAGGTTTGGAACTAGAAGAGCTCCCTCATTCCAAGCTTGTATAACCCTGGGCAAGTCACTTAACCACTTGAGGCCTAATTTCCATCAACTGAAAAATGAAAAGGTTGAACTATTTGATTTCAAAGGTCTCTTCTGGCTCTAAATTCAGAATCCTAAAATCTTATGAAAGCCTTCTCCCACTAGAAGTCTACATTCCTCTGATCCCAATTAGGAAAGCCCAGGAGGCATCCCCCTCATTTAGGTCAAAAGTACAATACAAAGTCATATGATGCCCTGAGCAAGCTGGAGCTGATCTGGCAAGCAGACAAGTTTTAGGCCTGGGGGAGAGCCAGAAAGCTGAGTCTTTGGAAAGAGTTTCAAGCAGCTGAGTCCATTTGCAGCACTTTCCCACTATACTTAGGCTCTATTACTCTCTCTCTCTCTCCTTCATCCCCCAAGTTTGGAAGCCTGGATTTCCTGAGAACTAGGGAAGGCAGTAGAGAGAACAAAACTGGAAACCAAGATCCTAGGGAACACAGCTTTTGATGCTCTCATTTTGTCTTTGTTTTTCATCTTTATGCCATCTCTGACCCTCTCTTAATCCTTCTCAATTCCCTTGCAAACTATTTTTGTATACCTTCTGCCCTCTACAGATGCTATGTCAGCTTAAAATCTACATTCTGCTTCTCTCATTACTCGACAATAGAAATTAAGATAAGAAGAAATGAAAAAAAGTCACAGAATTATTTTATGTATAGTCTATTTTGTCTCCTAGATCATAAATAACTTACGGTGTCTATGTCTTTGGATGTAATCATATAAGCATCGTGGGTACTTAGTGTGCTGTATTCTGCTTGGTTGTTTTTTTTCCTGGTCTTAACTTTTGTGAAATTGACTTCTCTGACTGAGCAACCTATTGATCCATAGCATGGTCTTTTGGGTCAAGATTTGGATGATTTTTAAAAATACATATATATTTGATAGGGAAAGTCAAATTAAGTATTTAAGTATGTAACTAATTTATTATTAGCTCAATTTACTGTCATTCAACAAGCACTGGCTAACTACCTATTCTACAACAGGTACTTTGCTAGTTATTGGGAGTAGTACAAAAACCACAACAATCTCTGTCCTCAAGGAACTTACTCTAGTATTATTTGAGATTCGATAACCTATTAAATTTAAATGGTTCCCCAAGGCAGAATGATAATAGCAGGGGGTCTTTAAAGGTAAGAATGGTGCTTTCTGCTAGGGGTTGTCCATTACATGATACATAAGGTTCTATCCTATTTATTATTCATAAAACATCACTTGTATAGCTATACCAGAACAAAACTCACGGTCAGTTTAAATTACATATGCCCAATTCAGAAGATATCCATGTAGCTTCAATACTTTTCTTTGAAATGTCACTAACTTCTATTTCTAACCTGTTGATTGAATTTAGTTTCCATATTACTCCCTCGTATGCATATGCACTGATGCATCTAACATTGTCAACACTTTGTGGGTTCATTGCTTAAAACAGCATTTGAACCAATTAATTGCATTTTAAGATCCATATAGATTTGAAAAGTCACCTAGTAAAAAAATGTGTCAGCTGAATTTTCAGGGTTAAAAAAAAAAACAGTGCTTTGGTAGTTGAACTAGTTCTTTCTACAGAACAGTGTCAAAGAAAAATACAGGGAAGGGGCATGTTGGCAAGTGATGGTTTTAATTACCAGCTTTCTCTGACATTACCCCTCTGCTTAGCTCTTTTACTACTTATAAAAAGGACGGGTTCATAAAACACTGCACAGCCCTCTACAATGCCCAGCAGTGAGAGGAAATGAATAGTGGGAGGATAAAGCTGAAGTGTACACACTGCAGCAGTACTAAATGAAATTTGAAGAAGTAGGAAAAAAGAGAGTGGAGGAAGTGGGATGGACAGGAAATCTGGAATCTATGAAATCCTGAGAGAGGCTGAAGAATACTCCCAGAAATGGGAGACCTTTCCCTAGGTATCTAAATTTTGACCCAAAAAATTCAGTACTTTTCTAGCCATAGTCATGAATTTGACCAGAATTCACTGATTCTCTGT
The DNA here is from genome assembly GCF_028372415.1 of Notamacropus eugenii. NCBI lineage: Eukaryota > Metazoa > Chordata > Mammalia > Diprotodontia > Macropodidae > Notamacropus > Notamacropus eugenii. The sequence goes on from NC_092872.1 coordinate 66,410,428, forward strand.
GTAAACACTAATAAAAAGGAGAAGACTCCTACAAGACTTGGAAAGACTTGCAAGTAGGCTGTTCCTCTTTTCCCAACCCACCCTATGTAACCTCTCCTAAGTACATTCTTGGGTTATGTGTGTGTGTATGGATCAATCCTATGATTGCAATGATAAAAGGAACTCCCTTTCCCAGTGAAGGTTGCCACCTCTTCTGTAACTTGAGATAGTCTTCAAGACTTTCCTGGGGTATTGAGAGGTTAAATGACCTGCCTAAGGTCACAAGGTCAATATACATCCTGAGCAAAAATTGAACCGAGGTCTTTCTGATTCCGAGGCCAGCTCTTGATCCACCAAGCCACACTACTTTTCATCTATATTCTTATTGCAATTAAAACACTAGCATTAATATAGACCAAAGAAGTAAAGAATACTGCATACTATTTCTTTATAAGACTTGATTTTTTTCTACTCTCTTCTCTTAAAAAGGACAGAAATTCTCATAATCTTTTTAAAAAAATATCCTGACTTCTGAAAACTCCATACATCTTAAATAAACTCTTCTGTTATTAAGTAAGAAAGAATTTCCATGAAGTAATTCTTGAAATAAAAGCTTTACACTTACACAATGCTATATTGCTAATGATATATTTAGAGCCTGGTCCAAACTTCAACAAGTCAGAAAGAAAGAATGTAAGGTGAATGCTGACACATCCTGCTCAAGGCTTTAATAACAGTCAATCAATCAACCAACCAATAAAAATATATTGGTGCTTATTATCCGTCAAGCACTGTACTAATCATATCAGAGGCTAGTTTCTTTTCTTTGACAGTAAGTGTGGACTTCCCCAGGTCACAAGAGCTATTTAAGGTTCAAGGGCAGATTTCCTGAAGGGAATTAGGCCAGAAATGGCTATTTTGCACCTCTGCACTACTTCTTCTCAATCTCATGCCATTTTCTGTGACCACTTTTGATCTGACATGTGAGCGGTAGCTAGTAGAGATTATGGAAAGCAGCCAAGGCTAACAGGTATGACTTGAGATGAGCAAATTTTTACCACTAAAGTTCTAACTTCGCTCACTTTCCTTTCAATTTCCTTTTGCCTTTGATCTCACCAGCTTAGTACATTACCATGGACGGTGTATTCAAAAGAATCAGCTTCATCAGGGGTGTCCAGGTCATCCACGTTGATGTCAATTTCATCTGGGCTATCTAGGTTATCATCGGAGAGAACAGATCCTTCACTCTGGTCCAGAGAAAGGTTGATATTTGGGGCTGTGAGTTTAATCCTCCGGGGATGAGAGCCATCAAGATCCAGAGAATTAGGTGGTTCTACAAAGACAGCAAGAACAGCAAAATTAACATAGGCCAGTTATATCTCATTGGTAACTCCCTTTAGGGGGTAAGTACTTATGGGGGAGCTTTTTTTTTTTTTAACTTTCAAAGTTTTTTTTAAAGTGTTTTGTTTTAACATTACAACATTGACAAATTATTCCCAGTTTAAGAAAGGTTTCTTATAAAAAAAGTAAAACTAATAAAACAATGGGTTCACATGAAAATGCATGCAACATTTCATAGCTGCACCACTCCCTCATCTCTTTATTTTTTTAACTAACAGAAATCTACTTATTCTCCCTCCCACTCCTATTGCACTGAAAAAAAAAGAAAAGAAAAATAAATTTCTTATAACAAATATACATACTCAAGGGAAACAGATTTTATCAATGTCTATGGAAATAAATTGCCAATGGTAGCACAGCTTATAAATGTCAGATGTGAGACCTGAACCCAGACTTTCTTGAGTCAGCATTCTGTCCACTATAGATAAGTTAAAATGACTGTTCTTTATTTAACACCATCCTAGTCAGTCAGAGATACAGCAAAGAAAAAACTGACCCATTAGGCCTAGTTGGCATCACTATGTAATGGCAAATACTCCTGCAGTGTTTAGAATGCTGAACTTGGCAGTCAGGAGCACCTCAATTCAAATCCTTCCCAAGACACTTACTAGCTATGGGACCCTGGGCTCTCTCATTTCCAGTTGTCTTATGTTTAAAATGAGAGGGATGGACCCAATGGTTTCTAAATTCCTCTCCAGCTCTAAATCTATGATCCTAGCAACACTAAGATTCAGCATAACAGCATCTGTAGCTACAAGGGAGCCAATGGAACAGCCAGTGATGAGATTCTCATTGCTGATACCTACGGATATTTTGATGCTTCTATATCTTTATGTTCCAGTGCTCCCCCATGTCTAGTAACTGGATAAACATCCAGAAGCAGGGGTAGATGGGTATGAGCGGGAACTATATAAACTTTTCTGCCTCTTCTTAAATACTGTAAACTAACTACTCTGCTTCTTTTAGATGTGGTTCCCAGCCCTAGCCCTGGCCCCTCAGACATGCAAGCTAACAGGAACAAAATGAGATGTTCACATATACACAGGGTAACCAATAAACCCCAAGAACTTCAACTTTCTATTCATTCTCCCTCAAACCTCAGGTAGTGCCTATAAATGAATAGCCCAAGAAGTAACTTAGGATAGCTTATTCCTGAAACAGGTCTCTTAATTATGCAGGCTCAGGAGCCACATTTTATTTTCAGTAACTTACCCACAAAGCCTTGAGGGTGGGCCCCAGAGTGGTTTTACATAATTAGGGCATTCAACTGAAACTAACTGCCTTCTTGCTACCATATTTCCTGTAAGTTTTTCATGTTTTTAGCATAGATTTCCATGAAGAAGCATGGAGTCACGACATGGAGTTGGAAGAGATAGTGGAGAGCATGTCATTTAATATCCTGATATAATAAATGAGGAAAGTGAGGGCTAAGGAGATCAGAGGCTCAAGGGACATTAGAGATCATACCACCCACCCCCACATAGTTCCAAATCCTCATTTTACAAAGAAGGAATTACAGAGGCCCAGAGGGCTTAAGTGACTTTTCCAAAGTTAATAAGTGGCATAACACATGAACCCAAATCTTTTGACTTTCTCCATTATGTTGCTGTCCAGTCATTTTTCAGTTGTGTCCAACCCTCTGTGACTCCATTTGGGGTTTTCTGGGCAAAGATATTAGAGTAGTTTCCCATTTCCTTCTCCAACTCATTTTGTAGATGAGGAAATTGAGGCATACAAGGTTAAGGGTTAAGACCAAGGGTCACAGAGCTAGTAAGTGTCTGAGACCGTATTTGAACTCAGGAAGATGAGTCTTCCTGACTCCAGGCCTGGCACTCTATCAACTGCACCCCCTAGCTGTCTTTTCCATTATACCACATGCCTTTTTTGTTTAGTGAACTAGGGCTACATTGACAAATCTGGACAACATATTAAAAAGCAGAGAAATCTTGACAACAAAAGTCTGTATAGTCAAAGCTATGGTCTTTCCAGTAGCAATGTATGGCCATGAGAGTTGGACTATAAGGAAAGCTGAGTGCCACAGAATCAACACTTTTAAATTGTGATGCTGGAGAAGAATTTTGAGAGTCCTTGGATAGCAAGGAGGTCAAATCAGTCAATACTACAAGGAAATTAATTCAGGCTGTTTACTGGGAGGTCAAGTACTGAAGCAGAAACTTAAAATATTTTGGCCACATAATGAGAAAATAGGACTCATTGGAAATGACCCTGATTTGGGGGAAAATTGAAGGTAAAAGGAGAAGGGGAGGATAGAGGATGAGATGTCCTAGAAGCAATGAACATGAGCTTAGACAGATTTCAGGGAGAGTGAAAAACAGAAGGGCCTGGTATGCTGTGGTCCATAAAGAGAAGGATGCAACTGGACATCCACAAACTACAACAGAGTAGACAGTAATCATAGCAGCTAAAAACCCTGAGAGATGAAGCAGAGACACAAGAGATAACATGATTCCAAATGCAAATTATTATTGGTTAAATTAACTATGAAATTAACATAGTAAAATGAGTCTAAACTCCCAGCAAACCCTACCCCTCCTTCCTTTTTCTCCTAGCAAGAAAGTGTTTGTTAGAAGCACAGGAAATATTCTTCTCACTGAATAGTTAAATGTCTTGGGTGTGGAATGTTGCTAGGAGAATGGATTAATGTTTTTCTCACCAGGTCTCATGTCTGCAGAATTGGGACTTAGCTCTCCCTCTTCAAAGGGGATATCCATTCCTACATCATCTGCTAGTGGTCTAGAAAAAAACAAAACAAAGAGTTACAAAGAAGGTACCCCAAGATTCTTAAAATCTCTCTGCTTTCCTCATGAAAGAGGTAGGTGAAGACATAAATTTGGAATACTTTGAGGCTACTTCTAGAGATGGTTTTACTTTGGGCAGGAGCAGAGTTGGTCCAGGAAAAACTGGATAATGTCACAGAGAGACTTACCTGGTTCATTTCTTACCCATCCTTTCCAAATTTAACTCTTACTTGAGACAAAGAAAAATGATCAGGTAGTGAGTTAGCCCTTGTTAGGAGAAGGAAGGGTTCCATTTGGAAGATTTCAAATTTAATTAAATTTCTTGTTAACTAATTTCTAAGCTGCCAAAGGAGTAAAAGTGCCACCAAAATATAACTATAACAAATTTTAAAGGTATACAACCTTTAAAAATCACATCCTAAATTTATATCTCTTTTAAGTTTCATTTCCATTTATCCAAGTTGCCCCACCCTGGTGGCGCAACTTTAGTTATTTTACCCAGCCTAAAATTAAACCTAATTTAAGTTTTCCAATTCAAGAAAGGTGTTTTTCCAGTTGTAAGAAATAAGATCTATGACTATTTGCTATACTCTATACAAACAGCCAGTCATCCCCTTTTACCTAAGTTGGATAAGGATTTAAAAATTTATAACAGAAAATCTCAGAAGCAGGAGAGACTGTGGATATTACTTTTAATTTTTTTTCTTCTTATCTGGGCACATGCAAGATACTGTATAGACATGTCATCACAGGACATATCTTCGGACTTTCCCTTCAGTATCTAGCATAATGAACCCTTTGGCACTTGGTGTTATACATATATATAATTTATTTATGTGTGTATACATCTACACACATATATAAATAGTTTTCAAGAGATTTACCAATAACAAATGACAGAAAACACGTTCCAAGTCAACTACAATAAGAGAAATACAAATTTTTAAAAATTCAGGTGTTAACTTATTTCTTGCTAATTGAGAAAGATCACAAAAGATGGGAATGGTTGATTTTAGAGTGTCTATCTATGGGAAGATAGACACATTGAAGAAACAATGATGGAGCTGTGAAAATGTGGTTCAGCTATTTTGTATTTCAATTTGAATTATGCAAAATAGCCATTAAACTCTCTATGTACTTTAACTGCAATTTGACTACTGGGCATATGGCCCAAAGGATGGAAAGGCAGAAAACAAAGGTCTAATCTATACCAAAATATTCATTATGTCAGCAAAGAATTGGAAACAAAGTAGGTGTCTATTAACTGAGGAACAGTGGAAAAAATTATACTACGTGAATGTAATTGAACATTATTTTACAATAAGAAAACATGAAAATAAAGAATATAGAGAAACAATGGAAAATATGCGTGAATGATTGCAGAGTGAAATATGTATACCAAAACAACATTATACAACTGCAACAATATTAAAAGGAAGTTGAATTCTGAGCGTGTAAAGGAAAGAAATAAGAATGTGTTAAACACCTACTATGTGTCAGGCACCGTGCTAAGCGTCATTTAATCCTAACAGCCTCCCTGGATGGTAGGTGCTATTATAATCCCCATTTGAATGAGGTGAGACAGAAAGAAGTTAAGTGATGTCCCCAGGATCACACAGCTAGTAAGGGTCTTACACCACAGTTGAACTCAGGTCTTCCCAATTCCAGCCCCAGCATTCTATTCACTGTATCATCTAGCTACCACTAAAGGGGGGGGGGGGGGTACTCCAAACCCCACCCAAAACAGAGGAGACCCTGGAGAAAAGATAATAAAGCCTACCTCTCCCTTCATGGAGAGTATTATATACACTGCCAAATAAGATTTCTATATCAGATATTTTTGCCTAATTGTTTTTATTTGTTACAAGGAAAAGTTCAGTCTGGAGGGGATAAGTAAAAAATGACTATGATGCAAAGGAAAAGCTATTTTTAATAAAACATGTTTTTTTATTTAAAAAGAAAAAAGTTTTATTGGAAGCTGGACACTCAGAGATGACTATAACATCAGTGGCTCATGTTTATATAGCACTTTAGGGTTTACAAAGTACTTTTCCTCCCAATGACTCCAGAAAGCAAAATGTGTAAGGATTATTATCCCCATTTTACAGCTGAAGAAACTGAGATTTAGGTTAAGTAACTTGCTCTGGGTTATATAACTAATAAATGTTGTTACCAGGACTCAAATTCAGGTGCTCTGACTCTAAGATGAGTGTTTCTTCTAATATACTACATGTACAGTTGAGAAAAAGAGTCAGACAGACCCCCTGATCTCAAGGATCTAGTAGGGAAGTGAAACATTTACAAAAATAATTACAGTATGTTTGTTAGAATGACATAAATACATATATAGGAGAGGACAAACTGAAATAAGTGATTTGGGGAGAGATGGATCCCCTATAGTTGTAAGAATTAGGGAAGATCATTAAACCATCTGAAGCTTGTGGGATATTTTTAATTTAAAACAGTATTTATTCAGAACACCATTTGACTTCATAGTATCCCATAATTTGGGGCAGAATCTTATATGTAAGGTATTCTCCTTCCTGACATACTCATCCCCATATCTACGTTAGGTTTAAGAAATTCTGGGATCTGGTTTCTGTTGTTCAGTGGTTTCCACTGTGTCTGACTCTTTGTGACCCCATTTGGGTTGTCCTGGTAAAGATACTAGAGTTGTCCATTATTTCCTTCTCCAACTCATTTTACAGATGAGAAAACTGAGGCAAACAGGATTAAGTGACTTGTCCGAGATCACACAACTATTAAATGTCTGAGGCCACATTTGAACTCAGGAAGACAGTTTTCCTAACTCCAGGCTTGGCGCTCTCTGCACTATGGTACCATCTAGCTGCCCCTCTAGGACCTGGAGCACCTGAGAATTTGAAAGGCATTTGGGTTATGAGCAATGAACAGGAGAGAATTTAGTTTGTAAGTTTCATTGCTGGGGCAGAGAATTTAGTTTGTAAGTTTCATTGCTGGGGCAGAGAATTTAGTTTGTAAGTTTCATTGTTGGGGCAGAGAATTTAGTTTGTAAGTTTCATTGCTGGGGCAGAGAATTTAGTTTGTAAGTTTCATTGCTGGGGAGACTCTTTTAACTGAATGTTGTACCTCCTCCAGCACCTAGCACAGTGTCCTGCACACAGTCCAACAGATGTCTATTTAATGAACAACGGAAAATCTCAGTCGGAGGGCTAAGTCATTAACCAAACTTAACCTGTGTGCTAACCTGAATTATATTTAGGATGATTCTTTAAAATATCAATCAACCAATCAACTCGCATTTCTTCAGCAGCTACTATGTACTAAGTCTCAGACGTATCCTGCCTTCAAGGAATTTCCATTCTTTTGGATTAGAATGCCTCTATTTCAGGAAATAAGGACCTTCTTAGGGCCCAGAATTCATCTAAGGGTCTCAGAATCTAAAGACTCCCTCGGTCTATTTATGCCTGTTAACCATCTGGAGATAGCTTACAACAAGTAACTAGTTTTGGGGGGTTTAGCTCAAATCCTATTAGTTGAATATATTCACTGTAAAGAACATATTTTCAAGTCCTAACTAAAGTCTCATCACAACTGCGCTTTGTTGATTGGGACACACATACACACACACATAACCTACTCTAACGCCATCGAATATAATAAGCCTTAGTATATATAAGACACTGTTCTAGGAACTCCAGAGATGGCACAAAAAAAAAAAAAAACAAAACAGTCTTTACCCTTCAAGGAGCTTACCTTTTTATTGGGTAATACAACATGTATGCAAGCAAATATATAGATACATAATCATTTGTAGAAATTGCTAACAATCTGAGGGATTCTTCCATAGGAATAATGAATAAATGAAAAATAAATGAAAAAAGCATTTATTAACTGCTTACTTGTGCAGATATTATGGCAAGTATTGGAGGATGCAAAGTGAAGCAAAAACAAATAAGCATAAGTAATTTATTATGTTTTCCCCTTTTTTCCCTTTGTATAATACTTAAATTTCTCTAATAAAAATAGTATCAACTATAGAAGGCATTATAAGGGTACTTGTAAAAATAAAACAAAAATTAAATGCAAATACCGAAAAAAAGCAAACAAATAAAAAAATAAGGATACTTGTAATAATTCTAATATGAAGGAAAAGTGGTCTAAAGCAGAGATACTTAACCTTTTTCATGTCATGGACTCCTTTGGCATTCTATTGAAGCTACCCTCCTGAGAATAATACTCTTAAATATATTAAATAAAATACATAGAATTGCAAAGGAAACAAATTGTATTGAAGTGTAGTTATCGGAATACCAAACAAGTACATGGACTCCAGGTTAAGAACCCCTTGAAAAGGCTATGTACATTAAGATTATAGTTTTCATCACTATGCTTCATTAATTACTATTATATCCCTACAAAAAGTTTATTGACAGCTAAGATGGTAACCATTTGGATACTGGTGTACACACATGAGAAATTCAATGCTAAATGCATTCTAGAGGGACTGACAAACTTGTTGGCCGAAGAGGTCTTTGTTTTTCAGGTCCCTAGGGAAAATAAAATAAAATAAAATATATCCTATCAGGGAGATACAGCAAAATCAATGACTTGTATGAAAAAAGGGAAAGTGTGGAACATGAAATAAGAGAGTGGAGGGAAAGAAGAAGGGTAAAAAAGATAAAATAATAAGTAGTTAGTTGAAATGGGTAAGTTAGAGGAAAGAATGAAGATCATGCTAGAAAAAGGGGGAGAAATTAGCATGAGGGCTAGAAGAGAAGTTGACTTGAGGCTAGAGCACAATCAGAAAGAGATCCGAATTGTACTTACTCTAATTCCTTTAACATAATTACATTAATTCAGTAATTTTACCATGTCCCCTGAGCAGCAAAACATAGGATTTAGTGAAGAAAGGTAGGAAAGCGATTTCTTAGACCGGGTAAGTAATCTTGCCACTGTCTCACGAAGAAACCACTCAGGGTAAATTACTCCATTTTCACGGAGCTACTGATTAAAGTCTGAACTTTCTTGGGGTCAAAAGTATCAATACAGACCAAAGTTAAGGATGACAAACATAACCGAGCAACGAGAGGTGAGTCTGTAAACAGAAAATGACACGGCTCTGGTTCCTAAGAAAAGATACCCTGTCCATCTCTGCTCAACTACAGCTTTGCTTCCACCTAGAGGTTGTGTCCGACACCATGATTTTTAAAGGAGATGTCTGAGATACCCAGGAAGATGCTCTGGGGTTTGCTTTCTGCCTGGCTGACCTATTTCTTTCCTACATGCTCCTTTAGGATCATGTTCATGATTATATGTTGTGTATGTGTGTTTGTGTGTAGTTGGATAAATAAGTTTGACATAAAGAACAAGAATTCAGCAGAACAGGCATCAGAAGTGAAGACAAATTATTGAATGAAATGATATTTTGCATCTCTGGATCACATGTTCATTGTAAAGCAGGCTAGCAGCAGCTGTGTGGGGGTATGGAAGTAAACTGGGTCAGATATCCACTTAGTGGAGGACAAGTGAATATTATGAGGAGATAGCTGAACCTTGGGAAATCCTTTAATCACTGTTAACCCCCACACCCCTTGACATTAGGTCAAGTAGAAAAATCAAAGAAAGGCATATTTTATGTCCAATCAGCTTTTCTGAATTTAAAGGAATCAGCATTTTTTTTTTTTTAGTGAAACTGGGTTGATTTGTTTGAGACTGAGTTTCCTTTAATATAAAATGAGCAATGAATTAGTGAATTAAACTTGGAAACCCCCCTCCCCACCCCCGACTGTGGATGGTAATGTTTCCTGACAGGCAGGTACAATGAGCAGCAGGCAATGAAACCTTGCTGGGTGTAAAGCATCCTGTAGACCACTCAGCCAAATGGGCAGCAGCATAAAATGGTCAAGGCCAAGGTGAAGAAACATGTTTTTGCAAAGTTTAATGTTCTTTTGTGGAGTGAGGGAATTCCCACTGTATTCTCTGGGGGCTCCTCTGGTCTATGTTTCCTGGACTGATAAAAAAAGATTTTCTCTGGAGACTCAGTGAAAGTAAAAATAACATGAGAAATGACTTCCTTAGTATGGTGCGAAGTACGCTTTTCAAAGCTCAACTCTTAAAGGATTCAAAGGATTCCTGATGAATCAATCACACTTTTTAGATATCAGCTATGTGCCTTGCACTGTGACAGGACTAATTAGATGCTCCTGATTCAGAACCAGCTCCTCCCCATGAAATATCTAGTCCTATGAGAAGCTTCCACACACGGAATGAATGTAAGAGGAAAAGAGCGTCTCTCACAGGATCATTCTGAGCTTCCTCTTCCTGCCCTGGAACACAAGATTCCCTCAGGATTCTGACTCTAACTTTGTCCTCTGGTGCCTAGAACTGGACTCTGTGTACCCTGACCCTCCAGATTCTGGTAGTATCATTTGGTTTATATCTCCACCCCTCGATCCCCTTATATCCTTCATCATCACTGGTCAAGTCACATAGACTTTCCCTGTTAGTTAAATATATCAAATAAAGGACCCTTCACACTGCATCCCTGGTCTCCTCCAAGAAAGCCTTTAAGTCCCAGCAACAGAAAACCTCTACCTTCAGTTTAATTAGCCACATAGCAGCATTAAGGGGGACAATAAAAGCTATGTCTGTTATTTTGGATTACTCATTCCAGTGACAACTGTCCACAACCACCCAGCACAGCAAGTGAGACATTTGCCTTACTCTAGGACAAATAAGCATAGTAGAGTCAGAAGGCAGAGGAGGAGAAAATGGGAGCTTTAAGAGGAAAAATAAAGGGAATGTTAAGGATAGAAATGAAACATCTGGGCTCCCAATCTGATAGCTCTTCTCTTCTGAGACTTGTAAAAGTCATAAATTTCCAATCTTCCATCATTCAGATATAAAATAAGGAAAGGAAGCTCACTTGGACTTAGGTATGAGAATTCAGTGAGTTGTATTGGCCACGTGCTACCCAAATTCTAATATCTCCTATTCCCTGAGGAAGAGTCAGGCATTTCTGAGAGCTCATTCACCCTTTCAAGGCTACTATAGACCATCATTAATCAATATTTTTGGTTGTGTAGTCAATACCCTCATAGCTTGCAAATGTACCTGCTATACAGACTGTAGGATCTGTCCTTAGAAATACTCACAGCATAAATCCCCCCCTCCAAATAAGGAATAGTCAATTTTTTAATCAATTAATGAACAAATACTTATTAAATGCTTACTGTGTGACAGTCACTGTTCTAAGTAGTCACTGGGCATACAAAGATAAAAACAAAGTCCATTGCCTTTAAAAAGCTCACATCCTAATGAGGAAGACAGAATGCAAAACACTATGTAGATGTATATATACAGTGTATATACATACAAGCTGCATATAGACCTGTGTATATTTACATGTATGTATATTTTATGTATGCATGCATATATTTACACACAGTATATTCTGGTATAACTGGAAGTTAAAAAAAGAAGTAAGACACTTGGGGAGTGGGGCCAGAAGGGGTGAGGAGATAGGAAAGGCCTCTTAGATTTGAGAGGAATACCGAATGACTGCAGGAATATCTTTCCTTTCCTAATCCCAGTTATGTTCTTGCAATCTGCCTGTGCTGGTTAATACAAAATTTAGCCTTGGCTGATTCAGAGGAGGAACTGAATTGCATACAATTTTCTTAGACTGTACCCCTTAAATTCTAAATCTTTTAAATTCTTTACAAATATTTAGAGAATTTTAGGTGCCAAGAAATCTTTAGAAAAAACTAAACAGCAAACCATCATTTGAGTTGTTTATTAGTGGGAACATCATACCATCATTTCCCACTCCCCAGTCACCAAAGCCATAGCTGTTGTTCCATATAAACACAAAAAAAGTGTGGGTAGAAGAATGAATAACAGAAAACCCCACCCTCGATGTTCAAGTTTCTTAGGATGAGGAGGTAGTACCCAGATTTTTGATAAGGCCATTCCATGGAGGGTTCCACCCAGTGAGCTGCCTTTGGAGATACTTTTATCATAGCCCCTTTTCCCTTTCCTAGAGCAGTTGCCTCAGTTGCATGGGAAGAATATCTCTTGCAGGCCTGGTGGCTAGTTTTTAAAATTTTCTGATTCTACTTGTAAGGGAAGGAGAAGGCGGAGCGGCGCAAAAGCAGATGCAGAGTCAGAGAGATCAGAACACTGGTTCAACTGATCTACCTGTATCATTTAACCATTAGTGGGTCCATTCCTCCTCTTTAAAACAGAGTGATTGAACGAGATAACCTATCAGGTCTCTTTCAGCTCAAAATTCGATAACCCTGTCAGCCTTTAAACAGTATTACCCTAGGCCCAAGTGAGCTACATTTCTTTTCAATTTTATGTTTTTTTCCCTTTCTCTTTGCTCTCTTGCAGTTTTTTTCTTCTCCCATCTTTTTCCCATTTCCCTTTTTTCATTATTTTTTCTTAGTTTAAGAATTCTCTACTCTGAAAACCTTGTTGTTCATTTTTCAAGTGTGTGTGTGTGTGTGTGTGTGTGTGTGTGTGTGTGTGTGTGTGTGTGTGTGTGTGTGTGTGTAGTTTCTTTCCCCCCTCTTCTCAATGACACTACTGTGGTTTTATATAGAACTTATTTCCAAAGGGCCTGACACGTTTTCTATTAGTCTAATGAAATTTCACAACATCCTTGTGATGCAGGTGTTATGGTCCTTGCCTCACAGATGAGAAACCAAAGTACAAAAATGAAGTGATTTGCCCCAGGTCCTACAATGACTTGTGTGCACAAGCCTAGACCCCAGATTCTCATGCTCTCCTCAGTTATAATATTATCTATCATCCCAGTTTCAATGTCCATATTTCCTTTCACCTCTTTGGTCCTCTGTTTCCCCCCATCTGTAAAATGAGAGCATTGGACTAGATGAACTCCAAGGTACAATACAAATCTAAATAGATAATCTTATGAATTTTAAGGCTAGATTAAGCCTTTCACATCACCATTTTTCCACAGGTCCTAGCAATTCTGACCTCCTGAATTACTCTCCCATAAGCAATTTCTGATAGACACGGGAAATGCAAACTGGAATAGAAGCGGAACAGAATATAAGAACGGGTGGGAATGAGGATTTATATGGTGCTTACTGCGAGTCAGGTACTATGCGAAGCAATTTTTACAAATATTAACCTGATTTGATCCACTCAACCCTGTGAGGTTCAATTATTATTACTATGTTTAAATAAATAGAAATGAAGTGACCTACCCAGGGTCACACAGCGAGACCAGATTTGAATTAAAGCAGTACTCTATCTGCTACACCAAAGTTGCCTCTAAGTAGGGTGTGGCATATTTCCTTCCTTTCAATTCACTTTTACAGTGCCACCATGGGGGAAATATTTAAAACAGGAACCCTAAGGGTACTGTATAATTTCTGATTTAGAATCTGTTGCCTGATATGGCATCACAGACTCCTAGCATGTCAGAGCTAGGGATGAGTAAGGGACCATTTAAGTCCAACCCCCTTATCTTAGAGATGAGGGAAGTAAAATCCAAGAAAGGCCAGTTACTTCTCAAGTTCACTTAGTGATTCAGTGACAATCAGAAGAAACTTTTTTCAAAACTGAGAAAAAACATATTTTGAGATTTTTAAAAATCCATTGCCCCAGTTTTCTTTGCCAATATTCAACGTATAATTAGTCAGTGAAGAGTCTTAATTGTATAAATGTACACCTGGTTTAAGTCCCAGTACAACACTGTGGGAATGGCACTGTGTAGTGGGGGAGGGGGACGAGAAGAATGAAGAACTTGGAGTCACTGAACCTGAGTCTGAAACCAGCTCAACCACTTATGATGCGACCTTAACCTCTCTACAGATGTTTCCTCATCTGTAAAATGGGAGGCTTTGGCTAGGGGTGGGCCTGTGACCCTCTAGGTCCTTGGGTACTGCCTTTTGACTGAGTCCAAGTTTTGCGAACAAATCCTTTTATAAGGGGATTTGTTCTATAAAGTTTGGATTCAGTCAAAAGGCTGCACTTGAGGACCTAGAGGGCCACATGTGACCTCAAGGCCGCAGGTTCCCTATCCCTGGGATGAACTCCAAAATCCCTCCCAGCTCTAAATATAAGATTATCAGAAAGGATTATAATTCTTAATGACAATTAAGACTACTATCCTTCATCTAGGGGCCATTATTGTAACAGGAAAGAAAGATGTTTTAAACAGAACTTACAGTTAGACCTATCTCTTTTTCTTGTCTTCTTAGACAAGATATATGTGTGCACATGTATGCATGTGCATGTCTGTATATACACGTACAAGCACATATATATCTTGTCTATATATAGATATATCTTGTCTATAGACTCATCTATGTATATGCACAGATATTTACATATATGCATATATCTTGTCTATATACACATGTGTACACACACATATACATATACCTTATCTATACAGTGTGTGCATGTGTATGTATATGTATGTGTTTCTGTGTATACACACATTTATCCACATATATCTTATTTATACATGCATATATCTTATCTATAGACACATCTATGTATACACACATCTATATATGTACACACATAGACACATGTATTGTCTATATACATTTATGCTTATGTACACATATATTTGCATACACATACACAATACATATATCTTGTCTACATATACATGTATGTGTATATATTGACATATATAAACACATATAGTATCTATACACACAGATGTTGTGGTTTTCTGTCATGACTCCATTTGGGGGTTTTCTTGGCTAAGATACTAGAGTGGATCTCATTTTACACATGAGGACCTGAGGTAAGCAGAGTTAAGTGACTTGTCCAGGGTCACAGAGCTAGTGAGTGTCTGAGGTCAGATTTGAACTTACAAAGATGAGTCTTCCTGAATCCTAGCTCAGTGTTCTACCCACTATGCTACCCACCTGCCCCAGATACAAAATATATACAAATATAAATTACATACATGTATGTATATATATGCACATGCAAACATATGTACGTATATTTGTATATATAAGTATATGCATGTACATATATAAATTATAGGTGTATATTTTATATTTACTTAAAACCATACACATGTATGTACAATAAACATGCATACATAGATATATGCACATGTGTGTATATTATATGCATATGTATATATTTATAATATTCATATATTTGTATATATTTTGTATTTACTTATTTCTATGCAAATTACTTCCTCCCAATAGAATATAATTTCCTTATATACATATAGGCATGTTTATACATATACATATATATATAAATTAATCAGACTATCAGGTAAAACCCACCCATTAAAATTATTTTAAAACAACATTGAGCACAAAATTCTCTCTGATGATAGTACTTACCAGATGTGCTTAGAAGAAAAGTGTGAATAAATTCATGCATTATTCAAAATGGGTCCATTTTTAAAAGAGAGACTTTTGCCAGGTACAAATTGGAAATAAAATTTAAAAATGAAAGTATTTGATTTCTAAAAATTAGTTGGTATCAACACTACTTTAAGAAAAGTTACCCAGCTGGCTCTTCTGGGCCTGCAGAACAGTGGGGAATGAGAAAAGGCAGAGAAAGTGACTGTGAGAGACACAGAAGGAGCCAGCGACAGAAATAGCAGGAGACACAGCAAGTAAAAGGAAATATGAAGAGAGGGAGAGAGAGGGAGGGAGGGAGAGAGAGAGAGACAGACAGACAGACAGACAGACAGACAGAGACAGAGACAGAGACAGAGAGAGAGAGAGAGAGGAGGTGAGGGGGGAGTGGGGGTGAGGGGGGGAGATACAGGGGTTTTTGTGACTTACTACTAATTTATTTAGGAAACATCCCAATAGGTGGAGGAACTAAAATTCAGAAGGTCTTTATCTTTTAGATAGAATATGAAATGCATGGAAGTAATACTCTCTGAAGCTCACAGGCTATAGAGGCCACAGAGGCACACAGTTCCTGATTTTATGTCAACTAAAAAATCCCCCTAATATATTTTAGCAGCATTGTTTTTGATATTAGAAATGTTTTAGAGTTTTTAAAGTCATAAATATATTTTTGTCATTTTTTTCTTAAATCCCTGAAAGTTGGCAAAATTAAACTTAAAACATTAATAGCATCTCAGGGGAATTTTGCTGTGATGAAAAGCTCCTTGTGTTTCTCATGAAAAACAGCCCCACTAACTGGAGTACTTTCTAGGCTACACTCTACTTGATTCTTTATTTCCTGGACTGAAGCCATCCAAGAAATTAAAATAAACAAATTGTTCTCTGGTGTATTTTTAATAAGACAACTTCTCAGTTCACTTCTATACATAACTATATAAAAATAACTAATTGGTTCTACAACTTATGTGGAATTTTGTGATTTTTCAGGGGTAGAGGGAGGTCAGGACCTCTGTTTTCATTTCTCTTTTTATCACAATGTACAAATTCCTCCTCCCTGTCTTCCCATATTCAGATCAGTCACACCATTCATCTTAGAGAGTTGACTGACACATCCAGAGGTTTTGTTTAATGCCTCACACTGACAATTATTTGTATATATTTTGCATTTATTGTTCTGTTTAAACATTGTTTTCTCCCAATAGAATTTAGTTCTCCTCCCCTCCTCTCCCCTCCCCTCTCTTCTCCTCTCCTCTCATCTCCTCTCCTCTCCTCTCCTGCCCTCTCCTGTCCTCTCCTCTCCTGTCCTCTCCTCTCCTGTCCTCTCCTGTCCTCTCCTCTCCTGTCCTCCCCTCTCCTCTCCTCTCTTCTCCTTCTTTTGCCTGTCTTCCCAGAGCATAACAAAGTACCTGGCACATGGCAGATATGTAAATACTTGTTGAATAAAGGAATGAATGAAGTGACATTCATGTTCACACAGCTACTATGTGTCAGAGACTAGACTTGAACCCAGGTCTTTTCAACTGCAACGAGACCATCGATGCACCATCCTGTGATATTATTCTCCAATAGGTCAATTGTAGGATGAATAAATAGGAAAATGGATTATGTGTACTTTTGTCTCCTATAGTACAAGGAGTGGCAGACAGGATCTGTTGAAGCCAATTTTATGTTTTAAGTGGCACAGGCAACCATCTATGCCATGGGATTTGTGGACTGCAATCAAACTCTCCTGTGGGAGGCGACAACCAACGTCCCTGAGGTGCTATAATCTGGAAGAGGTGAGTGTTAAAAGGTATACGTTTTATTATAGTGGAATGTGTGTGTGTGTGTGTGTGTGTGTGTGTGTGTGTTATGTTGGGGGGCACTGTCAGTCCAAGGATGCTCATGATCATGGAAGACTAGGAAGCAAAAGCTTAATAGGGACTACTACTTCCCCTTTAGGGCCAACCTTGGGATTTGCATATACCTCATACTAACAGGCTGCACTGGTGGGGAGGTGAAGGGGGAAGTACATTCAATATTCTACATAGATGAAAGCAGAAATCTGGACCCTGCCTCTCAAATCACAAAAACCTAATAAACTGTAGAATCAAGCTAGATTATGTAGTTATTTATAAAGAATCAGTTCCATTTTCAGTTCAGATCTTATGGGCAGGGATATGCTGGTAAATGTTTTAACAACTGACTCTCTGGGGGGGAAAAGTCTACCTGATACATTTTTGTTTACTTTTCATGATTAACATTTCTTCCATCACTTTAAAAAAAAACTAGATAATCAACAAAACAATAAGTCAAGCTGTAACTTGTGGAATCTGATGATCTTCAAGTTGTAAATGCATGGAAAATCGAACAAACAGTTGTTTCTCCGACCTAGTAAGAGCTAGCTCAAGCACATGCCTGCCTAACAGTTAGTACAATACTATGTCATACTGCTACACTAATATATGAAAGTCAGGAGGATACAATCATAATTATAGAAGCAATACCTTTCAAAAAAATGGGAGGTCAGGAAGCATGCTTTGAAATATTTGAGAGAAAGCAGACATAAAGCAATACATGGGGAAAGAGGGGACCTTGAGTGGAGAGGATGTAATGGTCATTTAAATGGGAAGAGCTTTCCCATTCATTAATAGACCCATGTGACCTGCTTAAATCACATGGAATCCTAAGTCATATGTGGTGGGAGAAACTTGCCGAATGGGTGGAGCAGGAAGGGTGGAACAGAAAAGGCAGAGCTAAAGCAGAGCTAAGAGGAAGTGAGTCAGAGAGCAGTCAGAACTAGGAAGGATCTAGGCAAGCAAGCAGCTGACTAGAGTGAGTAATGAGCTTGTTTGTGATTTGTTTAATGGAGCTGGTTTGTGGGAAGCCTGTCAGGGGAAGGCTTGGGGATGGTGTTGTTCTCTGTATTGTTACTGTGTATAGATTTTTGTTACTATGATGGATTCGGCTTCCTGGTGTCTGAATAAATGTTTTGGTTCTGTCTTCCATGTGGAGAGTGTTGCATTTCGCGATTCAGAATTGCTCTGGATATTCACAACCACTGTAGGTGCTGTGAATATTATATTGGTGCTACAGGGGGCCAGAAGAACAAACAGGGATCAGGCCCTAGAGATGAAAAGAATTAAAGCAACTTAAATATATGTGGATGATTTTGTTAGACTTAGACTCAACTCAATGGGCATTTTTTGGGGTGCCTACTATGTGTCAGGCACTGTGCTAGGCATTGAGGAAGTGTCCCTGTGCTCAAGGAGCTTATATTCTAGTGGGAATTCAAGATGTACATAGAATAATTACAAAGTAACTTGTGAGATAGAAGAGTCAAGTCCACAAGCATTTATGTGCCAGAAGCTGGGCTAAGTGCTGGAGCACTAACTAGGGAGATCTGAAAGGTCTTTTGTGTGTGTGTGTGTGTGTGTGTGTGTGTGTGTGTGTGTGTGTGTGTGTGTGTGTGTGGAAAGCAATACATACATGCATACGCACATGACTTTATGCATGTCTTCTTTTATGCAATCACAGATGTAGAGTTGGAAGTATCAGAGGTCAACCAGCATAATCTCCTCATTTTACAGATGAGGAAACTGTGGCCAAGTGACTTGCTCAAGGTCACACTGGGAGTATTTGAGACAGGACCTGAACTCAGGTCCCATGACTCGAAAGCTAGAGCTCCTTCCATTGCACCATATTGATAGAATTGACCTCTAAGGTCCCTTCCACTTCTAAAACTATGATGTTACATACGACCCTATAATACTATAATTTTCAGAAACACAAAGTCAGTGAAATAGAATAGAAGCAAAAGTAGTAGTAGTAGTGGTAGTAGTAGTAGTAGTAGTAGTAGTAGTAGTAGTAGTAGTAGAAGAAGAAGAAGAAGAAGAAGAAGAAGAAGAAGAAGAAGAAGAAGCATTTACATGTTGTTGAGTCATTTCAGTCATGTCCAACTCTCTGTGACTCCATGTGGAGTTTTCTTGGCAAAGATCCTGGAATGGTTTGCCATTTCCTCCTTCAGTTCATTTTACAGATGAGGAAACTGAGGTAAATAAGGTTAAGTGACTTAATATTTATAGAAACTCTGTCTTGGAGTTTCTACATCCTCTTAGATATCCCACTCAAAATTACCCAAGAAAACTTGAATAAACAAATTCTCTTTCTCTTATCATTCCCAAATTCATTCCTTAATCTCTTATAAATCTTTGTGGCCAGAACAAACTTGGGAGAAGATCATGTCCCTATCAAGCTGGCTGTATGCTAGGGCAAGCTCTCCATGCTCAAACAATCTCCAGGGGGGTCATGTGAACTAAAATTGTAAGATTTTAGGAAATATGGTGTGTGGGCAATCAGTAACCTAGCATTATTAGTCATGGCATATGGCCATGTGCTGTAGTGGAAACAGTACTAAAAGTGATGTCAGAAAACCAGGGCTTGGAGCTTGGCTTTGTTACTTCTATTTTATACATCCTTGGAAAAATCCCTTAGCCTGAGTCTCGGTTTTCTTGTGTGTAAACTAAAAAAGGTTGGTCTAGAAAGATGAACTCTAAGGTCCCTTCCGGTTCTAAATCTAAGGCTGCTTTTAAACTTCCCATCATTACAACATTTTCATGGATTTTTATCTTTCATTTCATTGGTCTAGATAGAGAGTATGTGTGTCAGGGCATGTGAGATGAGAGAGAGAGAGAGAGAGAGAGAGAGAGAGAGAGAGAGAGAAAGAGAAAGAGAGAAGAAAGAGAGAGAATCACTGTTATTTACATCCTTCTCACTAAGTAGCATAATCACATTTTATGAAGTTAATTTGTAAGGCTTGATTAATTTTACAGTGTCCTGAGGGACACTCAGTAACCACAAGGATACGCTAACCTTAGTAATATATCCGATTCACTTCACTATAGTTCTTCTATTGGCATGTGCTAATTTTGTAGAATTAGCTGGTGATGGCAGAAGATGAATCCGTGCCCTTAATGCCCAAATCATCTATATTTCATGGATTAACAGCGCTGGGAGGAAGCTCAAAGGATTAGCTGCTTTAGGACCCAATGTGTTCTGTTATTGGACTGCTGCTGTTAAAGATGGCATTTATGATGTTAGCCAGGCCCAGTGCCTCAGCCCAGTTCTGTATGGGGGTAAATCATTACTCAACAATCATGTATAACTCCTGTGTACCTGACACTAAGCTAGGGGTTAAAATACAAGACAAAAATGACACTCTTCCTTCCCTCAAGGAACTTGTATCTTACTGCAGGGAAACATGCAAATAGATAAGCAAATACAAAATATAGGTAAAATTATTTTGAAGAGAAAAGTCATTAGTGACCAACGAGGTCAGGTTAGGCCTTAGGTAGGAGATGGCATTTGAACTGGGCCTTCTGGGAAGCCAGGGATTTTAAGAGGTAGATTCTAAGGAGGAAGAGCTTGGGAGGAGAGTTCATTCAAGGTGGGAGATAGAATGCCATGGAACCCAGGCCAGTGTGATGGGAAAACACAAGATTCTAGAAGTGGAGTAATTAATGTGAAATTAGTCTAGGCAGGTAGGTTGGAGCCAAATTACGTAAAGAAAGAGATAGAAAGCTCTGTTCTACTCATGTCCAGCCATTGAGAGTGACCTGACAAATGAAGACTAGGTACAATCTATATAGAGTCACTAAGCCTATTGTTAATTCTCAAGGAAAGTTTGCATTTCTGGGCTAAGATTGTTACATGATCTTTAAAAGGCATTTCCCTATTCCCACTTCCGTCCACTAGTTGAGAAATAGCACACCAAGGAAGGAGTGCTTCAGGTATTCAAAATCCACTTCTCTTGTGCAGTTGTTCAGACTTTTTCTGACCCCATTTTGGGGTTTTCTTGGCAAAGATACTGGAGTGGTTTGCCATGTCCTTCTCCAGATCATTTTACAGATCAGGAAACAGAGGCAAACAGGGTAAAGTGACTTGCCCAGGGTCACGGAGCTAGTAGGTTTCCTTTCTATCTTCTTATTTTACCTGTCCCCCTACTATGATGTAAGTTTAGCTGTTCCCTCATGATCTCACTGGGGAAGTTTCTCCTCTAAATAATGATTGCCTCACTTCTCTTTTCTTTTTGAACAGGATCTTTCTATACCTTGCAGTTTTTCATGATCAGCTCCTGCACAATTCTAAGAAATGAAAGAGATAAAAAGCAGATGCTGTCAGAGTTTTGTTTCAGTGGTTACCTGGTTCCTGAGGCAATGGCTGATATAGGTGTGTGGTTTCCTTTTAGTCTCTAACTAGAAGAGTTAACACAAAAAACTACAGTTCCAGTCACTGTCAAAAAAGTCAGCCAAGGGAAGAAAGGACCCTGAGAAGTCATACAGTCAATCTTCCTTTCTCTTATAGATTAATGCTCTGATAGAGTGAAAGGGACCTAAGATAACATCTGGCACAACCTTCTAATTTTATAGATGAGGAAGGCAGCATGGTGTAGTAGAGTATGGTCTAGAGGGAAGAAAGAAGACAGGAAGGAAGGAGAGAGGGAGGGAAGCACAAAGAGAGACTTCAGAGAACGTGAGTTTCAATCCTAACTCTCTCACTTATTCCCTAAGTATACACTGCTCAGTTCTATCACCTACTTAGATATATGCTTTGAGGTGAATATATGTGATATAGACCCAATGGCAATTCCACAAGCAAACTACAAAACACTTTGGTCATAGAGGGAAAAACACCAGATTTAGAGTCAGATAAACCGAGTTAAAATCCCAGGCAGTCACTTCACCGCAAAGGCCATGGTTTCTCATCTATGAGTAGAACTGTTCATTTCTATTCTGACTTATCTTTCCACTAGACTGTAAGCTCTTCAGAGGAGGAATCACCTTCTCAGACTTTTGTATTTTCCCCAACCCCTAGCACACTGCTTCACACAGTACATGCTTAGGCCACTGAACAAAAGAATGATTTCAAATATGAGTTCTCACTGTTGCAGCAAAATGTCCCAGAAAACCCAATATGTCAGCAAACAAGAATCTAGTCAGTGTTATGACATAAATATACATGCTAGAAAATGTTGGGAGTCAAAAAAAGATGGAGAGCCAGACCCGAAAGATACATTACATTAAATTAAACAAGAATATATTAAATGTCTCCTCTATGGCAAGCATTGAACTAGGCGCTAAAGTCTTTGAACTCAAGGATCTTACATTCTACTAAGGAAAACATGTTCACAGACAAATCGTCATAAGATGTGCAAAATAAATGCAATTTCAAGGGTGGGATTAAAAACTTTGGGAATCAAGAAAGAGCTCTAAGAGATAATACTTGAGCTGAGCCTTTAAGAATATCATGGGGCATCAGTTTGTAAAGATAGGTTGGAGCCAGATTGTGAAGGTTTTTAAATGTCAAACAGAGGAGTATATATTTTATCACAAAAGCACTGAAGCCCGTAAAGTTTCTTAAACAAGGGAGGGATATGGTCATTGACACTTTGGCTGCTACATGAAGGACAGATTGGAAAAATGGAGTGACTGAAGGTAAGTAGACCACAATTAAGAGGCTATCACAGTAGACCAGGAAAGAGATGATGAGAGTTTGGATTTTGGTAGCTATAATGTGAATAGAGAGAATGGGATGGTTGTGAGATTTTGTGGGAGTAGAATGGACAAGATAAACTGAATATGCGCGTTGGGCTGGGGGAGGAATGAATGAGAATGAAAAATCAAGAATAACTCCGAAGTGGCAAACTTGGATGATTGTAAGGTGCCATGAGGAGAAACAGGGGCATTTCTGTCACCGAAATGGGTACCGTCCAAAGATACATACATACGTATGTATATGTGTAATGAGTGTGTATGTGATGACAGCATGGGTACTGTATCATAGGCACTGATGAAGTGTCAACCAGCCATGTGTCCTGATTTTTGCTCTGGTAAAGGTGATCCTTACACTACCTAACTGTACATTCTTAAAGGCACCCTACCTATTCCTATCCATGTTTTCAAAATATTAGCATTTCTAAACTTCCAGTTAAAGACAAATTTTATGAAAGAAATGCCACCCAACTCTCATAATGAGACTATGGAAGATGAATAAACAAGTTTAATAAATTTAAATTTTATCACCTGGATTTTAATAGGACTCTAGGAGTAAGAAAAGCACAAGCGACTCAGGGTCTGGTCCCATTTCTGATATAACTGGCAAGTCAAATGATCTGAGTTTCTTTTATCTCTGAATTGAGAAGATTGGACTAAATGATGTTTAAGGGCTCTTAGAAGTTGGTCTCCTGGACAATGCATGTGGAAAACAGAAAACAAAGCATCTTATGACAGCTTGATAGTTATCTCAAGCTCAGAAATGGGAAGTAGTGAGGCAAGATGCTAAGGTTCTCCTGCCAAACGCCTGTCCACTAATACCCTTTTATCACCATCACCACTCCAATTGTGGGCACAGGAATGCACCCCTTTGTCAAATGGGATGGGGAGAGGCTGTCAGTTAAAATGAACACTAATCATGTTTCTCCAGTCTCTTCCTATTTAGTGACAAATCCCAGAGGGAGAACCCATTTTCAGAAAGCAAATCAGCTGGACCCAGAATCCCAGTTCTGAATGAATATCCTTTGCCTGTAAAAACTCCAACATGCCTAAAGGAAGGTCCTTTTTTAAAGTTATGTTGAGAGAGAGAAAAAGGGAGACAGAAAGAGACAGAGATAGAGACAGAGAGAACAAGTCAGTTTCCAATTATACATTCCTGCCCTTTCATTTCCACTTGTAACAAGAACTAATCCTACATGTTCAGAGTCTAAGTCTTGTCATCCATCTACCTAACAAGACTTTCTGAAAGTATTTGGGCCATTGGCAATTCATCTCAGGAGCTGATGTGATGATTTAGCAATGCAGATAATTCCTATCAGAATTTTCCCGGAATTACTCAGAAAACTCAAAATTACTTCCTAGTACAATGCGAAGCACATTGATGATAAAGTCGACAGAAATATTAAAGGAAATTAATGGTGATGCTGTGTAGGGTTCCTTAGTCACTTGCAAAAATCCAATTTGACTTTGACATGGTGTAAGCGGCCAGAGTACTGGAACTGGAGTCAGAGGATTTGGGTTCAAATTCTGACTCTTCTCCTGCTTCCTACTTGCATAACCTTGGACAAAAGCTTCCCCTTCTCAGGGTCTTTAACTCTTCCTCTATAAAGTGAGGAATGTGGACCAGATGTTCCCTAATGTCCTTTCTAGCTTTAAAACTATGATTCTAAGGAGAATTTGATTTATATTTAAAAGAAAGATTAGCACCCATGTGATCTTAGGTATCACATAGCAAGGATCTCTGTGCTTTGAAGATGTCAGTTGTTTTAAATCTCATATTACAATTTGTGTTAACTCCAAGTGCACATTTCCAATCTTGTTCCCATTTTGTTAAATAAGCAGTTTAAAAGTCTGGAGTTTTCACTGAATTTCTTGGGGGGAACAAACGAGTTTGCATTCATTATATTTCCTAAAACACTTAACTTGACAATGAAGGCATGGCAACAAAGACTATCTTTCCTCAAAAAAGGTATGTTACATATTAAAATAAAGGTATTTTTGATTTAAAAATTATTTACAAGCACATCTTTTGCTCACCCAACATTTGTACTTGTAGCCAATATTTTATATGCTGTATGCATTCTGAAATTCATTCTTGAGTTTGAAAAGATTCTTATACAAATCAAGGAGCTACAATCAGTCCTTGAAGGACCACCTGAGTATAAACTTCTGCTTCAGGTAACATCACAAATCATTTCAAACAAATTGGAATTTATCTTCTTTCCAATACTACTCATCTAAGGAGAATATTTCATAACTTACACATTTCTCTCCCCTCCATATTTTAGCCCAGGTGATAAGCTCCCCCACTTCTTCCATTAGTTAGTTAACAACATCACGGTGCAAGGGAAGATGAACAATATTCTAATAAGTTCCTGAAATCTGATGCTAATATCCAGACACCCACACTGACAATCCTGCCCTTTCCCTTCAAATTAGAATCTCTAGGTGATCCTTACAAGCCTCATTAGCCTAAAACAAAATAAAAGAGTGTGTTGCCAAGGAGGAGGGAAGTCATGTGCTCTATTGCTATCAGGAACAAAACAACCCACACGGAAAAAAAACAAACCAACCCTTTCCCCAGGGCTATGCCTCGTTCAGATGGTCTATGTCAATTCACTGCTGGGCTCCCGGTTTAGCAAAGGTTTTCAACAATTAACAGACCAACTCTGCATCTGTTCTCTCCATCTCCACTTTAGCCATGCAAATGGTAAGGAAAACGAACTGAGGGCTGATAAGCCCAGCTGGACAGCAAGGGTTTGCCCCTTAATCACCCAGAGTGAGTCTACTCCCTGAGAAAAGAACCCTGAATAAAGATCGACCACAGAATTCACACGCAGCTGCCCCATCGTTGGAGATAAGGACAAGATGCTTTATGCCAAGTTGGACCCGTGCCTTCTCTGTTGCCCTCACCCTCCTCCTCCCCACCCCCACTAAATAACAATAGTAATAGATTTGTCTAAAAGAATACTTTTCATTTCAAGCTGTCACTGCCTTTCCACTACACCAGGCTCCCCTTTCAGATTCAACCTCTCCCCCTACCAAATCACTTACCTCGGAAGAATGAGTGGAGACTTTTTAATAGGAGAATAAAGAGGGTGTCCTATCAGTGCATTTTAGCATCCTTCTTCTGGAACAGTTAACTAGGAATATAGACACATCCTCCTCCACCATTTTCTGATCACATGATCAGTGGTACAGCTAAATAAGGATGATCACCTGCCTCCAGAGAAACCTCCTGCTTGTTCCAGCCACCACGGCAGCCCCAGCAAGGGAAATGACACGAGGCTGGCCAGTTTCATTGGGGAATAGCAATTCTCTCAGCTCTGATGGTGCTGGCTCAGAGCATGCCCTCCCCACTTTCAGGCGGGGAGTCAGAGGACTGCTCAGAAAGACTGCTGACCATTCTATTCTGGATGAGGTTGGAAGGGGATGGCAGTAGAGTGACTTCCATCTATTTTGGCCTTCTTTATTAAAATCCTGGAGTTTTTACAATACAAGGTGAACAAGAAACTTAGACTTAAATTTGGAAGGGACCTCAGAAATCATCTAATCCAGTCTCCTCATTTTACAGATGAAGAACCTTGGGGCTGAGGAAGGCTGAGTGACTTGGGGAAGCCAGGATCTGAACCCTGAACCTCTGACCCCAGGGGCAGCAAGGTGGCACAGTGAACAGAGCACTGAGTTTGGAATCAATTCAAATCTGGCCTCAGACACTAGCTGTGTGACCCTGGACAAGTCACTTAATCCTGTTTGCCTCAGTTTCCTCATCTGTAAAATGAACTGGAGAAGGAAATGGCAAACCACTCCAGCATTTTTGTCAAGAAAACCCCCAAAATGGAGTCACAAAGAGTTAGACATGACTTGAGTCTCCCTGACTTCAGGTCTGGCACTCTGTCCACTGTGCTATCTAGTTGTTTGGTAAATGTCAATGATCTATATCTATACCTATATGGAAATTCCCTGATTATCCAGAGAGTGTCAGTTTTATATACACATGAATGTATACATATATATGTATATATATATAGATGTGTGTGTGCATGCATGTATGTGTATATATCCATATATACATGTACATATGTATATATGGATATATATAAACATATCCATATATGCACACACACACACACACCCTCCCTACCAGTTCAGATAGAAGGCTACATCAATAACTTGAGACAGTTAGATGGTTCGATGAATACAAAATAGAACCAGGAGACAGGAAGACTTGGGTTTGGATTTTGCCTCAGATGCTTACTAGCTATATAAACCTAGGTAAGTCACTTAACCTCTGTCTGCCTCAGTTTCTTCATCTGTAAAATGGAGATAACAATACCATCTACCTCCTAGAATGGCTGTGAGGCTAAAATGAGGTATGTGTAAACCATTTAATAAACCTTAAACATTGTCTAATCACTAACTATTACTGTCTGTTGCTTTGGTAGGTAGCTCATAGTCCAGATGATGAGACACACTTTCTTGTTCTCCCTAGAAGGGAAGGACTACAGGTGCAGAATGCTGCATATGCTAATCAGATGCAGTTGTTGCATTTATTGGTCTGTCAATCAGCAAGAATTTACTGGAGTCCTTATAAAGTTCCAGGCACTATGTTATATAAAGGCTAACTATAGTTATAAGTTATAAGGCTTCCAACTCTGTCCCTAACA
Organism: Notamacropus eugenii; assembly: GCF_028372415.1. NCBI lineage: Eukaryota > Metazoa > Chordata > Mammalia > Diprotodontia > Macropodidae > Notamacropus > Notamacropus eugenii. The sequence continues at coordinate 66,438,126 of NC_092872.1, forward strand.
ACATCATTGAGGAGAGAAATCCATGTGGAGAAGGGAACCAACCTTCCTTCATACCACTAACAGCAACTTCTGACCAACTACTACCAACTACGCAATTGGAGTCCAAAAGCCCTGTGAGTGACAGCACCTCCCAGACCACTCATTGGACCTACTTGTATCCCATTCCCCAAAGTCGTCATCCTAGGAGAAGCAACCTGGTAACTGTTTCTGTGGGTACTTCCTACCTTGTTTCTTCAACAGCCAGATGCTGAAGAACTAGAAAGTTCTTGCCACCAAAGTGCCTAGCACTTTCAAACATCTCAGCGTTAGAAATGGCTAGGATTTTCTCAGTGAAAATGACATTAAGGGAGATCCATTAGCATCTACTTTACTGCTGAGGACCTTGGGACCTTTCTATCTGACTTAAATTTGAAAGCTCTGATGGGTATTGTCTCACTCACTGGAATGGGAGTTCCCTGAGAACAGGGACTGTGGTGCTTTTCCATTTGTATCCCTAGAGCTTAGCACAACACTTGGCAAATAGTAAGCACTTAATTAATGCTTTTTTTTCATTCATTCATACTTATCTCTTTGAGGATTTGATCCATTATTAGTTCTGCCTTCTGGGGACCAAAGGAAACAAACTTAATCTCCTTCCACATGACAGTCCCTCAAATGCTCAAAGACACTAGTCATGTTTCCCTCTCCTCCCTGCACCCTGGCCTCACATCTTCTCTTTTCCAAACTAAACATTGCCACTTCCATCAACTAATCCACATATGACCCAGACTGAGGGTCCTTCACAATACCTGGGTATTGTATCTTCTGGATATTCATCATTTTGTCAGTCTTTCTAAAACTGTGGTACCCACAACTGAACAAGATAACACAGATGAGGGATGATGTGAGCAGAGTGCTGAGAGACTATCACCACCTTATTTGTAGAAGTTATAGCTCTCTTAATGCAGCCCAAAACTGTATTACCTTGATTTGACTGCAATATTAATCAGCTGACTCATATTAAACTCAAGGTTCACTAAAACTCCCAAATTCTTTTCTGACATATTGCCACCTAACCATGCCTCTCCAACTTGTTCTTATGAAGTTGATTTTTTGCACCCCGGTGTCAGACTTTACATTTGTTGTGATTGAATTTGCATATTATTGGATTAAGCCCAATGCTCTAGCCTGTCAAGATTTTTTTTAGATCCTGACTCTTTCAGGTATTGTTAGTTATTCCTCCAATTTTCATGACATCTGCAAAGTTGATGGGAATGCTGTTTTTGCCTTTCTTCAAGTCCCTGATAAAAATGTTAAACAGCATAGGAACAAGCATAGATCCATGCTGTACTCCCACTGGAGACCTTGTGCTAAGTTAACACTGAACCATTAACAACTACTTTTTGATACTAGTCTTACGCCCAGTTCTGAATCCATATAATCATGTTTTTTCTAGTCTATAACTCTCCATCTTATTCACAAAAACAGTCTAAGCTATCCTGTCTAATAATATCTATCTATAGCCTTCCCATCATCTACCAACTTATGGAAATGAAATTAATTATGACCTATTCTTGAAACTGTCCTGGTTCTTTATGATCACTCTTACCTAAGAAGCAACTAGGTGGTAAGGTGAATATCGCATTGGACCTAGAGTGATGAAGACCTCAATTCAAATCCAGCCACATAATCTATTAGCCGTATGGCCCTGGACAAGTCATTTGACCCGATTTGCTTCAGTTTCCTCAAATGTAAAATGGTCAAAATAAAAACACCTAAAACCCAAGTTTGTTGTGAAGAACAATGAGACACTATTTGTAAAGTGCTTAGCATAATGCTTGACACATAGTTGCCACTTATTTCATGTTTGGTTGTCTCTTTTCTACCTTTTCTAGATATTCATGAATCTCTTTAGTTATCTATTCTAAAATATTCCCAAGAACCAACATCAAGTTCATTTGTCTTGAAAACTGTTTTATTTCCTATTTTGAAAATTAGGATGACATTTGCCTTCTTCCAATATTGGGATACGTTTTCCATTTTCCACAGTCTTTAAAATATTGCTGACAGAGGTGCCTCATTGCACCTATTACCTCCTTGTTTTCCTTCCTGAGTCTACCTCTTGAGGTTTTAATTCCTAATTATTCTTGATCATCTTTAATCTTTTTTAGTCTTCCTTAAGCATCCTACCAGGTTCTAAACCTCTTTCAAAGCAAAGAAGGATTTGGGCCAGTATCTGGACCTGGAGACTGTTCTGCATCCAATTTTCCTTCATTTCTTCCAAACTTCTCCTCCCCAAATTCAACCTATGGCTCATCTTAGTAGTTTAAATCCCTCTATATTTTCCTTTTTTTCTTAGTTGCCTCTATATCCCTACTACTTTATTTCTTTTCTTATGGAAGCTGGAAAAGGATTTCTCCACACGTGTCATGAGACATTTTGATAAGCATCTTGTCAAAATCCAATTTTGCTATGTCTACAGCATTGACCATATCTAAAAGTCTAATAGCCATTATTAATCCATAAGGTTTTGTTTTACTATCATCAGTGACACACAGTTCCGATGCTAAGAATAAATTAAAAATACACATGACTTAACACCAACAGCATTTCCATATAGCAATGAAAAAAACCAAAAAAAAAAAATAATAGAAAGAAAAGTTCCATTCAGAATAATTATAAAATTCAGTAAGGTACACTCAAGATTTGTATATACAGGATAAATTGGAGGAATTCAACAGAAGGAAGACACTAGCATTTAGGGGATAAGGAAAGCCTTCTTGTAGATGATGGAATTTTACGTGGGACTTGAAGGGCCAAGGAGATGGGGGAAGGTGGAAGACTTCTAGTCATAGGGGGTTAGTCAGGGAAAATACAGGAAAGAGATGTAGGATTCTGAGTAAGGAAGAGAAAGAAGGACATTATCACTGGATCTCCAAGTACAGGGTGGGGGTGGTCAGCGGGGAGTGGAAGGGAAGACTGGACAGGGAGTAGGGAGACATTATGAAAGACTTTGAATGTCAAACTGAGGAGTTTAAATTTGATCCTAGTGGTGATAGAGAGCCACTGAAGTTTACTGAGCAGGGGTGGGAGAGGGATGACATAGTCATCTCTCTACTCTAAGAAGATCACTCTGATAGCTGAGTGGCAAATGAACCATATCGGACAGGGAATTGAGGAAGAAAGGTCAATAATCAGGCTACTGTAACAGTCTACCTATGAGGTAATGAGAACCTGTATAAAGACGGTATTAGAGGAGAGAAGGGGATATATCTTAGAGATATTTCGGAAATTAACAAGATTTGAAATCAAATCAGTTATGGGCGGTGAGAGAGAGAGTAAGATGTCAAGGACGAAACCAGAGTTGCAAGCCTGAGTGCCTAGGAAACTTTACAAAAGGGTAAGGTTTTAGGCACGAAGGTAATGAGTTCAGTTCTGGACATATTGAGATTACGATGATTATGAAACATTCAGTTCTAGATGTTTAATAGAGGTGGAGATTTAAGTCTGGAGGTTAGTGAAGAGATTATGGTTGGACAATTAAATCTGAGTGTCATTGGGATAGAGATGATAATTGAGTCCATGGGAGCTGATGAGATCCCCAAGAGAAATAGTATAAAATGAGAAGAGAAAGGGGTCCAGAAGAGAGCTCTTGGGATACTTCCTGGTAAGTAGGCATGACCTGGACAAAAATCCAGAAAGGAGACTAAATAGGAATAGTGAGATAGATAAGATAGGTAGAGAACCAGTATAGTGTCATGAAAACCTAGAGATAAAAGATATAAAGGAGAAGAGGGCAATCAACATTGCCAAAAGCTATGGAGTCCAAGGAAAATGAGGACTGAAAAAAGGCCATTATATTTAGTGGTTTAGCTCACTGGCAACTTTGGAGAGAGTGTTTTGGTTGAATCGTGAGTTCAAATCAAGACTGTAGAGAGTTAAGAAGAGGGTGAAAGAAAAGGAAGTGGAGGAACTGATTAAAAACAGTAAAAGGAGGTTAGCCACAAAAGGGATGTGGGACAATAGTAGGCAGGGATGAATGGATCAAGTGGGAATTTTTTCTGAGAATAGAAGAGACATGGGCATGTTTGTAGATAATAGGGAAGCAGCCAGAGAGATTGAAGATAACTGAGACAGTAAGGATACAGAGAGAGCAAGCTGATGAAGAGAGTATGGAAGAGGATTGCTTGCATAGGGACAGGAGGTTGCCTTGACAGGGAGGTCAGCCACATCATCATGTGAGACAGGGCAAAGACAGAAGTAGTAAAAGAAAGTAGGGGTGATGTGAGATGAGGAGGAGACAGGAGGAGAAGAGAAGAGAGGGGAGAAGATACAATTATAATATTGTTTAAATAAATTAAAAATTACTTACTAGAGTGATATTCAGTGATTATGACTGAGCTATACATATCAATACAAAAAAATAATAATACCTAAATTAACCTACAGGTTGAGCACTATACCTATCAAATTATCAAAGTAACATTTCTCAGTGCTTGACAAAATAATAGCAAAAACATCTTTGATATTATAGAATATCAAGTAAAGAAATGAAAAAAGTAGGAGTCAAGGGAGAATAGTTCTTCCAGATTTCAAATTATACTATAAAGCATTATCGTAAAAACTATCTGATCCTGATTAAAAAATGGAAAACTAAATCGTTGGAACTACTAAGACAAGCAAGTGTCAGAAATCATTTAAATCAATAGTACAATGTTTATAATGTCATAAAATATAATTTACTTTAGGAACTACTTCCTCTTTGACACTAACTGCTGGGAAAATTAGAAAGTGGTTTGACACAAGTTGTTATTAGATGAATATCTTACGTAATATAATACAATAAGATCAAAATACATATGTGAAAAAAACATTAATGGCCATATCATAAAAAGTTACAAGAGAACCAAATCAGGTACTTTTCAAAGCTATGGTGAAGGGAATAATTCTTAACCAACAAGAGAGGTAAGTAACTTAACTAACAGAAAGGATAAAAAAAAATAGATAATTCTTATTACATGAAATTTAAGAGCTTTTGCACTAACAAAATCAATGCAGCTAGAATAAAAAGAGAGGTAGGTGAATGGGCGAAATCTTTGTTATCAAATATCTTTCATAAGGATCTGATATCCAAGACCTGTAGCAGACTAAATCAAATATGTAAGATTAACTGCAAATCACCAGTGGATAAATGATCAAAAGACAGGAATAATTTTCAAAGAAGGAATTGCAAATTAATAACAATAAATGTAAAAACAACTCAGAAGTTTCATCTTATACTCAGCAAATTAGCAAAGATGACAAAAGATGGGAATGTTTTGGAAAGACCAAAATGCTAAGATAGTGTTGGTGGAGCTGTGAATTGGTCTATGCATTCTGGAAAGTAATCTGGAATTATACTAAGAAAGTGTTCACATATTAACAAATACTTAAAACATGAACTATAAGCCATCATCTCTTATGTACTTTCCTAAAAGGCAAAGAAGACTTGGAAAACTTGTGGGACTGCTGACGAAATTTCATTCAAGATAAGGAAACATTCTCTACTAATGCAGATTGACATCTCTCCATGTGAGAGTGTCCTGGGGCACTGAGAGGGTAAATGATTTGTGCAGGGTCTCACTTCCTGAATGAGTGTTCTTTTGGAGTCCAAGATCAGCTCTCTTTTACTATACCATAATGCCTCTCTATTTAATAATCTTGTTATCATCTTGGTCAAAGATAAGAGCATCAGGAAAACCATAGAATTTTTTAACCGTAGAATTGATCACAGGGATAGCTGGGACTTCTGCAGAGAACAGATAAAGCAGTCTTGGGAGGTGGTCTGGGGGTGACTTAAAATGGCAGCTGTATGAAACTCCAAAGTGAGCACAGTAATATACTATAGTCAACTAATAGCTTATGTTCTATATCATGGACTACTTCCCTAAAGTAAGCTTAGCAAATTAATTTTCTAAGCTTATGTTCTATATCATGGACTACTTCCCTAAAGTAAGCTTAGCAAATTAATTTTCTACTAATCTTCAATCGACCCATCCAATGGAGACCTGGTCAACTGATAGGTCAATTCCCACTACTTCCTCTCTACAACCCATATCCATATGTGAATCAGTGCTATTCATTTTGCCAGTTACATTTTCTAACACAAAATGTCCTTAGCTTGATGCTTAAACATAACCAAATATGATGAAAGCAGGTTTCTCATACTAGGCAACTGAATTGCGTCAACTTTTGTATTGCAGCTCTCCCAGGCTGCTTGACTATATCATTTATTTTATTTTCACAGATCAGTGATCTCTTTGGTGAGTGCAGATCACCATCCACATACACCTCTTCATCTAGATCTCTTCTAAATCTAGATCTATGATTGTCTGACCTTTTATTTTTTTCAACTTTGAGTCAAATGTGTGATTATAGCTATTGCCTATTATAGAGCATCATTCACAGAATATGTCCTGCTCATGACTTCACCAAAGATGTCCTCACATAACATTCCTAAATACTCAGAAAATCCAAAGTGCTGAGGACTTTCAGTCTTTTTTTCCTACCTATAGTAAGAGAGTTGTCTGCCCATATACAGCTACTCCATGTGGTCTCCTCACCCTGGAAAATCTCTCTACTCCAATGGCCCTTCTTTTAATTGCTTAGTTCCTCCTGGAACCTCCATTTTAAGGAAAGAATCTAGACCGGCCATTTCATTCCAGTCCTCTCTAGGCTGTGCTCCTGGGTCTCTAGACATCTTTTTCTACCATGACCCCTTGAGAACCTTTCCTGCCTCCCACCCCTTAAGCTCCTTAAAGGTAAAGACTGCATTTCTTTTTGCTTACATTTATATCCCTAGTGCTTAGGACAGTGACTGGCACACAGTAAATACTTAATAAATGTGTACTGACCTAATAAATACTTATTGATATACCACATACAATAGAGCTTGATACTGTAATGATATTAACTTACTAATTTACCTGTTCCTGGTGCCATTGCAACAATGCTTAAGACATCAATGCAGCATTGTAGATAATATAACAGTCTTCAAGGTTGGAAGCTGAAAATTCTAAGACTGCTGCATTTTATTACATCACTATAAAACCTTAATCTTTTTGTACCTTGGATTTTTCCTTGCTAAAATGGAAACAGTAGAAGACCCTATTGTATAGACCAGCCATGAGTTACTTTAAATTAATGTTATCCAAATATGCACTTAATAAGTACCTATTTATCCCAGTGCTCTTAAGGATTATAATTACAAATAACTCCTTTTCATGCTTAATGATCAATATTTCATCTCCCTGAGGGAAGGGTTCTCAAAAGTGTACTCCCTACCACACTAAAATGCCTTGAATTTCACTGTGTGCTTTGGATTGCTTGGAATTCATACTTGTCATCATATGCACATGAGTGAGTGAGTGTCCCTGGCCTCTCAGGGTGTGCCATGACTCCTCATAGCAAAGAATTATACTATTACATGACTAACAAAAAATTGAGAATCATTGCTTCAACAAAATATATCAGTTGACAAAATTAATTTCTGTTTATTAACAAAATCAGAGCTGGTGCCAAATTCCAGACTTCCAGATTGAGTTCAGTGCAAAATCATGAGTCTGAAGGGCAAAACAGTAAACACAAGGTTTAGGGAGACACAGCTTTGCTTCAGATGCTCAACCCTTTCGAAACATGCCCATAGCACCTCAGTTGGGATTTACATACATACATACACACACAAACATATAGATTTGTTGTTTGTTTGTGTCTGACTATTCGTGACCCAATTATAAGACTTTCTTGGCAAAGATACTAGAGTGGTTTGCCATTTCCTTCTTCAGTGGACTAAGGCAAATAGAGATTAAGTGACTTGCCCAGGATCACACAGCTAGTAAGAGGTCTGAGGCCATGTTTGAACTCAGGTCTTCCTGATTCCAAGCCCAGCGCTCTATCCACTGAACCATCTAGCTGCCTCTGAAATATGTACATATATACACATATACATATCTATGTATGTATATGTACTTCTAAACATGTACATACATGTAAGCATGTATACATATACACATATGTTGAATAATGGAAAATGAATTCTAAAAATTAGATTGAGTGTTCAGATGGGAGGATTTTCCTCCATAGTTTTTCATTTTTTAAGAAAGTGAGAAATTGAAAAGATTTTTGCCTATGGATTTATGGAGTTCACCAAGCAGAGAGCCTTAGTATAATGATTCCTGCAACTTGACCATAAATGACTGTCTCTACAAGTTTGGGGGAATGATAAGCTTGAAACTTAGAGAGCCTCATGAAAAATGAACGAAGAGCTAATGGCATATTATGTGTGTCACTCACAGAAATCAAAGGACTTTTTGTAGAGCCTGTCATATGAGAAAATAAGCCAAGAATGATTAATGTAAAAAGAAAGAATGCACAAAGATCTAGCTAGGACAGGAAGGTCTAGAATAACATCTTTCTCTCGTTGGATACTGGAAATATGCCAGCAGTAAAATTCACTGAGCCTTAAGGTCATTTAATTTTTTTAAAAAATACAGAGTCTCTCACCTTACTTAATCATGAAATAGGATACAGAAGGGGACAGAAAATTTAAGGATCAGCTTAATTCTAAATACTTTATCCTAAAGCTTCTCCCAATATAGTTTCTTATCACAAACAGCATTTTCCCAAAAGATCACAAAATGGGAGCTTTATGAGGTCACAGAGAGACTGCTTTCCTCCTACCACAACTCAGCAAGATGGAAAATAAAAATTTTTTTGGTTACATGCACTTTGAGTACAGTGCTTTCATTTGAATCCATTGGTCTCTCTCTATCCTTTCCCCCCAGGATTACAGACTCCAATATATATTTATGTATGCATGTTTTCACAAATACTTTTTATTATTCAAATGGTAATTTAAAAATTCTAGGCAATCTAATACCCAGCATACTGTTTACCCAATTTTCCCTTGATGATAGATTATTCACCTTTAAAAAAATTCTGTCTCCCTTCAAGAAATGATGAATTGACAAATTGCTTTCACTTTTTATGTGATCTAGTGGGAAAATCAAAGGCTTCTACTTCTCTCCGTCTCTGCCTCTCTCTGCCTATTTGCATGTGCTGAGATCTGCCACAAATGTAGGGATGGAGCTAGGAACTTTCAGATTTTCATGGCAATAGAATGTTCCATTGGGACAGTATGGGGAGAATACAACTGAGAGAACGGTGATAGAAAAGAGGAGAGGGGGTGTTGCTTTCAAAGATTAAAATTTGAAAATCTAGATTGTTGCTTTCCAAAATAATTTTTGGGGAAAAATCTGATTTTGAATTCTGGACTCTCAGGTTTTATTACATTTGCTTACATATGTTATACAAATTTCCAATCTCTCCACATACTCTTGTTTATATTGTATCCTTGCTCTCCTCCAGAGAGTCTCTCCTCTCTGCCATTCCAAATGTCACCCATCTTTCCATACCTCATTCAAATCCTGCCCCTTTGGTAAAGCCTTCCTGAACTACTTCAGTCCATTGTAATCTTTCCCTCTTTTTAATTCCTAGAGTACTTACTATCTGCACCATTTATTTGGCACTCAACCAAGGACCATCTTGTGATATCTCTTCTCCTTTCTTAAATTAGATGGGAAGCTCCTTGAAGGCAGGGATCTGGTTTTAATGAATTTTAATATCACCCACCATCAAGTACAATTCTTCATTCTGAGTAGGAACTTGGTAAAGATTTAATGAGTTGATTAAGCATGCACTTCAGTCCTTTTGTGTCTGATATAAGAGTTTTATTCCTCTGCACTTTGGCTAAAGCTTCCTAATAGCAATTTCTTGGTATGGGCACTTATAACTAAAAGAAAAATAATAAATTAACAATTAAAGTGTCAGTGCCATTTTTAACAGTGTCATCTGCTGGATTTCAGGGGCAGGGGCCAATATGAACAGGAGATCAAACAATTGCTCATTCAACTAAAAACTGCCTTGTTTCCAAGAAAAAGGGTAAAACCCTGCCAGTGAGGCTGCTGGGCTCCATCTGCTGCTACCTTTATAGCCAGGGAGAGTTTGAGGATCTCCAAGGAAGAGAATAGCTTGACAGGGGTCAAAAAAAGATCAGAATGACAAAGAAAATGCCTAGAACAGAGAAGGCGCTGACATGTTGGTGAGCCTGTAAGGGCTGTACCCTTAACTCATTAAGGCAGATTCCTGAGCTACAGTACATGAATAATTTTTACTTTTTTTCCTCTCAGTTGTTCAGCCAGTTCCCTCCCAAATGAGGAAAGAATGCTCTCCCTCCCAGGGGAGGAATTTGCTCATTCCACAATTTAAATCTCCTCAGACTATTCTCCACACTTCTCAGCTAGGCACTTAGGGTGGTGCATTACTACCAAGGAATGATTTAAGCACCAGTAGAGAGAATCTGACTGGAAAAAGAAGAATGTTCCTATTCTTTTTTTAAAGATCAAAATTTAAATTAATCATGCAAGGTTCCTGAATAAATCACTATGGTGTCTACTTCTAGATGAAAACACAGGGTGTTACTAACAGTCTTAAATCACGTACACTATTAGTGTGAGAGGAATGGGTAGTTACCTAGATGGCTTTGGTCCAGCCCATGACCTGAAGGGAAAATTGGCAACTGGGAGCCCAGTTTGCCTCATAGGAATGCACAGCTTAGGGGATTGGATCCCTGCTCTCCCAGGACCACAGAAGAAGCATCAGTATCTTTCCCTTGGATGTGGCTATTCCTGAGTTAAATGGCCGTCAGGTAGTAGAACAGTGTTCCAGTGAGCAGATTTGAGACTAATGACCATACAGTATTATAAGGGTGTGAAGAGAGTTGGTTTATCTAGTTGAGCTACAAATCAGGGCACATTTCTGAGCATATGAGTAAAGAGGAAGCTTAGCATGCATGCCTCAAGTTAACATGCCTAAGTATACAACTTTAGTACAATGAAATCTCACCTTAAGAGATTCAACCAATTATTCTAACCTACTGAAATAAATTGAATCCTCACTCCATCATCTAATATACGCTCTCAAATTCTTCTCATCTATAAATTTGACAAAACAATAATAGCTAATGTATATCATGCTTTAAATTTTGCCAGGATTTCATATTTTCATTATTTGTTCCTCACAACACGTCTAAGAGACAGGTGTAATTATTACTCCCTTTTTATAGAGGAAGTTGTTAGCCTGTGAGAAGTTAAATGACTCTGGTAAGTATCTGAGGCAGGATCTGAACTGAGGTCTTTGACGCCAAGGTCAGTGCTTTATCCACTAGGGCCACCTAGCTGCCTCTGTAAGCATGTTTGGGATTGTATTCACTGATGGGAATTTTGACTAGAACAAAGCCAAGGACATATCCCTCAGGACACATCACTAAAACCTTTCCTCCAGTTTGACACTAATCCAAAAATCATCTCTCTTTGAGTCGTGTCAGTCTGTCAATTCCAAAGTCACACAACTGCACTATTGTCCAATCTCACATCTCTCCATCTTGTCTTCAAATCGGTCAAGAAATACATCAGAGGCCTTGCTGAAATCTAGGATTCCCATTTCTATGGCATCCTCTCAGTCCAATAACCATAGAAATGAAAATAAGGTGAGTCTGGTATTACTGTGTTACAAGGGATAGCTGGACCTGGGGTTAGGAAAAGTCCTGAGTTAAACTCTGACCTTAGACATTTACAAGTTGTATGATCTTTGATAAGTCACTTAACTTCTGCTTGCCTTATTTTCCTTAACTGTAAAATGGGAATAATAATGTTTTCAACTTGCCAGAGTTGCTGTGGTGATAAAATGAGAATTTTTTATTAGTAAGGCTTTTATTAGCATTTACATATAATTTACATCTTATGTATATATTATATCTTATATATTACGTGCCACATATAATAAGATATAATACGTATAAAAATTAGTATTATGTATATAAAATATATAATTATATATCAGTAAAATATTAGTAAAATGCTTAACACATGTACATGGTAGGTGGGTGCTATATAAGTATTAGGTCTTATTATTACTAAACAAGTATTATTACTAAACAATTATTACCAAATAAATAATTATTACTAATAAAAATACTATAGTTATCTACATATTTCCACATATTTAATTGATTTATTTAAATAAACTTAGTTACATAAATTTATATTTATTTAAAAATATATTTAATATTTATATTATAGTCACTTTTTCAAGTGACCACAAACTCATTAATAATACATCTAAAATTTTTTGACAACTGATCGTCAAGTTCACTGGTCTATAATTTGAAGGCTCTACCTCTAATTTTTGAAAATCAATATATTCCCAGATTGTTAAAATGTTAATAGATAAATTTCTGGGGGGCTGGGTGTAATGTACATTTTCTCTTACCCTCTTGAGCTTGGTTCTCTTTGTTCAGAGTCAAGAAACTCTGTCTCCTCCTCCACTTCCTTTTCTGGGACCACGCTACCTTCAGAAATCTGTGGTGAAAGCATTTCCCATTCATTGTCATGGGCAACCACCTTTAGCAAAAGAACATCTCTATCCGGCTCGCTAGTACTCTTATTCTTCCTTGACAGGTTTCCTTGACAAGAGGACTTCTCCATTCTTGAAGATTCATGAGAACTATTTTTCATTGCTTCCGTGCAGACTTCAGCTTCTCTCAGTCTCTGATCTGCAGCCATGATGGAATGCCCAAACCCCAAAGCCACTGTTTCTGTCTGTCTGGAGCTCTCTTCAGGTGATGCATTAAAAACCTCAGTTTGGCCTAAGACCATCCAACCTGGGTCTTGCCCAGGGCTTTCTAGAGGTCTCCTTTCATCTTCCAGTTTTGGCGGCAAGATGAAAGAAGCATTTTCTATTACAGGTTGCATCGAGGACTCGCCTTTCCTTTCATTTATTGCGACTGACTGTAACATATCCTTGGAGGATGCTGAAAACTCTCCTGGAAGCTCCATTTGTTCTGATGTAACATTGACTTCTTGTAATTCAGATCTACTTTCCCTTGGTTCAAGGGCAATCTTCCTTTCTGAGAAGTTTTCTTCATGGTCAACAAGAATATAATCCATTTGTAGTGCATTTGGTTCCTCATTCATCTCCATACATATATCTTCCTTATTTCCTGTTCTTAGCTCAGGATCTTTGTTAGAAACAAATTCTGCTTCAAAGTCTAATGGGTTCTGGATAACACCTATATACGAATAAGGAAGAGGGAGGTAGGGGAAAGGAGTAAAGACATTTTGGTTAGGTGCATTACGTAACTTTCTTTCCTACTTCAAAAGATCCCTTGAAAATGAAAAATATTTTCTAAAAACCATTTTTAAAAATTTCATAATGACTGATTTGGTTACTTTCTCTTTCTATGTGTGTTATTGGGGACAACCATTACAAGCTATTGTAATTACAGAGACTGCTTTGTTTGACAAGATTCCATAAAGTTTAGACTTTGAGGACTTCATTTAACATGCATTTCAAACTTAGTACCTCAGGACCCTCTCAGATCCCATCAAACTGATGCTCTGTTTCCCACACATGACACTCATTTCTCCTCTCCAAGCCTTTGAAGACTTATGGAGGGGAAATAAATCCCACCCATGCAGTCTCTTAAATCATTCCAGGAAAGTCATGTTTTGTTAGTTAAGGCAACATGTCTTACCATTAGGTGGTCTCATGTCTCCACCTGCTGGTGAATCAGAATTATGTGATTCTACTTCATTGGAGGGAAGAGCTGCCCCCAAATTGGAACCAGATGCTAATGGCAAGGATGTTGGCTCAGGATCTTCCTGTATATATAATTCAAGCACCTGGTGCCTGGCCTTACCGTCTCTTTTCTCTGAATGGCTTGTGGTAGCTTTTCTAGACAGCGGTGCAGGGAACAGTAATTCTTCCATTTCGCTGTCAGAAGACTGTTCCTCAGCTGAGAACACTTCTTTCTCCTGTGTGGAGCTTTGGGGCACCTCTGTGAGAAAGGACAAATCAAAGGGAGGTGTATATGGCATAAGTGGATATTTTGTGGAAGTCTCCTCCAGGAGAGCTTCCCCACCATAATGGAAGTGTTCAGGCTCTTTTATTGCTTCTTCATCAAAATTGGTAACCATTGAGCTATCTTCAAAATCACCCCAAGAGGCTGCTGAGAGACAGATAGTTTGTCCCCCTGTAGAGTTTTCAGGGTTGTTCTTTTCTAATGGTGATTTTTCCGTACTTTTCATTGTTTCATCTGAAGCGTTCGTTGCATCATTCAAACCATGTCCTATAATGGCCTCATTTCTTTCATAAAAAGAGCTTGTGGCTGTTAGGGTCCCAGTGTTGGCTTCTGGCTCCTCACCAGTTAAAGAAAGTTCAGTGTTAATCAAGTCATTTGTATCTTTTTGACTTTCAGGAAAGATGTTACTTATTACACAAGAGTTATACACCTTAAGAATAGCTGGTGTCTGGGAAGTCGTGGTAGCATAGACTCCCATGTTTTCAACAATTAAATCTTCCATTTCCACTGGTTCCAAAACGGATGCTATTTCTGGGGTGCTTTTACTTTTGAATTCTCTTAAGTTTGCTCCATTGTCACCCACTAGTTCAGAAGGATCAGAGGAAGTTTTGGGAGAGACTGACCTGTCAGTATTTGCTTGTTCATTGTCTGGATGCAAAGGAAATTGTTTTTCAGGTTGCATTTCCACATTGTGAATGACAAATGTCCGACTAGGAACCAGAGTAGCTTCTTGATTCTCTCTTGATTTGGTGAGATAAAAGTCGCTAGCTTCCTCTCTTGGATTGGCTGAAGCTTGGGCAAGATGCTGCCCACTCTCTTCCTTCATTTCATATTCATGACACACATCAGGACTGGTGGAAGACTGGGAGTTGCTGTCCTGATCACAGTGATTTAGTATGTCTGGATTTTCACCATCTGCTTTCAGGTTAAGGGGCTGTTCAGTATCAGTCCACAGATCAGGCATAGCTGAGATAATTTGCCTACCTTCTTGGAAATTGTCATGCAAAATATCTGGGACAAATGTACCTTGAGGGACCCCACTAGGTGAAGAATTATTACTCCATTCAGGACTAAATCTCATTGTCATTTGAGAGGAAGGGCTGATGGCAACGGAATCATTTTCATGAGTAAGTTCTGAATCTGGCTGGTCCAGAGCAGGTAGCACTTGCTCTTGGCACTGTTCTTGGGTATGGCTTTCAGGCACAAGTTCATTAGCAGCAGTTGATACATATAGTTGCTCTTTTAAATCCTTTTCTTCTTGGCTTGGGTCAACCTCATCAAACTGCTCCATCTGTACAGAATCTGAAGCCATCTGAGTTGTTTGGATATTCCAAGATGGTTCATAATTTTCTTCCTTGTCACCTTGAAAGGGTGACTGGTTTTCATCTGTAAAAGGATCAACATGAATTCCATCTTTGGATTCAAGATCACCCTGAATAAGTACATCCCATGGATCCACATTTTGGCCTACAGAAGAGGTCTCTTCTAAAACACCATCTGAGTTAGAAGGTTTCATCTCTTCAGGACTCTTTTTCTGGGGCAAGGTGTTCCACCATTCTGCTCTCTCAGCTGAAAATGCAAGAGTTTCCCCTTTGGACTCATGCTTTACTTCTGATTCATTTTTAGGAGACATTTGCAATGATGCCTCTTCAGTTACATCTTCAGTCTTCAATGTCTCTGGAGAATATTTTGCCTCCTCACTAAATCTGGTTGCCTGTTCTGCATTTTTATTTATAGGTGAGAAATTCCAGTGATCAGGACTGCTTTGATCTTCATTGGATGGGCTTCCTTGACTCTCACCTTTGGTTGTTTCCCAGGAATCTCTATATTCAGAAAATTCCTGACTTTCATGGTCAGCTATGGTCAAACATGCATTCTTTTCATTAAATATATTCCATATCCTAGAATCCTTCTGCAAATCTGCTTGAGGAGTGATCAAATGAACTTCTTTCTCCAATTTATCCTCATCATTAGAGCTGCTATTAATTCCTGAACTTGTTGCAGTGGACTTAGTATCATTATTGAGGGCAGTTTCAGGAATTTCATGCTCATTGTTTTTGTAATGGTTAACTGCTGAACTTCTTTCCTGAGATTCTGAATTTTGAGGAGTGTTGCCTCCATCAGGGCTTGATGAAGAAGAGAGGGAGTCATCATCTTCTGCTTGGGCATTCCACATATCTAAAGTTTTAGGAACTTTGTGATTGACAACCTTTTGGAATTCATCCATCATTTTTCCCTGTAAGTCTCCCATTTCATGTACCATTTCTGGTTGATCATCAGTGGTAACAAGTTCAGAGTTCTCATTATTTTCTGTACTCCAATCATCTTGACTCTTTTTCGGATAGTCTGTAGTCTTTACATCACCCAAGCTTGGCATAGCAGCAGAGGGATCACTTAGATCAGGGCTTGATGCACTCGAGTGTGTATAATCACTGGATACAATATCATCCTCATCATTTCCCATTTGAAAATCACCTGTAGCAAGATGATTTTTACTACTTTTCATTTTACAGTCTTCATTTATTTCAAGACTTGTTCCATTGTTTTGAGACTCACCACCTACACGTGCATTCCAAATGTCAAGACTTTGGGGACTTTTAAGAGGTGCCTTATCTACTTTCTCTGTGGGTACACTTTCCAATCCCAAAATTTTGTATGTTTCATTTGTCTCAAGGTTCATTTCAGATAATACAGGATCTGTGGCCGCTTGATTCTGAACAGATAAAATGTTAGCAGTGTCAACTGAATTTCCCTGATCCATGAAATGCTTTTCACAGGCATCATTTATCTTTAGATTATTGGTGGAAACTCTTGCTTGTGTATCACTGGTCCCTTGGTTAGAAGTATTGTCCTGGAGTTCCATCAGCTCCTCTGAGTTTTCATTAGTGTGGAAACTAGATGCAACTGAAGGAGAGCTGCTGTTAAGAGAGTCACCATGGGTCTCTTGATTTTCAGATGCAACCGGAGAACAGAGTTCTGAGTCACCTTCTTCTCTTTCCGAGCTTTCTGAAGCACTATCTACTTCAGAACTTCTTGTACCCTCTTCACCTAAATATTCTTGATCAATGTTTTCTTGTATCTTGTTTTCTTCCTCACTGTGTTTATCACTCTGATCCTTCCATATATCCGAATGGTCAGGATGGTCTTTGTTCTCAGGACTGGTTGCAAAGAATCCATCGTTGCCCACTGAAATACCTTCTTGTGTTTCCTGGTTGACAGAATCAGCCAGAGGGGTGACAGGTGTAAATGCTTCTTCCTGTTCATTTTCTAAGATTTCTAGCTTATCTGGGATATTGCTATCCTTAACGTTTTCTGATGAGCTCAAAGTTTCCCATGGTGATTTGTTTTCATCTGAATCTACCATGTGCAATGAGTCAGACAATATTAAAGATGACACATTGTCATCTTTCATGACTGTATCCCAAATATTGCTAAAGATTTGCTGTCCACTTCTCTCATTTAATGAATTGAATTCATTGAATGTGGAATCTTTTTCTTCCTCTGAAGCATTGTAGGGCATATGGTTCTCCCATCCTATCTGACTGTCCTCCTGACTCTCAACACTCCATGGTTCTAGCTGTCTCACTGAAAATCGAGTTTCTGGTTCTGTACTTTCATGCATGTATCCTTGGACTTGACCTTCTCTGGAAGTCTCCATTCCCCCATTGCAGTCATCCCAGTCTAAATCATTATCTAGATCTGAAATAGTTGCTGTTGATTGTGTGTCCTCAAGGATAACTCTATTCCACAACTCAACATTCTCAGGAGCTGCCTGCCTAGGGTCTGTGCCACTATGCATGAGGGTCAGTTGTCGATTTGTTTCATTATACATCTGCATCATTCTAGGATCATCATAACTAGATTGGCTGCTTTCCCCAGCATCATCCTCAGCTGAGAAGTTTTTGGGATCTGGGTATTCTAACTTGAGCAAATCTTTATGTGGATTTGAAGGGATGTTTGTTTCTGAATCAACCGTCACATTCTGGCTATCATTTGGTGTATGTGTTGTCCACATCTCTAGGGTCCCAGGGCCTGAACTAATTCTGTTTCTGTAGGACGGAGGCTCTATTGACTGAGGAAGGTTTTCAGCATCATTGGACTTATTCAGTGAGGTTTCCTCTGCAGCCATGTTCACATCATGATCAAAAGTTTTGTCTTCAGTTTCTTTCTCCTCCCCTGCAAACGTAGGTGATATATATGAGTCTGATGTCGAATAGTTGGTATCTAATTCGGAAGCAACCAAATCTTCACCTACATTGGATGTGCTAAAGTCTGAGCACCTATATGATAAGAAGGAATCTTCCCAGGGAGCTGGAACTCCTTCCTTATCATTCTCTTCATACAAGTTCCAGGTGTTTACCTTTTCAAATGATTTTCCCCTGATCTCGGAACCACTGAACCCATCCTGATTCTCCCTAAGCAGCTTGGAATTATTCCATATAATGTCAGAATCAAGACTGGGATTCTCAGACTCAGTGTCAACGTTGTTGGTGTCACCTTTACTCTCATTCCAGGCTTCTGAAGTCACTTGATTATTTGGAATTTTGGGCAAATTCTCTGATGGGACTTCTGCAGAAAAAGAAAAGTCTTTCTTTGCCACAGCCCACTCATCATGGTCCCTTTTGGGAGACACATTTCTGTCCATCTGCTGCACATTCCAGGACTTTTTCAGAGTATTGGTACTGTCTTCTTTGCTAAATTTAGTCCAGGTAGGGAAAGGCTCTGAATCTACCTGTCCACCACTATCATTTGCAGGATTTTCCCATGGGTCTCTTTCCATTGCAGAAGGTGAGTTGGGCTGCCACACAGTAGAAAAGTCTTCTATCATGTGACATGTCCCCTGAGGGGAAGCATGTGATAGATGCGATTTGTCAGAAAGTCGGCTCTGGTGTTCTGGATTGTCCCCACTTTGGTGGTGGATATCAGTGTTACCCACGGTCTGTTGCTCAGGTTGGGTCTCCCAGGGACCCAGCTTTGGGTATTCGTCATGTCTTGACTGCTTTTGCTGATAAATAGAATCTGAGGCCCTCCTATCAATGGGGCTTGCTTTGTGGTCTTTCCAGGACTCAGGACTCTGGAAGACAGACTCGTGTTCACTGGAACTCCATGCGTCAGTGTTCAGAAGGGCAGCATTTTTTGAGTCGATTTCTAAACCACCCCACCAGCTGCTGCACCTTGTGCGAGTTTCAGTAGGTCCTGTGTGATCTAAGTCATTTATTTTTTGCAGCATGTCTTCTGGGAAGAGCAAAGCTGGGTCCTCTGTGAGTGGTGAGCTTTCCACAAAGCTATTCATTGGAGTTGGTGGGACTCTTGTCCCAATGTTTTTCAGCCTCTCAGAGGGAGGAGAATCATCTCCCACAAAATCATTGAGGCTTAAAGTTCTTTCTGAGAGTTCCCCAGGGCTTTCTTGCCTCTGGGCAAATTCCCCATCAAATTCCAGAAGGCTATCTTTTTCAGCCACTGTCATCAGTAAACCTGCTGAGTAATTAGCCATATCACTCCCTGATAGATTCATCTCATCAAGTCCCTTTGGCACTGTGGGTGGCTGTCCTTCTGATGAATCACTGTTGGGAAAGAAGTCATCTGCTGGGGAATAGTCAGCTGAATGGGAAGATGACTGAGATTGCACAGAAACATTGGGTGTTGGGTCAAAGTTGAAAAGATCAAAATGTTCACCATCTTCTCCAGACTGTGGTTTATGCTCCTCAGCTATTGCTCCTTCAGGGATGGGACTATAAGAATCAAACCCTGGGAGAAGGCTATGATGAGGCCCAGCACCTTCACCTACTGGGCTATCATCACTTAGGAAAACTGAACTCTCCTTGGAAGAACGGCTGCTCCGAATGGTTGCCAACCCACTATCAGGGCTCACGAGGTCTACATTGACATCCACCTGAGCTGGGATGGAGCCATTAAGGTCTTGAGGGTTTTCTATGAAATTCACTGAACTGGGCTGTGGTTCTACATCAGAGCCATACAACTCCATGATGCCAGAAGATCCCTGAGAGAGTGGTGCACTCCCAGCCACAGCTTCAGTGGAGGATGTCCGGCTGTTGGAGACCATTTCTGAACATCTCCTGTTAATGACTTCCTTGACAAGGAGAACCATCTGATCAGAAGTTATCATAGGGTCCTCCTGCTGATACACCAGGATCTCATTACAACCGCATTCAAAGGGCTCCAGCTCCAAGCAAGGATTCTGACACTCTTCCAGTTCACAGCAGATCTGTCAGGAAAGTACAGCATTTCAAGTGAACATGATCATTCACCCCAGTCATCTTTGCAGTAAACTCATATCAAACCCACTTAACTGCACAGGTGTGAGAGGATAAGTAGAAAAAAAGTAACTTAAACACCATGGCTTTCACTTCAGTGAAACACAGTCCATCTGCCTCCAAATGGTTGCACATAAAAATTAGGTTTGCAGAAAATAAAAACAAAACCAGAGGAGTACAAGGATCTCCCTGGGAAAAGATTATAACACCGCCATCATACCACACTGGGGTATTTGGAGAGGCATTGTTCCATTTGGAAATACCTTGGTTCTAGCTGCCATATTTTACTCCCATGTGCCATACCTCCCTTCTTCTACGCTCAAGCTGTATACAATGAATGAGTGAAAAAGCATTTATTAAGCACTTACTATTTGTCTACCACTGTGGTAAATGTCAGGGACACAAAAACAAGAGTAAAAACAATTCCTCCCCTCAAGGACAACTCTTTCTAAACAGGGAAACAATACACATAGGGAAGTGGTGGCCACAGGATGGTATTTTGGTTATGGAAAGCTACAGGGAAGGTTATAAGATGGTAAGGGAGATAATACACAATAGACTGAGGACCTGGTAGCATCCACTGACAATCTAATATAAACAGAGCAGTGAGAGAGTTATTGTATCCTCAGACTTCTACCTGTGATCTCTGGGAATGGGAGGAAGGAATGAGGACCACTGTGGTACTGTCTAGCATTCCCACATATAAGCATGAGGATGCCATGGTCCTTTTCAAGAACAAGGGACAAACATAACAATTAGGATAAGGAGAAGTACAAGATAGTAATTTAAAATCATCACTGGATGTCTTTAGGTTAACTAACAGCTCAGCCAGAAAGTGACATTAGAGTAAAGGAGAGGACCTAGCCTCTTCTCTCTATGGTAAATTTTATTTGGGGAAGTGTTTGAAAATCCTAATTCCTGTTGTCCTTCACTTGGAGGAAGGGATGCTTGACTCTCCTAGGGAATTAGTATTTAGGGTCTATGATGATATTTTCAAAGACTTGTTTTAATCCAATTCCTGACATCTTCTGAAGTCAAGTATAAGACTGTCATGTGCTACTTCTAGGTAAATTCTTAAAAGCTGAACTTCCACATGGACCGTTTATCCCAGTATTCTACAGATCACTAATTTATAGTTGGAACATAACTTGGAGATAATCTTGAGGAAACTGGAGCTCAGAGAGGTCATATGATTTTCACAGTGTCACACAAGTATTAAGGGGCAGAGGTAAGATTTGAATACAGGTCCTTGGACTCCTAATCCAGTACTCTCTCCTCTACACTACATTCTTAAAGCAATAAAACTACTGTGGCTAGGTGCTCACCTGATTGCATAATTCCGCATTCTCTGAATATACAGCTATTTGATGTTTTGTTTGCTGTTCATCTGATAAGTAACTGGCTAAGAGGATGAGTACGTCAAAGCCATATTTTTCTGTAAAAATCTTCAGGTCAGTGGCAACATTTCTATGAAACATACAGTCCTGTAATAGAAAGAAAATGTAGACGTTATAGTAGGAATTCCCAACTTGCAGCTGGGGAGAGTGTGATACACCTCCCCTCCACACACTATGGTCCTGAAAAGTAGAGTATGGTCAACATTAAATATTCAATATGAGTATATTTAAATTTATTTTTTCATAATTTTTGAGAAATTTATATCATTCCTTAAGTTAAAGAGAAACTATAAAGTCAGCATTGGGAATCATTACTTGTACAACAAGAGAAATAATTCTTTCCTACATAATTGAGAGCAGCTGTCATTGATGTCTGCAGGTAAAACATGTGGTGCAGTCACAAGGACATTTAAAGGGGAGGTAAGCCCAGTGGGGTATAAGATGAGGACATCCAGGAAAATCCACACTTCTTATGTAAGATGCTCAGAGGAGATGTCTGCTAAAACAGAGTGTGTGGAGTTTAAGGGAATTCCATATGCACATATAGGATACATAGCTGAAATGGCTATCAAAACACTGAGGGAGAGGATAAACTTGCATTCAGTGACTAGGAAAAAGGAAACTATTCCAGTCACACAGTTGTAGTGGGTAATTCATTCTATTTCTGCTTTCCTTCCTCTTGATAACAAGGGATTCAGTAAAATCCTAGTGCTGGTCACCCTACCTGACTTCTTAGCTCTGATTCAACCAGGAGAAAAGTTAGTGTTAAATTGAACATTGTGCACATCATAGTTAAAAAGATTGTAGGATCATTGGAATCATTAAAAAAAAATCTGTTAAAACTAATTTGAACTCTTTTGAACTCCATAGACAAAATAGAAAATAGTCAATTATCCTTTAGAGTAATCTACTGGTCAGTTTAAGAAACTAACATCTTCCATTTCTGGGTCAGAGTTACCTTCCTGAAATGTTGGAATACTAATCTGTAATTGACAATTTCATTCAACAAATATTTAGTAAGCACATGATAGTGCAATTGACCATGCTATCATCCACTTGTGCAATGGAGTTGGCTCATTTGAGTTTGGGTCAAGGGCTCCCTTAGAAGAGGATACACTAGATTTTGAACAGGAGAGTCCTCAGGTATTGGTCAGATAATGAAGGGAAGTTGCTATTGATGAAACTTGACTCAAGGCTAAATCAACTGAAGTTCTTCTAAGAGAATTGTTTTAAGGTGCCCTCTATTATTATTTCTTAAATATAACAATAGCAAAAAGTAATTATCATCACCAACAATTCAGGAAGTAACATTTTAAAAAATTAACCTATCACAAATATTTCCCAAATATTAAAAAATATTTTGTTTCTATTTGCATTAGCTCGTCCCCCACCCTGATATTATATTACTTCATCATTAAGAAATTGGGACTGAGGAGGGAGGAATAGAGTCAAGATGACAGAGAAAAGACACAGATTCTTCTGATATCTCCCCCAAACCTCTCAAAGACCTTTAAATAATGCCATAAAACAAATTCTGGGGTAGCAGAACCCACAAAAGGATGGGGTAAAATAATTTTGCAATTTTCCAGCCCAAGAAAACTTAGAAGGTATACAGGAAAGGTCTGTTGCACCAGGGTGAGAGTGGGGCACAGTCCATTTAGACCATAACAACACAGACCAGACCCCAGCAAATGAGTAGTATGCCTTGGGAGTGACCCAGATGCTTTTGGAGCACTCAGTCCACAGGCCCAGGAGACTGACTTTGAAGATGTAAGCAGTCTCTCTCAGGTGAAGAAATGCCATATTGCAATCATCACTATTCCCTTTCAAAAATACTGCCACAGACATGCCAAAGGACCTCATCATCTCACACGTGGACAATTGCAATAGATTTCTGATGAGTCTGACTTCTATAAGTCCCACCTTGCTCCAGATGATCTTCCATTTAGCCACCAAAGTGATTTTCCTAAAGTGCAATTCCAACCTTGGGTACCTCCCTACTCCATAATTTCCAACATCTCCTTATCACCACTAGCATTAAATGCAAAATCCTCTGATTAGAGTTCAAGGACTTTTGAACCACTTCCCTTCCATCCCCCACCCCCACCTTTCTGTGTTCTTAGTGGTTATACTTCCCTCTCCTCCTTGCACTCTTTGATGGAATGACATTGGTGTCCTTGCCATCCCATTCCATGTCTATTCTTTAAGCGTTTTCTTTGACTGTACCTCATGCCTACATAATAGTCTCTATCTTCACATCTTTCTCCTGGCCTTCCTGGTTTCCTTCAAATCCCTGCTAAAATGCTACCTTGGACAGAAAGTTGCTCCTTAAGCTCTCTTAATACTAATACCTTCCCTCTGTTGATTATTTCCTGTTTATACAGTATATAGCTTGTTTCTACATACTTGTTTGCATTTGTTCTCCCTTTAGATTGTGAGCTTCTCCAAGGCAGGAACTCTCTCTTTCCTGTCTTTGTATATCCATCTCTAACTGAGCACAGTAACTGGTACATAGTATGCATTTACAAGAAAGAAAGAGACAGAGAGAGAGGGAGGGGAGAGAGAGAGAAAGACAGAGAAAGAGAGACAGAGAAAGAGAGAGAGAGAAATTAGAGGACAATTGTCTTTTCCTTTTTCAGTGTTGTCTGAACACTTCGTAGAAATGAATGGCAGCTCCATCTCTTAGGTAGAATATCCAATATTACTTTTCTCTTAACATTCAAAATTTGAAAATAGATTCAAAATTAGAAAGGATCAATAAAATGTTAGATTAAAAAAATAAGGATTCCAAAAGATCGCAACAAGTTAAAAAGCTAAGAACTGCTCATATACAAGATGGGAGATGCTCAGCATACAGATCCACCTATACAGGAGTTTGTGTGAAAAAGACAGGTAACCAGGAATTGGGGTCAAAGAGAAAGGATTGTGAGATGTGGTTGGCAAGTAAGTTAATGTGACCATAAGCCACATAACAGGAGTACATTGTACAGAGTCTAGTTCCACAGTACTTTTTGTCTGGTCAGACCACATGAGGAGTATTAGATAATACAGCCAGAGACAGAGCCTGAGTTAGGTTAGAATTAAGCACTTTGACTCACATTCTATTTCTCTTTCCTCTACATCCTGTCCTACTCTGTTTATTTAGAAACTTTAGTAAAGATATGATTGTTTAAACCCCTTAACAGAAAAGAATTCAAAATTTCAGGACTAATTCCTCTCACTAAGTCAATCAAAGGTTTTTGAAATAGCAAATAAATGGTCATGGGATAAGAGCGGAAAAATTTTAGATTGACAGGGACAATGGAGATAATGTTCCTTCACAAAGTCACAGAAACTCAAAGGTTGAAAGTACTATAACATCTATGGGGATTCCAACAAAGAAGTTCATCTAGTCCAAATTGTACCTGCACAAGAATTCACTTCTAAAACAGAGAAAACTTGGTTAAAAGATTGTTGGCAACCTTGGAAAGAGCAGTTTTCATTTGGATGGTGGGTCTGAAGACAGATTTCATGGAAAGAAATAGTGAGTGACATGAGGAAATGGAAACTAGGTGGCTTTTTCTAGGAATCTGACTATGAAAAGAAAGAAAGCATAGGATGAGCTTGAGGAGATGACAACTTAAATATGGAGTGTTCTCAGAATATTTGTAGAGTATAAGGAAAGAGCCAGTAGATGGAGAGATTCAAGATTTAACAAAAAAGTAGAGTGACAGATCAGTGGAATCGATTAGAGACACAATATACAATGGGAAATGATCATAGTTAGCCTAGCGTTTGATAATCCCAGAATCCAAGCTTTGGGGATAAGAACTCAGTATTTAACCAAATTTTTGGGAAAACTGGAAAGCAGTTTGGCAGAAACTAGGCATAGACCAACATGTCACACAGCATAACAAGATAAGGTCAATATTGGTACACAATTTAGACATAAAAGGTGATAGATGTCATAAATAAATTAGGGGAGCATGGAAAATTTTACCTATCAGATCTACGGATAAGGGAAGAATTTATGACCAAATAAGAGAGAAAAGGGTACAAGAAGTATAAATGAATAACTTTGATTACATGAAATTAAAAAGATTTGGCACAAACAAAACCAAAGCAGACAAAATTAGAAGAAAAACAGACAATTAGGGGAGAATGTACAGCACGCTTCTCTGAAAAAGGCCTCATTTCTTGCATAATAGGGAACTGAGTCAAATTTATAAAAATAAGAGCCATTCCCCAATTGATAAGTGGTCAAAGGAAATGAATAGGCAGCTTTCAGATGAAGCAATCAAAGATATCTACAGTCATATAAAAATGTTCTAAATCTCTATCAATTAGAGAAGTACAAATTAAAACAGCACTGAGGTACACTCTCAAACCCATCAGATTAGCTATCATGAGGGGATATGGAAAAGCAGGGACATTAATACAATGTTGGTGAAGTTGTGAACTGGTTCAATCATTCTGGAGAACAATTTGGAATTATGTCCAAAGGGCTAAAATACTGTGCACACCCAGGAATACAATTCTAAAGAGATCAAAGGAAAAAGACCCATATGTACAAAAATATAGTAACTTTTTTGTGGTGGCAAAGAATTGGAAATTGAGGAGATGCACATCAATCGAGAAATGGTTGAATAAGTTGTGGTATATGGTTGTGATGGTATACTATTGTACTCTAAGAGAGGACAAGCAGGATGGTTTCAGAAAACCTTAGGAAGACCTATGTGAATTTTCTGCTTTTTTTCTCCTCTTGGCTACCTTGGGTTTTATCTGTATAGAATTTTTAAATTTAGTGCAATCAAAACTATCCATTTTACATTCCACAGCACTCTCTCATTTATCTATAAAATCTCTTATTCATAATTCTCATAGGTAATATGTTCTATTCTCCTCTAATTTACTTGGAATTATACATTTCTAAAATTACTCCATATCAAGTTCAGTAATTTGTATAAGTCCAGAGCTACATGGAACATGAGCTACATTTTGTTTCTTGTTAAATGCTAAATGAATTCTGAAGCACTTTGTTTAAAACAGTAGAAAATCCAGAGAGATTTTCCTGGGTTAAGAACATTTATGTATTATAGCCTGATCACCTGCACTTTTCCATTACCCTTTGGGTAATCTTCAATTTCAGTTCTTGAGTGATGTGATATTCAATAGCTTACAGCCAGAAAAAATGAATTAAAAAGATGAGCCTTTGCTTTGAGGAGAAACATGGGGTCATTGAATGAACTGCACAGTTTTCCCACAGCAATTTAGCCCATTCTCTTTCTGTTCAATTCTGGACCTGACTCATCATCCTTTTGTAGTGTCTGTCCAAGATCTATCCATATCTATGTCTGAATCTACATCTACCTATATCTGTCTTTATCTGCATCATATTTGTATCTGTACCTATATCTAACTATATCTGCATCTGCCAGGCCTAGAGGCCTGAGGGCTACCCGAGTCTTACCTTACCTGTCCCAGGTCTTCGGTTGGCCAAACCAGATAAACGTATGAGAGAAGAGACTTTCCGGAGTCGAACAAGGGTTAGGCTTTATTCAGGGTCCTGGTTACATGTGCAGGGGGAGCTCTTCCTTAGGAGGGAGAGAGAAATCTCCCAAGGAGGCAAAGATCTTACGGTAAGAGATTGGAAGTAGAAGTGTAAGTGGGGAGAGAGGGAGAGGGGAGAGCGAAGAGAGGAAAAACGGAGCCTTCTGTCCTGTCAGGGCCCCTCCGGGCTAAGAGCGCCTTCGGGCTTTTCTGACCCTACTTAAGCTCTCCTGCCGCATCGTTTGCACCTGAATACCGTGCCTGTTAGATAACAATAGGTGTGCCCAGATCCGGGACAGTCTCGAGGGCAGGGATGCTCCTCCCATCACGTTTCTCACGGGAAGAGGCGGAAATACACGAGATAGCTCGGTCTCACTCCTCGATTCCCTGCCGTTTCCTGGGGGGCCTCATGAGAACTCTAAGATTTAGAAGTTCCCACCTTTACCCGCCCGAGACTGTCCACATGGAATTGAGCTTCCATCCCCAACATGCATCTGTATCTATATTGATATCTTTGTCTAAATCTATATCTGTATATTTATATTGACACCTATAAATCCATAGCTGTAGCTGTTGCTATGTTTATGTCTATAGCTTTATACATTTCTATCTCTATCTCTGTTGTATCTATCTATCTAAATTTATACTCATGAATGAGTATCTAGATTACAGCCAGCTGTATACCTTGGTCTGGATATAGTGGGAATGAGCAAATTGCAACAAATTATAAAAGAAGGAATTCTGCATTAATGTCATCAGGGAAATGTATGACTTGAAAAAAGGGATAGACTAATTACTCAGAGCAAGTGACAATCTCTGGCTGGCTTCTGTGTTTCACTGACATTCATTAAATGTCAAAACATCTAGAAAAAAATTCCCAGAATATTGTAAAACTTCACCTCCCTGCTTTGCAGTGGAGGATTTGTAGGAATATCAGAGTTGTATACAATGGGATGAAGAACTTGTATTGATGAGGTCACAAGATCTATTTCAGTAAGAACCTTTATAATGATATAAAGGACTAGAAAATTTAATATTTATTCATTCAACCAAATGGCTCTTTTCTAGGCGTTGAACTTAGTAATCTATTGACAAAGATGCCCTAGCCCGTCCTGTGGTAAGAAAGAAGGGGCATTGCTCATCTTCCTAAATCCATTTAGGGGTGATCATACCAACTCATTCCTTCTGCAAAGGGATATATGTAAAGACAAATGAGATAAATACATGAAAGTTTTTTGCAATCCTTGGTAGACTTTAGTACAGACACGAGCTAGTAATAGTAGTGTTTTAATTATATTTGCCTGATATCAATGATATTGTTGATAAAAATTTATCATTATGAAAACACTGGAAAATCTGTTCCATTTTTGCTTATTTATTACCTTTCTAGTATGTAATCTTTGGGTTGTCTAACTTCATTGGTTCTTAAGTCAAGCTTTTAGCAAATTGGTTTTCTCTTCCACTGTTCTTTGCTGTTTTATGAAGCAATACTGATCATAAACTTCCAAAATCATCCATTATAAAATTTCATAAATAAGTTTATATCCCAAATTCTGCTAATTTTCCAATTCCAATTTCTGGGGATAAGTAACTTGTTTGGGTATGTCAGGTTGGAGCTATTGTGAAGCTGGGTTGTCTTCTCATCTTTAGACATTCTTTAATTTGGTATTGATTTTGACTATGGCTCTAAACTAGTTGATAACTGATCTATAATTTATTCCCACATCAATAATCAGTTATTTCCATTCTATTTAGTTATAGTAAATTTAATTTTTTAAAGTGATGTTTGGTGATCACTATGCCAAATATGCCAAATCTGATTCTCTTTTTTAAACAGAATTATTTATGACTTGCAGAATAAGGGGGTGAGAAGGGATGTATTTGGGAATGAAGATAATTTTAAAACAAAGGATACAAACAAAAAGTAAAAATAAGTAAACAAATAGAATTTATAATATATAGTAGTCTATAAACCTTTGCTTCCATCTCATAATCCTAATAATATTTCCAATATATTTTTCATTGTCCTTCTTTGTGCCCACTTTTCTAGTGAAGTCCCTGGGTAGGAATAGATAATAAAATATAAGCTTCTAGAGGGCAGGGGTTACTTTGTGGTTTTGTGTCACCAGGGCAAGCACAGTGCCTTGTGCCTGACAATTGCTTAATAAATGTTTGTTGAACTCGAACTATATGATGTCTTGACTTTATCAAGTTATTCATAGAATGTCTACTGCTTCCTGCCCTACAACACATGCTCTGCTTAGCCCATCTCTGCAATTATCTTCTTGGTTATCTTGCTCATTTACACTCATAAAGCATGTGAAGGTGAAATGATCAAACACCCATTGAAATAATCTTTCTTGTTGCTTTTGAGTGCACGGTGAAATCAACCCTGCTAACTTTCTTATTTAGTTCTCCAAGAAAGATGTGTAATCCATAAGACTTTCTTATGTCTTTACTTATGTACAAAGGTATTTATAAATTATAATAAGAATATCAATACATTACAAGATCAAGAATATAGTACAAGGAAATATACAAGAATATATTCTACATATTCCTGTATATATACAATATACAAGAATATATATCATACATATATATACACATATGTATGATATATATTCTTGTACCAGTGAAATCCCTTATCTTTTTCTCCTATCTGTTCCTTCAGTAGTATTTCTCCTCATCGGCTGCTGAAAAAGGATTTCGATTTAGAGTACCAATAGTTGCATTAATGATAAAATATCATCTAAAAACAGTGATTCCCTACAACTCTTTACCTCCTCTTCTGTCATTCTGCCAAAGCTCAATGGAAAAGTCAAAGGAGGCTATCCGGAACTGAGGGGTCATTTTGTAATTTTATTTGTTTCTTGGATGATACCACCAAAGAATTTATCACCTAATGTCCAGTGTGCTGAAGATGTGCCTCTCATTGGTTAGGTAGGTTTGTCCTTAGAAAATAGACACAGTCTGTTCAATCTTCCAGACTTCATGTTCTGCTATTATAGCTTCCAAGAACACAGGGCAACTTCTATTACCACAGTGAAGTCTCAGAGTAGGGCATATGTGGAAGGTGACAATTCATAAAACAGGAAAATATAAAAAACTCTCGGTCCTATGAGGTCTCCTAAGTTTCTACAGTTTCTTCTCAGATTCTTGTATAAAATATGAGAAAGATACCAGGTCAATGGGAAGTTTCTCTGGAAGATATACATTCTGAATTATTGTCGATTATTCATAAAAGGAGGAAGAGAACAGTGACTACCTTGTGTCAGACACTGTGCTAAGTACTTTCTACAAATATTATCTTATTTAATCTTCACAACAACCCAGAGATGTGAGTGCTATTATTTTTCCCATTTTATAGTTGAGGAGAATGAGGAAAACAGAGGTTAAGTGACTTGCCCTGGGTCACACAGTTAGTAAATGTCTAAAATTAAATATCACAACCTGGCAACAAGTGTTCTTCATCCATGTGATTTTCCTTATGTAGACAGGATAAATTCTTTTAAGAGATTACTGATCTCATCTATGAGGTTATACAATGTTCTTGTTTGCTGCAATGTCAACTGCAAACAGGAACATGTGGAAGGCATCACCATTTATAGGAATGGCATCTTCCATTTGGATTCTGCTCTGGATATTGTCCATTAGGGTGACAAACATTTTTGGCAAACATCTCTCTCTCTCTCTCTCTCTCTCTCTCTCTCTCTCTCTCTCTCTCTCTCTCTCTCTCTCTCTCTCTGCCCCCCCCCCTCAGAGCTTAATGATATCAATACTCAGAAACAAACCTTAATTAAGAACTTTAAGCAAATGAAACAGAGGCAAGAGTGCTGCCACAGAAAGTCATCTGTTGTTTCCACCTATACATCTCTCCTCTCTTTCTATCCACACAAACACTGGCCCCCATCACTTCTTGCCTACTCTATTGCAATAGTCTCCTAATTGGTCTTTCTTAATTTAAGTCTCTCACTTCTCTGATCTATCCTTCAAACACCTACCAAAGTGATTTTTTTAAACTCACATATAAACTCCTTTCTTTGTCATTTAAAGCCATTCACAGCCTGAATTCTATCCTTCCACTTTTATCGCACATTACTGACCTCCACACACAATGGGGTCCAGCCAATCTAGCCTTCTTACTGTTTTTCTTCATACATGGCACTCTGAGTTTTACCTCCATGATTTTGTACTCACCACCACGACCACTTCATGCCTGGAATTGCAAGTCTTTCCTCTTTCTCTCAGAATCCTTAGCTTCTTTTAAGGTCCAGCTCAAGTGGCATCTTTTATATGAGGACTTTACTATCCCTCTCAGCACCATGATTAATATTTATTAATCACCTACTACGTGCCAGGTACTAAGTGCCAGACAAACACCAAGCAAACTACTAGTGTGAGAGAGTTCTCATTTTCAACATTAGATCATGCCCCATTTCTTTGGATAACATTCTCAAATGTTTTATGTAATGTTTTCATTTCGCTTCTCAAACTTTTCACTTGCAAAGCAGTTTTTCAGAGTTTGCTGTGATATAAAACAAATACCCCACAAAAATCAGTAGACCAAGAAATGAAAATGGCAGCATCCAATCAGATTCCAAATTTGAGTAGCTGTTCCATGTTCAGCAGGTATATGCATCCCTTTAGTATGTAATTGTAGTTTTTTAATGATGAGATTTTTTTAAAAAAATCTATTATTCATTTTTTTCAAATGACTTCCAAGTTGTTAAGATATACATAATCAGTAAGTTGTTTGGATTTAACTACTTAATAAACAGATATATTAGGTATTTCTTTTGACTTAGGGCTTTCACATAGACTGAAAAAATTACTGAGACACCAAAGGCACTGGAACCTGAGAAAGTTGGGGAGCCTCTGTCCTAGATCTTAGTGCCTCCCACCAAAGTCCAATTGTATCTATTAGTACAAATCTATGTGTAAATGTTGACTCCCTGCTAGAGTGTAAGTTTCTTGAAAGATCTGTTTCCACTTCTGCCTTTGCATTCTCCGAACGCCAGGCATGTAGTGGGAATTTAATAAATGCTTGTCAATTGCTGATTGAAGATGCAGGTTCTAATTTCCATTTTCTCACTAACTCGCTGTGTGGCCTTGGGCTTAATTCTCTTCCCTGAGCCTCAGGTTCCTAATGTGTTGGACAGGAGGACTGGAAATTGATTTTTTTATAAAAAGGTAATTTTTTCCTTGACCCTGAAGTAGAAAACTGATCTCAAATTGGACAGGGTTAGATTTTGAATTCACAATAGGAAAAAATGTTGATGATACTTGGGGCAGTTAGGGGATGAAGTGAGCTGTTTTAAGGGGTCATGGCTTCCTCACACTAGATTATAAATAAATACAGAATGACCAGTTATTAGTGATACTATAATGGGATTCATGATTGGGGAAATGGATGGATTACATAATCTCTAAGGAGCCTTATAGCTCCACTATCCTGTGAGTCTATGATTGGGGAAATAGTTTTACAATCTCATGGAAAAATCTATCTCATATTTTCAAATGATTTTTTCCAATGGGAACAGAAAATCCAATAAGTTATATACCATTGAATCTCTTGTAACTGATGTGTTCCTGATCTAAAAAGAGAGAGAGTAGGAAAAAATCATTATCAAGAAACTGTAGTCAAAAGTAAATTAAAACATGATCTATAATATTTCCATTTAAAAAAAAATAATAGGACTTGGTACCCCAGTTTGACAACCCACAACTAGCTTATAAGCATAGTCTTCACTATGGATTGCTGAGTTCCTGAAATTTAAGAGCAGAGTTTGACATTTATATTCTGCATGAAGTTATTTCTAGTCTGAGGACATTTTATCAAGATATATGAAAAAATGCTGAGGTATGTACACAAATGTTCCAACTGAAAGCTTTATGATTTATGCTACCAAAATTCCATTATGATGTTTAAAATATTCAGCAATAATAAAGTCTGATAATTTTGACAGGAAATGATTTATGAGAACACAAAATGCATAAATTAAGAGGTTTTGTTTATTTTGTCAGTCTTTCTCTTTAATTGGTAAGCAAAGATATCTTCCCTGTTTTTACCACACATCACTTCTGTACTATATCACACTTACTTTTATGTGATAGCCAAGACATTTTAGTAGCAAAAAAAAAAAAAACTTCAGTGGATTTATTAAAACGGTTACCCATTATACTTCAGTACCTCAAACTTAATTATAATATTACTTATTATACTTTGAAATTAGTATGAAAAATATAGAATATAGTGCAATCTATGCAGAGAGGGCTATTTGGAGATCTTCATAAAAATGTTTAATAAAATACTAAAACATTTAAGCCATATATAACCTTACATATAATACACATACATGTATGTATACATATATGCACATATACTCTACATAGACATATGATACATGTCAAGGAAGATGGGGTTGGGGTGTGTGGGGAGGATAGGGAAGGGGCTCAGCCAGGGTCAATGAATGACCTTACCTGAGTTCTTGCGGTCACGGTGTTAAAAACATTTCACTGTGTTAGAGGGCTAATAATAAAGCAGTGGCCAAGTGTCCTCAAACCTCATCCCTCTATACACCCTCTGATCAACTGCAATAGTTGCATATGGTTAAGGAAAATTCTCACTAAATTGGAGTGGAGATAGCTTACTTGTGGGTCTTTGGATTCTGGGATTGGTCTTAAAATGAAGCATTAGAGAATTGTAGCAATAGACAGGAATCAGAGGTCTTCTTGGTTTTCATTTTATATATGAGGAAATTGAGGCTTAGCAAGGTTAAATGATTTATCCAAAGTTCACACAACAGATAAATGGTAGAGCCAGGGCTAAGACCCAGGTCTTATGATCACTTGTTCAACGCTCATTCAATTACTCCACACTGCTTCCTATCTGCATTATGAAGAATGATATTTTCTTTGCAGAAGCCATTATTCTTCAAAATCTCTCACTCATATGGGAGGTAGATATGCATGCTAAGGGTGCAGTGTGGCATTGAGTTTGTCAGGGTGGATGGGGGAGTGATCAAAAATGGTGAATCTTCAGAGTATAAGAAAGAAGTATTCTGCAGGTCACCACTGCTGCCCATTGGCAATGGGGAAAGCATCCAGAAAGCAATCTTTTAATTTTTTTAGATCAGGTGGAAGAGAGGAATCAGGTGGACAACCACAGAGCCCCCCGCTTCTAGGGGACTTCTCCAGAAATTGCCACTTCTTTGCTTGGATCTGATAGGCTGCCTTATTCTGCTTAAGGATTTCTTGCCTATAAATCAGCCAGAACTACTGTGAGTTCACTTCTCCATGCATGAGACTACCATGAAATGCATCTGAACTAGGAAGGACCTGTCACTGATGTCCAGTTCATTTCTCCTGGTCAGAGATGGGGCACAGGGATTGGTCCAGAGTTGCGATATGCCTCCTCTGTCAGGCAGTCTCTGGAAGGCAGGCCTTCTAGAATGGCCAAGTTTAGTGGAGGAAGAAGCAGCAGAAAAGAATGTTTTTCATGAAGGACTAGATGACATGGAAAAGCTGCAGTGTGAAAGAATGATGATGATGGTGGAAAATGAGAGGGAGAGAAGGAAAATGAGGAAGGAAGGAAGGAAGGAAGGAAGGAAGGAAGGAAGGAAGGAAGGAAATGAGGGAGGGAGGAAGGGAGGAAAACTGTATTATAGAAGGATATTTAAGCAAAACAAAATTTCATTTTGACCTTGTTCAAAAATGCTTTAAAAAACTGTGCCTATTAGTCCATCATCTTTCTGTCATAAGTGGGCAGCATTTTTTCTTTTTAATTCCTCTGTAATCATGACTGATCATTAATTGATCAGAGTTCTTAAGTCTTTCAGAATTGTTCATTTTTACATGTTGATCATATAGTATAAGTAGTTCTTCTGGTTGTGTTCACTTCAGTCTTCACTAATTCATACAAGTCTTCTATTTCAAAGGGACCAAATTGTAGGAAAAGTATGGGCAGGGCTATAACTGGGCTGTATCCAGGTTGGGCAATGATAATATTGCCCCCAATATTTATGCCTCCATGAAGATATCCAACTATGATCACAGGATCATTGCATATATAGATAAAGGTATTTAAGGATGTGAAGGACAACTGTGCCTCAGTAGAAAAGATGTGCTTTTTTTCCCCATAGCAAGTTGGTAACTATAGTCAGTTAAGAAACTTTCATTAGGTGCTTATTGTGTGACAGGCACTGTGCCAAGTCCTAGGCATACAATGAAAGGCAAAAACATTCCCTGCTCTCAAGGAGTTCACATTCTATTACGGAAGATAGCATAAAAATAGCCAGCTACAACCCAACTATAAAAAGCATATAGAAGGTCATCTCAGAGGGAAAGGCACTAATAGTTGGGGAGACTGAGAGAGGCCTTTAGCATTAACTTTCCTGGGGGAGAGCAGAGCCAAGATGGCAGAGTAGAAGCAGGGATCTGCTAGAGTACCCCCCGAAATCCTGTAAAAAACTTGTAAAAAATGACTCTAAACAAATTCTAGAGCAGCAGAAGTCACAGCATTATGGACTGAAGCAAACTTCCAGCCCAAGACAATCTGTAAGGTCTAGGGGAAGGGTCTATCACGTTGGGCTGGGAGCAGAGTACAGTTTGGCATGGGCTGCACCAGCACAGATGGAGTTGAAGCAGGTCTTAGAAGACTGAATCACAGGTGGCTGCTGCAGTTTCTGGACTTCTCAACCCAAAAACATCAATGACAGCTTCAAAGGTCAGTAGGAAGAGTCTCTCACCTGGCCCCAGCTCCAAGGCAGAGGTAGTCATTGCTGAAGCTGTGGCTGCTTCTGGAGCACTCCACTTAAAGAGCTCAAAAGTCAAGTAATTGGCTGGGAAAATGAGCAAATGGGAAAAAGAAATAGGCAACAAATTCTTACTTTTTCAGTGAAGAGTTATTTTCTTATGTCATTGGTGATGACATACAACCAGAAGAAGACAACAAAGCCAAAGGTCCTGCATCCAAAGCCTCCAAGAAAAATAGGAATTAGTCTCAGGCCATGGAAGACTTCAAAAAGGATTTTGAAAATCAAGTAAGAGAAGTAGAGGAAAAATTGGGAGGAGGAATGAGAATGATGCAAGAAAATCATGAAAAATTAGTCAACAGCTTGCTAACACAAAGCCCCCCAAAAATACTGAAGAAAATAACACCTTTAAAATTAGACTAACCTAAATGGCAAAAGAGGTCCAAAAGACCAGTGAAGAGAAGAATGCCTTAAAAAGCAGAATGGGCCAAATGGAAAAAGAGGTCCAAAAGCTCTCTGAAGAAAATAATTCTTTAGAAATTAGAATGGAGCAAATGGAAGCTAATGACTTTATGAGAAACCAAGAAATTATAAAATAAAACACAAAACAACATGAATTATCTCAATAGAAAAACAACTCACCTGGAAAATGGATCCAGAAGAGATAATTTTAAAATTATTAGACTACCAGAAAGCCACGATCAAGAGACTAGACATCATCTTACAAAAAATTATCAAGAAAAACTGCCCTGACACTCAAGAACCAGAGGGTAAAAGAGAAATAGAAAGAATCTACCAATCACTTCCTGAAAGAGATCCCCAAAGCAAAACTCCCAGGAATATTATAGTCAGATTCCAGAGTTCCCAAGTCAAGGAGAAAAATATTACAAGAAGCCAGAAAGCAACAATTCAAATATTGTGGAAACACAATCAGGATAACACAAGATTTTGCAGCTTCTACACTAAAGGATTGGAGGGCTTGCAATATGATATTCCAGAGGTCAAAGGAGATATGATTAAAACCAAGAATCACCTACCCAGCAAAACTGAGTATCATACTTCAGGGGAAAAATGGAACTTCAGTGAAATAGAGGACTTCCAAGCATTCTTGTTGAAAAGACCAGAGCTGAATAGAACAGTTGACTTTCAAATACAAAAATCAAGAATAGCATGAAAAGGTAAACAGAAAAGAAAAAGTATAAGGGACTTATTAAAGTAGAACTGTTTAAATTCTTACATGGAAAAATGATATTTGTAACTCATGAGACCTTTCACAGTATTAGGATAATTGGAAGGAACGTACACACACACACACACACACACACACACACACATATTAATATATGTGTGTATGTGTATGTATATGTGTATTTATATGGATATATATGTATATCTATATGTATATATGTATATATATACATACATATATATATATATATATATATATATATATATATATATATATATATATATATATATATATATATATATATATATATAGAAACAGACAGACAGAGGGCACAGAGTGAGATGACTATGAAGGGATATGGTATCTAAAAGAGAAAATTAAGTGTTGAAAGGAATATACTAGGAGAAAGAGAAAGGGAGAGGTGGAATATAGTAAATCATCTCACGTAGAAGAGGGAAGAAAGAATGGAAAACAATGGAAAAGAAGAAGAGGGAAGATGAGAGGGAATAAGTGAGCCTTCCTTGCAGCAGATTTGGCTTCAGGAGGGAATAACATACACACTCAATCGGGTATGGAAGTTTATCTTACCCTACAGGAAGGCAGGGGGGAAGGGGATAAGAGATGGGGGGGGGGGGCAATGAAAGGGACAGCAGATTGGGGGAAGGGGTAATTGGAAGTAAACACTTTGGTAGAGGAACACATCAAAGGAGAGAGCCTACTAAATGGAGAGCAGAACAGGTTAGTCTTTTACAACATGACTGTTATGGAAGTGTTTTGCATGACTACACATGTATAACTTATATCAAATTGCTTGCCTTCTCAATAAGGCTGGATGGGGAGGGGGGGAAAGGATAGAATGTGGAACTCAAAGCTTTAAAATGAATTTTAAAAATTGCTTTTACATGCAACTAGGAAATAAGATATATAGTCAATGGGCTATAG
This sequence comes from Notamacropus eugenii, assembly GCF_028372415.1. NCBI lineage: Eukaryota > Metazoa > Chordata > Mammalia > Diprotodontia > Macropodidae > Notamacropus > Notamacropus eugenii. The sequence continues at coordinate 66,476,150 of NC_092872.1, forward strand.
AAATCTATCTTACCCTACAGGAAAATAGAAGGGAAGGGGATAAGAGAAGGGTGGTAGAAGGGAGGGCAGATTAGAGGAATGGGTAATCATCCTGGGCTGTGGGGAAGGAGGAAGATGGGGAGAAAAATTTGAAATTCAAAATTCTGTCGAAGTGAATGTTGAAAACTGAAAATAAAGTATTTAAACTTTTTTTTTTTTATAAAAGCATTAACCCTCCTCAAGGACAAGGAATTCTGTTGGCAGACAGTATCTGTGACACTTTTTAATGGGTGACAATCCAGACCTTTACAGGTAGCATTATTCTAGGGGCAGTGGTGGGGAAACAGCCTTTGCTACCTTAAAGAGGCCTAACAGTAACATTAAGTCATAGCTCCATGTTTTTTTGCCAGAGGAACTAAGATTAGACAAGGGAGACAGAACTATAACCTGAGGATGGACAAGGAACTGCAATAGGGTCTAGATTAGCACAATGGCCTAAATCTTTAGGATAATTGTTATTTGATCTGTCTCCTCACGTCATGAATGAATCCATTAATAGAGAACTGCTCTAGTAGTCTGGCAGTGGTGGACTGATAAATATTTAACAACTGGCTCTCCAAAATAAAATGTATGCATGAGAAACTTTTAAATTTAAAATGTATTATTAACATTTTCTTCATTGCTTTCTTGAGATCCAGACTCAGAAAACTACTGCCAATTAGCCACTTTACATAAAGTTTTATTACATTTAAAAATATAAAAGTTAATCTTAACTTGTGGATCAGAGCAGTAGCCAGATTTGACCTTTGGAGTCATAGTTTATTGATCCATGAATCAACAAAACAAAAAATCAAGCCCTGATTTGAATCAGTTTACAGGTTTCTAAAGTATAAATGAAGGTTGACACATATTCCTGTCTAACAGTAACAAAAAATTCAACTGGACTTTTGTAGTAGATGCTTGTATTATTTGAAATGTTTATGAGCACTAGAAGAAAGCAAAATAGGACACCAGGCCTGATGAGCCCAGGATAGTGATGGGCATTGTTCTAATCTGACTTTGCCACATAGCAAGTCAAATTCCTACATTAAATATCTGCGCATCGCCAATAAAAAATGTCAAAAGATTAACTTTTTCACATGTTCAGAATCATAAACAAACCTGTGTTTTGGAAGCCCAAAGAAAATTAGTCAATGAAAAACAACATGGTGAACAGAGCCCTGCAGCACTGAAATCTAATGATGAAAGGATAAGATACAATTACCTATTCTGGCATGAGCTTACAACAAATGCAAAGAGCTTCCTTCCAGTTTCAGGATTTAAAAAAAAAGTAAATAGTTTACTTAGAGGCTTAGGAAAAAGTTTCTACTAGACTAGAAGTTTTTAATCTTTTTGTGTATTATGTACTTTTTTGGTTGTCTGGTGAAAGCTATTGACTCTATCTCAGAACAATGGTTTTAAACATATAAAACACATAGTATTACAAAGGAAACAAATTTCATTGAAATGCAGTGACAAAATAATTAAAAATATTTCATGGACCCCAGGTTACATACTTGTGCTCTAGTCTTAGCCAGAATTCTGAGTTGTGGCAGCCACCTATAATAGGAACTGATTAGCAATTGTTCAACAAGATGCCAATTTTTAGATATTTAGACTTTAGATATGTTGTGGACCCAGACCCGAGAACATTTTTCAGAGAACTTTTCAAAAAAGTTAAGTTATCCAACAGCATTGCAAAACTTTCAAAATTCATCTTCATTTTAAAATGGAAAAAAGCAAATACCTATGTTTTATGAGAAAAGGACTAAATTCCTATTACCCCTTCAATCATTTCCCATAATCTTTTGTCCATGAATTATTCACAGCTGACTTTACAAGAGACTTAGAGATGAGGAAGGTTCAGTGCATGAAGCAGAATGGAAAAAAAAAGAAAAGAAAACTCCACAAGTTTAATTTAGCATATTTTCATTTTGGAATAGAAAAAAATTGTCAAAACCAAGAAAAAATAAGTCTAAAAAATTAAATTCACTGAAATTTAAATGTGGTATGGGTTAATTTTAGAAATCCTTAATTGAACAAAATCTAATTATTAGGCCAAAGTGGGGTGAGTTACTGTCTTTTTTCTCCTTTAAAAAAATAAGACTTTTAAATAATATGCCAAGAAAACACCAAATCCTTCCTCCTTCTCTGGTAACGCTCTGATTTATGGCATCCAACAGTCAATTACCAGAGTGATGGTTGTACATGTACATTACACACACTTCTGATTCTTCAGAGCTAACTGTGTCAATATTAACCTGACCAAATTAAGAGCAAACTGTCTTCTTTTGTTCTTCCCACTCCTCACATGGAGAGCACAATATGGCTTTTGTCAGAGGTGCTCCATCATCTTGGCTCAAGGAAACTGTCAGTACAGTTTGGGATTAGTTATTCATGGGCAGATATCCTGATGGGTCTAATGAAGCCTTTCTGCTGACAACTCATTTGCTAAAAATACCCAACCATCACCAAGTATAAATGGGGAATATGGTTATGTTCCCATTGCTGGCCTCACAATGAAAGTAATTATTTTTTTGATGCATGACAGTCTATGATTCAAGGGACAGGGCAATATCTATATCAAGGCCACTACTTACCAACTATATTTGCTTTCTTGAGTCTTTCCATTTGCTCACTGATAAACTTTATGACACATTTAAATTGGAAAATAATAGGGTAAACACCAATCTCATAGCACACATGCAGAGACAACAGTCTGTGTATGCCATTTGTGGAAAATCTATGCTAATTACCAGAACCCCACCAACTCTTGAAAACTGGTACACTTTGAGGTCTTTAGAGAGTCTGGAAGTGGCATTGGTGTTGTTTTAAAAGTAAATAAAACTTTTCAGGTAATATGATGGAGGACGAAAGGAAGAATTCACATTAATGACGATTAAAGGAAAATTAACATGTTTTAAAAATTAACATGTTTCTTAAAGCAGGGATTCTTGATATTTTTTGTGTCATGGATCCTTGTAGCAGTATGGTGAGGCATATGACTCCTTAGATGTTATTAAATGAACAAAATAAAATAGACAAAATTACAAAGGAAACCAAATATATTGAAATGCAATCATCAAAATGAAAACAAATGAACAAAAAAGCAAGTTCATAAAACATTAAGAACCCTTGCCACAACATAAGTCTAGAAAGGAAGAGGAGTGTACAGAGAAAGCGCCAACCTTAAAGTGAGGAAGGCCTAGGATGACATCCTGCCTTTGTAACCATGGGCAAGTCATTTAACTTCTCAGAGCCTCAGACAACTTAGGCTGTTCTCTCCATTCCTGGAATGCATTTCCTTATTCCCCCTCTTTCTTTCTTTCTTCCTTTCTTTCTTTCTTTCCTTCTTTCTTTCTTTCTTTCCTTCTTTTTCTCTTTCTTTCTTCCTTCCTTTCTTTTTTTATTCTTTCTTTCTCTCTTCCTTCCTTTCTTTCTTTCTTTCCTTCCTTCTTTCCTTCCTTCTTTCTTTCCTTCTTTCTTTCTTTCTTCCTTCCTTTCTTTCTTTCTTTCTTTCTTTCTTTCTTTCTTTCTTTCTTTCTTTCTTTCTTTCTTTCTCTCTCTCTCTCTCTCTCTCTCTCTCTCTCTCTCTCTCTCTCTCTCTCTCTCTCTCTCTCTCTCTCTCTTCCTTCCTTCTTTCCTTCCTTCCTTATCCCTACTCACTGATTTCTCCTCTTCAAAATTCAGGTCAACCATCATCTTCCATATGAAGCCTTTATTGATCCCTCCCAACTCTTAGCACCCTTCCCCTTTTAACTATCTTGTACAAACTATCTGGTATTTATTTTTATTTATTCTACATGCATTTATTCCACAAATACTTCTATGCATACATCTCTTCTGATAAAATATAACCTCCTGCAAGTAGGAATTCCTTCTTCTTTTCTTCTTTCTTTCCACCTTTTTCTTTTTCTTCTTTCTTTCCTTCTTTCTCTCCCCCTCTCCTTCCCTTCCCCTCTCCCTCCCTGCTTCCCTCCCTTCTTTCCTTCTTTCCTTCTTCTTTCCTTCCTTCCTTTGTATTGATATCATCATCACACAGTACTGTGTCTAGCATACAGCAGGCTCTTAATAAATGCTTGTGGGTTGATATGCAAACCTCCACATGACCTATCTCCATACGTTAATGAAAATCACAGGTCTGAATTCTCTCCTGGAAATCACAAGTCTATGGGAGTATCTTTTTACTCTACTTTTTGGGATGCTTTAAATAATAAAAAGTAATAATTACTTTAAAATGGTGTTCCAAAAAGTTTAGTGCAATTTTAAGCTATTGGAGATTTTTGACACTCTATACATATATGTGTATATATACGTATACACACATATAACGTATATGTATGTGTGTGAGTATATTTTATAAATATACATATATATGTGTATATATATTCCCATTGAAGTTCATGCTTAACCAGACTCAAAATGGTGTTTTAGAGATAATGACTCAGTTTTTAAAAGAAATATTAACCAAATGATTTGAAGGAAGGAGAGGAAGAAAGAAGCCCTTCTTTAGCCTGTATTTTCAAAATAAATGAAGGAAAAGAATTTTGGGGTCTTTTATTCTTCAGGTATCCAAATTATCCCTAGACCCATCAATCTTTCTTTTTTCTTTATATTGTCTACTATTGAAATACAAATCCCTCCAATTAGAAACATTCCTACTGGCCATATCCAGACTACAAATAAAACTGTTGTGCCAATCCAAGTCATAGTAAAATATGCCCAAGTAAAGCTTGATTAGATGTCCTTAGTCATTATCATCTCATACAAATACTGGTGAGAGCAAGTGCTTAGACAATCACAGAATCTCAGGGTGAGTAGTGGTCGCCCAAACCATCTATTTGAAAGTTAGGATGTGTTGAACAAGATAAATAGTGATCATCACTTTATAAAAGGATAGCATGACTCCCAGGTGTTTATTTAATTCAATTAAAGAAGCCCCTATTAGCCACCTACTCCCTATGTTACTTTGGCAGAGACACAATAATTTGCAAAATATGATCTCTCCTCCCATTTAGAGCATAATGTTATTGTATAATATTTAGAATGTGATTCAATTTGCCAAAATTTGATTTGACTAGAATTTTTCAGGAATATATTTATTTTATTAAAGCAGTCAGTCAGTCAATATGCATTTATTAAGCATATACTATGAGGGAATATAATATAGCTCTGGGCCACTAAGATTTGGAACTGTAGGCTGGAGATTCCAATGTGGAATGGAAACAAGATTTTTCTTCCTAAGGCCTGCCTTCCATGAGGGATGAGCTAGTCATGGTAAGAAGCTTTCTGAGAGCTGTACCACTGATAGGTCACTGAAAAGTACTTGCCAAAGGACCCTCTGTTTAGGGGTGCTCCTATATTCCCTGCTATAAGAGACAAGACCCAGAACCACAATTCCTCAGTCTTTTGTAATTTGCCAAACAGGATGGAATGAGTTAAATGTCAGTCAAGATCTGCAGTTTATTTCTTATATTTTTTGCTCACTTTACAGGAGTGGCCATGAAAGAATTAAACAAATGAAAGATGGCTTTTGAAATTCTTGAGTTCCATAACCTACTTGAGGTTGACTTGGGCTAGGCAGGAGAAATTATGGCTATGTGGGCATATAATAAATGTTCTTTGACCTATATTTAATTCCCCTTGTTGATTCTGTTCCCAAAAAAAGAGTAAAATGCTTATACAGTATTCAAATATTCCCATCTAATCCTTCACAAGGCCAGCTGCATTATGCCAATAACATGTAAGTGACAAAAAAATAGCTATTTCTGGCAAGATGCAGAATTTTCAATAAGTGGGCAGTCAAATCTAATTTTGATCAGAGGAATCTGCACTAATCACTCCTAAAAATAGATAGATTGATTGATAGATAGATAGATACTCAGACATATAGACAGATTGATAAATCATTTAGAAAGCATTTATCATGTGCTGAGCACTATGTTAAGATGTCAAACACTGGTAATACAAATAAAAGCAGAAAGAAAAACAGTTCCTTCCTTCAAGGAGCTTACATTGGATGGAGACAAGATGATACAAAATTCAAGTACTCAAATTCATATTTTCAAGTCTATTCTTCTGTACCTTCAAAAATCATTCCAGTTTTTAAAAATGTAGCTCTAACTCCCTCAAATATTAAGAGTCAAACTGAAATTGAATTTCATTACCTGATTGGATCAAAGAATGATTTTGACCTTGGAATATGTAGAATTTTTTCTCTTATAGGGAAAGCTTGTAGAAATATGATTCTTTCTCTGCCATGTCTTTAAGCAGCAGTTGTATTTCTCCTCAAAGTATCTACATAGTATTTCTCTTAAGTATAATAGAAAGTAATCAAATTAGACACATATAATAGAACTTCACAGCCAGAAGTGCTTTAATCACAAAAAAGGATTTAGTGAACGAAGGAGGTTAAACAATTACAGAAGGATCATGGCACAGGAGGCTAGAATTCAAGAGATTTTAGGCTCTATTTCTCATTCTGCCTCTAAAGGGCTCTATGGACTGGCAAATCATTTAACTATCTAGACCTGTTCCCTTTTAAGTAAAATGAGTAGAGTTGGATCCTATTAGTGGATAGGTTTGGTACAAATTTGTGGTTTTATTGGTATGGAAAATCTGCATTGTGAAACTCCCTCCACCAATATAAACTGGCAACTAATTTTTAAGTCTTAGAGAGTTGTCTGAGGTAGCAAGATTGCATAGTGAATAGAGCAGGAGTCCTGAGTCAGAAACACTTGAGTTCAAATCTGGTCTCAGACTCTTACTAGCTATGTGATCCTGGGTAGATCATAATCTCTGCCTGCCTCAGTTTCCTCAAATGTAAAATGTAGCTGATAAGCTGTACCTACCTTACACAATACCTTAGAGGATTGTGAGGGAAAAAATGACAGATTTGTAAAGTGCTTAGCCCAACATCTGGTGCATAGTAGGTATTATATAAATGTTCATTCCCTTTCCCCTTAAGAGTTAAATGACTTACTCATGACCATTTAACTAGTATATTGTAGAGGCAGAATTTGAACCCAGGTCTTCCAGATTTCAAGGCTGACATTCTTGTCATGACACTATGCCCTTTCCTAATATATTTCTTGTTGTTCAGTAATTTTTCAGTCCTATCCAACTCTTCAAGTTGGAATTCAAACCCCAATTTGGGGTTATCTTGGCAAAAATAGTGGCTTCTCATTTCCTTCCCCAGCTCTTTTTACAGATCCCAAGGCAAACAGAATTATGTGACTTGAGTGGGGTTACATGGCTAGTAGGTGTCTGAGGCCAGCTTTGAGTTCAAGAACATGAAAAGTCTTCTGGACTCCAGACTCTGTACTCTATCCACTATGGTGCCTCCTAGCTACATAATATTAGCTTAATTAATAGAGGCATGGTATTAAGAAAAAGAGAATTAGTGGCTCTGCTATGCTTAGGCTGGTCTGACCACATCTGGAATACAGTGTTTGGTTCTAGGTCCCACATTTTGGTGGCACAGTGACAAACTTTAACACAGCTAGAGAATGATGTCAAGGATGGGCAGAAGTTTGGAAACAATGATACACAAACATCAGTTGAAGCAACTGGGGATGTCTAATATGGAGAAAAGAAGACCTATAAGAGATAACGAGAGTTTTTTTCAAGTATTTGAAAAACTGACATCTGGAAGATGGATTATATTTGCTCTGATTAGTTCCAGGGGATAGTACTAGGAAAAATGGTGACTGTCACAAAGAAGTATATGTAGACTTGAAGAAAACCTTTCTAACATGAAGAACAATCCAAAAGTGTAATGGGTTACCTCAGAAAATAAAGGATTTCTCATTATTCGAAATCTTCTAGGCAGCACTGGGTAATCACGTGCCAGAAATATTTAGAGAGAATTTCTCTTTAGGTTGGACTAGATGCCTTCTAAGGTCCTTTCTAACTCAGATTCCACTCCACAGAGAAAATGACTTCTAAAGTCTACAATTTGGCTTTCTTGGGAAATTTTCAAAAATAAGCTAAAAGCTATCAACCCTCCCCCTCCAAAAAAGATTCTTAGTTATGGATTGTATTTACCATATGTAACCTTGCCATAAAATACATAAAGTTTGAGTCAGTGTTGGAATGGGAAATTTTTTAAAATGGTGAAATTATCCAGGAAAAAGACTTTTCTATACTTTTAGGGAGGGTGAAAGTGCTGAAAACATACTATTCCTACATGCTCAGCAAAGCTATTTTGATGACCAAAGTCAAATAGATTCAAAGCAAAGCAAAGTAGTGATGTCATCATGCTACCAAAGTCAGACCTGTCCTATTGGAGGACAGCATAGTTATGTGAAATACCAAAGAGAGATGACTGAGAACAGCTGCCACTGCTACATATTCTGAGATTTCAAGGATTTTCCATATTTGACTTGACAAGGGTTTAATTTATTCTATTTTGTTAACCATAGTTAAGAGTTTTATTATGGTTGATAAAGAAAAGTCGCACAATTCTTCCTATAATCTAGCTCAGTTACATTAAGAGTATATAATGTCTAGGTAAAAGGTGAGAGGGATGGGAGAAGTGGGGCACATATTCAACCCACAGCCTAAAAAGTTATACCAATGAGGATTAGGTAGCATCCATCTTTGTTATTCAAGGCTTCTAGCAGTTCTCATGTCAAAGGCTCCCGCTGAGACAGAGGGAATAGGGGAGAAAACAGACATCAAAGGTTCAGCTAACTGCTGGGTTGAGTCTCACGATTTTAGTCATTTTTCTGTTTCAGATTTTTTTCTCTCCTTTATTCTCAGTTGTTCTGGCATTCAGCCTAGAAGGCAATCTGGAATTCCAATATGCTGATGACAAGATGCAAATATAACAATAGATAGTCTATAATGGATTTCTGTTGAAAAATATTGTTATTTGCTTCATTTCTCTGAATTCTTATAACATTTATATCATCTCAAATTTTTCTCTAATAAATTTATATCTGTTACTCTTACTAGACAACAAGCATGCCTTCTGTTTATCTTATTTTTTTTCATAATAACCTAACACAACTGGGAATACATGGAGATACATTTGGAAATTGCTGTTAAATCAATGAATGATTTTGTAATAATAAATGGATGATGTAATACTAATTGCATCAATCAATAAACATTTATCAAGCATCTACTATCCGCTAGGCACTCTGCTAAGCATCAGGGATATGAAAAGAGGCAAGAGACAATCTCTGCCCACATTGAGCTTATACTCTAATGGAAGAGGCAATATGCAAATAAATATATACAAAGGAAGCTATATATAAGATATTTAGGGGATAATTAGCAGATGGAAGACATTAGAATTAAGAGGGGGTGGGGAAAACTTCCTGTAGAAGGCAAGATTTTAGTTGGGACTTAAAGGAAGCCAGGGAGTTTAATAGTTGGGATGGAGGAAGGAGAATATTCTAGGCATGGGGGACAAACAGAGACAATGATTGGAGCAGAGAGATGAAGTGACTTGTTTGTGAAACAGCAAAAAGGCCAGTGTCACTGGATAGAAGTGATATGGAGGATTCTAAGGTGTAAGATGACTGGAAAGGTAGGAGTGGGGATAGGTTATGAAGGGCTTTGAATGCCAAACAGAGTATTTTGTATATGACACTGGAGGTAACAAGAAGTCACTAAAGTTTATTGAATAAGAAGATGACAAGATTGAACCTGTGTTTTAGGAAAACCACTTTAGTGGGAGAATGAAAGACGGAGTGGAGTGGGGAGAGACCTGAGTTAGGCTGACTTACTAGCAGGCTATTGGAGTAGTCCAAGCAGGAGATAATGAGGGCTTGAACTAGCAGTGTCAGAGGAGATTAGGGGGTGTATATGAGAGATGTTGCAAGGATGAATTCAACAGGTCTTGGCAACAGCTTCTATAAGGTGGGCAAAAGACACTGAAGAATCCAGGATGACGACTAAGTTGCAGGTCAAAGAGAGTGGGAGGATGGTGTTGTCCCCTAAAGTAATAGAGAAGGTAAAGAGTCAGGGCAAGTTTTAGGGAAAGATAATGAGCTCTGTTTTGAAAATATTACTTTTAAGATGTCTACTGGAATCCAATTCAAAATGTCTGAAAGGCAGTTGGAGATGTGAGTTTGGAGGTCAGAAAGTTTGAGGCAGGACAGGTAGATTTAAAAATCACCAGCATAGAAATGGTAATTAAACCCATGGAAGCTGCTGGGGTCACCAAGTAAAGTAGTACAGCTAGAGAAAGAAAAGGAGTCCAGGACAGAACCCTGAGGGACAATTATATTTAGAGGGCATGATCTAGAAGAGAATCTAGCAGAGGAGACAGAATCAAGAGAGAACATCAAGTCTTCATACATTTTAGGGCTTCCTCAATGAAATGCTCGATTACTCAAGAGGTCAGTCTAACAATTCATACCAGAAAAATCAAATGGATGAAAAATGTCTACTATATTGTATAGCTAACGGCATGCAGTAAGATGGGCTGTTTCATCAATACATGTTATCTCTACAGACACACAATGAGCTGAGTTATCAGTCAGGAAACATATACTTAGAAAAGGTAGTCATGTAGTAAAGAAATGCATGACAGATAATGAAGTCCAAGTGCTTCACTATTGTCTATTAAGTGAAAAAAGACTTAAGGGAAATTCCTCAACACATTGGTTAGATTCTTTCTGAAGAATTTATGAAAGAAAATGAGCAATACTTAAATAGGATAAGCAAACATGGAATAGCTTGCAATCTATACCAATAGAGGGAGTACATACATTAATGAAATGAGGGAGCCATTGAAAAATTTAAATATGACAAATAGAAGATTCTAATATCACATGGTTTCTCAGTATCAAGGAGAAGAAGGTAGTGCTGTGTGAAGTTTCACTAAAGAGTCCAATGAATGTGATCTACAGAATGTGAATCAGGAAATCAGATGTTTTTAAATATTGTAAAGGGGTGACTAAATCTGAAATGGGCCTAAAATTGGAAAGCTTTACTCACCTTAGAATACCATCCAGCTTGGTGTTTTTATTATGCTAATTTGTAGCTATGGCTTCTTAAGTATTAGAAGAGTTGGAAAGAGTGTTAGATTTGAAGTCAGACCTGAATTCAAGTGCTAGCTCTGTTATTATTATTTGTTTGACCTTGGGTAAGTTAGTCTCCAGAAAAAAAAAAGATCAAGTGTCCATATTTGGGAACAGGAGTTAATAAATAATTTTGCTGTGGGAAAAAAACAAATAAAAATTGCTTCTGTCTTAGTTTCATTCTTGGATTTTTCTGATTTGTTTGGCTTAAAAATGTTCTTGCCTGAGAGGTATCAACCTGATTTTCACCTAATGCCACCATCATTACCCTCAGAAGGCTCATTCTTCAACTCCTGGATGGACTATGATGGTAGTATAGGACTACACAATATGTAAAATGTCTTTTAGCTTCAAAATTCTACGAATGGGTGCTGAAAGGGAGGGTGTGTGGTGGCAGGCAAAAAGAGTAGAAGTAACTACTCGATGCCTTCCCATTCCATCCCCTTTCTCACAGAACTCTACTGAAATTGGCATTAAAAAAAAAACATTTCTATGTGCCAATCAAGATACAGTCCCTTGAAGAGAAACCTTTAAGCAAAAGGAAGAAAAATATGACCAAGAATGTGTTTATTTATAGGTTATCTATAAGCAGAAACCACACTAAGATGACTCCCCATTAAAAATGTCTTCCTTTGTTTAAAAGGTAAGAGATTTTAGTTGAGTTTCCAGTTTGATTAGCTGATTAAATCTTAGAATTTCTTCAGTTGTCTCAAATGCTAGACACTCTTGAGAGGCACACAGATGATTACTCACACCAAGATCAATATTGAATCATCAGTAGTGCCTGACTACATCAATGACAGACTAGTAAGAGCAGACTGGAGAAGGTACTGCAGGCAACTCAGAGGGTGTGGTACAGCAGACTCCTCAGAAATATACTAATACCACATTTAAATATCTGACCAGAAGCCATCTCCTTTAGCAACGTAGCCTCAGGTATGAATTGATATGCAACAATTCATATTCTGCAAAATAAATCCCATGCAAACACAGTAATGCAAAAACACATTTCCTGCTGTCAAGAAAATTTCTGGCAAAATTAATCAACCATTCATCCATTCAGGCTCTTTGCATACCCTTTTGTCAAAGAGGGAATACTAAGAGATTTCTTTCCTCTTCCACGCACTCATTTCAATGAGTTGAAGAATTCATCAAGCTTGCGTTGATTTATTGAACTGTCTCAGAGCTCAGCAGTACAACTCCAGCAAATGAACTGGTAACTTCTCCTCAAACCAGCAGTGATTCAACCCTCTCTGGTTTATTTAACTCTTTGAAGCTTGCAGGGAAAGTTAGAGAGCTTTGTTTTATAAACACTTCTCATTAGTAGCTGTATGAGATGGTTGTGGGTTGCAAAAAGTGGTTTTCAATCCATTTCTGAATAGGTTAACTTTCTGGGTGACACCTTAACTCCTTACATCCACTGTCAAGTATTCTTATGTTGTCCACTACTACAAAGGTTTCAGAGCGGGGAGGGGGGCTCAGAGATGCCACTAACAGTAAAAGAAAATCAGGAGTCTGGAAAGAGAATACTTTCTCATTAAAGAGGTAAATTCTTTCTGGTAGACATGGCTACATGTGGTGAATACTACTTAACAGTCCCATTAGATGGCCACATGTAATAATCTTTTAAGCTCTACAGAAATATGTACGGGTTCTTATTTTTATATTTATTTAAATCATACTGCCAGGTAAGGAGGATCATTAGAAGGAGGTACTTAAGACATAAAGAACAGAGAGCAGCCAAACAGACTAAAACACTATTTAAACATGGATTTTATCACCATACCTCGTCCAGGGAGCCCCATGAAGCCCATCTATCACTCCCCAGCTTTGCATTTTTCTTTGTAAAGATAGACGACCTTTGCCTATTAGATTTCATTAGCAGGGCACCATACAAAGCTCCTCTGCACATGACAGGATCTAGAGCTAAACATCCTCGCCTGAAGGATTTGTGGGAACAAGCCCATCTTCAATCTTTGTCCCTGGGAGGCACTTTTAACACCTGCCAACCACAGCACTATCATCAGAAAAACATTTAGAGATTTATCTTCGGGCTGGTAATTATAAGAGATAATTTGTTTGGAGTATGGATAAAGTTGGTCTAGCATAAACAAACTAGAGACTTGAATTACAAGATGAACATCATTAACTATTGATTTAACCGCTGCAGCTCTGCCAAAGAACTGGCACTTTCTCAAAATGACATAATATTCCTAAGCAGCAAATTTGACCTCAGAATTCATTGAAAAGGTTATATGAGCAACAATGATCTTTCATCGACACTAAGAATATGTACAGATTCTTGGTACATTTTTCATATTAGGGAATAATTCTGGGATTGTTCTACCAAGAGTTAGCAAACCTATAACCCTGGCACGGTATTCTTAGAAAATCAGGGTACCTTGGACAGCAAGGATCCCTTTAATGTCATGAAGTTATATGCTCATTATAGGGTGCTTATTATTATAGACCTTATACAGAGTGTCCCAAAAGTCTTAGTGCAGTTTTAAAGCTTTAATAGCTGAAATAGTTTAAATTTTAATAGTTTTTAATAATATCTTATTTCTTTTCCAAATACATGTAAAGATAATTTTTAACATTCTTTTTTTTATAAAATTTTTGAATTCCAAATTTTCTCCATTCCTTCCTTCCCTCCCCCTCCCTAAGATGGTGAGCAATACCTTAACTTTTAATAGATTAAAATTACACAAAGACTGTTGGGTTTTTGTTTAGTCAGTCATTTTCAGTCATGTCAGATTCTTTATGACCTCAGCTGGAGTTTTCTTGGCAAAAATACTGGAGGAATTTGCCATTTCCTTCAACAGCTCATTTTACAGTTGAGGAAATTAAGACAAACAGGTTTAAAGTGACTTGCCTAGGATGATACAGGTAGTAAGTGCCTCAGGACAGATTTCTTTTGTTGTTTTTGTTATTAATAATTAATTTATTTTCAGTTTTCAACAATCACTTCCATAAGTTTTAAATTTTTCTCCCCCTCCTTGCCCCACCCTTCCTACAACAGTGTGCAATCTTATACAGACTCTACACATACATTCTTATTAACCTCAGGCGAGAAAGATGAGTCTTCCTGACTCCAAGTCTGGCACTCTGTCCACTTTTGGGACACACTGTATAATACTTTTTGCTTCAGCTTAACAGGATAAGCAGCATATATTACGTGGCTACTACATATCATCTGCCCTTTTGGACACCAAGGATACAAAATAAAAACGGAATTAACACAGCTGCCCCCAAAACAAAACAAAACAAAACAGAAATCACCAAACCAACAGTCTCTATCCTTTGCAAACCTTAACGTGCTTGTAAATGCTAACAATATTATTATGATCACTATGATTATTACTGGAGGGGTATGATACAAGATTTAAATAAATAAATAAGTTAAGGAAGGAGATGTGGAGGAACTAAAGAGATCTGGAAAGGATTTCTGAAGGAGGCAGTGCCCTGAGGGGAGCCTTGAAGGAAATTAAGGATCCAAAAAAGGTGGGAAGGAGGAAGGAGGGAGTGCATTCCAGGCATGTAGAGTTTGGAAGCAGAATTCAACATCTACAGAACAACTAGTAGGTCTATAAATCAGTTTAACTTACATAGAGAGTACAAGAAGAGGAGTATGAAATAAGTCTGAAAATATATTCACACACATTATTTCATTTGATCTTCCTTAATAACTCTGGTAGCGCCAAGTACTATGATTATCAATTTACAGATGAAAAATGGGCACAGAATAGTTAAATGTCTCATCTTAAGTCATGGAGCAAATCATAACACTCATATCTTTTTTGAGAATGTGTCACTTTTCTTTTCTTTAGAAAAGATGGAAGCTTCTCACTGAAAATCATCAATCTTTGAACCTTTCAAGAAGATAAGAACACTTGCCAATGAAAGAGGACTCCAATGTGTAATCTTCATTTTCTGATGTTACAGAGAAAAAATATGTTGGTAATTATGAGTCTAAGATAAGTTCCTGTAAAATGACTGTATGTACCACATGCAAAGAGAGCATGATTAACAACTAACATTTGTACAGCCCATTAAGAAAGCACTTTATATACATGAAGAGATCTATATGGATGTCACAATTAATATCTGAAGTGGGTTTGGAATCCAGTTCCTCTTAACTTCAAGTACAATGTTCTATAGTTCAGTCCACCTTGAGTCTCATAAAAAATGAGGGAAAGTTTTACAATACTAAATGAATGAAATCAGAAAAGACTGATCTTCCCAAGAAACACAGTTCATATTAAAATAATGGAGATTGTTATACAATTTGTATGTAATTTTAAAGTGGCACAAAAATGTTTTATTAATTCAGAACTTTATATATACTTTCTAATAATTCAAGTGAAGGGGATAACTTTATCCAGGGTGTCCCAAAAAGTCTATACGCAAGTTCAAGTTACTAAATTATTTTATTTTAAAAAGCTTGGTTACATATTTGAAACTTAAACTTGCACAACTCTTGGGACATCTTGCCTTTTAATATGTGGCAAAAAAGATTTACAGGAAAAAACTGGTAATGTCAAAAGATTGCTGGGGAGCAATACTTATAAGAAAAAGCAGTATGAAATATTTTAAATACAAACACATGATATAAACAATAGATATGTTATTTGCAAATAATTTCTATCTATTCATTAATGTGGATATTGGAAAATTTCAACGTCATAACATTCTTTCATCTAATTGAGTAAGAAAAATATATTTATTTACTATAAAATAAATTACAAGTCATGTGATCATTAATTAAGGAATGCTTGGATTAGTGAGGTTTTGTTCTGATTTAACATCTCAAATAAACTCCTTCCTTGCGTGGACTTCAGATTTCACAGCTGACTACACAGCTATTAATGTAAGCTTCTTGATGGCAGGAGTTGTTCCAGGTTTTAGTTTTCTGCATTCCCCTTCGGTTAGCACAATGTCTGTCACATAACAGGTACTTATTAAGTGTCTGATGATTTACTGATGCCTCAGAAAGTTAAGTATTTGCTTGGGGCAGTTGGGAAGAAAAGTTATGGCAGACATGAAAATTCTATGTAGAAGTACAGATTTAGAACTATATAGACCTAAAAGGCCACCTAATCCAACCCTGCTTCCCTCATTTTAGAGAGGAAAACAGAATTAAAGGTTTAAATGATCTGTCTAAGGGTACACATTTAAAAAGTAGCATAGCAAAGTGACCAGAAATGGGACCTGTAACTTAGAGGTCTTCTCTCTGGTGCTTGTCTTTTAATGGGTCAGGATCCCCTCTGCTGAATCAGTTCATAGGCTCTTTTTTTTTTAATGCTCTACTGTGTGTGTGGAAATATTTTTTTTAGCAAGTATTTGAGTTCAGAATAAAAAATAAAATTTGTATGGAGAAAAACAAGTAGCATAGCTAGCTATTTCTTCTAGCATGGTCGGGATTCGTTCAAATGCAGGCCCTCTGACTGCAAATCAACAATTCTTTGTGTTGTACTACACCACCTCTCTGCTTAAGTTTTATATAGTTTAGGAACTGTCACAGATAGTACATTTAGAGCTGATGGCAGTATTCTTGATTATTTGAGTTTTTAGATCAAATACCTTGGCTTCCTCAGCAGTAACATGACATTATTGTCAATAAATCATTTCAAAGTCAGAGCTAAATATCCCTAGGTCTATTGTGCTTTAGCCATATGTTTCTATTGAGAACCAAAGTAGAAAATGTAGGAAGAGAAGGAGGGATTTAGTTAAAACATAGACAAAAATGGTCCACACTACATAAATTGTTGGTCACTGAAATGTTATTTACAGAGGGAGGATGGTGAATTGTCTTTTTGGGAGGGCTTTAAAATAGAATTGGTACTTCTTTAAACTTGTATGCATTATAAATGAGATGAATAAATGATTTCTCAGAGACATTTCTGACTTAAAAACTTAATTTAATGGTGACTTCTCACTCAAAAATAAACTTGTTTGCTTCATCTTTACTCTAGTTCTTTCCCCTCTTTCTTCCCTCTTTTCCCCATGCTCCCCTTCCCCAGCCATACTTGTGCATTTGACTGAATCAATAAACTTCAAGACTACTAGACTGGGGAACTCAATAAACAAACATTTATTAAAGCAGTCACGAATTCATGTGCCAGGAACTCTACTTGATGCTGTGGTTACAAAGACAAAATGAAGTAGAATCCTTCTTTGATCCTTTATCTCTATGGTTATTGATAAAATTTCCCTGCATATAGAAATTTGAAAAGTGATTCCATTGCTCTCAACTGATCCTAGGATGGAAATGTAGTAGAAACTAAGGGTGGAAACCAAGGACACCTCCTTTTTTCTGGAAAAAAATCACATTCCCCCATCCATTCACCCAAAACTATTGATTTCATTGTTTTAGGAAGTCTCAGTGTAGAAATTCCCTCCATCAATGATTATCATATTCTCACTAGGAAGAAATCATCATTATACAATCTATTAATAGATGGAGTTGTCTGACAATGAAAACAAATAATATGTTCCATATTCAAATATCAATATATTCAATATATAAATATGTGTATTCTGAGTTTGTGTATTATGTGTGTGCACTGGTATGTATATATTTATGCTGAACATATTTTATTTGTTTTATTCTCTGACTGGATTCCCCCTTATCTCCAGTCCTAATGTGGCTATGTCGAAACCTGGTCTAATCAAGTAACTCTAAGGTTTTTCTTGTTTAAAAGACAATAGGTATTCCTGAACCATAAGATCCAGCTTAAAATACTTTGATATTAAAGGTTTAAAACAAATACTAAAACAAAAAACCATAAGACACACTCCCCTTCTCTAAGTGTGCATTCGTCCTTCATTGCTGAAGACCATGCCATTAGAGAAATGGTGACATGATTTGTACTTGACTTTGTTTTGAGGGAGGGAGGGCTGTGCAGGTCACCAGCCTCACTTCTCCTCCAGAGTCATCCGAATCCAGTGACCAGATACTCATCAGGGTGACTGGAGATGACCCAGGATGAGGCAATTAGGTTAAGTGATTTGCCCAAGGTCACACAGCTAGTGAGTGTCAAGTGTCTGAGGTGACATTTGAACTCAGGTCCTCCTGACTCCTGCATTGAGCCTAGGTGCCCCTCCCCATCTCTAGCCAAGAAGTGAAGGATGCTCTCCAAAGGCATTTCAAGTTCCTGAATAAATTTTTAATACCTTTCCTGTTCCAAGGTTCATTTTTTAATAATTTAAACTACCCAACCTGCAAAACACTGGGGCAGGATGAGCCAAAGCGCGGGGCAGAGGACCTACCATGGCCACAACAGCTGCCACAGTCCCTGGAACTCCTGCACATTCCTCTGATCATGGAGAAGAATTCAAATGATGTAACATTTGGATGAGAATGATTTCTTAGAGCATATTTACCATGGAATGGGCCAATTATGAGTCCAGCTTCCATGTTCCTCTTAAATCTCTGACAACAAACTTTGAATTGTGTCAATGTTTTCTGGCACCTTGGTTAGATACATTCATATCCATGATGTATAAAAGCATTCTTCCTAATGCCCAAATTGAATTTAAATTAGAAAAATCTCTCCAGTCTCAACCCTCTTAATCTGCTGGTCTTCCATCATGACCCTTTAGAGCAATTTCATATCACTGGTAATTTCTAATACTAAATCAAGTCCTTTATCCAGGTAATTTGAATTTGCTGCTTGTGCTGTTCTAGGTGGTGCAGGAGTTGGAGCACCAGACTTGGAGTCCAAGAGACATCTTCCTGAGTTCAAACCTGGTCTCAGACACTTACTAGCTGTGTGACCCTGGGCAAGTCACTTCACCTATTTACTTCAGTTTCCTGATTTGTAAAATGAGCTGGAGAAGGAAATGGCAAACCACCCCAGTATCTCTGCCAGGAAAACCCCAAATAGGGTGGCAAAGAGTCAAACACAATTGCAAATGACTGAATTACAACAATAAAAACAGCAATTATTCTTCTGTCCGGGGAAGACCTTTAGGTGGGAAAAAGGAGACAGGTGGGAGAAACCAAAGTGAGAAGCAACAATATTAAAATAGACGCCTGCAATAAAATAACAAAATGAAATTTAAAAAGATAAAATCTCTAGTTAGTTGGTTATTAATGCCATTTTGAAAGGCTTTAACAAAGTTTGGCTTTACATTAAACACAATGTTTTTTTTCTTTTTCTTTCTTTTTTTATATCTTTTGTTTGATCTGAAGTCCAGGATACGAGAAAAGGGCCCTTTCTTCCAATGTCCCTCTCACTGGAGGGATGCAATAGAAACACAAAGATTCTTATCTTCATTCTATTATACATACACACAGTCAGCTCCTAACTGAGTCCATATTGATTAGCAACTTAGGGAATCATTCAAAGTAAATTTTAATCCATGACTGCCTTCACTTTCACTCTCAGCACACTTCTGGACCACCTCCCTTTAATATTAGAGAGTGCTTGTTCAAGAGATGCAAACTACTTCTACAAGCTTAATTGTCAATGAATGCAAAGAAGCACAATTATTTTGCAAAGTACCTTATCTTGTTAAGCATGTGTAGCAGCAATGTAATGTGAATCAACTTTGATCCCAGGATCAAAGATCTAGAGATAAAAGAGATATTATATGTCATCTGGTCCAAGTCCTCCATCCTACAGATGTGGAAATGGAGACCTAGAAAGGGTAAGTGAATTGCCCTACGTCACCCAGGTAGTAATGGAGTCAGGATTTGAACTAAGATCCTCTAATTAAGTTCAACATTTTTTTTCACTCTGCCAAAATGACTTTCTTCTTAGATATTTTGTCCCCAGATAGTAGGATATGTACTTTAATCTGATTTTTAAATATGAAAAACATTAATATTATAGAAAGTAATCACCTCATCACTTCTTGCCTAGATTACTGTAGATTACTGTAACAGCCTCATGACTGGCCTTCATCCTTCTCTTCTACTTAGATCCTCTCTGATACATCACTCTCCAAGTATATACTTCCTAAATCTCTACATGATCATGGCACTCCTCTACTCATGTACCTTTCATAAAATGAGGGAGTGGCTCCTCCTCACATACCAAATAAAGTTGTAATTCTGAGCCCTACACAATATATCTCCAAGCTATCATTCTATCATTATTCTTTCAGGTACTTCACTTTTCAAACATATTGGACTATCCACTCCACCATTCTTAATGTCTTCTCCTATTTCTGTGTCTTTGGACAAGCAGTCCACATTGTTTACAACGGTCTTCTTACCTCCTCTCCCAACCTAGCTGCAAATATTCACCTATTGGAGCTCAGTTCTTCCTTGAAGTTCTAACTCAGGGTCACCCCTTGCATGAAGACTTCCTTGACCTCCTAGTTGAAAGCAATGACTTCCTCCTCAAATGATTCACATTGCTTGAAGCATATTTCATTCTCCTTTAGATTATAGTTATTTATATATATATCATTCTCCCTTCTTAGATTGATAACTCCTTGAGGATAGGATCTGTTTTACATAGTGTTGTATCCTCTGTGCCCAACACTAGGTCTTGCATACAACGGTGTTTAATAAATGCTTGTTGAATAAATGAAAAAAGCATCATAGATTATGGATGGGATTTTTTCCAGTGGACAAAGTGATCAGGGATGTTTCACAAAGTTTGAGACTAACATCTTGGGCTTGATTTGTTTTGCTCAGCACTTGCATCCTTAGCAGCAGACTAAGCTACAGTCTTCATGATTTAAAGAGCATTAGTAACTTCAAGTCATTGAGACATGGAACAATGACAGGTTATATAACCTAGCATAACCTTCTAAGGAGGAACAACTCCTTGAACTTGATGGGCTTTTCATTCCCATGAGAACCATTTTTGTTATAAACTTGGGTGTATCTTTGGGAGACAGGAAGTAGCAAGCTGCCTCCCCCTAGATTATGTTTGTATTTACAGAAATGGTTGGGTAATTTTTTTTTTCCAAACTGCTTTTGTTTCATTGACTCAATCTTCCTGTTATTATTCTGTTTGCTCGGTCCATTACAGTGAGGAAAGCTCATTGGAAGCCTCTCAATTTGCTTAAACTTTCACTGTTTACATCCAGCAGCATTCTCTCCATGGGGGATGCTGAGATTTTCATCCTCATAGAGTCAAGTCAAGTCAACCAGCACTTATTAAGTACCTCCTGTGTTCTAGATACTGTGCTAAGCACTGGTGATACAGAGAAAGGAGAAAAAAACCCATTCTGTTCTCAGGGAGGTCACAGTCTAAAGGGGGATGTAGCATGTGAACAACTATGTACAAACATGATATATACAAGATAGATAAACCGGAGATAACTTATAAGCAAGGCATATTGAGGATATGAAGTTTAATAAGGTGGGTAGAACCCAGAAACATGTTTAAGTTCAGAATCAAAAAGTTTCTGATCTCTCACAGATGATGTGACTGCCCCCATTGTTAGGTCTGATCATTTGGATGCCTCCTCAGGAACATCTGGATACTTCCACCAATCCAATGCCCAGTTTACAGAAAGCTCTTGCTACCCATAGGTGAAGTGTCCATGATTTAGAGAAGGAAATGGCAAATGATTCCAATATCTTAGCCAAGAAAACTCTCAAATGGGGTCATGACTGTAATGACTGAACAATACCCTAACCCTATGCCACATTGCCTCTCCACTGCAAATGAAAGAATATAGAAGGGTGAGGGGCTATAAATGGAAATGGTCCCTAGCCATCATTGACTACACTCTGGGGCTACCAAGAAGCTACTTTGAATTTTCCTTTGGTCTTACAGCAATTGAAGTGTGGAGGTTAGAGTATGGGGACACTGAATTTGTGGAGATGGAATAGGAGGTGGAGGCTAGCAACTAACTATAAGCCACATGCTAGGAATCCCTTCCTGCCAAGGAGACAAGAAGGGCATAGCCATAGTCAATTTGGACACTGGCATAAAAAGTCTTCCCAAAATTAAGCCCTTGGGAATAGTCAGGGGTTAGATTTGAACCCAAGTCTCTTCATTCCTAATAGATAGTCTGTGAAGGAAACACAAACAACTGACATTTTTATAATACCTTAAGGTTTATAAGGTGCTTTCCTCCCAATAACCCATTGTAGATAGTGAGAGTTTGTGCTTAGATCAGAAGAGGCCTAGGTTCAAATTCTGTCTCTACCACATACTAGCTATGTATGCGTAGACAGGTCATTTAACCTCTTTGAGTCTTAGTTTCCCCATTTGTTAATTGAGGATAATCCATATAGTACCTACCTACCATGGGTAGGTACGTTCATTCTATAGGTGAGGATTAATTTACAAGCTCTTATTGAGTGTTTTCCACAAGTCACCCATTGCAGTAGGATCAAATGTAATAATATATTAAAATACTTTGCAAATTTAAGGTACTATACAAGTGTTAGCTATTACCATTTATGTTCTACAGATAAGGAAACTGAGGTTAAATGATTTGTTCATAGTCATGAAGTCACTAAGTGGATGAGCCAGGATTTGAGTTCAGGTCACATGTGACTCTAAATCCAGAGTTTCCTTCCTCTCTGTACCACACTGACAAGAAAGGTTATCTACCTTTGGTACTAGGATCCCCCAGGATGGCTCTGGCCATCAGAAACATTTACCTCCTGAGAACTCAAACTCTACCTATAGATTCACACAGGTCATTCAAACAGTTCTCCACTGACAGAATTTAAGAAAGAAAAGGCCTATAAACTTCCTTTTGAGATTACTGTAAATATTCTGGCTAATATGCTCAAGTTTGTATAAGAGTACTAATAGGCACTCATCACTATGAGAGTCAATGAGATGCCTTCAGCAACTCATTTGTTAAACAGTCAGTTCCTTCAAATGAAATACAAGTCATTATCTACCCAAATAAGAAAAAAAATACCACATTCTCCAGCTTCATATCCTATGCTAGGCTCTAAGTCTGCAACGTTATTATTTTCCATTTTTTTGAAAATAACCTTATGAGATTAAAAAACTGGACAAATCAAATGTTTTAAGGTCACAGAAATTAAGAGAGTTGCAAGTCAAAGTATCAGCCAAGTCACCAGGGAGAACATAGCTCATTAAAAAGGAAAACAATTTAAGTATTAACCATAAAAAAAACCCATTATCAACAGAAAATTATGCCGCAGGAATTGCTTTATAATAGAATTTCTGAGCTGGAAGGGACCTTTATGAGCATCTAGTCCAAGACCCTCATTTTACAGATGAAGAAACTCATCTCTTTATTATTGAACTGAAAGTCTCAACTGAGATACAAAAACTTAGTCCTGTTGGGCTTCAATTGTTTCACCCTCTCTCAAAGGGAATTCCCAACAACGGTCAGCCTAGCAGTCAGTGAGTAGAACTGATTGGACACTCAGAAGGTGCATGTATTGAGTACACACTTGGCGATGCTCTGTGAATCTAGGGAACTCATCTTTGACTTCGTTTGTATCCCCACACTGTAACTTTGCTCAGTGCTACCTCCCCAACCCCATCCCCAGAGTAACAGTGACTTGTATAGAGATGAATTTTAAGGAAATGCTTTTAAAGAACTTACAGTCTGAGAAGGAACAAGACAAGTAAGTGTCAACAGAAACTGAAAAATAATTATTTGAGATACCTGCGGGGGAAGCATGGAACAACATGAAACCTACATATGTGGGCAAAGAAGTTTTTCACTTATACACACAATTCTTAATGCCCAACTCCTTTATTCATCCAAAACAAATCTTGATAATGTGACTAACAGTTGAAGAATATTTTTAAAGCAACTATTCTTGTGCGTTGTATACACTGTGAGGATCTCACTTTAGGTGGAAAAAATGTTCCCTGTGACGTTTTCATAAGAGAAAAGAGTGACTTACAACACAATTCCAAGAGAATATCATCCTTCCAAGAGTATTCATAATCTAATGTTGAACTTCCAAATACAGAGCACTCTGGCTCTTGATGACAGTGTTTATATATACATATATATATGTATACGTTATGTCTAAAATGTAAGAAGAATAATTTTCAAATTCATGAATTCAGAATTAGAATTCTGTTTAAAGTTCTATGTTTAATTTTAATCACTTTCACCTTAATATCTTATGCCTTGATTAAAAAGGTCAGTACATACTGATTGAGTCCAGGTCCCTGCTACAAATTCAAGAGATATGACAATTCAAATAACTTATTTATTGATTGGCACTAATGACACTAGAGAAAACAAAAACGCTCAATTCAAACAAAATAATTAGTTGACAATAAAAATAAATGTAATCAGGACTTTTAAGTAATGAATATGCTAAATGTTATTTTCTGTGATCCATATTAGATCTGGTTAATCTTTAGTCCCAATATGTGCATATAACCATCTGCATAATGAAATAAAGGAATGTGTTACGCTTTCCTTTCTTCACACAAATAGCCTCTTATCATGAACTCTACTAACTGGTCTGAATGGATAAACAGCTGTTCTCTGCAAGAATGCTGGACGTACCTCATGGACAGATGGCAGCCAATTCCCTACGGCCTAAGCACACAAACCCTTAGCTGGGTTGGTAACATTTATATTAATCAATGGATACACTGAAATTTTGAAAATTTACTGAGGAGCTGATCAGAATTTTTAAAAGGCAACCCTTTTGATAGTAAAGTAGGATGTTTATTTTTCTTAATTTGTGACAAATCAAATAAGTTATCCATCTACTCCCAGAAGTCCCCAGACCAAAGACTGGAAATAGATATGGACTTTAAAAACTTTAACTCTCTCAGAAGAGTATCTTCAGGGCTGCTTATAAATAACTTCTCAGGACATTTCTGCTTAATTTTTAAGACCATATTTGGAAAAGTTCTTATAGAAGATAACATTATTTGAAGCCTTGACTAATAAGCCTGGTCCTAAAACCCAGCCAGTAAAATATCGTTTAGGTGTTAATTTTTCATGGTGGAAAGAAAATAGGAATATTCTGCTTATATTTTTGACACATAAGATCCATGATCATTCAAAAGAATATGGCCTAATTATCCAGTTAGGAAATATTAAATGAACAAAGAAATATGTCTAGATGAATATATGCAGTTGGATGGGCAATCCATGGACCTTTCAATAGCATGTATGTGTGTATATATATATGCAAATGTATATGTGTATGTGTATGTATATATGCGCACATATATTCACATATTTATATTCACTTTCTCCCCAAAACAAAGATCTAACTTAAATTCTTCTAGGGAGATACATGACCATGAGTCATAGAATGCAACAATGTGTGTACATAAACATACACATGTGTATGTTATGTAGTATACATATAAATCAAGCATCAATTTGTAGTGTTTGCTGATTTCTGAAATGTAAATCCTCACTTGAAAAATTAACAATCAGTTTTCATGAGCTAGCATGAGCTGGCACCAGCACATCACTGATTTATACACACATGTGTGTGAGTACATGCACTCAAACATGTATGTGTACATTTATATACACACATCTATCTAATATGTATATGTGATATAAACACATATCTATCTAATATGTGAATGCATATATAACAGATACTTCAAATAGTCAATGAGCTATTTCCAGAACTGAACAGATCACTCAGGTTTGCCTATGGGAAACTATCAAAGTTTGTTTTTTTTAATGATCTATAATTTCTTCCCAAAACAAAGATCTAACTTAAATCCTTCTAGTGTGATGCATGACCATGAATGCAACAGTCTACGAAGAACTGAAGTCGAGGGTCACCCAGAAGGTAATGGAGAAAAGTATTAAGGGCTTGAGAAGACTGTCACACAAGCAAGGAATTGCAGAAAAGAAGTAATATCAACAATGTTATCAAGAAAATGTATGACTAGAAAAAAACCAAAAAGATGGACTAGTCACATATCACAACATGAATAAAGGACAGAATACATGCTCCAGTGGTATTTGTATTCAGATAGTGCAAAGAAAGTCCCTCAATTGGGTAGACCCCATGCATCAAAGTTATGACATGAATGAGAGCTGCAGAGGAAAGAAGATTTGCCTTACTGAAAGGAGTATTAAAATAAATAGTAATCAATTCATTGCAATAGGGGCATATTTGAAGATAGTTAGACTAATTAAATCTATCAAAAAATTTTCAAGCTGGAAGGAACCATGAGAATCAATTCAATCTTCTCATTTTTCAGATGAGGAAATAATGACCGGAAAAGTTGAGTGACTTGCCAAGGTCATATAAGTAAATCCATGGCAGAGCTGAGATGAGAACTGAGGTATTCTGACGCCCAGCCACTTTTCTATTACTCTTTTATACTGGTCTTTTATCCAGGCAACTAGCAAAGGTCCTTGTTATGGGGAAAGGAGGGATAAACAAAGGAACAAGCCATACAAGTGGTTTCAGGGAGATTGGCTAATATTAAGAGGCTCACAATCATTTACAAAAGTGGAAAGTTACAACATTCTTCAACTACTTGATTTCAATTTATTATCATTCAGTCAATAAACATTTATTAAGCATCAGCTATCTACCAAATTCCCAAAGTGTGCTAAGTTCCCAAAATACAAAGAAAGACATTATAAACATTTAAACCTTGGAAATTTGCAACACTACAAAAACTGATTTTTTTGTTTTGTTTTGTCAATTGTATGTATTAAAGGTGATGATGGAGAAAATGTTAATAATGAAGATTAAACTTAAAATGAGTGTAGAAAGCTGTTGTTAAACATTTGTCAGTATACCACTGGTTTTAATACATAGTCATACAAGTTAAGAGCATCACAGAACTTCAAAACAAAGTGCTATGTAGAAGAGGAAGGTGAAATCAGAGAAGGCTTCATGGAAGAGATGGTATTTCAGTTGGCTTTTAAAAGATAGCTAAAAATATAGTAGGAAAAGGAGGAAGAAAAATAGCCTAGGCATAGGGAAAAGCATGAGAAAATGCACAGTGGTGAAAGCCCATGGAGTGTTTGCAAGACTGAGAGGAATCTGCAGAAAGGAAATCCTACCAGTAAACTACAGAAAGTCGATGGAGAGTTTCCGAGTAGCCAAGTCACATGACTAGACCCTTCAAATTGCTATTAAGTCTATTTCCTGCTTACCTATTATCTAAGATAACTGTGAATTAATGACTAGTTCCGTGAATCTTATTAATTCAGTCACTTTCACTTCATCATCACCATTATCATCATCATTGTCGTCATCATCATCTGTCTCTGTCTCTCCCTCCCTCTCTCTCTCGTTCTCTTTCCCTCCCCCTCTTTCTTTTATCCATTTGTTCTGAAAATAAACTGGGAGTCATGAAAACAATAAATCCAGAGTAATATTATGATTGATGTTCCTCAATAAGTTAAAGTTGAAAAGTAACATGAGCTGTTTATTGTTCAATACAAACCAAATGAGCACAAACACCTAGTTGGGAATGGTAGTATCTTTTTTATTATTGACCATACATCTTTTGATATACACTATTTTTCTTATCATAAAAGTACATTTTTTTAGAAATGCACTTTCCATAAAAGTGTCCTGTTATACATTTTACCTATATTTGAGTAAGTTTATAGAATATTTGGGGGAGAAAATTTTTAACTGTACACAAATTTGATTTTTAAATCAAAGATCTCTTAGACTAATCACTTTGTGTGTAGAAATATTTTGGGGGGGAAATCAACCATCTAAAATTTAATTTAAAATCTAAATAACTTGGAAGCATTTCATGGTGATAAGAGTGGGAGGGTGTGTATAGTAGAGCTGGGTGATTCATAAAGTATGTACATCTTTAGTTAAATAACATTTTTTCCAGTCTTTAATCGCTCCCCTACTCAAAAAACTCCAACGGCTCTCTAGAGCCTCTAGCATAAACTATAAACTAGTCTGTTTGGATTTTAAAACCCTTCACAACTTGACCTCATCCTATCTTTCCAACCTCATTGGACATTATTCCTCCTTCTGCCCTTTATGATCCAGCCAAGCTGGCTTTTTCTCTGGTCCTCAAACATGACACTCGCCTATCTCTGTCTTTAAAATGACGATCTTTCATTCTTGGAATTGCACTCCCTCATTATCCTCAAATTATCCTTCTTTTCTTTTTTAAAAAATATTTTTAATTTATGGAATAAACTCCTCTAAGAGGCCGTTTGATCACCGTCTTTTGCAGGAACCCTTTCCTGATCTCTACTGATTAATCAGTAAATAATCCACTAGCATTTATCAAGCCTTTACTGCCAGGCACAGCGCTAAGTTCTGAGAATATAAAGGAAGACAAAAACAATTCTTGCCTTCAAGGAGATAATGTTCTAAACGGGCTGACAAACATGAAAATAACTAGGAAAAAACAAGCTATAATCAGAGCAGACAGAAGGTAATCTGGGAGAGGGAGGCAATGCAGTCATGACCAACTGAGGGAATTAGGAAAGGCCTCCTGCAGAAGGTGAGATTTGAGCTGAGTGTTGAAAGAAGCTAGGAAGCTAAGTGGTGAAGGAACCGGAGCAGAACATTCCAGTCAGGTCAGACAGCTGGCACACAGAGACAGGAGACAGAGGATCTTATGTGAGGAACAGTAAGTACACTAGGGTGGAAATCAGGCCAACAGAAGAGATAGAACAGAGAGCATCGTGAAACTCAACCATGTACATTCATTTGGGTATAGAAATCTATCTTACCCCACATGAGAGTAGAAAAGGAGAGGGATAAGAGAAAGTGTGTGTGTGTGTGTGTGTGTGTGTGTGTGTGTGTGTGTGTGTGTGTGTGTGTAGAGGGGCTAATAGAAGGGAGGGCAGACTAGGGGAGATGGTAGTCAGACATAAAAGCTTAAAAAAAAGGAGAGGAAGAAGGGAGAAGGAGAAGAGCTAGCATTTCATCTTCTCAACTGCCTGGGGAGGGAGGTGCCATTATTATCCCCATCTTACAACTGAGGAAATTGAGTCTTAGCGGTCACACAGCTAGTAAGTGCTTGATGTATCATTTCAGATCTTCCTGATTTCAAGTACAGAGCTCTACCTATTACACCAGAAGTATAGCAACATATAATATATATTATATACATGCATATTGTGTATTTGGGTGTATATATACCCATACATACAAATATATGTGTATATACACCCATCTGTATATACGTATGTGTATGTGTGTATATCACGTGGCCATGCAGCCTCCAGCCCTCCCAAATGTGGCCAGAACCAGATTAAAAGGTAATTAAGAAACATTTAACAAAATAGATAACAATACAATAAAATATAGATAACATTTCATTTTAAAACCAAGTCAATATATGACCCAGGGATGCTTATGTATATGTTAGTCACCCCTATTTCTATATGAGTTTGATATCACTGCAATGCATTATTTTGCTGACTGTATTAATATTGAATAAGTGATTAAATGCAAATATTAAATGTTAATGATACACAAGAAATTTGAAAGAAATGACATTAACAGTAGAAAATATCAGGCAGCCCAAATTTATGGTATTTGGTTAGGGAATGAAATTTGGTAATAACATAACAGCTTATATTTCTGGAGCTCTTTGGGGTTTATGAAGCACTTTTCTTACAACACATCTTTGAGAAAGGCCATTACTCCCATTTTACAGATGAGGAAACTGATGCTCAGACACAGAAATTAAGTAGCTTGCACAAGGTCATAAAGCTAATTATTCAAATCTAGATCCTCTGGACTCCAAGCTTCAACATCGTTTCTGCCCTATTACATGACCTTTCCACAGTGAACAGATCTGTATGTAAGAAGATAAATGGCCCCCCCCAAAATAGTTATGGGACACATAAAATATATGGAATAGATGCAGCTAGAGATTGGAGATAGAAGGTCTATACATCCCCAAATGAGGTAAATGTGCCCAAGTTTAGAGGGCTAGAAAATGGACCAGGGACAGAAAATCCACAAAGCGAATACAATTAGCTCAAACATCATTTATTCCATCATTCAGTTATTATATGACTACAATGTTTAAAGCCCTCTGTTGGGTATTATGGAGAAATTAGAAAGATCTCTAAGACCCTATTCTTAAGAGATTTATAATCTAACCAGGGGAGAAAAGAGATGGAATGCGAGTCAATATATTTCTAATTGCAATATGAAAAGTATGTATGAATACAAAGTGCTCTGGTATCAAATAAGGAGAGAGAAAAAGAAAACCACTTCCAGCTGGAGGAAAATGGGGAAAGTTACATCCAGGAGGCAGCATTTAAATTGAGTCTCGAAGTATGGGAGAGCAGGGATTTTAGATACAAAGAAAAATGTAGGAAAAAACTATTGACAGTTGACTATGCAAATCAAAAATTGCATACATCTTGTTACTAGCAAAGGGCTTTTCTATATTGTTTAATTTATATCATGTTTATAGGATGTATACTCATTTATCTATTTACTACTGAAAAAAAGTTTGCATGTATTTGGTACTTAGGAAACATATCCTAAGTAAAAGAGATGATGGGCAATAGGTGACTCAGTAGACAGAGTGCCAGACCTGAAATCAGGAAGACTTCCTGAGTCGAAATACAGCCTCAGACACTAGCTGTGTGACACTGGGCAAGTCACTTAACCCTGTTTGCCTCAGTTTCCTCATCTGTAAAATGAACTGGAGAAGGAAATGGCAAACCAGTCTGGTATCTTTGTCAATAATACCTCAGATGGGATCATGAAGAATTGGACAAAACAGAAATGACTGAACAACAAGCAGAAATGGTCAGGAAACTCCCTGACCTATACGTATAACGGGAGTGATTGAAGACCTCTGGGATATTCTGGACTGGAGCACTGTCCAGGGAATTAAGCACCTGAACTCCAGCTTTGAGGGGCAGGGAAGGGATGCTTGCTGTGCCCTCCCCCACGACCCCATCCCAAAAAAAGTCTGTCAGCAGCAGATGCTGAGGCCAGTTGTGGCTCCTGGAAAGACAACACCAAAGGTGGGAGAGTGCGTCTGTCCTTCCACATAAACTAGAGTGTGAATGCACGGCTCCATGGTGGAACAGCAAATCAGAAGAGTTGAATGACCACTTGTTGGGGATAGTAGAATGAATTCATTCATCTGGAGAGTAGAAGGGATTTTTGATGAGGTCCTAGTTGGACTAGATGTCCCCTAAGTTCCCATCCAACTCTGATCACCCCTATTAAACCCAGATCAAATAGTACACACAGAGGATAATATGTATGATGATGGCATATGCTCCCCCCAAGAGCAATGCTTCCTTTTTCCTAGTTCTAATAAGAGGGGAAACATGATGAAAAGGAGAGAAGTCTGGAATAGAATTCATTTATTGATAAGAAAAATATCAATATAATATATTTAATAATAAATTTATTTAATGTATAACAGTCATGCGTAATAACATGATAATAATTATATATTTAGTAATAAAAACAACTGTCTCATATAAATAGCACCTAAGTTTGCAAAGGACTTTACAGACATTATCTCATTTGAATTATTACCATTTTTTCAAAAAAGGGTAATGCTATCTCAGAAAGTTTATTTAAATGACTTGCTCATCAGCTAATAAGTGCCAGAGGCAAGATTTGAACTCAAACACACCTGACTCCAAGTCCAGTTCTCTATTCAATACTCCATCCTTCCCTTCAATAAACTGAATGCTGTTCAGCTCAACACACATTTATCAAATACCTATGTAGGGAAAATGACAGCATTCCTACCCTTAAGATGCATACAAGTAACCAGGAGGATGAAACATGTTCCTAAATTATTTTAAGTTATGATTAATTGTATAGGATAGGTCAACAGAGCATCCTGAAAAGGTTCAAGGAAGAGGGATCCCTTGCAGTTGGGAGGAAGTAAGAGTGAAAGAGCCAGAAACTCAGGGAAAGCTCCATGGTGGGAGCAGACCCTGAGCTGGGACTTAAAGAGGGACAAGTATGTTATTAGCCTTAAGTGGAGGATGAATGTGAGGAGGGTTCATCATAACATGTTGTTGTCAAGTCATTTCAGTTATGCCTGACCCTTCATGATCCCATCTAGGGTTTTCTGGGCAAAAAAACTGGAGTAGTTTGCCATTTCATTCTCTAGTTCATTTATTGAGGCAAACAGAGTTAAGTGACTTGTCCAGGGTCACACAGCTAGTAGGTATCTGAGGCCAGATTTGAACTCAGGTGTTCCTGACTCCATGTCTAGTGCTGCATTCACTGAGTGACCTATAGATATAGGGGATGGATAATGAGACAACAGAACAGGGAATGGTGAATAGTCTAGTGTGATTTCAATATAGTGTGTATGAAAGGGATTTAAAGTAATAAGGCTAGAAACCTGGGCTGAATTCAGGTTGTGAAAGGCACTCAACACTAGATCTAGCAATTGCATATTTTTTCCTAGTCCTAACAGAGAGCCAGAGCTCCCTGGGCAGGTGAGTGACATTGTGCATTAGGTGATAGCTTTGTAAAAGATAGATTAGAGGAAATGTAAGGAGGTAGCACAATTAGGAAGCTATTTCAGCGGGTTACTGAAGGAAGGTCCAAGGCTGAGCTAGGGTTCTAGCTTTGGAAATGGAAAGGAGCGTATGGGGGCAAGAGACATTTTAGAGTTAAGACTCAACAGGACTGGAAGTCAGGAGAAATATTTTCTAGCTTCAGTTGTGTTAACACATTGGTTCATTGTGTAGCCCCAGGAGAGACTTCAGGCCTTGATTTTCTCCTCTGTAAAACAAGGGGGCTTAGACTATTAAGACCTCTTCTATTCCAATGTTTTAGGAGTCTGTGATTCCAACTCAAGAAAACATGTACACAACCCCCTGTGATGCCCACATTCCTCGGGCAGATGGCGCTCTTCCCACATTATCAAATACCCAGGAACCAGATGCCCATCTAAAAACAATAACTGCCTTTTAATTCTCACATCTGAATTATTCCTCTAAGACCAGAACAGCTGCATTCTATTTGCCAGCACATGCGTTTTTCAAAATCTCATTAGACATCTAATGTTTTCAGCCTAAGCATATGCCCTGAGGGGGGTTTGTCTTCTGGGGGCGCTTCTGAGTCTGTGGAAAAGGTGCTATTAAGGGGAAAGGCACTGAGTTTTTAAAAGTAAGAAATGAAAAGATCTAACCAAGGGCCCAATTTTAATCTGTGAGTTTATATCATACAAATAAAATTTGTGCTTTGTACTCCTGCTGGGGAGGGGTGTCTTCGTTGCTCCAAATTTTCCCCCAGCAATATTTAAGCTGCAAATACAGTCGGTGTCCATCAACATTTGATTAGCAGGTGCAAATAAAGTGTGTAATCGGTATTAATCTACTAGTCTGTCGCTGCTGCCGTTTATAAATCTGCATAAATTTTTACTAAAAAACTTTACCAAGACATGCTATTCAGAGCAAATGATGCATCAAATTCAAACAGGCCATCAAGATTGCTAATGGATTTTAATAGCAGCTATTATAACATAATAGTATTTTCCCAACAGCTGTTTGTTTATACAATTTTCCGTTTACAGGACCTTTATGTCCAATCCCAGGAGAAGGCCCTCAATTCATTTATAATCATTTGGTTCCACCTACAAACAAATGCTATTTTATGCACATTCGGAGACAGTGTGAGTGGTCTGTAGGTCTGACGGACTCCCACCTCATTCAGTGAAACCAGCAGTGAATATTACAAGCTAGATTAATTAGTTAATATTTACTTCTACTAAGCACTACTAGAATAAATATTATTAGTTGGTGAACCAAAAGAAAGAATTTACCAATTGGTTCAGGTCCATTCTCAGGGGCATCAATAGGCTTCCATTGTATTTAGCTATCTATAAATGAATATTTCAATGTGACGGTACTCCAATGGGTCTCTTCTCATTAGTGTAGGGATTCTCTCCAACAATTCAGATTGCAACCCATCCTGCCTGACGTCTTGTGAGACTCTTGCCCATGTCATTCTACTAAATGGTCACAGAGTCCACCTTGACTTCCCTTGCTTCAGGCTCTCCTTTCTGTTCTTTTGACATCTTGCGGATATAAAGGAACACTCAGGTAGTCCCACACGATGGACATTTAAACCTAAAATTTTGAAAATCTGGCACTCTCTCACACTGTGCCATTCTACTGTAGATGTCTAATATTGTTGAAGACCAAATTTTTGGTCTAGAACTGTGATTTCATTAGTGTAGAAAACCTCTGATACGGAGATTTGCTCTACCAAAGTAGATCAGCAACTTGTCAGTGCCCTTCTCCTCCCTTTCTTTCCAGTTATAGAACTATAATAAACTCAAAATTGTCATTGATACAGTGAAAAGGTATGTGAATATATTCACCTGTGATTCTAATTACTATATCTATAACTTTCCTAATCAAAATACCCCTCCCCAGCCACTTTTATGTGTTGTTTCTCCTATTAGAATTAAGTTCCTTGGGGATGGAATATTTTCACTTTTGTATTTGTATCTCCATCTTAACATAAAGTTTGGCACATAGTAGGTGCTTAATAGTTACTTTTTTACTTATTAATTGAGAATTACCTGGGAGCACTGAAAAGTTAAGTTGATTAGCCTATGTGTGTGTCAAAAGTAGTATTCAAACCTAGGTCTTTCTGACTTCAAGGATGATCCTCTGTCAATTACACATATCACCAAGGTAAGGTGAAATAAACCAAACTACCAAGATAAGACACTCATAGATTGTAAATTCAGTTCTCATACTGATCATGGCACTGGTAGACCAGTCACCAGAGGTGGCCACAAAAATAAACACTATTAAAAACATAAGAACTAATGAGACTCAAAAAATAGGCTTAATGAAAACCAGGAAGTGGAACCAAACGCTATATAACACGGTTACCTCTTCTGTCTCACTCTCTTTGTTTTCCTGGTGCATATGTATGTGTCTTGTATATACATATACACAAGAACAGAAACTTGGGTTCTTTGAATCAGTGCTACGAGGAAGTAATCAAAGGAAGTGGGAACAGTTGGGAGAGAAACGGAGAGATAGTGAAAAATTCATTCAGTCCAAGTGCAAACTCTCCAAGGCAAATATGTTTTCTAGTCTGACACTTTTCAAAAACCATTTGCAAGGCTGACCAAGTCAGAATATCAAACTCTGATTCCGGTAATATAACATAACTACAAACTTCAAGTTCATGATAGGAAAATATAGAACACTTTGGGAAATTATTCATCAGTGAATATGTCATAATGGTATACTTACTCTATATTAGGATTATTAGGATTTAGGTTTCATTGGGAAAATTGATTTAGTGCTTTGTATAGTGGAATGATAAGGAAAACGCTAAATATTTTCTCTGATCATAAGCTATAAAAGCACATCCAAATCATGGATATAATTATTATTATGTTTGTGATAAAAACTTAACTGCATTAGTGGTTTCAATAAAGCATTTGACAAAGTCTCTCATGCTATCCTTGTGGACAAAATGGGGAAATGGGACTAGATCAGAAATGTCAAATGCTGTTAGCAGGCTGCATTAAGGCAGCAACACTCTCTAGCGAGTCATTGTGACTGGGAAATATTTAACAAAACAAACAAAAATACAATAGAACATATATAATGTTAATATGTGTTTTTTTTTCAAACTGAGTATGTGATCCACAGAGATTCTTATGTATGGTTTAGTGGCCCCATTTCTGAGTTTTACATCTGTGGGCTAGATGATATTATAGTCAGGTGGATTTGGAAATAGTTGAATGGAATCATTAATGGATTGATGCCAACTTGAGAAGTCTCTAGTGGTACACCACAATTCAATTCAGTTCAATTCAACAAACACTTATACTGTGCTAGGCTTTGGAAATACAAAGGCCAAAACAGAATAATTCCATTTGGGGTCAAAAGAAATAGATATTTTAGTTATTTCATAAGTATAATTCCAATCTGCTTTCCAAAACAGTTGTACTGATTCACAGATCCACCAACAATGCTCTGGTGTAGCTATCCACCCACAACCACTTGAATATTGCCAATTCTCTTCTTTGGGGATGGGAAAAGATGGCAATCTTTGCTAATTCACAGGATATATGGTGACATTTCAGGTTTGTTTGATATGCATTAATGATTTTCATAATTCTTTTGAGAATTGTTTGTTCAGATTCTTTGACCACTTCTTTACTGGGGAATGACTTTGGTATAGATAGATAGACAGATAGATATATATTTGTGTGTGGGTACGGGTGTGGATATATGTGAGTGTGGGTATGTGTATGCACATACATACATATAAATTATATATTTTATTACATTGTACTAATAATATATTATTTATTGTTGTTTATTATATATTATATTAATATATTATATTTATTATATATGCTAATTGTATTTATGTTTTAGATATCAAATCCATATCAGAGAAATTCAAAGCAAAGATTTTTTTCTACTTAATTGATTTTTGTGTAACTTTTCAATTTCATATAATCAAAGATATTTCTGTGATCTTTTGTAATTGCTTTCATTCTTTGTTTAGTTAAGAATATATCTCTTGCCCATGACTATAAAAAGTAAAAGAGTAAAAAAAACTGCTTCTCTTGCAATTTTTTATGCTATGATCTTTAGTACTTGGGTCATATATCCATTTAGAATATATTGTCTTTGGTGCAGCCATTCTAGGAAGCAATTTGAAACTATACCACCAAATCTATTAAGCTATACATAACCTCTGGCCAAGAAATACTATAATTAGATCTATACCCCAAAGAGAACATAGGAAGAGGAAAAGCACCCGTAGGTACAAAAATATTTTTAGCAGCTCTTTTCGTTGCGGCCAAGAATTGAAAACGGAGAAGGAAGTCATCATTTGGGAAATGACTGAACAAGTTATGGCATAGGAATGTAATAGAATATTATTGTGCTGTGAGAAATTACAAGAAAAATCCATGAAGACCTATATGGACTGGTGCAAAGAGAAGTGAATAGAACCAGAAGAACCATTT
This sequence comes from Notamacropus eugenii, assembly GCF_028372415.1. NCBI lineage: Eukaryota > Metazoa > Chordata > Mammalia > Diprotodontia > Macropodidae > Notamacropus > Notamacropus eugenii. Next base: position 66,513,027 of record NC_092872.1, read on the forward strand.
ATATATTGACAATAGTATAAAGACAAATAACTTTGAAAGACCAGAGGACTCATGAGGAAACACGCTATCTTCTCCCAGAGAGAGAACTGATTAACTCTGAGGGCAGACTGAAGCAGATTTTTTTTCTTTTGGCTATGGCTAATGCAGGGATTTGTATTGGTTGACTATGAGTATCTGTAAAAGATTTTGTTTATCTTGCTTTCTCAGTGAGGGGTGGGGAAGAAAGTAGGAGGAAAAAGACTTTGGAACAGAAAATCAAATGAAATGAGCAAAAATAGGGTATATGCTTGTCATATTCCTTGACCTCATGATGCATGTAAACATATCTGAGAATGATACACTCAAAAATACTGATCAGGAACTTTTTCTGGTGTCTTGAATTCAATAAGAATATTGATAAGATCAGATGACTAACATGTCAGACTACTCAGCTTTGCCTACTAGAGGAATGCAACTATGGAAAATGACCAAGAAGATTTAGTCGTGAATTAATATTAATCTTAATATATAATTCTAAGAGAAAAACTGCTTGAACATGCTAGACTCCTCAAAACTAATCAGTAGTCTGTGCAATATCTGAAATCTTTGATTTCAACTTTGACAGCAGCTACACCTCTGCACCAATTAATTGAAACTTGTGACTTTCCTGACATTTTATCCTTCTGATGCTGAAATTTGTAATTATTTCAATTCAGTTTAAGGAATTTTTGGAAAGGAACATCATCCAAACTATCATATTCATACTTTATCACCCTCAATCAAATGATGAAGATTATACTAATCAAAGATTATACTAAAATGGACATTCTAAATTAGATTGTTAGAGGATACTATCCAAAAAGAATTACTAAGTTTCTCCGTATTCACTCCACATTCAAGCAACAGGGATCAGTCTTACCAAATTATTAGTAAATTAGCGAATCTCAAGATTTGTCTCAACTATCTCTTTCTAACCTAGACCAGAGGTTCTAATCTTGGAGTCTATAAAGCTGTTTTTTAAAGATTTTGATAATTGTTATTTCAATACAATTGATTTCCTTTATGACTGTGTGCTTTGTTTAAGGTATTTAAAATCCGTATTCTAAGAAGGGTATGTAGGTTTCACTACACTGCACAAAGGATCCATGACACAGAAAGGGTTGAGAACTCCTGACCTAAACTTATATGGAAGGCATATAAGAATATGTACTGCACGACTCTGGACATGGTTCTTAATGTATTTACTATTTATTCATTTTTGCCACAAAATGAACAGCAATTTTCATCCCTGGTATAGAGCTACTTCAGGGTAGGTGATCACTTTTTTATTGAGAGCATGAGAGAGCATGAGAGCATGTTTAAACAATGTCCATAAGAGATAACAGTAACATCCTCACATCAATGAATTGTAAACCTGTTCTACCTGCAAAATTATTACAGGCATGTCCTCCAGAACGCAGAGGACCCAACAGAGACACTGAAATCATGTCAGTAATTTTTATTCCTGATGAGTTTCTCCTAGGTCTTTCATTCCTTTTGAATTTCCATATTGTAAAAGTCAGTGCTTTCTCTGCTATTTGCCCTTAGTAGTTTTGTTTTTTCTTACAGCACTGCTATATTCCTTTGTTGAAGGCCAGTATTCCATCCCAGTACCATAGGCATGTTACTTTTATAGTGTTAGGGTAAATAAAATGGAAAAAGAAAATAGAATTAACTAAAAAGTCATCAGACCCACACAGATAAAATATGCATTAACTACTTTGAAGTAAAAGGCACTAGGTGAATCTGGAATCAAACATCTTGGGTGTGAATTATGGTTCTGCTGTTTAATACCTGTGTGTCTACACGTAAGTCATTTAGTCTCTCTAGGGCCTCAACTTCTGCATATATAAAATGAGAAAATTGGATACGATGACCTCCGAGGATCCCTTTAAGTTAATTCCATTATCCTAATGATGAAAATATCAAGAATGGAAATTCAATGCTGTGAAGCAGATTTTATGTTTAAAATTCTCAAAGAAATATTCGAGAACAAGTCTAATATGGTAAATGGAGACCCAGCCTTGGATTTAGGATAACCAGGGTTTAAAAATCTGTATCTCATCTTATTCTACTATGTAATCTTGTATCAAATTATTTAACTTCTCAGCATTTTAGGCAACTCCCTACACCAATATCCCTATGTGCCTAATGCCTATAAATTACACACAAGTTGCAAATTTGAATTGTTGCAGGCAGTTTCCACATCAGGAGCTCCCTATAATAATGAAATTACAAATCAAAACAAAAATAAAAAAAATAGTGGTATACATAGCAGGTTTTTTGACATTCCACTATACCTATATCCTACACTGGTTTTAGATCCATGTGCTAATCAAAAATAATACCAAATTCCTGCTTCCTCAGTCTGCTATTGGATCTGTTATTATATTCATAATCACAAGTTCTAAGACTATCAGGGGCATATTCTGATATTTTCTCTTTAATTACTAACAGGACAACATCTCTCATTAATTAATCAATTATCTTAGAACCTCCACTAGAGTTTATTAAACATTATTTATTAAATATTTTGGAGAAACCTCTTTTTCCCATAATCTCTCTCTCTCTCCCTGTGTGTGTCTCTGTCTCTCTGTCTCTCTGTCTCTCTCTCTCATTTTTCTGCATGGATGTACATAGGTAAAATCACTTCCCTAATTTCCCATGATTGCATAACTATCAAGGTTACTGTCTGCATAATTTTGTAAACAGATAAAAAAACCAAAGAGAAACAATCATACCCAATGATTATCAGCCAGAGTCACCTCTAACTATCACTCACTCTGTTCCTTTCTCCTCAGTTCTGGAAATACAGTCTCATTATTTAGCTTTCTCAGAGTAGCAGCCAAAATTTCTCAAGAATTCTCCCCAAAATATTTCTTCAGAATGTAAGAGTTAATCTCAATTTTTATTAATAAATGCTTCTACAGATTTTTTCTCTGTTAGTTAAGTCAGTCTCCCAGCAAAGAAGTTCTCACAATTCTTTACTTCTGTACCTCATTCATTCTCCATCTAGCCATGATATCTAAGTATCTAAAATGACAGTTAAAACTCTCGAGTTTCTCATAGACTCAAAGATAACAGTTAAAATGAAACGATCCAATCTCCCATTCCTACTTAAATGTACAATAATGGTTCGGTTTCCATAGTCTCTGTGGGAGAGGCCATTGAAGCTAGCGTTACATATGTTGGCATTTTAAGACCTTTACTCTCAGCAAAACAATCATATATTTAGCCAATGTAGGTTTTCTTTTTTGTTTAGGATTAGGTTAGGGGGTTTTTTTGTTATTGTTGTTGGAATCTTACTCTGTAAATCTGAATGTGAAAACCACCAAACATTACATATTCATGGTTGGCATGAGTGAATTATCTTTAGCTGCTACATCTCTTTTATCTGTTACTATTTACCATATAAACTCTTTTATTCTTGGTCACTAGATGGCTCTGACTTTCCACAGGACATGGGGGAAAAACCTTTAGGAAGAAGTCAACATAATGCTATTTTTTCCCAAATAACAAGATTTTACAAGAGTACAACACTGATGAAATTAGAATAGAGTATGTAGCAAATTAAGTACACTAAAAACCTGTCAGAAATTATTAGGTATCTTTATAGTAAAACCATCAACTGAGATTTTAGACATTTAGGGAGACTTATTTAAAAATAATGTACCTTATACTTTAATCTTTCCCAAGTGTGAGCAACATGGCATCAGGTAGTTGTATTCCTACATAATACCTCATTTCCTGGGTGTCATAGGAAGCTCAAAGGTTTATAAAGTGATTCATGATTTGAGGGTGACAATGTCTTTAGGTAAAAAAATATTGCATTGATTATGCAAAGCTTCACAAATCTGAATAATATACTATTGAGAAAAGAAACAGTATTTAAAAGCCAAAGAAAAAAAGCCAAACGCTGGATATGCTACATTTAAGAAATGTTATTTAAAAAGAAAGAGCTAGGAATGATCAAAGATACACACACACACACACACACACACACATATACATATAGGTCAGCACACATACATTTATCATGCTTATCAGTGTTCAAGTAGTAAGAAGGAAGTGGTAGCAGCATGATCCCAGACTCTCAGGTTCTGGTCACAGGATCATACATTTCAAATTAGAAGGGATTGTTAGATGTCATCTAGACCAGTCTTCTCATTTCATAGCTGAGTAAACTAAAGCCAAGTGACTTCCCCAAGCTCTCATAGGTTAACTAAGTGGAGAGTACATTTGAACACAGGTCCTTGGATGCAAAAACCAGCTGGACTTCTTGAGTGCCATCACTCCCATTCTTGGTACAAACTTACAGGTCTCAGGAAGACTCAGATAATAGTCATAGTCCATAAACAGGCACTGACTTGCACTGTCTAAAATGAACAGTTTCCATGAGGCCCCGGACAGAACTTTGGGTCTCTATTGTCTAGCCAACCCAGGAATCACAAAACTTTGTTGCTATCGCCGCATAATTGTATCATGACACATTTGGCAGTCAGAACAAGCAGAGTTGAGCAGTTCCTCAGATGGATGGCTACGCCTGACCACAGCTTCTTTGGTCTACCCCACCATATTATCAGATGCCTGATACTGTGCTAGGTGTTGGTCTGCAAAATACATAATAAGTTTTCCCCCACTTCCTTTAAAAGTTCTTGAAACATAGCTCCCAGATCTGAACATAACAGTTCAGATATTAAACAGCGCTGTTGACTATGAGGCGATTAGCACCTGGGATCTGAACATTATTTCCATTAAAGGTGGAGCTCTTTCTTTCTTTTTATAAAGCATTTTAAAGTTTACTGAATAATTTCTTTTTAGAAAAATCACTGATGTAGTTTGTGTTGACATAACAAATATTTTCCAACAAACACCCTTTGCAAAATGTGCCCCTTTCCAAAAACAACACCAAATTATCAATTATTAAGGAGAAATGGTTATATCTACAGAATACTTTCTTTATAACCACCAGGCACTAGGACAGTGCAATGATAATTATTCCTATTTTACAAATGAATAAGTGAGAGCTACAGAAGTGAAAGGATGACCAAATAGGAATCTGACCTCCCTACCGGGCTCAACTATGACATAATAATATCGGCATTTTAACTTGTATTTCCTCTAAAAGGGTAACATGAGAAAGTGGACCAACTTCTGGGTTTAGAATCAGAGAAGCTGAGTTCTAACTATGTTTCTTTCATTTTATATTTATGCAACTGTGGCCAAGTCCTTCAACCTGCCCGAGCCTCAGTTTCCCTATCTGTAAAATGAGGATGCTCTTCTAGATGATCCCTAAACTCCCTAAATCTGAACCTTAATGAGATTTTGGGGGGAAATGACCATTTGCCTTGGAATTCTGCCCATGGGTCATATACATCCTGATTTAATAATAGCTAACATTTTACAAAGTGTTTCATCTACATTTCCTCATTTCATCCTCATAAAAACTCCATGTAATAGTTACTACAGTTATTTTTAGTTGCCATTTTGCAGATGAAGAAACAGGCACACGCCCAGCACTGCACAGCTAGTAGCTTTGTGCAGAATAGACCTCAGCTCATATCTTATTTGACATCAATGCCAACACACCTCTCCACAGACATAAAGTTTAGAAGTCAGGAGCTCTGAATTCTAGTCTTTTATCTATTTCTAGTAGTTGGGGGAATCATGAGAAACTTCATACAGAAGAAAGGACTTGAATCACGTCTTAAAAGAGAAGGGCTCTGTGAGGCACAGGTAAAGAAGGACTGCATTCTGGGAATGTAATACAGCCAGTGCAAGCATGAAAATGAAAGATGGGAGGAGTTATTTATGAGTAACAGAGAGAATGTGGGGTTGGTAGTGGAGTAAAAACCAGTGAGGCTGTAAAGGTAAGTTGGGAACAAGCTGTATAAGGCTTTAAAAACTAAACAAAATAGTTTATATATTAGACAAGGGGCTATAAGAAACAACTGGAGTTGATTGAATAGGAAATTTGCATGGTCACATCTATACTTAGAGGGATCGTAGCTTAGAACCAGAAGGAGAAGGAATTTTAATTTGTGATGGAACCACTACATCATATCAGGTATTTATAGCTGGAAGGGATGAGAACAGCAATCTAGTCCAATCACTCTCATCTTACAGAAGGAGAAACTGAGGCCTAGAGAGGTTACATGATTTGCCAAACATACAAGAAACAAGTGTCTGAACTGGGATTTTAACCCATGTCCTCCCACTCCAAATTCAGGGCATTTTTTTTCCTACACCACAATATCTCCCAAATCCTGTTTGTTATATATACCAGATCTAGTAATTCCTAAAGGAGGAAGTAATAAAGGACCATAGTCGTTAGGCATTCATCTTCTGTTCCACAACTAATCAAATAGATTTGATGTCTTATAAAGAACTCAGAGCTTGACTAAAAAACTCATCCTTCCTTTAGTAGTATGAGAGGGCCAGGTAAACAGATATGCAAACAAAGAGTCACTGTAACTAGGCTGTTTTTCAAACTAATTACAAATAGAGGAAGTAAAAATTTCATTCAGATGTCATAGGACTCTTCTCAGGCAGATTATCATGTCCTAAAATCAGTTCTAGAATTAAATATCTGTGTGTTTTGAGTCAAGAAAGGTATATTTGGGTTATTGATAAGAGACTGTGTTCTTGACTTCTTCCAGTGCCTAAGGATCTTGATCTTACATTCATCACTTTCATTTTTAACATCTCCATTTTCTCCCAGTTGGCTCCTTGCCTTTGGCCTTTATTTATAAACATATTCAAATCTCCCCTATTAAAAAAATGAAAAGACACATACATCAAACTATCATTTGTTCCTCCTGCCCTGATCCAGTCACCATTCCATTTTACCCTTGATCCTTTCCTTTCAAGAATGATTCCTAGTCATGACAACTACACTTACTCCCTTTCTGAACCACTCAGAATCTAACCTTCAAAAACTAAGAAAATGTTAGCCTTCAGAGATCTAAGAGATCATCTAGTGCAACCCTTTCTACAGTTAAGAAAACTGAAGTCCAGAGAAGTTAAGTGATTTACCAAAGCTCTGTGTGTGTGTGTGTGTGTGTGTGTGTGTGTGTGTGTGTGAGCTGATACTAGAAGCCAGGTCTCCTAATTTCCAATATAGTACTCTCTCTAAAGTCATCAGTGAAATACACCTAGACAAGTTTAACGGTCATACGATCATAAATTTAGAGATGAAAGAGACCTTAGAGATTATCTACTCCAAAACCTTTATTTTCCCACTGAGGAAAATGAGTCCAAGAAAGGTTAAGTAACATGTTATTTTTCTAAAGTGCAGATGTTGAACACATCACCCCTCCCTACTCACTCAGTTCCAGAGATTCATTATCATCTCCAGGATCAAATATTAAATCTTCTGTTTGGCTTGCAAAACCCTTCATAACCTCTTCTGCCCATTAGAAATCCCCTTCCACACACTTTCTAGTTTCCTTATACCTTACATGTACCACCCTCCCCTACATAGTTTCCATTCCAGTGACATTGGCCACATAAGACAGACATTTTCACTGGTTGTTGATCCCTTATGGAAGGCTCTCCTTTCTCATCTTCACCCCCTGGCTTCCCAGGATTCCTTCAAATCTTAGCTAAAATCCCACCTTCTGTGGGAAGCTTTTCTTACTCCTTCTTAATTCTAGTTTTTCCTTTCTATCGATTATTCTGTATTTATCTCGTTTATAGCTTGTTTGTACCTGGTCTTTTGCATATCGTCTCCTCCATTCAACAGTAAACTACTCGTAGAAATTTTTGCCTTTCTTTGTAACCCCAGCACTTAGTACAATACCTGGCACGTAATAGGTGCTTACTAAATGTTTATTGACTCTTATTGTCCAAAATCACATTAAGAGAACTGGAATTTGAATGGACTCTCTTTAATCCCAGTCGCAATACTCTCTGCACTGTGGTCTTTCTTAACTTTAACAATTCAGCAACACTGAACATGGATGGACATGATATATTTTTTTGCAAACTCTCCCTTTCTTGATTTCCATGACACTGAGTCCTCTTGGATCTTGTCCTCCCCCCTCTCATCCTTCTTTCCCCATTTCTTTTGCTAGTTTCTCTTCCCTTTCCCACCATCTGATGGGGGCCTCTCTAAAACTCTTTGACTTTCTGATCTCCCCCTCCCCCATGCTTCCTCTAAGTACTTGGGTACATTTCTGTCTTCTGGTAATTACATCAGCAAGAACTCCCAAATCTCTGTTTCAGTCATGACCTCTCCAATCCATCATCCCTCTAGCTCCATTGAATATGCCATTGACACCCAACACTTAACACATTAAAAATATCTCTCCCCACCTCTCTGTTCTGACTGCCATCAGCCTAAGACCTATCAGAATTGTTGATATAGTCACCCAGTGGAATGTTGGCTTGTCTAAGCTGTCTCCACACTCCCCCTTCACTCCAATCCTTCCTCATTACTATTGCCAGAATAAGTTTTCTTATACACAGATCTAATCATATGATCATAGGTTCATAATTTTGGAGCTAGGAGGAAACTTAAAGATCATTTAGTTTAACCTCTTCATTTTAAAGGTGAAGAAACTTGGGCCCAGAAATTTTAAGCTACTTGCTTAGGTGAAAACAGGTGGCAGAGTCAGTATTCAAACCTAGGTCCTCTGCCTCCAAATACATTGTTCTTTGTACTACATCAGTGATATTTCTGCATCATATTACTCCTGTTGTCAAAATTCTTCAGTGACTTCTTATTAAACTCCCTGTGTAGAGTTCAAACATCACTGATAGGCATTCAAGGCTCTCTACAATCTTAGACACCCCCTCCCATCTGCCTCGCTTAGACTGTCTTCCACACATTCTATGATTCATTCAAACTGCCCTGTTTTGTTCTCCAAATATACCATGTACTGTCTTAACACCATGCCATATTTGTTCTGTTTTTTAATCTTTGAAGATTCTGTCTGTCTGTCTGTCTGTCTGTCTGTCTCTCTCTCTCTCTCTCTCTCTCTCTCTCTCTCTCTCTCACACACACACACACACACACACACACACACACACACACACATTCTCTCTCTCCTGAAATGCTACCACTATTTTAAATCCAAATCATATGGCTATATATATATATACACACATACCTCTGGAGGCCAGAGAGAAATTCAAGACAGCATAATGTAGGATACAGAGTTGGTAAAGGGAAATTTTGGAATAAAGGATGATATACAGAGTATACCCATGGCAGAAGACACCTAAATAACACATGATCTTAGAACCTTTTGCAATCACTCTGCCCTTGAAACATCCAACCATTTCCCAGGCAATCAGACAAGAAGTGAAGACCACCCTTATACGAGACAATGTGCATGTAGGTAGAAAGATTAGATGACCATTAGTAGCCACACAATGAGATCAAGCAGACAAAAGAGTGATAAAACATGGAACAATGACATCTCCTTCCTCCCTCATCTATGAAAACAAACACAATTTGTAACAAGACCTTTGAGGGGATGCTTGTCTCAGTGATGCCTAGAATTCTCTCCCTCCTCACCTCCATCTCTATGCCTTCCTTCAAGTACCAGCTAAAATCTCACCTCCTACAAATAGCCTTTCCAAATCCCCCTTAATTCAAATGCCTTCCTCTCTTGATCATGTCTAATTGGTCCAGTATGTAGCTTTGTTTTTTACATATTGTCTCTTCCATTGGACTGTGAGGACCTTAAAGCAGGAACTGGGTTTTTTTGCCTTTTTTTGTATCCCCAGCCCTTAGCCAGGTTCCTGGAACATAGTAGGCTCTTAATAAGTCCTTATTGACTGAATGAATGATGACAAAGAGAGACATAGTGCAAGAAAAGTCAAACTGAAAATTTCAGAATAACACAAACACTGGCCATGTCTCACTCAACTAACAGTGGATTACAATATTGTACCCTTTACTAGTTGGTTTCTTTCAGTAAATATACTCTAATCTATATGTGATTAAATAATTCTTTCAAGTCACGTGAAATTGAGAAGGAGATTAAGATTCTATGGGATGGGGACAAAGATGAGCCTAGCAAATTGTGAATTTTGATGGGACTAAATAAAACTTTTAGATTAGGAGAACATTGGCAAAAGGCTACTAGGGAGGAGAGAAGTTGTTCTCTGAATATGCTCGACTGGTAACAAGTAAATTCTTCAAGACTGGAACCTAAGAACTGCTCACTCTTATATATTGAAAGTAGGCTGGAGTTTGAAGCACTACCTGGTGTTTTGTGCAGATATTGTACTTTGTTCCTGTTCAGTTGTGTCCAACTCTTCACAGCCCCATTTGGAGCTTTCTTATCCAAAGATATTGGAGTGGTTTGCCATTTCCTTTTTCAAATCATTTTACAGAGGAGGAAATTGAGGTCATCAGGGCTAAGTGACTTGTTCAGGATCACACAGCTAGTAAGTGTCTAAGGCCAAATTTGACCTCAGGAAAATAAGTCTTCCTGATTTTAGGTCCAGAACTCTATGCACCGTACTACCTAGCACTCTCCAAGTGCACCCCTTCCAGACAGAGGAAGGAGATTGTCTAGGTAATCTCAGATTAGAGAGCTCCTGAGTTTGAATCCAGGCACTAGACTTCATAGAGAGAAATTATTTCCTGATGTACTCTTCAGAAAGCAAATAGTTACATTGGCTCCTGCTCAGCATCCTACTTGGAAAGCAGAATCTATGAATGACTTGGAGAATGCAGGTCTTATTCCATGAGTTCCAAAATATATTCATCTCCTACAGGTAAAGATGGTTCTTTTTTAAAAATTTATTTATTTTTAGTTTTCAACATTCAACATAATCTTCTGAGTTTTAAATTTTCTCTGCCTCTCTCTCCTTACCCCTCCTCAAGATGGCATGCAATCTGAAACAGGCTCTGCATATATTCATATTAAACATATTTTCACATTAGTCATGTTGTAAAGAAAAATCAGAACCAATGGCAGGAACCATGAGAAAGAAGAAACAAAACACACACATATGTACATACCCGTTTACAAATATAAGTAAAGAATACATACGTATATATTTGTATAAGTATATTGCTTTTTGGCTTACTTATATAGGCATAATGTAATTTCCTTGAATGAAATATGAGCTTCCTTATGGCAGAGACTTTTGCATTTTGCCTTTGTATCCCCAGCATCTAATAAGATGCTTGGAACGTGCCATATATTTATAAATACTTATCCAATTGATTGATTGATTTTGTTTTGCTTAACTGCTTTTCTTTGTTACTAGGGAGGATGATACTGAGACACAACAAAGGTACATGAAGCAAAAACCATCAGTACAAAAATTCTTTTTAAAAAGGCCCAGTTGGGAGCTTCAGGTCATAGATAGTGTGCTGTAAGACAGGCAGTGATATGGTTTAGTGAAAAGAAAACTGGACCGAGAGCCATGAGATCTAGGTAGAGTCCCAGCTCAGTCCTTTGCTGTTCATCTTTGAAAGAGAACCTCTCAGCTTGGTCATTGATTACCTGTATGACTTTAGGCAAGTCACTTAACCTCTGAGCCTCAGCTTCCTTTGCCATAAAATAGGAATAGTGATAAAAACACAACCTACTTCTTTGAGTTGTTTTGAGGAAACTACTTTGTAAATTGTAAAGTGCCATATAAATAAATGTGATCCTTTGCTACTTAGTGTTATCTTCTAGAAAAAGAAAAAAATGAAAGCTAAAAAACAAATGTGTGTTGTTAACAGTTATTTTGAAGCTGTGTAGCCATAGCAATATATAGTCCTATGGGGTAGCAGGGGTGTCATGTCTGATTCTTCCTAACCTCATTTGGTGTTTTCTTGGCAAATATACTAGAGTGGTTTGGTATTTCCTTTTCCAGCTCATTTTACACATGGGGAAACTGAGGCAATGATTTGCCTGGGGTCACACAGTAAGTGTCTGAGGCCAGATTTGAACTCAGGAAGATGAGTCTTTCTGACTCCAGACCTAGCACTCTATCCCCAGAGCCACCCTTCTGCATCTCCTTTGAGAAGGATCTCTTTAATTACTATATAGTCTATAAGGAAACTACTTCAAAACTTTTACATGTGAAAAGAGAAAATCATTTAATCTAGCTGGGACACCCTGAACAAACCTCTCTGAACCTCAGTTTCTTCCCCTCTAAAATGATTATTATAGCACTTACCTCATAAAGCTGTTGTAATGAGATACTATTTGTATAAGATCCAACGTGTATAAAGTGTCTTGCACTTTGAAGTACCATGTAAATATCAACAAAAATGTTATTAATAACTAAATAATAATATGGTTGCTGTGATTGTCCTTCCTTCTTGAAGAGGACCATGACATCAAGATGATGACATGACTTGCAGCTGACTTTGACTTGAGTAAGGGAGGGCTGGGCAAGGTCACCAGCCTCACTTTCTCCTCCTGAGCCATCTGGGTCCAGTGACCAGATATTCATTCATCTGCCGGAGGTGGCCCAGGATGCAATGTAAGACCCTGGCCCTTTCAGGCTAATGTCCTATAGCATTGTCTCTTTGAGATACACCCATTCAATGGCTTCTTTAATTACTTAAGGGATGGTCCCCTTAATCAAAAAAACAAACAAACAAACTGGGAGGGGAAGACCCTCAGGGTTATTGGATAAAAGAGAAACAATGACTATTTAGCATTTACTAACAACAACAATAATCATCTAAATTAAGGGTACAGATTTTCTAGATTGGTCAAGGGATCATAAGTCTAAAGTTGGAAGGGACTTGAGGGGGACATCTGGCCCAATTTCCTCATTTTTACAGATAAAAAACTAAGGCACGAGAAATTAAATAACTTGCCCAAGGTCACACAAATAAGTAGTGAGTGAACAGCAGGAGCAGTGTTTTTTTCCTCCACTATAACATCTATGCCCTAATTGGTTTTATATTTACTGAAGGCGTCAGTTTTGATCTTAGCTAACCAAGTCTTGTCACACTTAAAAAATATTGTATTGGCACATAACAGCATAAAAAGGTTAAGTGAAACTCAGTTCCTAGGGCTTACAACTCCAGTCTGTTAGAGTTCCTAGAATTCCTTAAACAGTCGACAAATCCTTTTATTCCACAGAGATAAGAAAGTTTAAAGCACAGACATCTGGACCAGTTGACACTTTGATTTGAATTAATTTCACTTAAAGCATAAACGTGAATATCTTCTTTCCAGTTTTGACAGAGAAACTAGGACAAAGGAAGGAAAGAAAAGAATTGAAAAAGAGCTCAGCAAAAGGAGGTAAAGCTGCTGAAAACACACTTTCCAAGCTTCCTGATTTTACTTCTGTGCGGACCCTGTTAACTTTTATCTGTGCTCAGAAAAAAGAATCTTAGGTATGCCATTCATCCTTCAGACAAGAAAAGAACTAAGGCTTTGGAATCAAAGGACCTATGTTCAAATTCTAGATGCTGTTACAGTGTCATAGGTCAAGCTGAGACCTTTCTGGGTCTTGGTTTTCTCACTAGTAAAATGACGGTGTAGACAATCTCTGAGATTTCTGTCAGTTCTAATTCTAAGATTCCCATTCTCTAGTGACTAGACATGAAAAAATTCTTCTAAGTCCCCATCCTCTTCACTACTCACACAGAGCACAATACTTTGTGGGCAGCTAGGTAGCACAGTGGCAGGAAGACTCATCCTCCTGAGTTCAAATCCAGCCTTCGACACTTACTAGCTGAGTGACCCTGTGCAAGCCACTTAACCTTGTTTGCTTCAGTTTCTTCATCTGTAAAATGAGCTGGAGAGGAAATAGCAAACCACTCTAGTATCTTTACCAAGAAAACCCCAAATGGAGTGACACAGTTAGAAATAACTGAAAAACACCACCACTCTAAGGGGTTGTTTCATGGGAGCATAGATTTAGAACTGTAAGAGACCTTAAAAGTCATTGATTTTGACCCCTTTATTTTTACAGATGAAGTAATTGAGGCTAAGATGAGGTTATTGCACTCACCCTGGTAAGGCCCTCATCACCTCAAGTCTGGACTATTTCAATAGTCTTGTGGTTGGTTTCCCTGGCCCAAATTTCTCCTCACTCCAGTCCATTCCACACTCAGCTATTAAGCTGATCTTCATAAAATGCAGATCTGCTCGTATCATCTGTCCCATTCAATAGACTCCATTGGCTCCCTGTGACCTCCAGAATCAAACATTGGCTTTTAAACTCCTTAATATACTGGTCCTTCCTCCTACCTTTCAAGTCTTCTTACACATAAATCCCCCTCCCCAATGTAATCCAGGGACACTTGGACTCCTTGCTGTTCCTCATACATGACATCCCGGCTCCTGGGATATTCCTGGGCTGTCTCCTGTGACTGGAACTCTCCTTTCTCATAGTACCTTATTTGTACATGGTTGTTTGCAGTGCTGTCTTCCCCCATTAGACTGTGAATTCCTTGAGAGCAGGCACTGTGCTTTGCCTTTCTTTGTTTCCTCCATACTTGTCACAGTGCCAGGTACATTGTAGGTGCTTAATAAATGCTGATTGACTAACTAAAAAAAACTGTGATTTTTACAGGGTTATTTAGTTAATAAATGTCTAAGGCTTTATTTGAATTCAGTTCTTCCTAATTCCGATGACAGTATTCTATCTACTATACCACCTTCTCTTAAGTAAATGTGTTTTTTTCCCCCTTAAACTATGAGATCTTTTTTGTAACAAAGATACTGGATCATATCATTAAAATGACTGGGGGATATTTTTCTTAAGTTTCCTGATCATTTTTTGGTGAAACTTCAAGAATATTGTGCCATGTCATTGAAATGTCAATAGCTGAGAAACATGTGCACCTTAAAAACAAACCAGTATCCACCAAATTCTCAACATATACAACACTCAGGGTCAAGGAATGTGGTATACAATGAGAAGGTTGCTCTAAAAGATCTAAACAGAAGAAAGAGTATTAGAGAGTCCTTTGATATTTCTAAATTTTATCTCACTTGGTAGAAGAAAAAGAGATATCAACTACTAACCTATAAACCAGTCTCAAGGTAGATAGATGTACACACACATTAGAAGAAACAGTCCAACTTTCTTTTTGGACATGAGGTCTTATTTTAAGATCTTGCAAGTATCTTTTGAGGATAAGCCTACTTACCACAAACCATACTATGAAACAGGATTTCTTGACTAATGTCAATATATCCACTATTTTGCTCCTGAGCATTTTTAAAGAATGGACTTTTCAATCTCACATTTATTTCCCTAGTTATTTAACACTGGGACTTAGAACTTTAGTGACTTAATCCTACAGTATCATTCGATATAAATAGGTAAAGAAAGATTCCACACCACTGAGAAATTTCATCAAGGATTCTGAAATACTGTCCATGGTGCTCATAAATACTGTATTGTCTGAAATGACTTATCTCAGTAGTGACTGTGGGCTCAGATTTATTGTACAGTTCATCAACTTCTCAGCATGTTGGATAATGAATGTTTCATTTACATCGCTAATTGCCAAGCCATGGTTCCTTCAACCTTTAACCCGAATGCTTTATCACATTATCACCATATGTCAATATAATTGCATTTAACATTCCAAATGATAAACTTAGTTTTGTACAAAGAAATATTTTTCACAAAGAAATCATGACTTGTGGCTACAAAGCTCAAGTCCATAATAGGTAAGCCTAGGACTATGTCAGCTGTACTATAGTGAGCTTAATAACTAGTAAGATCCCCTCTATCTTGGTCTTTTGTTAAAACAATGGGATTATCCCTCAGGATTTATCTATAAAACAATAATAATTTCAAGGTTGTTATTTGGTTGGTATGTTACTTCCTCTTCTGTTGCATATTGAAATTCTTCTTCAATTAAGCAGATGTATTTTAATGAATTGACATAGCCAACAAAATCATCCAACCTTTTGTGGTGATAAGCCACTCTGAACTTAGGATGGCTGCATATAGGAGAACAAACATTCTGTCTATGACTGGGCTTTCATTTATATATAGTTTTATATTTAAAAATAGAACAAAACAAACAAAAATTCTTGATATTCATCTTCTTAGTTCATCCTCACAATAACTGTATGAGGTAGATACTACATTACTCTTCTAGTATTTTACAGATTAAGAAACCAAGGCTTGGAGAAATTAAGTAACTTCTCCAAGGGCAGAGTGATGAGACTTAGACTTGATATCAAGTCATCTGATGCCCAGAGAGCTCCTCAGTTCACTGGCGGTCTTTGTCTAAGTCAGAGGATCTTGAACTTTTTTGTGTCAGGGACTCTTTTAGCATTTTGGTGAACTCTTTTGAGAAAGATGTTTTTAAATGTTTAGAATAAAATACATAAGATTACAAGGGACAGCACTTGTAATTGAAATAGTTATCAAATTATTTAAAATTTCAAGTTCATATCTCCTGAATCTATGTGTGGACTGCAGGTTAAAACCCCTGTCCTCATTCTACCTTCTGTGGGTAGCCATGCAATAGTCAGGCTATTCATATGTTATCCTTTGTTTTTACTACATGGCTAGCCCACTTCCTTTTCCTGATCATACACTTCTCTGATTATGTCTTTGTTGGTAACTTACCATAAGCTGTTTATAGTTCTCACATTGGTCTTCAAATCTTGAAAAAATCTGATTTATCAATCTGTTGGAATTCTTTAAAGGGGTACATAGATTTGTGGATGAAAGGAACTAGTGGATATGACTGGAAAGGTTCAGAAAATTTTGCATGACCCTTCTTAATGACATGAAAATTCAGGAAGTTTTTATGTTAAGTTTTATTTTTGGGGGGGGAGGTAGGTGGGACTAGTATCTCTTATATACTTAGGTGTTTTGCACCTAACCAGTGGTGATTGAATGAAATGAATGAATGATTTAAAATAGAAAAACCTTTGGTGAAAGACTAAATACTAAAGGCTGAGGCATTTTTTAGTCTTTTTTAAAAAACATGAATTTTCAAAATTAGGATGACCAGCAAGAAAAGAAATGGAAAAATGCACCTTCCTTCTTTTGGAAAGGAGGAGGTATGTAATATTGCTTACAATGTCAGGTGTGTTTGATGGTTCAGTCAGTTCTGCTAAACTATTTTTTTTTGTTAAATCTTTGTTATAACAGTAATAGATAGCATTTATAGAAAGGTTTAAGGTGCATGAAGAACTTTACATATGTTATCTCATTTGATCCTTCCAACAACTCTGAAAGGAGATACTATTACTACTATTCCCATTTTAAAGATGTGGAAACAGATTTGCCCAAGGCCACAGAGTTAATTAGTGTCAAAGCTGTGATTTGATTTCAGGTCTTTCTGACTTCTAATTCAATTTTCTATCCACTATATCACCTAGGGATATATTCAGAAGTTAACATGATGGAGAGGGTAGGGGAAGGTATCACTAAAAATTTTTAAATCTAGTAAATTGAATTATTATAATTCTATGAAATTGACTTAAACAAATATGAATGAGTGTCCTCCCAGAATGCCTCAAGAATCCATTTCAGAAATGATCTTATTTAGCATTTTTGTAAGTGAAAGGAAAGAAGTTTGCAGTGACATTTCCAAGTTTGTGGGTGATATTAAGTTCTTAGAGGTTGTAAAAAGTCATGGGAATAAAATTCAGAAAAATCTTTTAGATTGTAAATGGGAAGGAAAATGGCAAATGAGTTTGTGGCAGTAGGTGTTACATTAATGTATTTGGGACAAAACATAATTCAAATGCTACTCAGCTATCAGACAGAAGCTAGTCTTGCATGTCATTCTAGACTGTTTCCTGATAACAATGGGATAATGGGCTGCTTTAGGCTCAAAGGGCCAATAAACTGTGAGACATCAACAAGAAATGGATCATAAATAAAACCTTATTCTACCATTTTACAAAACCATGGCCTGTCTTTACATGTTCATTCAGTCTTGGAAAAGATAAAAGAACTAGAGAAGAACTAGAATAACAGAAAGGATACAGTGTGTATACAAAAAAGGAGAGAGAAGGAAGAGAAGGTTGTGAACATTGCAGGAATGTGCTGGAGCCAACTCCTACACACTCCCAATTGATTGTAAATTTTCAGTGAGATCATTTACACCTCAGAGATTGGAAAATACTAAAAATCAGGGCTTAATTTACTGTTTTGTGGATTGTCTAGACTTAAAAAAGTCATGATGAAAATACTAATAATGCACATTAAACTTGAATGTATTTTATCATAGATTGTTTTTTTTTTTTTTTTTCAGAGAGATGGTTGACCATCACAAAACTGGCTGAATGAGAATCCATCAAACAAGATTCTCTGGTCTGGCAAAAGGTGAAACTTAGGGAGAGTTATCATCAACGTCTCGTTAATAATCCTTGTTCACCAATCCCAGAATATTAGAAGAGTGGTGGGGAAGGGGGTATTCCCTTGAAACTTAACTTGGCAAATTTTGGACAAGTTTAAAGTTTTACTTCATAAAGAGAATAATAAACTCCTGGAACTCATGAATGCAAGTTAGCATGCAGTGAAAAGACTAGTAATTTCTTTAAAGGCTCTAAATACATTAACAGATGCTAGAGTCACAGAGAATTTTGTTATAGCTGGTTTGGGAGTTTGGGAGATTAGAGGTAGGAGGGTGGGCAGGGACTAGTCCTATGATTACATTGGTATAGGGAAATCACAGTAAGTAAACCCTCTACCAATACAGGTTGGCACCTCTTTTGCAATTTGCTTGGGTCACTGAGAAATTTAAGTGACTTACCCAGGGTCATAAAGCCAGTATGTAACAGAAAAGAGATACATTATAAGATATTGAGGTTATAATTCTGTGTCATTCCTTGAGGGCAATATCAGTAATCAATAGCTGACATGTATATGAGATGCCCTAATATTTATATACCTTTGTTGAGGGTGGGGTATGAATGAAGGAAATCCCTGATCTATTTGATGAATTCCCTAGTCAACTTGATGAGATTATGACATATGAGATTTGAGCAATGGTTTCCAAACTTTTTTTGATCAAACTATAAGTAAAACATGTGAGAGTACCACCCCAAGTTGTGTATTCTTTATTTATATACATATATATATACATATAATTATCTATATTATACAACTTACACAAAGATGTGATAAGAATCTAAACTATAGTGGTGGTTGTTTGAATAGAAAGGAGACAGATACAAGAGAGATGTCATGGAGGTAAAAATGACAGTATTTGGCAGTTGCTTAGTTATACAGGGTAAAAGAATGAAGAGTTGAAGTTGACAACTACAGTTGCTTTCTGGGTGGCTCGAAGGACATTCAGAAGAAGGGCAGGTTTGAAGGTTGAGTAGAAGATAATGTAATAAGATCTGCAATGCAGATTGCCACCTATGCATACCTACTCAAACTATACAACTCACTTTCTCTCACCCAAATCAAGAAAAATGCAGGAGTTGGGTGGAGGTAAAGGTGGGTTTCTTCCTCACTGGTGATTGACTTGGAGTCAGAGCCTACCCTTCTTTGTGCACAAGGGGAGATGGATGTGTGTGTATGCTGAGGGGGAATGTTGGGGAAAGGTGGATTAAGGAAGGTACAAAGTGATCTAGGGGATGGGGGTTAGTAAGCTGGGAGTTGAAGAGGAGGTAAAAATTTCCCCAATGATACCTACTCAAGCATACTATGGATGATCAGTAGGACTCAGGTTATAACCTAGGTATAACTGCTCTGAGGGGCTAACCACTCATGCAGAAGGGGCAGAGGTTGGGAATTTGCACACTGACTGGAAGAGTTATAGTAGAAGAGTATTAAGCGTACAGCAGGTCTAACTATGGTGAGGATAAAATCTAGTACTGGCTATCACTATGTCAGTAATATATGACCCCTCCCAGCTCCTCACCATCTGATTAGTAGATCACATACTCCCTTGATTCAGAAATAGGGTCCCTTTGAGGTTAAGCTCCCAAACCTCCCCAGGGAGCTCTGGCTCTCACTTTAGAGACTAATAGTTTAGAGATATCTGAAAGGCATCTTCCAGTAAAGGGTGGGAATGGCCACTGCTGCCCCAATGATAGAATAAACAGAACTCCAAGACAGTTGACTGATGAAGAAAGTATCAAATTGACCAAGGATTCCCTAGATTGACACCTCCCTGCACACACCTATATACTTTACATGGGGATGAAAGAGAGAGATTAGTAGACCTTCAATTTCAACTGTGCATGGAATTCCTAAGTGAAGACTGTGTTTCCCCGAGTTAAATCGGAACCTTCTTTGAAGCTTACTGTCTTAGACAGAGCATTTTGAGGTTAAATAATTTGCCCAGGGTTACAAAATCAGCATGTTTGAAGTCATACTAGAAGCCAGGCCTTTTGAATTCTAAGTTAAGCTTTCTCCTGCCTCCTTCCCCTCCCCACCATACTTCTGAGATGTGAATCTAGACTTTCTTGACTCCAAGACTGGCTTGCTATCTACTATCACACTTCCATGAGTTCTTCCACATTTTTGTGTCATGGACCCCTTTAGTAGTCTGGTGAAGTCTATGAACCCCTTCTCAGAATAACTTTTTTTTAATTAAAAATGTTTAATTTCAATTAGAGTTTAATAAATAATAAAAAAGTAAAATTTTCCCATTCAGGTTCCTGGAACCTCTAAAACCTGTGGACCATAGATCTCAGGTTGAGTCCCAGGTCTAGGTTATTAACACAGAACACAAATAACTAGAAAACTAAACATTTATTTTCACAACTTCAAGCTTTTCCCCAGAGTGCAACTCAATAAGAAAATCCAAAATAATAATAATGATATTGATAAAAATAAAATCCACTTTTCCCTGACACACCACTCACAAGCACCCCATAATGATCCTCAGAACTTTGGTGAATCCCCTGTACTCAATCTTTTTGAACTTCCAGAAGTCTACTTTTCTATTTTTGTTGTCTTGAGAAATGAGGTCCTCATGGCACACTGGAGAGCCTCACCCACTGCAATAATGCATTCCAAACCAGCAAGCAAGGAGCAGGTCTAAAAGCAGCACATTTCTTTTATGCCTTTCTCTTTCTTTCTCTTTGACCCACTATAACAGACTTAAAAACAAGCATGTTTTCAAATGGCACTATAAGCTGCCAATGATGTATCACTGCCAGATCTCATTATTCTTCTCTAAATGTGATAATAATGTGATCTGTTAACATAAAAAAAAGTTTGGCTCCACAAAAGCAGCTGGAAATGGACAACCACAATATGCATAAATCTAACTCCCACCATCAGCTACACACTGCTTGACACATATTGTTAGAAGCACCTCGCATTGACGAGTTCTCTTAAGCAAAATACTTGCATTAGGACTCAGCTGGGGCTGTACATCAGGCAGTTTGGGGAATATTCAATTCTCAGTGGAAGCCAGAATTTATATGCTCTCATCTCTTAGGAAACATTTGCCAGGTACTGAGAAAATATAGGCAGTAGGTAAGAAAAAAACTCAGTCATTTCAGGTGCTCTAGCAAGTCTCTCTGAATGGTCCTTTACATAGTGTTCAGTTTCTCATCCTTTATTGATGATATGGCAACAGGTAATCTCTCAGCTTTGAGCTGATGCTTATAAGAAGAGGGAACAAAAGCACAGAAGCAAAACAGGAATCTTGTCTTAAAGCTTGGACTCAGGAGAAAACAAAAAATCACGGTCAGAAAGAGAGTTAGATGTTAAATGGGCACATGAGTATAGAAAAGACAAGAAGCAAGCAATTAACCATAGGACCATAGATTTAGAGGTAGAAGGGTACCAGGTTCTATGTTAGACAACAATGAAAGAGTTAAAGCTCCCCCCCAAGGAGTCCTAGTTCTGAGATTATATGATCTTGGAAGATGGAAAGAAAGAAAGAAAAAAAGAAAGGAAAAATGAAAGCATTTGGGTATGAGGGAATTAACAGTAGAAGGAATCAAGAAAGTCTCATGTAGGAAAGAGCACATGGACTGATGTTAGGGATTCTCCAAGGCAGAGGTGAGGAGTGCATTCCATGCCTGGAGAACAACCAGCGCAAAGCCATGGAAACAAGGGATGGAACACTGTGTATGAGAAAGAGGAAGTAGACTGGTCTGGCCAAATCTACAAATTCCCATTCCATCTCTCATGAATACAAGACCCTAAATGATTGGCTGTATTCATATTGTTATTATCCAGAATCATAGTTGGAGTTACTTAATTCACATAAAATCATAGATTTCAAAGGCAACTTAGTCCAACTCCCTTATTTCACAGGTTAGGAACTGAGGCCCAAAAGAAATTAAATGATTTGCCCAAGGTCATACAAAGAGTAAATGGCAGAGCCAGGATGTAAACTTGGGACTTCTGATTGTAAATCCAATCCTCTTTCTCTTTCCACCATACTTTAAAGGCAAGATCTTTTATATGTCAGTAAGTTCCATAGAGAAAAATCCTATTTCATGGCCTAAGACAGCTATTATAAATTTCTCAGAAACACACCCATTTATTCAACATAGGGAGAATCAGTCACTAGAGTGTAGGTGGTCTGACAAAAATCTGTCCCTATTAGGAACAAAGATCTAAAGACACTACTGAAATGTGTCAACTGCAAGTATAAGTAAGTTTGTACTCTTACTCCTCTTCCATGGTTTTTGAACATCTGCTTTTATTTCTCAAAATATCTTCATTTCTAAGTTTTGTTGTTTGCTTCTTTCCATCTTCCAAGATCATAGAATCTCAGAACTAGGACTCTCAATAGCCACATGAAAAAGAATGCTCTCTACAGCATGTCTTACAAGTAGTCATTTAGCCTCTTCTTGAAGAACCTCCACTGAGGAGAAATCCAATATGTACAGCTTCCCCTTCCTTTCCTGCAATTCTGGAACTTCACTATCCCACATTTTGCTATGGAAAAGAATTTGGTATTAGGTGGGTCTATTTTCTACCTCAGCAAGGGGTGTGTGTGTGTGTGTGTGTGTGTGTGTGTGTGTGTGTGTGTGTGTGTGTGTGTGTGTGTGTGTAAGGTGGCAGTGGATTACTTACTAGAGTAACTAATATGGTTACTAATAATATTAGTTATGATAACTAATAATGTGCTAACTATAGTTATGGTAACTAATATGGCTTTACGTAAATAGATATAGATGTAGACACTGAGGACAGTGATGCAGTGATGTTTCAGTATATTTCCACTTTGGTCTTTTGTTCTCTTCTAAATTTCTAGCAGACCAACAGCAATGTTGCCCATATGGGAGCACAACACATTGAAAAGAGAGGGAAAGACAGAGACAGAGAGAAACAGAGAGAAAGAAAGAGAGACAGACACACAGACAGAGAAAGAGAGAGAGACAGAGAATAGAATCTTAGCCATGTGCCTCCTTAGAGCCAGCTCTTTGCAAAGAAGCTTGAGTTGATTAAGATGTTACTGAGGTTTCTTTCTCTGGCTCCATGTAGGAAAGTGTTTTTAGAGAAAACATTATCAAGTATGGCCTCTGATAGCTATCTAGTCACCCTAACTGACTTCCTCTGCCTAGGTCTCATTATGAACTTCTTTAATTAGAAGTTCACTTTTCACACAAGTAAAGTCAGATCTAAGTAAGTGGAAAAGCATCAGTTATTTGTGGCTAGGCCAAGCTAATATACTAAAAATGACAATTCTACCTAAATTTACTTATTCAGCGCCATAACAATCAAACTACCAGATAATTGTCTTCTAGAGCTAGAAAAAACAATATCAAAATTCATCTGGAAGAATAAAAAGGTCCAGAATATCAAGGGAACTAATGAAAAGAAATGCTAGGGAAGGTGACCTAGTCCTACCAGATCTCAAATTGTATTATAAAGCAGCAATCATCAAAACCACTTGGTACTGGCTAAGAAACAGAGCAGTAGACCAGTGGAATATGTTAGGTATGCAAGACACAGTAGTCAATGAACATAGCAATCTACTGTTTGATATACCCAAGGACCCCAGCTTCCTAGATAAGAACTCACTGTCTGACAAAAATTCCTGGGAAAACTGGATAACAGTGTGGGGAAAACTGGGCATTTATAAGAATAAAATCCAAATGGATACATGATCTAGGTATAAAGACTGATACTATAAACAAATTAGATAAGCAAGGAATAATGTTTTTGTCAGATTTATGGAGAAAGGAGAAATTTTTTACCAAACAAGAAATAGAGAACATTATGAAGTGCAAAATGGATAATTTTGATTACATTAAACTGAAAAGTTTTTGCACAAACAAGCCCAATGCAGCCAAGATTAGGAGGTAAGCAGATAACTGGGAAAGAATTTTTCCAAGTAGTGAATGTGATAAAAGCCTCATTTCTAAAATATATAGAAAACTGAGTCACATGTACAAGAATACAAGTCATTTCCCAATTGATAAATGGTCAAAGGATATGAAGAGGCAGTTTTCAGAGGAAGAAATTAAAGCTATCTGTAGTCATGTGAAAAAAATGTTCTAAATCACAATTGATTAGAGAGATGCAAATTAAAACAACTCTGAGGTACCACATCACACCTAGCAGATTGGCTAACACAACACAACAGGAAGATGATGAATGTTGGAGAAGATGTTGGAGAGTTGGAACACTAATTCATTGTTGGTAGAGCTATGAGCTGATCCAACCATTCTGGGGAGCAATTGGACCTATGCCCAAAGGGCTACAAAAATGTGCATACTCTTTGACCCAGCAATACCACTTCCAGGACTGTATCCCCAAGAGAACATAAAAATGGGAAAGGGTCCCACATGTTCAAAAATATTTATAGCAGCTCTCTTTGTGGTGGCCAAAAACTGGAAATCAAAGGGATATTCATCAATTGGGGAATGGCTGAACAAGTTGTGGTGTATGAATGTAATGGAATACTACTGTGTTATAAGAAATGATGAACAGGAGGGGGCAGAGACAAGATGGCAGAGTAGAAAGACATATATACTCTAGTGCTTCCCCCACTGCCCACAAAATACCTGTAAAAACAAAGTCTAGAGCAACATAAGCCACAGAACAACAGAGCAAAAGAGGTTTCCAGCCAGAAGTAACCCAGAAGGCCAACAGGAAAGGTCTATCTCACAGGACACTGAGTGGAACAGAGCACAGCCCTGGCCATGTAACACTGAGAGGAACAGGACCTGAACAGACCTCCAGGCAGAGTTCCTAGCAAGGAAGGTCCCAGATACCTCAATCCACAAGTGACAAAGAAAGCTGCAAAGGTCAGTGGGGAGGATTTTCCCAGCTGGATGAGAGGGAACAGGGTTTCTCCAGCAATAGCCCCAGGCTATTGTGGCAGAGGCTACAGCAGCAAACTGTCAGCAGCTATGGAGGCCAGGAAGCAACCTGGGTCCATTTTCAGGCAGCTCAGCTTAAAGCCTCTGGTGGTAGGGAGCAGCTGATCTAAACCCCAGCCCTGAGTGATGGCCCTGCCCCCATCCAAAGCCCAGGGGAACTGAGCAGCTAAGTCTAATCTCAGAGGATTCAGAAGTCAAGTAACTGGCTAGGAAAATACCCAAAAAAAGGGGGTAAAAATAAGACCATAGAAGGTTACTTTCTTGGTGAACAGGTGTCTCCTCCCATCCTTTGAGATAAGAAAGAACAAGGTTTACTGTCACAGGAAGGTAAGACCCCTGCCTCTAGGGCTTCCAAAGTGAACTTAAACTGGGCTCAGGCAATTGAAAAGCTTGAAAAGCAAGTTAGCAACTTGATAAAGGTGAACCAAAAAAATGCTGAGGAAAATAACACCTTTAAAAAGAGACTAACTCAACTGGAAAAAGAGGTCCAAAAAGCCAATGAGGAGAAAGGCATTAAAAAGCAGAATTAGCCAAATGGAGGAGAAGGTTCAAAAGCTCACTGAACAAAAGAGTTCTCTGAAAGAGAGAACTAAGTTCAGGGAAATGAACGACTATGAGATAAACCAAGCAGTTAGAAAACAAAACCAAAAGTTTGAAAAAATAGAGGATAATGTGAAACATCTCATTAGAAAAGCAACTGACCTGGAAAATAGATCCAGGAGAAACCGTTTAAAAATTATGTGACCACCTGAAAACCATGATCAAAAAAAGAGTCTAGACATTATTTTCCATGAAATTATCAAGGAAAACTATCCTGATATTGAAAGAATCCATTGATCACCTCCTGAAAGAGACCTGAAAAGAGAAGCTCTTAGGAATATTGTGAACAAATTTCAGAGTTCCAAGAACAAGGAGAAAATACTGCAAGGAGCTAGAAAGAAACAATTTGAGTACTGTGGAAATACAATCAGGATAACACAGGATCTGGCAGCTTCAACATTAAGGGATCTAAGGGCTTGGAATAGTTTATTCCAGAAGTCAAAGGAACTGGGATTAAAACCAAGAATCACCTACCCAGCAAAACTGAGTAACACTTCAAAGGAATAAATGGTCATTCAAAGATATAGAGGACTTTAAAGCATTCATGTTGAAAAGGCCAGAACTGTATAGAAAATTTGACTTTCAAACACAAGAATCAAGAGAAGCTTGAAAAGGTAAATAGGAAAGAAAAACCATAAAAGACTTTCTAAATCTGAACTGTTTACATTCCTACATGGAAAGAAAATATTTACAACTCTTGAAAGTTTTCTCAGTATTTAGGTAGGTGGAGGGATTATACACACACACACACACACACACACACAGAGAGTACAGGCTGTGTTGAATCAGAAGAGATGATATCCACAAAAAAAGATAGAATATAAAAATTAAGGAGTGAGGAAGGAAAATACTGGAAAGAGAAAGGGAGAAATGGAATGGGGCAGGTATTAACTCATGAAAGAGATAAAGAAAAATCTTGCTCAGTGGAGGAGAAAAGGGAGAAGGAGAAAGGGGGAAAGTGAAGCTACTCTCTCCTCATATGGCTTAAGTAGGGAATAACATGCTCACTAAATTTGGTATGAAAATCTATCTTATACTACAGGAAAGTAGGGGAGGAGGTGACAAGTGGGGTGAGGGGAATGATAGAAGGGAAGGCAAATGGGAGAAGAGAGTAACCAGAAATAAACACTTTTGGGAAGGTATAAGGTCAAATGAGGGAATAAAAAAATAAGGAGGAATAGAGTAGGATAAAGGGCAATATAGTTAGTATTACACAACATGATTATTATGGAAGTATTTTGCAAAATAACACATATATAGCCTGTATTGAATTGCTTGCCTTCTCAGTGGAGATGGGTAGGGAAGAAGGGAGGGAAAGAAGGTAGATTTCAAAGTATTAGAAACAAATGTTGAGAATTATTATTGCATACAAATGGGAAATAAAAAATGCAGGTAATGGGGTATAGAAATTTATCTTGCCCTACAAGAAAAGAGAGAAGATGGGGATAAGAGAAGGGTGGGGTGTGATAGAAGGGAGGGCTCATTGAGGGAAGGGGTAATCAGAATGCAAGGTATTAAGGAGTGGGGGGAGGGGAGAGATGGGGAGAAAAATTGGACATGTTACAAAGTGAAGAAGGGCTTATGAAGATAGTATACATAGCTATTATTTATGTCTCAATTGGCAAATATTTAAAAAAATTCATTTGTAGTCTATATTATAAATGCTTTAAAAGAAATATCACCTGACCAAAAGTTGGAATTGGCTTATGTGATATGAACTGTGTTAAAAATGAAAAATTAAAAAAAAAGAAATGAACAGGAAGACTTCAGAGAGGCCTGGAAGGACTTACATGAACTGATGCTGAGTGAAAGGAGCAGAATCAGGAGAACTTTGTACACAGCAATGCCCACACTGTGGAAGGAATTTTTCTGGTAGATTTAGTACTTCATTGCAATTCAAGGACTTAAAAAATTCCCAATGGACTTGAGGCACATCCAGAGAAAGAACTATGGAATTGGATCACAGAATGAAGCAGACTATTTTCTCTTGTGTTATGTTTTGTTTTGTTTAATGGTTACTCCCATTCACTTTAATTCTATGCAACATGACTAAGGTGAAAATGTGTTTAATAAGAATGTATGTGTAGAAACTATATAAAATTGCATGATGTCCTGAGGAGGGAGTGGGGGTGGGGAAGAGGAGGAGGGAGGACAAAAAAATCTAACATATGGAAGGGATGGTAGAAAGCTGAAAACAAATAAAATAATTTTTTAAAAATCAATATGTCAACAGTGCCAAAAAAAAAAAAAAAGGAATGGGGAACTCTTAGCATGAGCTACTTGAGCTCATGCCAAGTTAAGCAATGCCCTCATTCAAAATTTTGTTTTTTCTTGTAGGAAAATCACTGATGAAAAAAATAGCCGCAACATTCAGCTCCTTTTAGCTCACAAGTTCTTCAACTAGCAAAATAGGTGATTGTCAAAAATCATGATCTTGAATTCAATGAGCATTTATTATGCACCTACTATGTGCAAGGCATTGTGTTAGGCAGGGGGAATACAAAGACAAAAATCCAAAACAGTACCTGCCTTCAAGAAATTCCTGATAGATGGAACATGTAAATAGATAATTTAAGGTACAACAACGTGGGAAAGTGGAGAGTTCCAACAAGTCAGAGGATGGGGCAAGGCTTATTGTAGGAGGTGGCACCAGAGCTGAGCACTAATAATAGCTAAGGATTCTGAGAGGGGAAAATGAAGAAGAAATGCCTCCTAGGCATGGATATGTCAAAATGTTGTTTTAATCAAGATGAAGAAGGGAGCTCCCAAATTCACCTTCACATACTATTTTTCTCTTTCTTTTTTTTAGTCTTCTTGTACAAAATAACTAATATAGAAATGTTTTACATGATTACACGTGTATAACATGTCAGGCTGCTTTCCATTTCAGGGAGAGGAAAACAGAAGGAAGGAGGGATAAAATTTGGAACTCAAAACTTAAAAAAAGAATTTTAAAAATTGTTTTTACATGTAAAAGGGGAATAAAATACTATTAAAAAAAGAAAAGAAATGGCTTTGTTTGTTTGTTTGTTTTTTTATCCCCAGCACCTAACATAATGTCTGAAACATGGTAGGCACTTATTAAATGCTTGTTGATTTATTGATCCAGATTTATCAGTAACCTCAGATCCACTTTCCAAACTATCAAAGGCCTTTGCACACTGGAAGGATTTAATCAATGCTTTTCATTCACTCATTCATTCTCGCTACTCTAAAGTAAAACATAGAGGAATAAATCTGGAGGATATTACAGAGATCATTTAGCCTAGTCCTCGCATTTTTCAGGTAAGAGACTAAGGTTCAGAGGATGAAGAAATTTGTCCAAGATTACAGTCAGGAAACAGAAGAAATACCAAACTTTCTGACTAATAATTAAACTAATAATCTAGGTGGCCACTACTGAATCCTCCAGCTTCCCCTACCCTTTCCCATATAGCTTGGAGATCTGCAGTCCTCCCTCCCCACCAATTGCCACAGCAATGATACACGTACACCTTCAAGAGTTAAAAATACACATATAACACACAACACACACACACACACACACACACACACACACACCTAATATAAGTATGCCTTAGAAAACACCTGTACAATTTGGCAGTAGGGTAGGGGCCAAAATTAAAATAGACTAAACTTCTTTGCGTCACAGATGAATTTTTAGTGACTCACTGTCCAAGTAAAGGTGTAATTAATGATTAAACTATTTTGCAAATAAACCATATTTTTAAAAGGGAATTTTCAATTAATATCAATTAATTACACTTATTACTTAAAATTTTACTTATCATGAAATCACATTAATGTTAAAAATTACTTTACTAAGCAATATAAATTTTAATACATTTTTCAGGTTTTCTTACTGCTTACATTTAATTAATAGGATGTATTATACTTGTCAACAATCAGTTCATTGTACTTCAGAATCATATTCAGAAATCTGAAAACTAACTTTAGTATCCACCTCATTTTCTATCTAAATTCACTTTCTCAAAAAACCATTGTTCCCCACTGAGATTTTTCAGCAATTTGGACACTTCAATTTTTTTTTCCATTGGTGACCAATTTGCATAAATCAGGATATTTTGATTAGAAATGGTGACAAAAATTGTATTTTTGGGGGGAATAGCTATGACTTCTCAGCAAACTCTTATGTAAGTAAACAAGTATCTAATTGTCCACTCTGGATTAAATAATTTATGTTCTGATTTAATCTTGTTTCTTTTTATCACCCATTTAACAAAGTCACCCCCAAAATTTTAATGTTAAAACCAAAAACTCCACAGTAACTGCTCACATACAAAGAAATACTGAACTGAGTGTCTCATGTGGTTAAGAGCTCCAGACACATGTAACTTGTAAGGCAGCTGTGTAGCAAAGGAGGGGAAGAAACACTCATGTTGCTGCCACTCACCATATAACGTGTAAGCTGCTTTGGTCCATGGCTGCACTCATTTGCAGTAATGATCAAAAACACAGTGAAAAGATACAATTCCCACTCCTCTCAGACTAGAGACAGACTGAGGTGGTTGGTGGCTGCAGGTCATGTGACAAACAGGAGGTAGCGCACAGTGGCAATCCACCTGCCAAGTTGCCAGGCAGGCACAATAGTGACTAGTGAAGGTGGGTTAAGCAGAGCACAGAAAAAGCACTTGTTACACCTTTACTTTCTTTTAAATACTCTGCATTTTTCATGGGTTGCCCAAAATCCTTTGGTGGGCCACCAGCATTCCACAGGCTTTATGCTGGGAGGGCCTGCCTTAGAGATACTGCAGGCTCAGTTCCAGACCACCCCAATAAAGTGAATATTGTAATAAAGTCACATGAATTTTTTGGTTTCCCAGTTATATTTACATTATTGTAGTCTATTAAGTATTAGTATTATGTCTAAAAGAAAGAAATTCTTTTCAGAAAAAAATACTTCATTGCTAAAAAAAATGTTAACCACCATCCAAGCCTTCAGCAAGTCATAATGTTTTTGCTGATGGAGGGTCTTACCTCCATGATGATGACTGCTGACCAATCCGAGTGGTGGCTGATAAAGATTGAGGTGTTTGCGTCAATTTCTTAGAATAAGACAACAACGATGTTTGCCCCATCAATGGACTCTTCCTTTCACTTGAACACTTAGAGGCCACTGTAGGGTTATTAATTGGGCTAATTTCAATATTGTTATGTCTCAGGAAATAGTGAAGCCTGAGGAGGACAGAAAGGGGGCTGGCCGATTGGTGGAGCAGTCAAAACACACACAACATTTATCAAATAAGTTTGTTTGTTGTCTTATATGGGTGCAGTTCTTGGCACCCCAAACCAATTACAATGGTAACATCAAAGATCATTGATCAGAGATCACCATAACATATAATAATAATGGAAAAAGTTTGAAATATTGCAAAAATTACCAAAATGTGACACAGAGACATGACATGAGCCCATGCTGTTGGAAAGATGATGCCAATCAACTTGCTTGATGCAGGGTTACCACAAACCTTCAATTTGTAAGCAAACAAAAAAGGAAAACCATAATATCTGCAAAACACAATAAAATATAACCCAATTAAATGACATATACCTGTAGGCATCTGCCAAATATTAATCAGAATCCTGGTTGTGGTCTAATTGGTTGGTGAGCACCATAATAATATTTGATGATGATGCATTAATAAGAAATGCCCATCATTTTACAGTGTTTTTAGGTTTGCAAATCATCTTACATGTGCTATCTTATTGGATCCTGTAAGGTAGGCATCATTATTAACCCAATTTTACAGATGAGGGATTTGAGGTCAATAAATCACTAGCCCAGGGACATATAGATAGGAAAAGAATTCAAGGGATTTGAATTCTTGTCTTCATGATCATAAGTCCAGTATTCTATCCATTATACCACCTAGCAGCTTTTAAAATAGGTAAGTTTAACCCATTATTCAAAAGGGAATATGTGCCTATAATAAAGAAATTTGCAAACAAGGGGGTGAAACAGGATTTTAGGAGCTTCTCAAATATTAGGAAATCGAACTAGAGAAGGTGTCCTTGAAAATATGGACAGGACCTAAGGAGAAGAAGAGAGAGAATTAAAAAGCCCCACCGCTATACTACAACTGCTGCTATCTGTTGTTACTCCAGTAATCCTCAGTTGGCTGGTGCTAAAGGGACATCACACCTCTCCAAAAAGGCTAAACCATTGAAACAGTCACCTCTGACTCCTCTGTGCCCCAAGGGAAAGACAAAAGTTCTGCAAGATGTCATGATCTTCTCTCTTTGGAATCCTTACAAGTCAATATTCTGCTTGCATCCCAACCATCGTAGCTCCCCCCCCCCCCACAAAAAAACCCAACCAGGCACCATGTGTTTAATTAGATAAGTATCAGTATAGTTAAAACCTGGATAGACAGATAGATAGATAGACAGATAGATAGACAGACAGACAGATAGACAGATAGACAGATAGAAAGACAGAGAGATAAAGTGCTGGTTTTTATAAAGCCAAGGAATTGGGGGGGGACGCACGGGAGGAAGGCCATGTTTTTGCATATCCACTGGATGTGTGTTTGCCATAAATTAGGCCTGCTGAGAGAGTAATGCTGAGCCTTCCATATGGCAAATATCAGATTGAGACACACTGAAAGAGAAATGACTTTTTTATTCTTGAATTAATTCTGTTCAGTTTATTTGGAATGTCATCTTATCCAGCAAGCATACAGAAACAACACTGTTAGAAATTCAATGATGCTTCTAAACACAAAGGAAGCAAGCTAATGAGCAGACTTTCCAAAGAGGAAAAGAAGTACATTTGGGTATTATTACTATTTTTTTTATTATTATTAGTCTTTGGAACTTTAGTTTAAAGAGTGATTGATTCATGTCTTATAAATATGTAAACTATTGAAATCCATTGCCCCAAATGTTTGTAGACACCATTTGTGTTTTTGCTAAGAACTTTGGGATTTTTACCTTTGACTTATTTTATATAATGCATGAGTATAGAGATAGGTATAATTCTATTTCCCAATTATTATATGATTACCTAGAAGGTGGGGTTCTTAACCTGGAGTACATGAACTTTTAAAAAAATTATAGTACCTTTATTTCAAAATAATGTTTTCCTTCGTAATCCTGTGGATTTTATTTTATGCATTTAAAAGTATTACTGTGAAAAGGGAAACACAGGCTCTATCAGATTTCCCTAGGAGTCCATCACACAGCAAAGGTTAAAAACCTTTGGTAAATGTTTAACCTCTGGCTAGGACAGGGTGGATAACATCTACAGAATATATTTTGGGGGGTTTTAGTGTGTGTGATTTTTTAGGGCAATCAAAATTAAAGTGATTTGTCCAAAGTCACAGAGCTAGTAAGTGTCTGAGGCTAAACTTGAACTCAGGAGGACCTGAGTCCTCTGAGTACTCTGTCCACAGCACCACCTAGCTACCCCCAGAACATACTTTTAAGCTGAATATGCATAATTAACATTTTTTCCATCAATTTTTAAGTCTAGACAATCAATAAAACAATAAATGAATGCCTGATTTGTAATATTTGTTGATTTTTCAGTTATAAATGGTCACATTGAAAATTTAACCATCAGCTCTCCAGGATATCTTGGTCTAGAAGAAGTATATTAGTTAAAGAGTGGATGCTTCTCAGGTAGAATCCTCTTCCACCATCAGGCAGAATCTGATCACTGCTGTTTTGATGGGGCTATGGGTCAAGTATGTACATGGAGTCAAGAAAGTCAGGGCTTGGAGTTAGCTCCCACATGTACTGTC
The DNA here is from genome assembly GCF_028372415.1 of Notamacropus eugenii. Taxonomy (NCBI): domain Eukaryota; kingdom Metazoa; phylum Chordata; class Mammalia; order Diprotodontia; family Macropodidae; genus Notamacropus; species Notamacropus eugenii. The sequence continues at coordinate 66,546,571 of NC_092872.1, forward strand.
TCTGATCCTTCCTAGCTGGGTAACCCTGGGAAAGGCTCTTCACTCCTCTCATTCTTAGCATCATCCTTTCTAAAATGGGCATAATGAGAGCACTGACCTCACAGGGTTGCTGTGGCTCAAAGAGGAGAAGCATCCTTATAAGCCTTAAAGTGCTATGTCATTGTCAATAACTCAGGCCCTGGAAAAAACCATGCCAAGGGCATTTTACCTAAGAGGTAGGAATGAGAAATTACACTACTTGACATTTTCTTTTAGGATCTGTTTTCTGTATGTGCCTTCTACAACTCAAGGCTCATGTCTTTTTTTTAAAAAAGTCTTCCTCTGACTGAGCACCCCCACCTAACTCTTTTTAGGAAATACTAGGCTGAAAAATTAACTGGGAATCATGAATTCCCAAAGTGGCTCTTGCTCTAACAGTCAGTCATGGGGAAGTTACAAAATACAAGTTTTACCATCTATAAAATGGGAATATACACTCCATAGGACCTGTTACCTCTTTTGCTAGAATGCAATCTAGATTTTTCAAAATCATCAGAATTATTTGGAAAGGACATTTGAGATCATCCAGGCTAACCTTTTCGTTTTACCAATGAAGAAACTGCGGCTAAAAAAGATGAAATGATTTGCCCATCACAGTTAGCAAATAGTTGATGTAGATAAAGAATTATTAAAGATGAATTATGCTATTATGACCTATCATTTTACTTTAGATCCCAATGTGACACTGGGCAAATTAACCTCTCTGGAGCCTCGTTTCCCATCTATAAAATGACAGTGTTACAATGGAATGTTACAGCTCTAATTAGATGATATGGCTGCATACTTCAACACAATTCTTCCTGCCAAATACTTTCACTCATTTAAAAGGAGATAATAATTACAAGTAAGGTAACTTGGGCAAAGGGGTTGGGATTTTCCAAAGGCCACTCCATTAGCTACAGTAAAGGGAAAAGAATCTAGGTCTCCTAGTCCTAAAATGTAAGTCTTATTCCCGTTCTTTATAATGAAGTAATGATTCTGTCTCCTAGGGTATTTCAGTCATTCTAATTTTCTTGCTTGTTTGATAAAGTTGAGATCCTTTGGCAAATATAAAGGGATCTTCTTAAAGCGCAAGTCTGACCATGTTACTTCTCTCAAATCTCTCTCTGAAATTACCTTTCATTTACCTTCATAATCTCATGGCGTACATAATTATTTTATTTATATGTCTCCTCTGCTAGGACATTAAGTTCCTTGAGAGCAGAAGACATGTTGGGGTTTGGGGTTTTTTTTTTGCATTTTTTCTCTCCGCAACACTGAACCTAATGTCTGGCACATAGCAAGTCTCTTTGTTGTGGTGGTTTAGTCATTTCAGCCACATCCAACTCTGTGATCCCATTTGGGCTTTTCTTGGCAAAGATACTGGAGTGGTTTGTCATTTTCTTCTCTGGCTCATTTTACAGATGAGGAAACTGAGGCAAATTAGGATTGAGTGACTTGGCCAGGATCACACAGCTAGTAAGTGTTTCAGATTGGATTTGAACTCAGGCCTTCTTGACTGCAGGTCCAGTGCTATATCCACTAAACCACCTACCTCACCCATACTTAAGTAAGTCCTTAATAAATCCTTTTTGGTCTACTGAACCATTGACTAAGAGTTTAACCATATAACAGATCTCTTCAGTTTATCAACAACAAAGCACTTTGGGCAATTTCAAGGTTCATCAAACCAGTAAGTAGAGATATTTTCAAAGAATGTGGTAGGTAGCATTCTACTTAAGAGGGAGAACCTAGAGCCCACATAGATCTCCTGAGTGTCTCGTTCTAAGCATAAGACATGGAATCAGCACCCCACCCTGAAAGGCATGAGGGGATCATAGACTTCTGCTGTTCTAACATATGGTCAGTGCTCAATCAATACATAAGACTTACCTGAGACTCGGAGTTTAATTGAACAACACTAGCTCAGGTGGCTCTGTTCCAGCTGTCTGACACAACCCTGGAGAGCAGCCAGAGCTGCCTGAATTTGCATAAAAGCATCTGATGAGAATAAGGGCTGTGATGAATCCAGTCACACAGGTGATATTAGATAAGTTTGATCACTACCCTAGATCAGGGGTTCTTAACCTTGGGTCCACAAATCCCCAATGGGTATATGGAATGATTTCAGGGGGTCTGAAAAAAATATATAGCTTGATTTCAATATAACTGGCTTCCTCTGTAATCTAATATATTTTAATGCATTTTGAAATACTATTCCAAGAAGGGTCCATAGGCTTCAGCAGACTTCCCAAAGGGTCCAAGACATAAAAAAGGCAAAGAATCCCAGGACAAGGTAATGCTATGATATGAGGATTTCCTGCAGTCTGCTAATTCCACCCAAAAAGGACTTCAAACCTTTACTACTAACCACAATGAGAAGTTTGGGAAAATGGCAGGAAATAATGCAGCCCTGGGAGCTAGGAACCTATTCATTAAGAGAAGGAGTGCATGCATTTTTTTTTTCTGGCCACACCAGTGACATTTAATAAACTACTTACTGGGCATTAAAAGGCCTCAGAGGGGCTTGAAAGGCATGCCTGTCTCCAGAGTGAGGCAATCATTCAACCTGTTTTAGACTGCAACACAGCCTGCCTGGGAGCTTTAGGCAACCTCCGTGGCATGCTTCCTGTGACGGATGTCCACTCCATAAAATCATGTAACAGTTTTCTAAGCCCGTGTTATGCTATTTCTGTCTATCTAACACAAGGAAGAAAGAGGGAGGATGGGAGGGAAGAAAGGAGGGGGAGAAGGAAAGAAAGAAAGGGAAAGAAAGAGGGAAGAAAGGAAGGGAGGAAGCAAGGAAGGAAAGAAGGAAAGCGGAGGGAAAAGAAGGAAGGAAAAAAGAAAGAAAAGAATGAAGGAAGGAGAGAAAGAAGGGAGGAAGAAGGGGTCAATGACAGACTCTTGGGGAACACCCACATTTAATTTCCAGGAAAAAGATGAAAAGTAGACCAAGAAGAGAGTTAAGGGAATTTAGAAAAAGGAGAAGTGAGTGAGTATGCTGTCTCTAAAGAAAAGGGAGAGTAGGCATTCGATAATCCCAGATCTTTGGAGATGAAAATGAGAACTAAAAAAATAAAATGAAATCATTGAATCTGCTGAAAGGGATGGCACTGGTGAATGTAACTAATCAGTCAGAGAAGCTAGGTGGAGTTGTGGATACAGCTCTGAGCCTGGAGTCAGGAAGACCTGAGTTCAAATCCAGCCTCAGACACTTAGTAGCTGTCAAACCCTGGGTAAGGCATTTAACCCTATTTGCCTCAGTTTCTCAACTGCAAAATGAGCTGCAGGGGAAAAAAATGGCAAATCAGTCCAGTATCTTTGCCAAGAAAATCCCAAATGGGATTGCAAAAAATTGTACAAGACTGATCAAAAATAAATTAGTCACATACCTTGGGCTCAGTTCTGAAATAATATGAAACACTCATACAATATTTAGCAGTTAGTAAAAGGAGTTTTACTTAGCCATAGCTGTGGAAGGAAAATCTGAGCAGGCAAACACTAGTTGGAGAGATATAACCATTCAATGGATTTGTAACTTACCTGCCTTCATGTTACTCACAATGGTCTGCTTGGTCTGAAGCTTGAGAGAAGAGCTAGAGCTATATTTGTTGTATTTCGTGTATTCGCATTTCATTGACTACGAAGGGACATCAAATGCCCAAGTCTTTAGCCCACTAAGCAAATTCATCCTCAAGGATAATTTCAAGGAAAAACTATCTTAAAACCACCATGGAGCATGGCCTTAGGATACTGCTGCCACCACAGTGAACTTTAAGAGACTAGTTTTAATAGAGTGGAATAGACAGAATGCAAGAGGTGGAAAAAGGAAATGGCTAATCACTCCAGTATCTTTGCCCTCAAAAATGGAGTCACAAAGAGACAGTGAGGAAGTAGAGGCATCTGGTTTAAGGAGTTTAGCAGTAAAAGCAGGAGGCAGAGATGATATAGTGATAGGATAGTATAGAGGGTCCTTTCTTCCTTCTCTCCCTCTTTCTTTCCCTTTCTCTCTTTCCTCCTCTCCCTCCTTTCTTCACTCTCTTCCTCCCTCTCTTTCTTTGTGTTAGACAGGCAGAAATAGCATAATACAGACTTAGAAAATTTTTTCTTTCTTTCTTTTTTTTCAAAGATTGGGGAGGATTACAGGCCCATCAGAAGGAGTGACTAAAAATGCATGAGAAAGGGTATATGCACAAGAAATTACTTAGAGGACACAGAAGGGAGAAGGGTAGAGGATGTGACATTTTTTTCTTCTGTGACCCCAGGAAGGAGAAGAGAGTAGAAGTTTCCAAGTCCTATTAGTTTAATATCTGAAATGATTCTTGAATATATCCCCTCCTTTCTATCTTCTCTGCTTTTACTTAGATCTTCCTCACCTATTTCTTAGACCATTGAAATATCCTCCCACCTAATCTGTCTCCCTGTCTACAGTATCTTCATGGTCCCCTTCAATTCACTTGCTACCCAGTTGTCAGATTGATATTTCTAAAATTACATCTCTTGTCATGATTATGCATGTTAATCCCTTTCTCAAAAATATTTATTGGCTTATTTTCTACCAAATTAAGTCCAGATTTCTTAGCCTGATACTCAAGGACCTCTAGGCTTCAATTCCAATCTCCTGTCCAGTTTCATCTCCTACTTCTCCCACATACATCCTCTATATTTCCATAAACTGGACTACTCAGACATGCCCTACACCTTCTGATCTCTAAGCCTTTACTCACACTGTTTTTGTTACCTGCATCATCCTAACCATTTTTTTTCATTTTTGTCCATTTTATTTCATTAAACATTTTTCAATAACACATTAAGCTTTTTAACATTCATTTTTTTAAATTTTGAGCTCCAAATTCTCTCTCTCCTGCCCTTCCCTCTTTCCCCACTAAGTAATCTATCAATTTTTTTAGTTTCTTAAATATTTCTCAGTTATATTTCCTAACCACTTTTCTATGCTCAGCTCAAATGCCAATATCTTAATGAACTCTTCCCCGAAGAATAACAATCAGTTCACAGCTTTTAAGGTTTACAAAGAGCATTCTCATAACAATTATTCAAAGAAGGAAATACAATCATTGCTCCCTTCAATTTGCTTACAAAAAATCTGAAACTCTGAAAAGAGACACCAGTGTTCCTGGTCCTACAGCTAAGAAGTGAGTAAGAACTTAAATCCAAGTCCAGTGTTCATCCTTTGTTTTCGAAGAAGACCATGACATCAGAGAAATGATGACATGACTTGCACTTGACTTTGTTTTGAGTGAGGGAGGGCTATGCAGGTCACCAGTCTCACTTTCTCCTCCTGAGCCATCTAGATCTAAGGACCAGATATTTATCAGGATGACTGCAGAAGGCCCAGGGAAGCAATGGGAGACCTTGGCATATTTAGGTATTCACTTAGAATGAGGTGTTCATTCAGTGAATAGGCCTCTTTAAGAAGTAATCAGGGAATGGCCCCTTTAATGAGCAAAAGAAAAAAAAGTAAATAAGCGGGGAGGGAAAGAGCAACAGTAACTACTGATAATCACTCTGAAGCCAAGAAGGTCCAGAAAGCACCCAGCCAAGAACACTTTCCACTACACCACAGAGAGGAAATAGAAGACAGGATTTACATGGTACAAAGATAAGTCCTTTCAGTCAGTTTGGCAAGGAGCAATGGTTTTGGGGTAGCGAATAAATTGGTAATCAATGTATTCAGTAAAATAATTAAAAAATCTGTTATGTGCTATATTAGCAAAATATTAACAAATATTGTAATAATTATTAATATAATAAATATTAATATTTAATATAATACTACCAAATACCAATATAATACTACCAAAAACTACTGTTTGACAGCATATTTCATTTTTCAATCAATGATTATGGTGTCAAGTTGCTATAATTCAAATGAACTCTGTTCTCATTCTGCAAGTCTACTCAGTTGTGTCACAAGCTATAAAAAAAAGTATCTGTTTCACTTTGTCCAGTGCTCACACTCCCTTTATTTAGAGCTCAGGAAATAGCAATTCACTGACATAAGAGTTTATGCACATTTCCAAAGATTTCCAAAGGTTTTGAGTGTCTGGAAAAATACAAATTAGCACTTTTCTTCTCAAAATTGATTTCCCTCCTTTTAAAAAGTAGAATTTTGCTATAATCTATGACAGCTAATGATGGATATAATTTTGTACACAGAGGTCACATATGCTATACTTCAATGACCACTAAGATCTCAAAACTCCCTTATTTTTACAACTGAATCACATGGCCAACCTACAGTCAACTAGGAAGTAGTAGTAGTTGTCAGCACTCAAAGCTGTGTCCTAAGGGATGTTTGTCCAGCGAGCTCCATGTTACTTTGGTAAACAGACTATTTACAGGGTCATAATAGGTGGTAATATCTCAAACTACTGAGGCAAAGTAGACAGAGGAGAAGAAAATAGATAAAGGCAGAACTCCCTGCCCCCACCCTAGGCATTCATATACAAAGAACCTGAAAAGACCTTAGCCTAAATGGGTCAGGATCTCCCATTGCATCCTGGCTCATCTCGTCATTCTGATGAATATCTGGCCATTGGGCCCAGATGACACTGGAAGAGAAAGTGAGGCTGGTGACCTTGCACTGCCTTGCCTCACTCAAAACAAAATCAACTGCAAGTCATGTCATCATCTCTCTGATGTCACAGTCCTCTTTGAAAATGAAAGACAAACACAAGAACATAAAGGCTATAAAGCCTGAGACTAGTTTCCTGATAACACCTGTCCTTTTCCCATCTACAACCATCTTTCATATTACAATGTTTTTCTTTGCTATTTCTTTGTATATATTTTGCACTAATCCCTGCTATCCTTTAAGCTCCTTGAGGGCAGGGACTGATTCCTTTTTGATTTTGTGTCTCTAGTACTTAGCAGAGTGGCTGAAACCTAAATAAATATGCAATAATTTTTTTATCATTTGATATCCCCCCCTTCCCCTTTTAAGACTATCATATTGCACATAGGTTATAGTTGAACTGAATTATCTTAAATACATTTTGAACAGATTTCACATAAGTATAATCATTAACTCCTTTTAAATCTGGAATAATATAATGGCTCCAAAGGTGAATATAGTGCCATTTTCTGGTGTTTTAGGAAATTGATATTAAATGAAATGTCAGGAACACCCTAACAATCACTCGAAGCCACCATCTAGGAAAATTCCATTTATCTCTTGCCCTGATGCCTTTTGCAGGTGAGGCAAAATTCAGAATACTGAAGATATTAGTATTACGAAGCAGCTTGGTATATTACAGTGTCTGTTAAGAGACAGGTATGGGGGGGTGGGGAAAGTATGGGAAAGAGCAAGGCTAGATATAACTGGTGGTGTCAGCCCAAGTCTTCTGCTCCAGGATCTGTGTAGAGCCAGTGAACCTCCTCATTCTTTCCCCTTTCTCTATCATATGATAGGGCTATTCAGCTTTTGACATCCCAACTCCTTCCTCTTCTAATGCCAGGCTCTTGAATTTTCTCCTTTTATACAAACAGTAGGGGGCATGGAGGAGGGAGAGGCAACCAAATCCCTCCCCCAATAAGAAAAGACTTCTTGCTGCATCTAAGCGAAATGTCTGAATTGATTCAAGTACAAGTCCCAGTGTTTTATTCCCACCAACTCAATAACTGAAGTTCTCACCCCAAAGGGCAGTTAGGTGACACAGTAGAGAGCATTGGGCCTGAAGTCAAGAAGACTTCCGTGGTGTTACCACCTTTTATGCCCACTACTTCCCTGTAAACTATTTTTTCCAAAAGTAACATTCTTGATTTCAGATCCAGCTTCTGATACTTACTAGCTGTGTGACCCTGAGCAAGTCACTTAACCCTGTTTGCCTTAGTTTCCTTATTGGTAAAATGAGCTAGAGAAGGAAAAGACAAACCACTCTAATATCTCTGCCAAGAAAATTCCAAATGGGATCATGAAAAATAAGATAAGACTAAAACAACTGAACAACAACTCTTACCCCATAAATCTGTCAAGATACAGCATCTTAAGTCTCCTGGCTTTCCTGGTTTTCCTTTAAGACCCAAGTAAAATCTCAATTCTACAGGAAGACTTTCCTCTGTTGATTATTTCCAATTAATCCCACATTTCTTTTTCACACATAGTTGTTTGCATGTTGTTCCGCATGTCAGATTGTGAGGTCCTTGTCTTTTGCCTTTCTTTATATCACATAGTATAGTATCTAGAACATATTGGGTATATGTTCAACTGATTGATACTTTCTCTAATGAAGTGAAGAATTTGATTGATTTACTTAAAGATTACCAAACTTCTATTATAAAAGAAAAATTGATGGTGGGGCAGGGTGTGTAAGGAAGGGTAGTACATGATATAATTTGCCCCACCGACTCCTGAGAAGCCCCCCGGCAATACCTCTGTTCCTTGAAATCTCACAAAACTGAATTTATATAACCTTAAAAGTAGGACTATGCCTGGAAAGAGTTCATAGAATCATAGATCCAGAGAGAGAAGGAACATTAGGCTAAGTCCGTCATTTTTCAGATGAGAAAATTAAGGTTCAGAATGATTAAATGACTTTCCCAAGGTAAAAATTAGTAAGTATCAAAGGCAGATTTGAACAAAGGCCTGACTCAAGAACTTTTACAGATAAAAAAAAAACTTACTTTGTTCAAAATCTAAAATTCAGTCCATCACTGTATACATATTCTTTGCCAATAGAAAACATTCTCCCTTTTGGGGAGGGAGGCATTTGTTCTTGTTTTTACATGTAAATACAATTTTTAACATTCTTTTTTATATAAAATTTTGAGTTCCAAATTTTCTCCCTCATTCCCCTCTATAAGATGGTAAACAATTTGATATGGGTTCTATATGTGCAATCGTGTAAAACAAAGCAAAAAACATTTTCAAAATAAGGAACACTAAAACACACAGGGCAATATTTCAAAGTCCACCTTTTACCCTGATAGCCATTCAGAAGGGCTAATTCCCAAATGAACAATTCTGCCCAGAAACAATCCATTGACCTGGGTAATGCTTTCAAGGGTTAGTGCAGTGAAAAGGTACCATATGAAGTGGCTAGGTGGCAGAGTAGAGCAGTAGAATTAGACTGAGGAAGCTCTGAGCTCAAATCCAGCCTCAGATACTCACTCACCTGTGTCAATTTCCTCAACTGTAAAGTGGGAGTCATAACAGCACCTACCCACCAGAAGTGTTATAAGGATCAAACGAGATAATTATTTATAGCCTGCTTAACACAGTGCCTGTCACATAATAAGAAGCTTAATCATTTTTCCCTCCCCACCCAAAATGTCAGATACCCTAGGCTCTGGAAATTTATAATCCCCCTCATGTGAATGGACCTTGAATGAACAGGGAACTGTTTGCTCACCTGAATTACTGCAGAACTGAACTGATCATTTGAGAATCAACCCATCCTCCTGGATTGAAGATTACTCAAGTGTGCTACATGACTGTGTACAGAGACTCAACTAGCTTTGGAAACAAACACAGTGTAATGTGTGGACAAATTGCAAAATATATTTTTATGCGGAACATTTTTCAAAATAATACCTCCTGCTGTCAGTGCCTGTGCCCCATGAATAGCTGAGCTAAAGCTGTGATAACATCAGGAGAGGAAGCACAAATGATAAATTAGTCAAATTTAGAGGAGCCGTTTCTGTACCACTCAGATTTAAGTATTAGACACACATGTGCACTTGCCACATTTTACACTTGTATGAGATTGTTATAACAATGATTTTGTGCTCAGGAAAAAAAAAACACAACCCTTGAAAGCTATTAGCCAAGAGAGGCAGTGTGATATGACGGGAAGGATTTCTAAGAAGCCAGAGACTTGGGACTTTTAGTCCCAAATTTATTCCTTATTAGGTGTGTGTGACCTTGAACCATTCACTTCCTCTCTTAGAGGAGCCTTGGTTTCCTCATCTGAAAGTGGAGATGAATGAAAACTATTGTGGATATATTTATATCGTAAATAGCTTTACATCAATTACTTCACTTGATACTCTTAAACTTTAAGATAGTTCAAGAACTATTATCCCCATTTTACAGATGAGGAAAATGAGTTGGCAAAAGTTGAAATTATTTGCCCAAGGTCATAGAGTCAGGCAAAGCTGGAACTCAAATTCAAACCTTCAGAATTCAGGTGCAGTGCTAATTTTCCTGTATCATGATGACACACTCGATCGCTGAAGGTCCTTCTAACTCAAAAATTCTATAATTCTGGGTCTGGGTCTCTTTTACTTTTTTTAGCCAAAAAATACTTGTAGACATAAGGGTACTGCATACCTGCCACTTAATATTTTGATCCTATCAAATCCTTGTTCCTGTCCACAATGTAGATAAGAATTACTTTTGCTTTTCTTAGGAGACTTTGCTCATAATGAGAACTTGTTAGAGAAATAAAGATTTCAGTGATGTCCTATTATATTTAAAACAGACTTCAGATTAGAAAAAATGTAGCACAGATGCAAAAACAATATAATTTCATTAAGCAGGCAATTAAAAGGAATACAAAAACACACAGAGACATCTCATTGTTACATCTTAAGAATGAGCTATCTACAATGTGAATATTTAAAATTGTGCAGACAGTACAAGTCTCATAATATGAGTAATTATATTTTTAAAACATATGGCATCAAAACCACTATGATCATTTGAGATCCAATTCTGCTTAGCAAATAATATATACATATATGTATATAATCTTTTCAAATTCTGTGAAGGAAGGAAGCAAGTGGTTATGAAGCCCCTACTTTGTGCCACACCCCACACACTTTACAAATATGATCTCATTTGATCCTCACAACAACTCTAGGAGGTAGGTACTTTCATTATTCCCATTTTATATTGAAGAAACTGAGGCAGACGGAGGTTAAATGATTTTCCCAAGGTCACCCAGGCTTCCTATATACTATCCTAACCTTAAAAAGTTTAAATTGCTTCCTCATAGTCTATCAAATAATATCTCAAATACTTAGTTAGCTCTTAGTAATCTGTTTTCAGTCTTCTAAGATTTATGTCACATGGTGCCTTTTTGAGGAATCTAGCCAAATTGTCTCATAAGCATAGACTGCATTTATTTGCTTTCCTATGTCTGCTTAACCTGTTCCTGAATACCCTTCCATTCTCATTCCTACCTGCTGAAAGACTACCATAAGACCCTGTTCAAGTGTCACCTTCATCTTCTCTTTGATAAATTCTCTTTCCCTCTCTGAACTCTCATGGTGTCTAGTCACACATCTTATCAATTAGTCAGTCGGAGGTCCATCTTTTATGTTTTATTTTATCAAAGAAGAGAACATTTTTATCTAGGTAAAAACAGGTAAAAGTGATCATCAAGAATTCACTTGGAAGAAAAAGAGTTCCTCAAGAAAGGACTGATCACATTGGTATGCAAACATTATTCCCCTAATGAGTAATAAATTTCCCCCATCCAAGGGCAAAATATTGTATTAGGATTTATAATCTTGTACCTCGGTACATATCGTATCACCCCAAAAGGATATAAACCCTTCTTGAGAGTAGGATCTTTTTGTAATTCTGTTTTTATATCCTCAGCACCTAACACAGTATCCTTCATACAGTAAGTAGGCACTTAATTAATGTGTGGTACTGTGAAATGAGAACTGGCTCAAAGTCAGAGAAGCTATATCTGACACATTACTGGTGTCACTTAAATATAGACATCAGTTTCTTTATCTGTAAAATAGGGGATTGGAGTAGATGGCCTATGAGGTTCTTTCTAGGTCTAAATTTATGACCTTATAACCCTGTGATTGATTGGACCAATGAAAACATTTATTAAATTTTTAATATGTATTAAGCACTAGGGATGGAAAGCGAAGTGGTGCAGTAGATAGAGTGCCAGCCCTGGAATCAAGAAGACTCATCTTCCTAAATTCAAATCTGGCCTCAGATACTTACTAGCAGTGTGACCCTGGGCAAGTCACTTCACCACATTTGCCTCAATTTCAGTCTGTAAAAACTGAGGTGGAGAAGGAGATGGTAAACCTCTTCAGTATCTCAGCCAAGAAAATCCCAAATGGAATTATGAAGAGTCAAAACACAACCGAAAAAGGACTCAGCAACTAGCATTATGGATACAAATATCAAAGACAGACAGTGCATGTCCTCAAGGAGGTTATTTTATAATAGGAGAGAGAATACCTATAGAGGTTGGTTAGCTAGAGAAGAGAGAAGAGGCTGCTGTGACTGGAACACTAGAGACATTTCTTTTCCAGAGATAATTGCAGTATTATTTGATGATCTTTCTTAGAACAAAAGGGACAAAGTGAGGAGACACAGAAGAGGGGGAACCCAAAAAGGAGTAAAAATGAAGTCACAGATCAGGACTGAAGTAGATGCTAAATGACTGCCCGCATTTGTAAACAGTGTTGTTATCTCTCTCAGCGTCTAACACACTGCTTTGTTCATCTTACATGCTTAAAAGGTGCTAAGCAAAAAAGACGAATGGATGATTGCTAAACTTTGACCCAAATGCCACTGGCCAGGACAAAAGTCACAAAGGTGAACGCAGACTCCATCGCCCAGGGGACCCTATCAAATGAATCCAAAAAAAGATGATTACTAAGCAATTTCAAATGAATAACCCATTCAGATTCTACAAGAGTTCTTTCTATATCTATAAAAATGGAAGGACCACCACAAGAAGAAAGCAGAGACTTGTTTAGCTGATCTAGGGCCATCACTATTTATAACAACATTCAAAATCTGACCTAGGGACTCAATAAAAAAGCCAAATAGTAGATCCTTTCTGTGGCTCATCAATGCTTTTCTTTTTTCTTCCATTGCTTTATCTTGGATTGCAATATCCCATTCTTATAAGGTAACAAATTAACCATAAGGATACCTCTGAGTTCTCAAAGCTAAAGTATTAATATGTTAAACTCCGTGGGATAAATTCACCCACAGGCAAACTGCATACATTGCCATTTTCAATACATAATTGAAGCTGATTGATTTACGTATTGTACGTTTTCAACACACCAAAATGATGTATTTAATGCTTTATTTTTAAACACAATTAAAAGATAATATATAAATATATACATACTGCAAATGTAATACAGATAACAAATTCATTTAAGCCCATTTATGCACATTAGTAACACACCATGTGGCAGAGAGACTAGGACTACAAGAAGACCCCTTGGCGATTTATTTTATATTAAATCCCTAATGGCCTCTCCTTATCTTTGCAAAAATATGCACAAAAGTCCAGACTATGCAGCCATTGAAATGAATGGTTATTTATTTGCTAAACGAGAACCCTATGTTTAATGTTCCTTAGACATAAGGTAGTCTGGAAAAGTCGCATTCCTACAGTTCCATACATCATTTATTTTACATACCCTAACTTCTCACAACAGGCATCAGAAAAATATCTCTCAACAGCACTGGAAGTTGCTGAGAATTTTGTTTCCAATTCCGGTGCTAGAAAATTAAATGTTAACATGTTTGCTTGATTCTTTTGCAACAAAAACAAATCCATGGACCAACTTGATTCATTTCAAAATATGTCTATATAAGAGGAAGTTTACTAGGATCAAGAGTATTACCTAAAAATATAAAACAGGTGAAAAAAGTTGGCTCAGCCTTTCAAATCAGTCTCACTGAACCTTAATTAAATAGCAAAATGGAAACTTGGTGAATTCTAAATGTCTTTGAAAAAAGGAGGTTGTGCCTGGAAATTAAGGGAAGTATATTCCTGAACCTTTAGAAAACAAAAAGCCAATTACCTCTCATTCTTCGACCTAAGTCTATACAAAAAACGTCAAAATAATTTGTGCTACTTATACTAACTGATATTTTAATATTCATGATGATATCTACACACATTCTTAATAAATGTGTACGACAGTTTAACCTCACTTAATTTCAAGTTCACACAACCAGGGTTATCCTTGTGGGATGCAGGGACCAGAGCCCTCATGGGGGATGAGGGTGGCAGCACCCCTGGTAAATCACACTAAGTGATTCTTCCCTCATCCTCTTTCCTCAGAGGACGTTTTTACTTAAGTGAGAGGGGATAAAAATGATAATCACGGTTTGAAAAGGAAAATAAAGTTACATAAAAAAAGCCTTGGAGGAGGGGAGCAGTGTGGAAGAGGTAACAGGTCATCTCATATATCTTGCGTTAGTGACAGTAGCAAGTTTTCGGGCTGATCCTATCGTATTCAAGCCTCTTGGATGTCAAAGCCCAGTGCGATGAAGGGATAAAACACTAGAGTCAGAGTCAGAAAAACTTGGACTCAAATTCTACCTCTGGCACATACCATCTGTGTGACACCAGGAAAGTCACTTAATCTTAATGCTCCAGGCAACTGAGCTATAAATTGTAGATCAGTTGCCTTTCTACATAGATTAGTGGGTGTTTCTTCACATGAAGTTTACCTACACCAATGAAATCATAAGTTTAGTAAAAAAATTTTTGTTCTTGAGATAACAGCCTTCTGTCCCAGTGGCTATCTCTCTGAATTAGAGGGTCCAGCATGAGGAAGCCCTACACATAAGTCATATTGTTTTACAGGGTCAACACAACCTACTGTCCTAGAGGTTCATTTAAAAAAAAAAAAAGATCACCAAAGGAAAGGGTTTAGGATTTTGCTATTACCATAAGGCACTTCCTTATTCTAAAAATATATATATATATGTATATTATTTTCCTAGTGACAATTATTTTAATAGTTTATGTGAGAAATGAGCCCAACAAGCCCCCAACTGTGAGAAACGTGCTCACCTTATATAAAGAACATTACTTATAAAATCAGGAAAGCTTTTATTAATTTTTACTTTCATTCCCCTCCAAATGAACAGGCAGCTCCCAAGGAAGGCTGTAGGAAGACTATGATTTGTTCAGACCAAAGCAAGCCTTTCATACTTTTCCAAGTTTAAACTTCCCCATCTATTGACCACATGACTTCATGTTCTCCTCTCTGATAGGCTTTCCCTCAAACAGCTCATCAAGCCTGAGCACAGGTTACCTGACCATGCTAGGTCACAACTCTGATTAATTGCTATTACTTAAAGCTGGCAGGAGTTTTAACCCTGTGGAAACAAAATTCCTTTTTTTATTTCTCACAGTTTACTTATTATGTAGCACCAGATACCTTGACCCTAGAGCCTCCTTTGCTACTAACTTGCCATGGGATCTTTGAGAAGTTATTTCATTTCTCTGATTCCCAGTTTCCTTATGCTTTATAGATTTCCAAGACCAAATCAATGTTTCTTTCTCTTTTTTTGTTAAATAGTTTTTTTAATTTTTTTCAATTACATGTAAAGATAGTTTTCAACATTCATTTTTAATAAAATTTTGATTTCCAAATTTCTTCTCCCTCCTTCCCTCCCATCCTCACTCCTCAAGACAGCAAGTAATCTGATATAAGTTATACATATGCAATCATATAAACATATTTCTACATTACTCATATTGTGAAAGAAGAATCAGAACCAAAGGAAAAAAACAAATAAAAGAGAGAAGATGATATGCTTTAATCTGCATTCACACTTCCTAGTTCTTCCTCTGGATGTGGATATGCAAATATATTTCCATCTTTAGTCTTGGAATTGTTTTAGATCATTGCATTGTTGAGAAGAGCACAATGTTGCTGTTACTATGTTACTATGTACAATGTTCTGGTTCTGCTCACTTCACTCAGCATCAGTTCATGTAAGTCTTCCCAGGTTTTCTGAAATCTACCTGCCCATTATTTCTTATAGCTCAATAATATTCCATTATATTTACAAACCACGGCTAGTTCAGTCATTTCCCCAATTGATAAGCATTCCCTCAATTTCCAATTCTTTGTCACCACAAAAAGAGCTGGTTAGAGATATTTTGGGATATATAGGTTCTTTTTCCTTATTTTTTAATCATCTCTTTGGAATATACACCTAGTAGTGGTATTGCTGGATCAAAGGGTATGCACAGATTGCAAATGCATGTTTCTTAAAAGACACTTACCAGAAAATCAGCATTTAATCAAGTGATCACCTTTTTGGTTTTTAAAGAGAAGTTGAAAAGGGGAAGGGATGAGGGAGAATGCTCCATTTTCTCTAAATAGAACAAGAACTTGGGCAATAAAAAGTCTTCCTTTTTCCAGATAAATAACTTCAATCTGAGTTTATAAGGGTTTCTTGTGTCCTAAGCTGCTTTTTAAACCAAGATTTCTGATGTAATTCTGTACCTGTTATTTTAATAATTTATTATTAGACAACTTTTCCCAAATGCCCTCAATAACCATAAATTATGTCTGTAAATAAATTATAAATTATGTCTCTAAGTCATATTACCATCTCCTCTATTAGCTTTCTTTTTATAATTTTCATGAACTTATCAACAAACATGAACATTTACATATACAAAGAACAACAAAGTAGATTCTGTGTGAAACCACAATCTTTCGTAAGGTACATTTTCAAGTGGATATTAGATTTAACATGGTAGTGAAAAATATTGTATAATGATCAACTATGAATGATTTAGCTATTCTCAGCAATGCAATGATCCAAGACAATCCCAAAGGACACAAGATGAAAAATGCTATCTAGCTCCAGAGGAAAAAAAAGCTGATGGAGTCCAGATGCAGATCAAATCATACTATTTTTCACTTTCTTTACATTTTTCCTGTTTTTTTTCCTTTTGGTCTGTTTCTCCTTTCACAACATGACTAATATGAAAATGTTTTACATGATTGCACATATATACCCCATATCAAATTGCTTATGGTCTTAGGGAGGGGTGAGGTGAGGGAGGAAGGGAGAAAATTTGAAACTCAAAATTTTTTTTTAAAATAAATGTTAAAATTAGTTTTTACATGCAACTGTGGGAAAGTAAAGTACTATAAAAATAAATAAAATTTCTTTCTACAAGAAAAAAAATGTGAACTTGACTATTATCAGAAAGAAAACATATGCTTACCACGGTGGAAATCAATTGAGAATCATCTGTTTAGAGACAGTCAGACTATCAACTGGTTATTGAACAAGTTAAAATCAACATGAAATTAGAACAAAGGAGTAAGATGAGAAGACATTATCACCTGTGATGATCACAGTTCTAACCCAATGTACTTCAGAAAAATTACCAGCAATGAATGATAAATATCAGATAAAATACTGTGTCTAATTTTACTTTTTTCTTAGAGAAATCCAAACAGTGTAAAACAATCGTCATAACAAGGAAGCAAAGAAACCTCAAAAACTGCTTCAAGAGGAAATATTTATCTCCTTGCCAAGTTCAGAGACAACAGAGCCACAATAGTGTAGAGTATGAATTCATTTCCAAAACAATATGGAACAACATGAGGTAAAATTAGGAATAATACTGTTGCATTAAACAGGAAAAAGCAGTTGAGGAGAAAATAAATTTAAGAGTGTTTATACTGAGATACAGATAAGCCAGATCACCCCAAGAGAAATTGTAAATGGATCTGGAAGGAAGAAAAAATAGATATGAATGAAATAGGTGTGAGAGCATTTCTACAGTGGCCTATTCTGATCTGTGATAATGGTAAAATCACTCCTTTTTTACTCTCAGATGCCAAAACCTAATGTTCTGTGTATGTAATATAAATTAAAAAGTTGAATTTAAGAAGAGAGGTAGGATTTGACCAAATACATGCAGGAGAAAAAATGTTGTAGCAACCCAGGTTTAAAGACAGTTGCAGATCAGATCTGTAGTTATTCTCTCAGAAATGATAATAAAAATCCATTGGAGCTGATGAGGTCACCCAGAGAAAGTGTAGAGGGAGAAGTGAAGAGGGCTCAGGCCCAGGACAGAACTTTCAGTATCTACAGAGTCAAATGAAATATATAACAGGGAAGTGTGTTCACCTAAGCTGTTCCCCAGTGCCATCGAAAACACCCTGAACAGAGGTCAAAGAACAGGACTAGGGGCACTTCAAATGTTCCTATTCTCAGTGGACATTATTATGGCTGCATCAACTCCATACTAATACCAATGCTCTTCAATGAAATCCAGTTGCAGAATCTCAAATTTGGAAGGGACCTCACAGTCACTGAGTTCACCTGGTACCTTAACCAAGAGTTGTTGGTGCATCACCATCAACAGTTGACCATACAGACTTGGCTTGAAAACCTTCAAATATAAGAAACCCCACTAACTCCTGAGTCATGCCTTGATACTTTTTGACAGCACTAATTACTAAGAAAACTTTTATTTATATGGAACCTGTAAGAACTCTCTTGTTTTGTCAGTTATCTACAGTATTCCAATGAGCTGAGTTTGGTTGAACTAGATTCCTTGGTTTATCATATAATGTTTCATAGGGATGAGAGATGGAAGCAGGACCAAATGGATCTCCCACTTATTCTTAGGACAAGGGGTTATCTAGAACTGCTGAGGATAACCTCATTATGTCCCATGGGTTTATCATCTCTACTCACATGGTCTATAGCCATAGTATCTCCCATGAACTTTAGTCCTGCATCACCTAATGGACATTAGGATGATGTCCAAACAGGATACCCTAGAGATATTGCAAGCTTAATATGTCAAAAACTAAATTCATTACCTTCCTTCTCTCCTTCATACTCCATCCCTCCACCCCAACTACACCTCTACCAATCTCCCTATTTCTATCTAAGGCACCACCATTCTTCCAGTTTCTCGGTTTCATAATGTCACCATTATCATCAATAATTTATTCTCCCTCCCCTAACATGCCCAATGAGTTGTCCAATCTTGCTATTTCTGCCTTCACGCCATCTCTTGCATTTGTCCACTCCTCTACTAATGCAGTCACTAATCCCTCATCACCTCTTGCTTAGTCAATTGCAATGGCTTCATAACTGGTTTTCTTTCTCCAGTTCAATTCATCCTCTATACAATCATCAAAGTAATTTTCTTGGTGCATCCATCTAACAATGTCCAGGATTCCCTCTTGCCGCTAGCACAAAATAAAGACTCCATTCCCAGTTCCACACCTCAAGTTGGCCACAGTGTTTGAAGGCTATTGAATCAAATACAGACATGTCAGGTGAATGTCTGCTTTTCTACACTTAGGTCCTCCTCACTTTCCCCCTTTCCTCTGTTTCAGAAGTCCTGGGCTTGTGCCTTCCCTGGAAGCTGCATAGGAAGAGCCTGCCCTGAGTTGGCAAACATCATGATAATAAATAGTGGAATGACCAGGAACCCTCACTATCTAACAGCTATTTGGCTAGAAGTGAAGAATCTGCTTTTAATTCTGGTTTAAGGGCACAAAGGAATGTGACCAACTGAGAAAGCTATAGTAGCCTCTCATGCTGAAGACACGAGGATTATTTGACTTTAGATTTCATGTGTACTTGTAGTTAACTGCTTCAAGTGTAGTATTTTAAGATCTAAAAAGAGTTGGCAAAGACACACTGGATTTGGAGTCACAGGACCTGGGTTTGAATCCTGACTCTCTTCCTGACTATCTGTGACAATAAGGAATTCACTCTTGTTTCCTCACCTACAAAATAGAGGTTGGATCAGGTCCCTTGTTTAAGGTTGCTTCAAGATGTAAATCTATGATCACCAGTACTTGGTACAGTGAACAGAGTTTGAGACTTGCAGTCAGGTTGGTCTGAGTTCAAATCCAGTCCCTGGGTAAGTCACTTAACATTTTGTTTGCCTCAGTCTCCTTGTCTATAAAATAGGATAATAAAAGTACCTACTTCTCAAGTTGTTGGAAAGATAAAATGGAGTAATATTTGTAAGGTACTGTATAGATAAAAAGTTATTATGATGATGTAAAGGAAAACATGATGAAAGATTGTGAACTATGTACACTATGAGACTAGTCTTATTTTGAAGAATCAAAAAGTTTCCCCTTTTAACAAAAGCTTTTAAAAACATGCAAATTCTACAAGACAGGGTCTAACAAAAATACTATACACCTAGTAAACACTCAGTCAATACTTATAAATGAAGACATTACACCAAAACCAGTTTCATCAATTTCCCAATAGAAAGAATTCTCTCTACTAAAATAATCCTAGGCCACTTTATCTGGATCTCACGTTTGCTATATATTATGTTTATTTATGCACATGCCATGGAATCTCTATCAGAGTGTAAGCTTCTTGGGGCATTGTCATATTTTTTAAGCCTCTGCATACTTAACTTCATCATAATATTCTGCATACAGTAGGCATTTAATAAAAGTTTACTGAATGAATGAATGAAGAAATGCAATGAATTTAGACTCAAGTGAGTACTTTGAAGCAACGTTAGCCAAATAGTCTCAACAGAATGTCCAATTCTTTGTTTCAGTCTTTCCACCACTAGTCTGCACCACTGACATATCAATCTCTCAATATCTCCAAAAGAGCCAGCAATGTTTCTTGCAAACATGGTTGTTTTTAAGCCCAAAACAATAAAGTCTAATCGGTAAATGATACCCACTCACCCCCATGATTCCCTTCCTTAACTTTTCCCCCTAAATTGGCCCGAGCTATAGGGTTCAACTTTATTATTTCATCTATTTGACTGAGAAAACCACTCTGGTGCTTCCTAAAGCCCTCCCACCGCGGCAGGTGTAGCTCCAGAACGAGCGAGCACCTCTGGAATGAAGCGGGCACCTTCTCTTCCACAGAGAAGGCTCTTGTTTCACAAAGGAGACCCGTTCTCCCCACTGTTTCACAGCTTGGGATCCCTGACAAGTTGTTGCAATGTAGTAATTAACCATTAAAATATTGCACATGACTCACAGGAATGCTTCAGACAAACCAAATTAAACCAAGGTCAGGTCCCAAATCAGCAGGATAGGGGACAGAAAGGAAAACAAAGGAAAGGGAAGGTAAGCGACAGCTGCTATTAAAAGTAACGCCAGGCAGCGGAGAACGGGGCTGCGCACATCCCTGAAAAAGTAATTAGCCCGATCCTTCCAGAAATTAAACCATCAAAATGACATTATACTACGCTTTTTAAAAATTATTTACAGAGTGCTTAAAGCAGTCGTGCTAGCAGAGAATTCTGGCCCGAGGGCTTCCCTTCACAGACAGGAAGGATGCGGAACAGAATGAGAGACTGTTAGAAAGAAAGTTCAAATTGTCACCGCGGTCATCTGTCTGGGAAGAGCCGTGTGCTAGGTTCCCTTGCCAGTGCGGAACTTGGGAGAGTATTACTATAATAAACTAGCTTATCTTTCCGCTTAATCCTAAGGAAAGGTAGAAATGGAAGAATGGAAATCCAGCGCTTGGCTTTCCAAGAGCCAACATTTGCGGAAGGGTAGAGACAAGAGAGGTGCTGGATTTAAGCAGGGGAGCCCACTTCATTACCCCTCACGAAGATGGAGCTTTGTGACTTCTCTTTCATTAGTAGCAAGTTTATAATATACTCACTGGTAATAAGGGACTCTAAAAAGAAGGGATTATGGATTTATTATTTTCAAGAGTTCAGAAATGTATGCTTTTCCTTAACATAAGCTGCAAGCAAAATAAATACAATTTAATATAATTTTAAAACAAATTTAAAAAATTTTTTTTCCAAAATATTCATTGAGGAGTGGAGTGGAATTTGGCAGTCTGATAAAACCTATAGGACTCCTCAGAATAATGTTTTTAAATTCATAAAATATGTAGGATTAAAAGGAAACCAATTATATTGAAATGAATTTATCCAGATTAAAAAAAAAAAAAAACAACAAAAACAGATTCATGAACTCCCTGGACTGGAATATTCACACTAAAATCAACCAAACAATCAGAATTCATTAAGACTGTGTCTGACACATAGTAAGCACTTCCTAAATACTTTCTGACTAACTTACTGACAGATCTACAATGTGCCAAGAATAGTGACAGGCACTGGGAATATGAAGATAGAAATGAGTCCTTGCACTCAAGGAATTTGTATTCCATTGGAGGATATACTATGTGTGCATATCAGTCCATATCAGATATATGCAGAGTAAATACATGGCAATTGAGAAATGAGAAGGCACAACTGGGGGGCAAAGGACAGAGTAATAGATGGAATGATTCAGCTGCTACATAAAATATACCCATGCAGTCTTAACTATTTTTTTCTGAATAGAGAAAACCTTTTGAGGATCACTTTTTAAATGAAAATGTAAGTTTAAAAGTTGTAAAATAAGGAAGAAATAAGCAAGTATTCTATTCTAGTTCCAGGCTGGAGGAACTTCTAGGAATAATTGCTTGGGTCAGATGCAGTGGGGTGATATCCAAGGAAAAGAGTCATACACTGAATTCCAAAAGGAAATAAGCAGGGCACAGTGATGTGAAAAAAAACAAAATATGTTTTAAAGGACATATCAGAGACCATGTAATAGGCTAAATAGATGGGAGATAAGAAGAAGATGGGCGTTCTAGGCAAGCCATAGCTAGACACCTTCTGGCTTCAACTCTAATGCAAATGTAGTTTTGACCACAATTTTGTTGTTTTTTAGTTGTTTTCAATTCTGTATGACCCCATTTGGGGCTTTCCTGACAAAGATATTGAAGTACCTTCCTATTTCCTTTCTCTAGCTCATCTTACAGATGAGGAACTTAAGCAAACAGGGTTAAATGGCTTGCCCAGGATCACACAGACAGTGTCTGAGACTGGACTTGAACTTGTCTTCCTTTCTCCTGGGGCAATGCTCTGTTCACAGAACCACCCAGCTGTCTTTTGGCCAAAATAAAAAAGGACAAATATTGAGTTCAAATAGAAGGGAAAAAAAACCTAATTCTTCACAAAGAATAACGGCATACTGAAATCCAGAAGGTCATCCTAAGCCATCACCCAAACCAGCAGAGGAGCAATAAATCTGCATCAAGCTTATTGAAGAAATGAAAAATCATATTGGTGATATTTTTCAACTGCAAATTTTTGTGCCCTAAATGTCCTCAGCAAAGATAAGTTATATACCGAGAGCGCCTATGTAAGTAGGACCATAAGACAAGAAGAAAGTCAAAAGGGTGATAAAGATGGAAGTGAACAGTACTCAGTGGTACAGCTTTGGATAGGAAAAATTTCTTCCCAATTTTTATCCCTAAAAGAAGACGGTAAAAGCATCCCTGGGCTACAAATGTTATAGTTACATTCATGTCACACATACCTTTAGGGAAAAAATATGGATGGCAGACTAAGGAAGGGATAAAAAGAAGGGATATGGAGGATGTATATATTTAGATACACTAGTGTACTCTTAAAGTCATGCAAAACAAACCCACTAAAATGCATAAATTAGAATATTATAAAACAACACATGTCTCTTGATTTCTAACTTGCATTTCTGAGACACATGGGACTCCTACAAAAAGCATAATGCCCCTCCCAGGATTTTCTTCTCTGTAGCAAGGCAAATCACCATTGATGGTTTTATCCTGACTGAACTATCCTCATTTCTTTGAGAAACTTGCCTCTGGGTTTCCTTTCATTCCCACTTGGTGGCATTTACATATGGTAGCAAGTGGGAATATCTGAGTTTTGGAATCAAACTCTTCTAAAGTCAGTTTATGCCTGGGGCAGGTACCATGTTTTATGTGCTGTCTACTCTCCTGCCTGCTCCATACACTCAACATGAAAGGAGAGAGAAATATTTCTCTACAGTGTCTGCCTATACCAAAAAACCTACAAGTGGATAACTTCTTATTTTTAATTCCAGATCTGCAATTTCACCTAGGGAGTTCTCCGAGGAGGAAACTTCTACCCAATCAGATGGACTGCAAATTATAATCTTCAAGAGTAGACTGTGGCGCACAGACAGATTAAGTGACTTGTCCAGAGTCATAGCCAACATATGTCAAAGGCACAACTTGAAACCAGGTTTTCCTGATTCCAAAGCCAGCACTATTCACTACACCACCTTGCCTCCTAAAATCTGTGGATCACTGTCCTTTATGTCCTCTTTGCCCAATCAAAAAAGAAATATATATATATACATATATATACACATATATATACATACACATATATACCAAACATGTCTTGAATCATTTCTAAACTGTGTGTTCATTCTTCATTGCTGAAGAAGACCATGCTATCAGAGACACAATGACATGACTTGCATTTGACTTTCTTTTGAGTGAGGGAGGGCTGTGCAGGTCACCAGCCTCACTTCTCCTCCACAGTCATCTGAATCCAGTGACCGCATATTCATCAGGATGACTGGAGATGATCCAGAATGAGGCAATTGGGGTTAAGTGACTTGCCCAAGGTCACACAGCTAGTGAGTGTCAAGTGTCTGAGGTGAGATTTGAACTCCTCCTGACTACTTGCACTGGTACAGGAGTTTTGGTAGTTTCTAAACTACCAAACAGTGTAGTCATGAGGACAGCCTGGGTTGAGTGCATGGCAGAAGCCTAAAACAGTCATGATTTTTGACCATTTGCCTCTGACTCCAGTTCTAAATGAAAAAGACAGGATTTCAAGAGAAGGAAATCCCAGGTATCTCTCAGCTCAAGGGAGGGACTTTTGTAACATAAAAATTCTAAACAAAATCTTAAATATGATTAAGATGGAATTTATAGAAGTAGAATGTTTACAGCAACCCCTATTATAATAGAAAGAGTCATACAGCCATCAGGAAAACTGCATTCAAGGATGTTTTCTAACACATACTGACTGAGCATTCCTGGTCAACTCACTTAACCCCTATGCCCTAGGAAAATCTCTTAAGACTTCAAGTTGTAGAACAGTTACAGATCTGTACCAGAAGAGGGCATATCCTCACCAGCAGCTCCCCATACCAGTGGAATCACAAGTCTAGTAAAAAAAACAAAACAAAACCATACAAACATATATATATATATATATATATATATATATATACATACCCACATATGTATACATACATATATGTGCATATATATGCAGATGAAAGGAAGGAAGGAAGGAAGGAGAGAGAGAGAAAGAAAGAAAGAGAGAGAGAAAGAAAAGAAAGAAAGAAAGAAAGGAAGGAAGGAAGGAAGGAAGGAAGGAAGGAAGGAAGGAAGGAAGGAAGGAAGGAAGGAAGGAAGGAAGAAAAAGAAAGGGTAGGGTTGTAGGGAGCCAACAGCCACAGCCAACAATAGATTCAATATGTCATTGGTCCCTATTCTATTCTCCTCAGTAGGTACAATCAGAGTAAGAATGGTACAGAAGATAATGCCCAAGGAACAGACAGTAATGGCCCTGTACAATCTAAGTTTTAAGGGAACTTTTGACAAGAGATGCTTTCTCTCCGGTGAGGTTTCTTCTGAGGACTTTTCTGCTCCATCTTCTTTCCTCCTCAAAACTCATCCATGTCACCTGTCATTATCAGATCTTGTTGTCTTTGACTCATTATTGTTATTTAAAGTCATTGTTTGCAGGTCTATTAGGAAATCTTTTATTCTTCCTTATTAATTTCCTACTTATGTTACTTGAAGCATCTGCTCATATAGCACATAACAAGGCATGGGGAGAAAAAAAAACCTCAAGTAACTTTCTGCTTGATCCCCAGGGAGCCAATAGGAAACCTAACAGCAGAATGCACAGTTTTTGTCTACCAATTCAAAACTTCCCAGAAAGACCACGTTGTCATTGAGATTATGATATCCCTGCTTTCATTCTGCCATCTTGGTTCTGCCTTATAATCTCAAATGCCTTTAAGACAATCTTGACTGTCCTCCTAAATCTTCTCTCCTTCAAGGTAAAAATCCAACTGATGCACATCTGGCCTGATCACAGGCTCTTGACCATGCTGACCTTTAGAGGGTCAACCTCCCTCCCAGGGCTAGAATCTCTTCCATAACATCCCTTGCAGGTTGTCATCACTTCTTTATTTGAACACATTTGAACACATTTACCTGAGATGAAAAATGGAGGCATCCTTGAACTCCTGGAGGAATAACCTCCTCTTGCCATATAACCTGGAAAATTTCAGTCAGCTTTTGTGTGAGCATTGGTCCCCCTACCTGGTAAATTTCAACTGGAATAGAATCAGCATCAGGTGCTTTGCCACATGAAAGGAGCCTAATGACCCTCAAAATCTCTTCTTCAGTTGGAAGTTCAGCTAAGGAGGGATTGACTTCAACCTGAGGTAAATGGTCAAGGGCCTCAGCATTGATTGATGATGTACACATTGACAATGAGGTTGATTCACGCATTGCCAGAGCTAGCTCAGTAATTGGGAGGCTCTGAAGAAAAGTTTGGGAGAGAAGAGGTAGTAGACACTACCAAACTGAAGGTCTACAGAGCCATTGTGCTGACTTCATTGTTGTATGCCTGTGAAACATGGACAGTCTACCAGCACCATGCTAGGAAACTGAATCGCTTCCATTTGTACCTCTGATGCATACTGTGGGTGTGACCCTGAACAACTCACTTAACTTCTTCATACTACAAACAAATTTCTAAGATTATAAATTGGAGAGCAGGTGCAGATCTGCATTGTTAAAAGTGGTTTCTCACCCAAAGTTCCCCTACACTGATGAAATCCTAAGCCTGGTCAGAGCCAAACAAAAGCATCAGTGACCAGACAACAACAATTCAGAAGATCTATGACCTCATTAATGTGGGCATTTCATCATTGGTGTAGATGGCAACCTATCCATGCTGTCTCACCATGTGCAACTGCTGTTGCTCATCCATAAATAGATATGCTATTATTTATCTACCTAATCTCACTTTTCAGGCAGAAATAGTCCTCCAGGGAGAAAGTGACTAAAATATACTAATCACCAAGAATGTGGCATTTACTTAATACCTGTTCAAATATCATCAGATAAATGAATTTTTCCTTCTAATTTATTAAGAAGAAAAGGAAATAAGGAAGGGGGAAGGGGGAAAGAAAGGAAGGAATGAAAGAGGGAGGGAAGGAAGGGAGAAAAAAAGAAAAAGAAAAGAAGAAGGAATGAAGGAAAAGAGGAGAGAGGGAGGAATGGAGGAAGACAGAAAAAATAAAATACAAATTAGAGTTAAAAGAGGAAAATTATAAACTTGCCTGACACAGACTCTACTTATACAATGTCATCTATCAATCAGCAAGTATTGGCTGAATCCCTACTAGTGCTCTCAGCTCTGAAGGAGTATATATTGCTAGATTCGTGCCCTCAAGGAACTGACAGTGCGGTTGGGGAGATAAGTTTAACATACATGAGACAACTAGAAAAAATATATACCAATATATAACTAGGCCTTAATCTGAATAATTCAAACTATAATTACTATGGGAATTCAAATGAAAGGGAAATAAATGAGAATCTGAGTGGTACAGGAGGCTTCCTGGTGAAGGTAAGGTCTGTACTTGGCTTTGAATGATGGGTAGGATTTAAATAGTTTGGAGGAGGACAAGGAAGTCAATATCTGAATTTCTTTTTTAAATGCAAGGAATCAAGTGGGAAAAAGATTCCTTAATCACTGTGGAGGTTTTTTCAGATTTCTTCAGATGCAATACTGAACAACTTTCTTCAGAAGACAGAAACAGAAAGCATCTCTCTGACGAGAAGGGAACATCCCAGAAACTGAAAACCCCTTTCGCCTCTACTTCATTTTGGAACTTTTACTATCATGTCAAATAATAACTACTCTCTCCATTGTAGCGGGTAGTTCGAGAACATCTGCTGTCCACAAGGGCCCTGAGTGAATCAGTGCTCTGACAAGACACATGGAAGATCATTTTAAGAGAAAAATCTAGATTAGGGATTAAGAACTTCCAAAGATCATTTATTTCCATTAAAGCACTGACTGCCATGTCTACAGGGGCCCAGTAGACCATGGTACTTAGAAAAGTAACGCTTTATTACAGTGGCATCTGCACATCTATTATATTTTATGGATGTGTTTGGATCCAAAAATGCATTATTATTCCCTATGCTGAAAACCACAGATTTGAGGTTTCAACAGCACACAACCATTGCATTAATGTAAGACAAGACAATCCCTAAATTGGAGACAATCCTAAACTGCATGGCATTTAATCCCATAGACTACAAATGTCATTAATATATGAGGCAAGTGGTCTAAGGATTCATCCATTATGGGACAGTCAATAACTGTAATTGCTCTGCCATCATGAGATATAGAATACAACCAGTTCTGGATTGATACCAGACAATATGGTACCATCAGTAAGAGGTCAGCCTCTAGCCAGGCTCTACATATGTAAGGCTCCATTCTATCAGCTTTAATATTTTCATGTCCAAAGACAGGACTAAGACTTTAGCTGAGACTTCATCTCTGTACTGGTGAGTTTTCCTACTCTGCCATCATAGAAATGGCTAAATATCATTCTCCATTCTCCACACATGGACATAAATCTTCATCTCATCTCGGAACCTTGGCTACTTGTTAATGGGAATACCTGAGTCTGGGATGTGGCCTGAAAGAGGAGCATTGAGGACAGAACGAAACTACATTCCAGAGGTAAGTTATGAGAGCTAGAAAATCATGTAGTATATTTTATGTTGTATGTGTCCATGGGACAGTGAGGGATGTTGCATGACTGACTAAGGACAAATGGTAAAGAGGAAAGTGAGAAAAGGAATGAAATTAATGATCAGGAAAAGAGAATCCAGAATGTATTATGATGACAATAGTCAAATAAGAAATGGGAAAAGGAAAGACAGCTTGTGACCATAAACATCTGTGACACTTTAAGAAACCTTGAATGCATAGGCTTCTGTGAAACTTAAAATGCCCTTTTGAGGAAGTCTATCCCTGCTCTGGACATTAGGTATGACCTTTTTCTTAACATCCTTGCTTTGCCATTTTTAGGAAATTTTTAACTCCACTCCACCCCCCTCCTACGGATGCACTATTTAATAAAATGAATGAGTGAAAAAATATTTATTAAGGACCTATTATATGCCAGGTATTATGCTTGGTGCTGGGAGTGCAAATACAAAAGTGAGACAGCTCTTGGCCTCAAGATTACATTCTAATGGGAGCAACGGGGCACATGGGAACCATGGCCAAGAAAGGGAGTTTGGGTCTGGAGAGTCACAGAAAGGACAAATGAATTGACTGACTAATCCCCTGCATCCCCATGGGTACAACATTGAAGATGGGACAGCAACTAGATGCACCTGAGTGAGGAGACCCCACCCCTTTCATATAAAATCCATTACCTTTAGCTTCTTCAGCTGATCATCCCATTATAAAGGCAGTGAGTGAGAGAAGTGATGAAGAATTTGGAAATGCTGCCAGTACCTGGTCTGAGGATGGCCTCTCCAAAGGACATCTGCTGACCCCCTTATTCTTCCTGCTGACCATCCTACCCAATTGTCTAGCAACCAACCCTTCCAGTGACTGAGACTGAGTTATTCCTTTGTCCTATACCCTACCTTCCTTCCCCGACTCTTTCCCTTTGTCTCTTCCTCTCTGCCTCTATTCTTACTTGTTTTGTTTTAGGCTTTGGATCTCCTTGCATCTAAGTTAAAATACACCATAATAATAACTCATTTCTTTTTTTGTATTATTGGCCTTCTGTGAACTCTCCATCTAAGGTGTCTAACTGTTAGTAAGAACAGAAATAGTAGCTGATATTAATTTATTACAGGTCCAACTGTTAAAAGTTCACTTAACCTCACCATATCTTCCAGAGAAAGCATTACATCCCTCATGGTAAAGAACAGTTGTATCAGTGAGAAGACATTACAGAAGAGCAAAGCTCTAGCTGGCATCTGTCCAGTGAATATTAATTGCTAATTGCCATTAGCATATCATTAACGGAAAGAATAATGCTTCTGGAATGGCTAGACCCAAGGTAAACAAAAGATGTCATTAGTCAGCTCTCTAAACAAGTGTTTCTGATGAGAGACTCTTGAGAGAAAAACTTGTGCATTCAGAACCAGTTCACACCTTGGCATTGTCATTCCTGAGGAATGGAAAGTGAGGACATGTACTTCCTATAGGAATATTGGTGTCTGCCTTTCAAGGTCTACAGTAAAAAGGACAAATCAACTTAGTCTTAATTACATCTGTCCTTCTGAGCCCTGCCACAAGACAACCCATCTCTCTTGATCCCATTTGGTGACTCATTCACTACACAAAAGTCTGAATAGATTCACTGCAAAACCCTTCTTGATCAGGGCACAGGTCAGTGGTGAGGGGGAAAAGGTTCGATGTGATATTAATACGACAACAAAGTTTAATAACAGTAGTAAACTTAAGTTCAACCTCTACTCAGTTAGAGGGAAAATGAAGCATAATCCCAAAAGGTAATCTCCATAATAAATCCAAATCTCCTTCCACTGTGCTACAATCATGCTTATCAATATTGAATAACAATAGTTTTTAAAAGGAAGATCCATTAGTAGAAATAAGGTAAGGGGGTCTTTGGTAAGACAGGCAGGGAATTATGACTACAGAATGTTGCATAAACTGTTGAAAAACACTCAGTCTGACTTTTCCTTGTCATAAAAAAAGGCTCACTGTGGATTGGGAGAAAGGTGATAAAAAGATTACCAGAAAAGACTGGTGCAGAAACCAAAGACAACTGAGAAGATCCCATTACTTCCCCTTCCAAAACTATTTATTTTAAACTTCAAGGGATACTTCCCAGATCTAATGGTTCATAGTTTGATGGAAAAAAAAAATGTTTCTTCTCATCATAGTGTTTCATGATAGTAAAGGTTTCCATCAGACTTTCTCCTCAGTCTTCATACTTCTAGACTGAATGGACTACCATACTTTTCATTTGTGTCTATTCTTTGCCCTCTAAACAATTGGATCTTATCTCTCTAGTACAGGACTACTGATAGAATTATTGATGACTCAAGGTCATGCCTTAGGGGACAAATCCCCGAAGGGTTGATTCTTTACCTCTATACCCTATTTAGGTTAAAAATAAGTGTCAAGAAAATCCTTGAAGGAAAAGGGAATCAATGGAAAATTTGGGAATGGCTGTTTTTCTCAAAACCTCCTCCCTTAATCTTTTACTAGAGGTAGTAAATGGGTAAGACAGAAGATTCTGCTGTTTGCTACTTATGTAAACTTGAGTCACTCACTTGATCACTCTGAGCCTTAAATTTCTAATCTATAAAATGAGATTCAATGATCTCTATGGTTCCTTCCAGTTCTGACATTCTGCGATTTTATGCTAATATTCACAAGTTTTTCCTCCTTTCTCTTTTATGCTTACCCTTTGGAAATGAGTAGTGCATAATAATTATTAATGAGATTGTCAAAAATCAAGTCAACAAGCTTGTTTATTACGTGCTAGGCACTATGCTAAGAGTCATCGTTCCAAATATAAGCCACAAGAAAGTCTCTGACCTCAAAGAACTTAGACAACACAGAAAAGGGAGCTGAAAGGGGGTGGGAGGAGGAAATACCCATCCTCAAGAATGAGGGACATGGTAGCAAAATCCAAAGAATGAAGTATGTATTCTCTGGGCTCTTCTTCAAATTAAGAGAGGGAACTGGGGGTGGGGGTGGAGGGTGGAGAGAAAGGAAATGTAGCAATGGGAATCTGCCCACAAGGGGGAAATTCAACAGAAAAGAAGCAAAGTTGGCCATGATTTAAAGGGAATAGAGAGATCATGGGATCTCCAGAGTTAATGAGCAATGCTAATGAAATCAATCAACCAACCATTTTAAAGTACCTACTATGCGTTATACCAAAGAATTAATCATAATATCCATATAGAACCCCCAAAAGATTTAGCATTTTGTCAATCAAATGTGCAGAAAGAACACTGTGCAGGATGCTGGGGATTTGAATATGAAGAATGAAACAATCCCTGCTCTCGAGGAATATAGAGAAAGGGAACTTGGAAAGATGAACAAAAGAAGGAAGTTCCCTTTCTCTATATTCCTCGAGAGCAGGGATTGTTTCATTCTTCATATAGGCAAATCCCCAGCATTCCTGCAAAGTGAATTCTTTCTGCAGCAATTAGATTGACAGAAACTGCTAGAATCATTTCTTAAGGGGTTCTAGTAGGGAGAGTAGTGATATCTTCTACACAGCTGGCAATAGTTTAAAATGATATGCATGTTTGATTTATCATTGGTCTTCCACTTTCAAGAAATCAGATTGCATTGCCAGACATGTAGTTAACCAACTGATTAATTATTAGACCAAAATATAAATTATTGTCAAACTAGGGTTATCATTGCATCACTTGTTCAGCATGCTAAACATTTGCAATTGAGCATACCTTGACATAGCAGCCGTTGATATACACTGCATAATGTAAATGAAGGTATATCATGGTTAGAGTAATTCATGATATTGAGTCTTTAAATAAAGATACAAATTTTGCTAAAAATGACAGTTCTCTAAGCTCTTCTGTGGGAATTTAGAAAGGAATTTCCAAAAGGCACTTAAAACTTAATAAGAGGACATTAACGGATGTGATACTGGGAAAGCACAAAGGTTAAGGATTCCTAAGACGCAGTATACAAGTCCTGTTCCTGCTAGCCTATGTATAGAACGTATCTCTTTGAGCCCTAGAGGCTCAAAATGTTTAGGGCACATTTGCTGGCTCTACCCACTTTGAAGATCAGTTAGGGTAATTATCAATCCTCAACTGTCCAGAGATAGCAGAGTCGCTCTACTAAGGTTAGTATCTTTCTACTACTGCCGATCTAATATCTCCAATTCAAATCAATAAACATTTATTAAGCAGTATTTATGTACAAAACACTATGCCAAACCCTAGGGGAAACACCCTCAAAGAGTGAATCATCTGTGAAATGAAAAACAAGCTTTACAAAGGGCATAGAACAACGATTGAGTTTATTGATAAACTAGATATATGCTAGGTGTCCCAAAAGTCTTAATGCAGTTTTGAGCTTTAATAGTTTATATTATCAATAATATCAACATGGGGTAGCTAAGTGGTATAGTAGATAGAGAACTGGTCCCAGAGTCAGGAGACTCATCTTGGTAAGTTCAAATCCAGCATCAGACACTTGCTAGCTGTGTCACTCTGGGCAAAGTCATTTAACCCTGTTTGCCTCAGTTTCCTAATCTATAAAATGAACTGGAGAAGGAAATGGCAAACCACTCTAGTATCTTTGCCAAGAAAACCTGAAAAGGGGTCATGGAGAGTCAGATGTGGTGGATACAACTGAAACAACTCAAGAACAACAAATATATAAACAGAATAGGTAAGTGGCAAAGTGGAGAGAGTACCAGAACTAGAGTCAGGAAGACTCATCTTCCTGAGTTCAAATCTGGCCTCAGACACTTAGTAGCTGCGTGACCCTGAGCAAGTCACTTAACCCTGTTTGTCTCAGTTTCTTCATCTGTAAAATGAGTTAGAAAAGGAAAAGGAAAACCATTCCAATATCTTTGCCAAGAAAATCCCAAATGGAGTTACAAAGTGGTAGACATGATTAAAAACAACTGAACAAAAAAAACTTCCCATAAAACAAGGTGGAAATGTTCACAGCATGATTTAACAATGTTCCCACT
Organism: Notamacropus eugenii; assembly: GCF_028372415.1. NCBI lineage: Eukaryota > Metazoa > Chordata > Mammalia > Diprotodontia > Macropodidae > Notamacropus > Notamacropus eugenii. The sequence goes on from NC_092872.1 coordinate 66,579,937, forward strand.
TGGTTCAAGGAAGCTCTAGGATACCTTCTAGGTGAAAGGAAGTTGAATATCCACATACTCACTAAATTACAGAATAGAATTTGAAGTGGCTTCATCTAATCCAAGGATCTTTAGGCTGGAGCCCATGAACTTGTCATTAAAAAAATATTGATAAAGATTTCAGTACCATTGGTTCCCTTTGTAATTTTATATGCTTTATTTTATGCATTTAAAATATTATTCAAAGATAGGTTCCACAGGCTTCACCAGATCAAGCAAAAAAAGTTAAGAAAATATCTTTTAAATACAATCTGACCTCTCTGGGATTTACTGCTGATAAATGCAACTTTTTTTTTTTTACATACAAACTAAGGAACAGAGAAGCAAAGTGATAAATGACAGGGCTAGAGCCTTGAACTCAAGTCATCTGACTCTAAATCCATTTACCTTGCTTTAAGACTGCCATGGATGAGCATAACAAGTTATAACAGGAATATACAGCTCTAAAAGTCCAAGAGATAAATTCACAGGTACTCATCACACTGATGACCCAGCATCTAACCTAGTGTCTTACATCTGAGGTACTTAAAAATGTTTGTTGAATATAAGCAATAGTGATGAAAGAGTCAAAGACAGTTACTAAGAAAGAGACAGGCCCAAACAAAGCAAGAGAGTTGTAAGAGAATATGCTGAAGTCCAGACAGCTACGAATGTACTCATATAAAATATAGTTCTAATTAGGAAAAATTAATTAAGATTAACATGCAAGTTGCTGAAAACTCCCAAAGTAGATATAATTTACTAAAGAACCATACAAAGACAAGAATAACATTAAGCATGAGTTACCCCTATAATAAAAATGGAAAGATTTGCTTATTATTAGTGCAGAGTTTTCATGATTTATTACCCAAATGACAGGTTTTCTCAGGCTCTGGAGCTTACAAAAGCTAATGTAGAGATTATTTTTTTAAGAATGACACACAATTCCAGTACATAGTGTCAAATAGCACATACAATATGTGGGACAGAAGTAGAAAATTTTTTTTGGTTAACTTTCTGTTGAGATATGATAGGGTAGCCCATACCCTAGGAACTGAAGTGAATATTTTCCATTGTTTATATTTTAAAATGCGATAGCAATGGGTACTCCATGGGTATTCACAACAGAGAAGATAAGGAAGGCTTCAAAATGTTAAGTGTAGCCATTGTGGATTTATAGAAAGGCAAAAGTCATGCAAGATAGGCAGGTATAAATGGGTTGGGAGCATTGTCGTTGGAGAGAATAGTAATCGTGGCGGTAATAGTAACGGTGGTGTGGTGCTGGTGATGGTGGTGGTAGTAATAGCATTAATTTAGCATTTTAAGGTTCACAAAGTGCTGCACATGTATTATCTCATTTGATCTTTATAACAACCCTGGGAAGCAGATGCTATTACTGTCCCCATTTTATAGTTGAGAAAACTGAGGCAGAAGGAGGTTAAATGACTTGCCCCCTAGTCACACAGCTAGCTAGTGTCTGAGAGAGGATTTGAAATTGAGTCTTCTTGACTCCAAGTTCAGCCCCCTACTCAGTATTCCATTATACCACCTAGCTGCCCATAATATGGGGATACCTATATTAATGAGCTCATAGATCCTTAGAATATTGGAGCATGTTAATATGCATTCCTATATAAGTAATACCACAGATAGGTATTCATAGTAAACAATTTAAGAGTTTAAAAAAATCAGTTACAAAGAATTCTGGAAAGAAAGGTTAAGTATCACATAATGATTCATATTAAACATTTTATCATTTCCAACCTTACCTCAAGAGTCATATACACAGTACTGATTGCTATTTTTATTTCTCCATCTGACAGTTCCTTCAGATCCTTCAGCATTGTCTGTTCAATACTTAAACCTGTTAAAAGAAGAAAAACAGCACGCTTTTACTGTAGAGAAATTTTATAATATAACAATATTATGTTAAAATGTTAACCCTATTAACTTCAATTCATTTTTTTATCCCTAAAATAATAGGAAACATAATACCTCTCAAATACATATTTGTTTTTAGGGAATTATTAGTATCCCAAAGTCATTCTAAAGGAGACCAATGAAATGAATAAGTTTAGAGATCACTACTGTTCTTAAGACACAAATTTGAGGGCACAAATTATATCAATCGCTGATGATGCCGTAGCAAAATTACATTCTCTGATTTATTTCCAGGATGCTTTTGAATGAACCAACACTTCTAACTTCCAAAATTTTTTCATGTGAATTTTTTTCAATGTGAAGTTTATCTTGTGAGCAAACATAACAAATGATGGAATTATCCTAATTCCGTTGCTCATTCTTTCCTGGAGGATTTATAGTAGCAATTATTACAATGGCAAATAAAATGTTCCCTAATTCTAAATTTTCAGCATTGCCTAGAATTTTAGTCTGGTGGGTTTGAATGAAATCCCTAATAGAAGAAGCAGTTACTTTCTTGGTAGCAAATCCTCATCCAATGCTTTTCTTTCCTTTTTTTTTTTAAAAAAAGATAATCCATAGAAACATATGGACAAAAGTGGCTTCCATTATGTGCCTCCCTATCTCGCAACCTCAGAACTTAAATGGAATTCAGTGTCAGTAAAGTCAGTAAAGATTGTAAGCTACCTCTGATTTGAAGATTGAAAGGTCATGGGAAACTACATAACTGTCCTATTTCCCAAATAGATTATTTGTACTGTACTGATATCAACAGCAATAAAAACATCAGTTAGGTGTCAAATAGATGCTATTTCATCATTGTGTGTATTTTGTCTGTGTTAGCCCATTGAACTGCTCAGTGTTCAAGATGTCTTCCCCTAAGTCAGAGGTTCTTAATTTGGTTTGGGAGGGGCAGTATCAGTGGGCTCCTAAGGAATCTGTGGGTGGATTTCAGGAGGATCCTTGAATTTTATATATATATATATATATATATATATATATATATATATATATATATATAAATGTGTGTGTATGTGTATGTATATATGTATGTATATACATATATATATTGAAAGTTATTTTTAAATATATTTAATTTCCTTGCAATCTTAAGTATTTTATTTTACACATTTAAAACCAGAATTCTGCAAAGGGGTACCTAGGCTTCAACGATTTGTCAAAGGAGTCCATGACAAAAAAAAGTCTAAAAATCCTTACCCTAGGTCATTTTACATTTGGGAGTTATGAGTTCAGCCCTAAGGCTGCCTATCTGTTATCCCCCGCTCTCTCTATATGACCAACTCATCACACATTTCCTAAATGCATACACACACACACACACACACACACACACACACACATACACACACACATGCAAATAGGGACAAGGAGAGTGACCAGACCTGTAATTGCATTGATGTAGGGAGGTCTCCATGAGAAACTTCCTCCACCAATACAGGTTGGTCGTTTCTCTGTAACTTATAGTTTTATAGGGCTTCTTAAAGAATGGAATGGTTCAAGGATTTGCCCAGGATCTCATTACTAGTATGTGTCAGAAAACACCATGCAACCTATCCATGTGTATATTATAGAGAGTTGCTTTTTTCTTGTTCACTAAGACCCAAGTCCAATGTCTCATCACACCACGAAGGTGAAGCTGGATTCTCAAAGTCTATACCAGTGAAACCCAAGCTCTGATGACTCCACACGAATTGAAAAGGTTTCTAACAAGGGACAGGAGACGTGATGTGTCTACTGTCTGAGGATCAGCCTAGCCAAGCTCATCACCAGTTTATGAATTTTTCAGCTTTGGCATATCCCTAAGACCACCCTCAGTAGCAGAGGGGCTAGGGTCTATGGCAATCTATTTATGATCACCGAACCTTGAAGGTTATTTTTGCTGAATGAATGATGGTCTCCATCTTTCTCAGGAAATTCTGTTTATTTAAAGAAGTCTGGTAAAGTGAGCCTTTAAGCCTCTTATCAACAGAACATTTTCATCGACCCAGTCTTTTTCTTTCACTTCTTCATATCCTTCTAAAATATAATTTATTTATAAAATGCACTCCAGCTTGCAGTCAGCCCCACCCTGTTCTTAAAATAGAACCCTCTCTACAAATCAATACTGTACAATGGTGTGTCAGGGGTACACATTAGTTGAATGAATACCCAGAACATTTTCAGATATCAGTACCTGAGTACTGGCAGTAAGAGCTAACTGTACCCAGGCAGGTCACAATGATTTAAATTAAAATCACCTACAAGTATAAAAAAACAGAAGAAACACAACTTCTGAAGTAATGCAATACATTATCCCTCATACCCACACAGGAGTGGTGATGTGCTTCAATGATGTTAACACTTACTCTGAGCACTGCATTGGGTCTCTTGCAGAATGCTGATAATATCTTCTCTTGGAGGCAAATCAGGAAATTTCTCTTCTAGAATGGAAAGAATTTCTTCCTGTTTCTCTGACATCTTCTCAGATTCCATGGACATCTGATTGAAAAGAATACTCCCTGAAATGAGAAAAGACACTAGCTTTTAAACACTGATGTATGATGTGAGAGTCTATATCTTTCTGAGTCACATCAGCAGATGTGACATCCTACCCATCTCTTCTCTACCCACCCCACCCCCACTTTAAATTCAGGTTCAAGTAATTTAAAAGGTCCTTTTCAAGGTAGCAATTGAAGACCCATCCCCTGACTGAATCCTTTAAGAGCAATCTGCCAAAGTTCATTTCATTTCATGCCCATAACCATCACTACAACTTAAGCCTAAGGCTTACAATCAAGAAATTATGGGCCCAAGCACAACAGACCCAGCTAAATAATGTACATCAATTTAAAACCCCCCAAAATAAGAAGAGACAGATAGCCAGTGGAAGCAGTGTTGAATGTGAAAACAGATGACTCAGCTTTGGCGCTGTGTGATCCAGAACAAGTCAATATATTTCTCCTAACCTCTGTTCCTCATCTACAAAATGGAAGATTAAACTAGATGATCCTCAATGTCATTTCCCACTCTATCTCTATATATGAATGAATACATGTTTGAATGAATGAATGAAGCACTTACTATGTACAAAGCACTTGCTAAACACTATAAATTTAAAGAAAAAAAGAAGATAATCCCTGCTCTCAAGGAGTTCACAATCTAATGGAAAAAATACAGAGAGAGAGAAAGCTTCAGCTCCCAGTAAGATGGAAGGGTCCCATGGTCCTTAGGGGCAGCAACAAAGCAGATGGTTAATGCCTGTCCTTTAACATCATTTCTACAGATAAATTCTCATCAGTCTCTGATGTTGAACCATTTGAAAGCTGCAAGGACTTTGACATCAAAAATCTTCATTTGAGGGTCTTTAATAGATAGAGCTTTAACACCTGCAGAAATCGCAGCCAGAACGTTTTTCCATAAGGGTTGCTTCTCAGGATAATAGTTATAGGTACTATGTTTCAAGTATTCCTATTCCTAAAGCTCTTGGGTTTAGGATCATAGTCTACCTCCATAAGGGTTTAAGGGCAAAGGTGATGAAGTGGTGAGGATCTTTTAGCTGGCCTGGAATATGCTGTGTGTATATGGACCTGGTAGAGTGCGTAGAGCACAGACTCTAGAAAGTCAGGAAGAACTGGGTTGAGTCCTGACTCTAACACATTCTGGTGACCCTGGACAAGTCTCTTAGCCTATCAATGTTCTAGGCAATTTTCCAAGATGATAAACTGCAGTCAGGTACTCATCTGCATTGGTCAATGAAGTCTCCTCCTAAGGAATGAAATGAAATCACGTCTGATCCAAAATAACAAAAATAAGATTCCATTAAAATAATCACAATACAAACGCTGAACTATTCAAAGGTATTTAACTCATAAATACCACTAGAATGCAGAATTCTAAAATTCATTTCTTAGCAAAGTGCCCATTTAGATGGCATTATGATTATAACAATGAACCCCTTGCTTTGTTCCAGAGACTGGCTAAGAAAGCAGTTTATATATCCTTGTTTCATAATTTCTTAGAATCTTATGTTACAAGGTCATTTACTAAGAGACAATGCCCCTTCAAGTCATCTTCTGAATTCCACCAGACACAATCCCCAGTGGGAAGGAGAGCTGTTAAATCACTTCATAACCTCCATAGACGCTCCCTTCTGGCAACAAGAGCCAGACTAGCAGAACTGGAGAAAGTTCCTATAGAGTTAAGTCAGCAGAGGGAAAAACCGATTAAAGATGTGATTTCTTGATGTATAAATCATGAATCCCTCATTTAATCCAGGTGTCAGTCATATTGCTAAGGATGGGTTCCATGACCATCTATATCAATCAATAAACATTTATTAAGTGTCTGCTACAGCCTAAGCATGGGTGGGGGCAGGTCATAGAAAAAGAGGCTAAAGATAATCCCTATCCTCAAAGAGTTTACAGTCTAACGGGGAAACAACAAGCAATCAACTGTGTACAAATAAACTATGTACAGGATAAATAGGAAATAAAAGAGGGAAGGCACTAGCATTATAAAAAAAGTTTGGGAAAGGTTTCCTGAGATTTTAATTGGGACTTGATGGAAGCCAGGAAAGCTAGCAGGCAAAGCTGAGGAGACAGAACATTCCAGGCGTGGGAGACAGCCAAAGAAAACACCTGGAGTCTAGAGATGGAATGTGCTGCTTTGGATCAGCAAGGAGGTCAGTGTCACTGGATCAAGGGGTACATGGTAGGGAGAAGCGTGTAAGAAAATTGGAAAGATGGAGGCAGGCAGGAGCTGGGTGGGGAGGGAGAGGAGCAGAATATAAAGAACTTCAAATGCCAAACAGGATTTTCTATTTGATCCTTGAGGTCATATGGAGTCACTGGAGTTTAGCATGAATGGACCTGTCATAATTACTTTGGTAGCTGAATGAAGGAAGGGCTGGAGCAGGGGAAGAATTGTGGCAGGCACTCCCACCAACAGACTATTGCAATAATCCAGGCATTAGGTGATAAAGCCTGCACCAGAGTGATGACAGCATCAGAAGAGAGATAGCAGATAGATGTTGCAAAGGTGAAAGAAGGGTAAAAGACAGCACCTGCTGGGAAAGAGGAAGAGGAAGTAGAGAACAAAAAGAAATAAGGGAAAGAATAGAAGGGTGGAGAGAAGGAAGGTGAATTGTGATGAAACAGAAAGAACCCCTAACCAGGAGGCATAAGATTCCTTTGAACTCCTGGATCCTATTTCTCCACTAATTGTGAGAACCATATATAATTTACCTATTTTGCAAATATTGCTTCTACTTCCAATAGCATCTCTCCAATCAGGCCCCTCCTCTTCACTCATACAGCCCTCACCCCAATTTAGTCTCTCATTGTCACTCCTCTGCTCTACTGATTTGTTCTTGCCTCAAGTCCTTCCCCATTCCACTCCATGCTACATGCACTGCTGTCAAAGTGATTTTCCTAAAGTGCCAGTCTAGTATGTCATGTTAGACATGTCATACATACACCCCACTGTCTACTCAAGAAATTCTTGTGGTTCCCTCACTGTCTACTCAAGAAATTCTTGTGGTTCCCTATCACCTCTAGAATCAAATATAAAATCTTCTGTCATAAAAAGTCCTTCACAATCTGGCTTCAAGCTATCTTCCCATTGCTCCCAAACCTCCTGTTGTTGTTGAGTTGTTTCACTTGTGTCTGACTCTTCATGACCCCATTTGGGGTTTTCTTGACAGAGATACTAGAGTGGTTTGCTATTTACTTCTCCAACTTATTTTACAAATAAAAAACTGAGGCACACAAGGGTAAGTGACTTGTCCAGGATCACAAAGGTCAGAAGTGTCTGAGGTTGGATTTGAATTTGGGAAGATGAGTCTTCCTGACTCCAAGTCCAGTGCTCTATCCACTGGGTCACCAACCTCTTCAGCCCTTCTTCCTGATCCTTATAAATGATACCACATCAATTTCTTAAAAAAAAAAACAAAAAACTTTTGCACTGGCTATCCCCTATGCCTAAAATGCACTCCCTCTTCACCTCTACCTCTTGGATTGCTTAGTTTTCAGCCCTCGTCACTTTGTCCATGAAGGCTTTTGTGATTTCTTTAATTTCCAGCACCTTCCTCCACCACTGCCCCCTCAACCAAAAATTAACCTGTACTTATTATGTAAATATTCTGTATATACTTATATGTGTGCAACATCTCCTCCATTACAATGTAAATTCCTTGAGAACAAGGATTGTTTCACTTACATCTTTGTTACCCCTGTGCCTGAGACCTAGTGGGTTTAATAAATACTTTTTGATTGATCAATTTGCAAGACTGAGGTGAGACTCAAATGAGATTATGTATGTGAAAAGTACCTTGAAAAGTGAGTGCATGGCAAATAGAGGCAGGTGTTACTGGGAAAAGAAAGAGGTATCCATAAGGTGAAGACTAGTTAATGTTGCCCAACTTTGACAAAGATAATTATTTGTTTCTCTCTGGAAGCTTCTTCTGTCCTCCTTTTCCTCCACTAGGGGACTCTTAGTCCTGTCTGCTTCTTGCTTTAATCCATAAATTCTTTCTGCCCTGGGACTTGATAACTAACAATAAAAAAATGAAAATTTCCAAAGGTGAGTTTATACATCACACCTATTACACTGGCTAACCTCATAAAACAGGAAGATGATAAATGTTGGAGATGTAGGAGAGTTGGAACACTAATTCATTGTTGGTGGAACTGTGAGTTTGTCCAACCATTCTGGAGAGCAATTTGGAACTATGCTCAAAGGGCTACAAAAATGTGCATACCCTTTGACCCAGCAATATTGCTTCTGGGACTCTATCCCAAAGAGATCATAGAAATGGGAAAGGGTCCCACATGTACAAAAATATTTATAGCAGCACTCTTTGTGGTGGCCAAAAACTTGAAATCAAGGGGATGTCCATCAATTGGGGAATGGCTGAATAAATTATAGTATATGAATGTAATGGAGTACTACTGTGCTATAAGAAATGATGAACAGGAAGACTTCAGAGAGGTCTGGAAAGATTTATATGAATTGATGCTGAGTGACAAGAGCAGAATCAGGAGAACATTACACACAGTAATAGCCACAGTGTGTGAGGACTATTTCTGACAGACTTAGCCCTTCACAGCAATCAAAGACCTAAAACATTTCCAAAGAACTCAATGCAATATGCCGTCCGCATCCAGAGAAAAAGCTAAAGAATCAGAACACAGACTGAAGCAGACTATTTTCACTTTTGTTATGTTCTGTTTTGGTTTCTCCCATTTATTTTATTTCTCCAAATTAATAAGAATGTATATGTAGAACCCAAATAAGATTGCATAACATCATGGGGAGGGGGAGAGGGGGATAAATTTAAAACATACACAAACAATTGTTGAAAACTGAAAACTAATAAAAAAATAATTCTCCAAACAAAAGGTGAGTTTACAAAAACTCAAAATTTCAAAAGGTGAGTTTTGATCCCATTTGCTAATCAACATACAGTAGTTTCAGAGCAGAAAAGGATCTTAGAGGGCCTCTGGTCCAACTCTAGGTTTGAGGCTCAGGGAAAGTGATTTGCCTAGGGTCATTCCAGTAGCAAGTACGTGGTGGAGCTAGGACTCAAATATATCCCTAATCCTCTGCCTCTCAACTTGACTTTGCAGTTTGTTTTCTGCAAACTGCTGTTTGCAGAAGGCTACTTACTCATTTAAACGAGTATTTGCGCATATCTACCAATATTACACAATTACAATCTTTGATGGGGGTGGAGATTAGCATTTTTGGTAATCAGTTAGAAAACAATAGGATTGTAGATCACAGATTTCTGAAAGAGATCTTGGAGGCCTTTGAGTCTAGTCCCACATTTTATAGATGAAGAAACTGAGGCAGAGATGTTAAGTGACTTACCTGTATAGTTAATAAGTACCTGAGCCAGGCTTCCCTGATTCCAAGTCTAGTGGTCTGTTCACTATATCATGTTATCTTAAAGAAAATGGCCTAAGGAAATGGATAACAGCCTGAAGTAATGGACCTGGATTCTAATTTAGACTGTGCAGTTTGCTGTCTTTATGACCTTAAGCAAAGATGTTTCTCTTCTCTGGGACTCAGTGCCCTCATTTGAAAAAAGAGACAGTTGAACTAGATGTCTAAGTTTTCTTTCATCCTGAACTCTTAGGAATTTATTATCAAATAACTCCAGGTTAGGAAAATTCACAACTTTCCTGGTATAACACCTACACTACAGGGAACCAGGACTTTCGGGTGGGCAAAGTGCTTTACATGTACTATTTGGATGACATATTTATTAAGGAACTTCAGGCATCCCCAGTGAAATGTCATGGTATTCTTGTCATTTGAGGAAGAAGAAATATTTCACTTCCTCTTAAAAAAGGAAGCATGTGCTACATATATAACCTTCACTAAGCTATTTCCTTTATAATGTCAAGTGCTGATATAAACCAAACACATAAGTGGAAGAATAACATGTCTTTAAAGGCCTTTGATCCTCACTTTTAGAGAACAACCTACTCAAAGCCATTTTCCTGCCATTCACCAACAATTTAAGAGGCAGGACTTCCTGGTATAATTCATATCCATATTCATTGTTATTGTTCTTTATATCTCAGTAATTTTAATTGTTTTCATTTGTTTTCATACCTGTCATAGATAAGAGTCCATCTGGGCCCACATAGCCCAAAAGCTTGGAATCATTGATTAGATATTCCACACCACCTTGGGTAGTCAACTCTGAGTACAATGAAAAATATTACAGTCTCATACTCCCATTCTCCTCAATCAATTACTACATGTCAAGATCCCACAGCACAGATCAGGAAGCAAGGTAGTGCACAACACCTTGATCCCCAACAATCATCATCTTGGAATCCTTGAAAAGGTGGGTGAACTTCTAATATCAGCACCACAAATTCCAAATGGATTAGAGTTAGGACATTTCTTCTAGGAAGGGGAAAAGCTAGGCAGCCATCTTTGGAGTTGTCATATACCCACTCCAATATGGATATAAATTTGGAGACTTGCAGTTTATACTCTGTCTCTAGCCCTACTAGACCTCAGTCTACCGTAACAAATTTCTTTCCACAAACAAGTCATGTACGTGGATTTTCTCCTCTCTTTCCTAAAGTGTACATCGAGTCCTCTGTATTTCCACTGATGAGTTTCCACAATAATCACGTTTGGAGATGCCTTGGCCATGAAATGTGGGAACTCAGAGAGAAGATCCTCATCAGGGAGGAAGAGCCAAGATGGCAGAGTAAAGGCAGAGATTTACCTGAGCTATCCCCCAGACCTCTCCAAAAACCTTTAAATAATCACTCTAAGCAAATTCTAGAGCAGCAGAACCTATAAAATATGATACAATTTTCCAGCCCAAGACAACTTAGAAGGTCAGCAGGCAAGGTCTATTGCACCAGGGTGAGAGAACAGCACAGATCAGGCTCCAGCAAACCAGGAGCAGGCCTTGGGCCACTGAATCAGGGGCATCAATGGCAGTTTACAGGCCTCTCAGACAACTGACAGCAAGGGGCTTAGATAACAGATCAGAAGGAAATTTTCAGGGGTTCTTTTGCTGGCATTGTAGTACTAGCATTGTACTAGCAAAAGTACTAGCATTGCCGATACTTGGATCTGGGTTAAAGTCCTAAATGTTAGCCCCAGGGCAAGGAAGAGCACTAGCACAGCACAGCTTGTGACCACAGGAGAACAAGGATATTGGTCACAGTACCAGGGTTGAAAAGGGTGCTTATGGTCACTCACAAAACAGTGCACAGTACAGGAGAGTAGTAAATACACCTCTCCCTAGATCATACCACCTCAGAAAAGCCAAAAACTTATAAGTCCCAAGAATTACCTCTGAAAACAGCTGCATGAAAAAACCTGAAGTTTGGGACAGTGTCCCTCCACTCCAGAAGCAGAGACTCAATTTAGCAGAGTTAAAAGTCAAGAAAGAGGCTTGAAAATGAGCAAACAACAGAGAAAAATCTAATCACAGAAAGTTACTATGGGGACAAGGAAGATTAAAATACACATTCAGAAGACAACAAAGTCAAAATTCCTGAATCCAAAGCCTCAAAGAAAAATATTAATTGGCCTCAGGTCATGGAAGAGGTCAAAAATGGATTTTAAAAATCTTGTAGGAGAGGTAGAGGAAAAATTGAGAAGAGAAATGAGAGTTATGCAAGAAAATCATGAAAAAAGATTCAACAGTTTGGTGAAGTATGAAAAATACTGAAGAAAATAACACCTTAAAAAACAGAATAGGCCAAAAGAGGTACAAAAATCCAATGAAGAGAAGAGTGCCTTGAAAAACAGAAGTGGCTAGATGGAAAAAGAAATTGCAAAAATTCACTGAAAAGAACTTAAAAAAGGAGAATTGGCCAAATGCCAATTTGATCTTAAAAGTTGGAATTGGGCAAGTGGATTAACAATCCAAATCAAAAGAATGAAAAAACAGAAGAAAATGTGAAATATCTCCTAGGAAAAACTACTGACCTGGAAAATAGATCCAGGAAGGATAACTTAAGAATTATTGGACCACCTGAAAGTCATGATCAAAAAAAGAGTCTAGATATCATCTTTCAAGAAATTATCAAAGAAAACCCTGATATTATAGAACCAGCAGGTAAAATGGAAATTGAAAGAATCCACCAATTACCTCCTGAAAGAAATCCCCAAATGAAAACTTCCAGGAATATTACTGCCAAATTCCAGAACTCCCAGATCAAGGAAAAAATACTGCAAGCAGTCAAAAAGAAACAATTCAAATATCATGGAGTCATAGTCAGGAAGACACAAGATTTTGCAGCTTCTGCATTAAAGGATTAGAGGGCTTGGAATATGATATTCTGGAGGACAAAAGAGATAGGATTGCAACCAAGAATCACCTACCCAGCAAAAGTGAATATAATCCTTTGAGGGGGGGAATGTATATTTAATGAAATAGAGAACTTTCCAAGAAAAGACCAGAGCTGAATAGAAAATTTGACCTTCAAATAAAAGAGGTGTAAGAAGTATAAAAAGGTAAAGAGGAAAGAGAAATCAAAAGGGATTTGATAAAGTTAAACTGTTTATGTTATTATATGGAAAAATGATATTTATGCCTTCTAAAAACTTTCTTATCATTATGACAGTGAAAAGGCATTGTAATGTTCATCCTCATTGCTGAAGAAGGCCATGCCATCAGGGAAATGATACATATAGAAAGCAGAGGCGTGAGTTGAATGTGATGGTATGATTATCTTAAATAATAAAATTAAGGGATGAGAAGAAGAATGCACTGGGAGAAGGGGAAAGGGAAAGGTAGAATGGGATAAATTATCTGACATAAAAGATGTCTGAAACATTTTACAGTGGGGGGAAAATTAAGGAATTGGGGAGGGGAGCACATGAACCTTACTTTCATCAGAATTGGCTCAAAGAGGGAATAATATACACACTCAGATGTAGAAACCTATCTCATCATAAGGAAAGCAGGAAGGGAATAAGATAAAGAAGCAGGGAGGGAACTGATAAAAGGAGGGCAGTTTGGGGGAGGTAAAAGCCAAAAGCAAAACACTTGAGAATTGACAGAGAGAGAGAGAGAGAGAGAGTTGGATAAACAGGGGGGAAATAGGTTGGAGAGAAATACATAATAATCATTACCGTGAAAAAAAAATTAAAGTGAGTTTCTCTGATAAAGATTTCATTTTTCAAACATATACAGGAAAATGAGTCAAGTTTATAGAAATAAGAGCCATTACTCAATTAATAAATGGTCAAAGGATATGAACAGGCAGTTTTCAGAGAAAGCAATCAACGCTATCTATAGTCATGTAAAAATGTTCTAAATCACTATTGATGAGAGAAATTCAAATTCAAATTTGAACTACTACCTCACACCTGTCAGATTGGCTAATATGACAGAAAAGGAAAATGAAAAATGCTGGAGGGAATGTGGGAAAATTAAAACACTAATGTACTACTGATAAAGTTGCATACTGATTCAACCAGTCTGCAGAGCAATTGGAACTGTGCCCAAAGGGCTAAAAAACCATGCATACCCTTTGACTAAGGTGGTGACTAAGACACCGCTGGGTCTGTATCACAAAGAGATAAAATACAAAAGGAAAAGGATCTATGTGTACAAAATATTTATAGCAGCTCTCTTACTGGTAGCAAAGAATTGGAAATTGAGGGAATGGCCATCAATTGGGGAATGACTGAACAAGTTGTTGTATGTGATTGTGAGGGAATACTATTGTGCTTTATGAAATGATGAGCAGGATACTCTCAGAAAAAAACATGGAAAGACTTATGTGAACTGATGCCAAGTGAAATGAGCAGAACCAGAAAAAAACTGTACACTATAACAGCACTATTCTATGGTGACCTACTGTGAATAACTTAGTTATTCTCAGCAGTACAATGATCCAAGACAATTCTGTAGGACTTATGGTGAAAGACGCTGTCCATCTCCAGAAAAAGAACTGGTAGAGCCTGAATGTAGATCAAAGAGACATTTTCCTTACTTTCTTCATTTTTCTTGTGTTTTATTTTGTCTGTGTTTTCTTTCGTGAAATTACTTACATGGAAATGTGTTTTGTATGACTACACATGTATAACCTATGTCAAATTGTTTGCTTTCTCAATGGGAAGGGGAGGAGAGGGAGAAAGAGAATTTGCAACTCAAAATTTGGTGGAGGGAAAAGAATGTTAAAATTGTTTTTACATGTAATTGAGAAAAATAAAATATTAAATAAGATTTTTTTTAAAAAAAGAAAAAGGCCCTCATCTGGAATGAGAAATGACTTTAATTGAATGGCAATGTGCCACAGACCACTAATCCACCCATAAAATATTCTTCTGGAGCCTTATTCTCCTTTTTTTCTCTATATCATTTCCCTATGCATTTAGTCACTCCCATAACTTTAACTATCACCTCTACAGGATTCTCAAATCATTTCCAGCTCTGACCTATTCCCAGGGCTCTAAACATAGATCTCCAATTGTCTATCAGACCACTCAAGTTGTATGTCCCTTCACTATCACAAACTCAAAATGTCCAAAATCTGTTCCTCATTTGGATTTCCCCAATTCTGTCCGTGACATCTCCATTAATTACTTCTCCCATGGTCAAAGCCTTGATGTTGTTTTGACTTGTCTCTCTCTCAAATATAAAACTCTAACCACTAACATCCAGTCAGTTAACAGGTCTATTCATTCTACATCTCTAGCATGTCTCATCTCCACCTTTTCTTGTCTAATCTCACTGTTAGCACCCTAATAGAGATCTTTATTACCATCCTTCTAAATTGAGAGACCATGGTATAATGGAGTAGTGGGAATTAAAGTATCTGAGTTCAAATCCAGCTCTATACTCATACCTATGTGACCTTGGGCAAGTAACAACTTATTTTTTTACCATAACAGCACTGTTTGAAGGGGAGCTATCGTTTTATATTTGTACTAGTTGACCTACAAGGTTCATTACAAATCTGAATTTCTATGATATTACTAACACAAGGGAAAGAGATAGAGATGGAACCTGTGATTTCATTGATATAAGGCACTCCCAGGTGAGGAAACTCTATCAGTGCAGGTGGTTGAGTTCTCTGCAACTTATAGTCTCAGAGAGTTGCCCAGAGTACTGAGGAGTTGTGTGAATTGCCCAGGATAACACAACCAAGAACATGTTAAGTTGAAAATTGCCTACGTTCATTGCCAAAATCTTAGTGAGTGACACAGACAACTGACAATGTTACCAACTGTTGGTTATTCTTACCAGTTGTCAATGACTAAATGTAAAAATCTGCAGTCCATAGAGGTTGTATGTTTCATTTGTATATCATCAATTGTTACAATGAAGAAGTTTCCTAAGACCTTGGGAAAAATACATCCATTTTACTTTCTCACAGATAGTAAACTAAGAAAACAAATTCATCTTTATCATTTATTTTAAAAAGTTACATATTTAAAACCTCATACTGTAATGAACCTAAGGTCAAAGACATAGATTTTAAGCCCATCTTGAATAGGGATATTATTTTTTTCTTTGTCTCTCTCTCAGCACCAAGAAGAGTGGATAGCTATGTGGCACAATGGATAGAGCACCAGGTTGGAAGTCAGGAAGATTCATATTCCTTAGTTCAAATCTGTGTGATCAAGGCCAATTCAATCCTGTTTGCCTCAGTTTCTTCATCTGTAAAATGAGCTGGAGAAGGAAATGGCTAACTACTCCAATATCTTTGCCATGAAAACCCAAAAATAGGATCATGAAGAGTTGGACACAACTAGAAACAACTCAACAACAGCAGTACCAAGCAAAGTGTTTCGCATATTACATTTAATAAATGTTTGACAGATAAACATGTTATGTGTTTCCAGACTCAAACGAGAAATCAAGTTCACTTAAAATTTGGGCCATTGAATCAAAGACTTAGATATAAAAGAAAGAGTAAAAGTCATCAAGTCCTATCCTACCATATGACAGAGGAGGAAACCAAGACCTAGGAAGGTTAAATAGTTGGTCCATAGTAACACATGGTAGTAAATGGTAGAAACCTAGGTTTTCTGACTCCAAATTCAGTCTTTTTTTTTATTTGGAGGGTGTGAGGAACAGGTATCAAGTATTTTACTTTATGAAATAGATTTATTACATCAAATATAAAACTCAAATAGTTTCCTTGGTTTGGGACTCTATTCTAAATTGATATCCAACAAAGATTCCAGGAATTGTCATATATTTGGCACTAGTCTTCCACAATGGAGTTGAATAAGATTAACAGCATGGAGATTTGGGCTCTGGGTTGTTGGGCTAAAGTTTGACTGAATTGAAGATAAAATGAAATTTTTTTCTCCCAGCCCCAGCCTATGGTTTCATTTGCATGAGGCACTTTCAGTAAGGAAACTCACTCTACCAATGTAGATCAGCAACTATTCTACAACTTAGAGCCTCCTTGAGATGTCTAGGACCCCTTGCCCAGGTCACACAGTCTGTATGTGTAAGTGGTATGACTTGAACTTGTTCTTGATTCTGAACCCACTTTCTGTCCTCTACATCATACTACCTCTGCAAAAGGAGATGATTTTCTCAAAACAATTTTTAATAAATATGATAATATGCTAAGTCATATGCAGGTTTTGTTTACTAATGGAGGGTTTTAAGCATCTATCATCCAAGTAACTGGGAAACTTTCTAAAGGGAAAAATAAAACTGCATCCCAACTCATATTTTATCTAGAGTTTCCATTCCATACCACTTTCTTCAATGTTTGCCAAGAGCCCATTTACTAATAGAATTAGTCAAGCAACAAAATTAGGAGGTCTATCAGCCAAAGACACCTCTTAGCATCAACAATCTGGTTTTGGACAGGCAAGCAGGCTCCACCCCCAGGGTATTCAAAGATGCTTATGTCTACACAGATATACCCTCAAAATGTACCATAACTATTCACCTTCCACTTGACATTTGCAGGTTGCGGATACTAATGCTAATAATAGAGATTTTAATAGCATGAGTAACACCCATCATGCCATGTTTTCCAAATCAATCCTTTCATTTCTTCTTTAAAAGAATGGAGAAGTGAAACACCACTTTTGCCAAAAGCAAAAGCAGCACATTAATATTAAACATGATCTAACGAAGGCAGGAATTGTTTGGGGAAAATATCAAACACAGCAAAGGCATCTTCTTCATGATAAAAACTGGGAAGAGGATGCTAAGAGAGGTGTTCAGATGTCTTTCCCTAGCTTACCTAGGATTAAGTTTTCATACTTCAGTGTGGAGAGGGGGTAAGGATAAAATAGAGAGGTGGGGGAGAAAGAAGAAACAAAGGGAAAGGAGAAGAAGGGTAAAAAAAGATCACAAGGAAGAAAATTTAACTCACTTCAGGTTTCTAGGAAACAAAAAGAGGAATTCTCCCTTCCCCCACTATTCAAGTTCTTAATCATAGAAAGCCAAAATATCTAACTTTTTGAAAAGAGGACATGGGAGGAGAAAGAGAAAGTATAAAAATTTAATTCAGTTCATTCTTTCATGAAATAAAAGGAGATCCTCCTCTTATTCATGTAGCTTGAAAAGCTAAAATATCAACTTTAATAAAAGGGGATATGGAAAGACAGACGAGAAAGAGGGAGAGAGAGAGAGAGAGGGAGAGAGAGAGAGAGAGAGAGAGAGAGAGAGAGAGAGAGAGAGAGAGAGAGAGAGAGAGAGAGAGAAAGTTCAGTCCTCTAAGGCATAAAAAGAGACTCCTTTATTCAAGGTCTTAACAAGTTTGAAAAACTAAAATTCCTAAGTCTTAGAAAAGATTTAACTTTACAGAAAGTGAGGGAGGTAATGGGAAAAGAATCAGGAAGGAGAGAAAGGGAGAGAGAAAGGAAAAAGGAGAAAGTGGGATAAACAAAGGAAAGACAGAAAGAAAATGAAAATCTAGGTCACTTTAGGCTTCCAGAAGAGCAACAGAAAAGAACTCCTTACTCAAAGCCTTAATCTTCAAAAAGCTAGAATACAGAGCTTTTAGGAAACCTTTGACTCTAATTTAGAAAAAACAAACAAACAAAAATCTAATTCCTCTAAAGCTGACAAAGCTGTTAAGTTTTATGAGCCCAGAAAATTATCCCTACCCCTCACACCAAAAACCCCACACAGAAAACCAACAACGGAAAACACAATTCACTTGAACTTTGTAACCATGTTGGAATAGGAGTGATTCACTCTTCTGGCAAGAGAGAGATGAAAAAGCTGGCTCTGCTCCTGGCCGAGCTAACCTCCTTAAAAGGATGTTTTTGATGTTGCTAATTCAAGCTACTAAAACCATAAAATTACTTCTCTGTAGTAACTGCATCATCATACTAACAGAAGAAGGAACTAGATCTATCCCAGAAGGTCTAAGATTTTTTAATAACAATAATGTAAGTGTCAGGTACTGTCACTGTCCCTACCCCTCCCCTACAGAATACTGTCACATGTATTATATGCTGGCTTCCTTTTTGGCATTCTCTAAGGCTTTACACAAATCTATGTGAGGGGCAATTTATGGGAATATCGTGACCCAAGGTACTTCACAATCAGTGGCCTGAACCTCACCATTGCCAATTGGTTCCTACCAAAAAAATAAATTTAAAAAGACATTTGTAAAGATGCAGCAATTTAATAGATCTTTCATTTGGCAACAATCCTCCTACGAATATCTCTTGAGAAGTAAAATAATACAGGCCCAGGACTCTGGCAGGTTTTCTAATTGTTTACTTTTGGCACAAACCCAGGACAAAACCAGGCAACAGCTTTAGGTCAATTGAACTGTTATGTTTTCTCTCTCTCCCTTTCTTTCTTTCTTGTTTTCTCTTTTCTTTCTTTCTCTCTTTCTCTTTCTTTCTTTCTTTCTTTTCTTTTCTTTTCTTTCCTGTCTCCTCCTCCTTTTTCTTTTTCTTCTTCTAATAACAGTGCAGCTTTTCACTTGTTTGAAGGGGACAAAAGTATGATAAAGGAAATTTTTAAAAGAAAATATAATAAAAACTGACATAAAAGGCCATAAAATTAACGTCTGGGCTGAGTTAATTTGACTTTCAGCCCATATTCTATGGTAATAGTTGACAATAATAACTAATGTTTATATAGAGTTAAAAGGTTTTCAAGCTGTTAAAATATTATTTTCTTTCATCCTCCCAATTCTATGAGTAGATACAATTATGATCCACACTTTACAGAGGGGGAAACTGAGTTTGATAGAGGTTAAACAATGGATCCAAGGCCACACAACTACTGATAGTCTGAGGCAAACACCTTTGCCAACATCTATTGTTTTAGCCAAAGCTGATTCAGTTCAATCTTACAAGCATTTATTAAGTACCTTCTAGGTGCACGTCACAATGCTGACCTCTGTCAACATAAAAATTTTTAAATGAGTATGTTAGTTACGCGATGCAGTGAACAGCGTGCTGAGACTGACAGATGGGCAAGACCTGAATTCAAATCCTACCCCAGGTCCTCACTAGCTTTGTGATCTGGGCAAGTTACTTCACCTCTCTCTGCCTCAGTTTCCTCAACTATAAAATGGGGATAATAATAGCCTCTACCTCCTAGGGCTTCACACATAGTAGGTGCTTAATAAACGTTTGTTCCCTTGTCCTTCCAAAACAATGGCGAACAACCAAAGTTTTGGGGTTGCTTTTTAAAGTTACATGGCAATCATATTTACCACTAGCCCTGCCTCAAAAATATCTACAGCTGAAAGGAATTAACCAGGAAGCCTACTAGAGTAGGAAGAGTAAAGCAGGAAGGAGGAGGGAAAAGCCACCTTGTTCTAGTACTGGCCAGACCACTGATGCCCAGTGTGATTCTGGGCAAGTGGATAAATTCAGTAAGCATGTGTTAAAAACTTGTACAAGACAAGACATTCCATGTCATTGATCTTCGTGCATTCTCCATCCAAGGCAAACCAGCCTGCTAGCTGTCCCTGTACACAAGATTCTCTCTCCAGCCTCTATGGTTTTTGGAATGTTTTTCCTTCTTAACTCAACCTCCTAGAATCCTCACCTTCCTCACTGGGGCCTCTCTTGATTCCCTCAAGTTGCTAAAGATCTTTCCTTTTAGAAATTTCTGTTTAACTGCGTTATCCTCCCACCTGTACTTCCCCCATTCTGCCATTCCCAATAGAATGTAAGTTTTTTGAGGTCTGGGACAGTTTTATCTTTGTATCACCTCATACAAAGATCTGCACATAATCAACACTTAAATGCTTTTTCAATTGAATTGAAGCCAGAGTCAAATAATTTCTCTAAGCCTCAATTTATTCTCTGGTAAAATGAGAAAAATAATCCCTATTCTGCCTACCTACAGGGTTGTTTTAATGATGAAATGAGCTAATACATGTTAAAGCATTTTAAAAACTGTAAAATGCTATACAACAGCCAGCCATTATTAAACACAGAGTAATTTTAAAAATGAAAATTTTACACATAGGAAAAAATTCAATTTAGCTTAATTCACGCAAACAGACTAGAGTGACAGATGAAGAGCAATTTTAACAGTCATTTGTTTTTATGAAATAGCTACATCCAGATACAGAAACCATTGATTTTGACATGACACTGTGGAGAGAGTGCCAGACCCGGAGTGAAGAAGATCTAAGATCAAATGTGGCCACAGATATTTGCTAGCTGTATGACCTTGGGCAAGTCACTTAGCCTCGGTTTGCCTTAGTTACCTCATCTGAAAAGAGGAAATCATAAGAACATTTATCTCCCACTGTTGTTGAGAGGATCCAATGAGATAATATGTGTAAAGCACTTGGCATCAACCTAGCACATAGTAAGCCTTATATAAATGTTAGCTGCTATTATTATTGATGCTGTTTCTGTGAAAACTATTAAGAAAGTAATTTAGAGCTAAAACCTTTTGTTGGCAAATAACACATCTATAGCTCTGTAAAAAAAAAAAAATAACATTTTTGGTGGAGGTAAAAAAGCAATGACCTAGAGTCTGAAGACTAGGGTTTGGATTCAGGACTTGACAATCACTCACTGTATGACTGTAAGCAAATCACCTGACTTCTCAGATGTGGGTAATAGGATCACAAAGAGGAAAGCATTTTACTAACCTTAAAGTATCCTATAAATGTGAGCCATTAATTATTATTTCTTGTATTTTATGTTGTCAGTCCTTCATCCTCCCTGCAGAGCTATGGAAAGCATATACCTTGTGAAAGGGTTTGGAATAGATGCTAGACCTAGGATTTGCTAGGAATTGGAATAGATGCTAAGCATTGTGAGATTCCAAGAAGTTACTTCCTCTACTCATTCAGCTCTGCACCTTCTGGTTTAGAGTTGTCTTGAGCACTGTTAAGTGACTGGTCCAAGGTCACTCAGCATATAACAGAGAGAGGAGCTGAACCCACGTCTCTCTGGGTCCATGGTTGGCTAACTTCTAGACTACGCAGCCTTGTGGAAAACAGGGTTCAGCTTCAGAATTGTAAATCTTGTTCTAATCATGGCTTTGAGCGACTCTGAGTTCACCAAGGCTTCACCAGGAGAACAGAATTTCTGACAGGGATACCAATCTGGAAAAACTGTGATTACAGGCGCAGTGAAAGGTTGCTATCCAAGCCTCAGCCTTGGTGAGCCATGGTACTCTCGGTATCCCTGAAAATGAATAGAAAATTCTTTCTCTTGGTTTATCTAAGAACAATGTATTTCAGTTAGAAAACGTTACTATCACATACAAAATAACCACAATAACAAAAACTCTTTGTTGTGGGCCATCTAGCACCATTTAGAACCATGCCTTATTCATCTTTGGAATCCCTGGAAGCATAGATCAAATTCTAGAATTAAAATTTCAGAGGCTGCCTAGTTTGGTCCCAAGTAGAAATTCCCCCTAAAACACCACTGTTTCTGTAACTTAGTGATAAGGAATTAGACTCAAGTGAGGTAGCATTTCCCTCCCACTAAATAGCTTGTGTGTTTTTTGTAAAACAAACCAAAGTTTTGACTAGCATATTACATGAAGTAGTTAGGTGGTAAAGTGCAAAGAGCACCAGGTCTAGAGTCAGGAAGAAATGAATTTTAAAAATGCAACCTCAGAAAGAAACTATCTGAGTGATCCTAGCAAGTCCCTTGGCCTCTGTCTGCCTCAGTTTTCCCATCTCTAAAATAGGGACAATAACGATACCTATCTCCCAGAGTTGTTGTGAGAATAAAATGAGGTAATACACGTAAAGCAGTCTGCAGACCTTAGAAAGACATAGAAGTGGCATCTCTTATTATAAATAAATAAAATAAAAATAAATTAATAATAATAAATTATAATAAAATAATAAATAATAAAAAATAAAAATAAAAATATTTACAGCATTTTCCTCTTACCAGATTTTTTTGTTTCATCAAACTACTACCCCTTTGCCTGAAACCCCTAAATGCCTTCTTCCCTGGTTCTGTCACAAAGATTAATGATTATCCTTCCCTAGCTTAGTTAAGGGCACAGTCTTCCCATCCAACACTTCTACGGAGATCAGTATCCAGCAAAATATTTAATAGCGGGTTTACCAGGGCCATTAGTTCTAAAACATTTGAAGGGACACTATACTGCTAACTACCTTTTCCTACTACGAGCATAGCAGGAGAGGTGAGGGGGGAACAGGAGGGGACTTATAAAACAGTTTACTAAATGTAAAAGTAAAATTCTAGCCTTTCTTATGTCTTTCCTGGAGTTAATCTGCAGCAATTTCATTTGCCTCTATTAATTACTTCTAAAAAAAAAGCCACACACAATTTCAGGCTGTATAATTTTCAAGAGGCATTACAAGGTGACAAACAAGCTAAGCAGAAATGTCTTCTTTTTATATCCTGCAAGAAAATCAAAGGGGGGCTGGCAATTTCAATTAAGATTGGTGCATTCTTATGATAAAGTAGCAAGCTACATGGAATATGCTAGAAAGTAGAATATTTATGGCACTAGGCTGATGTTTCCTGCTGCATGAAGGCATCATAGGTAGATGATAGCCATGAAGTTGGTACCTCATGTTCACACTGCACTTTACAGCACACAAAAAAGCACATTCTTTTAGGGGAAGTATCTATCTAAATATCTATCTATCTATATGTTTGTATATGTGTACCTACATATCTATACCTAAATATATATCTGAGCCTATTGTAGCCTTTGGGGGTGGAGAGGAAGAGGAAAAGGGGAGAAAGAACAAAGTAAAAAGTGCACAGCAGAGGACAAAAGAAAACTAATGAGGGAGAAAGGATGGACAGCTGTCAGCATAACTCATGGTACTTACTATATAGGCTTTCCTGAAATAGAAATTTATTGCTATATATTTTTAATCCTCTCTTACATTCTGCTGTGCACATAACATGGTTTTTTTTTTCTATTATGTACTTAAGTTTCAATTTTTAAGTTTATAATGTTTCTTTTTATTGTGTATTTAAGTTTCAGTAATAAAAAAGGCATATTTACACATAACCAAACTCTTTTGTCATCTAGTTGTTTTCAGTCATGTCTGACTTTGTGAGTTCTAATCTGCCCTCAGACACGTAATACCTGTGTGACCCTGGGCAAGTCATTTAACTCCATTTGCCTTAATCCTTCATCTAAAAAAAAAATGAGGTAGAGAAGGAAATGACAAACCACTCCACTATCTTTACCAAGAAAACCCCAAACAGAGTCAACAAAGAGTTGGACACAACTGAAAAATGACATAGCAAAACACCATCCAATATATCAGGGAGTCTGACTAGAGTCTGTAAAATATTTTTTTTAATTTGATACCTGTATTTAATATAATTGGCTTCCTCTGTAATCCTGCACATTTTATTTTATTCATTTAAAATCCTCATTCTGAGAAGGGACCCTTAGACTTCACCAGATTGCCAAAAGGGTTGGTGATACAAAACAACTGCATTGATTTCATTTAATAACATGTGAGCTCCTTGAGGACAAGAACTGTCTTATTTGATTGTTTTCCATTCCCTAGCACTTAGCACAGTGCTTGGCACATAATCAATTCTTAATAAATGATTTTTCATTCATTCACACAAAAAGAACAAGAAAAATTAGATTTATTTATCTGAGCAGCATCATAGAAGTATGTATACAGTCAAAAACTATTTAAACACGAGCATGGACTACATATTTTTCCACTACAAAGCATGTGTGTCCTCATACCAGTACCAAAAATGTCCTGGACAGTATGAAAACAGCCAGAAGAGCTATCCCAGCTCCCCAACTGTTGTGCAGTAGCTCCATTTAATATTCTTGTCTAGCAAAACAGCAAAGATCCCTCATGCCTATTTTTAAATGCACATTTTTAATATTCAATATAATGTTACTCTTTAACAAACTCTTTACTCCCTGCCTCTTTTATGAAGCTTCCCGTGGTCTTTAAAGGGATTGTTAACCAAAGAATGGATCGCACTCTTTCTGCATGAGCAGATTGAGAAACACTCCATTAAGCCTTTCAGTATTTAATAGAAAGTGTAATCTCTCACCTCTGAGGAGATGAGCCAGTTGTTCAGTGACTAACTCAGGGGCCTCCTCAAGAATCTCTTTTGCCACAAGGGAGGAAGAAGACTCCTGGAACTCAAAGCCGGTATCACATTGTTCAGCTGGATTAATGACTTTGACAACAGCAGATTCTAAAGTTTTATCCTCACTGCAACAGAAATGAAAAAGGAGAAAAGGAGAGATGAACACAGATATTTGGTTTTTTACATTTATTGTATCTTTATCATGTACAAGCAATCACCTACAAATCAATTTTCTATCATTATTCAGAGCAAAATATTTATCTACTCACGTGATAAAGAAGAAGGAGGCTACATTTCACTCACATCTGTTTCATTAAAGCTAAAAATCTGCCTCAAAAGTTTAAGGAGGACATTCATATTAGCAATCTGATCTCTAAATGCCAAATAACCAACTGTGCAAGTGGTCACCTCTGAGGAGTCTAACTATGAGCTCATTTTCTCTAAGTGACTGATTCATATATACAAAATGCTCTGGCTTGTCCAATTTGTTGTCATTAAAATATTTAACAGAAGTGGCATCAGAGGAAAAAAAACCACAGACTGTGTTGGCTTCACCCATTGTTCTTGATAAGTGAGTTGAAATTGACTTGAGGGAAAGAAGTCTTTTATTAAAAGACTTTTTTTTAAAAGGAATAGAAATTAACATGATATCTGAAGGCTTATAACAATGACCATGAAAGAAACCAAATAACTTGCCTTCTATGTTAATATCTTTAAATAGGACTTAAATAGTCCTATCTTATAATTATATACAAATATAAGGTCATAGAATCACAGACAGAGGTGGAAGAGACTTCAGAGTTCAACTGGTCCAATCCGCTCATTTTATGGAAAAAGAAACAGGCTGATAGAGGTGACATGACTTGCCCAAGATCACAGAGATTAGCAAAATTCTCAATTTATACTTAATTAAAGTGTGATGTCCAGGATTTTAATTGATTTTTATGTTTCAGAACTTGCTTCTTTCATTTTTTAGATGAAGAAGAATTACTTCAATTCAGACATTGTTTTGCCCCCCTTTTTGGCATAGTGCGTTAGTACATAGTAGGTGCTCAAAGATGCCTGTTGACTAATTTTAACAACCAATTACTGACAGTTTGGGAGTTTTTTTAGATATTTTTTCAAAAAGCTTTTGTGTGAAGATGCACAATTTGACACAGAATTTCTCTCTAAAAAAGACAAATTGAAACAAGTGGCTTCAACTAATGGATACAGTGGGGATTCTGGTGCAGGCAAGAGTTCTAGACTAGGAATAATGAGAACTGAGTCCTGGCTCTGATGCTATATCTCTTCCAGTTCAGTAATATCTATGACTTTAAAAGAGCAGAAGAGATTTTTTTTTTTTTGGTACAGAAAAATATACTAGCAGAGAATATCATTTTATCTCATCGTATTTTACATAAGATCACAAGTACACTGAAAGATATTCTCCTGAAACCTCTCTATATCAAATTTAATTAGTAACAATAATGATAGCTGGCATGGATGCAGCATTTGAAGGTTCACAAAGCACTTTATGTGTTATCTTGTCTGGTCCTTATAGCAATCTTATGAGAGAGGTATTATTATCCCAACTTGACAGAGGAGGAAACTGAGGTTGAGAGAACTTAAGTGACTTGGCCAAGGTCACAAACACAGGAAGTGTCTGAGGCAGGACTTGAACCCAAACCATCCCAACTTCAACTCCTCCACTCTATCCACTGCACCCCCCACTATCTCAGTAGTATTCTTCACTACTCTATTATTGCTTTAGTTCATGACAGATTTAGAGCTGGAAGGGATCTTAGAGGCCATTCTAGTCCAATCTCCTCATTTTTCAGATGATAAAACTGAGGCCAAGATATATTAAATGACTTATCCAAGGAGATACAAGTCAAATTTGGAACCCTTGTCCTTGGACTCCAAGTCTAGATCTCTTTTCACTATGTAAGGCTGTTTGACTATTACATGGCTATCTAACCACAAATTTTTACTTTAAACATGGGCACTTTTCAATGATGAATTGGGCTATTTGTGTTTTCATGCACAAACATGCAAAGAATTAGCTAATGAAAAATCAGTTGCTTAGATTCATGTTTATTTTATTTTATTTACTCTGTCTAATATTCACCAACAATCCACAAAATTTGCCACAGACACAATTTCTTTAATTTGTAACAGCCATCTTCAGTACAGCCTGTTAGTACATCAAAATGGTGCTTAGTGAGCTAACAAAATGCTCATTTTCTCTTATACCCCTATAGTTAATTGAAATTTTTTTCAATATCCTCTTAATATGCTAATAGCCTTTAATGAGGGTCATTAGATAAACCAACTACAAGGTTGAGGACCTGAATTTTGACGGAGGCTTAGTATGTCAATTGATTGATACTGATAACTAGCAGCTTGACATATAAAATCAAATAATCAACAAGCATTTATTGAGTGCCTACTGTGATCCAGGCACTCTGCTCAGTGCTGAAAGCATAAAGACAAAAATGAAATTGCCCCTACTCTCAAACATTGCATTGGAGAAGGCAACATGCACACGTATAAATAATTGCATACAAGACATACGCAAAACAAATACAAAGTAATTTTATTTATTTATTTACTTATAGAGGAGGCTCTAGCATCTGGGAAATCAGAAAAGGAAGCTAGGGATTTCCATAATGGATGAGAAAGGAATACATCCATTGTATGATTTAGGTTTACAAAGCTCTTTTAAAGAATGCTCTTTGGATGAAACATTTAGAATCACAGAACAGAAGGTAGCATGGTGTAGGCAATAGGGCATTGGACTTGGAATCAGGAAGACCTAGACTGAAATTCTAACTCAGACACTTATTAGCTCTTTTACCCTGTACAAGTCACATAACTTCTTTATGCCTCATTTTAAAAAATTCAATTTTATTTTGTTTTTAGGTCTGAATATTCTTCCTCCCATTTCCACCTTCCCCATCTATTAGGAAGGCAAGAAAAAATCTATTACAAGTAAATGTAGTCAAAAAAAAAACAAATTCCCTCATTAGCTATGTCAAAAAAAAATAGTAACAACCATGCTTTGATCTGCCTTTATACTTAGAACATTTTTAGACAGCATTTTTCATCATGAGTCCTCTAGAATTGTGGCTGGTTCCATTGTCATGATCTGAGTTCCCAAATATTGCAAAGAGATTTGCTCTTCATTGTTATTATAATACAAATTGTTCTCTGAGTTCTGATTGCTACATGTTACACCAATTCATGTGAGCCTTTTTCTAAAAAGAGCACCTTCATGATTTCCTACATCTGTGCCTCATTTGTAAAATGAGATTAGACTTGATGCAAAAGATCCCTTCTAGCTCTAAATCGATGATCTTAGGTTCCTATGATTTTTGAGATCGCTGAGATTTTTCATACAGAGGATTCCAGAGTCTATTCTCAATATTTGTAAAAGACTTACCAAATCACTTAAGAACACATATACACAACTAGCATAGGGTGAAAGGACAGTGTTATCATTCATTTTATACATTTTATTTACTTAGTTTTCTTTTTCTTATTACCTTCCTAAATCTCATTTAGAAGTACAGCAACAATGAACATTCATCAATAGCTATGAGCATGTCATCGCTTTCATGAAACCTTCCTCGATTTTCCATTTACCTACAAAGTTTTCGTACAAGATTTTAACAGCTGATGGACATGATACATCCTCGCTGAGATCTGTCGTGAGTACCACCTACAAATTCTCATTCTGAAGGATTTTCTTTATGTCTTTCTTTTTACATTCTATACTCTACACACATTCCACATTCTACACTCTATAATCACTTTGTAGTTCTATCTATTTGAGGATATGACTTATCTCTCCTTCTGAACTGTAAAGCTCTTGGGGGCAGAAACTGTTTTATTTACTTTTATATTTCCCACAGTGTCTAACAGCAAATTATGCAGACATTAAATACATGTTGGTTAAAAAATGATGACTGGGTCAGAAAAGCTGCTCCAAGGTCTTTCCAGAATGAATATTCTATGACTTGTAGGTGCCATTTAAATGATTACTTTCCATTTTCCAATAAAGATCTCAGTATTAGAAAGATGTTAGTAGCTTATTGGCTACTTTTAAGAAATAAAGTAATATAATTGTAAAATTTTAGACATCATTAAAAAAAATAACCTTGGATATCACCTAGTGCAACTTTCCACCTGCACACATTATTTTGAAGGTGTATGAAAAGAAATTCAAAGAGATAAAATCAATCAACAATCATTTATTAAGCACCTACAATGGACTAGACACTGGAGATACACATATAAAGAAGAAGAAAAGTTCCCTACTCACAAGGAATTTACATTATGTCAAAGGAGACAAAAAATGTGCATATGGAAATATATTTTTAAAATAAATATGCATAGAATAAATACAAAAATAAATTAAAGGTAATTAGTGAGGAAGAGCACTCACTAGCTGTTAGGGGTGAGATCAGACCAGGAGGGTCACAAAGTTTGATTCCCAGGCCAATATAAATCCACTACACAAGATTATTATCTATTGTTTGACTTTGGATTTTGTTTTTAATTTCAGGCCAATCTAATAACATCCTACTCAAAAAAATCTCATTTCTGAAAAAGACACATAATTAAGGTTCAACATTTCCTAATATTTGGTCACAAAAGAAGAAAATAAATTCACCTTCCCATAGGACTGCTCTATACCTTTACCTCTGTCTGGCAGAACCACTACATCTCTGAGCCCAAAAGAACTTTAGAAGCCACCTGGTCCAATATATCCCTGATCTGTGAATCCTTTCTATAGTAGCACCAGCACACAGCCATCCAACATTTACTTGAACACTTCTAGTGAGGGAGAGATGTCCTTAGATAAACCACCCCACTTTGGGTAAGATATAATCATTAATCCATTTTTCTTTACCTCAAACCTAAACCTGCCTCTCCACCTGCTACCTAGGTGCTCCTAATTCAGTCACCTGGGACAAGTCCAATCACTCATCCATACTTGAAGATGGTCTTCCTCTCTCCTCCCCCATCCCCAAGTCACTTCCAGGCTAAACATCCTTGAGGTTAGGCCATAGAATGATCAATTGAAGAACTTGGGGATGTTTATATAATTCTCTTCCTCTGAATATTCTCAAAGCTTTGTCCTTCCTAAAAACATGGCACCTAGAACTGAATATGCTGCTTCAGAAGTGGTCTAAACAGGGCAAAGCACAGGGAAACAATCCCTTCCTAAGCCCTAGACACCATATCTCTCCTCAAAGCAGACCAAGATTATATTAGCTTTTTAAACTACCCTGGCTTTCTTCAAGTCCCAGATAAAATTCTGCCTTCTACAGGAAACTTTTTCAGATTGTCCTTGATTCTAGTGCCTTCCTTTTGTTGATTATTTCAAATTTATCCCACATATAGGAGGGTTTTTTATACATAGTTGTTTGCAGGTTGTCTCCCCCTTAGACTCTGGGTTCCTTGAGAACAGAAACCGTTTCTGCCTTTCTTTATATCCCCAGAACTTAGCAAGGTGTCTGGCATAAGTAGGTGCTTAATGGGGGTGGCTAGAGTGTGTAGTAGAAAAAACACCAGGCCTGGAATCAGGAAAGCTTGAGTTCAAATCAGGTCTCAAACACTTCCTATCTGGGAAAAGAACCCAGAGAAAAGTGACCCTGGGCAAATCACTTACTCCTGTTTGCCTCAGTTTTCTCATCTGTAAAATGAGCTGGAGAAGGAAACGGCAAACCAGTCTAGTATCTTTGCCAAGAAAAATTCCCAAAGGGGTCACAGAGTCAGATATTACTGAAAACATCTAAATAATAACAAAAAAGTCAAAAGGTGCTTAATAAATGTTCACTGACTGAGTACCACACAATTGATTTATACTGGGCTTGTGGTCCACTAAAATCCCCACAATAATTTTCAAATCCCTTCTATCTTATTTGATTTTTTTTTAAAAATTCATATATAAAAATTTAATTTATCTCTAATAAATTTCATCTTATTAGATTTACTACAATATTCTAATCTTATCAGTACTTCTTAGCTCTCAATTTGGTTATTCCTAATGCTTGAAATTACCTCTAGTTTTGCATCTTGGCAAATTAGATAAGCAAGAAGGGACTGGTTTTGATTTGTTTCTTTGGTTAGTTAGTTGGCTGGTTGGTTATTTTTGACCTCTCTTTGTATACCATGTGCTTAGCTTGGTGCCTAGTTTATAACTTCACTTGATTTATGCCTTCATCACTGACATTGACAAAGTGGTTAAATGTTTTTTTTTATGAGAATAGACAAAATATAATATAGAATTTGACTTCTCTTTAATTACTTCACTAAATTAGTCATAAAGTTAACCAAAAAATGGTTTCAAAAGCTCCTTTTAAGAAAAAACTTTAAAATAAATTAAATTTTAATCTCATAGAGGCTACCATACCTGGCCAGCACATTGTTGTTAACAAGCGTTAATGACAATTTCCCTTCGTCATTTAGATGATGTAGATTAATCTCATCTCGGAAGATGTGAAATGATTCAGGGATATTTAGCTCATCTAAAATAAACCTTGTTTCAGTGAAGTAGTTGAATTCTGTCCTTGGTATGTTTAGCACTGGTAAGCACAGAACACCAGGAGGACTGACCTGTCATAAAAATAAAAAAATAATTTTGTCAGTCATAGAAAACTATAAAAAGGAAAAAAAAGCAACTGAATTTTCAAAAGCTATAGGCTGAGTGGAAGGAAATGAGAGCATGCAAACTCACAACACATTCCTGTATTTCTGAATAAACTATATGACACATTTTTACCTTGCTTCCTAGGACAACAAATCAGGAGGTCTGGGACCAGTAGCTGCACTCTTGTAAGAAGAAATGATGCTAATCAAGTATTGAATATAAACTAGGGCAAACATATGACATTGGGGTAATATTTGGAATCCTGCCTTTTTTTTTACCTTGTCTAGAAAATAAGCATAGGTGAAGGAGGAAATAAGTGAATCCAGATCACATGACTTATGTCCAATAACCACATGGACTTTTTCCAAGCGTTTGCTCCGATTCTGAAACAAATCCAAATTAAAGACAGTCATTTTTACTTGTCAACATAAAAGAAAAACATTTTAGCCTTTCCCCCAGTCTACCCCAACCCCTCAAAAAATTTATCTAGTTCTGTTGACAGGTCTTTCAGAAGTTCTTTGGAAACAAATTAATCCCTTGATTGTACAATGGAAAGCATGAAAAAGCAAATCTACATGAAATATTAATACTGCTCAGAAAACAAATTCTACAAGGAGATGAGAACACCACAGGTCTCAAGTGAGGTTCACCACAATTTCCTGCCAAATAAATGAAATGCAATCCAACTACCATTTTGCCAGAAAATATCACAGAAATGAAGTCTGACTTGGAGTTCTAGTGAATTGAGTTTCCTTACTTTAAAAACACATTCAAATGTGTTTTTTGCATATATTTGACTTTGCAGCCATCTCCTGACCAGCTACCATAATGATTGGACCAGAAATCCAATATTTGAGGACTTAACCCCATTCATTCTCATAACTCCTACCCTGGGGCCCTGCTGCCTTGTTCATTGAGGCTTCCACAGCCTATTAGGACTAGACACATTTCCCTTGACTCCTCAGCCATCTCCACAATTGCTGTATCACAGCGCACACACCCTTCTCCTCTCACCCCCTTTCCAGCTCAAGAAACATAATCAAATCAACTCTGACATTGTTTCTGGAAAAAATGTGGTGATCTACTCTTCTCTATGGCTCCATTTGGCTCATCCTCTCCAAAGCCAAACTATCCACCCCACTCTAGTTACTATTTTTTTTTTATTTTATTAAACTTTTAATTTTGGGTTACAAATTTTCTCCCCTTTTTTCCCCCTCCCCGCCCCAGACCCAAGTTTTCTAATTGCCCCTGTGACCTATCTGCTCTCTCCTCTCTCCTCCCTCCCTGCCCTTGTTCCGTCTTCTCTTTTGTCCTGTAGGACCAGATAGCTTTCTTGACCCCTTAACCTGTGTTTCTTGTTACCCAGTGGTAAGAACATTACATTTGGTCCTAACACTTTGAGTTCCAACTTCTTTAGCTCCCTCCCTCTCTACCCCTTCCCCTTGGAAGACAGGCAGTTCAATATAGGCCATATCTGTTTAGTTTTGCAAATGATTTCCATACTAGTTGTGTTGTATAAGACTAACTATATTTCCCTCCATCCTGTCCTGTCCCCCATTACTTCTATTTTCTTATGGTCCTTTCCCTCCCCGTGAGTGTCGACCTCGTATTGCATTCTCCTCCCCATGCCCTCCCCTCTATCCTCCCCCACTTCCTGCTTGTGCCCCTGTCCCCCACTCTCCTGTATTATGAGATAGGTTTTCCTATCAGAATGAGTGTGCATTATATTCTTTCCTTTAGTGGAATGTGATGAGAGTAGATCTCATGTTTTTCTCTTGCCTCCCCTCTTTATCCCTCTAGTTACTATTAATACTGACTGTGTGTACAATTTTCCCATTAGAATGTAAGCTCTTTTAGGCTAACAAGCTGCCTTTGCTTTTGTATTGGTATCCTTAGCACTTAGCAGAATGCTTGGCTCATAGTAGGCACCTAATAAGTCCTTTTTTTATCCATTTATTCATTCAGATGCTTCTCAAAAGTGCATGTGAATGCATACAGCTAGATGAAGTATATTGGAATTTTCACTTTGAAAACTGAAAGGATTCTGGTATTTCGCATTAATTTTCTATGGTGTATCAAGGCCTACTCCAGCACTTCATCATGGTGCCCAGTAATTCTGGGTTCACCAAAGTTATATTTATTTTCTGGTGATTCTCACATGTCCTACAAAGCTGGGTAGGATCAGAGATATAGAACAGGAAAAGACCATAAAAGTCCAACCCGTTATTTTATAGATGAGGAACTGAAGGTCCATGGAAGTTGAGTGATTTGCCAAGGTCACATAGATAGTAAATACCAATGTAAACCCAAGTCCTCTGACTCCATGAACATCCAGCTCTCTTTCTATTCACCAGACTGCTTCCCTACAGATCTCCAAACCTCTGGCCCACTTTCTCCATCTTTCTAATGACCATACTTCCTTACCACCAAATGAACATGGCTCCTCACATCATTTGGATGAGCAGAAAGTTACCAATTATAACGTTTCCTGTAAGAAAGATCTCCACTAGGCCTTACCATCTTCCCTATAGGGTCATTATGCCCTTTGACCCTTTGGTTGTCATCTTCTGCTTTGTCACTTTGCCTTTACAGAGCCAGGCATTGCCATTTGACTTGCCAATGCACCCTAAAGATCCCTGAGCCTTGCCGTCTTATTGGTGGCTGTACTCTGGGACCATGCAACTCCTATGCAAATTCTCTTCCCCAACGAAAAAATAAGCTCCTTAGGAGCAGAGATTGTCTCAATTTCCTATTTGTACTCCCAGGGCTTAGTACAGTGCTTGGCACATACTAAGTACTTCAAAATGCTATTTCTTGTATTCATTTATGCCATTTATCTAGTCATTAATAAATGTTTTAAACAGCGCAGGGACGATCACAAATCCCAATTTGCACTCCATTAGATATTTCCTTTCTAGCTACTACTGAACCATTAGTGACCATTCTTCTGGTTTTGTCATTTAATCTGTTCCAAAACCACCTAAATACTATTTTATAAGTCACATCTATCCACCTTCTCCAAAAGAGTAAAATAATACTTTATCAAATGGTTTGCTAAAATCTAGGTAAACTTTATCTGAAGCATTATCCTAATCTAGACAATAATCCTGACAAAAAAGGAAACGAGGTTAGGCAGGCATAACATGTTCAAAGCCATACTAGTTATTTGCAACTACTATGTCCTTTTGTATAGGTTTGTTACCCTCTCTTTAACAATAAGTTTCAAGAATGTTGCCAGGGTATTGATCTCAACTTTGTAGTTGACATCATCTTTTCTTTTTTAGTTAGACTACTTGTCCTTTTCTAATCCTGCCATATTTTTCTTACATTTCATAATCTTACATTTTTAGAGATTTTACTGGTTTTTCTTGTTTCTATATCACTCTCATTTCCATATGTGTGTATGTACACACACACACACACACACACACACACACACACACGCTTACTCACAAATATCCCTCCTCCCTCTCGGATTCAAGATCTTTCAAAGACCAGTGGCAATGTTTCAACAGTCCTCTCTGTCTACTCGTTCAGTAGCATAGGATGTAAGACACTCCATCAGTCTGATGACTTGAATTCACCCAGTGCAGCTAAGCTCCCTCTTCCTACTTCCATACTTATTTATCTTTTATTCAACTCCCTAGTAGTCATTTTTGTTCTGTAGTTTCCAGTCCAAAGGTCATTTGGCAGAGAAAAAAAAATAACATTAAGCAGTCTCATCTTCCCACCTTCCTCTGGCATCATCGTCTCGTTTACCCAAGCAGAGCAGTTCTATGCCTTTTTTGATCCTCCTCTTTTGTCTAGTATATTCAAAAAATAATTTTTTATCCTATACTGTCAGCACATATAGGTGTTTAACAAATGTTTGTAAATATGTTGATTTGAATCATCTATAAATTATTTTACTATTTTATTTTATATAAAGTTTATTATTTATAAAATTGTTTATAAATCCAGAGTCAGGTTGTTCTCCCTATTTTCTAATTAATTATACAGCTCTTGACTTTCTGAACACAATGCTTCAGCTGCACTGTTACTCTGGAACCTCCTCACCCTATCCATCTACTCCAACATCTTTCTCATCCATGCCATGCTGGTTCTCTTTTTCCATTGGTGAGTTCTTCCCGGACTACCACTTTGTGGAGGGGTCTGAGCAGGCCAAATTTCATTCCTCACTTGGTTCCTGCTGCTGACTTTCTGAACTTTAACACCATGCCTCAGCTCAGATATCTTCCCTTCCTCTCCACCTTTTTAGTTCCCTTTTATGTGTTAGTTTTTCCCATTAGAAGGTAAGTTCTTGAGGTCAGGGACTATCTTTCTTTTTGCATACATACACGTAATATGGATGAATGGATGTAAGTATGTGTGCATGTATCCCCAGTGCATAGCACAATGCTAGACACTAATAAGTGATTGATAAATGCTTGCTGTCTTGCCATTTAATGGGACTGCTATACCACATGGTGATACCACAGTGCAGAAAGGCAATGAAAGGACTTAAAAGCAGCTAACTCTATAAAGTTATCAGTAATTACAGTTAATTTATTTCTAATAGTAATAAAAATAATAGCTGACATGTGTATTATAGGATTGTAGATTAGAGCCAAAACGGATTTAGACTAGTCTAGATACTTAAACTAGTCTCACTTTTTCATTTTACAGATCAGGAAACTGAGGCCCAGAGAGGTCTTGCTTATGTGAACAAAAGTAGTAAATGACAAAGTTAGAATTTGAACCCATCTCCCCTGATTCCAAATTCAGTGCTCTTTTCCTTGTACTCTGGTGCCTTTGGCATCTAAGTGGTGCCATATGTAAAGGCAACCACACTGGCATACCCATTTAGAATGGGTATAGGTATTAAAATGATATAGCTGCTAGCACAGGTGCTTTACTAGGAAAGATAGCTATTTAAGTGGTCAACAATCTTAACTGTATTCATTAGTTCAGGGGAAAAGTCACCACCCTGAACTTCAGGGGAAATACAAACAGAGAAAACACAAGAGAAATAAAGACCGACAGCGTTCCACTGTCTGAATCAAAGCAATATTGCTACACACCTTACATACATCCCCAGGTAGGGGCGGGGAAGATATTACATCCCATTAACACTGCACCATAGTACACAGAGCACTGAACCTGGAGTCAGGAAGATCTGTGTTCAAATTCAGCCTCATATACTCACTAGCCATGTGACCCCGGGCAAGTCATTTAATCTCTGTTTGCCTCAGTTTCCTCTTCAACTATAAAACAGGGATAATAAAAGCACCTACTTCTCAGGGTTTTGTGAGGATTAAATGAGAGAATATTTGCAAAGTGCTTAGAACAGTGGCTAACACACAGTAGGCACTTAACGGATTATTACAAGGTTGCACAAGTTAGAGGGAAACGTCATAGAAGTAACATTTGCTACTAAGCCTATGCCTGATGTTATAATGTTTATAATTTTATAATGTTATTCAATCAAACCTATATATTGAGAAGGTACTTGATCTGTAGGAAAACAATAAAATTCACACCATTGCCAGAAACTCTATGAAGTGTACCCCTATCCCAAAGGTCAAGGACTGTCTCTTTATTGACGGAGATGAAAACCCTACCCCGCTTGAGGGACAGGAAGCATTGGTGCCAGCAGAGAGCTCAAGCTTTTGCCCGTTCTTTATGAGTCCCCTTTGGGGATTCATCAAACTTTGAGTCGTGTTCTTGACTCTCTAAGTATGAAATGGCTTTGGGTACTCCTCCCACTTCATGCTGCTGAAGAAAAAGACTCTAGAAAAAAACATGAAAGGAGTAGGCAATCTCCATCATGCCCCTATTTCAAACTTCCTACGATGTCAGCTTCAGGGAGTTTCCCTTTGGATGAGAATGTGAACATTTCTCTTAATTGAGGTGAGTTATCTTGCTCCCAACGAGAGAGTGCCTTCACTTGGTATTGTCTGGTCTATATTCTCCTATGTATATCTTCTCTGATTTCTGTTTGATTATGACTTTGATAAATGGGTTTCTTTGTTATTTGCTTTGCGTGTTCATTGTGGGACTAGTATTAGATAGGGAAAGGGTCAAGACTTGAATATAGAGCTTTGGGTTTCTTGTTCCCCCCAAAGCAATCAGAAGTTAGATAGAAATCGATTGTATCTCCTAGAATAGTGATCTTTAAGGGAACAGAGATGATATACTTTTACCTTGGTGCCCTTCTCTCTGAGGAGAGCAGAGTAGCCTCTGGCACCAAATTCTTGCTTCCCCTCTTGACAAAAATAAGTCTCCCTTGGAGAAGGGAGTGGGAAAAAGAGTCTACAGATACCTATTCTGCTTCCCTTTGAGCCACACACAATGACCAGCCCACTCACTCACTACTTTTATTCCTTATAAAAGGTAACTAACCTCCCTATTGGAAACCTTGACCCTAACCCAGAAACTGCCATAGCTGGTCTACTTGGTCGAGTCATCTTTAGTGGGTTGTAGCCTTTGACTTCAAGTTTAGGCATTTTCTCCCAGGTATAC
Organism: Notamacropus eugenii; assembly: GCF_028372415.1. Taxonomy (NCBI): domain Eukaryota; kingdom Metazoa; phylum Chordata; class Mammalia; order Diprotodontia; family Macropodidae; genus Notamacropus; species Notamacropus eugenii. The sequence goes on from NC_092872.1 coordinate 66,618,002, forward strand.
TACATAGTCAAGTGCTCTGGAAGAACTTAATGGAATTTAGGTAAATGGAATTATTCTTTGCTGCATCACAAGCAAATGCATTACGAAATCATATTACCATAGTATGGCTTTCTTCCAAGAAATATAAAGGTCTTAACAGACATTACCTCATTTCTGCTCCCAAAGCTCTATGAGATAGAAAGTAGGAAGATAAACAGGATAAATTTTCAGCATCCTGGCCTTTTTGCAGAGTTGTTATTGTGACTGCTTAATCTTCAGTACCTATGTTAACCAACTACCTACTCATGGCAAATTTTTCTCTGACTACAAAATACAAATATTTTTACTTCTCATGATAAACTTTTACAAGTGGACTTCTCTTCCTTGCATTCTATTCCTTCTTTTTCCCATCTCCTGGCCCCATTTTGTGCCACTGAGAGTTGCCTTCCTGAAGCAACCCAGAGATCCATGTCATCAGTCCATGGAGTAGCTCACAAGCCATCTTCTTGTCTCATAACATTACTAATTAAAATTTGGGGTTGGGAACCATTGTTTCACACTAAACTAACCTCTATATGAGGCTTTGTTGCCTCCAATGTACCATGAAATGGATAGGTATAGGTGATGAGGTAACAATTAGGAGATGTGAGTATGAGTGTGTTTTCTGTGTACATATGTGTGTATGTATATATATATATATATAATATGTGCATATGCATGTATGTATGTATATGTGTCTGTGTATACTTACATATATATTATATACATGAAAAACAAAAGGAGGCTTTGAACTTATCCATAAGATCAAAGACACAGACTTAGAAAGGACATGAGAGGTCATCTAATTCAATACATCATTTTATAGATGAAGAAGCTCAGGCCCAAGAAATCTGAATGATTTGCCCAAGGTCATGTAGGTAATAAACACCAAAGGCAGAATTTGAACCTAGGTAGGTCCTCTGACTGCAGCACCAGTGCTCTTTTCAGTATACATGTCACTGGGTTGATGCAGAAGCTGGCTCATACTCAAGAATTCCTAGGCATAGCTCCAGGTTCAACCTTTCCCAACAAGCATACCCAAAATAGTTAAAGTATTTGACATGAAAATGGGAAAAATTAATGGTCGCTTTTTTTTTAATAGAGAAGGAATAAAATTAGACAAGAATTGGGTACACAAAACAAGAATGTCAAATTCCCCTCATTCCAGAACACCTGAATAAAAGGACATTGTTACTCCTTCACCTGACCCTGAAAAGGTATGAAAAGTAGTTTATCTCACAAACCAGGACTTTCCTAAGGTGAGTCATATCACCTTTGACACCAAGTTATCACTTCTCATTTCCATCTTCCTTTCCAGTCCTTAAAGGTCTCCCTAGTCTAATCCAGGCTCTCCACTGCCCCACCCAAGTTAACACTTTCCAGGTGAGGTACTTCATTCTAGAGCTTTCTTTTCATTAATATTGCCTTCCCCCTGTGTCCTATCCTCAGGTCTGTTTTCTTTGCTAGCAAACTGAATACACTGTTCCAGGATCTTATCTTAATGGGTGCTAAATAGTGTAATGCGCTACCTCTGGAAAGAAATACATTTTTATTTTAAAAGGGCTTTCTGGAGGCTATTCCAAGAGTTACTTTAATGATGGAAACTCCATATCCCTAGGAAATGCTGTGAGAGCTCTAGATTCTCCTTGACAAAAGAAAGAGGTCTATATCCTTGAACATTTACTTTATTTGTCTGAGTTCAAAGGCAAATAATAATAGCTAGCATTTATATAGCTCTGTAAAGTTTGCAAAATACTTTACAAATATCATGTCTTTTATCCTTACAACAGCCAGCAGACTTTAGGGAGAATACTGGACCTTGGTGATACTCTCCTAGGGCACAGCCATTCTATGGGGCCCCTTACTTGCTCGTGGGGGACACTAGACAACTAAATCTCATGTGGAACACAAAGTACTAGCAAGTACATTTCCATGCTCTGGAGTGACCCACCAAACCAAAATGATTTCACTGGAAATGACCTCCATAAAAGGACGTAGACAGAACCTGGGATCCCTATTGGCCAGATGCCTTCCAACCCATTTACCATCCTAGATTATTCCAGAACCAGCATCCATATTACATTACATAAGACAGATAAATCATTCCAGAATAAGTAGGACTGTGTGATTCGAAAAGGAACAGTAAAAAGGTCACTTTGGCTGAATGATGGACTACATGTAAGAGAGTAACATAGGGTTAGCCTGGAAAGGCAGATGGAGTTCTAGGTTCTGATATAGATCATAATATGCTAGGAACTGGGGGGAAGGGGTAGGAGGTGGAACAGAAAATATCAATAATTAATATTTTTATTTAGAGATTATCTTATTTTAGTCTCACAACAATACTTTGAACTACACATAAGTTTTATGCCCATTTTCTAAATAAGGAAACTCAGTCTCAGAGAAGCTGTGTTATGTCCGTGGTTAGACAGCTGCTAATTGTCAGAGGTTTGATTTAAACTCAGGTCTCTCCTGACTCCAAAAGTTCAACCCACTTTCTACCACACCATATAGCCTCTTGAAGTGTAAAACCTAACAGTAGTGGTCTTTGATGAGCAAAGAAAACTATAATACTGAAAGAATAATTGAATAAAAATAAATAAATAATTGAAAGTGAATTGAGCACACCACACCCTACACCAAAGTCATAGAACCCCAAACTGGATAATACCTCAGAGTCCAACCCCCTCATTTTACAGATAAGAAAACTGAGACCCAGAGAGGGTAAAATGATTCAAGCAATGGTGGATAGCTGGGATTCAAAACTCAAGTCTTATTACTCCAAATCTAGTTCTCTTTCCATTGCACTGGAATTATTTTAAATGCTTTTAAAAAATCCATAATTTTCTATCTTCTAAAATGAGACATCCTCTTGAAGTTTGTTTTTTTAATCTCTGTTTAAGTCCACTATAATGCCAAAATATTCAAATAACTTTTCATTTTTTTTTAAAAAAAGGCAACTTATCAGGAAAGAATATTTTTAGCATACATACACCACACACACACACACACACACACACACACACACACAAGCAGCAACAATGATTACTAAGAGTGCTTCCTCCATGAGCCCTGATAGATGCTTTAGCCATTGTATAATTCCATATTATACAGGGACCTGCCTGTACCCAAGTACTTTTCCACATTTAACGTGCCAACTCATGTATTTAAATGAGTGATCTCCTCTAGCTGCGATGTAGTTATTTAATTTCTTAATGTATCCCAAAGCTGTCTTCCAGAAAGAGCTACTGGGCATAGAGTTGTTTCTATAAAATTCTGTGCACTAAAAAGGACTGTTCTTGAAACCATTGTAGCGTACGTTGGCATAAATGGAGACAAACATCCTGATGTGTCCAAACCCCCACACAAAAAAATCATAGTTGGGAATCCTACACTTAGACTATGTTCAATAGGAGAACAGAAGCCTCAAAAATGAATAAACCCCCACAAATCAGTCTTTAGAAATCTTGAACCATATACGCTCGTGTGGAAGTATGTTGAAGACCACAAAGGAGAAAGTATCTTTTTTGGCATGATGGCAAGAGAAATGAATTCAGAGTCCAAGAACATGGGTTCAAATCCTTGCCTTGGCAATTACAATCCATATGACCCTGGGTAAGTCTGTCACTTTCCTTCTCTGGGTTTCAGTTTCCTCAACTACGAAATGAAGGAGGAAACCCGCTTAAGGTCCCTTCCACTCCTAAATCTCTAATCCTATTATATGCAGAATATTTCCTCTTCTGCTTTCAATTATTTTTATCACATACTACATGCAACCACCATACGATGCTGCCTTGCTTCTTTAAGACAATGAAATTTCCCAGTACAACATTCTACTGTAATTGCCCATTAGTTAATCAACAAGAATTTATTTTAGCACATACTATATGTCAGGCACTGGTGCTGGAAGCTGGGGATCAAAGAATAAAAAAAAAAAAAAAACACTACTCAAAAGGAAAATGGAGGCAACTGAAGGAAAAGCTAGAAAAGCAACTTATGATCATTGTCATTCACTTACTAGTATATGCCTACGTATTACACAACCACCCTAACGTGGTTTCAGTTTAGGCAGAAAGGGTGGCAGGGGAAAGGGAGCGGAGAGAGAAGCTATGATGGTAGTAGCAGAATAACCGAAAAGCGAAAGGAGAAGTCCAGCACCTATCCCATTCTCTGAAGTAATGAGAGCTACTGATGCCCTGCCTTCTATCATGGTTCTGCAATCCTCAGACCCTTTTCATAATTACCTGATTCCAAGTGCAAGGTTTTAATCCACAAAGAAAGACTGTTGCAAATTAAAAGGAGTCCAGAGGAGGGAGAAGTCATATAATCCAGGAGAGAGATGCAAGTTGCTGCCTCTAAGGAGAGAGAGGATCTGGATTCCTGTTCACCCAGCCCATGTTTATTTAATTAATGGTAACAAGCGGTAAGGGGAAGCTGGACTATTTTGCTCTACAAGCTACTCATTAACTCCATGTAAATATTAAACTAAGCACTTACCAGCAATGGTAAGTTCACAACTTAAGCTTTTTATATCATTATATTACATTAATATGTAAATATCAATTAATATGATGTATCGATATTCTTATATTGTATTTCAATTTATCATAAATTGGTTTCATGAGCAGTACTGACTGAATGACATGCCAGGACACAATATCCTGGGAGAATTCAAAGAAGACGAAGTAATAAGCAGCATCAAAATGTGGAGAATAACTGATAATAGTCAAGAAGTAATCTCATTCATTCCCCTGCTGTATAACAGCATGACATATGCGAAATAATGACGGTGATGATAATGATAATGTAATGAAACGTGCACTGGTCTTAGGATCAGGCAATCTGGGTTCAAACACTCCTACTCTACCATTCATTAGCTAAGGAACCTTGGTCAAATCAATTCAACTCTCTGGGACTTGGTTTTCTCCTCTTACAAAATAAGGGTGCTGGGCTCTAGTATTTTTATAGAATTCTAGATGAAGAGCAAGATGGGACCTTGTAGATAATTCAGTAGCCTTCATTTTACTGATACAGAAAGTAAGGCCCAGAAAGACTGAGACTTGCCAAGGGTCATACAGTTATGGAAAGGTCCAACTCAGGCTTTCCTAACTCCAAGTTCAACCTAGCATCCACTACCCCACAGATCAAGTCATTTGGCCCTAAAGTATCCCTTTACCAGTTCAATCAGCTTTGTCTTTCTCAAGCTAGACAACATCTTTTCTCTCTAAAGAAGTTTTATTGATGACTTTAGTTTCTGAAAATAACCCCTGCCTGTCCTGCTTCCTACAACTTAACCCGCCCTTCTAACAAAGAAAAACAGTTAAGTAAACGCAGCCGATACAGGAATCACATCTAACATATACAGCACTGCCCTAAAACTTTCCTACTTCTCTGCCAAGGGAAAGGAGGAACGTTCCACTAACTATGGGGGAGGAAGTATCTGAAGTCACAGAACCTACATTCAGATCCTCACCTGTAAAATGAGAGGATTGGGCTAAGTGGCTTATGAGATTCCTTTCAGCTTTTTATCTGGAATTCTATTTTCTAGGACTAGTAGTCATTTTTCAGTTACTCAGACTGACTGCCTTCTATCGATCGTTCATTTACACTGTTGGAGTTATTGTATATATTGTTCTTCTGGGGGAACGCTTTCCTTTAGCATTTTCTTTTAGAAAAGTATGGATGGGATTTTCCTAAGCCTAGTTCTGTTAATCAGCTGTGATATAAATATCTCAGCCTGAGCCTATCTACCATTTCCTGCTATAAGATTCACCCATGGTCTCTCTCCATGGTCTCCAAGACTCATTGAAGGTCTTTTAAGTAGTCTTTTATGATATCAAGGATTATTTATAATAGGAGAATATACTTTAGAGGGGTAGGGAACCTGCAGCCTCAAAGCTACATGTGGCACTCTAGGTCCTCAAGTGCAGCCCTTTGACTGAATCCAAACTACAGAACAAATCCCCTTCATAAAAGGATTTGTTCTGTAAAACTTGACCTCAGTCACAAGGCCACACCCAAGGACCTAGAAGGTCACATGTTGCCTTGAGGCCACAGGTTCCCCACTCCTGCAAGTTTAATAGAGCATGAATTAATAATTTACATAGATCCAATTTTAAAAAAAAAAGCCCAACATCTGTTTATGATAGAATCACTAAGAAAGTAGAGAATGTGAGAAGTGGAAAGCCCTTAGAGTTTATCTACTCTCTTCTGCTAATTTGACAGAAGAGGAAACTGAGGCCCACAGAGGCTAAATTATTGCCTAATGTTACACAACTAGTTAGTGATGGGGTCTAAATTATAATAAACCTGGACTCCTGTTTAGTGAACTTTCTACTGCAACACACCAAGACTTAATTTTTTGTAAGATCGCTGTCTATAGGTTTTTCCCCCCAAAGGATAACTTGCATCCTCAGACATGCCAAAATTTTCTTAATAGCGAAAAAAAAAAACCCTATCATATTTGAATCATCATATTTGAATTTGAATTCGTCTTTCTTGAATATATTTGCTTTTTTCAGTCTATCCTGCCTCTTGCAGCAATGAACTGCATGTTTTCCACCCACTGAATATATTACTTCCTTATATTCACCTTTCCAATTCCTTAGTAATAGCTAAGGATATATATAGATAGCTAGTATATTTATATGATGTTTTAAGGTTTGCAAAGCATTTTACAAATATCTCATTTGATCCTCATAAAAGGCAGGTGCTATTACTACTACTGAGCCAGGGTAAGTGACTTTTGCTCAGGGTCACACAGCTAGTGTCTGAGACTGGATTTCAATTCAGGACTTTCAGACTCCAGATCCAGGACTCTATCCACTGCACCACTTAACTACCTCATTGTAAGTCCTCCTTGCTTCAAATCACTCCTCTTTTCTAGTATTAGAGTAACAAGTGATTATTTGCCCTTGTCAAATCCTCTAGCATTTCATATAACTTCAATCATATCTCCTTGGTATATCCTATACCGAAGACTCTACTACAAGAAATATTTATTAAGCTCCTGCTGTGTACCTAGCCAAGCAGCAAGCTGGCTCAGCAGATAGAGGTGCTGAGACTGGAGTCAGGAAGACCTGAGTTCAAATCTAGCCTCAGACACTTCCTAGCTGTGTGACCCAAGGCAAGTCACTTAACCTCCATTGGCCTTAATTCTCTGGAAAAGGCAATGAAAAATCATTCCAGTATCTTTGCCAAGAAAGCTCCAAATGCAGTCATGAAGAGTCAGAAGTGACTGTATGGCTGAACAACACGTGCCAGGAACTGTGTTATATGCAGAGTATACAAAAACAAAACATCTGCCTGCCCTTTAAGGGCTTACATTCCACTGACAGCAAGCAATAAAAATGTTAAGTGAAAATGAAATCTATATCAAACAAATCCAAAATATTAAATATATATCTATATATGGAGATCACTAACAGTGGGGGGAATAAGAAAAGGTCCCTGTAGGAGACACCCCTTGTCCTATATTGTGAAGGGAGAAAGGGATTTCAAGAGGCAGGCAGAAACGGAGAAAACAGTAGACATGAGGCATGTAGGGGGAATATAGAGTGTGTATTGTCATTGTTCCAGTCATGCCTGACTCTTCGTGACTCCATTTGAGGTTTTGTTGGCAAAGATACTGGAGTGGTTTGCCATTTCCTTCTCCAGCTCATTTTATAGATGAGTTAACTGAGGCAAACAGGGTTAAGTGACTTGCCCAGGGTCGCACAACTAGTGAATGTCTGAGGCAAAATATGAACTCAGGTCTTCCCAATTCCAAGCCCACTTCCATCCACTGTACCACCTAGTTACCCATAGAGTACACTAAGGGGAATAATTATTACACTTGTCTGGAAAGAGACATTGGAGTCAGATGATGAAGGGCTTTAAATGAAGAACATGAGAATTTGTATTTTATCCTAGAGGTAAGAAACAATTACTTGAATTTCTTGAATAACGGATGAACAAGGTCAGAATTGTACTGAAGAAACATCAAATTGGAATGGGTTGGAACAGGGAAAGACTAGGCAAGAACAATTATGAGGCTCCTGAAACTGTCCAGGCAAGAAGCGACAAAAGCCTTATCCATCTCCTTAATCATTTTAACCACCTTTTTCTGCCCTTTTTTTCCAGCCACAACTACTTTTCTTGAGGCTAGGCTAGAATGTAGGAAGCACTACAAACAAGAAAGTACCTATTTTATTTTAAATTGGCCACAAATGATAAAAAGAAGTATGGAAAAGAGGCTACCCTTTTCAATAAGGACTCCTATTCAGAGTATGTTCAAAAAAACCCCCAAGGCAATCTCAAAATTTTAAATATAAATGAAATAGTAACTCCTGCTCCAACAAACTTAAAAACCATGACTTTTAATTTTCCTAAGGTCCAGATGCAAAGGAGGAAAATCAGCATGATCTAAAAGATGCTCTTCCAATGGCCCAGTCCTAAAATTAAGAGCCCTTGCCACTCCAGATGCCTGGGTATAGAAGTAATTTCCCCAATGGCACTGGGCATCTGAAGAACAATTTATTCAAAGGCGTAATTTATTTTGACACACACATGCATTATTTAACATGACATTATTATTTCATGCACTACAGAGCAGAGACATTACCTTGTACCAGTCTTCCCTGGGTGTACCCATTCTTCCTTCGTGATAATGCTGCACTAACACTAATGGTACCCGGAAGGAGAGAGAAGTCACTCTCTTGGTTCTTGACTGCCACATGACTTGTTAATTCTCCTGTTTTGTAATTTGCAACCTGTCACGTTGCTAGCACTACCAAGTGAATTATATAGTCAAACTGTGATGTGGATAGTGAAATTAAGAGGGAGAGAAAGAGCTTTTCTGAACACGATTACCTTAATTGAAAAGAAGGTTCCCTTTTTAAAAAGAGAAGTGTTTTGAGCTTTAGAGCTTCAATCTAAAAGACCACAGCAGAATGACTCAAATTTTTGCATAAGAAAGGTTTAGTTTAGTTAATTCACCCCACATCTGTGTAGCCAGTCTCACAGATGCAAGAAAGAAGGCAACAGATTCTTAAGGATGGTCAGTTTCCTGCCTCCAGGACACCAACATCCAAGGGGCATGCTTTCACCATAAGACCTTTCCGTGTTTGATCGCTATGAGTAGAAAGTTCATCAGTAGCCTCCTGGAAAGAAGACTACCTCTAGGTCAGTTCTTTGGGCAAAATCCTATTTACTAATTATGACTCCAAAAACAGCTATTCCTTTGCTTTCTTCTCTTTAAAAAAACAAAACATTTATTTGCCTGCGTAGGCATATTACTGTCATTCTCCAATCTCACTCCAAATGCACACCTTCAATAATGCCTTCTTGTTCCAATCTTTGAGTCATTCCACACTCATTTTGATAATTTAACTAGTCTGTTGCTCAGAAAATAGAACACATAGTCCTCCAATGGCCCTTTATTTGAAAGCATCCTAGATTTTTAGGAGCTGGCAGAACATATGTTCCACTGACACGTCCTTTTCTGAGAGTCCACTCACCTCCATGTTACTCTATGTCACAGTGGGGCAGTGAATTTTAACTTCTGATTTCACTAACCCTTTCACTGCCACCTTTCTGTTTCTACTCTTAGTGACATCTTACTCTGCACCCTCCCAAACCCTAAATTTCAACAGCCTCATAATAAATAGCCTCTACTCTCTTGAGTTCCAAGCCATCCTTCCCATCACTTCTAACTTTCCTTATGCACTGACTGGTTGTGTAATTCTTCTGCTTCTTATTATATAGCCTTCAATGAATTCCTTTCATTGGCTTTCTACCCTACTCCTTACCCTAAGAGCCAAGGCTTTCCACAATCCAGCACCTTCCTACCTTTTCAGTTTTATGGCTAATTATATCTACACTACCTATATTCTACAATGACCATTTCCTGCACCTATGTCTGCTCACTCAATGCTTAAGAGTTCCTTTTTCTCTCCCTCCCTCTTCAATTCTTGCTCATCATTCAAAATGCCACCTTCTCCACTAACCCTCCCTTGATTCTCATTTCACATTAATAATAATCTTTCCCTTCTTGGGCCTCACCAAGCATTTTGTTTGCAGTTTATCACATATTATTTGTGTAGTTCCCCTGACATGCTCCATGAGGGTAGGAAGGGTTGTTTCCTAGCTAAACTTTGTATCTTTCCCATTACTTAACACAGAGTAGGTGCTTTGTGCATCTGTTAAATAGTCATTTTTCCAATGTTGATAATAGATTTGGGTTCATATGCATGCACAATCAATCAGTTTCTCTTTTAGACCCATCTAATTGGGTTGGTTTGTCCCTGGATGTACATGTATGCTAAAAAAGCACTGGAATAAGGAATCAGGAGATTTGAAATTTAATTCCAGATCTTCCATTAACTAGTATTGTAACCTCATCTATTTAATGGAGAGGGTGGATTAGATGACCTTTTGTGGATCCTTCCATCTGTAAATTTCTGAAATTCTAAAGATCAACATGAATTTTGAAATATTTAACAAAGTGATAGGAAGGATGTGGAGTGATGGGTAGAAGCCATTCTCAGAGTCAGAAAAACTGGCATTTGAGACAATCATTTCTGACCCATATTGGCTGTGTGACCCTGAGCAAGTCAATTAACTTCTCAAGACTTTTCAAGGGGCACCCCTCTACACTTCTAAGTTGCAGAACAGAGTTTCTGATCTGAACTGATAGAAGAAATTCCTTCATTATAAGCTCTCTAATACCAGTGAAATTAAAGGACCCAAACAAAAACAATTATAATAATAGTCCTCATGAGATTCCCTGAGACTTCTAGCAACAAAGCTGAGCCATTAAAAGAAGTAAATAAAGGTGGTTATTATTTTAAGAATTTTTATTTCTGGTCTCATGATTTTATATGCACAAATGGTCATTGTTTATGTGACCTAGAGTTACAATCCGAAAAACTGGTTAGAAATAAAAAGTGAGATGATTTGTATTTTCAACCTTACAAAAGCTAAGAGAAATACTAACTACATGTTAATGGCACATTTGCAGTAGGGAAAAGAGCCATCAGGACAACCTGTGTTCAAACCCTGACCCAGATACTTACTTCTTTCTATGTGCCTCAGTTTCCTCTTCTGCAAAATGATAATAATAGCTCAACCTAACTCACATGGTTGTTCTGAGAATCCATTGAAATAACACATAACGTTTAATAAACCCTAAAACATTGTATAAAGCTACCTATTTTACTGTTATTTAAATTAACAGCAGCTATTATTATTTTCCATTATTTCTCCTATCTCCTCCATCTCCTACAACCCATTGAAGGACAAAAAATAGAATCCAGGATGTATATAGGGCTTTAAGACAAGCAAAGCACTTTACATTCTTTGGGGGGGGGGTCAATCCTTACACAATTCTATGAGATAGGTGCTATTACTATCCCCATATTACAGATAAGAAAATTGAGGCTAAGAAAGGTGAAGTGATTTGCCCAGGAACACACAGCTAGCAAGGGAATATAAAATTGGTCCATAGGAAATTATAATGGAAATTATTTTCCTGTTAATTACTTCAAATATGATTTTTATCGACAGATATTACTCTGTATATCATTAACTAAGGTATATAGGAAGGCAGTAGATGAGTGCTGTAAAGTCCAATCCACCCCGTGTCATTCATTCTCCACAAGACTTGCTGAAGGACTGCTCAGTCTTGGGGAGCAAGGGCAGCCAATCCATAATCTAGCCTGACTGTACAAGGCTTCTCTTCTCTAGGTCTTGTCCACATCAACCTTTCCCCACTCTTCTCCTCTTGCTTACCCAGACCACACAAAGTACGCTTCAATCCAGATTTTTTTTCACTCTTTCCCTCTCATCCAGACTGGAAGAGTTAGGAATAATTAGTCAGTTTCCTTCTGCCTGCAAACCAGCTAGTAAAGCCACTCGGGCTTTTTCCCAGAAGTGTTTCTTTTCTATCACCGTCAGCTTTTTGTTGTCATAAGGAAGATCTATTGCTTTAATACTCATGAGTTTAAACGTCCGCACATGGAGAGGACGTCAGGCAGGTGACAACGCACACACCTGGCATGTCTGAACTGTGCACGGTAATGACAGTAATGAACACATCAACGGCTGCAAACACACAGGAGGAGAAAGTAGTTTTCCAACATGGTACATTCATGCAGGTTCACAGGGAAATGGACAAGGGACAAGCAGAGCAATTATAGTGCTTTGCAGAAATGACAGTTTTTAATGATGCCATTATTTACTACACTGTATGTTTTTCAGTGACAAGAGTCTCACCTTCCAGGTGACCTCTGGTATGTGTGTGTCTCTCCTCTCCTAATGGATATTTTGCAATATGGAATTTTTTTTTAAAGTATAGCAGATGATGTTGGGGGGGATGCTCAATGTAATAAGGCAGATCTACATTGTTATTTTTTCTTGCTACAAAGATCTTTTTAATTCATAGAAATTTTGTAAGGTGACATTAAGTTTCTTTATAAAAAGTCTTCAGGGAAAAGAAGGTACCACTATTCTGGGGACAGTAAAACCCAGTTCTGTTGAAAAGTATTGAGATTTTTAAGCCTTAAATAACCTGATTTTTAAATAGTCTGTAAGTTTTTCTTGTGACTCGCACCTTTTCTGTTGAGAGACTAATCTGTATTTGATCTTATAATCTTTCAACGAACTGATGTTTTTTTTCTCTGTCAGATTTCTCCCTCCCAAACAGCAAAGTTAATTAGCCTACCTGGTACAAAAGCCCTAAATAGTATCTTAGGATTAAAATGTTGAGTTACTTTTAGAATGTATATCTTCCAGTTTAATTCAACAAACAGTTATTAAGCACCTACTATGTGCCAGACACTATGCTTCATACTGGTTATATGCAAAATAAAAAGAGACTACTCCCTGTCCTTATTGAGGAGCTTACATTCTCTTGGATAGGAACAGTACATACCAATTAATTCAATAAAATATAATTACAAAATAAGTACAGAGAAATTTCGGAGGCCAGGAGAGCCCTGATAACTGGAAGAATCAAGACAGATTTGTTGTAGCAGGTGGCAATTGAGTTGAACTGAGCAATAACTTCTCTAAGGCAAAAAGGGCAGGGAGGGAATTCCATTTTTTAATGGAATTAACATTTAATGAAATTAAATTAACAGCTGAAAACACTAAAGAGAAATACCCTGGACAACTTCCATTTACCTTGTGAACATATCCAAAGCTGAAAGAGGGGGGAAAGCCATATATTATGAGAGTCGTTTTTAAAAGGGCAGAGGGGAGATGTATTATCCCTAAAATCTTTTGTCCTCCAGCTTCATCTCCAATAATGGAGGTCATTTACAATAGTGGAAATACCACTGTACTATAAATCAAGATTCCTGAGTTCAAGGTCTGCTTCTGATTTGATGTTGGGCAACTCACTAAATTTCCCTGAGTCTCCATTTCCACATCCATGAAATGAAGAAGATTGGACTAAAAGATCTCTAAAGTTCTATGATTCTGATTCTGGTTTGACCACTAACTAGCTCAGGAGGACTTGAGTTCAAATTTGACCTCAGATATTTATTATCTATGTGATCCCAGGTGGGCAAGTTATTTAAATCTTTACTTCAGTTTCCTCATCTGGAAAAAGAACTAAAGAAGGAAATGGCAGGCAGACCACTCCAATATCTTTGCCAAGAAAACCCCAAATGGGGTCAGATAGGACTGAAAAACAACAAAAATTTAACCTCATTTTATAAATGAGAAAACTGAGGGTCAGAAATGTTAAATGAGTTGTCCAGGGATATATGATTAGTAGATGGTAGTTGCAGGATATGAATTCAACTCTTCTAACTCCAAAGTCAATGCCGTTTCCACTGTGCAACGCCACCTCTCATGTATGAACATCAGCATTTCTTTTGGTTTCTCTACTCATTACTTTTATTCATCTCAGGCAAGTAGCAAGGCTATATTACATAATTTATTTATTTATAAATTTCTAAAATAATTTAAAATTTATTTAAAATATTTAAATTTTTATTTAAATATTTAATTTTTAAATATTTATTTATTTAAAATAAATTTCTAAACTCTAAATTTCCCTCAAAATACTATTATGTATTTTCAAGTTCTGTTGGTGATCTGTTTATGTGAAGGTCCTCAGCCTAGAAGGCTATTTGTGAGGAATATGCTTTGCCAAGCCCCAAACACTCTAGAAATGTAAGCTACTTTTCAGCTCCTCTTGCTAAATTGAATTGAGATGAAGAAGGGGCATCTACTTGAACCAGGAGCAGGGGAGTATGGATGCCAGCTTCAACCAGTGGAGAGAGCATCTTCTTGGGGCAACTAGATGGTTAATGGATAGAGTATCAGGTCTGGAATCAGGAAGACTTTTTTCAAATCTATCCTCTGATACTAAATGTGTGACTCTGACTGAGTCATTTAACCTCCATTTGCCTCAATTTCCTCACATGTAAAATGGTAATAATAACAGAACCTACCTCACACAGTTGTTTTGGGATGAATGAGAAAATAATTGTAAAGCACTTAGCATAGTACCTGGAATATAGTAAACATTATATAGATAATATTTATTGTCAGTATTAACAGAATGATGTAAAATTCCCCATTGTGAACATGTACAATTTGGCAATCCATGAATGCTACAAATCAGGGCTCAATTCATTGTTTTGCTTATTATCAAGATTTAAGAATGTGATGCAGAAAATGTTAAAAATATAAATTAGACTTGTGTCTCTCACTAACATTTTTCCCCAGAGAGAACTATTTATTAAGTATTTACCAGCACACCTCAGGTTGGAGGGATGGGTTAGCTGACCTCTAAGTTCCCCTCCAGCTCTACAAGGTAAAATTATCATCTTATTCAGCAAGTCTGAACAGTATAAAAAAGGATTCCTGACTATATTGAGAGAAGTCTGTCCCTATTCCTTTCCCTTTTTAAACCTCTTTGTATTTACAAGACAGCATATTAGCCACTGTAATTTTTTTTTAAGACAATGCCTCATGTTTGTAAGCTGAAAAGTCTTGTATAATAGAACATTTTAAGAAGCCCCTGGACCTTTTGGTGATGAGTTCATTTTAATGTTCCCAAAACTTTAAGATCCCCAAAGAGGTAGAGTAATGATAGGGAGAAGCGAGGGATGGAGGTAAGGTATGAAAAAAGACAGAGAAGAGGGAAAAGGAGGGCAAGGAACACATGTGGAGGATGTTGACAGTAAAACTCCTGAGAGCAAAAAGAGGTGCTGACGGTAACGTCCCTGGCTAGAGTTGGAGAAGAGAGGACGACATGGCTTCCATCTGTACATCTACCAGTAAATGCCAATTTGCTGGCTCTGGAGCCCTCCTCTGGAGTATATATCATTTTAAAGCCATAAAGCAATACATCCAAAACCCCTTTTAGTCCCTCTTTCTTTTGAATCCCCACTCCCCTACACACACACACACACACACACACACACACACACACACACACACTCTCAACATTTGTGAAATCTGATCCCATGGAATGCACTTCTCCAAGAAATCACCACGGTTTCAAAATATCCCCAAACATAAATGGTTTTTTCTTTAATCCCTGGTTCTAATTTCACATTCAATTTCTCTTTTCAGGCAGGCTGGTAAATCTCCAAAATAAGACATCAGAGATATCAGATTTTGCCTTATGGCTTTTTTGGGTTCCCAACAGTGCATCCCCCTCCCTAGCATAATTTCAAGCAGCTTCTGCAAGGCCTCCGAAAACCATACAGAAATGAGAAAACAAGAAAACATCTTGCGGCACAAACATGACAGAAGCAGGGGAGAAGCTTTCATGAGTCGGTATTGCCTTTCTCTTCAAGGGTAAATGAGTACCGTATGTAAGCTATGGATGCTGTTTGACACATTGTGGATAGGTTAGAAAAGTGTACTATAAACTGCATTAAACAAGCTCCTAAATGCATTGAAAGGCAAAGCTGGTTAGTGCCACCACAAGAACAGGAACACCCGATAACAAAAGCAGTCAGCATTTTCCATACCATATGCTTGTAAATGTTATTCTGCAGGGAACCAATTAAAACTATGGAATACTTAGAACACAGACATATGGAACCAAACAGAGTAACTTATCTTGTCACTGCAGTGCTGGCTCAGTACATCTATTAAGAACACATAACACTGAATTATTAGGACAAATACATATTGTCTTAATTATGAGTACTGAAAACAAATCCTGTTTAAAAAAAACACCAACTTTAGTGATGTTTGTTGTTTATGTTTTCAATGTTGTCTTGTAATTTCAAGATCACTTTTAATGAAGTGAAGCCCCCCCACGTGTAATACAACGCAAAACAATAATGCTAAATATCAACTGTCCATTCTCAATGACCTGTGTTAATCCCAAGTCATTAAAACTTCCTGAATCTCAGTTTCCCCATCTATAAAATGGGCTTGGTATATAATAACCTACCTGCCTCGTAGAGGATACTGTGATAAAGATGAGAATGTATATATGAAAGTGCTTTAGAAAGTATTCATCACTACCACCTCAATGAAGGCATTTTTATTATTGGAGGAATGAGGGTAGAGATGATATAAAACAAACATAATATAAAATCATCCCAACAGCCTCAAAGATAAAAATACAGAGACACTGACAGCATTCTTCCAAGGATGAAAAGAAAAGCATCTTAGCTATATGTTTGACAAGGCATTTATTCAATTTATATATTCAATTCAGTTTTTCTTTCCCTGTTCATGTATATAGGCACTCAGCAATGTAAATTTCCCTCTAAGAACTACTCTGTTCTTATACTTAATGTTGATACTTAGAATTATTATTGCCAGTCTTTCAAATATCCTGAATCTTAAATTTTTGTCTTTAATGTGATTATTGTTTTTATAACTGTAATCATTGCTTGGTAAATGCAATTTTCTAACTTTTATTCATGTTACTGTTATTTCTAATTTTATTGAATCATATCCTAAAAATACAGTAAATGACTCCCTCAATTCCTATGCCAGCCTTGGGGCAAATTTGGCAGTGATGTTCAGTTTCATTGTCTGCACAGTCAGTTATACAGCGCTCTGAAAGAAAACAGAATAAATTCTGAAATGAAATCGGTCTAATTTCACATTTGTTTTAAAGTAACTGTGGCTGGTGCTGGGAATTTCCAGTTATTGAATGATGCTCCTAATCGATAACACAAATATAAATTGTTTGGTCATTTTCAAAGATTGGGTTGGTGTGTGAAGTCATAAACCATAGCTAGCAGGTGACTTAAGAAATATTTTTATCCAGACACAATGAAAAGGAAAAGACTATATATATACATGTATGCATGTGTGTATATATACACACATGTATGTGTGTATATATACATATATGTGTATTTGTATATACACACATGTATATGTGTGTGTATGTATATATATACATATTCCATAGATCTTAAACATCAAAAGATCAAGAAAAATGAAAAGATATGAATGATTAAAGCATGGGTAGCACAGGAAGTCTTTCCTGGTCCCTCTCCCTCAGCTGCTAGTGCCTTCCCTCAAAAAAGAAAAATTACTCTGTATTTATTTTGCACATATTCACAATATGTCTCCTTCAATAAAACAGAAACTATTTCTAGTGAGGGCTGTTTCATTTCTGCCTTTGTATTACCAGTGCTTAGAATAGTACCTGAAATAGACTGGGTGCCTAATAAATGCTCATCAACTAAAAGCTGATTGATCAGCTTTCAATATGGAAAGAAAATAGTCAACAAGCATTTATTAAGCAATTGCTGTGTACCAGATACTAGGTATATAAAGAAAGGCCAAAAAAAGAAAAAAGAAAATTCCCCTTCTCAAAGAGCATACATTCCAATGGGAGACGTAACATATAAATATCAAGGTAAATACAAAATATATACAGAGCATATGAAACTAATTGGAAAGGGGAGGGTATGAGCCATTGGGTGAATGAGAAGGGCCTTCTGCAAAAGGTGGGATCTGAGCTGAGTCCTGAAGAATTCAAGATAAAGGGGCAGAGTATTCCAGGCCTGAAAGGCATGGAGATGGGAGACAGTTCCTCTGTGCAAACCAAAATATTTTAAATTATACATAAATGATAGGGTGTGTATGAGCAATATCTAAAGGTAGAAGGAGCCCAGGTTGACTAATTCAGCCAGAAGTTATACGGGTAGATGGCAATATCTTGTGAATAATTTAGGAAGGTTCCCACCAAATTGCATAACCTGTTAAAGAATCCTGCTCTTTACAAAAGGCATTGGAGCAGAGTTTTAGCAGACTCCTGGGGGATGGGGATGTTTTTTCTTTTTTACATTTACTTGACAGTCTGTTTTAAAGTTTAAAACAATACAGAGGAGCTCTGTGAATCTGCCTCCTCTGGTGCTCAGCAACACAGGGCTTGATGAACAACAGACAGATATGGTTAACTAAGGAAAAAGAGTTCCTTTTATTCTTGCCAGTCCTGAGATACTGCACTTCTGAAGAGGGTAAGAAAAAATGATGATGAAAACAACGTGCCTGCATGCTAAATTAGAGTTCCACTTGACTTCCGCAGAGGACACACCATCTTGTATCTCTATGCTTTTGCATTGGTTTAGTCCCCACTGCCCTATCCTCATGCTTGGAATGTTCTCTTTTTCCATTTCTATCTCCCAGAACCCCTGCAAGGGAGAGACCTGGAAAACGAACTTGATTTAGAAAGACCAAGGTCATCCACTGTATCCTGGGCCATTGCCATGTGGCTTGACTTTTGTCTTACCACTGACTTTGATGACTCTAGAGGAAAGAGCAAGGCTGACAATTTTGCGCAATTCTGCCTCACTTAAATTCAGTTCAAGAGCAAGCTGAGACATCACCTTCATGAAGTCACTGGTCTTCTGGAAAAAAACAACAGGATCCCTCCCTTCCTTCAAGGCATAGCCCAAGCTCTACCTTTTAAATCAAAACTTCTTAACTTGGGGTCCACAGACTCTTTGAGGATTTCAGAGGGGTCTAAGAATTTGAATGGAAAAAAATTACAACTTTACTTTTATTAACCTCTAACTGAAACTTAGCATTTCCTTCAATTATTTAACAACAACTTTGAGAAGGGGTTCATAGGTTTTGATAGACTGCCAAAGGGGCTCATGACATAAAAATTGGTTAAGAACCCCTATTCTACATAGTGGAGCAGCTAAGTGATGCTGGGTCTAGAATTACGACGACTTTATTTCAAATCTAGCCTCAAACACCAACTGTGTGAACCTAGACAAGTCACTTAACCTCTTTCTACCTCAGTTTCCTCAACTATAAAATGGCATTAATAATAGCACCCACCTCCCAGGATTGCTATGATGATCGAAGGAGATAATATCTGTAAACACACAGCCACAGAAACTTAATTGTGGTTTGTTTCCCTCTTACACAAATCCTTTTACTAATCTGCCCATTTGCTAGTGCCCTGCTTCCCTATTTTGTATTTACTTATCCTTTATATGATTATATATGTATGGGTTACTGTCTCCCTCAGAAAATATAAGCTTCTTGAGAGCAGGGTTTTTTAAATTATATATCTGTATCCCCAGTACCTCATACAGAACCTGGTACTATTTAATAAATGCTTGGTGATTGAGGGAGTCCTAAATTTCCTTTACAAAGGGATAAAATGGCTATAGAAGAAAGAAAAAATGTGAAATCACTTAAGATTGGTTTACTTCCATATTAAAAATAAGTGCTTTAATAAATTTAGTTGTCGATTCAAAGGGAGATAGGTAGGAATAATCAAGTTATTAAATCTAGTTTGCCAACTCTTTTTTTTAACCTGTCTAGCTGGCTACCCCCTAAATCACACTCCAACTTCATACCAGAAATTGAGGCCCAAGATCGAAGGGAATTTCTTGTTATTGGTGTGCAAGTTAATACATTTTGGCAATTAAAAAAAAACACTTCATACAAAACTAAACTTTATTCCCTTCTTTGGAGCTTAAAAATAGGGACCCACTGGGCACACAAGTCCCTTCTAGCCTGTCCACTTTTCTGTCATGGTAGTAGATAAGCCTCTGAAACACTTAGATATTCAGAATCTCTACTGCCTCCTGTAAGAGAAAGAAACTTGAGGTCTCATAGTCCTGAGAGCAAAGATTTATCTTCCTTTCTAGCAGTGTGGTATGAAGACAGAGCACTAGAATATCTGGGTTTGAATTCAGCCTCGGAATTGTACAAGCAAGTCAATCATGATCAAGTCTCTTCATGTCTCTAAACTGCAATTCCGAACCTCATCTATAAGATATACATAATAATAACTGTAGCGCTGACTTTGACATGGTTGTTGTGAAGTTCAGATGACATTTTATATATAAATCACTGTATACATTTAAATTATTGTTATGATCAATATTAATGGTTTAAAGAAAACTGGTCAAGTAATCTTGGTCCCTTTTCCAACATAAAAGACAAAAGGCCATGCCCACAGATTTTAGAGGAAATATGGTAATGAGTGCGAAAAGAAATCGAATAGACAATTTACCCGCAGAACTCATCACCTGACTGAGCCAAATTATAAAGAATTATTCTAAAACTATTCATACCAAAGAAAGCACTTAGTTCCACTCATTAGCATAGCTTTGGGACTTTATATTTTTGTATTTGTATCCCAGAATTGAGTACAGTATTTGGCACATGATAAGCATTTATTAAGTTATTTTTCCTTCATTCATGCTTAACCACAGTCTAAGGAAACCGTAGACATTTTCCTCTTGTTTCTGGCACCATTTCCCTCAATATTTCTGGAGAAGTTTCATTTCTCTCTATGCTTCTAAATCATTGAAAAGGAAGAAAAGTAGAGAATGACACTAATTTACATAGAAAATTGAAGGCAAAAATCATTAAATATTATCTCTATGAAATTTCATATTCCCCCCTCCAAAACTTCACTCAAACCTCCCCCCTCCCAATTCTTTGAACTTTTCCTTCAAGAACTGCCTTAAATGCATCCTTTCCCCACATGGGGCAGGATCTGATAGTCCCTAGCATCTCAGTGTAAACGAATTCTTAGAATCTTCAGAAAAATGAAATCAAAGTAAAGAATCTGTGCGATGGAACTTTTGTCTACAAGATAAGCCTTCAATCAAACCACCCAGATGACTTTATATGTAAGCCCAGCCCTAATGATTTATTTCACATTTGTTCTGAGGTTTGACTAATTATCAACTGTGGAACACACTTAGATATTAGTGCAGTAACTGGAAACTGGAATGTGATCAAGTGAATGGTCTACCATTTAAAGAAGGAAATTTCTCTAAATTATAAATAATGCACATTTAAAGACAAGAGCCTTTGACTGAAGATTGGATGTCCACTCCTTTTTGTGCATCACAATGAATCATTATGGTAGAGAGGATACCTGTCTGGTCTGTTTAAGATAGAAAAATCTACAATTAATTATTCTATAAAGACACCATTAATTGCACTTAGTGTCCTCTTCTACAGTTTCCAAAATAACCCCAGGAAACAAGCAGGGACCTCAGTAATCATACTGCTATCGACATACTCTGTTTCCTCTTCTCCCTGTCCCCCAACAAAAGTTGTTTATCATAGCAGAAACAAGGATTGATTGAGAGCAGCATAAGGAAGAAGCCCTGCTGGTTTCTGGGTAATAATGATCAGCACTGAAAGGTTAGCAGTGTGGTCAATAGGATGGCTTTCTGGATCAATGTAGATGCATGAACTGGTGCTGATGATACTGAGTGCAACAAAATGGATTGACAAAGAGGATAGGATGGCTGTTTACAGAACAAAATGTTCTCTCTAAGGAATACCAGAGAGAAAAACGCAGAAGAGAAAAAGAAGCAGGTGGGGGAGTTACCCTCCAGCCACACCTAGAAGTAAAAGATGTTTAGTGGAGGCTAATGGGAGCTCTTTGGAGGAAGAAAAAATACCATTCTGAGGGCAAACTTATTCACTGCCTTTATTCCAAAGCACAAAAATTCATTGCTAGGTTTTCTTTATCCACATCGCCTAAGCCTGCTTTTAATTTTTATGGAATCTCTGCCCTTTGCATCTGCTGCCCTGCAGGTTTCAGATCCATGGAACAAAATGCCCCTCACAGGATAAACTCTTCCCTTCTAAACTCCAATTCACTTGCACATCATGGCATCACCTCCCAGATGCCATGGTCCTCTTCGAGAACAAGGACAAACAACAATAACAACATTGCTGACTCAAGCATTGACTGATACGACATCCCTCAACCTCAACTCTCCTCTGAATGGGGTGCCCAAGGGCAGAGAATCAACCCTCTTCCAATCCTTTCCTTTATAGAAGGCAGAAAATAGACTCATCTCACTCCAGATAGACTCACCTCACTCTGCTTGGCAACAGTTGCTCAACCTGGTCTCAACTCCATGGAACAAGATGCCCCCCTGCCAGGCACCCCCTAGTCTCCCACACACACCCCATCTCCTTGAGGTCAGAAACTGTCTTTCCTTTTAATAATTGTATCCCCAGCACTTAGTACAATGCCCAGTACATAGTAGGAGTTTAATAAGTATTTATTGGATTGCATTAGAATCTTTCCTAAAGGGTTAAAAAAAAAATCAGTAGTTACAAATGTTTTGAAATATATCTAACTGTGGTCTTTGCCACTCCCAACACCTCCCCACCTCTATAACTACAGTCTACTTGAGAGCTGGCACAATTTCAGCTGATCTTTTTATCCCTAAGACCTGACATAATGCCTGACACATAGTAGGATCTTGAATGCTTGTTGAGTGATGAATGGAATTCATCCACAATGACTTGTAGACTATCTTCTAAAGGATTTGTTACCCCAGTCTAAACTTATGAAAAATAGAATGGAGAATTTCCTGACAAAGAGAGCTTTCTTAAACTTTAGTAGAGAGATTTTTTTTAAGTGGGTGAAAATAGCTAATGAACTCTTTGAGATGTCTTAGAATAGAGGAAAGGACTAATGGCTCTCTTACCTTCCCTTCTAACCCAAATTCTCTGACAGTTTTTGGACTTAGAATCATTTTTTAAAAATACTACTTATCACCCCTCCCAACCAGTTTAATTCAATATGCATTTTTAAATGGCAAATGTATTATTTCACAAGTACATATCCTTCACAAAAGTCTCCCTCTGATATCTCAGAATAGCACCAAAAAGGCAATGAATTCTCAGGGGTCATCCCAATGGAATACAGAATCCATCAGGTTCTACCAAATTGGAAGAAATTTGATAATGGACCTAGACAGAGGAGCAGCCTAACTAAATTCAGAGAGGCTCATCATTAGATTGTCTGTGTGGGACCATGAATTTTCAGTCACAGCAACTTCTGAAGACTATCTACTAAGGCATAAAGGGGTAGCAATCTGCATTGGTGAAGTCACACCTCAAACCTTCAGATTCACTAAGTATTAATGCTCGGTATACATGAGGTTATCAGACCTACTATTCTGTGGACACAGGATTTTTTGGCTATTTTTTGTTTTTACATTGTTCATATGACAAGATCTTGGGGAAAAAAACAATTATTTAATTCACTAATTAAAAGCTAATTTTCACTTCTATCATAAAAGCTTAGCTTTTCATTTGTTTGTTTCCAGTAGTAGTTTCTGCCTCCAGAAAAGTCGAGACTTCTATGTGTAAAATATAATACATTTGAATTTCTACTAGTGTGCTGAATTCCCTTGTTTTGCATTTCACAGCAGGAATCAAAACCTAATACCACTACTCTCCTGTGATGATCAATTCCTAACATCTACTCAAACTTGCAAATTAACATCCTTTAAACAAAAGAAATATGATACTAATTCAAAGATGTCCTTCATTGTTCCAGATATTAGATATTTCCTAAGTCATAATGTGTGTATCAACAACTACAAAATTCTAATTATTTATCCTTAAGATAATTTCCATCATTGTACACAAAGGGAAACCTATCAGCAGACATTTATCTATTTAGATAAACTCTGAGTATATTTTTATGTAACTGTACATGGCACAGTGTACAAGCGAGGTGGTACAGCATATACAGCTCTAGCTCTGGAGGACACAAGACTCATCTTCCTGAGGTCAAATCTGGCCTCAATCACTTATTACCTGTGTGATGCTGGGCAAATAACTTATCACTGTCAGCCTCAGTTTCCTCATCTCTAAAATGAACTGAAGAAAGAAATGGCAAACCACTGTACTGTTCTTGCCAAGAAAACTGCAGATGATGTCACAAAGAGTCAGACACATCTGAAAAATGAGCCCACAACAAAACATAGCACAGTAGATTCATATGTGGCAATAGTAAACAGACTTCTAAAGAGCACAAAGTAATCAATATTGCTGTATAATTTAACCCTCCCAAAAGTATATGTGACCCCCCTCTCTCTTATGCAGGAAAGAGAAGGAAGTGCTCAATGGCTCTCAGTTTTTCCTTTTCTTTTTATTTGTGTGTGTGTGTGTGTTCCATTTATTTAAATCATTACGACATGAAGGACAACAACCAAGCAATCATGAAAATCCAAGTGAAATTTTAAAAAGCAACCTGACCTAAACAAAATAATTCTAATAATAAACTGAAACTACAGACATGTTCCCACTTAATGGTACTGTTTCTGTGCAAAAATGGGGGAAATAATGATACAAGGGATTATTTCTTCACAGCTCTGCCAAAAATTCAATTTGCATCTCAGGCAATCGGCCAAAAGGCATTACAGTGAAATTTTTCGATGTTATTGAGATGTTTATTTATCAAGTATTAACGATCCTGTTGCAAAACAATGTTGGTTGGGGCAATGCATTGGATATGACTGTATTATGCAAACATTTAAATTTAACTACTTTATATCATATTCTTTATGTAATAGAAGTCTGTGTTTTGTTTTTGTTTTTGTTTTTTTTTGATGATCTATTCTTATTCAAAGAAGGTTTTCTGAAATAACATATTCTCTTTTCAGTAAGGCAATGGAAAGAAGACCCTATCTGGAGTCAGAGGTTTAAGGTTCAAGTCCCAAATCCAATACCTGTTTGACCTTGAGAAAGTCATCAAATTTCTTTCCTAATATTTATTTATTTGTCAGTATTTTTGTTTTGTTTTATCTGGCTTTTTTGTTTTGGGGTGTATGTGTGTGTGTATGTGTGTGTCTATATGTTTGAATGTTTTCAAACAGGGTCTTCCTATTTTACCCAGGTTGAAAATTCAGAGACCAGTCATTGGATCAATCACAACAGTAACTGGCATGGAGATTTTAACCCATTCTGTTTTTCTAACCTAGACCAGTTCACTCTTCCTTGGTCATCCTTATGGCCCTCACCTTCTGGGGGCCTCACTCTATTAATGCCTTTGTTCTCAAAGAGGACCATGACATCAAGATGATGACATGACTTGCAGCCGACTTTGATTTGAATGAAGGAAGGCTGTGCAAGGTCACCAACCTCACTTTCTTCTCCTGAGCCATCTGGGTCCAATGGATGCAGAGTTAGTGCAGACACCAGCTTGGTTTTAGGCCTTCTTCAGTTCAGAACTCCTGAACTCCAGCAATCCACTAGCTTCAGTTTCCCTAGCAGCAAGAACTGTAGGCCATATGCTTCTGTATCTAGACTTCTCTTCATTCTTATAATAATACATAGCATTTAGATGGCGCTTTAAGGTTTGCAAAGAACGTTACTAAATATGTCATCTCACTTGATTCTTATCTTTAAAATGAGACATTTGCGCTCTATGGCCTCTAGGATCCATTCCAGCTCTAAATCTATGAATTTATGAACCATTTATAAGCTGAGAAAGATGACTGTTGTGTAAGAGGCAACAATAATATGTTGTTCAACATTAATAAGAGTCCATTCCAAAATCTCCTCCAGGAAATTTCACCAACTGCATGACTAAATATGGAAGCAAAAAACAATGTTTTCCTCCTAGGCCATGACTTCAACAACTTTGTCCCCCAGTTTGCCTTAGTTTTTCCTTCCTTTGGTTATCACAGAACATCAAATTCTCAAATTCCTCTTCCCCTTGGCAGAAATTGCCAGTGACGGGTATAGTATTAGTATTTGAAAATTTCACTCTTCAGATGGGTAGTCCTATACCATGATCCCACTATTATGGGGACTTGCCTGTTCCATTCCACTAAGGCCTAATAGTCTGTCTATGACATTCAAAGAGATTCTATCTGGACTTCTACCAGACACTCAAAAATAACTTAAAATTGACTATTTAAGACATACTTCCTACCTTATAATAAAGTAATGCTTCATTGTGTTGATTACACTAACACATTCCTCAGACATAGCCTCCAAAAGAGATCCAGAAAAAAAATGGACACTCTGAAATAATCATTCACATTAAAAATTCAATTCATCTATCAGTTTTTAATCAATATGGTTCCCCCAAAGGGCATACTCATTCTCTGCTCTTTGTATTATTCCACTACAACAGGGATTCTTAACCTTTTTTTCCCTTTTGGGAGTGTGATGAAATCTATAGACCCTTTCTCAGAATAATGTTTTTAAATACATAAAACAAAATACATAGGATGGCAAAAAAATGAGGAATAGTGAAGTATAGTTATCATATTTTTTTCTTAAGAATAAGTTCATGGACTCTAGGTTAAGAACTCTTGCAAAAGAATATCTACCTAAAAGGCAAATGGAGATAATTTCCCCCTAGATTCTAGATTTCAAAATCATAAAGTAGAGCTCATGAAATTTCCCTTATTTTTAGACCAATTGTCTGTTTTATAAGTGTGTGTAACAGCAAGGACCCCGACATACACAGGAGGGCCTGCTGTAGATCTGCTTTTCTAAAAGGAAAGCAACTTTTGAGGGGTCAACAATCTACTTTAATCAAGCACATACATCGTTCACTTAGTTCAGGGGGAAAAGTCAGCACCCTGAACTTCAGAGAAAATACAAAGAAACAAAGATCAACCAACAGACAGAGCTTCCAACCGTCTGACCGTAAGCAATACATACGTCACAGATCAACAGACAGATATAACCGTCTGCGCATACATCCACAGTTAGCAGAGAGAGAAGCACCAACATCTGAGCTTTCAAAGTCGGAGGATTCCTTATCAGCTGCCCAGAGTCTCCTCTGGCCAAACCAACACTTCCAATGAGTAAACCCCAAAACCAAACCTCACCTCAGAGTATTTATACACTTTTCAGGGCCAGAAGGCAGGACCATCTGACCCAGTGCTTCAATAGAAATTAAGGAAAGGTGTGGACCTCTCCTAATCAAGCTTCCCTTAATGGGTAGGCCCATCAATGGGTGGGGAAAATCTTTAACTCTCTAATTAACATTACAGTGGCTTAAGACAGGTATCTATGACAAACTTGGAAGAAGATGTAACTTACCAAAAAAACCAAAACAAAACAAAACAAACAAACAACAAAAACCATCCTTTTTCTATTGTTTTTGTGGATTTTTCCTCTCTCAGTCATCAGCAGCCTGAGGAACAGAGATCCCAAATAAGGTGAACCTGAGGGACTCAACACTAAGCTGAAGCAGCACAGGGAAATATAGAGAGTTTCACAAAACCCATAAACCCAAAGAACACTAGACATACCTTGGACATGAAACTTTACTGCAGATCTGAAATCTGAATTTAGCAAAGTATTGATGAAATACCTACTACATTCAAATTAAATTCAAAGCAATAAATATCAACTGCTTACTATGTGCAAGGCACTGGACAAGGTGCTGGAGATAAAAGGCAAGTAACAAAAAACTGCTTCTGCCCTCAAGGAGCTTATATTTTACTAGGAAATATAAACAAATAAATACAACATACGGTAAGGAGGGAAGGTACACTAATAATGTCAGAGATCAGGAAAAGCTTTGCAAAAGAGATGGCACCTAAGGTGATCTTCTAAGGAATCTACAAGATGGAGATGGGGAGCAAGAGCATTCCAGGCATGCAGGACAGCTTATATGGAGATGGTATACTGAGTCCATGGAATAGTAAGCAATCCAATTTGGTTGAAATATAGTTTGTGGAAGAGAGTAACATGAAATAAGTCTGGAAAGTTAAGTTGAAGTCATATTGTGGAAGGCTTACATTTCAGACTGAGAAGTCCAGAAAGCATTGAGGAGCTACTGATAGTTCTTAAAAAGGGGTATTCCAAGGGTAATAGGTGGAAGGAACCTGAGGGATCATCTAGCCTACCCTTCATTTTACAGATGAGAAAAATGAGGCCCACAGAGGTTAAGTGACTTGCCCAAGATCACATAGGTAGAGTCAGTGGCTGATCTAGGATTTGAATGGACATCCAGTGACTCCAGTTTCAATACATTTTATATTTAGCACCACCATGATGGCTAACTCAGAGACAGAAGAGTCACTCACCCTATGTAATTCATGCACATATGAAATAGTCAAGGATGCATATAAGGGCCAAAATGACAGATTAGTCACTCAGTGCTAGCTAGAAGTTTAGAAGGATGGCTTGGCATAGAACTCTACATTGTGGGCTCTACAGTAGAACAAGAAGACTTCATGAAGGAGGTAGAATCTAAGGAAACTATATGAGATTTCCAACCAGGACAAATCTTAACTTGTAGACCCAAGTTGGACTAAGAATCACTTCTACCCTTCCTACCACTCCCTCTCCAACCCTCAACACACACCCAGAAGCCTGCACTTATTTACTTGGATCTCCTCAGGTTGAGCTGTATGTAGATAAATTGAAAATAAGGATAAAGACCTAGTTTAGATGGCTAAGCACTTTAGCTTCACCATTAAACATCTCACAAAGGTCCATACAAGTTAATACTTTTACCTATATCTAGCTTTAATCAGATCTCTAAGTCACTAATTTCACCTCACAATTTCCTAAATTTTTTTGTCTTTAAAAACATTCATTTGCTAATATTTTAAGTTTGAAATTCTCTCCCTACCTCCTGCCCCTCTCCCACAAGGTAAGCAATATGATACATTTGAAATCATGTAAAATATGTTTCCATATTAGCCATATTGCAAAAAACAAAAGCAAGAAAAATAAAGTGAAAAATTAGTTCTCTCTCAGAAGGTGGATAGTATTTTTCATTATGGGTCTTTCAGAATTGTCTTATGTTCTTGATCAGAGTAGCTAAGTCTTTCATAGTTGATCATCATTACAATATTACTTTTACTGTGGGTTCTTCTGGTTCTGCTCACTTCACTTTGTATCACTTCATGTAAGTCACTCCAGATTTTTCTGAAACCATCCTGTTCACCATTTCTTATGGCACAATCGTAACCCATCACAATTACATATGACAATTTGTCCAGCCATTCCCCAATTGATGGGCATTACCTCGGCTTCTAATTCTTTGCCACCACAAAAGGACCTGCTAAAAATATTTTTGTTACAAATAGGTCCTTTCCCCTTTTCTTTGATCTCTTCCTACATTTCTTTATTGACTCCTCCCCTCTCCCCCTTCCTTTCATCTTCTATCTTCTCGCATACATACACCAGTCTCAAAAAATACAAATGCTTCTCACACTATGTTTAAACTCTTGTTGCAGCACTGTGGTGATGGAATGAAAAAAAATTTCAAAACAAACTTTTCCTTAAGATCATAGTACTACTTCATTTTATTTTTATCATTTTATAAATAAAATTATATTGATAACTTCAGTTTTTACATCACTTTAATTTCCAAATATATTCCTCTCACCTCCTGAGAGAGTTATCCTTTGTAACAAAAAAGAAAAAAAGAAAGAAGGAGGAGAAAGACAGTTCAGCAAAACCAAGTCTATAAATATATACAATATTCTACACTTGGTCTTCCAACTATGAAAACAAGGGAGAAACGTAAAGTTTCTCTTTTCTTTTTCAGATCTGGGTTGTTGTTTTTTTTATAATTATACAATGTTCAGTTTCATTTTATCATTGCTATTTTTCCTAATTAAATTGTTGCAGTAATCATATATATAAGATTTTCTTAGTTTTGTTTCCTTGACTTTGCATCAGTTCTCTGTGTTCTTCATATACGTCACTTTTATGGTGCACTAATATTCTGTTATATCTAGGGACCTTAGTTTGTTCAGTCATTCCCCAATCATTAATCATCTACTTTGCTTCCAGTTCTTTTCTACTACAAAAAATGCTGTTATAAATATTTTAGTGAATATGGAAACTTTCTACTTTTGACCTCTTTGGGTTCACCATTCTAAGACGAAAAGATAAAATCCTTTTAGTGACTTTCTTAGAATCATTTCATATTATTTTGCAGAGTGACTGGACCAATTCAGAACCCCTCTAACATTTATGATTCCCATCTTTTCTGACATATTTTCAAATTCTCTGGGTATGAGATGAAACCTCAGAATTGCTCTGATTTGCAATAGCCTATTTAATACTGATTTAACCTTTCATATGGGTGTAATTTTTCTTTTGAAAACTGTTTATATCCTTTCACCACTCAAAAAACACTTTCAAAATTACTTCAGTTGTACACACTGACCTGGAGATGGAAAATCCACATGACTTGGAGATTAATTTCTATGAAAGGTAACATGATACAGTGGAGAAAGCACTAACTTTAGAGGAGGAAGACCTTGAGTGATGTAATCCAACTCCTCATTTTATAGATGAAGAAACAGTAGCTCAGAAATAGAAAATGACCTGCCCAAGGTCATACAGGTAAAGATTACAAATTATATCCTGTGAGGATTTTGTATTTCATCCTAGGAGCAATAGGAAGTTACTGGAGATTTAAAATTAAAATAAGGGGTGAAAGGTGACACATTTAGATCTATGTTTTAAGGCAACTTTGTTGGGGGCAGGGGTGTGAATTGGAGAAGAAAGACTGGAAGCCTGGAAAGCAATCAAAAGATAGTGGTGTGGTTTGACATTTTCTTTTCTAGCGCAATTTACAGATGAACTGGGGCAAACACAGGGTTCAGGGTTAAGTGACTTGCCCAGGGTCACAAGGTTAGTAAGCCAGATTTGAACTCAGGAAGATGAGTCTTCTGGACTCCCAACCTGGCACTCTCACCTCTGCACCACTGCACTGCCCACTTTTGAGTCTTAGAAACGCTTTACTCTCTTAAAAATTATTCAGGATTCCAAAGAGTTTTTGTTTATGTGTTACTTAGGTAGATGAATACATAGAGATAGATATATTGATTTTCATCATATTAGAAACTAAAACATGTTTGTATTATTATCAAAGTAATTTTTACCTCCAGGATCCCTGAGGTCTCAGGGACCACACTTTTGAGAACAACTTCCCTAGATCTTGAGATTTACTGAGCAATTTTCCAGAATCCTCAAAATGTTTAGAAAAAAAGATTAAAAGGAGAATTCTCAAAAGGAAAAGGACTATTAAGGGGGAAGGCAAAAGAGCAGGCCATGTAACATTTACAAAGAGCTAGAGAATGACAGTGACTACGCAGAAAACCAAAGGCCAAAAAAAGAAAAAAGAACGTTATAAATAATAAAAAAGCATCATGAATAAAATAATATTGTGCATAGATACATACTACAAACAACTTGAAGCAGAGGAAGAACAAAGGAAAGGAACAAAAAAAGATCCAGGAAGACAGGAAATCCATCAAAGAAAAACTGGCAAAAAGAAGAAGGAAAACAAACAGTGAACTCAGAGAGAGAAATAGCCAGCTCACTTGGGGGAGGAAGTAAGGAACTGCTTCATCTGCAAAAGGGACAGCAGCTTTTGGTTGTTTTTTTTTCTTTCCTGACAGAAATAAGACATTTCTAACCTCTTTATAGATATAAAAGCCATGGATAGCTCAGTCCTTGTCTTCCCACCAGCCTCTATGACATGCAAATGTGTTGATGTGTTCTTTATGTGACAACCCCGTGAGGACCTATGTTTTCATATGTAACTGTTAGCAGACATTGACAGCACTGATAATAGCAACAATCCATAGCTGTGAATGCTGGTGTTATTGTTCAATCATATTTTTAGTTGCTCTACTTGGGGTTTTCTTGGCAAAGATCATGGAGTGGTTTGCCTTTTCCTTCTGCAGTTCATTTGACAGATGAGGAAACTGAGACGAACAAGGCTAAGTGATTTGCCCAGGGTCACACAACTAGTAAGTATCTGAGGGCAGATTTGAACTCAGGAAGGTGAGTCTTCCTGAATCTAGGACTGACATTCTAGCCACTATGCCATCTAGCTGCCCATAGTTTTGAAGTAGGTATCAAATATTTAGGGTCTGCTAGATAGAATAGGAAGAAAAGGTCACTCACTACCTAGATTTAGGGAGCTGTTCAAAGGAATATTTACCAGCCCCCCATGGAAAACCCACCCATACATACTTGAAATCCCATGATTAAATTTTTATTCCTTTTGAAGGTAGCATGAAACTCTGGAAAGAATATTTGCTCTGGAAATAATAGACTTTGGGTCAAATGCTTCCTTTGATGCTTATTACCTGTGTGACTACCTCTGGTTTACCTGTGTGACCACTTAACCTCACTTGTCTCACCTGTAAAGTGAAGGAGTTGAACAAGATGCCTCTGAAGTCCTTTCCAGCTTTCTATGTATGACCTTGTTTCAAACGCTGGTCCTACCGCTAACTGTGTGAGTCTAAGCACGTAACACTCTCTGGGTCTGTTTCATCTGTAAAGTGATGGTCTGAGCTCAATGGTCTCTATGTTCCCTAGCAGCTTTAAATCTCCTTCTTCACTATTCAAAGAGATAAGCAGAGTCATATCTAGAGTGGCCTAATTGGAGCAGGGAATTTGCCTCTCCAGGAAATTTTTTTTAATAGTTTTATTTATTTATTTTTAGACTTTGACATTCATTTCCACAAAAGTTTGTGTTCCAATTTTTCTCCCCATCTCTCCCCTCTCCCCACCCCATAACACCTTGCATTCTGATTACCCCTTCCCTCAATGTGCCCTCCCTTCTATCACACCCCACCCTTCCCTTATCCCCATCTTCTCTCTTTTCTTGTAGGGTAAGATAGATTTCTATACCCCATTATCTGTATTTCTTATTTCCCAGTTGTACGCAAAAACAATTCTCAACATTCATTCCTAAAACTTTGAGTTCCAACTTCTCTCCCTTCCTCCCTCCCTATCCACCCCCACTGAGAAGGTAAGCAATTCAATACAGGCTCTATATGTGTCATTTTGCAAAAGACTTTCTCCAGGAAATTTTAAAAATACTTGACAATCTTGCTTTGGAAGGACCATGTGCTGAGATCCTTGAGGAAAGCCAAGTTCCAACGACCTGGCTAAAAAGAGTGCTAGATCTGGGTTACAGTCCCTGCTCTGACTAACTCTTGGTCCCTGCACCTCCTCTGCTATAAAATGGAGTGGGGAAAGGTATTGGACAAGATATTTTTAAATTTCCCTCCAGATGTAAGAGTCTGTCAGTCTATAATGTCTGGCTTCCTTTTGCCTCCTACCCCAGTTTAAATATCAGCAGGAAATGAATGAGGTTTCTTCTATGACTTTGCACAATTCACTTTATCTCTCTGGGGCCTCATTCTACTTTTCTGTAAAAATGAAATAGTTAGGCCAGTTGATCCAGATGTAAAATTATACCTGGAGGGTTTGGGGGAGATTGATTTCAAACTCTCTTTCAGCCTTCTCCCCAACAGCACCTATTTACTGTCAGTTATACCCTCTCTGCCCACAAACCCTAGTTATCAGGCTTCTGGAATGCCAATTATGATGGTAAAACTGATCTAAAAATCAAGAATAAAATAAGAAGCAAACAAATAGTCCAATTCCTTTTGGACAGACTTCATAGCAACAGGATTCCAGGGTCTGTATCCCCCAGTAAGGTGGTACACAGACACACACGGACACACAGACACAGACACAGACACACACACACACATACACACACACACACACACACTCACACCAAATGAGACTGCTTTTCATGTTACTTGTCCCAAGTGTGATTGGTGGTGCTTATCCCAGGTGTAACAATTTTAGTCACTGCTTTGGTAATAACTTACAATTAAATGGGGAGGTATGCAGGTAGAAGAGGGGAAGTTAGGTGGCACCATGGATGCGTATCACTCTCAGTTTGGAATTAGGAAGACTCATCTTTCTGAGTTCAAATCCAGCTTCAGACACTTATTAGCTGTTTGACCCTGGGCAAGTCACTTAACCCCATTTGCCTTACAAAGATTGAAAAAACCTAACGACAACAGGTAGAAGAGGTAATATTAGGCATGGGTGTGTCAGTGAAAAAAACAAAACAAACTCTTTCATGATGTTGCCTAAGGCCAGCCTGAATATATTCCTAGCTTATTTTCAGTTTCCTTCACTTCTGCTATAACTCTTAAGTAGCAGTAGAAATGTTACGGGCAAGAGTCCAGAAGCAATAATGGAACACAAGGGCTTAGTTCCACTTTCAGACTTGCCAACCCATTAGTATGCTAATAATTTAGCAGTATCCTTCATACATTACACAGAAAAAAAAGTGAAAACCAGCGTTACATTAAGGCTTCTGTCTTCTCCAGTTTTCTGTCCATTTTGTTTCCGTTTATCTTATTGTCTAGGGTAAATTACTTTTGTTCCTTAGATGTACTTGAGAAATCCTGCTGGTACAGATCTCTGCTAAACATTTCACTGCGGCTGATGCATGCTCTGATTTTGGTGATGGTGCAGCTTCCATCATGCTGACAGTTATTTTTAAAATACAGACCCTATAGTAGGAACGTTTCTGAAAGCTAAAAAGGAGAGCTATGAAACATAAAACAAATCACCAAATAGACTGTCAACTTAAGCCACCCCAGTCCTAAAGAGATCAAGAGTTTACCATAAAATATAAGATATTTCCACTTATCACTACTAAGGGGGCAGGTAGGTAGCACCAATGGATAGAGCACTGGGTTTGGAATCAGGAAGACTCATCTTCCTAAGTTCAAATCCAGCCTCAGACACTTCCTAGCTGTATGATCCTGGACAAGTCACTTCACCATGTTTGCCTCAGTTTCCTCATCTATAAAGTGAACTAGAGAAGGAAATGGCAAACCATTCCAGTATCATTGCCAAGCAAACCCCAAAATGGGGAAGAGTTAGACATGACTAAAATGACTCAAAAACAACAGTTGTAACTAGGAATTTGTTCACCAGGGGCAAAAATAGATGGGGCATCACCAGAGCAAAGGACAATCCAGTTGGAGGTACATGCCATATGAGGAGGCAGCATATTCTGTTGGGGATTACAGGGGTGGGGAATAGGTAGAAGGTTTCAAGAGAGGGGCATCACAACACCAGGACCATGGAGAATTGCTGCCCCAGGCAAAGGGAACAATCAACATCAGGATAAGTGCTATAGGAAGATGGAGGAGTGCAAGTTGTTGGTTCTAGGGATGGTGATCCATTGATGTCTCTAGGTAGGAAATACACCGCCTTAATTCCCCTTCATATCATAACCATCCTGGGCCAAAGTCCTGGTGGCCCCACCCTATTCATGGCTCTGATTTCTTGTGTTTATCACACAAACTGTTTTCATCAGCTACATTATTCCTTGTTCTAATTAAGATAGTACTTATGATATACTTCCAAATGGACAACAATATGATTTTTATAATAAGCACACCTTTCAGAGAACTAAAGCATTTGGTAAATTAAGCAGTGCAAAATGTTTCAAACTTTGTGATACTCCATTTCCCAACTCCTTGCTTTTACAAGGTGGTATCTGGTTCACCTCCACTTCTTAGAACTCCCATATTCCTTCAAAGTATAGTTTAAATGCTACCTGCTACCATGAGATCTTCTCAGAGCAATTGTTAACATTGTGAACATTCATGTTTCTCTGTCTCTGTCTGTCTGTCTCATTCTTTTTCATTTTGTACTATATTCCTCTGTGTATACTTATATTTATTCATCTGTGTTGAAATTGTATTAGTCCAGTAGAATGTACGCTTTTTGAAGGCAAAGAATATTTCGTTTGTGCTATCCTTAGCACTTACTCCAGCATCTTACACATAGTAGGCACTTTTTTAAAAAGTCTGTTTCACTGAATTGAATACTTGTAAAGCAAAGCAGCCAAGACATGTATTGAGTACACATCTCTACTTGAAAGATGACCCTCTCCAGGGGCCAGTGAGTATACTGAATCTGTCCCTCGATGAATTAGATATCTTCAACAGCAGAAAGACCCTGGGAGAGTAGGAGAGTTATAACAAGGAAGAAGCTTTTTGTAATCTCCATTCCTTCTACACTCCATTCCTCTGTGGTATAATTCTGAACTGATGTAATGCTTTACTCAAGCAGTGAGGCCCCGAAAAACTGCCTATAGATTGAATCTTTAGAAATTGAAATCTGAGAGCTGAAAGAAACTACCTTATCTGACTACATCATCTTTATACATAAAGAAACTGAGTCCCAGAGAGGTTTAAAAAAACTTGCCCAAGGGAAACAAAACTATTTGGTGGTAGAATCAAGTTTTGAATTCGTGCCTCCTGACTTGCAATCTTGGGGTCTTTCAACCATATCCAAACTATAAAAGTCACCATAAATACAGTCACAGTTTCATGGGGTTTATTGTGTAACACATATCTGAAGAGACAAATTTTTTAAATAAAGGATCCTGTTTTAAAACAAATTATGGTTTCCCCTTGTACACCCCTACTTTTATCTGTTTTGAAAAGTCTAGATTTTTACACATAGGGGTATTTTGCAAGGTACACATTTATTTCTCCAAATAACTACAAATGGCGTGACAGTGCAGGCACCAAAGCTATCTGATATTATCCTATATGAACTTCTAACATTACAGGCATTTAAAATTTCTTTGTCTAACCTGGGGTTTTCAGCTGAAGCAGGCAAAGTGACAGCCAGTCACCTGTTCCCCATCACAGGTGTGAGTGTATGCTTGTGTTCCATGCAGACTCCCCCAGGGAAGGTGGCACTCAACTTTCTCCTTCCTATTACAAGTGACACTCAACCAAATGTGGATGGTTTCTCCAGAGTGCCATGCGCTGCATATTATGGCTAATGACACACTCATTAATCTCAGACTTCAAAACTACATATCAAAGCCTGTCACATTTAAGATTCCTAAACACAATGAACCTGTTTCCCTTTGGACAAGAAAATATTATGATAACTACCAACATATTTCATTTTAGTTTTCTCTCATAGAGAAATCTATTTTTATTTAATAACTGGCATCTATATAGCAATTCATATTTGACAAAGTGCTTTCTTCATAGCACTATATGAGAGACAGCTGGAACAAATATTATTTCCCCATTTTACAGATAAGAAAACTGAGGTTCAGAGGAGTCCAAGGATTTTGAGTGGGAGATTCCTCTGCCCCAGCAGAATGGGTTTCACTCACTCTCCTAGGATGACAACGCCTCCATGGACCCCCTGCTCTGCTAAGGAGTAAGTGTAAGCAACTCTGATAAGTGCAAACAACTTATATTTTATAGAGAAGTCTTATCTTCTTTGGGTCTGGGATAGCTTAAATTGGCTGTCTTTTTGATGATTCACTTTTACATTGCAGGAACTTTAGACATCATGTAGTCCAACCTCTTTATTTTACAGAACAAGGAAATTGGGTTCTAGAGAGAATTAAGTGATTTTTCTAAGGCAACTAGCAAGCGGCAAGGCCTGGCTTCCAGTCGAAGACTTATGGTTCATGCCACCTCCTTAAGTGACTCTTCTAGCTTTAAGAAAACCCAAGCAACTTATAAAAAGAGGCTATTCCTTGACATGACATTTATTATCCCTCTTGTATGAATGTGATGCAGAAGGTCATGTTTTGAGAATGATCACAATATTTTTTTTACCCTATGGATGCTATTGGAGACACTATGATAATATGTAAAGAGTAGTATACTTAAAAACAATAGCCCTGGCTTCTAATCCTGGTTCAGCCCCTCATTAGCTGTGAATCATTTAACTGATGTATCTGAACAGGTCATTTCCCAATTCAAAAATCTTCAGTGACTCCCATTTGTTGCTAGAACAAAATACAAACTCCTCAGCATATTATTTCAAGCTCCCCTTGACAATTTGACTCTAGCCAATTTTCCAGACATTTCATATTGCTTCCTTTTGTGCCCTGTCTATCCCAGCCAAACTTGCTTGCTTGTCCTTTCCTGAGCACAGTTCTCCATCTACCATCTCCATTACTATATGCAGACCTGCCTGAATTCCAGAAAAGTATGCCCTTCTCACCAGCACTTCTAGAATCCTTAGTTTCCTTCTCTGCCCAATTTAGGCATCACTTTCTCCTCAAAAACTTTCCTGATCTCCTCCTTGTCAATGCTACCTCCTCCTTCAAATTACCTTGCATTTAGTTTTCCTTATTAATGCTGTATTCAGTATTATATCCTCTCAGTAAAATGCAAGCTCTTTTTCTCCTTTTATTTTTATTGCCTTGTTCTTTGTATTTATAAATACTTGTTAAATTGAATGGAAATGGGCCTCAGTTTCCTCATCTGTACAATGTAGATGATAATACTTGTACTACCTAATGGGGGTTGTTACAGAACCAAATTAAATAAATCATGTGAAAACAATTTGTGACTGAGGTCCAAGATAAGTAGAGCACTAATAAAGGACAGGGAAGTTCGACAGGGTCAAGGGTTGGACCCATGATTTCTTTTATATATGAAACTCCCAGGTGAAGAAAATCCTTTTATCAAGGCAGGTCCTCACCTTCTCTACAATTTAGTCTTAGAGCAAGAGAACATAATCTGGGGTCTGTAAGCTAACTTTATTTTAACAATTATAATTCAATATAATTGGTTTACTTTGTAGTTCTATGTATTTTATTTTAAATATTATGTATTTGAAAGCATTATTTTGATGTTAACTGTAACTGTAAGCATTTAACCTCCACTTTCCCCAGCCAGCTGCTCAGGACTTTCTTATTTAGTCAATACGATCCAGAGGTTCCCATGCTCTGCTTATTTGCATCCAAAGGTTATATGGCAAATGTATTCTATACAGTTTACAGTAAATTGAATTAAAGTCCATTTTGTTTGGTGAACTTTTTGCTTCTCCTTTGTAATAACTGGGTACACAAAGGGTATGGGAATTTTTCTAGAGTGTTAAGGGATAGGGATAAATTTGGGGAATTCTTGTATGTTTGAACTGTGAATACATAGACAAATGAGACACAAAATAAAATGCAATTTTCTATCTCTTCTTTCTAAGTCAACAGCTCAGAGGTTTTGATAATATGACTACAATGGCTATTTTGCAAATATTGGGGTAGGAGCAGACCAAAGGTTGGCATGAGCTTGACTCTACTGCAATTCCAACCCACAGGAGTTTAGTTCTGATTTATAAAAGCAAAGGTACTAATCTCAGAAAATTATGAGATTCCAGGCCTGGAATGGACATTGGAATAGAGTCCACAATTGCCTCCAATCAATGACTTCACAGTTATAACATCCCAAACTGATGAGAATGTGGTCTATCATGTCTTCCCATCCCACTCTACCCCCAATTCCAAAAAAGCACAAGATCATAGATGCATAGATGGACAGGACCTCTAAAGTCATGTAGTCCAGCACTCTCACTTTACAGATGAGGAAATTGAGACCCATGAAAGTTAAGCATCTTGCCAAAGGTCACATAGGTACAAGGAGCAGAGCAAGGATTACCTTCTGATTCCAAATCCAACACTACTTCCACTTGTACCTAGCTATCTCCAAGATGGGGACGTCCTTGGAAATATCTCATTTCAATATTATTAACTGATTGAATATTCCTCTTACGACTAACCTAAATCTCACAAGCTTCAACTTAATTCCACTTCCTATTGTTCAAATTTCAGTGAAGTTATTAGTAACAAATTATTACTACTATGAATAGTAGCATCTGACATATAGCGCTTTAAGTTTTTCACAGAATTTTACATATTAATTATCTCCTTTGAAAAAGATATAATGTCCAACCTCCTCTCCACCTTTCAAGTTATAGAAGTCATATTGTCATTATTCTCTTGGCTAAGTCCAGGTTAGCCAGGTTAGTTCCTGAGGGCATATGTATTATATCTATATAATTATAATATTTAATGTACATATATATATCATATATGTGTGTATATATGGTTATGTATGTATATGTGCACATATACGTTATGCATATATATTATGCATATATAATTGGTATGCATGTATTATATATACATCATAGGTATATGATATTGGTTTATCTGTGTGTACATATATAGGTATGTATGTGCAAATATGTATATGCATACATACATATGAATATGTGTATATATATGTATACCATGTTGATATGTGTATGCTATATTAAAGTGTGCGTGTGTGTATATGAGTGTTCGTCCTTCGTTGCCTAAGAAGACCATGCCATCAGAGAAATAATGACATGACTTGCACTTGACTTTGTTTTGAGTGAAAGAGGGCTGTGCCTCACTTTTCCTCCAGAACCATCTGAATCCAGTGACCAGATATTCATCAGGATGACTGGAGATGACCCAGGATGAGGCAATTGGGGTTAAGTGACTTGCTCAAGGTCACACAGCTAGTGAGTGTCAAGTGACTGAGGTGAGATTTGAACTCAGGTCCTCTTGACTCCTGCACTGGTGCTCTATCTACAGCACCACCTAGCTGCCCCATGTGTGTATGTGGACACCAATAAAATAACAAGTTCAGTCCCTATCTATTTATGTGTATAGAAGTCTCAGTAGATAGATAGATAGATAGATAGATAGATAGATAGATAGATAGATAGATAGATAGATAGATAGATAGATAGATAGATAGATGATAGATAGATGCTCTACATGGGTTTAGGAAACCTAGTCAAACTTTTGAATGAGAACCTATTCTTTCCCATGACCTTTGCTGTAGCCTACCTGTGAGTTAAAGCAGCTCAATCAAGGAGACGAATCCAAGAGGGGGGATGGCCTCCTACAGCCTCTAATCCCCAGGACTATTTATACTGCCCAGCATCATATTTGTTTTTTAGACCTGAACCTGCTGCACTGCTGACTCATAGACTCTTGTTATCCCCATGACACTTCATTCTCTTAAGCATTATAATAAGGATTCATTTATTCAGCATTGTGAGAGGAGGCATCAAATGTGAACTTTCCATAGAATTGAAGCAAACCTTTTAAGTTCCCAAATGTTCCTATTTTAACCATTTTGTACAGCTTTACCCCCTAAAATCTATCACAAAGAGGCAGCATTGGCTTAGTGGATCAGAGCTGACCTCTGAAGGCTGCATGATTTGGGTTCAGATCCCACCTCTGATTCACATTGGCCCAGTCACCCTTCACAAGTCACTTAACTTCTGTTGTTACTGAGTCATTAACTCTCTGTGATCCCACTTGGGGTTTCCTTGGCAAAGATATTGAAGTGATTTGCCATTTCCTTCTCCAGAACATTTGACAGATGAGGAAACTGAGGCAAACAGTGTTAAGGGACTTGCCCAGCACCATGCAGCTAGTAAGTGTCTGAGGCTGGATTTGAACTCGGGTCCTCCTAACTCCAGGACCACTGCTCTATCCACTACTCCACCAGATGTCCCCACTTAACCTCTAAGTGCCACCGACCAATTCTTGAAGAGAGAATTACCCGTTATTTACTCTGCACTATGTTAAGCACTTTATAAATGTCTCATTTGACCCTTACAACAACTTGGGGAGGTAGATGTTCTTATGCTCTCCATTTATAGTTAAATAAACTGAGGCAGGGAAAGGTTGTGATTTGTCCAGGGTCACACAGCTAGTAAGTGTCTGAGGCTAGATTTGGACTTAGATCTTCCTGACTCCAGGCCCTGTGCTTTCTCTAACCACTGAGCCATCAGCTGAAGAGTACGAGTGGATCTAAACTGATGAAAGACGTTTCCTCCATTGAAATTTCACATACCAATGAAATCCCACATCCAGCTCAATAAAATAAAATGTATTCTACAACTCTACCACCCTTAACTGAAAATAATCTTTTTCTTAATGGCAGTATCATAATGATTGAGAATCATTGTATCATCTGACCTAAAATTCAATGATACTCTCCCTCAGATATCCATTAGCCATATAGGAACTTTTGCCTAGACTTTAAATAGCACTAAATTACTGTGTGGTTTTGGTTCCTACGTCTGTGTCTCATGAACTGTTCTCTCCTCTTTATATCTCACTTCTCACTAATGCTGAATAAATAGTTGTTGATTGACATATCTTACTGCTGTTAATAAGCTGATCTATGTCAGTCTCCATCTTATTGACCTGGGCCTTTCCTAATAGATCATGGATTTTAGAGCAGAAAAGTACCTTAAGGGTCACCAGGTGTAACCCCTTCATTTATAGACAAGGAAACTGAGACCCAGAAAATGGAATCTGGCTGCCCTCAAGTGCTTCGTCCTTCAAAAGGCCTTTTCTGACTCCCCCAGCTGTCTATGTCCATTCCCAGTTCATCATGCATTTATTCAGTCTGTATCCTCTCTCTGAATATGATGCATTCCCTCAGTAGAGTATAAGTCTCTTGAGGGCAGTTACTGTTTCATTTTTCTAGCACATAGGTCTGGTACCAATCAACAGGCATTTATTAAACATCTATTATGTTCCAAACACTGTGCTGGGCACTAGGGGTACAAAGACAAAAATGAAATAGCCTTTGCCATTAAGGAATTTAGAATCTTTCCAAGAAGCTAGAAGATACATAATTTAGTATATACAAAATAAATACCAGGAAAATAGAGAGGAAGGGGCGTAGCAAAGAGCAGGGACACCAGGAAAAACTTCCTGTAGAAGACAGAAGGCGAACAGAGACTTGAATAAAATCAAGGGATTCTAAGAGGTGGAGATGAGGAAGCG
This sequence comes from Notamacropus eugenii, assembly GCF_028372415.1. Classification (NCBI taxonomy): domain Eukaryota; kingdom Metazoa; phylum Chordata; class Mammalia; order Diprotodontia; family Macropodidae; genus Notamacropus; species Notamacropus eugenii. The sequence goes on from NC_092872.1 coordinate 66,660,678, forward strand.
GTACACTCCAGGGACAAGGACAGTCATTATACTTTACCTCTTCCTTATCTCCATCTCTTAAAAGGAGAAGGAAGATGGAGTGTCCTGTCTGAGAAACATTTTACTGAATAGTACAGGAAGAAGACTGTATGACATGATTGAAAAGTTAGCTGGAGACAGGTTTTAAAGGACTTTAAAAACCAAATAGAAGATCTTATATTTGATTCTAGAGGCACAGGGAGTCAATGTAGTTTACTTGAGTAGGGGAGTGACAAGGTCAAATCTGTACCTTGTGAAAAACACTTTGGCAACTATGTGTAGGATGGATGAGAGAGGAGGGCAAGAGGCCAACTAAAAATCTATTGCAATAGTCCAGTCAAGACTTATGTTAATAAAAAGTTTGTTGAGTATAAATGGATTGAAAGAAGGGATCCCCATTCAACTACTATTAGTGGTCTATCTCTTTCTATACCATTTTCTTGTAAGGGTTGGACCTAGCACAAGAAGTCCAGAAGTTTGTATTAGGCAGCCATAAACAGTGTTGGGCTTCTATCTTCCCCATAATGGGGCACCTACCCAAGTTATAAATTCCAGGATGCCTGGGGTATTTAGTATGCCTAGATTTCATTAAATCTATTCTCTTGCCTCAACACAGGCCTCAATTTCAGCTATTTCATTCAGAAAGCTCTCTCTCTTAAATTTAAAGATTTTTACGGAGAGAGATTCCACAGTCTTCCTTAGCAATCCATTTCCATAGGACAGCATTCAACACCATTGTAAAGTCAATGGAAATGGAGAGGAAAATCTCTAGAGATGGCATGGAGTTTTTGATAAAGGAGCTGGCCTCAGAGTCAGGAAGATCTGGGTTCAGTTCTGCCTCTGATACTGACTTGCCATGTCACCTTGGACATTTTCTTCATTGGTTACAAGAGGGATGCTAGTAACACCTTCCTCACAGAGCTGTCGTGAGCATCAATTGAGATAACACACATAAAGCACTTTATATTTAAAACGCTATATAAATGCATGTTATGATGACTGTCAATATCCCAGGCAACCCTTAAAAACTATAAATTACAAGAATATGTCAGTCTGTCCTGGTAGAGGAAGTTCTTCACTGGGAGTTCCTCATACTTGAGGGAATGGCATGCCTGGTTATACAAATTTAAAAAAAACAACTATATGTTGAAAAAGGGAAGTATAAGTATGAAGGAAGAAGAGAAAGGCAGGACTAAGGGGAAAATGTTGCTGAGTAATTGCCAAGCTCCCTTTGCCACATCCCAATCCTTGTGCAGTCATCTACAGATGGCTGGGTCATGTTTCCTCCTCTTCCAGTAAATTCAGTATCTGACTCACAACTCAATGATCCTATCATCCTTCTCCAACCCCAACCCATGCTCTGGCTGAAAGCCCTGGTAGTTTTTCAACATGGAGGTCCCTCAACCTCCCTCAACCTCAACCCTCAACCTCAACAACATGACTGCTGTCCTTGGTCCAGCTCAACTGTGCATAGGAGTGATCATACCTTAGAGCTGTCCCCTCTCCACCTCCACCAATCCCCACACAAATGAATTTAACCAGGGTCCCAAATTTCCTGGTAACTGCTGTCATTATTTACTATCACTGTTTTTCACAATCATCTTCTCATTGGACACTCCACTTCAAGTCTATCCCTGTGTCAGCCCATCCCCCCCATACAGCAGCCAAAATGATTTTTCATAAAATGTTATTATTTAGTCATGTCCCATTCTTTATGATTCCATTTTCTTGGCAGAGATACTGGAGTGGTTTGCCATTTCCTTCTCTAGTTCATTTAAAAGATAAGGAAACTGAGGCAACAGGATTAAGTGACTTGCCCAGGGTCACATAGCTAGTAAGTGTCTGAGGCCTGATGGGAACTCAGAAAGAGGCCAGGCCTGGTGCTCTATCCACTACACCACCTTGCTGCTACCTAGCTACCCCCTCTTAAAGTATAGGTCTGACTCTATCACCTTCCTACTCAGTAAACTTATTTACTCTCAGATCAAAACTTCCCTGAATTCAGACACTTACGAGCTGTGTGACCCTGGGCAAGCCATCTAATCCATTTGCCTCAGTTTCCTCAATTGCAAAATAGAGTTAATGACTGCACCCAGTTTACAAGGTTGCTGTCAGGATCAAATGGGATAATATTGGTAAAGCACTTGGTACAGGCCTAACATACAGTATAAAGCAATATAAATACTTATTCCCTCCTGCCCCCCTGGTTTGGCATTTAAAACTCTTTACAGCCTGATCCTTTCCTATCTTTCCAGTCTTTTAACACATTACTCCCCCTCCATGCACTCTATGGTTCAGCTGCACTGGCTTACTAGCTTTTCCTCACTCAAGGTGTTCCATCTATATTCCTCCATATTGGTTGTCCCCCATGCTACTTTCCCTCCTTTCCTCTTTTAGAAATGCTGGGTTCCTCTAAGCCTCAGCTCAAGCACCACCTGGGGCAGGAGACCTTTCCCAGGCTCCCCTTTCCCCCACTGTTGCTCTATGCTCTAAGGTGATGTACCCACTCTGTATCTTCTATGTATTCATTGAAGTACATGTTGTCTCTCCAATTGGAATGAAAACTCCTGGAGGAAAAAGATAATTTTGCTCTATCTTTGCATCCTCAAAACTTAGCACAATGCTGGGGAAAGGGCAAGGGCTTGCTTGATCACCCTATTCTGTCCTAAACTACGTGGACAGGAACCTTTTTTTATCAAAACCTTTCCCCTCCACACCCCTAGCACCTATAAGAATGCTTGGCACACCAAGACTTATTAAATGAATGAATGAATCTCAAAGTCTTATTTGCCACCATATTATGCACATACACACACACACACACACACACACACACACACAGTATCAGCAATGTAGATTATCCATTAGTATCATTCCTGCCCAATCTCCTCCTTATCAAAGACAGCTGGGGCTCCACAGTCATAGAGCTCTCCAAGTACCATGTCATCTCCCATAATCACTGGAACCCAGATTCTACAGCCCAGTAAATTACTCACAGGTTTCTATCACAAATTCAATATTCATTCTAATATCTCTACCATAAGTTCCACTTAAGTGATAGCTCTTTATTCCAGAATGAATCCCTTTTCCCAAAGTCTACTGCAGCCACTCCTTGTATGTATGTATAAATGATAATAATAAGCATTCATATAGCACTTTAAGGTTTGTGAAGCACTTTACCTGCTGTCTCATTTGATCCTCACAATGGCCCTGTGAGGTAGGTTGTAATGCTATCCCTGTTTTATGGATGAGAAAACTGGGCCTGTGAGGTTAAGTGACTCGTCCAAAGTCATACAGCCAATTTTAATGTCTGAAGGCAGGATTTGAACGAAAGTCTTCCGGACTCTAAGGCCATCACTCTATCTATCCATTGATCACCTAGAGGCTCCTGGGTAATACTCCCCTCAAGCACCAACTACGGTAAACACCCTCTTTTGTGAGAGCCTACAGGATTAACCTGAAAGTAACATGTAGCAGCTGGAGAATGTGAGCTATGTAATTCTTAGCTTCTTAGAGGTTTCTTTAGTCACTTCCTGGTTCTCATCTGCGTTCCAGGGATCTGAAGTTCCCTGAGCAGTGGCCTCCAGAGAACTGAACTTGTTGTTGCCATGTTGGAACCCAGCCAGGCACTGCCCATTTTGAATTGCTAGAGGTTTTTATTCTCCTACCATCCACCATTTTCTCCTGCTCATTTCCAGTTTTTTCTTTGTCTTTTCTTTCCCTGATGCTAACAATCCCTTTGTTTTTCATTCCTTTCCCACCTCTCCCTTTTCTTTCCCATCAATCCCTTAAGCCTAATAGTATCAGTCAGAAGAACCACTTACCCCTTCCCATAACAACAGGACTTAGAGATCAGGGAATACTGAACCCTGAACCACATACGCAAGAACCACAATGTACCCTTCCTTAAATAAATAAATAACTCCAGGTACTTTACACTGGGAGAGCTTGCAAGTCAAGTAATGAGAAAATATGCAAAGTCAAATTGTGCCAACAGTCTTAATGGTAAGTAGGGGACCCTGTCAATCGGCCGTGGGAATGCATTCTCACTATTCAACATTCATTAAACACCCACCGTTTGCTAGGCGCCCTAATGTACAAAATTATGTTCATGTCTCTGAATATCAGGGATTACTTTAAAAGCTACTTACTTATACCTCATTCCCCTCAAAAACATTTCCCCCCGTTACAGCTCAGCACACACCTTATTCAGTTTAATAAGGGTCAAAGCTTACTGCATTAAAATACAGCCCTAACACCATGCTTTGCATAAAGTAAGGAAAGACTTGATAAATTGATTGATTAGCTAATAATATCTCAATATAGTTATTTTATTTAAAATAAAATAACCAGATTCCTACATCAATACACTATTGATGTAACTGCAAATGGCACCAATCCTTCTGGAAAACAATTTAGAATTACATACAAAAAGTCATTGAACCCTTAGACAGGATACTTCAACTAAATTTAATTCGACAAACATTGTTTAAGCACCTACTATGTGCAAAGTATTGTGCTAAGGGTTATTGATACAAAGACAAACAAATGAAATAGTCCCTGTCCTCAAAGAATTTACTTTCTACTGGGGATGATACAATATGTTCACATGTAAATAAATACAAATATATACAAAATTATGCAAAGTAATGCATACGTGTGCATGTGTATGTGTACATATACATTATATATATAATTTGTGTATGCATATATATGTATATATACCCCAAAATATTCATAGAAAGACTTTTCTGTGATGCCAAAAAGTTGGCAAGAATTTAAATGCTATCAATAGAATAATAATTACAGACGTTATAATATACAGGAAACACCAGCTATGAGGAATTCAGAGAAAGGTGGGAAGACTTTAGAAGTGGGAAATGATGGTTATATAACATTGCAAACACTGTCAGGTTTGGTCTGTGCCAGTTGGCTTTGACGAACTGTTTTTCTTTATTACGAAGGAAATTTCCGTTGAGGTGGGATGGTGGTAGACAAGGAATATTCAGAAATGACTGTTGTGTAAAAACAAAAGACATTAAGAAACGTATTGAAAAATAGGTATATAAAAACCGACTAAAAAGTGGACACTTTTCTACATCTAAGTGACAGTATAAAGTAGATGTATATATATGCTACCTATCCTAAACCTTACTGCTTCAACATATAAATGAATTATTTTTTTCCCATGATACGAAGTAAATGTCACAGAATTAAATTATATTTGGAGGGCCAGGGGATGGGGATGTGATTCCATCTTTAACAAGGAGAGGGTTATACCTAACTACCTGACATCTAAGGCTGCCTCTAGCTCTATTCAGTGAGTCTATGAAATTATACCGATACGCTTTCAGAATAAGTGGCCATTGAAAATTTGCCCCTTTTTTTTTGTCTGGGGGATTCGGTACAAAGAAAAGGCATCCAAGGGATAAATTGACTTGTAATTTGCCCCATTTAAGCTCTGCCCCCACCCAGAACCCTAGCCCTCAGGACTAACCTACAGGTTAAGCCTCTGTTGTAAAATAAGGCACAAATTTGTTTCTGTTTTCAGGATTAACCCAGTGCACAATATTATTACACATTAAAAAGGTGAATTTTCAAGCTGTTATAGCAGTACTTTGCAAATGTTAATAAAAACTAGTCACAATATATTTAAATGTTATATACACAGAAAGTTATAATAATTAATGTTGATATAACGTTTTATATACATTATCTCATTTGATCCTCATAACAAACCTGTCAAGCAGGTACTACAAATGTTACTAGCTCCACTTTACAGATGAGGAAACTGAGGCTTAGATAGGTTACCTGCCTTGCCTATAGTCACATAGCTTATAAATAATAAAAGTTAAATTCGCTTCTTCTTGACTTTGAGATACACACAATCTATAACCACTTTGCCGTACTACCTCTCAAGTATGCCTAGAATCAAAATATAGCATTCTTCTAGAGTTATTTCTAAAATATTTTTTCCATTACAGTTTGTTAAGAGAAGTTAGGGATGTGGTCCTTTGAAGATGAAGACCTCATCATTGTAGGAAGCAGCTAGGTGGCTCAGTGGATAAAGCATTGGACTGAGTTCAAATCTGGCCTCAGATACTTACTAACTGTTTGACTCTGGTGACTCACTTAACCGTTTGCCTCAGTTTCCTCACCTGTAAAATGAGCTGGAGAAGGAAAGGGCAAAATATGTTTGCCAAGAAAAGCCCAAACAGAGTCACAAAGCGTTGGACACATCTGAACAACAAAAACCTCATTGTGCTATACAAAGGTGATCTCATGCTATTATGATCATATTTGGACATCTCAAGCTTTTGGGAGTAATATTATAAAGAATAAATAACCTTCTATATTACAATATGTCCTTCAGTGCTACCATCAAGGAAAAGTCTGTATCAGCCATGCATGGATCTTACCAAATATGTAACACATTCTAGAAGAAGGAGATTTCCTGGTTGCCCTACTTGTGAATACTAATAAGTCCAGACACTAATAATGAGGAATTGACTTACTACTCCCCTCCCCCTAAGGAGTCTAAGGAGCTTTACAATCATTATCTTTTATGATGTCGCTACTTTAGCAAGGTTTGGTAAAAGTACAGGCTTACCTATGTAAGGGGGTCAAACTTCTGAACCAGGGCCAGATCATACTGTGCATAAGATCCCCAAGGATTCCACTCTGTACTGGTGACCTGCTCTAACCTTCTCTGATGCTCAGACTTCTGCTACTTCTCCCATTCTATTGCCACCCCATGCATTCATTAATTCAACAAGGCACTTAACAATTCCATAATAATGTCACACACAGAGAGATATATACACACACTGTACTCAAAACAGTCTTATTATTTTGGTCACACCTCATACTGAGCAAGATTATGGGCAAACCTCTAGGGCTCTCTGTTCCTTGGCCTCTATGTTACCATCCTCAACTGAGACTTAGCCTTAATTCTTGCTTGCTGTCTTTGCTTCGTTTTCAATTTTTATTTCTGTTTCTGAACCTAGACAACTGATTTTCTGGCCTTCATTTCTATCATGAAGCTCTAGCTTGGTATTGTTGACACTATGGTGGCCTCAGAAGCAGGAGATCTAAGTGTAGTTCCCACCAAAGTGACCTTCTAGTTGTGTGACTCTGGGTAAGTCCCTTAACTTCTCTGAACCTCAGTTCCTCCTCTAGAAAATTAGGTGGAAAAGGGGTGGACTAAATCATTTTCCAGATCACTTCTAGATCTAAATATATGATCCTGTGACCTTTAGATTTTTAATATGTTTGTCAAGTTAGATGTTTTAGCTATAATACAGGCCCCAAATAATCCATCTGTATCTACCCTGAGTCATTTTTTTCTGAAAAAGACCCACAAAAAGCCACAGGGTTAGGAAGCCAAAGGATCTCTGGCTAGAACCTTTCTCCTCTAAGATTTTCCTCCCATCGATTCTATATGTATATTGTATGTACCTGTCTACATACTGTCCTTACATTAGAATATAAGCTCCTTAAAGGCAGAGACTATTGTCAGCTTTATTTGTATCCCCAGAGCTTTCATAGTGCCTGGTACACACTAGCATCTAATAAATGCTTGTTGACTGACTAAACTCCAGGGACTTAAATTTAGTCCAAGTGCTTTTATTTCAGACCTGGATATGGTCTGAGGCTTAGTCTTTCCTAGCACAACGTAAAGACTCAACACAAGAAAAGGCCAAAACTGAAAATTTCCCACTAAGAGAAGGGCTGGAATCATTAGGCTCTTTACCAAAATGCTTCAGATAAGTTTAGCTGAGATGAGAGGTCCAAAGGCAAAAGGCGTGTTGGCATCAGAAGTAGGAATGAGTACTTGAATCAAAGCCAAGTTTGATAAACGAGTAAAGAGATATGGTCTGGGGGGTCAGGCTGAAGGGCAAGTTACCAGGAAATGGTCTGAGTTCCATGGCATCAATATGATTTACAGTAAAGAGAATATTGTGAGCACACACAGGTTTTTATGCCCCATCACGAGAGGATGGTCTCACTCTACAATTCCCTCTATGATTAACAGCATTACTCCTTAAGGAAACAGCCTACTTCAAATCAGTAAGAGACATCCCACATGGGCAAAAAAGTCTATTTCATTCTGGGACCAGCACACTCTCCCCTTCCCTATACTAGATTCACTCAGAGAAGACTTGAAATGTGTTTTTCCCTTAATCCTTAATAGTGACAATAGGATTCAAGGACTCTGGCTTCCCAATACCCTGTGACTAAAGAATCTTGAGACATCAAAGCCTTTGCCCTCCTCCCTAAAGGTCTGCGGCCCATCCCCTGGTTTTTGTCAATCTCCTTCGAGGAGACTCTCCCTCTCACACTTCCACTAAAAAGGCAGGGGAGGATGACTCTCCGTATGGCCTCTCTGGCTTCCCGTTTGATTCAGGACTCATTCTTTATCATCTCTCTCCTCCTCACTGATCTTCATCATTCATCTGTTCATATAACAGAAACCTGAAGGGGCAGGGGTGGAGGTACAAAAGAGCAGCTAGACACTGAGTCACTGCCACGGTGAACTTATCCTCTTTACTGCCCTTTAAAGTGTCACCAGACCAATAAAAGGTGCCTATATCTGATCTAGAACAAATGCCATGCACACAAGAAACACGAACTCTTTTAAGGTAAGTCACCGTCTTCCACAAAACAAGAGCACTTCAAAATGCACTGTTGCGTGGATTCGTTCATAACATCTTAGCACTGAAAGGCATTCATTCATTCACCAATTTTTAAAGTACTATTTCAGGCTCTGGAGGAGAGACAAGGATACTTTTTAAACTGTACTTGCAGTCATAAATCTTAAATTGTAATGAGAGGTGACAAATACATGAAGGTTGGTACTATGCAACTACAGAAGAAAATAGAATAAGAATAAAATAGATGTATATAACAGTCTATGAGACTGAAGGTAGGAAAAGCATTTCCTGTTGAGGGATCAGGGGAAGTTTTCACAGAGGATCTGGTCACTAGTATTTCAAAATTAAGTGAAGGACTAGGAAATCACTCCAATCAAATGGAATGTCCCAGTACAGACACATAGGCAAAAGGGCAAAGAGTACATGCAAAGGGATAGTCAGTAGTCTAGAATAGTGTTATGCCTGACTACAAAAGGAAATGCCATAGAAAGGTGGGCACACTAATGAATTTTTGATGGTGCTACAAATTGGCCCAACCATTCTAGAAAGTAATTTTTATTATGTAAAAAAATGACTGAAGTGTCCAGGCTCTTTGATGCAGAGATTCCACTGCTAGGCATACTTCTTAAGGAGTTCGATGACAGGGAAAAAAAAGTCCCATATACACCAAAATATTTATAGCAGCACTTTTTGAATAACAAATAACTGGAAACAAAGTAAATGCTCATCAATTGAGGAATGGTTACACAAGTTGTGGTATATGTGTATAATGGAATATTACTGCTCTGTAAGAAATGAATAGAATGAGTAAAGAAAAATAGGGAAGATTATGAAATTATGCACAGTGAAGCAAAACATGAAATGAGACAAAGTAAAGTAAACAAAATCAGGGAAACAATATGCATAATGAATATAATAATGCCCATGGTAAGAGCAGCAAATCAAAACTGAATTCTGTAAAACCCTAACGACCAAGTTTAGCCCCAGAGATGAAATATTAGAAGGCACATCTTCTCATTGCTTTGCAGAGATGGAGGACCATGGGTGTGGAACGCTGTATATGATGCCAAACTTCTTTAATATTTTAATTTGTTTTGCTGAACAGTTTGCTTTTTTCTCAGCACTCTGGGAGAGAAGAGAATGAACCATGGGAAATGTAGCAATGTTAAAAAAAAAAAGACAGTAATAATTTTTTAAGTGAAAGATTGATCAGTGAGACATTTCAACCTAAGGTTAAATGGATACCAAGAAGTAATCTCACCAATTTCTTGGGGTTGGTTCTAACAATACAAGATATGAAGATTGCCAAGATTCCTGCCAAAATTGGTTAATATCAGAACTGGCTAAAGTCAAAAAGGCTCAGAAGAACTTGTCATTTCCTAAGATAGTGAAGATAGCTTGGTCCTTTGACTCCACTGAGAGAATAAGCATGTACATAGTACCTACTCTGTGCCAGGCATTGTAATAATAACTTTATAAATATCTCACTTGATCCTTACAATAACTCTATGAGGTAGATGCTATTATGATGCCCATTTTACAGTTGAGGCAAACAGAAGTTAAGCAACTTGCTCAGGGTCACACAGCTACTAAGTGTCTGAGGTTGGAGAGGGACTCAGGGCTTCCTATCTCCAGATCCAGCACTCCAATAACTATGCCCTGAGCTGACTGTTTCGCATACAATTTCAACTTTCCAGTACCAATATTTTCCCTGTCACTGAGGTTCATATTCTCAGAGTCATTCTTGACTCTTCCCTCTCCAGTATCCACTTCCTACTGCCTCACTCAATCGACTGCCAAGTTCTGCTGATTCAACCTTTTCTATATCAATTTCATTCATCCTTTTCTCTCTACTCACCTGGCCACCACCTCAATTCAAGCCCAAATCATCTCTCCCCTATACTATTGCAAAAAGCATCCTAAAAAAGATTTCTCTGCTTCTTCCCTTTTTAATCCATCTTCCTTACAGCTGCTAGAATAATCTTCCTATCACTCCTCCACTCACAGACCTTCAGTGATTCCCTGTTGTCTCTAGAATACAATTAACTCTTTAGTCTAGGATTTAAGATCCCCATTGATCTGGTTCAATCTATCTCACTAGCTTTATTTCATATTATTGCCCATCATGGACTCCCTTTCGGATCCATTAAACTACTAACTATTCCCTGAACTGAACATTCCATTTCTGGCCTGTATATTCACACAGGCCAAATTCAGTATATGAGATTCTTATTTCTGTTTCTCAAAATCCTTATCCTCCCCCAGGATGCACCTCAAGTGTCTCTTCCTGTAAGAAGCCTTCTTTGTTCCCTATTGTTTTGATTCCTCTCTTTTCAGTTGTTTACATTTTGGATTGTGAACTCCCTGAGAACACAGACTGTCTTTTACCTTTCTTCATATCTACAGCCATTAACGCAGTGCCTGGCATATAACAGGAGCTCAATAAAAGTTTATAGACTGATTTGCTCAAATACTTTCTGTTTACTTATCTATGTACAAGTCGTATTATATCTTCCAGTCACAAGTAAATGCTTGGAGGATAGAGCCTGTTTCGTTCCTTTTTGCATCCCCAGAGCCTTGTATACTGCCTTGCACATAGTAGGATCTTAATAATACTTTGTTGAATTGAAGAACAGAGTTGTGCATTTTTAAAGTTTCAAAGAGTCTAACTTGTTCCTGTGCCACAAATTGCAAGATCTGACCAGCCCATGTATGCAGCCACTCCCTAATATGAAGCCATAAGGGAAAGAAGACCCAGGATCTAACCCTTTGGTCACCACTGTTTCACCACACTATTTAAGCTCAACCAGAGTCACCATCTACATTCACAACATTCATTCTTACCACATACTGTTCTTACTACTATGATATGCCAGTCACTTTTTTAAAAAATACATTAATTCCCAACATACCCTGGAGGAAGAGTCATATCAATCAGCCCCTACTCCATTAAACTATTCCAAGGCAGTTGCCTTGGGAGGCAATGTTTTCTACTCATTGGAGGTTTTCAAGAAAATTTCAGATGACCATTTCTTTGGTATGCTATGGAAGGGAAGTTATGAGTTGAACCATGTCACCAATGAGATCTCTTCTAACTCTGAGGTTCTGTAATTCTGATTCTGATTCTGAATCTTCTACATATTCAAAAGCCATCAGCTATTCTCTCATATCCATATGCACCACAGCACTCCATTTTTCCTGCTCTCCTGACAATATTTCCCCTCTAAAGCCAATTCTCCACCCTCATTCCAAAGGAGGAGAGTGGGTACCCTTTGGGATCCCCAGGGGAGGAGGGGAATCCAACTGGTTGGTTTCCCTTCCTCAAGTCTCTCCACTTTTCCATTCCAATTCATCCTCCACTCAGCTGCCACGTTGATCTTCCAAAAGCAAAAATCTGAAGTCACCCACCAGGGCACCCTCCTACTCAATAAACCCTATTAGCCTCCAGGATCAAATGTAAAGTGCTCCATTTGACTTTTAAAACCTCTTCACAACCAGGGCCCTTTCTATCTTCTCTAGTTTTCTCATAATTTACTGTCCTCCATGTACTGTACAATCCAATACCACTGGCCTCTTTCTATTCCTTACACATAACACTCCATCTCCTGACTGTTCATTTTCACCAGCTTTCCACTTGCCTAGAATGCTCTCCTTCCTCCTCACTTCTACTTCCAGGCATCCCTGTCTACTTAGGACTCAGTCAAATCCCACCTTCTGCCAGAGGCCTTTTATGTCGCTCCCTTTTTTAGTGTCTTCTCTTTGAGATTACTTTTCACCTGTATGTACACAGTATGTATTTCATATACACCCAATTATTTACATGTTTCCTTTTCCATTAGAAGAGACATCTGATCCTTGAAGTCAGAGACTGTATTTTTGCCTTTCTTTGTATTTCCTGGTGATTGGCACAGTGTCTGGCATTTAGTAAGCCTTTAATAAATGCTTGACTGCCTGGGAAGTTTTTTTTTTCCTTACATAAAAGTCTTTTGCACTTTGTTTTTGTTGGGCTGCTGGGTCATAGCCTCTTTAATGAGTCTCTGTTCAACATTATCTGTACCCTCTTTTGAATTTCCATTTCCTGAAAGTCTGAGTAATGCTAAAAACCATTCCAATCAGTCCTTCTGGCCTCTTTGATTCCATTAGGATATTGATGATTCCTGCACCTTCTCTTACTGCTTCTCTTTCCACTGCCTATGATGGAAGCCAAAACATAATCATCTTTTCTACTGTCCCCAGCTTCATACACAAACCCCCAGGCACTCTCTTCAGAGCAAGACTCTTCTCTATTCCATCTTACTTTTAGACTTTATCTGAGCACCTTATTATAGTCCCTCTCCCTAAATGACCCTGAAACTGGGTTTGTACTACTATGGTAAAATCATAGAAGTGGTCTTAGACCCATTTCTCTGAACCTCATCCAGGAGAGGTGCATTGTTCTGATTTCCCATTTGTGTGAGAATAGTGCTGCAAACCAACCACTGAAACAGAAGAGCAGGGTCATTTCAATGAAAACACAGGACTGAAAAAAAAAACAATAGTCACACCCTGGGAAACCAAGACCTTTTGCTTGCCTATGCAGACCTAGTCCCTGAATTCTGATTTCCTTTCAGGCTTTTATCTCCTGTTCCAACCAGGAGACCACCGATAATGTTGAGCCAGATGAACAGAGGCTCTATAACTGAAGCTCAGATCATTTCATGCCCAGTAACACCATATCCAAAAAGCTTTCCTTAGTCAGTTGGCTCCCTGTTGCATAGATCCACTCCTCTCAGTTCCAACCTAGACCTTGTTTCCAGGGTTCCTGTCTGTTGTACAGTCATTCAGTCATTTAATCTCTCTGGATCTTTCTTTCCTTAATTGTGAAACTAGGTAATTGGATTAGTTGGCCTTCCAGTTTTAGACCTAGGATCCTCAGATCTCTTAGCTCTCCTGTTATGTGAGGAAGGGTGTCCTGCCAACAGGTCTTAGAACTCTTCATTTAAGACCTTACAAAAAAATGTCTATACACATTTCCTTTTCCCAATCCCAAATGGCTAGCATCTGGGGTTTCTGTATCCTCAGGATCCAGTACAATGCCTTGTATACATAATAGACACTTAATAAAGGGTTTTTTTAATTTATTTAATTGCACTGAGGGAATATGTTATAGAAAGCAAAAAATCATTTCCCTTTTACCTAGAACAGAACTCAGAATGGCTTTTCCTCTGAAGGGACAAAAATATAATCTCAAAGTGTTGGTTTTCTCCCAATGAAGGGCTTCCTTCCTCCACTAATGGCACTTCCTAGTCAAATGCAGCTCTTCCCCATCTTCTAATGAGAAATGTCACTCATTCCTGAAAGGGTACAGGGTTGAATCTAAAAGACTAATTGGTACTGCCCAAGGAAATCTAGTCTCTGTTGACCCCAGAAAATGGGCAGGAGCATAATCCCAGACTTCTGATGAAAAAGACATGGGAAGTAACCTATCCAGGGCAATCTGGCAGGTCTATGATTTATCCAGCCACTGTCTGTAATTCCTACAACTCCCTCTCCAGCTTCTATAATACTCCTGCTAAACAGCTCAACATGAAAGGGGAAAGGGAGCTGACCTCATGATAATCCAGTGGTTATATTCTAATGCCCACTATTAGGCATCCCTTCTTTTCTCTCTGTCTTTTAATGATCAACTGAAAGAGAAGCAGTGTTGCATATTGAAGTTGCTCAGAGAGTCAGTCTTGGACTCAGAACACCTGAGTCCAAAAATTCCTGTTTGCCATCATAAAGCAAAGACTAAACAAAGATACACAGGTCCATTTTCTACTTTATACCTCTCTTAAATATCCTATTAAAATGTTGATACAATCAACCTCCAGTCCATTTAGCTGCTTTCTGGAGTCCTGGCACAGTAGACAGAGTATTGGAGTAAAAAAAAAAAAAAAAAAGGCTGAGTTCAAATCCTACCTCAGACATGTACTAGAGGGGTGACCCTGGGAAAGTCGCTTAAAATCTCTCAATCTCAGTTTCTTCATCTCTAAAATTGGGATGATAATAGCGCCTATTTCACAAGGGTATTGTGGGGATCAAATGAGATTAATTGCAGCCTAAGTTGAGGCAGGAAGATCAGCTTCCCCACATTTAATGCAGTAAAAGCCCTAAAATCACACCAGACTGAGTAATGAGCAGAAAATCCAAAGAGAAAATGCAGTAAGTGACTTCTTCCACCCTAAAACTACAGAAAAAGTCAGCAAGAAACCCAGAGGCAACAGGAAAGGTAGAAACAAACAAAGCCAGCACCAGCATAGACAAACAAGCTGAGTCTCTCGGCACAACCGATAGGGCTCAGTAGCTGGAAACAACAACAGTGAAAAACTTTCTGTAAAAGCTTCAGACTATTCAGATACCCACGGTGGGAAATATGAAAGCCACCCAAGACCAGTAGCACTCAGACTGGGTTACCTCAGGGCTCTAAGATCCCTGACATTGTCCAGTGCTCCAAACCTCAAACACTCAGGGAGAGTCTAGGCTTGAGAGGAAGAAATCAGCAAAGAAGCTATGGTAACCCAGGTTGTGACCAAGCAGGACTGACCATTCCACTTCAAAATTTAGCAGGGGGCAGAAACTGACCCTAGCACAAAAGAACTAAGGCTAGAGATAGTGAATTGGAGAAAACACTTATCCCTCTAAAGAATCATTGTTCCATAGACGATCAAAAGTCCAACCTAGAAGGAATATTCTTATATTTTCCTATGGGAAAATCCCTTAAAGTCCACATAAAGAGTATAATCTACTGAAACTTTCCTTGTTTCTCCCAATGATCTACTAACTAAATGCCAGCCAGCTCCCTGGGGTCACTCTGCCCTCACATTCCTCTTCTGCCACTTAAAGTCTGTCACTTGAAGCAAGTTACTTAGCTCTCTGGGCTCAAGTTTTTTCAACTATAAAATGGAATTAAGAATACTTTATACTACTTATACTTATACTACTCATGGGGCTGTTGTAAGGAAAGTTTCTTTTAGCAACCATAATATTCTATATAAACATGCTATTGCGATTATTATTCCTTTCCTCCCTGGATAGGATAGCAAAGTCTGAGAGTTTGTAGCAAAAAAATGGCCTTGGAAATTCAATCAACGTCAGAGACGAGAAGAGCAATATCTATTTGACTCAGGCTTTCTGTAGTCACATTGGTCATAAAGTTAGTTCACACTTTTATGCACTATTATACATTCTTAAATTTCCACTCATGCAAACCAAAATAAATTACACAGAAATAATGTGAAGCCTAACCAAAAATCATAACTTACCAATAGCTATCTTAGTAATGGAAATATTTTATCAACACAGGCATCCCCATTTTAAATTATCTGACCTATCACTAAGCTGTGATCTGCAATTTGAAGATTCAATGTTTCCAATTTGGACTAGCTTACTCCTTGGGTGAGGTGGGCACTTGAGTGAAGATCATTGTCTATTTCAGACCATTAGAATCTCATTTGTTTCATAAGCAGTCATTTAAGATAGCTCCTGTAAAATCTAAACATGATTAGCCAGTTGAATGAAGGGGCAAAAAATCAAACTACTTGCTTGTTATTACATGGGCAGAGACTATACAACCTTTGAATGTGGGAAATAATAACAGCTAACATTTCTATAGCACTTTGCATACATTCTTGCATTGATCTTCATAACCATGAGAAAGATACTAAAAATATGATTATCATCTGGAAATCATAGATAAAGAAAATAAAATTCAGACGGTTTAAGTGACTTGACAAGAACACATACAGCTAATTTAAGTGTGAAAGGCAGAATTTAAACCCAGGTCTTGGCTGATCCTAAGTCTAGTATGTTATTCACCATGGCACAATGACTGGGGGTTGGAGGGGTGGATAGTGTAGTATAAACAAACTCTAAACATGTATCTACCCAATTCTCGAAGTGAAAATGCATGCAATATATAACTTTTCCTTGATATCTCTCAAAGCCAGATTAAAAATGTCCCCAGATTTTAAGAGTTATTTATGATAGGCCTAATTTGTCTCCAAGACTATAACCAACAAACTTTCCAAACAAAGTATCTTGGATATTACATATTAACTACAAATTCCATAACTGGGACAATTTCATTTATCAGTGGAAATGTTATGCTAAAAAGATCTAATTGGCACAAATATGTTTGCTAGACTCAATATGAAATGAGATGGTCTTGTCTATAGCATAATTACAAGAAATTTATTTTAAAAAAAAATAAAAATATAAGCACTAACTTTATTTTGAGTGAGACAACCAAATGGAAAAGCACTATCATAATATCAAGTCTTTGTTCATTTGATGAAAGGATATGGCAAATCAACTTAAAAACACCTCTAAACTAATGGTTATTAAATTGAGACTTATTTCTCCATTTCAGTAACTGGCATTCAGAAAAAAAAAATTGACAAAATCTGAATTCACTAAAAGATATGTTTCTAATTTACTCCATATCACCTGGTTTGTTTTAATTACTCCAACATCACCCAAATTATATTTGAGTTGAGTACAGGTACAGAACTAAAGTATTTTCCCTTGCATTTATAACAAAAGAAAAACAACAACATGATTATCTTCTACTATATTACAAAAATAAATTAATTCAAATGAACAAATGTTTAGTGAGTACCTGCTACATACAAGGAAAACTTGGTTTCCCACTTTTATAAAGACCTACTTATTCTTCTCATGAATCAATATATAAGAAACTTCAGTACCCATTTATTCTTATAGATAGATAAAGCAGTGGGGAAATAAAATTACTAAAATTAGTTAATTTCCAAAACAATACCTTCCTTGGCCACTGCAGATGAAAATGAACAGTCACAAAAGTGATCACTCTCCTTCAGTCTTAGAATCCCACCCCAACCACTCCTCTTTAGAGCTATAAAGAATAAATTTTCTTAAAAAGAAGATAAAGCCTGTATCTGGAATTAAAGAATTTCAACAATCTTTAGGAAAAAAAGAAGATAAAGTACTTACAGTTACATCATTATAAGAAGCATGTGTCTATTTGCATTGTAAAGCTAGAACACAAAACATTTCCAGACTCTTACCAGCACTTCCTTTATTGTGTGAGGGTAAATGAGTTACAGTAATAACCCAGAAAATTTCCTGCCACGTGATTCAGACGTCACCCTTAATGTAGACTTTAGTAGTTCAGCTTCTATGAAGACTTAAAGGTTAAAGGCATCATAAATTATGCATTTCCTCCTATGCCATGCCCATAAAAAGTGCTTTCACTGTCAAAACCATTGCATACAGATAGGCACTATCACTTCTATGTGTGTCTCTCTAAACAAAACATTCCCATTGCATTCATTACTGTTCGGTAGGTGGAAGGAGTAGATTCATCCATATTATACTGCTATTTTTTAGGAATCTAAAATGGAAATTAGCACATAGAAATTTTGAAAATAGTAATTAGAAAGTAGAAATTAGTAAAGTTTGTTATTCCAGAATGGGTGACAGCAATCAAAATGAATGGCAAAAATTAACTTGTGTTTGAATCCCACATTGGCAGAAGAAGCAGAAAATGTAGTTTTTCCTTGGTTAGTTTTACATGGAAGGGATGCAGCCAGATACAAACCCTACACCATTAGCAACAGTTGTGATTTTTCCACTTCAGTTGCTGTCCTGGTTTATAGAGCTGAACACAACAACCAAACATGAAGTCAAATAAGAAATGCTCACATTACAGACTCCTCAACTTCAACAAAAGCTGTTAGCAATCCTTTGACTGACTTGCCCAGTTTCATCTAGCTCACTTCTCTTAGCGTATCTACTTTCTTTTTTGATTTTGCCACAAATCTGGAGTTACGTTTGTATAATGTTTGCCCTATTCTCTTATGTAACTAAACATTCTGTATTTGCAAGAATTTTGTATGTCCCAAAGCCTAATGCTGTTCCATTTTCCTGGTAAAAATACACAGGACACTCTAGGTGCATTAGGAGCCACTAACTGTATTCTGGGCCTCTGCATACTTCCCTTTTGCCAGGAGAGCAAGCCAGATACAGACTACCAAAACTTCAATCATGAAATGACTACCTGCAGAGTGATCCCTTGTCTATTTTGGGCCATGAATGTCTTTGGACAGGTTCTCTGGAGTATGGACCAAACTTCCTTGAAGAGATTCCTGTGTCACAATAGAAGCACACTAGACAACACCCCCATATACCTAGGGTGGGCTTGCAATTAAGTTGAAAAGTTACTAGCTCTCCTTCTGGTGCCAACCTTCTTTCTACTTCACTTCAGCCCCCCCTTCCCCCCTCCCATCTCTTTCTCTCTCTCTCTCTCTCTCTCTCTCTCTCTCTCTCTCTCTCTCTCTCTCTCTCACACACACACACACACACACACACACACACACACACACACGCACACACACACGCACACACACCATCCTACCCTCAACTCACCAGTTTGGATTTGGCTCGTTGCAAAAATTCTTCCATGTTGTTGGGGGGGAAAGGGGAATCCTTGGGGGAAGGAGAGAAAGGGGTGGACAGGGATGGAGTAAAGTGAGGTGAATTAAGGAAAAGTTCCACGCACTAAAGGGGGGGAGGGCAGGAGGAAGGGCGCAGCAGGAGCTGTGCAACCTCCCGCTGCTGCCTCTGCTGCTCAACCTCTCTCCCCTCTCCTTATTCCCCCTACACCCACCCCGCAGCCCTGCCTAGTTCGACTCGGGTCGGCCCGTCTTTCCCTAATAAGGAAAGTGGGTGTGACACCCGGGAGCCCCAGCTAGAGCCTTGCATGCTCTTGGGCACGCGCTTTCCCCAGAGATTTTGGGGAGAGGGGGAGTGGAAGGGTGGGAGGGCCAAGACTCCTTGGCCAATCGTAGGGCCAGGCTCCAGCTCGCTGACGTCGCTCGGCAAAAGATACTGCAACCATGGACAGCGCCCAAAAGTGAGGGCCAAGGGCCGGGGGCGGCTGCGGAGAGCTCTGCAGCAGCTGCAACCCGCCGCTGTCTGGGAGAAGGAGGGGTGGGGTGGAGGTGGAGGTGGGGGTGGGGGGGTGAGGAGAAGCGGTCACAGAGAGCTCTCACACCACCAGCACCGGGCCAGCTGACTGGCAAAGGTACAGAGAGCTACAGCTAAGACTTAGTGAAGGTGTCTCCGCAGGGTGGACGATTAGGTCCGCTCTGATAAGCTGGACCGCTCCACGGAGCTCACAAAGGAGGCACTGACTCCACTGAAAATGGTGATAGTACCAGCAAAACAGCCACAACCATACGGCAGAGCCGAGGAAATTGTGTCCTGTCTCTGGATTACTGTGTGACACCACCAGCTTCTCTCTAGCCACAGGAGTTCCGTTTTCCTCAAATCAGTGTTTAGACTTAATTACGTTTTATACATGAGCCAGCCCTTCTTACTGCAAACCTTTCATTTAAGGCATCTTTGAATAATAATATTCATATAAGGTGTCATTATCTCATTGGAGTTTCATAACAGCCCTGTGAGGTACAGCTGGTATTGTCCCCATTTTACAGAAAAGAAAACATCGAGGAAGCGTATGAGGTAGCATTCAAAACCAGGTCTTACTTATTCCAAGTCCAACAGTCTAACCGCTGTATCAGCTGCCGCTTTGAGAAGGAGAAACTGATGTGATGCATAGTGAATGAACGAATCTACCCTTGAATTTGATGTGTACACTTCTTTGCAGAGGTAAGGTAACCCGAGGAAAAGAAGTGGGCAGAGTTTACAGGTGTAATTTAAGCAGATTTTTGAAAACTGAGCTCAAGGGTTACATTCAGCTGATAAGAAGTGCAGAAGCTGCGGATTGTTTGAGGATATCACCTTGGCAGTCAGAATGCACTTCCCTTGCTGATTTAAGTAATCTAAAGCCATCCTAGCAAAAAAAAAAAAAAAAGTATTTCTTCAGCCCTGTATACAGTAAAGTTGTTGATACTTCAAGTACCAACAATTCAAGCATTGCTCTAATATTTCTGAGGACACTTTGCATCCTAACACTGCTTGACAACTTAGAGAAAGGGGGGGAAAACCTACTTTTGGTTTCTCAAACTTTAGAATTTCACCATTTATGTTAAGTACTATATTAACATGGGTCTCAGTTTCTACATCTGAAAAATAAAAGTATTGGCTAGAAAAGCTTCTGGAGTACCCTCCCAGTCCTAGAACCATGATTCAATGAGGTTTCATGATGATTCCTTCAGCTAGATACAAAATCCTCTTCAAAAATCTCTGAATTCACCTCTCCTGTGAAGTCTTCCTACACTGGCATCCGGTAACCCTCCCTGTCCTCTTCAATTACTCCAACCATTCCCCTATTGGCCTTATAGACATTACTACTCAGTTAGCACGACTGTTTCTGGAATGCTTATTTTATAGACGTTTCATGCTTCTCTGACCAGATAATAGCAATTATATAAATAAAATATCTTTTTTCACATCAATTAACATCTGTTTCCATTGCAGTTGAACATGATGGTGTGAATTCCAAGTCTTAACTCCTTCATGACTCCAGATATTAAATGACTTGCCTTTAAAAACAAAGTAGCTCTCCTTATTTTGTTCAATGGTATTACCAATATCCTAGACTCTGAGGCTCAAAATCCTAAAGGCAACTCCTCCTGCCCTCCCCTCACTATGTTTCCTCAGGGATCTCTAAAATATATCTCATATACCTTTTTATTTTCAGGGTCCTCATCATGATTAAGCCTTTGTCATGGTGTTGCTCTCCTAAAATATAGCTTCCTATTTCATATCCCTGCCTTTTGGAACCTGCCCTATTAATTTGCTCTATCATCATAATAATTTTCTTTAAACACTATATGGATCACCTCTTTCCTCTCCCTGCTCAAAAACTTTCGGTGGTTGCTGACTCCTCCCTCTCCTTCATCCCATTATATCCATTCAGTCCTCTCCATTCTTTTTCCAAGGCCTCTAAAACACATTTATTCTTTTCTATTTCTAGTACCAGTAACATTGTTTGAACCCCTATCACCTCATCCTCAGCAGTCTTTTAATTGACCTCCCTCCCTTTAGGCTCTCTCATTTCTGATTCACCCAATATACTGCCACCGTGTTAATTTTCTTAATACACTATTTGGATCAGTTCACTCCTCTGTTCAAAGGCTTTCAGAGTTTCCCTGTAGTGTATAAGTTAGAGGTCAAATTCTTAGGCCATTTCTCAAGGACTTCTACTGCATGACCTCAAACCACCTTAGTAGACTTAGCTTATTATTTGCCAGTGTAGACTCTTTGACCTAAATAAGTTTACCTACTCACTCTCCATTGACTGGAACAGAGGACAATGTAGAGACCAGTAGATACATAAAAGTTCAGAGTTTGATTACTGGTTCTGATATCTGTTTGACCTTAAACTTTTTCCTTTCCGTACCTAAGTGTCCAACTTTGTGTAGAATAGACTGCTGTCTATGGAGTCAGAAAGGTATGGATTTGGATCCTACCTACTTACCAGCTATGTGGTCATGGGCAAGTTATTTAACATTTTTCAGTCTGTTTCCTCATCTGGAAAAATGGTTATAATAATTCCTATAGCACCTGGCACATTAAGGAACTGGCACCTAGTAGGGACTGAACAAAGTTTGTTGATAGATTGACTAAATGCTCTGTGAGACTTCATAGCTCTATATTTTAGGAATGCTTTACCAGACTCATGTCTTCGCATATGTCATTGTCTTGCCCTGAAAGTACCCTACCCCATGTCTCCTTTCTACTTGCTTTCCCTCTATCTTTCTCAATTCTACTCATTCTACTTTCTCAGTTATACTGATCCTTCAAGGCCTAGCTCAAACTCCACCTTTTCCCTCTATGTGAAGTCTTCCCTGGCCACTTCCTGCAAGTGTTCTTTTCCTCATCTGAACACCTAACATATTTATTTTCAATGCCCCTTACTTGGTATTTATCACTTATCTGCTTTTCTCACTAGTAAGCTTTTCACTGAGTCATTGATTTTCAAGTGGAAAGGAAAATCAGAAGATGAATATTTTGACCGCTTCATTTTACAGATGAGGAAACAGTTTCAGAACCAAATAGTTTCACAGCAGCAGACCTGGAACTAGGTCTTCCAATCCTGCATCTCACTGTGAATATTCCCTATCTTGTCAGCCCCATGAAGAGAGGAACCTTGATTTATATTTCTAAGTATCCTGGTTAGTATCTAGCATGGATTTGTTTGATTATCAGTTTGCAAACAGACACATTCAGAACTTCTGCATAAGGCCTATTCCATCATACTGAATAGGGCACCACAGGTTTACCTCATGTATTAGCAAAGTAGATAGGTGGTACAATAGATATAGGGGTGGACCTGCAGTCAGAAAGATGTGAGTTTGAATCCAGTCTCAGACACTTATTAGCTGTGTTAACTCTGGATAAATCATTGAATCTCACAAGGTAGATTTCTTCATCTGTAAAATAAAGTCATTTATAGAATCTATATCCCAGGGTTGTTGTGAGGATAAACCGAGATATTCAAAAAGTGTTTTATAAACTTTAAAAGCACTAAATATTATCATTGTTGAACTTCATCATGGAATCTCTCAATCCCTTTTCCTTCCACCTTTTTCTTATGAAAGAATTCTACTTAAGGTTTTTATTCATGGAAACATAGATCTAGTGCTCAGTAAGTCACCTCCCTCATTTTATAGATGAGGAAATTCAGGAACAGAGGCTTAGTGACTTGCATAAGATCATACAAAAAAATAAAGACCAGAGCCAAGATTTGTACCCATGTCCTATGATTTTGAATCTGATACTCTTTCCACTACACCAAACTGATATCTTTATATCAAAATATGGCCATTTTTTAACAGAGCAGTGAAAGCATACACAAGGGGATGAGAAGGGTATCTACTCACTCATCATATTATCTTGTTTTGGTAGTAATATCTTTCTGTTGACAATATCTCAGAAATGTCTGTTAATTTCATTTTTCTCATTTGCTGCTTTCAAAATGTAGCATTTTTTAAATTATCCCATGTAAGCAGAGTTGTACAGAAATGCGTATCTCCTACTGAGACTAAATTTGGTAGTCATACAAGGATAGGGTTTGGTTTTTCTTGTCTTAAGGATGAGAGATATTAAAGTAGAATTCATGCACATTTGACTTTTAAACACCAATTTGACTATATATGTTTATGTTTTTATCTCCTTGGTGGATAAGGGCTACCTACATCGGCAATATCAAAAGATTCCATTTTTTTCATCATCTTGACAAGCACATTACTTGAATCAATTTTTTAAAACCAGACTTTACAAGAAAATGTATTTTACAAATTCCCTACCTGTATCGTGTTGGTACATATGAAAGATTATTTGAATTAATGGGAAGCCATGCCTAGGTTCACTTGGAAGAACACATTGGGACTTAAGTGTCCAGACTTTGAATAATGGCAGTCGGTCATGCTATACTTCAGTCATTTCTGGGAACCAGAGACATCTTGTACAACACTGCATATAATTTGAAAGGTCAGCAGAAGGGTATAAAAGGACTGTTAGTTCTATGAGTCATCTTTCAAATGAGGCAGTGGCCATAATATTCAGCTTTGTTGTTGTGAATTAGCCTGGGAACTAAGCTTTTACATCCTGGTGCAGTGGAAAGAATTGTGTTGCAAATTCTGCAAGAAGTGAGTGACACTCTCAGTTGCAGTCAATCTCCATTATCAGCAGAAAAGAAGGGAATAAGTATCCCTATAGCACATGCTGTGTATCAGGCACTGTACTAAACACTTTACAAATATTAGTTCATCTGAGATCCCACAAAAACCCTGTGAGAAAGGTTCTGTTGTTGTTCTCATTTTACAGTTGAGGAAATGAGGCAAATGGAGGTTAAGTGATTTGCCTAGTCACACTGCTAGCATGCATCTGAAGCCTGATTTAAACTCTGGTCCTTCTGACTCAGGGCCCAGTGCTACATCCATTGTGCCACCTAGTTGGATTATGTTGAGCTGGGTTTCTTCTCTTCCCTCCAATCTACCTTATCCCTAGATTTGGAATTCAAACTACCAGAAGCTAATGTGATTTGTTCAAGACTTTCTCGATTATAATGCTTTCACCTTGTACTTTTTGTTTCCTTTTAGTAAATTCCACTTAGTCGATGACAAATGAGTGAATTTTTCCACCTTGCAGAACCCTCAGATTGTTTCAAAACTGAGCTCAAATGGCACTTCCTACACAAGGTCATACTCCATCCTCCCAGTGCCTAATGTCCTCCCTACATCTCTGGAAATTATTTTGTACTTACTTATCAGTGGTCATATTCTCCAGCCAATAGAATGTAAGATTCTTGAGGGCAGAGATTCTTTCATTTTTGTCTTTGTACCCTCAGTACCAAGCACGTAAGAGGCACTTAATAAATACATACTGAATGCTGCATTTGGAGTGAAAGGACTTCGGTTCATATTTCACGTGTGTCTCTTAATACCTGTGTGACCTTGGGCAGGTCACTTAGCCTTGCTGATCCTCAGTTTCCTCATCTGTAAAATTAAGGGTTTGAACTAGTTAACTTCTAAGGTCCTTTCCATTTCTAAATCAATGTTCTTATGCTCCTATTTCTTTGTTTCCCCAGAAAAAGATGGGCAGTGACAATTCAAGTTTTCTATATTGTATTTCCCTACACATAATCCATACTCTGTGTCCCAAAAATAACCAGTTTAGACATATAGTATAAATTCTGTCCAAAGATTGGTCTGTACAAAGATTGTTTTGGGAGGTGGCTACTGGGAAGGAATATATGGATTGGAAAGAGAGGTGAAATTAACCATTAAAAACCATGTGATGGGTAGAGTGAATTGGAAGAGGATAGGAAACTTGCTAATTCTTTGCTCTCTGGGTGTATTCCTCTTCCAACTCATCATCCATTGCATTTAGTGTTCTCTTTGGACATATGCTACTCCCAATCCTTCACTTAACCCCTATTCCTGAATACCTTAGTCATCCAAAAGAAAACCCAGAGTTATTGATGAGAAGGGATAAAATGAATGTCTAAGACATCACTGGATTTACAAGATTCAAACAAATCGTTCTGATGAAGGTCAAATCTACAAAGGAATGTTTGTTCTTTCCCCACAATGAAGAGAGAAGGAATGAATCCAGGGGGTTTCTTTTTGCCAAAGGGAGAAAAGACAGTGTATCTCTAACTCCATACCACTTTACACCTACTCAAAAACTAAATAGAATGAATTTCCCAATTAATCTTTTGCAATGGAGCTATGAGAAATGTATGCTGATGACCACTTTAGAACCCCGTTCTGGTTCATAGTGTGACACAGTGGATAGAATGCTACACTTGGAGTCTGGAAGACCTCGGTCTCTTCCTAGCTCTGAGAGAAAGTCACTTAATCTCTCTGCCCCTCAATTTCCTGGTCTATAAAATGAGAATAATAATATCTACAATATCTCATCAAATATCTCACAAGGTTGCTGTGAAGTTCAAATGAGATCATGTATCTCATTTAACATCTTCACATACCTGAAATTACTATGTAAAAGTCATTTATTGCTTTTATTTACTGGAAATGTTTCCTTAATCAACAACCCTGTGCTTTGCTCTCATCCTTACTGGCCAAGAAGTAACATGAAATTAGTTTTCCTTTACAAAAATATTTGCATATATTTATATGTTTTGAAGACTCTAGACTAGCAAGCCAGTTAGTAATTGAGATAGAGTGGGAGAGAAGAAATTGGTCATGAAAAGTCCTATAAAGAACAAATTAAGTATCCCACTTGATAAGGGCAAGACACAGGGCTTTGATTAAGGGAAAATTTCCAGTAAATAATTCCATGGTCTTTTGAAATAATGACAGCCGCCATGTACGTAGTACTTGGAGGTTTGGTGAAGCCCTTTCCATGCACTGACTTATTTGAATCTCATAGTAAACTTATAATCTAGGCACTATTCTTATCTCCATTTTAAAGTATCAGTAGTGGTATGATAGAAAGAGCACTGGATTTGGATTGAGAGGAACTGTGTTCAAATCTTAATTTTCCCATATGTCATTTGGGTTAGTCGATTCACCTCTGTGGGCCTCAGTTTCCTCATCTGTAAAATTAAGAAGTTGGACTAGAATCTAGTCACTAGATTATATCTAAAGTCTCTTCTAGCTCTAAATCTATGATCCTAAGATGCTAACTAAGGCTCAGAGAGGCTGTGACACAGCTAGTGTTAGAAACAGGAAATGTACCAATCAATATATGGGTCCTTTGGATTACGGGAAGGGGAAACAATAATTATTTTCTTCATCATTCAAAAGGTGACAACCCCAGGAGCAATTCCTTTTAAAATCTTGTAACTCAGTCAGGAGATGGGCAGTCTATTAAATAAAGCAAGTTGCAGTCTCTACAGGATCAAAATTATTGTTGAATGAAAGAAGTGATGAAAAAGATATTTTAAAATAATCTGCTAAGTATATACCTGCTGAAACTGCATTTTTCCATTACTTAAATATTTACTTATGCAAATGTGCTGATTCAACGCTGAATAATTAAAAGGGATCAGATTATACTCTATGTAACACAGAATTTTAAATTAAAGGGGAAAGAAAGATGAGAGGACTAACTGGAGGGTCTAATACCCCAAAATGTTTTCCTTGCTGAGATGCCACCTGGGTCTAACATTATGTTATTATAATTTCATGTCTTTGGGTTAATCATTGTCTTTCCTGAGGAGTCCCTCTGTTATAAAGTAACTAAAGTGATGGACTTGAAGTCAGGAAAATCTGGATTGAAATTCTGCCTCTGGCATTCACTATCTGTTTTAATTCTGAGAAAGTCAATTTAACTCTCTGAGCCTAAGCATCCTCAGTTCTAAAATGGAGATCATAATTCTTGCAATACCTTCCACTGGGTTGTTGTGAGACTCAGACTTGAAGATAAATGAGAGGCTGCCCAATGAAAGCCCAGTCCTAGAAGCAGGTACAATAAGCTCTGCATGAGGCCAACCTGTGTTAGGAGTTTGGTGAGTCTGCTTCTGGAAGTGCACGATGCCATGGAATGTAAGGGTCGGTTCAGAGAATGGGCAGATTTTCTGTGACTTCCTACCTGCTCACTGAGTGGTAAAGAATAAACTGGCTACTGAGCTACGATGGGGTATGCATCCAAAAGGCAGTAACTGAATAAATCAAATTCCATTTTCTCTAATAACAAGCAGGACATGAATCTTTGGTGAACTTCTGATGGGGGCCTCTAACCTTCTGTCACCTCATTACCATAAAACTTTGGACACATGCTTTTTTTCTGTCTCTATTGCTGTTTCATTCTTTCCTTCTCTTAAGTGAAGAATTATTGGAAATGAAGTGATCCCATGAGTTTGAAAAGTCAGAAGAACCAGTACAGGGCCAGTGATAGGAGTTCCAGACATAGACAGCCATAGCCAACTTAAACTAACCCAGCAATGAATCTGAGAGCTAACCAACCTCTGAAAGCAAAGGAACAACTCATTCATTTGCTCTGCCACCCCTGGAAGGTACCTGGATGATGGAAATGTTTGTAGCAACCTTTTCAGTTTGAGTCCCCTCTCCCTGGGGACTGAGTGATAGAGAGGAGAGGGTCCCCAGGTTTGAGGGGATGTTTTGGTATATCTGTTACTATTGTATCTTGTCAGTAAACATTCCTGTGTAAAAGTTAATTAACGTTCACTGGGTATCAACAATGATTCATTATTAAGGAAATATCAAAAGGTTAAATGATATTTGGGTGCTAATTACTGGCAAAGATATTGGGAGAACCCATTAGAGGGGAAGTTGAGTTGATTGTATTAGAAAGGCCCCCTACTTCCTAGATCCTTTTGGATGATAGGAAATTGAGGTCTGACAGCGCCATTCCCCGGGGTAATCAGAATTGATGCTGAGAAAGTAAGTTGCAGAACTGATAAAGGTTACATACATAAAGTGTTGCAAAGCTTAAAATTCTAACAATATAATTTATTATTATTAGATCCAATATTCCTAAAAAATAAAACATGAAATTACTAATTCATTAGTATGAATTAATTTATCCAATCACTTTCTTTTGATACAGGAGGAGTCAAGAAGTAGATGCCAGGTGCCTTGACTGG
Organism: Notamacropus eugenii; assembly: GCF_028372415.1. Lineage (NCBI taxonomy): Eukaryota > Metazoa > Chordata > Mammalia > Diprotodontia > Macropodidae > Notamacropus > Notamacropus eugenii. Next base: position 66,689,394 of record NC_092872.1, read on the forward strand.
GAGAGGGAGAGAGAAAAAGGGGAAGATGCTAACTAAAAAGAGACAAAAAAGGCATGCATTGGACACCTCCTAGATCCATAGCATTAAAGAATCTTGGAGGCCATTTAGTCCCATCCCCCTCATTTTAATCTGAAGAAACCGAGATTAGCTGAGTTTCAAAGATCCCACAGGAAGTAAACATCACAGGTAAGATTTGAACCTAGACCCTCTGACATCAGTGCCACTATTTTTTTCACTGTACCACCCTGTGAGGATAATGGCTTTTTGCCTACTTTACAATCATGTCCTTTGTATGGGTTCAGGAAGACAATTGCTCTATTCATCATTCATGCCATAGAAATCAAATAAATACAGAATTTTCTGGAAATAAAATACTCATAAACTAATCTGTATTCTTGCCAGCAGAAGCAAAGAAAATTCCTCTTATTTATGAGACATTTTCATCCCTGTTCAGATTACTAACAGTTCTGAGCAGAACGAAAACCCAGTATGGATAACAGTACCTATCCCACCCTCCTGCACTAACATCCTACTCCAATGCTGAAGCATTATATAGAGGTGACCTCGTTCTTGTAGTCTATGCCAACAGAGTAGAAACTCTGGCAGGTTCTCCATCAAAGCTGGAAAATCTTCAAGTGCCCTCTCAACAGTGGAACAGATGTCTAAGGTTCAAAAACAGGCCTAGCTAAATTGGGAGAGACTCATCCCTAGGAGATGGGCCACAGTAGCTCCTAATGAAGGATTGTGATCTGTGAAAATGAAAGGAGTACCCACACTGATTAAAAAACACCTATTTTATCAAGTTTTTAATCAACCAGCAATTAATCAACAAATATTTATTAGCTACCTATTATGTGCCAGGGAGCGAGGTGATTCAGTGGATAAAATGCCAGGGCTGGAGTTAGGAAGACCTAAGTTCAAATCCAAACTTGACCCTGGGCAAGTCACTTCACCCTGTTGTTCCCAATTTCTTCGTCTGTAAAATGAGCTGGGGAAAGAAGTGGCAAACCATTCCAGTATCTTTGTCAAGCAAACCCCAAATTGTGTCATGAAGAGTCAGATGGCACTGAACAAAATCATGTGCCAGGTACTTTGCTAGACACTAGGGATATAAAGATGGAAAAAGGAAGCAATCACTGCTGTAAAGGAGTTTATTCTATCCAGGAAGACAATGTGAACATGTATATGTGTATGCAAAATACGTGTAAAATAAATACAAGGGAATTTGTGTGGGGATGGAGGGAAGCAGGAGAAGTCAGGCAAGATCTCATTTTAAAAATAGCAAATGAACATGCTTTGAGGAAAATGCCAGGGCTTTTATCTTGCCTAAAATCTACTTTAATTTAGGATGCTTTCCCCTATTCTTTCTCTGTAAGTACAGTACAGGTAATTTCACTATAACAAGACATATATATTCCCTCCCCCAAAAAATCATAATACTATGTAAAATCACACAATAGAAAGCACAGGGCTCATGGGAAAATGGGGTTAGGGGCACAATGCTCAAAACCCTTTTCAGTGGTACATAAAACAAAGGACAAGAACAAAATAAAAGTGATAGCATGGTTGTATACACGTCAAATGATTTAAAAATACATAAACGCTACATTAACCAGGGGTGGGATTCAAAGTCTTGCCCCTCCCCCCATGGGCTGGAGGCCAGGGTGGAAGTAAGTGGGGGTGGCAAAGGGGCAGCCAGCCCCCCTCCTCACACAGCTCCTACTCCCCCAGAAGGTCATCCACAAATACAGCATTTTACCTTCAGACAGACCTGAAGTTTGCTTGTGGAAACGGGCACAGCAGTTGCAGGTTGTGAGGTATTGGGAAGTGAAGAGATTTTCTGCATTCTCTGTTTCTCAAGGAAGAAATCTTAAAAAAACACACTTGAAGATGGGGTCACGTTCAGAATATTCTCTGATATATTCATCACCTTGGAGCAAATGCATGTTTTCTAAACGTGTTGTAGCATGTGCTATGTCTAATATATAGACCGTGTTGGGTCTCCTTGACTATTCTAGTTTATTGGACTTTAAGGCACCCCTATTCCCACCAGTTCTCTTCCCCTCATCTTGACGCTCCGCCCCTCCCCCACCTATTGTTACCCCTTTCTCCAGTTTTGGACTTTTACTTAACCTATTAGTTTCTTTTTCTTGCTTGCTTTTATCTAGTCATTTGATTTTTCCTCTCTTTTTCTCCTCCCTCAGTTAAGTAGCCAAGTAAAATCCCTGTCCTCTCCTCCTCTTCAATGTGTTTTATTCATTAGTTTTTAAAAAAAATAAAATTTCATTGTCAGTCTGAAGCATGCTATTTTCTATTTTCTTTTTATTTGTCTTCTTATACCAAATAACTAATATGAAAACAGTTCATACAGTTGCATATGTACAATCCGTATCAGATTGCCCACCATCTCAGAGAGGGGAGAGGGAAGGAAAAAGGGTAGGGATGGAATTTGGAGCTCAAAACTGTTTTTAAAAAAATTAAAAATTGTTTTAACATGAAATTGGAGAAAAATGTTATATACATATATACACACATATATATATAAACTTTCACCTGTGCTTTTTTCCAAACAGGATTTTTTTCTCTTATTTTCTTCATTATTTATCTTCCCTTTTTTTCTATTCTAGACTTTTATTTTTGTGATTCATCATCCTGATATTTATTTGGTCCTTCTTTGGTCTCTGTATTCCTCATGAAATTAAAGCTTTTCTAAGGAACCTATTTTGAGTTTCAGCTAAACATAGATTTTATATACATATATATATATATATATATATATGTATACACACACACACATTTAGTTAGTTAATAATTGCCTTGCAGTTCTTGCCCACTGATCTCCCCTCTTTATTGCTGCTGTACCTCATTCTTAGACAAGCCAATTCCTCCATGTGATAGAGAAGATATTGTGCCACGGAAGCAATTTTGCTATGTCTCTGTGCAGTTTGCTGTTAATCTTTGCCTTCTCCATAATCATTTTCCCCATATGCCTTAAAATTTCTTCCCTGGGTCCATGCTGTAAGCCTATGTTCATTCAATCAGAAGATCATAGTTTCAGACCTTAGAAATCATCTAGTCCCAGCTTTTTTTTTCCATTTACAAATCAAAAAGCTGAGGTCTAAATTCACAAGGGCAAGATTCACACCTGCCTCCTCTGTCTTCATCTGCAAACATATTTCAATGACATGAAAAGTATTCCAGTTTGTGTCAATTTAGAATAAGGGTTGAGAAAGTTGGACAACAGTTAAGGGAGTAGTACGAGGCTTCACAAACACCTAATAAGAACACTAACAGCTGGGAACCTGGACATGGAAACAATCAACAGGAAATTAGAATTTCTAGAATGGAAGACCCAGAGATGTTCAGGATGGGGGCTACAGAGGCTTTTGTGTAGAGTGGGGTCATTTCCTGAGCCTCAGAAACGACCATTTGAAAGGTCACCTGGAGAAATACTTTCTTCAGCCAGGGTTCCGACTATAGGGTTGAGAAGAAGAAGAAGAAGGACCACAAAGTTACCCCTTTAAACTATGCCTGTCAATTGGTAACTAGATTATAGTCATTTTAAGATAAGGATTTTGTGCTCTGTGAGTTCATCAATTCAAATTATTTTTGTATGTTTTATTATTTTTATTATTTTATTATTTATTTTTGTATGTTTTACTTTACATTCCCATAGTTGCCTCGTAAAGTTTCCCTTTAATAAAGCTTTTGTTTCAGATGATTAAGGGAAGAAAGTGAGTTCTAGAAAACTCTGGGAGAATACAACCTTCTAGAATCCAGTTGTTGTGGCATCAGAAGAGGAAAGAACCAACATCTCTACAGAACCAGGGCTTATTAGTGAGCAAGAAGAACACAGCTCTCCTGATGGCATTCTTATATGACTCTACTAAAATGTTGTATTCATCGCCCACTACTTGCCCTTGATTCCATCTTCAGTCCATGTCCCTCTAGCTTTAAACTGTTTGATGTACATCCTCATCCATCCCTACACATCTACCTCTGTTTAGCCAAATAATACCCCAAATATTCACATGGACTATCTGTGCCCAACCTGTGGTGGAGCATTCCAAGCTTGTATGAGTCTGATCAGCCACAGTCAGACACACTAAAACTTCACTTTATCATGGTGATGTCATTTTGGTCCTTTCCGAAGAAGAAGGACAACAACCAACCAACCAACCCAAAGCCCCATGTTTATCCTTTTTGGAATCATTTCTGTTTGTGCTTTATTTTAATTTCATTCTTGAAATCTTCCCTTCCTGCGCTGATTCCCTATGAAGAACTTTAAGAAATGGGATCCCAACTATCCTTCTTTATAGCCCTTTGAAAGCTGTCCTCCCACCATCTAGGATGCATGCCAGACTGTGTCTGACTTTCCTCTCTTCTATCATGAGTTCTAAGATGAAATGACAATTTTTCCCAAATGCCCTCTAATTTTTAGTTCAGCAACCAATTTCTCCTGGTTGGTCAGAATCTGATTCAGAAGAGAAATTTTTTTTCCTCTATCCCCCTTTGAGAAAAGAAATGAACATTAAATTAAACCAATAAATTATTAGCTGCTTAGCTTTTGAAAGAAAGAGCTCCAGCAGCTAATTGAATTCTCCTGTCACTACTGTATTGACTTCCATTCTAAGGTTGTGATCTATTTCCCAAACTCTTCCTTCTGCCTAGGTGGACTGTAGTGTATGTCTGTGACAATCTGCTTCTGTTTCTCAGTGATCCATACTCAAATGCTAAGACTACCAGGCTAGAATCTGTAGTTCCCCTTCCTTGCTACCTGTATTTTGTGTTGTTGTGTATAGACTTTCAAGACCAGAAATTTTGATTATGTCTATTTCCTTAGATTTCTGTTTTCTATGATTCACTAGGTATCTCTTCACATATGGTAGATGAAACTTACTCCATTGGGTCCCCAGAGGGCAGAACTAGGAGCCATAGGAAGATATTGCAAAGGGGGCAAATTTAAGTTAGGTCTTAGGGAAAATTTCCTAACCCAAACTGAATGGACCAACCTTAGGAAGTTTTCATGTAGAGGTAATATGACCACATATGAGGTATTTTATAGGGTTAAGTTGCCTTCTATCTAAAAAATGTCATGTGATTCTGTGCTTATACTCTCCCCACTATTGCTTCCTAAATTTCTTCAAATTAGTATAACTTCCAAATACTCATGACAACTCTAATATTGACCCTTTTATCTATGGTGTATTTTGAATGTGGTATACCTGTCCAGATCCATATATCAGTCCAATCCACCAAATATCATACATACTTCTGAAATTAAATCTGCCTCCTTATGTTAAGAGCTTTAGTTCACCTTCCTTGCTGCCTGTTCTTTTGTGCCTTTGTATAAAAATGTGCAAGGCCATTTTTTGAGAGCTCTTTCCTAATTCTCCTTTGAATAGATGGATATTTCTATAGTTAGTCTTCTTCCTGCATTCTAGTTTTTCTCTATGTTATCTAACTCAGCAGGATGTGTAGAATTTCTCCCTCTATCTTCTTTATAAAGCCCTTGATTTTTGAGGTTCCAATATATGTGTATATGAAGGAATCTCAAATACATATATATATATATGTGTGCAATCACATTATATATATGTGTATATGTATGTGTGTGTATACATATAAAATATGTGTGTATATGCCCTCATCAGGCACACTTCACTCCTAAATAAGTACTATTTCTATATTTTAATAAGCCATGGTCTCAAAATCAAAATCCTGTTCTCAAATATTTTCCTCTTATTTTTAATTCATATTCTTTTATTGGAAGTAGTTATGGAAACATCATTTATACCCATAAGGTCCTCCATTTCTCGCCAGAACTTCATTATCCTTAGTAAATATCTCTAGATTCTTTTTGTCATCGTTTAACCCCAAAAGAATCTCCAGAAAGGGGAAATAGCTATTGAACCGATAAATTTGGGGAGATTCTGACTCACAGCCTGGATACATACCCAGGGAAGCCCATAGACCACATTATTGTCCAGACTCTTATTATACAGATGGTAAGACTTAGGTCCAGAGAGGTGAAGATCTAATCAAAGGTCATACAGCAGATAAGTAGCAGGATCCAAGTCTTCTGCCTCTCAGTACTGCCTTTTTTCCACCAATTCCCAATAAAGGATGAACGTTTGTGGCTAAAGATGAAGTTAACACCTAAGCAGCCATCCATCAGAACCTATTACATAATGGCTACTGTGCTAGGTGCTGAGGGTGTAAGTACAGAGTAAAATATTTCTACTTTCAGTGAGCTTACAAATTAAATATTGTAGACCTCTTATTGCACTTAATGCTCTGCTGATAATCACACAGTATGAACCTCTTTTGAGTTATATTTTTTGGCTTCTTAAACTACATGAAACTTCATGGTGCGTAGGCAGCTCTGACCATTCTTTGCATTCCTATCATTTAATAAAAGATAAGGTTTTTAGAAAAGCTCTCTAACATGAGAAATTTACCAATAACTTTATAATAATAATTAGTGTCTGTGTGGTGACAAATTCTAACAATGACAGTTACAGGGCACAGGCATTCCTTGACAATATAATCTTATAAACAGCCACTTCCATCAGAGATAGGCTTTTCCAGTAGGGATTCAATTAGGGCATACATAGAATAGGACATCTTAGCATTGTGCTATCAGATAATACAAACAGTGATTTAAGTTTGCTTTTCATCATGTCTGTATCTGCTTCTTAAGCAAGTAGATATGCGGTTTCTTGGAATTATAGATTCTTAAAGTCAAAAGAGACCCTTGATATTATCAATGTTTGTCCTAAGGCAATTATTTAAAAGCACTGTTCACAACTGAGGAAAAAATCTAGGGTTCTTATATAGTGTTATCCTGGATCTTGTCACTAAAGATTCATTTTAGATTCTTCTGGGTACCACACCCTAATCTGATTCCTGCTGCCCAGACTGCAAGTCTCTTCTCTCTGAACATACTGATCCGCATACACCTATAACACAGACACATTTTATGACTGGTTTCATTATTTCAATTCTAAACCAGCTATAGGAAAACAGTCCATTAATAAGAACAGTAACTATGAAAGAAGGGGAGTACTCTGGAGCCATCTCATATGCATTTACATCTTATAAATGATCAAACATTAAAAATGAGACCTTGAGTTGATTGTCTAGATTAAAGAACGTAAAAGAGAAAATGTTACTAATGCAAATTAAAATTAAAAGCATGTCACAAGCACTTTTTTCCCTCCCCCACCACGGAGTCAGTTGTCAAACATTTGGCAGCAATACCTCTGCTATTAACTTTACTTTCTTAATGTTTTTTCCGGTATGTTTATTCAAAGTTGAAATTATTTTATTTTTGCTTTTGTATCCCATGTACCTGGCACAATGCCAAGCACAGAGTTGATTCTTAGTACAAACTTGTTCATCTGTTGAAGAGTTCTTCATCTCTGTGGGCACTCCCCATCATTACCACTACAGGTTCCCTCCCTGCTAAGTCTTAATCAATGGCTTTATGAGTTGTTATGCCCTCCTCCCCCCAAAATAACATTGCCTAGTCACAGATCCAGTGGAGAAGGAAATGGCAGAATCACTCCAATATCCTTCTCAAGAAAACCTCATGAACAGTATTGCTGTGCTATGGTTCATGAGGTCACAAAGAGTCAGACATGGCTGAACAACTGAATAACAAAAAACCCTGAGGATGATTTTTTACAAATTTAAGATATACTGGAAAAAGTGCTGGATTTACAGTCATAAAAGCAGAGTTCAAATCCCAATCCTGCTATTTACTAGTTGTGTGATTTATGGAAAAGTCACCTAAACTCTATGGGTCTAAGAGTTAACTATAGTCCAAGAGAGAGAGACTCCCTCCATGACTGTCACAGGACAATCTATTCCCTTTACCTTTATAGAGATGGACAATGGAGGCACCCTTGAACACCTGGGGGATAACCTCCTCTTGCCATATAACCTGGAAAATTTCAATCAGCTTTTGTATGAGCAATGGTCCCCCTACCTGGTAAATCTCAGCTGGAATAGAATCAGCACTAGGTGCTTTGCCATATGACAGGAGCCTAATGGCCCTCAAAACATCTTCTTCAGTTGGAAGTTCAGCTAAAGAGAATTGACTTCAACCTGAAGTAAATGGTCAATGGCCTCAGCATTGATTGATGAAGGTCTGTTGAGAACACTATGGAAGTGTTCAGCCCATCTCTCTGCAATCATGTCCTTATCACTAATCAATGTGGCTCCATCAGCACTGAGTAGTTGTTATGCACCATAGGTTTTTGGTCCATAAATAACTTTCAGGGAATCATAAAAGTGCTTTGGATTGTTACTATCTGCTTAAAACTGAATTTCATCTGCCTTCTTACTGAACAAAGAATCCTGCATCTCTCTAATTCTCTGTTGCCTATGCTAATTTTGGCCTATTAATTAAAACTAAGAAAACACAGGTGTTCCATCAGCCACTACCACACCATGCGTATGTGGAACCATCAGTTACAACAAATAGAGAAGTTTTGAATGCGGTGAATAAGTTCACTTACCTTGGTAGTTCACTTTCCAGGGATGTACACATTGACAACAAGGTTGACGCGTGCATTGACAGAGCTAGCTCAGTATTTGGGAAGCTCCAAAGAAAAGTATGGGAGAGAAGAGGTATTAAACTGACTACAAAACTGAAGGTCTACAGAGCCATTGTGCTGACCTCATTCTTGTATGCCTGTGAGACAAGGACAGTCTACCACCGCCATGCCAGGAAAATGAATCGCTTCCATTTGAACTGTCTTAGGAAGATTTTGAAGCTCACCTGGAAGAATAAGGTACTAGACATGGAGGTCTTTACTCAAACTAAACTGCCAAGCTTTTCAACCATGCTTCAGAGAGCACAACTCCAGTGGACTGGCCACCTTGTTTGAATGCAAAATGTACTCATGCCAAAAAGACTATTTAATGAAGAACTTGCATGGGGCAGGTGATCACATGGTGGTCAGAAGAAGTGATACAAGGACACTCTCAAAGTCTCTCTCAAGAACTCTGGATTTGATTGTGTGACATGGAAGACACTGGCACAGGACCACTCAGCATGGTGTGCCCACATCAGAAAAGGTGTCATGCTCTATGGGCAAAGCAGAATTGAGACAGTGCAAAGTAAACAATTTGGAGTATACTCCCTGAATGTTCACACAGACTATTTGTGCTCAATCTGTGGTAGAGCATTCTGAGCTCATAGTCTGATCAGCCACAGTCAGATACACTGAAACTTGAGTTTATCATGGTGATGTCATTTTGGTCCTCTTCAAAAATGAAAGACAACAACCAACCAGCCCATAGCCCAGGAAACCCCCTCCCTCAAGAGGTTCCTGCTTTGAACTCAGGGAAACTGGATTCATTCTGGAGGCAACCTGACCCCAAAGAGGTGGAATCAGGCTTCTCCCATTCTTTGTGACTCATTATCCCCCCAGTACCTCAAATCAGAATAGAATTCTCAAATTAATTGAGATATGGTTCAGGCCTAAGATTCCCAAAAGGAATTAACAAGATCTGTTCTAGAAAAGCTTACTCAAAATATAAACTAGATAGGAAGTACTAGGCAGTCATGTATTTCCTACCCCACAAAACAGATGCTTTAAAGAAAAAAAGAAAAACCTCACAAATACACATTAACAAATACTTCAAAGACAATTATAACCCATCACCATCATCATAATCTCCCTGAAAGAAAAAAGCATAAGCAAATGACTGAACAGACATCTTGCTTTCACTTCAGGCCTGCACTATTCCAACCTTTACAAGGACCAGATGTACTCACTAGTCAGGAATATTTCTCTAGTTCTTTCAAGTTCAAGGTTCTTAAAATCATCTTCTCTTCTGAGAGTCAGTGCAAGGTCAGGAAAGCCTCACATCAGTCAATTGGCCCAGATTCAAGAACCAAGACCTCTTGAATTCATGGAAGCCACCAAGGCTAGAATGTTGATCTCTCAGGATTACAAATTACTGATTATTGACGTGTTCAGACAAAAAACACCAGAAAACACATGAGAAGAAGGCAGCCAGGGACTCAGGCCCACTAGGCTAGCACATGTTCTCTCTGTCAGACACATGGAGTCTCCATTGCCTATAGGGGAGAAAAGAGTGAAATCTGCTTCCCCTTTGTTGCAAGTTCAAGGGTGGCAAGTAGCGACATGCTCAAAAGAGGGTGGAGTCATTCTACAGATCTTATAGCCTATTTGGGAGACAGCTCTTCCCTAGGTTAGTCAACAATCATCTTCAACACAACCCTCAGACACAGAGACTAATAAGATGCTGTTGCATCATTCCGAGGCATAGCCCATAGCCCCTCACAAACAGGCCAAAACAATTGTCGTAATGCTAGTACCTTCCTCTGAGATTATCTCCAATTTATCCTGTAAATTTCTTGCTTGTATATAGCAGTTTGCAAATTATCTCCCCATTTAGAATGTGAGTTCCTTAGGGATAGGAACTGTTTTTGCCTTTCTTTGTATCTGCAAGCTCTAAGCACAGTGCCTTGCACATAGTAGGTGCCTAATAAATGCTTGTTCGCATAACATGCTCTTTAACTAGAAGTCAGACTATATGTGCCCTAGAAAGGGACTAAAGCTCATGAGTCGACTTCCCTGGTAAATGCTCCAACCTACTGCCACTCAATAAGTTCTGTCATAAAAATGTTGCATTCAGTGATCTCCAAAGTCTCTTTAAATTCTAAATCCTGTGATCAGTGAGTAACAGACATACAGCCTATCCAGGGGCCTCTACTTGAAACCTTTGCAACTTTGTAGAATTTACCCTAAATTATACCCCAGCAACATTACCTTTGAGAATTCATGGTCACTCACATGAGATGAGGCATCATGGGAGGACTCTGATGGAAGAATTACCTTTATCAGCTATAAAACACTAATATAAACATCTCAAACCCCTGATTTGCAATTATTAACATTTTATATGAGTAGGTAAAGAATTTTTTTTCATTAACAAAGCTGGTACAAAGTATTCTTACTGTTTAAAAGTTTCTATTTTCTTAGGCATTCTCAGGTCAACCTAGTTCAAGTGGAAGAAGGCTCAGTCACTGGGAAAAACAAGATTTCATGTGTGCATAGTCTAAAAAGAATCATAAGAAAAGATGGGCAAGCTAATTTAAAGAAATGAGGAATAATACCTCCTAATTTTAAAATAAGGAAGCAAAAACCATTAGTTATTTGTACAATGTTATTATCCTTATAAGTAGTTAACGTACATTACACAATCACATTTCATGGATCAGCTTGGCCAAAAAAGTAATTACCTACTGGTCAACTTGCTCCTAAAGAGCCTCTCTGTTCTTAACAATCCTGGCCAATCAATGAACAATCATGTCATAAGTGACTACTATATACCAAAAACTTTATCGGGTGCTGGAGATGCAAAGCACTGAATTAATTAATAAGTAAAGTATTTATTAAGCATTGCAATGTGCAAAGTCCTTTGCTAAATGATGCAGATATAAATGCAAAAGTAAGATGATCCCTGCTGCTCTAAGAACTCATATTTTATTGGGGAATATAGAAAGTTTCCCCTGAAAGTCAGATAGAAAAATCCTGGAGTCCTTGAGGTGCAGCATAAAGGAGATGTTAATGCCTTTTCTTTTTCCTTCTCCTGATAAAAATCATATCAGTTTCTGGTGTTGCATCATGTGATAATACCAAGGATTTTGGTGTCAAGAACTTTATTTTCTGGGTCTTCAGTCATTGTGACTGTAACTCCTTCAGGAATCATTGCTAGGCTGCATCTCCACAAGGGTCATTTTCCTTGGGAATAGCAATTCTTCTGGCCCAATCCCCTCAGCCTTCGTCCTGGGAATGCTTTATTTAAGAATAGATAGAATTCATTGGCGATAGTTAGTAATGAGTCAAAATAAGCCCAACTATTCCAAGAAAATTCATGGCTAATACTGGGAGGACCATTAATGAACATAAAATTGATCAAGTCTACTAGCATTTCCATAGCAATCTGATGTCATCCCATTGAACCTCAGCTTGGGAAAATAACATCCTCAGTCCCAGAGCTTTTAGGGAAGGGTGAGGAGGGAAAGAGGAAAGAATTTATATAACGTCTATTCTACTTCATGTTCTGTGCCATGCACTTTTTACAAATATCATCTCATTTGATCTTCACAACAAGTTGGCAAGGCAGATATTATTATTATTATCATCCCCATATCACAGTGGAAGAAACTGAGGCAAATTGAGGTTAAGTAATTTGCCCAGGGTCCCATAGCTAGTAAGGGTCCGAGGCTAGATTTTAATTCAGGTCTTCCTGACTCTAGACCTACTACTCTATCCGATATACCACCAGCAGATTCTATTATGTAAGAAAGTGAAAATGGCACTTGAGGAGAGCAACTAGACCTAACCAAATATGTATGGAAAAAACCCATTTTGTAATCAATCCAATTTTTAAGACACTGAGCATTCAATTTTCAAGATATATCAAAGAGGGGAAAATTCCAAAAGAACGCAAGACATTAAAGATAGTATTGTTACCCAAAAAAAAACTCATCAACTACTAAACCATATGATGGCTCTCTTCTCTCTATAAAATCTTTATAAACAATATGTGGAAGAAAAAACACTTAGATTTTTCTTGGTGTTTAGCAATTGCTGTGTATCAGCTACTCCGTTAAACTCAGGGGAATGCAAATAGAAAAAAATAAGAAAGTCCCTGACCTGAAGGTGCTTATGTTATAATAAGGAAAGACAGCATGTAAAAGGAAGTGAATGCCAGAGCAGAGCTTTGGTCTGGAAAATTAGAGGGGTGGTGAGTAGAACCATGGGGCAATTGATTGGCATATCCTTTCCAAGAAGGGCAAGGTTGATATGCTAACTATTCCCAGAGCTAGAGGTGGAAAAGAAAAAAGAGTATGCACACAATGGCATGGCATACTTGATGAATCTGGGTCAGACTAGTTATGAGGAATTTCCACCAATCAGGAGTTCAGGGCCCCATGAAGAGAGTTGAAATAGTGTCCAGTGGAGGCAAGGAGGTGTGGAGAAAAAAAGATGACCTCCATATATCTAGATGGCATCTTTGATGAAAATTAGAAGACACAAATGATTTTCTGTAGTAGACCATATCTTCACAGTCACAAAATTCATTCAGAATTTGAAAAGCATGACTCTGTAAAGCAAAACACAGCTTTAAAGGGAGATACTCACCATAGCTGTTTGCTACTAGGATCAAGGATGCCCTGCATAGATCCTAAATGGAAGAGAAATTCCCTATAGACGGGGAGGTTCTCCAAGTACTCCTTTCTGCAGATTACATTGTGTTTATTGCATCAATCCCCAGAACAGAGCAGGGCTTCCTTAATGATATCCATGACCACTCAATAGAGATCAGCCTAGCAAACCACAGAGGAAAATTTCCAAATGTATAAAGAATGAGTATTGACCAGATTATGACAAGAAGCTGGACTGGCAGTCCTCTGAGTCAGTCCATCAGTACATACATCAAGCACTATGGATGGACAGTGAACCCGTGCCAAAACTGAATGAAAAGAAGAAAGTAGACTGAGCTGCATTTGAGCAACTGTTCAGTGCTTTCAATGACTACAAGTTGCTGTCCATCACAAAGCCCACTCTTTCAAAGGCTTCGAATTAAAGATAAACAAAGAATCAGAATTTTAGGTGACACCAAGGACAATGTAAAGATGCATAATGGGTTTAAGAAGCTTGCAATAAATTGATAAAAGACAAAAAATGAGAATAGTTATTGTTGGAAGAGAAAGTTAAGCACACTAAGGAATTTTTACAGCTCTGTGAATTGGTCCAATCATTCGGGAGTACAATTTGGAATGACACTAAGAAAACCACCTAAATGTCCATTTTTTTATACAGACATCCCACCATTGTACTCCCTGGGAGGTCATGAAGAAAAAGAAAGGTCTCACATACACCAAAATATTTATAGCAATATTTTTGCAATAACAAATAACTGGAAATAAAATAGGTGCCCATCGACTGGGGAATGGCTAAACAAATTGTGTGGCAGCTAGGTGGTACAGTGGATAGAGTACCAGGTCTGGAGTCAGGAAGATGTAAGTTCAAATCTGGCCTCAGATCTTAATACTTGTGTCGCCCTGGGAAAGTCACTCAGCCTCTCTCAAGCCTCAGTTTCCTCATCTGTAAAATGGGAATAATGATAACACCTACCTCTCAGGTATATAAATAATAACTATTATAACAGCTATTACATGAATGTAATGGAAAATAGTAGTATATTGTAAGAAATGAACATGATGAATACAGAGTAGCATAGGAAGACCTGAAGAGATAGAAAGTGAATTAAGCAGAACCAGGATATATTCAGAAATGTAGGTTTTGTAAAAATCTAAGTGTATTAATAATTTCTAATGTTTAACGTATATTACTGGTCATGACTCTCCCCTAGCCCTCTTACTCAAATGGCACTAAAAACATCAAGGACACATAGGGCTTAAAAATTAGGTTAGCCAATGATGTAGTGAGAGTAGGGGCTAATAGATAGCCTGAGCTTTGCACTAGTATCCTTTAAATATTAAATTATCTACAGAAAGGCCTCCAGGGCATTGAGTAGATCCTCCATAGAGGATCAGTGAAAAGAAATAAGGAAGAATTGCACAGGATAAGAAGACAGGAATTGGTTGAGATCTTTGATAGTGGAAAGAATACTCACATTAATGAAATCACAAATCCTTTGATTTCTGTATTGAAATGTAATAAGCACCCTTGTACAATGGTACAAGTTACATAATCATTGCCAGGGCTAAGGATAGACCAAGTGGATGCTAAATTATTAAGACAAATATTGCCAGGTTTTAAAACCACACCCTGGGGAATTCTGTGATTATCAATTCTGAACTGGCAAGGAACTTCAGAGGTCCTCTATCTACTTCATCTTCTTGCTTTTAGACATAGCAGAAGGAAGATACTTCTTATGCCATGTGATCCACCTGTACCTGAACAAGAATTTCTTTAGTGCATACCCAACAAATGGCCACTCAACCTCTATTTGATGACCCTTAATGAAGGAGAATCCTTTACTTCTTGGGACAGTCAAATTCACTTTTGGACATGTAAAGGGAGAGATATTTCCTCATGTG
Source organism: Notamacropus eugenii (assembly GCF_028372415.1). Classification (NCBI taxonomy): domain Eukaryota; kingdom Metazoa; phylum Chordata; class Mammalia; order Diprotodontia; family Macropodidae; genus Notamacropus; species Notamacropus eugenii. The sequence goes on from NC_092872.1 coordinate 66,704,512, forward strand.
AGAGGTAACTGATTTCAAAATATATTAACTGCAACACACAAATCATAGAGGTAAAAACCTAGATTTTATGATTATGCTCATGCATAAGTTCAGGCCTCAGAGAAAACCTGAACACTCGTTAGGATTCTAACAAGCCTTCTTACAGACAAAATTACACCAGAGTAACAGAGAAATAACTCTTCTACATGTTGAAATCTTGTACCTTCTTCTTAGTCCATAAAAGCCAAAGAAAAGATAGATCCCAATGCTTCACTCAATATCATAAAAGATAATCAAACTTAATTATACAGAGTCATTGTCTTGTACAACCCCTAAGGAAACAAAATTCTTCAGACTCTAAAGGTAAAGTAAGTCAGGTTACATATAAGTACATTTAGAGGGTTCACAAATAAACTGGTTGAGGGAAAAGATTTACATGTCACCAAGGAGCCAAGGACAATTAAGACTCTTCCTCTGATTTCTAATATAAGGAATGCTTAAGGCTTTAAGTAAAATTTCATATCTCAAGGGACAAGTTTTGGTCAGGTGAGGTTAATATTAACAGAAGACAGACTTTTAGCTAACCAAAATTTGCAGAAGGAATGGGTGAGACCCAAATTACAGAAGGAAATCAAAAACAAAAAAAAATTCTCATTATAAATATCTCTAGGTGTTAGAATTAGAATGTGAATTCTTTGAAATCAAGGCCTCTCTTCTTTCTCTTTGTATACCTAACATCTGGCACATGTAGGGCTATATTGTAGTAACTGACTCGTGAAACACTTAGGTGAGAAAACTCCCTGCACTAATGCAGATCAACACTTGTCCTCTGCATCTTTTAGTTTGAAAGAATTCTCTAGAGCACTTAGATTAAGGGTCACAAGCAAATATGTGTCAAAGACAGGACTCTCATCCATATCTTCCTTTCTTTGATGCCAGCTCTCATTCCACTACAACATATACTCTGGCACTTGACAAATGCCTGTTGAATGAATGAAATCTGCCTATGCAATATGCCTTAAGTAGCCTCAGGCTCTGCCAAATTTCCATAGTGCCATATCACCAGGACCATAATCATATTGGAGCACTGCTTCATTTAAGGGTCCAGGGGCCACACTGAAATTTAAAAATAAAACTCACTGCATTAGGCATCAGGGAATCAGAGCTCAAATCTTGTCTCCATCTCGAAGTAGCTGTGTGACCTTGCACATGTCACAACCTCTTTAGGACTGAGTTTCCTCATCTGTAATTCTAAGAATCTGTGATTCTAACTCCTCTTTCCCTAGTTATTTATGAAATGGAGAGGGAGATACTAAAAAGAAGTCTGGGGATTCATTTATGACCACTCCAGGACAACCCAGGTAATAGCAGCTGTTTTGTAACACTTAGTGCCAATTGGGATTTTTTGTTGTGATGAATCAAAGCAGAATTGATGACATACACAGCAGCATCCAATGTTTCTGTGCCTCCTGTTACTGATCAGCTAAGTTGTTCATAGGCAACAGCCAATGACAACAACTCCTGGTAGATGAGACTGACATCTCTGGATGACCTCTATACCAGTCTATAATTCTATCTGGGCTAAAGATTTAAGGGTATGTCCTCTCATTAACAACTGACAATGGTTCAAACTGGTACCTTAGCAAATGTCTCTAAGCAACTCAATTAAATTCAATAAAATGTGGTCAGCTAGTCCCTTTTTATTTGGAGAACTAAAGAGAGATGATCCCACAATTCACTGAGCCCCTGGACAAGGTTGTATGCATCACAGATTGCCTGAAAAACACTCTAGCTCTTATAGTCAGTAGCTCAGCATTCCATTAGGGCACAAGCTAAGCATCAGTGAGGTAACTTGTCACTCCCAGGGAAGCCACTGCTGCCATTCCAAACAACCAAAGAAAGAAACTCAAAAAAGTGACAGAGAGAGAATTAAAAAATAGATTTATTGCTGGTTCTTATCATTTGACATTACAAATTGTCAAAAGAATAGTACATTTGAGGAAGCAACAAACATAAACCACTAATGAGCATAATCAATTTCCATCTGCATCCAGAAGAAAGCCAGCTATTTCCAAAGTGGACCTCAACCACCATGATGAATCATCGAGTGAGTAGACACACTTGGTCACCTAGACACACAGGTTCTTTCATCCCTGTTTCTCCCTGTTCTCTGACATAAAAACTTGGAGTAATCTTTGAATCTGTTCAGTATGTGAACACTGTGCATAGCACACAGAAGGCATACAAGAGAAGAACATAACAATCATCCATACTTCCTTCACCTTGAAGAGCTTGTAGCCTCTGGGGCAACCATTATCAGGAAACTCCACCTTGCATTCAGACTGTTCACTAACTCTGTCACAGGAACTATCTTTTTAGTAATTTATTGAAAGCTTTAAAATTAAACCATGCATTAAATGACTTTCAGGATAAGTTTGCCTTTATACAAACTGTCCCCCATGTCTGAAATACATTTCATTCTTCCCTCTGCTGCTTAGACCTCCTGGCTTTCCCTCAAAACTGATACAGAGGATAAAGCACTAGACCTGGAGTTAGGAAAACTTGAAATCAAATCTCGCTTCAGAAATTTAACTGTGTGTCCCTGGGCATGTGACAACTACTGTCTGTTTCTTCAGTAAATTAGAAATAATTATAACTATAATAAAAATATCACCTACTTTATAGGTTTGCTGAGGATAAAATAATATATTTTTCAAGCACTTTGTAAACCTTGAAGCACTATAAAATGCTAAGTATTATAATGATTATTATCCAAAGGAAGCTTTTACTGAATCCTTCAGTTCTTCCCCCTTCTAAAATTGCATTATGTTTCCTTACCTATGTAAATATTGAATTTTCTACCCGGTGAAATTCAAGTTCCTAGACGGAAGAGATTGTTTGTATCTTTGTGTTCCCAGAGTCTTGCACACAGAAGACACTTAATAAGGGATTGTTGAAGGTGCTATGCTAGGTATTAAAGATAAATACACAAAAACAAAATCATCCCTGCCCTCAAGGAACTTACATTCTAATAAACTCACAAAATTTCATAAAAAACAGATACAGTGCTACATTTTTATGTTATCCTTTACATATTTTTGCAAAACTGGGAAAGAATCTATACATTTATTTACAAGGAAGATATATCCACAAGGCTGATGCCCTGGTTTCCCATTAGGTGAGAGGAGGAGGAAGAGTAATTATGGTTCTTAAACAGAGTATGGATGACAAGCAGTTATCAATTAACCAATAAAGACTAAGGGCCCACCAGTTTCCACGATCAGATAGACAACTGAATCAACAGATTCTTTTAAAAGAAATTTATCCAGGTAAAATGAGAGCAATGCTATAACCACACAAAAAATAATGATTTATCATTTCATTAGGCTCCCCATTTCGTATTTGCTTGACTTCTTTGTTTGAATAGAAATATAGTCACTTCATCAAAGCTAGCTAGGATTTGCATGTCCTTAATAAAAGAGTTAATTTACAGCTTCTGGATCCCTGGCAATGCTACCTTTAATGTGAGTAACTGAAATAAATCTCAGCCCATGCTTGATTCATTGAGAGTTTTCCTGTCGTCCTTTATTCATATCGCAATGGTAACCACATAGCTCACATAAACACATACTGATCCTCACTAGAATTGCTTGACAGGGTTTTTTTAAGTTATGAATTCCTGAAGATGATTACAGGATAACGAGACAATTGCTGAAAGTTTTGCATTCATTTTCTGCTTCGATAACAATGCATTTTGCACTCATAAGGGTTTGAGCCAAGAATTTCTGGTGTAAATCTAACAGTTTGGCTATTAATGATCATTAGTGTCACTACGAGGAAACAATTCTGGTCGGTGTTATTTATTAAATGCAATCAAAATGTGCCATTATGTTCCTAATTACAATATTTACTCAGATCCCCTTATTTATCCACAGCAAAAATAAATAAATAAAGCCAGGCAGCTGTGAAAGGAGCTTCCATACTAGGCACAACCAAAGCCATGAGGCCCCAACTCAATGGACTTCCTCACAAGGGGAATAAAGGACCTACTTGTTGCCATATACTTCTTTTCCCAGATAGGTTTATCTGGGGAAAATTTTCTTTTAGAAATAAGCTGAGGACCCAGTTCCATGTCAAGATATGGAAATATGTGTGTGGTGAGAGTAAAAAGTTTAGCTTAGGAAGCTAAATTTTTTTAATTTCTTTTTTAATATATTTTTAGTTTTCAACATTCATTTCCCTAAGATTTTGAGTTCCAATTTATCTCCCCATCTCTCCCCCTCTGCCCAGTCCAAGATAGCATGCATTCTGATTACCCCTTCCCCCAGTCTGCCCTCCCTTCTATCACACCCCTCCCTTCTCTTATCCCCATCCCCTCTATTTTCATTGCCAGTATATCTTATTTCCCAGTTGCAGGTAAAACAATTTTTAACATTCCTTTTTAAAACTTTCAGTTCCAACTTCTCTCCCTTCCTCCCTCCCCACCTATCCCCACTGAGAAGGCAAGCAATTCAATGTAAGCTATACATGTGTACTTATGCAAAAGACTCTCATAATAGTCATGTTGTGAAAGACTAACTACATTTCTCTCCATTCTATCCTGCTCCCCATTTATTCTATTCTCTCTTGTGACCCTATTCTCTCCTCAAAAGAATTTACTTCCAATTATGCCCTCCTCCCATTTGCCCTCCCTACTATCATCCCCCCCTCACTTATCCCCTTCTCCAATACTTTCCTGTAGTGTAAGATAGATTTTCATAGCAAATTGCATGTGCTGTTATTCCCTCCTTAAACCAAATGTGATGAGAGTAAGGTTCACTTTTTCCCTCTCACCTCCCCTCTCTTCCCTACTATTGAAAAAGTTTTTTCTTACCTCTTTTATGTGAGAGATAATTTGCCCCATTCTATTTTTCCCTTTCTCTTCCCAATATATTCCTCTCTCATCCTTTAATTTTATTTTTAGATACCATCCATTCCTGTTCAAATCACCCTGTGCCCTCTGTCTATACGTATATAATCCCTCCAACTACTCTATTACTGAGAAAAGTATCGAGTTATAATTATTATCTTTCCATGTAGGAATGTGAACAGTTCAACTTTAGTAAGTCCCTTATAATTTCTCTTTCCTATTTACCTTTTCATGCTTCTCTTGATCCTTGTGTTTGAAAATCAAATTTTCTATTCAGCTCTGGTCTTCTCATCAAGAATGCTTGAAAGTCCTTTGTTTCATTTCATGACCATTTTTCCCCCTGAAGTATTATACTTAATTTTGCTGAGTAGGTGATTCTTCATTTTAATCATAATTCCTTTGACTTTTGGAATATCATATTCCAAGCCCTGTGATCCCTTAATGTAGAAGCTGCTAGATCTTGTGTTATCCTGACTGTATTTCTACAGTACTCGAATTATTTCTTTCTAGCTGCCTGCAATATTTTCTCCTTGACCTGGGAGCTCTGGAATTTGGATGCAGTATTCCTAGGAGTTTCCTTTTGGGATCTCTTTCAGAAGGTGATCAGTGGATTCTTTCAATATTTATTTTACCCTCTGGTTCTAGAATATCAGAGCAGTTTTGCTTAATAATTTCTTAAAAGATGATGTCTGGCCTCTTTTTTTGATGATGGCTTTCAAGTAGTTCCATAATTTTTAAATTTTCTCTTCTGGATCTATTTTCCAGGTCAGTTGATTTTTCAATGAGATATTTTGCATTGTCTCCTATTTCATTCCTTTGGTTTTGTTTTATAGTTTCTTGATGTTTCATGAAGTCATTAATTTTCATCTGCTCCATTCTTATATTTAAGAAATTATTTTCTTCAGTGAGCTTTGGGACCTCCTTTTCCATCTGGCCAATTTTGCTTTTTAAGGCATTCTTCTCTTCATGGGCTTCTTGGATCTCTTTTGTCATTTGGGTTAGTCTATCTTTACAGTATTATTTTCTTCAGCATTTTTGGGAGGTCTCCTTTAGCAAGCAGCTGACTCATTTTTCAGAATTTTCTTGCATCACTCTCATTTCTCTCTCCAATTTTTGCTCTACTTCTCTTACTTGATTTTCAAAATCCTTTTTGAGCTCTTCCATGGTGTGAGATCAATTCATTTTTTTTTGGAGGCTTTGGATGGAGGAGTTTTGACTTTGTTATCTTCTGTTTGCGTGTTTTGGTCTTCCCTGTCACCAGAGTCAGATTCTATAGTATGATTCTTTTTTTTCTGGTTTTTGTTCATTTTCTCAGACATTTACTTGACTTTTGAGCTCTTTGTCAAAGTGGATCTCTACTTCCAGGAGGGTTAGGGGGTGTACTGTCAGCTGCTCAATTCAACCACAGCCTGTGGGCCTAGAGCTCCAGAAACAGTAGCTGTCTCTGTCCCTGCTGCTGCTATGGCTGCTATGGGTTCCTCCACCTACTTCCCCCTCAGCTGCCCTGGGGCTGGGGCCAGACCACTTAACTCTCCCACACTGATCCCACAGGCTATTTCCACTGACTGTCCTATTTTTCCTCAGCATTTTGGGGTCCAGAAGTCTGGAAATTGCCATAGATGTGAGAGATTCAGTCTCCCCAAGGCCTGCTTAGGTCCTGTCTATGCTGGCACAGCCTACCCTGGACTGCACTCTGCTCCCAGAGTGGTGTAACAGACACTTCCTGTTGACCTTTCAGGCTCTCTCGGGCTGAAGATTTGCATCATTCCATCATTCTGTGGATTCTGCAGCTCCAGAATTTAAAGGAGCAGAACCAGGAGAACTTTGTGTACAGCAACAACCACAGTGTGCGAGAGTTTTTTCTGGTAGACTTGGAATTTTGGAATAACGCAAGAACTTGTTTAAAAAAAAAATCCCAATGGTGGTTTTCTAAGACAAAATGCCTTCCACACTCAGAGAAAGAAATATGGAAGTCATTCACAGAATGTAGCAGATCATGTTTGTGTGTGTGTGTGTGTTTTTGTGTATCATGTTTTGATTTGTTATATGATTTCTTCCATTTATTTTAGTTTGACTACATAGCATGACTATAGTGAAAATGTACTCAATAGGAAAGTATATGTAGAACCTATACAGAATTATATGTTGTCGTGGGGAGGGAGGGGGGTAGTGGGGGGTAGTGTGGGGGGGATAAAATCTTAATTTTATGGCAGTGATTGTTAAACATTAAAAAATAACAATAATAAAATAAAATTTAAAAAAATAAAAATGTAATTGGGAAATACTTAACAAAATAAATAAAAATACAATAAAACTACATTTTAAAATTAAAAAAAATAGTCATTTTTACAGGTATTTGGCTGGGCTTAGAGGCAGTGCTCTAGAAAGTCCATGCTGTTACTCTTCCATCTTGGCTCTGTCCGCTGAAGCTAAAATTTTTTAAGGGACAAAGGAAAGGGGGAAGATGGAGAAAAGAAAGAAAGAAAGTAAAGCAAGAAAAGAGAAAGGGAAGTTGGGAGAGAAAGGAATAGAAGGAAGTCAGGAGGGATAGAACGACAGAAAGAGTGAGGAAAGAAGGGAAAAAGAAAGGAACAGATAGAAATAAAGATAGAGAGAGGCAAAGAGAGGAAGGAGAGACAAAGAATGACAAAGGAGGGCAGGAGAGATCAAAGGTGAGAAAAGGAAAGGAAGGCAGGCACAAGGAAGGAAGGGAAGGAGAGGGAGGAAAAGAAGTAAAAAAAAGTAGAGAAAATGAGGGAAAGAGGGAGAGAAAAAAGATGAGAAAGAAGGAAGGAAGGAAAGCAAGAAAGAGGAAGAGAGGGAAAGAGAGAAGGTTTTTATCAAATTAAGGCTTCCATATTGCAAGGACAAGGAATATGGATTACAAAGAGATTCCCTTACCTCCTTCTATGAGCTAATTTAAATGTGTATAGGATTTATTAGCAGATTTAATTCTTCAGCTTCATTTCTCTGTTTATAGAGCACAGCAATAGCACAGACTTAAGGGAAGGCTGTTGCTAATGAGAGGTGAGTTATTGATGCCATAACTGCTCCTCTCCACAGTTTTATCTCCCTAGTTCACAGAGGTCAGCATCAAGGGCCTTTCAGGCTCAAAAAAAGAGTCCTGATTCTCTAAGGTCTTTGAGAAAGACATTTTGCTGATACATTCCTTCAGAGTAGTTCTTTAAAGGAGGCTAAGAGAATGAAGTATATTTCTGTCTATAACTCTGAATAGAGGAAACAGGTGATTTTATCCACCAATTAAAAACTTATGTGAAGCTGTAGCATAGTTAATGTGAATGTCATCTGTTCTTTGAGGAATATTTTAGTACCATCCAAAAGGGAAACAATACTGTTTAAATTAAACACATTCAACATGTGTTATCTGTTAGAATGATGAAATAATCAATTCATCTGTGATTTATTATATGTGCAAAGTATGCAGCTTTCTAAATTCACTGTGACCAAAAGTCAGTTTATACTAGGGTACTAGTTACCATCATGTTCTCTTATTACCTTATTGCCTCATTTATATTTAATATTCAATATTTTGTACATTTAGGGTAGGGTCAGGATTAGAGCATTTAGGGTTAGGGTTAGGGTTAGCACTAGACTCAGTCAGCCAGGTTAACAAGTCCATAGTCAGGACGCATGAGTTTGATTCCTGGCTCCAATACTTACTGGGGGTAATGACCCTGGGCAATTCAATAGTCTCTCTATGCTTCCATTTGTTCATCTGAAAAATGAAAAAATATTACATTACTTCATAGGATGTCCCTTATGAAGAAAGTTCACTAAAATATAACATTATATAAATGTAAATTATTATTATTATCTTATTCTTTATTTCACAAGGATGGTAGTGAAAAGGAATAAAAGAAAAATTGAACATCTAATTCTTCTTTTCTTACCCTACTTTTTTGGAAACCACAGCTCTACAGTCAGTTGCCTCACTGACTTTACCATTCTACCTGAGAGTTCTAAAATATTAGTGCATAAGGGCAAACTCTAAATGTAATTTAATATTCTTACAGCTCCCAGAAAAAGGAATCTAACTTTTGTGAAAGTTCTCATGAAATAACAGAACAGAAGGCAAGAGAAGTATCTCCAAAATTCAACCATAGCATGTAATGGAACCATAATCTTTGACTCTTCCTTTCCCATCATCTCCCATAGTCAGTTAGCTATCACCTCTTTGAACAAGTAAGCAAGCAATAATTCATAAGCACATACTATTTGTCAAACTCTGTGCTAGACGCTAGGGATACAAAGTCAAAAATTATACTAACTCTGATCTCTGGGAGCTAACATTCTAGGGGAATGGGGAACCCAGTATGAATCTATGTAAGTATATTCAAAATAAATGCAAGATAACAGAGGAGAGACATTAGCAAGCTAAGGAAATCAAGAAACACTTCTTGTAAAAGGTAGCACTTGAGCTAAGTATTTGAAGAAAACCAGAGATTCTACAAAATGGAAGTGAAGAGAAATTCCAAGCATCAAAGGAAGACAAAGCAAAGGCCTGGATATAGGAGTTGGAATAACATGTAGGAGAGACAGTAAGAAGGTCAGTCTAAATGGATTAGAGAGTGACAGGAGAAGAATGAAGAATAAGGCTGGAAAGAGACTGAGGAGAGCAGAGCCAAGATGGTAGAGTAGAAGGATGGACCTATTCTAGCTCTCCTCCCATAGCCCATAAAATACCTGTAAAAAATGACTCTGAACAAATTCTCAAGCAGCAGAAGCCGCAAAATGACAGACAGAAAGAGATTTCCAGCCCAAGACAGCCTGGAAGGAGGACAGGAAAGGTCTATCACACTGGTTTTGGAGTGGAGAGCAGCCCAGCCTTGCATGGAAGGGACAGGACCAGAGCAGGTTTCAGGGCACAGAATCATGGGCAGCAGCTGTAGTTCCCAGATTTCTCAACCCACAAACACCAAAGGACAGTGAGAAAGCTCTTTTACCTGGGTGAGAGGGGAGCATGATCCAGGCTCAGCCCCATCCCCAGGGCAGAGGAAGTCACTGCAGCAGCTTCCCATTTGGGAATCCCAGCTTTAAGACCCTGGGGGAATTGAGCAGCTGATCTGTAGCTCAGCCCTGAGTGGTGGCCCTGGGGTGAGGAAGAACGCTGACCTGAGGAGCTGGAGGTGGTTGTAAGGAGGGAACCCTACTCACAAATCTTGGGCAGAAAAGCTTGGGGTTGCTCTTAGACCAGAGCACAGGCCAGGAGAGGAGTAAACTCCTCTCCCTTTATTGTGCCTCCTTGGAGGAACTGAGAACTTACAGGTCCTTAGAGTATCCCCTCCACCTGACAAAGGATTCAAAAGTCAAGCAACTGGCTGGGAAAATGTCGAAAAAGGGGCGGGAGGGAATAAGGCTATAGAAGGTTACTTTCTTGGTGAACAGGTATTTTCTTCCATCCTTTCAGATGAGAAAGAGCAGACTTTTCTCAGTGTTTGAGTAGGGGGAGGGATTATATACATATAGAGAGAGGGTACAGGGTGAGTTGAATAGAAAAGGATGATATCTAAAAAATAAAATTAAGGGGTGAGAGAGGAAGATATTGGGAGGAGAAAGGGAGAAATGGAACATGGCAAATTATCTCTCATAAAAGAAGCAAGAAACAGCTTTTCCAATGCAGGGGATAAGAGGGAGGTGAGAGGAAAAAGTGAAGCTTACTTTCATCACATTTGACTCAAGGAGGGAATAACATGCACACTCAATTTAGTATGAAAATCTATCTTACACTACAGAAAAGTAGGGGAAAGGGGGAGAAGTGGGGTGTTGGGGGATGATAGAAGGGAGGGCAAATGGGAGGAGGGAGTAATTAGAAATAAACACTTTTGAGGATGGACAAGGTCAAAAGAGAGAATAGAATAAATGGGAGGCAGGATAGAATGGTGGGAAATAGAGTTAGTCTTTCGTAATATGAAAGTTATGGAAGTCTTTTGCATAAACACATGTATAGCCTATATTGAATTGCTTGCCTTCTCAATGGGGTGGGGAGGGAGGAAAGGAGAGAAGTTGGAACTCAAAGTTTAGGAACAAATGTTGAGAACTGTTTTTGCATACAACTGGGAAATAAGAAATACAGATAATGGGGTATAGAAATCTATCTTGCCCTATAAGCAAAGAGAGTATATGGGGATAAGGGAAAGGAGGGGTGTGATAGAAGCAAGGGCAAATTGGGGGAAAGGATAATCAGAATGCTCAGTGTCTTGGGGTGGGGGAGGGGAGAGATGGGGAGAAAATTTGGAACACAAAAGCTTGTGGAAATGAATGCTGAAAACTAAAAATAAATAAATAATTTTTAAAAAGATGGGCTGAGGACAGATTTGGAAAGTCTTTAAATGCCAAACAGAAGAATTCATAATTTATCATATAGAAAAAACCACTAGTGTTTATTGGGTAGGACAGTGACATCGTCAGAATTGCATTTGGGAGAATCGTTTTGGCAGCTGTATGTAGGATGGTTTGGAGAAGGAACAGATTTGAGATTTGAGAATCCAAGAGGGAGACAATTACATAGCAGGTAAGAAGTGATAATGTCCTAGTTTATGGGTAAAGCTGCTATCCAGCCTTAAAACATTTTCTTCATTAACTTTGCCTGGCCCTACTTTTAATCAACCAAAAATCAGTGGTGACTCATTCCATGGTCTTAGTCATTTTCTATTAACAATAAGGACATGCTAATATGATTGTTGAAATAATCAGGCTACAGGGAGCCAGGAAGCTGTGCATTAAAGCTATCAAAGCCCATGAGGAGCAGGGTTGTTTCTAGAGAACTACAGTATTCATCTTGCCTTCTTACTTAATTAAATTACTGGATATAATTCAGTGAGTTGGGCTATTTCAGGTGGGAACACAGAGTATCTCAAGCATCAATCTCATCCTGCCTTGCCAAGCATCTCTTTAGTTGCATTTTGAGTGATGGCAAAACTGTCATTACTTGCAGTGATGCTTTACCTCTTACATCAAGATTGGATGGGAAGCTGAGCAGTGTGGTGTGAGTTCCTTACCTGGGATGTCCAAGGAGCTTCAGACTCTCTGCCTGAGAGTCTAGGCTACCTAGTGTCTGCAGTATTTCATATTCTATACATTAGCCTAGGAGTTATAAAGTATAATAAATAAACATGACTCATAGTATTCAAGGTTTAAAGCTGGAAAGGACCTCAGAGGTCAACTGAGTCCAAGCTCCTCATTTTACAGATGAGGAAACTGAGGTTCAACTTAAAATAAAACAGGTAGTAAACATTAGAAAAGGGATGTAAACTCAGATGCTTTGCCTACAGATTCAGCATTCTTTCCACTTACCCAGTACCTCCAGTAAATCATTATTCTTCCAGCTCATTTCAAATTTCATTTTCCTCTTTATCTGTTGCAGAAAGGAAAGTAATGGAGCATCATAAATTTCAAGAGAAGTTAGGAACTTTAAAGGCTGTTTTGTCCAGAAGTTCTCCACTTTTATTGTGTCCATGGATTCTTTGGCATTCTGGTGAGGCCTACGGCCTCTCTTTTAGAATAATTTTTAATGCATAAGATTACAAAGAAAACTAATTAGATTAAAATACAGTTATCCAAATATTTTTAAAACAAGTTCACAGATCCCAGTTTAAGAACTCCTAAAGTATGATCGAAGATAATCCCAAAGGACTCATGATAAAGCATGGTGTCTGCCTCCAGAGAAAGAACTGATATTGACTGGAAACTGACTGAAGTATGCTATTTTCACTTTCTTCCCTTCTTTTTTTATTTGAGCCTTCTGTACAAAATGAGAAATATGGAAATGTTTTACATGATTGCACATGTTTAACCTATATTGGCTTGCTTACCATCTCATAGGAAGGGATAAGAAGGGAGGCATAGAATTTAAAACTCAAAACTTTTTCTAAAATGTTAAAAATATATTTTTAACATGTAATTGAGGGAAAATAAAATGTTATTTTAAACATTTGAAATGTCAAAAAGTAAAAAGGACTCCTGATAGTTTAACTCCCTTATCTTACAAATGAGGAAACTGGAGCCCAAATGACAATTGTAGAACTTCATGGTTAGAAATGCACTCAAAAGCCTTCTAGTTCAGTCTCATGTACCTCAAAGCATCTTTTCTTCAACACTCCTTAAAAAGTAATACTCAAACCTTGCCTTGAAGGCCTCTAATGAGAGGAACTACTCGCTCCTAAGACAGTTCATTCTACTTGGGGTAACTCTAATTGTCAGGATGCTTTTCCTGACTTCAAGACTAAACTTGTCTTTATATACCCTCCACCCACTGCTACTCATTGAAACTGTGCAAGTACGAAATAAAAAAAGAACTAAGGTATGAGCCCAAGTCCTCTGGATCCAAATTCAGTACTTTTCCTACTACGCCAAATTCTTCCCTACATCACACTGTTGGTCTATATGCTGTGTTTCTCTAGACTAAAATAAGTTTAAAAAAATAAATCCAACTCTAACTCAATACTGTAATTATATGGTAGATGTAAATATATAAGGTCTTAGTCAGTCTTCTCTTTGACTTCTTTATGAGTCAATCTCAGTTGAATACTATAGGACTATAGGTGATCATGTAAATCATGTACTAGGGTAGGGGTGGGGAACCTGCAGCCTGGAGATCACATGTGGCCCTCCAGGTCCTCAAGTGCAGCCCTTTGAATGAATCTAAACTTAAGGACCTGGAGGATTGCATGTGAAGTGGAGGCCACAGGTTCCCCATCCCTGTACTATCAACCACATAAAGCCTGTATCTGCATCAGACCCAAATCTGAGGCCAAGTCTAACAGCAAAATTAAAAAAGAAGTACACAAGATATGCCATCAGTATATCCAGCTTCCCTTTTCTATAACCTTGCCTTCCTATTCTATCCTCTGCACATACCCACCTAATCCTCTTCTCAGAAAATATCAAAAAAGTTATGGGATAAACAAATATATACTAAGGTATAAATATCTTACGTCTCTCAGGAGTATTTATATTCTGAGCCATATTACTAAGTGGGAGATCAAATAAAGACCTTGTTTCTTACAGGAAGGAACTGCAATTATCAGCTAGCAAGTAGGAAAGATTTTCCAAAATCACAGAATTTTAATTTAAGAGGAAGGAGAAAGGGAGGTACACATAGGTAACAACTTACTTTGTCATCCCAAGAGGCTAATGTTCCTAAAATCTTCCCCAAAGCTTACTTGGCTCCAAACATATTTTGTGTCTTCTTTGTTTCATTTCCTAGATTAAGTCTGGTTATCCATTCCTTTTTGAATATCTACTGTCTCAGTTTCCCTCATCATCCCCTAGAATATTTCCCTTCCTTCAAGAAACAGGTCAAGAATCATCTCCTGCATGGGGTTTTTCCTGATCCCCTCAATTGTTTGTGCCCTCCTTCCCTAAATACCTTGTATTAACTACTTTGTATTTTTTAATATAGAATTTATTTTTCAGTTCTCAACATTCACTTCCACAAGAATTTGAATTCAAAATTTTCTCTCCACTCCCACCCCAGGAAAGCATGCATCCCATCCATTACTTCCTCCAGTCTGCCCTCCCTTCTATTACCCTCCCCCTTCTTCCTTACTCTTCCCCTCTGTTTTCCTGCCTATTGCCTGTACATCTTATTTTCCAGTTGCATGCTAAAACAATTTTTAACATTCATTATTAAAGTTTTGAGTTCCATATTCTCTCCCTTCCTCCCTCCCCATCCACCCTCATTGAGAAAACAAGCAATTCAATATATGTCATACGTGTATAACCATGCAAAACATTTCCATAATAGTTATGTTTCTAAAGACTAAGCAGATCTCCCTTTGTCCTATTCTGACCTCCATTTATTCCATTCTCTCCCTTGACCTGTCCTCTCACAATAATGTTTGCTTCTGATTATCCCTTTCCCCAATTTGCTGTCTCTTCTATTATCTTCCCTCTCCTATATCCTTCTCCTCTGCCTTCCTGCAGGGTAAAATAGATTTCCATATCCATTTGAATGTGTATTATTCCCTCCTTAAGCCAAATCCCGTGACAGTAAGGCTCACTTATTTTCTTTCATCTCCCCCCTCTTCCCCTCCATTTGCAAAAGCTCTTTCTTCCCTCTTTTATGTGAGATGATTTGCTGTATTCTATCTCTCCCTTTCTCTTATTCCTAGTACATTCCACTCAAAAGTAGACTTTATTTTTCAGGTATCCTCCCTTCATATTCAGCTCACCCAGTGCCCTCTATGTATGTGTATGTATACACACACACACACACACACACACACACACACACATATATATACATAAAATATACACATACATACATACCGATACACACCTACACATATATGTATGTGTGTATATATATACAAATATATGCATATACATATGTGTGTACACACATATGTATATATATATATATTCCCACCAACTACCCAGATACTGAAAAAAGTTTCAAGAGTTACAAGTATTGTCTTTCCATGTAGGAATGTAGACAGTTCAACTTTAGTAAGTCCCTTATGACTTCTCTTTGCTATTTACCTTTTCATGCTTCTCTTGATTCTTGTGTTTGAAAGTCAGATTTCCTTTTCAGCTCTGGTCTTTTCATCAAGAATGCTTGAAAAGTCCGCAATTTCATTGAAAGACCATATTTTCCCCTGAAGTATTATGCTCAGTTTTGCTGGGTAGGTGAATCTTGGTTTTAATCATAATTCCTTTGACTTCTAGAATATCATATTCCACACCCTTCAATCCCTTAATGTAGAAGCTGCTAGATCTTGTGTTATCCTGATTGTATTTCCACAATACTTGAATTGTTTCTTTCTAGTTGCTTGCAATATTTTCTCCTTGACCTGGGAACTCTGGAATTTGGCCACAATGTTCCTACGAGTTTCTCTTTTTGGATCTCTTTCAGGAGGTGATTGGTGGATTCTTTCAATATTTATTTTGCCCCCTGGTTCTAGAATCTCAGGGCAGTTTTCCTTGATAATTTCATGAAAGATGATGTCTAGGCTCTTTTTTTGATCATGGCTTTCAAGTAGTCCCATAATTTTTAAATTGTCTCTCCTGAATCTATTTTCCAGGTCACTTGTTTTTCCAATGAGATATTTCACATTATCTTCCATTTTTTCATTCTTTTGGTTTTGCTTTGTGATTTCTTGGTTTCTCATAAAGTCATTAGCCTCCATCTGTTCCATTCTAATTTTTAAAGAACTGTTTTCTTCAGTGAGCTTTTGAACCTCCTCTTCCATTTGGCTAATTCTGCTTTTTAAAGCATTCTTCTCCTCATTGGCTTTTTGAACCTCTTTTTCCAATTGAGTTAGCCTATTTTTAAAGGTGTTATTTTCTTCAGCATTTTTGGGGTCTCCTTTAGTAAGGTGTTGACCTGTGTTTCATGCTTTTCTTTCATCTCTCTCATTTCTCTTCCCAGTTTTTTCTCCACCTCTCTTACTTGATTTTCAAAATCCTTTTTGAGCTCTTCCATGGCCTGAGACCATTGAATACTTATTTTGGATGTTTGGGATACAGAAGCCTTGACTTTTATATCTTTTCCTGATGGTAAGCATTGTTCTTCCTCATCCAAAAGAATGGGAGAATGTACCTGTTCACCAAGAAAGTAATCTTCTATAGTCTTATTTTTTTTTCCCTTTTTGGGGCATTTTCCCAACCAGTTACTTGACTTTTGGGTCCTTTGTCAAGAGTAGGGTATACTCTGGGAATCTGTAAGATCTCAGTTCCTCCAAGGTGGCACAATCAAGTGTGTACACTGGTCTGGGAGCAGAAAGAGCTTTTTGTGCCCAGAATCTTAGCAGTTTCCTCTCCACAGCTGCCTGGCCTCCAGTTCTACCAAGCCAGCACTGGGGACTGAGATTCAGATAAGCTGCATGGGCAGGGTGAGATAAAGATCAGCTCCCTCAGGACCTCTACACAGGGCTGAGGTAAGAATGGGCTGCTCAGTATCCCCAGGGGTTTTACAATCCAATAATGGATGTGGGCTGCTGTAGGAGCTGCTGTGGGAACTGCTGCTACCTGCCTGATGTGGTCTCTGTGGCCGCTGCCTAAGGCCGGAGCTGTGGTAAGGCCCTTCCCAGCCAGCTGAAAAAACCCTGCCAATGACCTTTGGTGCCTGTGGGTTGAGGGATCTGAGAACCCTCTGCTACTGGGACTGGAGATTCCATCCCTGAGAGCTGTTTGCAAGCTGCCCAGCCAAGACTGGGCTGGGCTCCACTCTGTGTCCAGTGCACTTGAAGTTTCCCGTGGGCCTTTCAGGTCACCCTGGGCTAGAAATCTCCTCCACTCTATTGTTCTCCACTTCTGCTGCTCCAAAATTTGTTGAGAGCCCCTCTCTACAGGTATTTTATGGGCTGTGTGGGGAGAGTCCGCATATATGTGTCTTTCTGCTCCACCATCTTGGCTCCACCCCCAAGGTCCATCATTTTCATAGTAATATTCTGTTGAGGTTTTTGTATGGCTGTTAGTCTTGGAAGAATTAAAGATAAAGAATTCAATCTTCAAGTAATAAAAGAAGAATGTAATCCTCTCTGGAGAATTAGAAATGACTAAGTCAAAGTAGAAAGGAGAGATGAATATTGGATGTGAATAGGGTACAACATGTCATATAAGGCTCTGTATCATCTTTCATGGAAAAGAAGTAGAGGACTACCAGGATGAAGTTTGTCCATATTGTGAGACAAGGTTTTCTCTACCAGATGTTATTGCTTAATTGTTTTACCTATTCATAAGGGAAGGTTCAATCTGGGTTGAGATGGGAAAGGTTATTATGTAAAGCAAAAAAAAAATGAGCAATAGCATTTAAAATAGCAAATAAAGAGCACTGAGGAAGAACCAAAATAAAAGATGTTACCAGAGAAATGTAAAACCAAAAAAAGATGGATTGGTCAAATGACAAGAGTGAAAGTAACCAAAGGGCAATCCATGTCCTTCACTGGCCCAATTTATTCATTTCTGTTTTCTGTCAGAGAGACAGAGAGAGAGAGAGGTATATAAGAAGGAAGGGAAGCTGGGAGGAAACGATGAGGGAGAGAGGGAGGGAAAATATGTGGAAAGGAGGGAAGGAAAGAAAAAAGGAAGGAAGTCAAGCACTATGCTAGGCACTCTATATACAAAAGGAATTTTAAAAGACAGTCCCTCCATCAAAGAGCTCACAGTCTTTATATTAATCAATTAATTTATTTGTTTTTAGTTTTCATCTTTCACTTCCACAAGATTTTGAGTTTTAAATTTTCTCCCCCTCCCCAAGACAGCATGCAATCTGATATAGGCTCTACGTGTACATTCATATTAAACCTATTTTCACATTAGTCATGAGGTAAAGAACAATTAGAACTAATGGGAGGAACCATGAGAAAAAATAAACAAAACAGAACAAAAAAAAAAAAAAAAAGGAGAGCAAATAGTATGCGACCATCTACATTCAGATTCCATAGTTCTTTCTCTGGATGTGGAACAGCATTTTCCATCATGAGTCTTTTGGAGTTTTCACAGATCTTTGCATTGCTGAAAAGAGCTAAGTCTATCAAAAGCAGTCATCACACAATGTAGTTATTACTGTGTATAGTGTTCTTCAGGTTCTGCTCACTTCACTCAGCATCAGTTCATATAAGTCTTTCCAGATTTTTCTGAAGTCTGCTTGCTAGTCATTTCTTATAGAAAAATTGTATTCCATTGCATTCGTATACCCACTACTTGTTCAGCCATTCCCCAATTAATGGGCATCCATCACCTCAATTTCTAATTCTTTTTCACCACAAAAGTAGCTGCTATAAATATTTTTGTACATGTGGGTCCTTTCCCCATTTTTATGATATCCCTGGAATACAGATCTAGAAACAGTATTAAAGAGCTCACATTCTAATAGAAAGGAAGTGGAATAACACATAAATGGGAGCTGGAAAGCTGAGAGAGGAAAGTTGCTATGGAGAGGTGAAGGGTTATAACATATCTAGGGTGAAGAAGCTTCTGGATAGCAGATGGTAAGGTAGATCTGAAGTTCTTCTATGTTGAAAAAAGTCATGTAGTTCCAGTGACAAATTGTATCTCCTTTCTGAGGAGCAGCCTCATTAAGTTCCCAGATCTCTACAGTAGCTTGGTCATTAGATGAAGAATTCCTTAGCCATGGCAGCAAATAAGGAAAAATTTTAAATGACCTTGAGTTCTGTATAGCTGCAGGTGCTTCTTCAGTGTAGTAGCAGAGAAGGAAGGCAAGAATCACTGTTTTTAGATTGTCTATAAACACTGATTTACTTTTTGACATGCTATATATGAGAGTCAAAGTGAATGTCCAATGGCCCACAAGTTTTCATGCTGCCGAAGGAATCAACTCATTTAGCTAGATCAAGGCCTCTAGCACAATTTGTGGGCCACCTATGCAAGATTTGTGGAGAAACATGAAGACAAGGGATAAGCAAGCACGAGTCTGTTGTGATCAGCACCTTTGGAGGGAGAAAATACCCATATCAGTAAGACTGCAAATCCATTTAAGGTCAAGGTATGATATTTTTCATGCCATGGAGCCTCTCACATAGAAGAAAGGGCTTGACCTTGGAGTTAGGAGGCCTGGATGCAGGTTGTGACTCTAGCACTTCGCTAGTTTTGTGAATCATATCATCCTCCTAAGCCATGGATTCTTCATTTTATAAAATAATCATATTTAAGTTGCTTATCTAAAAGAGTTGCTGTGGGAAAAGTACTTTGTAAGCCTAAAAGTACTATGCAAATGTTAGTCCATAGGATATATGAGTTGAAAGACACCTCAAAGGCCTTCTAGTTCAACTCCTTAATAAGGAAAACAAAGACTCCAGTTGGTTAAGTTTATTAAGTGACTTGCCCAAAGTTGCAGTAAGTAATAGAGGCAAGATTTAAACCCAGATCCTCTAACTCCTAAACTAGGGACCTTTCCATTGACTCAAATTGAATTATTACTTTTTTAAAAACAGCATAATGCAGAAATTACAATGAACCAGATATCAGAAAATTTCAATCCTGGTTTCGCCACTTAGTCATGTAACCTTGGTCAAGGAAACATCTTGATTCTTAGTTTCCTGTTCTGTACAACAGGGATAATAATAGCCAGAACTCAATTCTATACCTTTGTGATGTACTTTATCATGCATCATTGCATATTATGGCTACTTATGCATGCTTCTTACCCACCAATTAGAAAGCAAACTCCACTAGGTCAGTGAATTTTTCCCCTAAACTCAGTCCCTCTTCCAGTACCTAGCACAGTGTTCTGCATTCTGTACATGGGAGACTTTTCATAAGCATTTGTGGAATTAAATGCTTATACTCCCTGTCTCATAGGATTGTCAAGAGGAAAGTACCCTATAAACTTTAAACTTTCAAATTCTTTGAAAATATGAGTTATTATTGATAAATTATTTTTGCACTATTATAAAGAAGAACAAAGGATATATTTTTTTACTTGTTTCACTCAAATCAGTGCCTGAACCAAAGATAGTCAGTGAGAATAAATGTATTTTCCTTTTAAATCAGCATCAGCCTTAAAGTGGAAGAGTTGACATGTGTCTGGTAAATTATGAAGACCTTAAGTTGTCTTTCTGCCTTGCCTCAGCTTCCCAAGACAGATGCTGACTGCTCTGTAACTAGAAGTGCCCACTCAGCTGAATGAATATTAAAGCCATCAATAGATTACTTTCTTTTCTGTGCTTTTTACCGTGATACTCAGCAGTGGCTGGAGAAGGGAGAGAGTAAAGGAGGAATGGAGGAAGGGAAAGCTAATTTACAGAAAGCAGAATCCTAGTATTATACACAGGTTTCCACTCTGGTGTTATTAGGAGTGACTAGGTGGCAATTTCCCAAAATAAAGTCACTGGAAAAGCACAATGGGCCTATCACTTCCCCAGTCCCAGACATTATGTCTCCCAATGAAGCCTAAAGCCAGCTTAGCTCTTTTGGTTGCCATATCACATTGTTGACTTACACTGAGTTTCCAATTCACTAAAATTCCCAGATCTTCAGATGAACTGCTGACTAGTCATATCTCCCTCCCTCCATGTTATATTTTTGAAGGTGATATTTTTAACCCAGATAAACCTTTGCATCTGTCCTCTTTAAATTTCATTTTGTTACACTTGATCCATCTCTCTTTTACCTGTTGAAATTTTTTGGATCCTACCTTTGTCATCTGATATGGTTGCTAGAAATTTTGATAAACATAAAAATTTGATAAACATGCCATTTATGCCTTTATCAAAGTCATCGATCAAGATGTTAAACAGTGAAAAAATAAGCACAGTCCCATGGGGCACTCCTTGCAAACACATCAAATCATTATGGGCTACTCATTGGGTACAGCCAATCAATTCACAATGTACTTATCTAGTCATTCTATTATCTAGTCTACTGCTCTCCAAATTTCATCATCCTAGTTCACCATTGAGGACAGATACAATATGGACACTTCTATCCATGGGTTCTATGTGTGGTCTTTTTTTTGCTTCAGACAAGATTTATTTTGTGTTTGGTGTGAGTTTTGTGTGAACTTTGTAGGTGGAACAATTGAAGTGCTTGCCTTACCTAACTAGAAGTCAGAGGAGCGGGAGAGAAGGGTGGAGACTATGAACAGAGCTTAATAAATAAGAGGAGGAAAGGCTGCCTGAAATAACCAGGGACAGAAGAAGAAGCCAATATCTTAGGAAACTGCCTAAGGTGAGGTAGCTTTCTTGGCATGGGAACCATGGAGGACAATGCCTTCAATTTGAGAGTGTCTAGATACTTACTAAAAGAGGCAGTTTCAGTCTGACTTGATATTATCCTGAAAAAAGACATTATTCTCCAGAGAACTGGAACAGGAACAGGGAACAGGGAACATGTACACCAATGGAGTGTACATGGCCTGGAAGTGATTCAGCCTGTAACTAAGAGAAGTTTTACTTATCCGCAAAGCCATATTCTATGTTGTGTACAAATATGCTGAACTCTCCATAGCTATATTTTGAGATTTTTCATACTGTCATAAAGTAGTTGTTCTGATGATTTATTATGTAATGGAAATCTTTAAATGTGGGTATCTACATAAAGCAGACAGTGAGGCAGTATTCAAGTCAAGTCAACAAGCATTTATTAAGTATATACTATATGTGAGGCACTTTGCTAAGTACAGGGATATAAAGAAAAGAAGGAAACATTCCCTGTTGTCATGGAGCTCAAAGAAGAGGCAACTTGCAAAGAATATATATGCTGAATTGGACATAATCTCAAAGAGAAAGCACTAAGATTAATGGAGGCTGGGAAAGGCCTCTTGGAGAAGGGGTGACATTAGCTTAGATTTGAAGGAAGCCAAGAAAGTCAGTAGGTTGAAATGAGGAAGGAGACAGTTCCAGGCATGAGGAATAGCCTATAAAATGCCCAGAATAAGGAGATGGAGTGTTGTATAGGAACAACAGGAGCAGAGGCCAGCATCACTGAATGATGATGTTCATGGGGAGGAATAAGTGTAAGAAGAATAGAAAGGAAGGAGTTCTCCATGAAGGGTTTCAAAGGATTTTATATTTGATCTTGGAGGCAATGGGGAAGCACTAGAATCTATTGAATTGGGGGGGAAGGAGGATATGATCAAATCTGAGCTTTAGGAAGATCTATTTCACAGCTGAGTGCAGGATGGACTGGAGTGGAGAGAGACTTGAGGCAAAGAGGACAAACAGAGGTTATTGAAATAGTATATGTGTAAGATGATGAGCACCTGTACAAGACTGGTACAGTATCAGGTTTTTTTTTATCTGTTGGCATTTTTTAAAGTTTTTTAAAAATAGAAATACAATAAACTCTATCTGGGGTATTCTTATATTTGGTTGGTTACCTGCTTTGTGGGGAGCCACTAAGTAAAATTCCAGACTTGAATCCTAAGAAGACTTGGGTAATTTTTAGCTAAACCTTGCCTGTAAAACCTACTAAAGAATGACACACTCCAAATGGAGAAACATCACAGGAGTCTGACAATGCAAAAATGAAATTACAGATGAGTGTGTATCACACACATACACACACACACACAGAGCTCTGGAATAGTGTTACATCATCCACAGACCTTTTTCAACTATTACAGATTTCAGGGTACAGATCCATCTATTCATTTATCTACCTATCTCTCCTTCTACCCATTCATCCATCCTTTCACCCATCTGTCTATCCATTTTTCAGCACCAACAACCTATAACTTCTAGATCACTATGTCACATATTTTCTAACCTCACACCAGCTTAAATCCCCCTTAGTGTCAGAAGTAGACACCAAGTAGAATATCTAAATGTAAGCCCTTTTCTTCTGCCTCCCTTTTGTGTAGGTTCAGCATAGAACCAGAACGGGGACAGAGGGATCCCATAGGTGCTGGAAGAAAAAGAAGCAGGGCTATCCATCGGACACATGGGCTGAACTACAAAGATGTAGAAAGAGACAGAAAACACTCCCCTGGATGACAAGGTAAGCATGCAGGAGTCATGGGGAAAGAGGCCTACCCAAATAGAACACTCCGTGTGTGTTTCTTCCAGTTTCAGAATTGTCCAGCTCACTGCTCAAGTCCTCAAGGAAGATGGGAAAAAAATCCTATAGAGAGCAGGGCCTGCTAGAGACACTGGGCAGGTCCTCAAGACAGGTCAAAGTCTCATGAGGATATATGAGGGTTGTTAATGAAGGAAGAAATATAGAGTTTAGCAACTGTTTGGATATGGGAATTAAGAGAGACTGAGAAGTCAAAGATGACTCCCAAATTGCAAGGCTAGGTGACTAGCTAGTATCAGAGGATGGTGGTACCCTCAACAGTAACAGGGAAATTAGAAAGAGGAGTTTGGGGAGAAAGATAATGTATTTAGTTTAGCACATGTCATATTTAAGATATCTACTGGACAGTCACTTTGAGATGTCCAAAATGCAGTTGGAGGTGCAAGATCTGAGATCAGGAGACAGATTAGGGCTGGATAAATATGTCTCCATAGAGATAATTGTTGAATTTAGGGGAGTTAATGAAATACCAAGCAAAATAATATACAGGAAAGAAGAGACTCCAGGTCAGAGCCTTGGGGGATTCCCATGGTTAACAAACATGAACTAGATAAAGATCCAGGAAAGGAGACTGAGAAGAAATCAAAGGGGTAGAAGGATAGCCAGAAGAGAACTCTATCATGAGAAAGGAAGAGGAGTGGAAGTATAAAGGGAGAGGAGAATATAGTATAGGGAGGGAAAAGTAAAAAGAAGAGGGTGATGAACAGTGTCAAAGGTTCCAGAGAGGTCAAGAATGAGGACTGAAAAAAGGCCATTAGAGAAGACAGAGGCAGAGCTAAGATGGCAGATTAGTGGTAACTCAGCCAGAACTCTCTCAACGTGCCCTTCCAAACAACTTTAAAATAATGCCTCAAGCAAAATTTTGGAGCAGCAAAGTCAAAAAAAGGTCAGGGTAAGATGTTCTCCAGCCTAAGAAAATCTAAGAGATCAGCAGAAGTTTGTGTCACCAGGGTGGAAACCTATCCAGAACTCACACACTTAGAGACAGTAAGAGTAGCTGCTACAGCAAAAGCAGCTTCAGGAGCTCTCAGCTCAGAAACAGGAAGTAAATTGGACAACTGGACAATTTCAGAAAGAGATTGCAGAGGACCATTTGGTAGCACTGGGTATAATTGACACTGATTTTCAACTGTATTGCCCATATGTAGTTCTGGATCGCAGTGCCTGGGCCAAGAGGAGAGCTTATGGTCCATCACAATGGAGCAGAAGTCCTAGTTGAAGTTCCAAAGAGAGCACTACTGTTTGAGCTGCAGGGGACCAGGGGACTTCTTGGATAAAGACAAAAGTGTAGACATGAAGAGCAGTGACCATACTTTTACCCAACTTGAAAGCATCAAGATCTTGCAGATCCCCAGAACTAGCTCTGCAAACAGCAGCACAAAAAAGCCTAAAGCATGAAAAAGTGCCTCCTCAAGTGACCAGAGTCCAACTTGAACATAAAATTCAAAGTCAGTAAACTGGCTGAAAAAGATGAGCAAACAACAAAAGAAGAATTTGACCACGTAAAGCTACTATGGTGGCAGGGAAGATCAAGACATAAACCCAGAAGACGACGACAACAAAGTGAAAATAGCTACAACTAAAGTCTCAAAGAAAACATGCTAGTTGGACACAAACCCCAAAAGAATTTCTGAAAGAGTTAAAGAAAGAAATGAGTGGTAGAAGGAAAATTGGGGAAAGAAATGAGATCTATTCAAGAAAATTATGAAAAGAGGATTCACAGCTTGAAAAAAAGGTATAAAAAATGAATAAAGAAAAAACACCTTAAAAATAGAATTGTCCTTATGGTAAAAGATGCACAAAAAATCACTGAAGAAAAGAGCTCTTTAAAAAGCAGAGTTGGCCAAATGGAAGGGGAGGTACAAAAACTGACTAAAGAAAAGAATTCCTTAAAAATTAGAATTGGGCTAATAGAAATTAACTTCTCCATGAAACATCAAGAAATAATAAAACAAAGTAAAAAAATAGAAAAGCTGTGAAATGTCTCATCAGAAAAGCAACTAACTTGGAAAATAGAGGAGGGATAATTTAAGAGTTACTGGATTTTCTGAAAATCATGATCAACAAAATAGCCTAGACATCATATTTCAAGAAATTATCAAGGAAAACTGCACCAGTATCTTAGGAGGGTAAAATAGAAATTGAAAGAATCCATTAATCACCTCCTGAAAGAGATCCCAAAATGAAAACTCCCAGAAATCTTATAGTCAAATTCCAAAGTTCCCAGATCATAGAGAAGATACATCAAGTAGCCATAAAGAAACAATTTAAATACTGTGTAGCCACAGTCAGGATCACACAAGATTTAGTGGCTTCCGCATTAGAGGATCAAAGGGCTTAGAATACGATATTCCTAAAGGCAAAAGAGCTAAGATTACAGCCAAGAATTTATCTACCCAACAAAACTGAGACATTAAATTGACATTTAATGATATAGAGAACTTTCAAGTACTCCTGATGAAAAGACCACAGCTAAATTGGAAGTCTGACATTAAAACACAAGACTCAAGAGAAGCATAAAAAAAAATGAAAGAGTAACCATAAGGGACTCAATAAAATCAAACTGTTTACATTACAACAGACAGAGAGTCATTAGATTGGACAATAAGAAATAATTGATAACTTTAGGCAGAAGAGTTTCAGCCAAATAATGAAGTCAGAAGCCAGGCTGTCAAGAGTTAAGAAGAAAGTAAGAAGAAAGGAAGTGGAGACATCCATTTTAGACAGAGTTCTCAAGAAGTTAGCCACAAAAGGAAGGAGACATATACTATCACAGTGAGCAGGATGAATGGGTCATATTAGGGTTTTTTGAAGATAAGAGAAGCATGAGCCTATCTGTAGGCAGTACGGAGGCATTCATTAGTTGAACTCTGCCTATGGGGATCATGCTTTCCAGATCTAAAATTAGAACACACATTCTTACATAGAACATTCCTTTTGAAAAGCCTTGTAAATGTTGTACATTTTTTATTGAAATAGACTGTCCCAGAACATCAAGTCTCAATGATTGCTATTAATAAGGATAGGGCTATGGGTTTAGGGGCAAGGCATGCCCTCTATATGTGTCTTGTCCCATATGGAGAGTTTGGCCAATGTTTGGAGGAAACCCACAAAGTCAATAAAGTGGTTGAAAAATGAGACTACAAAGCTATAAATGAAGTGGGAGAGGCTAAAAATTTTCTATTAATGATCATAAAGTATGTAAAAGGAGCAGGATAGTGACTGGCTAGTTCTCTTTCCCTGAAGGACAAAATGAGAAAGGAAATAGATTCCTATGAGCACAAAGGACAGGAAAATTAAGCATAAAGAAACGTATAATCTTCTCTAATGTAATAGGAGAAACATCAACTACTAGAAAATTGGAAGATCTCTGACATATAGGCTAGTTTTCCCCTAAAAATAAAACTGTCCTTAAGACTTAATTGGTTCAGGGAACTGAAGCTCTAACTCTTGACTTAGTTTCATGTCTGCTTACGAAGGTATAAAAAATCAGTCCACAAGTACTGTTCTCCCCTCAGGCTTGACTGATATCCCACTTCCCAGTGAGTCACCATCCCTTCTGACTTGTAATAGAATCCTAGTAAATTCCAGTGCAAGAGGGTTTGTACACAATTGAATCAAAGTTGTATCTTTGCTGAATATCCTTTCCGTATCATTATTGAATAATTCCTGTCCCATTTCATTTGAATCCTAAGCCTAAACCATTGTACAAGCCTGGGTTAGGCCTGGCTACCTCCAAGGGAAGAATTTCAACCACTGTAATATAGTATCATATATAATAAGAGGCAGCACAAAGTATTGGATTCAAATCTGGCTTGGAATTCAGGAAAAGTGGGTTTAAATCTTGCTCTGATACATAATAGGCATATTACCTTGGGTAATTCATTTAACTTATCAATGTTCCAGAAAAGTCTTTAAGATATAAGATGTAGTACAATTGCTTGTCTGAATTAGTAGATGTAGTTTCAGAAGACCCTGAACTAGTGAAATCACACATCCTAACTATAAAAGTGTGCACACATGCACACGTATACACACACACACACACACATACACACACACACACAAAATACTATAGTCAAGAGTTCCTGTGGGTTCAATTATCATTTCAGTGTAGACACATCCCTAAACAATATATCAATCCTTCATGTCTCTTCTGAGCTCCAGTCTCTAATCATCAAATTCTTGCTAAACATCTCTACCTGGCTGTCCCATAGGCATCTCAAACTCAGTGTGTCCAAAGTAAAAATCATTATATTTCCTTGTAAACTCACCCCTCTTTCTAATTTCCCTATTTCTACTGAGGGTATGGCCGTTCTTCTAGTCATTCACATTCACAACCTTGGAGGTATCCTCCACTCATCATTCACTCTTACTTTCACATCTCATCAGTTGCTAAAGTGTTGTTAATTCAACCTCAGTAATGTCTCTCACATCCATCCTCACAGTGACCACTCTAGTTCAGGCTTTAATGATCTTTCACTTAGACTATTGTAACAGCCTAGACATAGGTTTCCCTGACTGCAGTCTCTCCCCTCTTTAATCCATCCACTACATAGCTGCCCAAATAATCTTAAAGCACAGGTCTACAACCATGTCATTCCCTAACTCGCCAACCTTTAATGACTTCCTATTGCCTTTAAGACAAAATACAAATTTCTCCATCTGGCATTTAAAAGCTTTGATAATCTTGTTGCACCTATCTTTCCAGGTTGATTTTACATTCTCCCACCCCCTTTCTGCATTTTTTATGTTCTAGCCCAACATACATGCTTGTCAGTCCCCTTATAGAACATACCATCTCCCAAACTCATACCTTTGCAAAGGCTATTCAATCATGCCCAGAATGTTTCCCTCTCCACTCCTGCTTTTCAGCATTCCCTTCAAAGCTCAATTTACTTCTTATATGATTGCCCTACCACCTTTACCTGCCCACACCTAGTTGTTAGTGCTGTCCCCACCACCTCTGGAGAGACAGACACTGGCAGTGCCAAGTGAACCAAAGTTCTGCCCCACCTCCCCTAGACCCAGGTGGAGACAGCCTGAGACCCTAGACCCAAGAACCTTAGGAATAGTTGTATCCCCAGACTACTGAACCACTCTCCCTGCTTCCAGTCTTAACCCTCAAATCATCATTGAAGGGAGTAGCCTTCATGGAAAACCACCACCACCAACTGCTGACCAACTGACCCAAAAAAGTCAGGTAGTGCCCAAAGCCCTGGGAATAGCATTGCCACACAGACCAAGTACAGCCTCTGCAGCAACTGGGCAAGGAAGCCAATCTTGTGGAGGTGCCTCCAAAGGTACTTCAGCTCATGCCTCCTCAGGAATTACAACTACTGAAGACCTAGAAAGAGAGTTCTCACAACCAATATCTTTGACTCTGTCAAATGGCAAACATCAGAAATGAATATGATTTTATCAGTGAAAATGACACTAAGGAAGAAAGATTATCATCTGCTTTGCTAACGTATCCTAAGGACTAGAGGGTCTTTCTATGTGACTGCTGACTGCAATCTCCTATATGCATCATCTCCCCTATTAGAATGGAAACTCCTTGAAGACACGAACTAGCTTGTTTTTCTTTTTGTGTCCCCAGCACTTAGAACAATGATTTGAACATAGTAGACACTTGTCATTCATCCACTCACTCACTCAGAAATTAACGGTGGATTTATTTGTAAATATTTTTCTTATTTCTTTGTTCACCACACATTTATATCTCACACATTAGAATATAAACTCTTTGAAGTCAAGGATTGTTTTATTTTTTTGTCTTCACATCCCCAGCACTTAACACAATATTTTGGACACAGATTCTCTTTAAAGTTTATTGCATTTAATTCAATTCAATCCAGTAGGAGACAAACGTGGACTAAATCTCTCAAGGTTATTTTCTCCCTTAGGAACCAAGGTTATTCTGGAGCTGTATAAGTATCATCTCAATTTATCTTAAACAAGTCAGTGAAAAGCTAGCAGTAGAACTTGGAAATCTCAGTACTGTGCTAAATGATAAAATTTTCCAATCTTGCATTCAAACCCTGCTATTATTTGGCAGATACATTCTTGGACTATATGAACAACACTAAAGATGCATTTACCACACCCAAAGCTAATTTTTGAAAGGCTGATGTGAAGTCTAGCAAGTCCGTCTCAGAGTCAATAAGGCCTGGGCTCAAGTTCAGTCTTTAATTCATACTGGCTATGTTATCCTGAGTGATTATTTCACTTCTTAGTCTTAAGGCAACTCTCCAAGTTGAAGTACAACTGCTAATTTGAATTGAATTTTAATTTCTCACTCTAAGTTTGCAGCATCAATGGAATTAAACTGATAGACTAAAATTTAAAAAAAATTAATAAAGGCAATTCAAATTTGGCAAATCCCTAATCTGGAGGTTCCCAAACTTATTTGGTCTATCACCTCCTTTTAAATAAGTTACACAACACTTCCTTGGAAATCTATTTTCTTTAACCCTTTCATGAGTTTTGTTTTTGAAATTTGCATTATTTCAAAAATATATTTTCTTAAATGATGCCTCTTAAATTTGGTAATTGGTTGCAAACTTGTGGGATTTTCCTGCATTGAAATTTTGTTGACACAAAATTGCATCTTGTAACCATATAGTAAACAATATTATAAACAAGTCATTGTGAAGAGATTGTAAACAAGTCATTACATGCACATATTCCTGCCAATGCATGCCTTACCAGATAATAATGCCCAATACACTTGCCTGCCAACACTTGCTTGTTAAGATGTGCCAGTGGCCTTGACCACTGTTTGGTTATAACTAATATTTTGGTATTTATTTGGAAAATAATGTAATCACTACGAATGGATGAAACATGTATGAATAGCTTTTCAAAATTTTCTACTCTTCTTATGCTTCCATAGCCCCCTTGTTTCTATTCAATGCCCCCCAATTGCATTTGAAGCTACTACTAACCCCCTGGGCCATTTCAGTGTCCCCCAAGGGATGGTATCATGTACTTTAGGGATCTCTGTAGGCCTAACCAATTAAGAGAGGACATTGGTTTGAATCTCAGATCAGCCACTAAATACCTGTTTGACCTTGGGCATGCCGCTTTCCCTCTGTGGGTCCCACTTTCTTCATCTGTAGATGAGAGGACTGAATTAGACACTTCGAAAATCCTGAATCTTGAAGGGAACTCCAAAAAGTAGATGTGAGGAGGGAAAGCATTTGAGGCAGGAGGGGACAGCCTTTACAAAGGCATTAATGTGGAAAATAAATATTCTAAAGTCCTTTCCATATCTAAATCTATGATCCTGTGAAATGATTCATCAAAACTTTGCCACTTAAGTTTTCTAGGTAATTCTTTCACAGAATAATCACTAACTAGTCTATGGTGAGGGGTAACTTTCTGGTTAAGGTGAGAATTCTTTTTCTTTTCCTATCAATATTCTTCCTTCCTCCCCTCCTTTCTTTCTTCATTTTTTTTTCTTTCTTTCCCTCTTTCTTCCCTTTTTTTTCTTTCAATTAGGTCTCCCTCTCTCTCACCCAGGCTAAAAGTGCAATAGCCATTCTTTTGGCCAATCCCAATGTTGATCAGCCAGAAGCTTTTAACATACTCCACTTTTTTAACATGAAACAGTCCACCCATCTTTAGACAACCTAATGGCCCTCCGTACTCAGAGGTTCACCATATTGGTACCCAATTTGGTACAGACACACATTAGGCTTTAGGCCAACTGTGGCTCAGAGCTACCAGATGCAGGTGATCTTAGCTCTGCAGCAACAAGGACTTCAGGCCTTGACCACCACACTCAGCTAAAGATCATTTTCTAAGTCCCATGGTGGCAACATACCAAGGTACTCTTTGACTTAGAGAAGTCTGAAAAACGGTGAGGTTTTGTAGGATAAAAATCTCAGTCCAGCTTCTGCTCTATAAAATATGTGACTTCTTTCCCACTACTGGCTTTTCTAAGACGTTCCGTTTAGGCCTCATATTGCGGCTCTGCTCTTTCCTGGTAATACGATGCTTTTCCTTGACTAGTGAACTTCAAGTGTTTCTCTGATGAGTGGAACAGAAACCAAGAGAAACCTTTCAAGGAGAGTTTGCACATTAAATATTAACAAGGTACTTTAAAGTTTAATATTTAAACAAAAGGCTTAATGTTCGATGGTGCCTCATTTTCCTCCCAAAGTTACTGAATGTAGGGAATGATGTGCTTGGTTGGAGGAAGACCAAAGAGAACATTTTAACATTCATTGTATATATTCCTAAAAGTCAATTCAGGGGATTTTAGGCTTGAGATTATTTCAGAACGATGCCTTTCGTCTATAACTGAGACGGTTTTTAAAGCAAGATGAACCCATTGTCTAGATGATGATCCCTACGGCTACCTGTCCAACAATGTCCTGTGCTCCAAATTTGCTTGTTTCTCTTATCCTCTAGAAAAACTTAACTGTCCTATGTCCTGGTCCCTCATTCATCTGTGAGGCATTAAGCTAACAAAATCCATGCTAATGTGATAATATGTTGAGGCTTACCTCCAGTGCCTTTCATGTATAGAGAGATTTTAATACTTCAAAGTTTTTATATCTTCCTAGAGTCTATTACCACTTATCCTTACCATAATCCTGTAAAGTCTGATCAGTGGAGAGGAGAAAAGAAAAAGGAAGTGACTTCAGGCTAGATTTCTACTTAGAACTTTCTCCCAGACAGCTGATGAAAACATTTGGTTGTATTAAGAGTTTGGCAAGAATCTACGAATCCCATATCAAGAAGCAAGGGAATAATGGAGACAAAGGGTACCTTAGTGATAAATGAGGGAAAACCCCACTCAAAAAAGCAGGAGACACTACTATAGATATAAGTCCTTGGTCAGGAGGCCTCACTGACTGACAGCTCACACAGACAACATTATCACCAAAGAAGCAGACAGATGAAAGTCTAGGGATGTCACTTCTATCAAGGCTAGAGGATGATGTGAATTTTCAGCTGATTTTCACAGAGTGGAGTTGTGCTTGGGTTTCTGCCAAGGTGAACACAAATTATGTGTTCATGATATAGTCTTATTTTTATATTAAAGGAGAAAATGAAAAGATAGAGAAGCAGTGAATAGAAAGGAAAAGAAAGCAGAGTCATGAGACCTGAGTACAATTCCCAGTTCCAATCACTCGCTACTCTTCACCTCTCTGTATCCCACTTTCCTCATTTGTTAAATGAGTGAGATGGACTATCAACTTCTAAAGTCCATTTCTAGGCTTTTGATCCTAAAATTGGAAGAAAAACTTTCTTCTTTAAGTTTATCAGGGAGAAATAAGCTACATATTTGAGAGAAGCATCTAAAAGGAAAAACAAGAAACCACAATTGATAAATGGTCAAGGAATTTGAACAGACGTTGCTCAAAGGAAGACATGTAAGCTATCAACAGCTGTGTGAAGAAAAAAATGTTCCAAATTATTAATCATTAGATAAGTAAAAGTTAAAGCAACTGTGACATTCTATTACATATCCATCATATTAGCAAAGATGACCCCAAAAACACACACACATAAAGAAGGCACTAAATAAGTGTTTGAAGAATTGTATTTATTAAGCACCTGTTGTGTGTCAGGTCCTGAGGATACAAACATAAAAACAAAACAATCCTATCCTCAAGAAGTTTACATTCCAGTGGGCTTATAAAAGTGTGGCCAATATTTCATAACAAATAACTATAGAAACTGGGAACAAGTCTACACAGTAAGTTTCTCTGATAAAGTTCTTGTAAGATATATAAGAAAGTGATTAAAATGTATAAGACTAAGAGCTATTCCACAACAGATAAATAGTCAAAGAATGTGAACAGGCAGTTATCAAAGGAAGATATCCAAGCTATCACCAACCAGTGAAATAATGGTTCAAATCATTAATTAGAGAAATGAAAATTAAGGCAAGTCTGGGGTTCCAATTCACACCTATCAGATTGGCAAAGATGGCAAAAGAGCAAAATGACAAATATTAGTAGGACCACAGACAAAACAGGAACATTAAGGCCTCATTTGTAGAGTTGTGAATGGGTTCAACCATTCTGTAAAGCAATTAGCAACTACGCTCCCCTCCCCCAATCATAAATTGTGTATATCCTTTGATCCAATGATGCCTTCTACTAGGCTTTTACACTCAAAGAAATCAAAGAAAGATGAAAAGAACCCATTTTGAAGCAGTTCCTTTTTGTAGTGACAGAAAACTGAAAACCAAGGAGGTGCCTCTAAACAAAGGAAATTCTATTGCATGAATGTAATGGAATACTACTGTGCCATAAGAAATAAAAAAGGAATGGCTTCAGAGAAACCTACTGAGATGTGTTATGAACTGATGCAGCCGAGTGAGCACAACTAGATGACCAATTTTTACCATACCAACCACAGTGTAAAAACAAACAATTTGGCAAGACTTAAGAAGTCTGACTAATGCAGTAACCGGTCATGATTCCAAAGTCAAGTCAAGCCAACTAGCTCCTACTATATCCCAGGCACTTTGCTAAGTGTGATTTTTATGGCAGTTGTTTCTTTTCTTAAAAAGGACTTGACTTTCACTAGCTGTGTGACCTTGGGCAAGTCACTTAACCCCAATTGCCTCATCCTGGGTCATCTCCAGTCATCCTGATGGATATCTGGTTACTGGATTCAGATGGCTCTGGAGGAGAAGTGAGGCTGGTGACCTGTACAGCCTTCCCTCACTCAAAACAAAGTCAAGTGCAGGTCATGTCATCATCTTGATGTAATGGTCCTCTTTGAGAATAAAAGACAAACACAACAACAACAGCTGAGACTTGTTATGAACAGATGCAGAGTCAAGTGAGTATAGATAGATGACCAATTTATACTATACCAACAACAATGTAAAAGCAAATAACTTGGCTAGAATTAAGAATTCTGACCAATACAGTAACCAATCATGATTTCAGAGTCAAGTTAACCAGCTCCTACTATATCCCAGGCACTTTGTTAAGTTTGATTTTTATTGTGTTTGCTTCTTTTCTTAAAAGGGACCATCCCTTAACTAGTTAAAGAGGCCTGTTCATTGAATGGGTGTGTCTCACTCAAAGTGAGAGTCTGATAAGACCTTAGTCTAAAATGGTCAAGGTCCCACATTGCTTCCTGGGCCATGTCCAGTCATCCTGATGAATATTAGGTCACTGGATCCAGATGGCCCTGGAGGAGAAAATGAGGCTGGTGACCTTGCAAGCCCTTCCTCACTCAAAACAAAGTCAAGTTCAGGTCATGTCATCATCTTGATGTCATGGTCCTCTTTGAGAATGAAAGACAAATGCAACAACAACAGCTGAGACTTGTTATGAACAGATGCACAGTTAAGTGAGTACAACTAAATGACTAATTTATACTGTGCCAACAACAGTGTAAAAGCAAATAACTTTGTAAGACTTAAGAATTCTGACCAATGCAGTAATCAATCATGATTCCAGAGTCGTCAAATCAACTAGCTCCTGTTATACCCCAGGTACTTTGCTAAGTATTGTGGATGCAAGGAAAGACAAAAACAGTCCCTGACTTCAAGGAGTTCATAATCTAATGGGGAAACAATGTGCAAATAACTATGTTCAAAAAAGTCATATACAAGATAACTAGGAAATAATCTCAGAGAGAAAGAACTAAGATTAATGATGACTAGAAAAGACTTATTGTAGAAGCTGGGATTTTAGCTGACTTGAAAGAAACCAGGAGATGAAGAGGAGGAAGGAAGCTATTTCAAGCATGGAGGACTTGGTATATTCTCGGACATGGCTAATGTGGGATTTGTTTTCTAGAATCTAGACTATATATGTATGTGTGTATTAACTGATTTATTTTTAATTCTAAATTTTTTTATTAGTAGAGGTATTAGGAGGAAAAAGATTAATAAAAATACTTATTACCAAGCATGGAGGACAACCAGTGAAAATTCACAGAGTCAGGAGATGTAACATCTTGTGCAAAGCACAGTAGAAAAGTCAATATCACTAGATCACAGGATTCAGTGTAAGGGATTAAAGTGTAAGCAGACTGGAAATAGAAGAAAAGACTAGATGATGAAGGGCTTTAAAAATCAAACAGAAGATTGTATATTTGATTTTAGGGGTAATAGGGAGCCATGCAGTGACAAGAATAAGAGTGAGTAGGGATGGATAACATGATCAGACCCACACTTTAGGAGGAGTCTTTGATAGTTGAATGGAAGATGGACTGAAATGAGAAGATATTTGAGTTAGGGAGACCAACCAGAAGGCTATTGCAATAATCCAGGAATATGGTAATGAGGGCTTAGAACAAGGTGTGAGAGAAAAGATATTTCAAAGATGGAATTGAAAGGATTTGACCACAGATAGGATATGGGGATTAAGACAGAGTGAGGAGTGGAGGATGACACTGAGGTTTTGAGCCTAGGTGATTGGGAGAGTGGTGATGCTATTGACAGTAAGTAATACAGAAGAGAGGCATCTTGCTGTCTCAGTGGATAAAGTTCCAGGCCTATAGTAAAGAAGACTTGAATTCAAATCCAGCCTCAAAAACTTACTAGCTGTGTTATCTTGGGAAAGCTACTTAATCCTGCTTACCTCAGTTTCCTTATCTGGAAAATGAGCTGGAGAATGAAATGGAAAACCACTCCAGTATCCTTGCCAAGAAAACCCCAAAAGGGGGTCACAAAGAGTCAGAAAAGACTGAAAAATAACAACAATACAGAAGTTATGAAAAGGGGAGGATGTTGAGGGCTGATGATAAATCATAGTTACCCATCTGTTGAAAGAAAGATGATGGATTCAAGATGCAGAAGGAGACCCAGCTTCTGGGATAAGAATTCACTGTTTGACAAAAATTGCTGGCAAAACTGGATAACAGTGTGGCGGAAATTAGGCATAGACCCATACCTGACACCGTACACAAGAATAAAGTCCAAATGGGTACATGATTTAGGTATAAAGATTGATACCATGAATAAACTGGAGAAGCAAGGAATAGTGTATTTATCAGATTTATGGAGAAGGGAAGAATTTCTTACTAAAGAAGAGACAGAAAGCATTATGAAATGCAAAATGGATAATTTTGATTACATTAAACTGAGAAGTTTTTGCACAGCCAAACCCAATGCAACCAAAATCTGGAGGGATGTAGTAAATTGGGAAAGAATTTTTACAGCTAAGCTCCGGGATAAAGGCCTCATTTCTAGAATATATAGAGAACTGACTCAAATGTATAATCATACAAGTCATTCCCCAGTTGATAAATGGTCAAAGGATATGAACAGGCAATTTTCGGAAGAAGAAATTAAAGATATCTATAATCACATGAAAAAATGCTCTAAATCACTGTTGATTAGAGAGATGCAAATCAAAACAAATCTGAGGTACCACATCACACCTATAAGATTGGCAAACATGACAGAACAAGAAAATGATAAATGCTGGAGAGGATGTGGGAGAGTTGGAACACTAATTCATTGTTGGTGGAGCTGCGAGCGCATCCAACCATTCTGGAGAGCAATTTGGAACTATGCCCAAAGGGCTACAAAAATGTGCATACCCTTTGACCCAGCAATATCGCTACTAGGACTGTATCCCCAAGAGATCATAAAAATGGGAAAGGGTCCCACATGTACAAAAATATTTATAGCAGCACTCTTTGTAGTTGCCAAAAACTGGAAGTCAAGGGGATGTCCATCAATCGGGGAATGGCTGAATAAATTATGGTATATGAATGTAATGGAGTACTATTGTGCCATAAGAAATGATGGACAAGAAGACTTCAGAGAGGCCTGGAAGGACTTATATGACCTGATGCTGAGTGAAAGGAGCAGAACCAGGAGAACTTTGTGCACAGCAACGACCACAGTGTGCGAGAGTTTTTTCTGGTAGACCTGGAATTTTGTAATAATGCAAGAACTTCTTTAAAAAAAATTAAAATCCCAGTGGTGGTTCTCTAAGGCAAAATGCCTTCCACACTCAGAGAAAGAAATATGGAAGTCATTCGCAGAATGTAGCAGATCGTGTTTGTGTATGTGTATGTTTTTGTGTATCATGTTTTGATTTGTTATATGATTTCTTCCATTTATTTTAGTCCGACTACATAGCATGACTATAGTGAAAATGTACTCAATAGGAAAGTATATGTAGAACCTATACAGAACTGTATGCAGTCGTGGGGAGGGAGGGGGGTAGTGTGGGGTAGGTATGGGGGGGATAAAATCTCAATTGTATGGCAGTGATTGTTAAACATTAAAAAATAATTTAAAAAATAATAATAAAATTTTTTAAAAAGTCTCATTTCCAAGATAAAAAAAAAAGATGCAGAAGGAGACATATTCTTGAATATGGACAATGAGAGGATTAGTTTTGCTTTATTATACATATTTGCTTCAAGGGGATTGAGTTGTTTTCCTTTTAAACTGAAGTTGATGTGTACAGGAAAGAAAGTAAGTTTTTGATCATTGAAAAAAATGAAAGAAAATATTTTTAAAAGTAAACAGAGGAAAAATAGAAATTGAAAAAGCATAGATGAAGCCTAACCTATGCAAGACAGTTGAGGGAGAATAATATGAAACAAGACAAGAAACAGGGAGGAAAGCTGGACCTTTTGGAGCTATGCAATAGGTGTAAAGCCCTCATCCTAGAATGAAGAGCTAGATCTTCTAAGGAAAAAGAAGCCATGCATATTCCAAGAAATGATCATGAGACTCCCTCAACTGAAACCAGGAAAGAAGCTATCCAGAGCTGTTCAGAGCAAGAAGAGATGTATCATGGGGATGGGCAGCTCCATGCTGAGGGATATTGAGGCAGCCACATGTTAACCTAAACTGAACAACAGGCGAGTAAGCTGATAATATCTGTAAAGCACATAGTACAGTGGCCGGCACATAGTAGGTGCTATATAAA
This sequence comes from Notamacropus eugenii, assembly GCF_028372415.1. Classification (NCBI taxonomy): domain Eukaryota; kingdom Metazoa; phylum Chordata; class Mammalia; order Diprotodontia; family Macropodidae; genus Notamacropus; species Notamacropus eugenii. The sequence goes on from NC_092872.1 coordinate 66,742,780, forward strand.
TACATATTCCCTTCCCTCACCCCTCTTCCAAAGTATGCTGTATAGCCAATATGGGACAGAATCTCCTAGTATATGTTAAATATGACATTTACTATGCCCATGGAAACAAATGATATCCCAAACAGAAACTCAGATGAAGTCTGGGCTAAGAAATTGACAGTGTTTGGATATAAGCGATATTTTAAAGACTATTGCCATTTGAAGGATGTCAGAAGAGAAAGCGGGATTTGGAAAGCCAATATCTAGTTTAGAAGTGAGGCGGGTGACCTTGCACAGCCCTCTCTCACTCAAAACAAAGTCAAGTGCAAGTCACATCATCATTTCTCTGATGGTATGGTCTTCTTCAGAAATGAAGGACGAGCACAACAATCTAGTTTAGAAGATGATGTGAAATTGCAATAACTTGACCATGGCTTAAGATATAAAAATGATGGGTTCTTGGCCAAGAATAAAGCACACCTAATGAAAATAATTCAAAATATATTTATCTGATGACGTATAAATTTGATCAAGAAGGCTAAAAATAGAGGAGAGAGAGAAATCAATCTAAATTTATCTGTCAATCCAGACAATACAGAGGGTAGATTGTATAACACAGGAAGAACATCGGTGAAGATGATAAGTTATTCTTAGGAAACAGTATCCAGAATGGGGAGGAATAGTAAAATATAAATGTATATTTTATACTTTGTGTAAATATAAATGCATTTACACAAGTGGGCAAAGTACGGGTAATAAGATGAATAGGAAATTTGAATGCAAGGAAGTATATGGACCATAAAGGTTAACACTAAGATTTAATCACCAAAACTAGAGCATGGTTATAGCAGTCTATAATTTTTTAAAAGGTAATAAATGGTTATTAGAGGGTCAGGGGACTAGCACTGTATATAAGAAAAATTTGAGGAACTCTGTGAATGAGAAGAAAGCATGATAGATACCATTTGGGTCAATGACAAGACAAACAAAAGCTGTGTTGTCCCCCAAAGAAGGAAATTAGTACTGAGTTGGAAAACAGATCACAAGACGTTCATGGAGTTAAAGTAATGAATGAGGACTTTTTGGAATCTGTTGCTGCTTTTTCTCTGTTTAAAGCTGAGTAGTTGATTAATATTTTCTTTGTTTTAATCATCATTCCATCCTTATTTCCAAAATAACTGTTTTGATGCCTTCTGTTTTTAAATCATAGTCAGTTCTAAAAATACCACCGCCCCCTGTCCAAAACTGAACTCTTTTATAACAAATAAAAATAATTGAGCAAAATGACTCAATACAGTGACTATGTCTGATTATATATAACACCCTTCCCCATTAGTCCCATGCTTCTCTGCTCAAGGGAAGTAGATATGTTCCATTATCTGTTTAGTGACTGGAGTTCTGGTCCTGCAGTCAGTAAGACCCAAGTTCAAATCTGGTCTCAGACACTAACTAGCAGTGTGACCCCAAACAAGTCATTCAACTTTTGCCTTACGATTTCTTCAACTATAAAATAGGGATGCTGATGATCTAAGAATCAAATGAGACACTTTTACTTTGTAAAAAGTACTTAGTATAGTGCCTGGCACAAAATAGATATTGAAAAACTTCTTTCCTTTCATCTGTCCTCTTTTCTTTCCTTCTTTCCTTCCTTCCTTCCTTCCTAGGGACCATTGTTAGTTTTTCTGTTGCCCAGTTCCTTTCAATCATGTTTTTATTTACATTATTGTAGTCATCATATATGTTGTCATTTGGTTCTAGTTATTTCACTATGCATCAGTTTATGTAAATCTTCCCATGTTTTTCTGAAATCTTAATGTTAGTCATTTTTTCCTATCCAGTAATATTACATTACATTCATATTGATAGATGCCTACTTTATTTTCAATTTTCCTATCATAAAAGATGCTGCTATGAACATTTTTGTACATAATGGAATTTTATTTCTTTCTTTGACTTCATTGGTATATGGAGTCAATAACAAAATTGCTGGGTTAAAGTATATGAACAAAGCAGTCACTTTTCTTGTATTAATAGAAATTATATAAGAATAGTTGAAACAATTCACAATTCCACTAACATTAGTGTGCTTCTCTTCCCACAATCCCTCCAAAATTTTCCATTTTTGTTATCATTGCTAATTATAATTTCATTCTTCAAAAATAGATGTAGTTAGGGGAATATTTATTCTGGACCTGATTCTGACCAATGGAAAACAATTGGTTTTACAGGGAAAAATTAAAGGAATACTAGACAGAAATGACTGCTCCAACACAGTCTTCACAATAGATAAGAATGTGAAATTTAGGCATATTTGTGGTTAGATTTTGGCAAAGTAGATATTAAAGCATTCAGAGAAAAGATAGAATCCCATGTCCTTCATCTGAAAGGAGAAATAGGCCCAAGAGGAATCTGGGGAAGCTTTCAGATATGAAATTCTAATGATACAGACAATTTTAAAGAAGAGGAAAATGTTAAAGAAACTGACAGAGAAACAGGGGATTCAATAACAAATAGAGTTTTTAAAGGAGTATCTAGAAATCAGAAGTAAGAACATGTATCTGAGGACAAATACACAAGAGTACACAAGGCGCCCTCTAAGAATCATGTTGGGAGCACTAAATCTGAGAATGTTGTAAGACTGGTGATAAATACTAAATACAAAAAAAGGAATTTTGGTCAGTGAGTTAGGCAATAAGCATTTATTAAATGTTTATTTAATTGGTATTCCCTCAGACTAAAAAGGCCAAGTTCTCCCACTGCATCCTGGGCCATCACCAGTCATACTGACCAGTTTTGCCACTGGACTCTGTTGACTATGGAGGATAGAGTAAGGCTGAGAATTTTGCACATCTCTATCTCACTTTGACCCAATTCATTGGCAAGTTAAGACCTTCTGGATGCCATTTGTCCTTTCCAAGAACTAAGGACAAACAACAGCAACAACTCTATGCTGAGCACTTTGCTAAGCATTGAGAATACAAAGAAGAGCCAAGCATAGCCTGCCCTCAAGGAGCTCACATTCTAAAGGGGAACAAAAGATGCATACAACTGGGTACATACAAGATATTCAGGGTAGGAGTCAGAGCCAATATAGTGGAGAAAGAAGAGTGACTTACCTGAGCTCTCCCCAAAGCCCCTTTGAACACCCTTAAACAATGTCACAAAAAAATTCTTGGAGCAGAAGAACCCAGAAAAGGACAGGGTAAAAATAATTTTCCAGCCAAAGACCACTTAGAAGGTCAGAAGGAAAGATCTATCACATCTGTGTGAAAGTGGAACACAATCCAGTGGAGGCTGTGCCTGCACAGACCAGCCTTAGCAAACAAAGAGCAGGCTTTGGGAGCCACTGAATCTGTAGCTGCAGCAGCTACTTCCAGAGTTCTCAGACCACAGATGGTAAGGGATGGTGGGGTGTCAAACAACTAGTCAGAAGGAGATTGCAGGGGTCTCTTTGCTAGCACTGGAGGCAGGACTCTGTTGCTTTGCCCATACGCAGATTTGGGTCAGTCCTGGGTGGCAGTCCCAGGATAAGAAGGAGCACTGGAACACGAGAACTTGTAGCCTCAGTAGAGTAGGGACTTTCCTCACAGTTCCAAGGCAGAAAAGAGTGTTTATGGTTGCTCACAGACAAGAGTACAGGCCAAGAAAGTGGTAAATACATCTCTTCTTAGATCATACCACCATGGAAGGACTAAAAACTTACAAGTCCCTAGAAGTATCTTTGAAAATAGCTGCATAAAAACTCTTAACCTTAGCACAGTGCACCCTCCTCCTTGGAAGCAGAACTCTACTTTAACAAAGAGGTAAAGGCCAAGAAATAGACTGGAAAAATGAGCAAACTATGGAGAAAAATCTTATGACCATAGAAAGTGAATATGGTGACAAGGAAAATCAAAATACACACTAAGAAGAAGATAACAAAGTCAAAGTGCCTACATCCAAAGTCTCCATGAAAAACAGGAATTATTCTCAAACCATGGAAGAGCTCAGAAAGGATTTTGAAAAACAAGTAAGAAAGGTGGAGGAAAAATTGGGAAGAGAAATGAGAGTGATGCAAGAAAATCATTAAAAAAGAGTCAACGGCTTCATAAAGGAGACACTCAAAAAAACTGAGGGAAATAATATCTTGAAAAACAGACTAGATCAAATGGCAATAGAGATACCCCCAGAAAATGAGGACAAGAATGCATTGAAGAACAGAATTGTCTTAACGGGAAAAGAGGCACAAAAATTCATTAAAGAAAAAACTCCTTAAAAAGTAGAATTGGCCAAATGAAAAAAGTACAAAAGCTCCCTGAAAAAAATAATTTCTTACAAATTAGAATGGAGAAAATGAAAGCTAATAACTTTATGAGAAATTAAGAAACAATAAAACTAAATCAAAAGAATGAAAAAACAGAAGACAATGTGAAATATCTCATTGGAAAAATAACTGACCTGGAAAATAGATCCAAGAGAGATCATTTGAAAATTATTGGACTACCTGATAGCCATGATAAAGAAAAAGAGCCTAGACATCATTTCTCAAGAAATTAACAGGGAAAATTGTCCTGATGTATAGAACCAGAGGATAAAATAGAAATTGAAAGAATTCACTAATCACTTCCTTAAAGAGATCCCAAAATGAAAACTCCCAGGAATATTATAGCCAAATTCCAGAGGTCCCAGGGCAAGGAGTCAAAAAGAAACAATTCAAGTATCATGGAACCATAATTAGGATAACACAAAATTTAGCAGCTTCTACATTAAAGGATCAGAGGGTTTAGAATATGATATTCCACAGAGTAAAAGAGCTAGGATCACTATCAAGAATCACCTAGCTACCCAAAGTGAGCACAGTCCTTAAGGGGGGGGGGGAAATGGACATTCAGTGAAATACAGGAATTTCAAGTATTCTTGATAAAAAAGACCAGAGCTGAATAGAAAATTTGGCTTCCAAATACAAGACTCAAGAGAAGCACAAAACTGTAAACAGGAAAGGGAAATCTTAAGGGACTTAATAAGGTTAAACTGCTTATATTCCTACATGGGAAGATGAGGGTACTTAGAAAGAGTACATATAATCAGAGGGCACAGGTATGAATTGAATATAAAGAGATCACATCTAAAAAAAATAAAATTAAGGGGTGAGAGAGGAATGCACTGGAAGAAAGGGAATTAGAAAGGCAAAATGTGGCAAATTATCTCACATAAAAAGTGCAAGAAAAAAGCTTTTACAGTGGAGGGGAAGAGAAAAGTGAGAGGGAGTGAGTGAACCTTACTCTTATTGGAATTTACTCAAAGAGGGAATAACACTCCATTGGGTATAGGAATCTATCTTACCCTACGGGAAAGTAGGAGGGAAAGGGAATAAGAGAAAGGCGGTGGTGATAGAAAGAGGGGAAGAATGGGGGTAATCAGAAGCAAAAATACTTTTGAAGAGGGACAGGGTAAAAGGAGAGAGAGAATAGAATAAATGAGGGGGGGATAGGATGGAGGGATATACAGTTAGCAATGATAACTGTAAAAAAAATTGAAACAAGTTTCTCTGATAAAGGTCTCATTTCTCAAACATATAGAGAACTTAGTCAAATTTATAAAATTAAGAGCCATTCCTCAACTGATAAATGATCAAAAGATACGAAGAGTATTCAAATGAAGTAATCAAATTTATCTATAGTCAGATGGGGAAAAATGTTCTAAATCACTATTACTTGGAGAAATGCAAATTAAAACAATTCTGAGGTGCTACCTCATATCTATTAGATTAGCTAGTAGAACAGAAAAGGAAAATGACAAATATTAGAAGGAATTGGAGAAAATGAGACATTAATGCATTGTTGGTGGAGTTGTGACCAAATTCAGCCATTCTGTAAAGTAATTTGGAACTATGTCCAAAGGGCTATAAAACCATGCATAAAAAATACCGTTTGACCTAGCAATATCACTACAAGTCTATATCCAAAAAGAGATAAAAAACAAAAAGGAAAAGGACCTTTATGTACAAAAATATTTATAGCAGTTCTTTCCTGGTGGCAAAGAATTAGAAACTGAAGGAATGCCCATCATTTGGAAAATAACTGAACAATTGTGGCATGTGATTATGATGGAATATTATTGTGTCAGAAATGATGAACAGGATGCTCTCAGGAAAACATGGAAAGACTTAAATGAGTTGATGCAAAGTGAAATGTGCTGTGTACAAAGTAACAACAATATTGCAAGATGATCAGATGTAAATGACTTAGCTATTCTCGGCAATACAATGATCCAAGACAATTCTGAAGCACTTAGGATGAAAAATGTTATCCATCGCCATAGAAATAACTGGCTGTGTCTGAATACAGACTGAAGTGTACTTTTTTACTTTCCTTATTTCCTTGAGTTTTTTTCTCTATGTTTGGAATGTTGTAAAATATGGAAATATGTTTAGCACAACTACACATGTATAACCTATATCAAATTGCTTGCCTTCTCAGTAAGGGGGATGGAGAAAGAGAAAGGAAGAGAATTTGGAACTCAAAGTTTTAAAAACAAATGCTAAAAATTATTTTTACATGCATTTGGGGAAGAATAAAATACTAACGGGTAGCTGGAAGGTTATCTCATAGATGTCACAAGTATCTGAGGGAATCATTCAAGTCCTCCTAACGAAGATGAGATTCTTAAAACTATGTTATGGTCAAAAGGAAGATCAAAGAAGGGGCAGAACTTGTCAGAATGAATGGGAAAAATAATCATATAACAGAGGAAAGATAGAACCACTCAACTCTTATTTTGCTTTGCTTTTCTTAACCAAAGATTTTAAAAATCTTGAAAGTGAAAAAGATAAAACAAAAGTGATTATAAGAGCAGTGAAACCTTGGACAATTGAGGGGACAGAAACCAAACACCTAGCTGCTTGAAACAAATTAAGGTCACCAAACCTAAAGAAGTTACATTGCAAGAAGCAAAAGAACTTTTACATATATGATTGTTGTGTCACTGATGAAGATTAGTGAAAAATCCCATAGAGTGGGAGAGATACCACAGCACTGAAGATAGGTCATTGCTTTCCCAATTTTCAAATGAGGGAAGAGACAAATTCTGGGCAAATGAACTTGATTCCAATTTCTATAAAAGTTTTATAATGTACTATTAGAAACAATGGGCATTTAGAAAGAATAATGATGATCCCTAAGAGACTATATAGTATCATACGGGAGAATATCATCTAAAAAGTACCCCTGTATTTCAATCGGCTGTCTGACAAAGTCTCCTGCTATCCTTGTGGACAACATGGAAAGATAAAGATTAAATGATAGGTGGATTCAGTACAGTTGAATGACTAGCCTCAAAGAGTTATTTATGAATTGGTGTCAGCCTAGAACAGACAAAGTTGAGTAGTTAAAGACTATGGGTTTTGGTGCTATGCTCTTTATTTTTATCAGTGACTTAGCTAAATGGACAGATGTCATGCTCACCTACTTGTGGAAAGCATAAAACTGGGAGGGTTAACAAATATACTGGAGGACAGAGTCATGAGGGAAAAAAGTCTTGACAGGCTGGAATAATGGACCAAATCTAATGAGAGGAAATTTAAGAGGAAAAAATGTAAAACTTGCACTTGGGGTCAATAGATTAACTTCATGAGTGGTCTGGAGGAGACAAGGATAGACAATAATAACAATGGGTTTATATAACATTTTAAGCTTTGTGAAGTGCTTTATATAACTTTTGATTCTCACAACAGCATTCTGAGGTTTTACTCCCATTTTACAGATGATGAAACCAAAACCCAGAAAGGGTAAGTCATCTACCCAAGGTCATACAGCCAGAAGAACTATTCAGCAAGTTGAATATGAGCCAACAGTGTACCAGGGCAGCTACAAAAGCTTTCTCAGAACTACATTAACAAAGACATAATATTGAGAACTACACTCTGCTCTCCTATACAGTGAATGTCAATGGTAACCGTTTCTCTTTGGAACAACAACCCTGAGGGTCTTCCCCTCCCGGCTTGATTTTTTTTCTTTTTTCTTTTTAATTAAAGGGTCCATCGTCTGACTCATTTCTTAAAGAGGCCTGTTCACTGAATGGGCATTACCTCCCTCAAAGTGAGAACCTGGAAAGTCCTTAACCTGAAAGTGCCAGGGTCCTATATTGCATCCTGGGTCATCTCCCGTCATGCTGATGAATATCTGGCCATTGGACCCAGATGGCTCTGGTGAAGAAAGTGAGGCTGGTGACCTTGCACAACCCTCCCTCACTCAAATCAAAGTCTACTACAAATCATGTCATCATTTCCCTGACATCATGGTCCTCTTGGAAAACGAAGGATAAACACAAGTTCTCCTATAGACAAACAACATAAAGAGTGCATATTTCTCATTGCTACATTTTAGCAAGGACATTGATAGTGGGTCAGATGGTATGTAAAGGCTACAGATCATTCAATGAAGGAACTAGGGAGATTTAACCCAGAAAAGAGAAGATTTGAAGGGAGAGGAAATATTATAGCTATCTTCAAGTATTTGAAAGACTGTCATATAGTAGTATAAGAATTAGTCTATTTTCCTTGGCTCCAGATAGTAGAATTAGAAGAAATAGGTAGTTTTCAAACGAGTCTGCAGCTTGATGAATTAAAAAAATGTACTGATAATTAGGTATCCAAAAAAGGCATACTCTATCTTGGGGGACACCGAATTCCTTGATATAGTAAGTCTTCAGGAAAAGGCTTAATAGATATCTATCAGGGACATTGTAGAATGCACTTCTCTTCAGGCATGGTGGAGGTAACAATACCTATGAGATCTTTTCCAAGTTGGAGTTTCTGCAGTTCTGCAAAAGGAAGAGCCTTGTCATGAAATTGAAAAACAAGAAGATAGATGGCCCAGAGGGAACACCAGTACCTCCAAACTATCAAAAGAACAAAAGCCAAGCTTTTAGAATATTGTATAGATGCTCTATGTAGTTTTAGGAAAAATATGGACAAAAATCACATAGAGTATGGTTTACAGTGGCTGCCATCTAAGTCATTGGAGGGAGTACCTACACAAAATATCTGCATAAGGGGATGATGATCCTGTCTAAATGGCCCAGAGTAGTAAACAAAACACCAATGTGCTGAGCTTTGAGAAACTAAAGAAAGCATAGGCCTCAGCTCAGGCTGTGTCAGCCTTTATGCCCTAGTCATTTCAATATGTCAGAAAGATGATACTGAAGCAACAGTACCAAGGACATGATATCCACTTGGCCTCCTGACTCCACCAACCAATATCCACTCATCACTAAACACTATTTTCATTTCCCAATGAGAATTCTTCTGATCTTAATCCATTAAGGTATTCCCATATCCAATAATGAAGCAGCATAATTCATAACATGCTTATAGAGACCCACACCAAATGTTCTTTGTAGTTCTGGGAGCAACCCTACAGGATAAACATAAAAATGGAAAAATTGGACATCATTAAATCCTAATCTAATCACCATGATGACTAGAATGATAATGTCCTTTTCACATGAAAAAGTAATCGCTTTCCACAAACAAAGAAAAAACATAATACAGCCAATCTATTTGAAAAGAATTAGTCAATACACTAATAGGCAGGGTTTAAAGGGGAAAACTCTAACTGTTAGGGTCTAATGTATTATTTTAAAGCTATCACAACAGCATTAACCATATTGGCAGATCTATACCTGATTCATCCACCATAACCTATTTAATATGAGAGTATAATTAGTGCTCACGATTACTATCTGATGCCAGACATCCCGAATGCCCCCACCTTTCTGCTAATTAATCTTGAAAACTTTCCAAGCTTTTCGCTCTTGAGCTGGCCTCTGCTCTCTTTTATCAGTGAAGAGGAAGGAAAAATAAGCGTATAATATCAGAGTAAAAATCCACTGTGTAATAATAACATTAATAATAATTTGAAATTACATACCAATTATTATCATAAGTAAAGTATCATAAGTAAAGATGATCTAAGATACAAGACTTTGTTTTGGTCAATTTAATTGTTAATTATTTGAAAGAAGAATCCTGAAAGCCTTTGGGTTCAAGTTTTTATTAGATGTTGTTCTTTGTAGAATCTTGGGAATATGTGTTACTAGATATTTGACCTATACCCATACTTATAAGCAAAATCTGACCTTTCTTAAAGAGATACATTAAGCATCTTGAAGAGAGAGATGTTTTCATTTTCTCTTTGTACGGTATGGTCAGCTGCTGTCATATTGCCCAATTGGTCTTGATGGGTTGGTTGCTTGGTTAGGTGGTAAAAGTCTATACCATAAAGTGATCATGAATCATAGGTGTAAGGGGAATCATTGTAACATTAACAAATAGACAGTGATGCTAATGAAAATCAATATCAAGACCAAAATAATCTCTAATCATTCATTTGTACATGGAATGTTTGGTTTTCACCTCACTCTGTGCCTATAGAGTAACTGAATAGCTCTTCTAAAAAATAAAGTTTTTTTCTCTAAAACTACACTAAGTCGGTGATTCTTCAACTTGTACACTTTACAATCCTTCTGCCCCTCCTCCACCTCATGCAATTCTGGAGCTTTCTAAAACTCCCTAAATCCTAGATCACCTCTCCAACCCAAATAAATTGGGAGAAAAACATAAGAAGGACAGAGCTTGGTTGACTTTTTTGCTGCTACTGCACAGTGAGTTGGACTGAACCATCACTACAGTTAACAACATCACTCATTTTAATATTTCAATGGATACAGGATCTCATCAAAGTAGGTAATTCTCTCCAACAGTGCAGAATGCAACCCCTCAATACCTTCTCATCTTGTACAATTATATTTCGTGTTCTTTCACAGAAAATACAACCAGCGTGTTTGAGGCTTTCCTTTAGTTTTGGGGGGTTTTCTTTCTTTTTCTTCTCTTCTTACTTCTTTCTCTTTTTCTTTCTTTTCTTTCTTTCTTCTTTTTTATGGGTGCCAGTGAAGCATTTAGACTGTCTAACCTCTGTTCTCACCATAGGACTGGCCCATTTCCTTTTCCAATCATTTGTTTGAATGGATAAATGAACAAGGCATCTCTTAAGCACCTGATATGTACGAAATAATACTATGTCACTGTGCTAAACCATAGAGATACAAATAAGATATTCCCTGTTGTCAAGAAACTTACATTCTAGGGGCGGAGCCAAGATGGCGAAGTAGAAAGACGCACATACACATAGCTCCGAACACACAAACCACAGAACGGCTAGAGGGGACCAAGCCAGGGCGAATTCTGCACCCAGAGACCACAGAGTATTGGAGCGAGGGAGATTTCTGCTCTGGAGAGACCTGCGGACGCGGACGTCTCACGGGGAGTCCCTCGTGCTGCGGACTGGGCGCCGGGACGGGGAGCGGAGTGCGGCCCTGCCGCGGTCGCGACACTGAGGGGAGGAGATCTGAGAGGGCTACGGGGACGGGATCTCCAGCGGCCACGAGGGTCCCCCCACCCACAGAGGGACCTGCAAACCTCTCACAAAGGTCCATCACGCTGCAGACGCGGAGCCCAGCCCGGACCTGCAGCGGTGGCAGCGGCGGCCACGGCTCTGAGAGGCACAGATCTGAGAGGGCTCCGGAGGCGGGATCTCCAGCGGCAGCACGGGCCCCCCCACCAACAGGTGACTGAGGGGGGTGGGCGAGAGAGTCTCTTTGGCGGGTTGAGAGGGGAGTGGGGTGCCCCCATGGCTCGGGCCCCCCTGGGAGGTGGGGGCTGAGAGGCAGCTGCGGACGGGGGCTCCCCAAACGGGCAGGAGCCTGGATCCATTGTGGAAGGTCTGTGCATAAACCCCCAGAGGGAACTATGCCTGAGAGGCGGCCCTGCCCCTGACCACCTGAACTTAATTCTCACACTGAAAAGCAGCCCTGCCCCCGCCAAAAATCCTAAGGCGGGAAGCAGCATTTGAATCTCAGTCCCCAAACGCTGGCTGGGAGGACCAGGAGGCGAGGTGGGTGTGAGGAGAACATTCAGAGGTCAGGCCACTGGTTGGAGAAAATGCCAAGAAAAGGAAAAAGAGATAAAACTATTAAAGGGTACTTTATCGGAGAAAAGACACTTCCTCCCATCCTTTCTGATGGGGAGGAACAATGCTTGCCATCAGGCAAAGACACAGAAATTGAGGATTCTGTGTCCCAACCCACCCAATGGGCTCAGGCCATGGAAGAGCTCAAGAGGAATTTTGAAAATCAAGTTAGAGAGGTGGAGGAAAGACTGGGAAGGGAAATGAGAGGGATGAGGGAGAAGCATGAAAAGCAGATCAGCTCCCTGCTAAAGGAGACCCCAAAAAATACTGAAGAAAATAACACCTTGAAAAATAGGCTAACTCAATTGGCAAAAGAGGTTCAAAAAGCCAATGAGAAGAAGAATGCTTTCAAAAGCAGAATTAACCAAATGGAAAAGGAGATTCAAAAGCTCACTGAAGAAAATAGATCTTTCAAAACTGGAATGGTACGGATGGACGCTAAGGACTTTTTGAGAAAGACAGATATCTCAGAACATACTGCGCAGATTCAAAAAATGGAAGATAATGTGAAATATCTTATTGGAAAAACAACTGACCTGGAAAATAGAATCAGGAGAGACAATGTAAAAATTCTGGGACTACCTGAAAACCATGATCAAAAGAAGAGCCTAGACATCATCTTCCATGAAATTATCAAGGAAAACTGCCCTGAGATTCTAGAACCAGAAGGCAAAATAAATATTCAAGGAATCCGCAGAACACCGCATGAAAGAGATCCAAAAAGAGAAACTCCTAGGAGCATTGTGGCCAAATTCCAGAATTCCCAGGTGAAAGAGAAAATATTGCAAGCAGCTAGAAAGAAACAATTCAAGTATTGTGGAAATACAATCAGGATAGCACAAGATCTGGCACCCTCTACACTGAGAGATAGAAGGGAATGGAATAGGATATTCCAGAAGTCAAAGGAACTAGGACTGAAGCCAAGAATCACCTACCCAGCAAAACTGAGTATAATACTTCAGGAGAAAAAATGGTCTTTCAATGAAATAGAAGACTTTCAAATTTTCCTGATGAAAAGACCAGAGCTGGAAAGAAAATTTGACTTTCTAACACAAGAATGAAGAGAACCATGAAAAGGCGAACAGCAAAGAGAAATCATAAGGGACTTACTAAAGTTGAACTGTTTACATTCCTACATGGAAAGACAATATTTATAACTCTTGAAACATTTCAGTATCTGGGCACTGGGTGGGAGTACACACACACACACATGCACACACGCACACATACATAGAGACAGAGTGCACAGAGTGAATTGAAGAGGATGGGATCATATATTAAAAAAAAAATGAAATCAAGCAGTGAGAGAGAAATATTGGGAGGAGAAAGGGAGAAGTTATATGGGGCAAATCATCTCTCATAAAAGAGGCAAGCAAAAGACTTATTAGTGGTGGAAAGGAAAGAATATAATGCACACTCATTTTGATAGGAAAATCTATCTCATTATACAGGAGAGTGGGGGACAGGGGCACAAGCAGGGTAGGGGGGAGGATGGAGTGGAGGGCATGGGGAGGAGAATGCAATACGAGGTCGACACTCATGGGGAGGGAAAGGACCATAAGAAAATAGAAGTAAAGGGGGACAGGATAGGATGGAGGGAAATATAATTAGTCCTATACAACACAACTAGTATGGAAATCATTTACAAAACTAAACAGATATGGCCTATATTGAATTGCCTGTCTTTCAAGGGGAAGGGGTGGAGAGGGAGGGAGCTAAGGAGGTTAGAACTCAAAGTGTTAGGACCAAATGTAGTGTTCTTACCACTGGGTAACAAGAAATACAGGTTAAAGGGTCAAGAAAGCTATCTGGTCCTACAAGACAAAAGAGAAGACGGAGACAAGGGCAGGGAGGGAGGAGAGAGGAGAGAGCAGATAGGTCACAGGGGCAATTAGAAAGCTCGGGTTTGGGGGGGGAGGGGATAAAAGGGGAGAAAATTTGTAACCCAAAATTGTGTGAAAATAAATGTAAAAAATTAATTAAAAAACAGAGAAAAAAAAAAAGAAACTTACATTCTAAAGGGGGAGACAAGGCATTTGGAACGCGTATCATTTCCTGGATGCTATTTCTTGTCCATAGCTTCACCACTGGAAATATGCTATAGCCAATTTGCACTTAACATATCTTACCATTACCTTTTGGGTCACCCACAGCTTGATTTGTTCCAAGATTTACAAGGATAGAGCAAGGAGAACATCAAAAAGCTGTTTTGTTTTTTCATAAGAGCTGCATTTAACTAGACTTTTCATTTTTGTGAATCAACAACTTTCAGAGACAGAAGGTACCTCACCGTCCATCTTCCTGGTCACTTTCTGGCTATTTCTATCTCATACCATTTGTACTCTGGCCTCCTCACCCTCTTCAAACCAAAATTTAGATTTCTATCTCTGGGACCCTGGGACGTAATTGAGCTTTCACTTTGTCCTGGAGAGTCCCAGGCCCATCATGCCACTGCCCAGACATCTCCAAGCCATGTTGCCCTGCATGTATAGCCTCCAGCTGCATTGCCGCACCCCTGCCTTTCCCAACTCTTACTCCTCTATATATGATGTCTTCTATAAGAAATTAAACTCTTTGAGGGGGAGCTATCTTACATTCCTGCATTTGTATCCTTGTTGCCAAGTACAGAGTCTGACATATAGTAAACACTTAATAAATTCTTTTTCATTTATTCACTTATCTAATTTAATCAATATCTGATCAAAAATCCCTTCTTCAGTATCAAGCCTTGCTTGAAGATTTCTATTTAGAAGAAACTTGCTGCCTCTTGAGATGACTCATTCCAAATAAATAAATAAATAAAAACAAGAATTTTATGCCAGGGAAAGTGGCTTAGAGTTGTTTAAAAAAAAACCAATACATTATTTCCCAAAAGCAATCAAGCTTGTCTTCCTCATATTTAATTCTGGACCCAACTCATCATCCCTCTGCAAGAGTCACATATATATACTGATGGACTAACTCAATAGACTGGCCATCTAACTGCATGTGACTGTCTTGACAATGGGTGTTTTTCATCAACTTAGTTTTCTCTTAATGGAATTAAGCCAATCTTGTACTTACTCTAACTCACAGAAATCTGGTGCTTTAGGTTTTGGTGCATTATTTTGATTATATTAGATCTCAGCGAGGAGATTCTGTAATGTTCTGAGACTTAAACAGTCCTAGTTAATCAGCAGCTAAGTGGCATAGTGGATTCAGTGCCAAGACTGATGTCAGAAAGACTCATCTTCCTGAGTTCAAATCCACCCTCAAATGCTTATTAGCTGTGTGACCCTAGACAAGTCACTTAACCCCGTTTACCTCAATTTTCTCATCTGTCAAAAGATCTGAAGAAGGAAATGGCAAACCAGTCCAGTATCTTTGCCAAAAAAACCTCAAATGGGGTCACCAAGAGTTGGCCCAACTGAAATGACTGAATTATTGTTCAAAGTTAATCAGCATGATGTCATTTATAAACAGAAGTATCTGAAGAACCTTGATATCTTATGTGGAATCTTTTTCTCCATGGAGATTCTGAGCAAAATATTTTCCATGACAATGGTGAACACTTTTCTCAAGCATACATCTCCATGTTTTATGTGTTACGATATTAATAATCAAAAGGTCATTAAACAGAATTTTCTCTATGACTATATTTATTAAGGAATCTTAGACAATCTTAATATAGGTATAAGTAACTACAAGTTGGAAAAAAGACTTGGAACAATATTTTTCTCACAAATCAAGTTTCTTTTTAGTAAACAATCAATAACACAATGGGACTTTATATTCTCTGTACCTTTCAGTGAATTATGTTAGTCTAAAGTTGTTTTCTACTGTACAGAACTCTTGACCTCTTTCCTTCTCACATTTTCACCAAGGATACCCTCAATGTATGTGTAGTTCATTGTCAAAGATTTTATAAAAATGACAAAGTAATTCCTTCTGGCTTTTCAATCACCTTCTTCAGGGTAATAATTTGTGATTTTTTTTCCATTCTATTGTTGTATTCTCTGCTCTGATATAATATAATATTATATTATATATGTAATTATGTTATATATAATATATTATATATTATATAATATATATAATATGCTTTCAAATTTTTCTAGTATGTTTTTGTAAATATTGCAATTATTCCTAGAGGTAAACAAGAATAAAAAAATTTGGGAATGCCCTCAAGATGTAGAAATTTTGTAGCTCATAGTTCATCCCCACTGCTGCCAGGGCATAACTAGAATAGGGCAACTAGAGCTTTGTCACAGGGTGAGAAATTTAGAGGGTGCCTGTAATTCACAAGGGAATAGAAATGATAGGGATTAATATCTAGAGAACAAGAATAATTGGCTAACAGGAAGCTACCATTATCACGTTGAGATAAGTTCCTCATCCAGCCCTACTTCTCCCTTCCCTTAACTGAAAGCACACCTGTACTGTCTGCCCCTCATTACTATTTTAATCACCATAACACATTTTTGGAGACTTATAGTTCCATCTCTGGACTGCCAGTGGAATATCTCCACAACTTCTATGAAGGACTAAACCTCCTGTCTAAGAAACACCATAAATACCATCCTTATAAAATTAGCATTCAACTAATGTTAGCTGCCCATATAACCAAACTTTCTGATTTGCATGACCATTTAGTGCATCTGAACCTTCTCTCATTGAGACTGTATCATTCTGGACTTTTCCAGATCAATAGGCCACCACATATACTATTACTAGTGCCACAGAAATGTCTAAGATACTGCCTCTTCCTGGTTAGTGGCATCCCCAACCCATTTCCCCTTATCTTACCTAGAAATAGAAAGGATATCATCCTTCAAGATCTAATTCAAATCATCTTTCATAAAGTCTTCCTTAACATAAATTCATAGAAATCTGAATAGGACACTAAAGACCATCTAGTCCAAGTCCTTATTTTATAGATGGGTAAACTGAGGCCCAAAAGTTCCTGTGCCTGTCTGACTTGAGATTCATATATAAAGGACAAGAATGTGATATATAAGTTTGTATGTTAACTTCTACCTTTCCCTCTAGAGACTTAAGTTGGTATTATTTCCAGATATTGTGAGATCCTTAATCTCTCCTAGGACCTTCTTCCTACTCTTATTCCCTAGCTGTCTTTGGTCCATTTCAGTTCAGCTCTGGTCTCTGGACTCCAGGAAGAATTGTTACCTTTCTTTATGGGTTCCAAAGATTCCTCCCCTGAACTGTCCTGCACTAATTAGTTCCCTCCTTATCTCCTATTCTGACATTTTCTGTGGTTTCTAATGCAGGAAATCCTTTTTTCTCCATCTCCACTATTCCATTTCTCTGTCTTGTTTGATTAGTCAAAGGCATATTTGGAATTAAATGAATGAATGAACGAATGAAAAGGCAGTTATTATGAACTGAACAGTAGATAGAGCAGTAGGCTTGAAACCAAAAAGACTCATCTTCCTGAGTTCAAATCCATCTTCAGACACTTACCAGCTGTGTAAAATCACTTAAGCCTGTTTGCCTCAATTTGTCATCTGTAAAAAGAGATGAAGAAGGAAATAGCAAACCATTCCAATATCTTTGCCAAGACATAGCAGCAAGCAGCCCAGTATACATAGGAGGGGCTGCTGCACAGGTTCTTAGATCTGCTTTACTAAAAGGAAAGCAACTTTTGAGGGATCAACAATCTTCTTTAATTACAGTCACCAAAAGAGAAAACACAAACAGAGGAAATAAAGACCAACAGACAGGGCTTCTAACTGTCTGACCATAAGCAATATACATATCACAAATCAACAGACAGATCCAGCTGTCTGACCCTTACACACATATATAGTTACCAGAGAGAAAAGCACCAACATCTGAGTTTTAAAAGGGGTGGGGGGCTCCTTAATGCCTACCCAGAGTCTCATCTGGCCATATCACTCAAACATTCTTCCAACAAGTGAGCTCTAAAGCAAAACCTCACCTCAGAGTATACAGAACCAGAAGGCCTCACAACCCAGCTGCTTCAGTGCCTAATTACTGAAAGGTGTGAAAGCCTTCAAGCAAGCAAATCTCCCCATAAGCAAACTCTCTCCTTAAACAAGTTCCTCCCCCAAGGGGCTCCACATGAGGCTTATTAATGGGTGGGGGAAGATCTTTCACTCTCATTACACAAGAAAACTCCAAATGGGGTCATGGAGAGTCAAACAAGACTGAAAAAAATGACTTCAAAATAACTAGAAACTGGGAACACAAATACAAAAGTGAAGCAGTCTCATATATACACTTACAGCTTACATTCTAATGGGAGAAACATTTATAGGGGAGTGGCAGCCAAGGAAGGGAGTTTTGGTGTGGAAAGTCACAGAGATGGTAAGTGGAGCTCCACATCAAATAATTATCATGCTGTTTCCAAAAGCAATTAGAGTATTCATTTGATTACTATTCCCAGAATATGAGGTAGAAAAAAAGAGGAAGTAGAGGAGGGGAGAAGAGGTTACATACTCAGAGGAAAGGCAATGGCAAGATGTCACGGGTAAATGCTTGGACTAGAATATGGTCTGGGTTGGCTAGATATAATGGATTGGGTGAGTTGGCATGCAATCAGTGCTGCTCATTCCCAGGGAGGAATTCCAAAGTTGAAAGCATTAACCCTCTCAAAGAAGGGATGGATGGATGGATGGATGGATGGATGGATGGATGGATGGATGGATGGATGTGTGTGTGTGTGTATGACATCTGGTTGGGAAGGTGCTGTTCCAGGTAACAAGAAGGGACAGCACCAAGGCAATGATACAAAGTCCAGGGCACATATCTGGAAAGCATTTCAGAACCATAGAGCTATGAAAATTGATTCTACCCTTCCATGGAGCTGAACTTTATCCACTATTCTGATTCTATATTCTGATCTTTCCACTCTGTGTTCCATGACAGTCTTTCTATGTCTTACTAGCTCCCCTTAATAGCTAGAAACAGCGCAATCCTTTTTTTTTTCAAATTTAAAAGAATTTTCTATTTTAGTCCAATCACTTAGTTCCTATTTCCTGTCTAAGAACTATCTCCAACTCCATTTACACAAAAAGACTGGACTGTCTCTTGCTCCATTCATGTACTCTTCCTCTTACCCGCTTTGCTCCAGACATCCCAGGGTTATCTTTGATGAACGGTTATCTAGGTATTCCCTGGGTCAAAAATGCAATAGCAGTAGAACTCTTTCCAAAGTCTCCTAATGACATTCTTATAGTATCTGATATTATAAGCATAAATTAAAACAAGATACCAAACTAAGTAAGGAAAGAGACTGGTCCCTTGCAGTGCACATGATAAGCCTCAGGTATTTGCAGCAAGGGAGACTCTGGCTTTCACAGCAAGCCTCTAGAATAAGAGTGGCAAACCTGCAGCCTTACATCAAAAGGATCATTTTAATAACAACTAAATTTTAAAAAAGAAAAGAAAATGTGCATGCATGGATATTGTATTTTTCTAGAAATAATGTCCAAGATTGCAGATATTAGGTAAATCGAAAATGTTGATTTTGTTCATTGAGGGGAGATTTGTTTGCACTTTCTAGTCTAGGCACTCCTCAGTCTCTTAGAGAGGGAACACCCTCTGCTGGCTGGTCAAAGAGCATCACTCACAGAACAGTTGATTCATAATGGTAAGATGAGCTGGCACTTCTGCAATATTTTTATGGCAGACAGATCACTTTCCTCAATAAAATCTCTTTGAATTAAATAATATGCAGGGATAATTCTCTCCATTTTACAAATGAAGACTTATCTGAAATCTATGCCCTTATATTGTTGGTTATTTCATATGTATATGTCATATCTTGCTAGCTAGACTGTAAGTTTCTTAAGGGCAAGAACCATACTTCTTTGCATCATTCCCCCTTATTCCCCATTCCCAAGGGTCGCTTGCAGAAATAAATACTTATAAAATCAATAAGTATTTATTAAATGATGTACTGATTGTGGTAATAATTAGGATATTTAAGAATAAACAGATTGTTGAACAGTTGCAATGATCAAAGTTCTAAAACCACTTTACTCAAGCTCCCTGGACCCTATGTTTCTAAGGGCTATTAAATGAATGGGTTTCACTAGACAGCCAATGAGAAGCCTGTAGAATGATGATGTTTTATTGTGGAGATATAATTGGCAAGATTTGGAAACTGATTGGAAACTCTGAATACTTAACCTTGAAGAATAAAAGGCTTAGGGGCACATGAGAGCTGTCTTCAAGTCATTGAAGGGCTGACACATAGAAGAGTGATTAAACTTGTTTTGTCTGACATCCTTGAGGACTAAGACTAGAGGGCTGAAGCTATAAAAAGAAAAATTAACTCTATCCAAAAGTAAAATTAACTCTATCCAAAAGCAAAATGATCTTTCTAAATAAGTGGTATTTCCCTCATTGGATTTATTCCAGGAGAAGCTGAATGACTACTTTTCATTGATGTTATAGGTTGGATTCATCCTTCAAGTATGGGTTGAACTAGATGACTTCTGAATCTCTTCCAGTGCTTGGATTCCATGACCAACCCACATTTTTTTCAGTCATATATGTTCTTAATAACATCTTTTTCACTATTTCTTATGTGCATTTTATTATTGGTTACTTGAAACTTTATAAATATGTGACTATGTTTATGTACCTTTATCTAATGTATGTCAAATACTTCCCCCCTCATCAAATGTAATTACGATCTTCATTATGAATATTAATGGACTGTACAAATACAGTACAAATTACAATACAGTGATTGTAAGGCCTATGCCTAAGGCCCTACTGAGATCAATTAGATTGAATTCCCAGGGATATACTGTACTTTCTCCTCCATCAGCAAGGACTGAATCTTGTCTTTTTTTGTTATGGTGTCTACTTCTCACCATTCCCAGTATCTCCATTTATGCCTTTTAACCAAAAAAGGTGCTCCCAGGGCAACTCACAAATAGAAAGTTTCAATGACTGTTGTCTTACATAAATTTCTGCTGCTACCACTACCACCATCCAAAAAATCGATGGATGGAGAGTAGCAGGGAAGGGTACAGGAGGGAGGAATGGGAAGAGACTTCTGTAAAAACTATGCCTCTGGTATTCACAACCTTTCCAGCCTCTTTTATCCAACAGTATTTGTCTTACCTTCTTTTTCACATCACTTTCTTCCTCTTTTCTCTAGTTTTCAAATCTCCCATCTCCCATTTTCCCTCTGCTTCTTGGTTTTAGCAGTGGGAGGGTCTTGGTTCTTATCACTCTCACCAGACATTGTCTACATTGCTTATGGGCAATCACACCCAATCCTCTTTAACCTTCCTATTTCTTATCTTCCAATAGCTCTATAGTCTTAATGGGGTATTTTTTTTTCCAGTGTTCACAGTTCTTCTCCTTGATTATAAGTGCCAAGTATCTGAGTAATAAATTCACTAGGACATATCAGTTCAAGTATGAGTTTCACAATAATGAGACTTCACTAAAACAGTTATTTTAGACTGAAGTGCATTGTTAAAATTAAGAGGTTTTCATTTTAAAAATCTACAAATTCCTTGCCAATGCACCTCATCAGATTCCTTCTCTCAAATTGTTTTTTAAAAAGGTCAATTTTATGTTTAATAATATGGGGAGAGGGGAAAAAATCTCAGAGCCAACTAATAGAGATTTTCATTCAAGATTTTCCTCTTTGAATGCCTTAGTATTCTAAAAATCCACAAGAGAAAAAAATGGCATTTTTCTTTTGTTTTAGATTGTAGACAGTTTCTCATGTGTTTCCTTTACAAGTCAGACCAATTTCTCTGAGATGACTTTTGCATAGTTG
This sequence comes from Notamacropus eugenii, assembly GCF_028372415.1. Classification (NCBI taxonomy): domain Eukaryota; kingdom Metazoa; phylum Chordata; class Mammalia; order Diprotodontia; family Macropodidae; genus Notamacropus; species Notamacropus eugenii. Next base: position 66,764,533 of record NC_092872.1, read on the forward strand.
AATGCTTATGTGCTAATATCTATAGAATAGTAGTTACATTCCTAGAATACTGATGCCTAACAGTTTTCCTAGAGCACACGACAGCAACACATCCATGCTCATTTTTTTTCACTTTTAAGAAGATTAGACTACATGTCTGTGACATGAACACATATAGTTGTCTGAGATGCTCATGGACTGTAGATGCATGGAACAAGTTTTGCTTATCGATCTTGAAACCAGAATAACCAAATACAAGTATTTAATCCTTGTTTAGAACCCCACTTCTTTCCTAGAGTTTTTGTTCTCCTTTGAAGTTACTTAGCCTTCTGGTCATAAGAGGTATGAATTTAAACTTTCATTTGGGATTATCCTATGCATTACAGAATCCTATTGGGGAAATTTTTGAATTCCTGAAGGGGAGGAGATAATTTCTAATCAAGACTAAGCCCTCTATCTCTGTCCGGAAATCTTGTTAGCACCAAATTTTCCCTTTGAGGCAAAAAAACTTGAATTTCTTTTTCTCTTTTAAAATTACCTTTGAGTTCCAGAGAGTGTTGGAAAGCAGCCCATGAGAATTTCATCAAATTATTTATGCTTGCTAACATTATGTAACCATACATTTGAGGTTTTAATCTCCAGATCAAACACTGATAGTAGGACTGGACCCTCATAAATGACTATTTCTAAATTGCTTAAGAACGTTGCACCATGAACTTGGCTAAGACTTTTTAAAAGTACAAGGCAATGAAGACAGCACTTAAAAGGACAATGCTAATTCCTCCACAAATCACTAGCAATCTATCCATAATTTTACAGTATGGTCAAATATGTCCAAAAACACACTGGTTGATTTACTGTGGATAACAAGCGTTTGTCTAGGAAGATGTTACAAGCGGGGTGGGGATTTGGTTGCTCCTCTCCCCAAGTCAGTTGATGTAATAACAGAATATAATTATAGATGATAATATGTAAATGTGTTAACAAGATGTTAACATCATGTTATTCCTTTACAAAGTATAAATACTTCTCTCACACTTAGCGGAAAGAGAGCAATGTGACTGGAACAATGCTCTACCATGTTTTCAGGTGACCTTTAAAAGGCAGGCAAGCAGCTTGAGTCAGTGTAGATCTGAAGAGAGAGCCCCTGCAGAGAGAAAAGAAGGGATTTCTACTTCTTGCCCCCAGGATTGGCCATAGAATCTACCAATCAAGCTATTTGCACAAAAGGATACACTCCATTCAGCAATTGGACAGTGAATTCTAGAGAATTTGAGGGCACAGTTGAGGGGAATAGAGATATTCCCTAGATAAACACAGATAGAGAAAGGCAATGATTATAGTTTTGGAAATAGCTTTGATTAGTAGAACCTGTGACAGTAGAAAAGAAATCTGCCTCCTGACAATTAAAAGTCACTCTTCACAGATGAACAAACTCTGGGAGTCCACTTAATGAACCACCTCAAAGAGATACTGCATTCATTGTACCTCATCACTCTGCAATTTCCCATCAGCCTTGATACTATACCTCATTGCTACTCTCTGTTCATCTGACTGAAGGTTGAAGCCATGAACTTCTAAAACCCCACTTAAGGAGAGGGCCTAGCTTAGATCATCTCATTTCTCACCAGGCTGCACCATTCTGGAATATCTATCTCTTACTTATCCACTATACCCTAGGAAACTCATCATTAGGAAAACCTCATCATTCTTCAAGATCCCAGCCTTAGTACTCTACCTCATCTCTATCCCCTGCTCTGAGTAAGAGTAGAGCCATGAATTCCAAAACCTCCACTTAAGAAGGGGGTTCAGCTAAGAGCACCTCATTTTTCACCTGACTGGACTACTCTGGGATATCTGTAACTTCTCCAGTCATACTCCAGTGTCAGGTACCACTTCTGCCTCCCACCTTTCAGTTTCCTTTTGTGTTTTTCTTCTTCCATTAAATTGTAAGTTGCTTTAGGGAGGGGACTTTCTTTTTTCATATTAGTATCCCCAGGCCTTAGCCCAGTGCCTGCCACATAGTAGGCGCTTAATAAATGTTTGTTGAATGTTAGTTATTGACCCTGTGGGGAGTTTTATGAGGATTCTATGAGGAGAAAAAGTCTTGAAATGATAGAATTGTAACCTTGCCTCACTATCATTGTACTCTAAATTTAGGTCCACTTTCCTATGGATGCACTGGGGGTTTTTTGGGTTTTTTTTATCTGTAGAAGAGTATTTCCAGATTGATGGGGAAATATTTTATAACTACTCTTCTTCATCACTGATCTCACTAAATGTATATGCTCTGAGCTAATTATGTCTAATAATTGTCTGTTCACGGAAAACGTACTGGTGAGAACCTGTGAGCTATGTAGCAGCAGGCACGTAGACCCAAGCAGCAACCACCTTCTGAATAACCTACCTGCTAATGCAAGTACAAGCTGAAGAGAATAGCCTAGAGTGGGAGAGTTGGGAGAACTGCAGACTATACCATAAAGTGGCCCTGATTGGTAGTGAATGGGCCACCAGAGCATGGACAATCATTGTTGCTCTATCATAAAAATAAAGGTGTTGTACTTTGTAAAAGGATATAATATAGTGTTAATATTTTGTTAACACATTAACATTCCATCTTCTGAGACTTCATCTTCTCTGAGCCTCAGTTTCCTCATCTGTAAAATGGGGAGGAAGGTAGATTGAATGGCCTTTAATATCCCTTCTTACTCTAAGTCTATGACCTTATGGTGCTATGAGCTGGGGTGGAGGTAGAAGGAAATTAGATTAAATCCCTATACACTTACATCTATATTTCCCTTCCCTTTCACAACTAAACTCCCAGAACACCAGTTTATATTCGATGCTTCCATTTTCTCACCTGCCAATCACTTTTTAACCCCTTTTACAACCTCACTTCCAAATCCACCATTCTAGTGAAACTATTCTTTTCAAGGTTACCAGTGATTTGTTTATTGCTAAATTTAATGAGAAGCAGCTAGGTGATACAGATGATAAAACATGGGAACTGGAGTTAGGAAGATCTGAGTCCAAATCTAGACACTTACTAGCTGTGAAATCCTAGGCAAGTCACTTAACCTCTGTTTGCCTTAATCCACCAGAGAAGGAAAGGGCAAGCCATGCTTTTGGGCAGCTAGGTGACACAGTGGATAGAGTGCCAGGCATGGAGTCAAGAAGATTCATCTTCCTGAGTTCAAATCTGGCATCATACACTTACTAGCTGTGTGACCCTGAGCAAGTCACTTAATCCTATTTGCCTCAGTTCCTCCTTTGTAAAATGAGCTGTAGAAGGAAACAACAAATCATTCTAGTATCTTTGCCAAGAGAACACCAAATGAGATCACAAAAAGCAGAAGACAACTGAAAACAACTGAACAAAAAATTCAATGACCTTTTCTCAGTCCTTATCCTTGATCTCTGTAGCACTTGGCACTAGAAATGCCGGGAGCAGAACAGATGCCTATACACAACATTTGTTGATCTGACCAAAGTCTTTGATACTGTCAGTCGTGAGGACTTTTGGAAAATTATGTCAATTAGTTACCTGGCGAAGTTCATCAGTATTGCATGTCAATTTCATGACAGCATGCTTGCCTGGGTTCTGGTTAATGGACAATGCTTTTGGGCTTTCCCAGTTACCAACGGAGTGAAGCAAGTCTGTGTGCTTGTTCCCATGCTTTTTAGCATGATGTCTATAGTAATGTCAGATGCATTCAATGAGGAAGAAAATGGAATCAAAGTCAGCTACTTGCATTGATGGTAAATAATTTGACTTGAAAAGGCTACACACCAAGACCAAAGTAGAGGGATAATTGGTGCATGATTTTTGGTTCACAGATGATTATGTACTCAATGCAGCTTCTGAAGCTGAGATGCAGCAAAGTATGTATCAATTTCCTTCTGCTTGTGATAATTTTGGTTTAATTAACACCAACAAAACAGGTTCTGCAACAGCCAGCACCACACCCTTTATAAGTGGAACCATTGGTTATAACAAATGGAAAAATTTTGAATACTGTGGGTAAGTTCACTTACCTTGGCAGTATACTTTCCAAGCATGTAAGTATAGATGATGAGCTTGATGCCAGAACTAGCTCATTGTTTTGGGAGACTCCAAAGAAAGGCATGGGAGGGAAGAGGTATTAAACTGCTCACCAAAGTGAAGGTCTAGAGTTGTTGTGCTGACTTTGTTGTTGTATGCCTGTAAAACCTGAACAACATACCAGTGCCATGACAGCAAACTGAATCTCTTCCATTTGAATTATCTTAGGAAGATTCTGAAGATCACCTGGCAAGATAAGGAATTGGACACTGAGGTCCCTTCTTGAGCTAAACTGTCGTGCATTAAAACTCTACTACAGAGAGTATAATTTCTGTGGAATAGCCAGCTGTGTTGTTCTAATGCCAAATGTAGGTTTGCCTAAAAGACTATTTTACAGAGATCTTACACAGGGCAGATGTTCAGTGGTGGTCAGAAGTGATATAAGGACACTCTCTGAAGAATTTTGGAATCAATTACGTGACATAGGCGACACTAGCACAGGACAGTCCAACACAGCATGCCTGTATCAAAGAGGCTATGTTGTATGAGCAAAACAGAACTGTAGTAGCTCAAAAAAAACCAAACAAACAAAAACGTGAGATGCACATCTCCACTTCAAATGGTCATATAGACTAGTTGTGCCAAACCTGTGGTAGAGTCTTCCAAGTATGCATTAGTCTTATCAGCCATAGTTGGACACAGTGTACCTTGACCTTCACATAGTGATGTCACATGTTCCTCTTTAAGAGCAAAGGACAACAACCAACTGACCAGCACTTGACACCAATGACTACTCCTTTCTCCTAAATCTTCTTTCCTCCCTGGGTTTTTATGTTACTGTCCTATCTTGGTTGTCTTCCTAAATGTCAGACCAATCTTTCTCAGTCTGCATTTTTCAGAATTATCCCCACATCCTGCCTTCTGTAGATAAATGAGCCACAGGACTTGATCCTGAGCCCTTTCTTAATAATAGCTAACATTTAAAGAGCATTTACTATGTGCCAGACCCTGTGCTTAGTGCTTTATAATTATTGTCTCATTTTATCTTCACAACAATCCTGGGAAACGAGTGGCTATTATTATCTCCATTTTAAAGATTTTAAAGATGAAGAAAGTGAGGCAAGCAGAGGGTATGTAATATGGCCAGGATAACACAGTTGGTAAGCATATGAAGCTGTATTTCAACTCAGGTCTTCCAGAGTCCAGACCTGACATTCTGTCCATTGAACCACCCAGCTGCCCCAAGAAGACATTCGCTTCTTTATATTCTTTTAGTGGTCTCACCAATTCCCATGAATTAAATAATCATCTCTCTGAAGGTAGCTCCTAAATCTATGTATCCAATGCTCATCTCTATCCTCTATCCACTGCTGCATTCCCATATGTTGGACAATTACTTGGATATTCCCTAGGTATTTCTAATTCAACTGGTCCAAACCCACTCTTCTCCTAAACCCATCCTATTTCTGTTGACACTACCATTCTTCCCAGGTTCACAACCCAGGTATCAGGCTTCATTTTCAAGATTCAGGGCATATTGATATTACCCTCACAACATCCCACATCCATCCTCTTCTTTCCACTGAGCAAGACGCTATTGTACTTCAGGCCCTCATTCTCATTTGACTGGACTATTGAAAGAGCTTCCCAGGTGGTTTCCCTGCATCCACCAGGACCTCTTCCCTCAAATTCACCCTCCAAACAGTCACCAAATTGATAAGCCTAAAGCACAGTTCTGATCATGTCACTCTCCTCCTCAGATTCTAGTGACTTCCCCTTGACTCTAGGACAAATATAAACTGCTCTTTGGCATTTAAAGCTTTCACAAATCCAGCTCCAAGCAATCATTCTGGACTAGTTACCTATTATTCCCCAACAAAAACAATCTATGTACTAGCCGGACTGGTCTGCTTGCCTTTATCTTGTATAGGATGTTCCATCTCCTGTTCAAAGTATGCTTTTACAAGGCTGCCTCCCAGGGCTAAAGTGTACTGCCTTCTCCCTTCTGCCTCTAAGAACCTCCAGCACCCTTCAGAACTCGATTCAAGTGACATATTCTATAAAAGGCTTTTCCTGATTCCTTCTATTGCTAGTGCTCTGCCCCTTCCCAGATTACTTTGTATTTATTTTCTATATCTGTTGTATTTAGCTACCTGTGAACACAACGCTCATCCTGGGAGAATGTAAACTCCTTCAGGGCAAGAAATGTATCATTTCTGTCTTTGTGTCCTGACTGCCTAGAAGAGTGCATGGGACAAAATAAGCCTTTAATAAATGCTTGTCGAATTGAATTGAAGCAATTACTTCTTTTTTTGGAAGGGGAGGGGAACTGGACACGTCATTTTGTTTCATAGCCTAGAAAGTGCTGTTGGATACAATAACAAATTAATTTTTATTTGAGAGAAAAAGAGAGAGGAGACTTATTGATGGAATGAACCACTTAATTGCCTTACTTCATTTTACTCTACTAATAAAATCAAAAGCAATAAATTGCTAATAAAAATTATGATCTCTTTACAAGATGGTGTGGGTAAAAAAGTTAAGACCTTGAGGCAACTTCAATGTTTCTTTTATTAAATCTAGCTCATTTTGAGTAATATATATACATATACTTGTATATATAATGTATATAATATTTATGTAAGAGACAAAAAGGGAGAGAGAGAAAGAATTGATACAAGATACTTAGGGGAAGGTGGGTTAGAGAATAAGGAAAGATAAGAAAAAAAGCACCAACAAAAAATAAAACAAAAAGAAATTCGCAAGACGACATATATAAAACAATTTTATTATTTCTTTGCTACGATTTTTGTTGTTGTTCAATCATTTTTCAGTTATGCCCAACTCTTAGTGACCACATTTAGGATTTTCTTGGAAAAGATATAGGACTGGTTTGCCATGTCCTTCTCCAGCTCATTTTACAGAAGAGGAAATCGAGGCAGACCAAGTTAAATGACTTACCCAGTATCACACTTAGTCAAGTGTCTGAGGTTAAATTTGAACTCAGGAAGATGAGTCTTTCTGGCTCCAGGTGCCCCCAAACTGCCCTTGCTAAGCTTTATGTATGTTCATTTCTTTTTAAATTTGCTTTAACAAAACATTACAGTCTCTTTTACAATCCCCTTTTCTATTTTTTTTGTATATTGAGATGTTTGTTTGCAGTGCTGATTTTTAAGTTCAGAATAAAAAAGAAAAAATTTAAAGAAAAAGGATTTTTAATTTCCCTCAAATAGGATACTTATTCATTTTAATCATTACATTATAAATTTGTTGAATGTCTTTTATGTTCTAGATTTTGACATTTTTAAATTTTCCCTTCTTTTATATAACACATAGTAAATAATTAGTTTGTTCCAATATATAATCCATATCTATGCAGCTAGATTGTGTAATAGATAAAGTATCACACCTGAAGTCAGGAAGAACTAAGTTCAAATCCAGCCTCAGGTATGTACTGGCTGCATGACCCTGGGCAAGTCACTTAACCCTTGTTTACCTCAGTTTCCTAATCTATAAAATATGGATAATAATAGCACCTGCCTTTCCAGGTTGTTGTGAGGATCAAATGAAATGATTGTAAAATTCCTAGCACAGTGCCCGGCACAGATTAAGAGCTATATAAATGTTAGCTACTTTTGTTATTATTTTCAACATACATGTATATGTGTATGTATACATGTGTGTACATGTTTATATGTACACATGCATAAATATATACATACATAACCATGAATTCATGTATACATAAATGTATGTTTTCAAAATCATTATTTAAATTTACCTTAAACTTTGGTCCCCTTATAGTACTTTTGAAAGTTATTTAACAACTGCCATCTCTATTAGCAGAGAGTATTGTGTTAAGCAGCGTTGTTGTGAGGTTTGTTAGCTTTTGCTCCCTCTGCTGGCTCCACAGTACAGTAATCCGGCCCAAACAGAAGGGCAGAGTGTTAGGGATGGAAGGAATCTAAATGACACATTGGTTGAGCCCCATCATTTTACCTATTATTCCAACGTAGTCCAGAAAGGGTACAGTTTGATGTGCTTAAGGTCTCACAACCAGTTATGGCCAAGTCAGAAATAGCGGCCTCCTGACTTCAGGCTCAGCCCTCTTTCTTTCCACAACATCCTAGTTACATAATAGTTACAAAGTAGTGGCCATTTGAATGCTTTAAAAACAGTGGAAGTTTAAAAGATACTATTAAAATATTTAAATTTGGACAGAATTTGCTCCAGAGATAAAAAGTTACCATGTAAGTTGAATATCTGACTTAATCTGCTTTTCTAAGCCTAAAGGGTCATATGAAAATACAACCTAAAATCCCCATAAGCATATATTCTCTTACTTTAATCTACTTTCCTGGGCTGACTATAACTGGTTGTATGAAAATATAACCTAAAATGCTCCTAAACAACTATTCTTTTCCCCTAATTCCTAACAGCAGACTTTGCTTTCTTCAGCCAAAACAAAAACCTAGCCCAATCAGGCAGAGTGGAGGAGGGGAAACTTCTGTTTCCACATGTTCTCTCAAAAGAGAATTGAGAGCTAAAAGCAACATGCTGACAGTAGAAATACAGTTATGGCAAGGGCAGAACGCTGAATGGGAAAATCCAAACCGGTTACTATTGCTCGTCTCAAGAGCCTGCCAAGCTGTTGTTTGGAGTGAGCACAGTTCCTGGTTGCATGTGGCTCAGGCAAAAGCAAGGGTAATTAAATATACTCATTAGTGTCTGTCCCTACATAAAGACATATATTAAAGTATGTGACTCAGCTAGTGGAGAATATTGTGATAGGAATCACGTTCTTCAATCCCAGCAATTGACACAAGCTATATGATGTAACAGAAGACATTCTAAAATGACCATGTCACTTGCCTGTCAATTTCAGCGAGCTCTCTGTCATGGGTTACTATGTTGCTGCTGCTTTTAGTTGTATCTGACTCTTCGTATCCCCAAATAGGAGTTTCTTGGTGGAGAATACTGGAGCAGTTTGCCATTTCCTTTTCCAGCTCACTTTGCAGATAAGGAAACTGAGGCAAACTGGACTAAGCCAGTTGACCAGGATCACGGAGCTAGTAACTGTTGAAGACTATATTTGAACTGGGAAGATTAGTCTTCCTGACTCCAGGCCTAGAGCTCTATCCACTGCATCACCTACCCGCCTCATGGCTTACTTACAGGCAGAGAAAAAGAACATTCCCTGTTCGTTGAGACTACACTTAAAAGAGGGTAGGACTTTGTCTATAGTGTTAGCAAAGGATGCAGCCAAATCCATGTGCCAGAGATGAATTCTGACACATGTAGCTGAACCCAAAGACGTTACATCTGAAAAGGCACTGACTGAATTTGAAGGACCCCTATCTCGATGAAGAAACGCTGGTACATGTAAATCTTGCTTCTAATGTTTACCAGCTGTGTGACCTTGGACAAGTCGGTTAACCTCCCTGGGCCTCATTTTTCTCATCTGCAAAATGAAGGTTTGGACTGGGGAGAGGTCTCAAAGATCCCTTCCAATTCTTGATCTATAATTCTCAGAGAGGTTTATTTTGGTTAGAGGTTATTTAGCACAGCTGTGTCAGTGTGTGTGTATATATATATATATATATATATATATATATATCAAGAAAGCTGATCTACAAGTGATATTTTCCAAGCAATGACTGCCAACGTATAGGAGCAAGCAGCTAAGTAAGATGCCAAGGAATATACAGTGGCTCTGCTATAGTATTCAGATGTTTCTTTCAATTCCACTCTGTGTTTATCCTGTGTGCCCAGGTGATACTGACCCTGAGAAGAAACAGTCAGAAGCTGCATGGTTTCTTTGTTTTGTTAGTGTCTTGTGTGCTAGATTTGTACTACTCAAAATATCTGAGGGCAGCTAGGTGGTACCATGGTGCAGACTGCTAGGCCTGGAGTCAGGAAGACTCATGTTCCCAAGTTCAAATCTGGTCTCAGACACTTATTAGCTGTGTGACCCTAAGCAAGTCACTTAACTCTGTTTGCCTCAGTTTCCTCATCTATAAAATAAGCTGGAGAAGGAATGGCAAACCACTCCAATACCTTTACCAAGAAAACTTCAAATGAAGTCAGGAAAAGTCAAACCAATTGAAACAATTGAACAATAACAAAAAGTTATCTGAGCCTCAGCTACTGATCTCAATTTCTTATCTTTAGAGATAGGGTACCTAGTGATAGGTACCTGGATACGAACTTGAAGTGAGGACAGAAGGGGAAACTGTTTGGAAGTTCTAGAGCTTTGTGAGGTAGTAGGTAGAAGAGCCTTTCTTCCTTCCTTTCTCTCTTTTCTTTTTTTCTTTAAAAGTAGGCATTTGACACATGCTTATTACCTGACTCAGTATCTGTCTTCAAACTTATTTCCTCCAGGGAGTTTCTATGATTTCCTGCCAATGTTTCGTTTCTTTATTTGTAATCATTTATGTACTTAGCCTATATTGTTGTGAGTTCTTTGTTGTCCCATAGTCTATTAATCAGAATTCTTCCTTAACCAAAACTTCCTGACATCTATTATATGATGATTAATTTAGGTTCATAATGTTGATTCTAAGGTACTACCATATCCTGAAATGCTTCTGAATCATTAAGAAAAGAAAAATTCAAATATGTTCACTACAATTCTATTGTTGCATATTTTATTGCATTTTAATTCTCTGAATCAAGAAAAAAACTTCATATTGACATGTGGTAACTCTTTATTAACCGAAATTTTTTTGTTAAAGTGCATATCATTTCCTGATCATGCCAGGTGATAAAGTTTATTGCATACTAATTATAATTTACTGATCCGCTTTGAAAATTTGTCTCAGTTACTTATATTTCAGATTTGTACATACTACTTCCCTGCATACTTAGGTTATGATCTCTATGAAAGGAGGAAAACTTTCTTTTTCTTCTTTATCCCCTCATAGCATACAGAGAGGCAATGTAGTGTAAAGAATAGATAACTGAATTCAAGCAGAAAAATTAGTTAAAGCCCTGCCAATAACCCTGTTCAAGTCACTTAACTTTTTGGTGTCTCAGTCAACACTTTAAGAATATCAATAGCAAAGCAAGCGCTATTCTTCATTGGTAGAGAAAATTTCCTCATCAGAAGTTCCTTATACCAATATATCATGGGTCCAGTAAAAAAAAAAATCCCATATGCTACTCAGATCCCACCCTAATAGCATACCTCGACAGAGTTCTTGGGACTCAGAGATTCATAAGATCACAGAATTTTAGAGGTGGAAGGAATAGCTTAGAGACCATATAGACTGTTCGGGGTCAGAGCCCGAACCCCTGGATCCCCCTGACCCACAGGCTTCTACTCTGTGGGCCCTGAAGGAAGGAGACTGGAGACAAGATGATCCAGGCAACAACAACTCTTTATTCAGCTGAGGGTTAGGGTTTATAAAGGCTGATCCACCAATCACATACATGCTGAGCTCATCCCATTACTTCACCATCTCATGACTGTTCCACATCCTTACACCCGCAGTAAGGAAGAAAGCTTATCTTGTTCCTGCAGCTAGTTCCTGGGTTCCCAGGCTCACTTGTAACTTTACTGTACAGGACATTGGTATCTGCAGGAACATCAGGTTCCAGGGTCACACAGAGCTTCTGCCAGGGTGCGCATCAGCACCGTTCCCACGGGAACAGGCTTTGCCTCTGACTTGCACCCCCTGGGACCCTCTGGGCCCCTTACAACTCCCCCTTTTTGTTTTTGCAGCTCTGAGGTACCATACAAGCAATTCCAGGGGAGCCACAGTTTTGATCCAAGTCCGTAGTTCTATACAGGTGAAGTCTGGTATCTGTCCCATCACAATCACTACTATTATACTGCTCTGCACCTCTGCCCACATTCTTGCTAACCCTCCTACATATAGTACATATAGCTAATTAGCAGGCCTAAGGCCATAGCAGATGTAAAGAAACAAGCAATCACAACACAGCTAATACATAGTTTTTGTCACATCTAACAGCCAGATGTTGCACCATCTCTTTCTACAGAGAATGTATACTCTTGAGTTTTGATACATCGAGATAAAGTACAATACATATCATCCTTAATACCTCATGGTGGTGTGTCTGGTCTTGAAGGAGTGGTGGCCTAATAAGTGAGGATCCTGTTCCAATTGAGTAACAATATACATACATCTGACATCTGAGTGACAATATAAATACAACTGAGTCTAGGATACACATGACTGGTCAGTGAACAGTAATACGTAACGGTTCAGCTGACTACTACAGGAGGAAGGAGGAAGGGAGATAACGGCTGCTGCTGGGGCAGACTGTGTCCTTGAGGGAGATAACGGCTGCTGCTGGGGCAGACTGTGTCCTTGAGGGAGAAACTGCCTGAGATGGTATTTGGGAAAAGTGATTTCAGTATTAGGGTCCGAGGACATACGTTCAACTGTATACAATGCGAATTCAGTCTTAGGGCCCAAGTACATCTGGCCAAACTGCGAATTCAGTCTTAGGGCCCACGTACATCTGGCCAAACTGAGGGCCCACTACGGCCAAACTGAGGGCCCATGTCACTCCCCCTTTTTGTTTTTTGATGAAGAGAAGAACCCAGATCTACGGCGTAAGGGACGAAGGTCTCAGCGTCTGCAGCTGGCATCCTGATGAGAGGGGACGGAGAGCCGTCCCAGGCACACAAGGTCCCGATAGTGGAGAGGCCACAGCAGTCCAGAGGGTAACGAGCCGCAGACAGTAAGTCACATAGAGCCAGAACCGGTATCTCCAAAGTGGAAGACACGAAACCTGGAGGAGACAAAGCTGGCAAGGAGGTGAAGCAAGCAAAGGCCAAAATCGACCAGAAGGGGTTAAAAATGGTAGTTACATCATTCTGCTGTCTACTGAACATACGTCCCCACACTGTCCCTACATGCTTAAACCCCCTGAAACTGGCACAAAAGTACCTGGAGCAACGATCGGGGGATATGAAGGACCTTGATGACCCCACACACCCCACCTTCCCGTCTGCTTTCCCTAGTGTCAATCAAACCTGTTATGCATCCAAAGCTGTTGAACCCACCATCCAGACTGCTTTACCTTCCACAATCTTCCTACCACAGACAGGTAGCACACAAGGCATAGCGTCACTACCAGAGCTGTAGGGCCATACACAAAAGAGACCCCTAACTCGAACTGCACAACTGAAGAGACGTCCAGCAATGTTGCACAGGCTTGTTTATGTCCATGCTGGAAGAAAACTCGTAGAAATGAAGTGGAGAATACATTCACACATGGATTTCAACCTTTGCGTGTCAAAATAGCAAGATCTTTTCTGCTGCAGCACATCTTCCAGAAATCTGTCCGGTGCCTTTACAACAGTGTCACTTGAAGACAAAACCGTTTACAATGATAGGGAAAGCGAAAGTAACATTCCTCAAATGAACCAAAGCCATAATCATCACAGAATGCCCAGGGAAAAGGCGCAGGGGAATTTCGTGTTGGTAACAGTATAAGACTGAGTACAGAAAAATGGTACTTCTTTTAAAATGCTTCTACACAATGAGGACATCTTAGGGTGAAAGGAATGTACAGAAATGTTTGATCATACCAAGTTCAGGTAAAATAATATCAGTGTTCCGATAAAACTAATATTGGTGTTCCCAGTACAAAAGGGCTCACATAGGCTGCTGGTCACTTGCTATATTCAGAGAAATTTGCTATAGAAGGAAAAGCAGGGACATGTGGCATACCAAATAAGACAGGGTAAAACATCCCTGACTCTGTTTGAATTGGGTAACAGTGCAATACTCCAAACCATGCAGTATCTATTCCATAGCCAGACTCAGGAATAGTCAGGTGAGAAACATTCCTTTTTCCAGGACACAAGGGAAAAACTGACCAGGAGGATCCCATCCTAGAGTGAGTCTAGAATTGTCCCCTCGGTGTTTCCTATCCAGATACAAACTTCACCTGTTAACAGTGCAGGATCACAGTCCTTCTGAGTAACTTGTGGCAATTCTCTCAGATACTGATTTAATGCAAGCAACGATACCCAAATTCAAACTCAAACGTAAAATGAAACTAGCTATAGTCCCAAATGCCTTTACCTTAAACAGCAAGTTTCACTGCTCACAGCTCAGAACCAGACACAGTTCTTTCTATACTCATGGAGTTGCAATAAGCAATGAAGATTAACAGGACTCACATACATATGGGATTTCATTTACACTCCTTCCTTCTCAAATTTGAAACTTGTCCTGATGTAAAAGTCAATTATTAAACATCTTTTCTAGCTATTACAACTATTGAGCAAGTCACATTCATTGTTTATGCATTATATAAGCTAAACAAATATCTTTCTTGGGACTGATGACCTTGTCCACATGAAAGAGGCCTTGGCAGTTTTACAAACTAAAAGGAATTGGTATGGATCCCATGCTTGCCAAACCCCAAACATATAGGAGGACTGTTCTGAATGGGCAGAACCAGTCTAAATAAAATTTTTACTCCGTTTAGCATTGAAACAGCAACTGCAAAACGTAGGGGGAAAATACCTGGTTACTCTGAAGGGCAATCACATAACACTATAAGACAAGGGTACAGGACAGGTAAAGTTTACAATAACATAACTTGCTTTACACGAGCTTCCCAACATCTCTAGCCTTTTGTAACACAATTTCTGGAATACCACGATCACTTAATGTACAATACAAGACAGTGTTATTACAGTTTAGGAACACAATAGTAACCCAAACAGTGAACTGTAGGTACCATTATTTACATTTCCAATATACACTCATAAGTGACTAGCAAGCACTGCCTTCTCCTCAGGCTTGATCAGTGGGACACTATACCCCTGACCCATGGTTCCCGTTTAACTGCGAGGCGCTGCTACCCAGCGACTTCTTCCCGCTTCCTGCGAGGCTCTCTCTGCGCTGTTACTCAGCGACTTCTTCCCACTACGCGCGTGGGGATCTCTGCGCCGGCTGACGGCGACTTCTTCCCGCTGCGCGCGCGGGGCTCACTGCGCTGTCTAACAACGTCTTCTTCCCGCTCCCAGCGGGGCTCCCCCGTCTCCCCACTGCACGCAGTGAGGGACTCGCGCTGGCTGTCCAGCGACTTCTTCCCGCGGTTAGCGGGGATCTCTGCGCTGCCTGGCAGCGACTTCTTCCCGCGGTCAGCGGGGATCTCTGCGCTGATGAACAGCGACTTCTTCCCGCTCCCAGCGGGGCTCACCTTACTCGCTTACGGGCGTTTGGTCCTTCTTCCCAGCTACGGGGGGCCTTCGGTCCCTGTACTTACCCCAGTCCCCAAAACTTTGTGAAGCTGCCCTGTCTGAACTATCCAATGAGAAGTGACATCATACACTTAAAACAATTACAGCAAAGAAACTTATTCTCTTTTTGGTGAGACATGAGATGATTAAAACACTAGTTGGGTTGCCTCCATAAGATGAGGGGAAAAAGTTCCCCAATTTCTGGTCTGTCTCCCCACCTTCACAACCTGGCCAGGGTTAAAAGGTAGAAAGAGAGAGAGAATTTTACCAACAACTTTTCAAGGTACTACCCAAGTTATTCTAGTGGGCTTAGATAGCAGCCCCTACTAAAACTGTACATACATTGTTTCTTGGTACGTGTTTCTGACCTGACCTGAACTGACTTTAGCAGTCACAGAAACTAAACAAGAGGAGTTCCTCTCTTTCTCTCTCCCATTCTCTTCCCTGATGCTGCAGCCATCAGAGAGAGAGAAACAGAGGGGGAGGAAAAGAGATAACTGCATTCCAACCAGCACAAGGGCATCGGCGGTATTAACACACAAACACATGCACACAAATTACAGAAAGACAGAACACAGACACAGACACTATGTACAACCTAGGTATGTGGCTTTCTTTCTTTCACTGTGGCCACTCGGTACCATTGTCTGAGGCGTTGAGTCTCCTTGTTGGGCTTGGCTCTCCATGCTGTCAGGTTTGTCCCTCCTTCAGGTCCTGGGCTAGAGTATTGTTGTGGCAGGGCTCCTCGGCATTCTGAGGGCCAATGACCCTTTCTTCTACGCTTTGGGCATGGTGTTTTAGGCCTCACTCCTGGCCTGCTCCTACAGTCTTGTTTAAAATGACCTGTTTTTCCACAGCTATAACATTTCTGTCCTTGTCTCATGCTGGCAGCTTCAGTTCTATACTGTCTCTTTACCTGTTCCTTCACATGAGCTGCGAATGTTACCGAACCTACATCTTCACACCTTTGCATCGTCTCTTCCCCTCCTGCAGTTCTGGGCAATCCTGTCATAGCCATTCTGCCATCTGTATAAGTTCCTGTTCGTTTTTTCTGTAGCTTTGGATATAATCTCTCTGGACTAAGCTCTCTACCTGTTTTATCTATAAGCAGGGTTACTCACAGTCTGTAACTTTCTTCTTCTTGTCCCAGTCAGCCGAGTGCACGTCTCTCCCAAGCTCCACAGAACCACCGGGGCACTGACTGGAGCATGCAGGTGGCATCACTCTCGTGCGATTCCAAGCCCACGCCTTGCAGGGGGACCTCGGTTTCCCTTCCGGTCCCTGTTCGGGCGCCAATTGTTCGGGGTCAGAGCCCGAACCCCTGGATCCCCCTGACCCACAGGCTTCTACTCTGTGGGCCCTGAAGGAAGGAGACTGGAGACAAGATGATCCAGGCAACAACAACTCTTTATTCAGCTGAGGGTTAGGGTTTATAAAGGCTGATCCACCAATCACATACATGCTGAGCTCATCCCATTACTTCACCATCTCATGACTGTTCCACATCCTTACACCCGCAGTAAGGAAGAAAGCTTATCTTGTTCCTGCAGCTAGTTCCTGGGTTCCCAGGCTCACTTGTAACTTTACTGTACAGGACATTGGTATCTGCAGGAACATCAGGTTCCAGGGTCACACAGAGCTTCTGCCAGGGTGCGCATCAGCACCGTTCCCACGGGAACAGGCTTTGCCTCTGACTTGCACCCCCTGGGACCCTCTGGGCCCCTTACAATAGACAAAAGAATATCTTAGTAGTCATATAGCCCAAAGGGTTGCTGAGTGACACAATGGATAGAGCACTGGGCAGGAATAAGAAGACTCATCTTCATGAGTTCAAATCTGACCTCAGACACTTACTACCTGTGTGACCCTGGGCAAGTCATTTAACCCTATTTGCCTCAGTTGGTCATCTATAAAATGAGCTGGAGAAGGAAATGGCAAACCACTCCAGGAACTTTGCCAGCAATATTCAAAAATGGGGGAAGAAAGAGTTGAAAACAACAGAATGACAACATAGTCCAGGTCTCTTATTTTACATTTAGATGAGGAAACTAACATCCAGAATTGGTGAAAGGACTTGTTCCAGATAAGACAATTAGTGAAAGTCAGGATTAAACAGGTTTTCTGACTACTGATCCAATATGCTTTCCAATTCCAAACCTCTTACAAAAAGGGAATAAGCATGGGATGCCAACAGTGACATGAAGTCACCACCACCACCTGTCCTGTCACCACCATTAGAGTTTTAAGAGTTCTACACTACCAAAGTACAGTTTGCTTCTGATTCTGTAGTTATGAGCATGTTTAATGCTATTGGAAGCAGTCTCCAATAACACCAGTCTCTTAATTACAGGGATAGTTGTTATTGTCATTCTTGTGTCAAACTGCTGATTTTACTATTTCTGGGGAAATCCCTCTAACAATTTTATTGGTTCCTGCTCTGAAATTTATAGTCTTAGGATTTCCTGGGACCCTGAGTGACACAATGGATAGAGCACTGTGCAGGAATTAAGTGACTCGTCAAGAGTCACATGGCTAGTATTTGTCCAAGAAAGAACTTAAATCCAGATCTTCCTCAATCCCAAGATTCTCTGTCTCCCGCACCATGTTGCCCCTCATATTAATGATAGGTTATCAAAAATACATTTTATGTGGAGCCTAATGCTTGCCCAAAATTGGTTCTAAGTACAGACTTGTTGTGGAACATGGGTCAGGTATGTCTGCACAGCAAGGAACACCCAGTCAATGCTCTGTGTATTCCAATGATCCTGCAAGCATTCTATCTGTAAATATTCAATAAAGATAATTGACTGACTGAGTGACTGCCAGATGTGACTTCTCTTTCCCTTTTGTGTTTTCTTTCTTTTGCTCAGGAAAAATATCCTTTACATTTTCCCACTTTCATTATCCAGTTTCTCAATTGGGTATATAGAAAGTGTTCCTTAGATACAGGATGATAAATTAAAAGATAGGAAATACCTTAGAAATGATCTCATTCAGCTCTCTCATTTTTTTAGATGAAGTCTGTAGAAGTTAAATGACTTACCCAAGGTCATACAAGCAAAGTTAAGAAACCCAGACCCTGTCAGAGAAACTACATCTACTATACAAAAGAATTAAACAAGAATATTCTAACAGGAAAAAATGACTAAGAAAGATCAAGATACAAGTTCAAAGTCATCACTTTGATGGGGGAAAAAACTCATATACATCATGGGCATCTACCCCTGGAGCTTCTTGGCCCTTTCTATCAGTATTCTCAAAAATTCCAACCCTAAAGTTTGTCACTTGTACAAGAAACTAGCCAAAAATAGGAAAAACACAAATTTCACATTGAACCAGCTTGTTCAGATGGCTTTCTGTTTTGTTTGTTTGTTTTTGCCAATTTTAAATAGATTTTATTCTCCAGAACAAGAATTGCATTTCCATTTGTTTACTTACAGTACTGATAAAGTGAAATGTTGCTCACTTCTCTCCCACTGCATACATTCAAGTACTCAAAATGCCTAAATTTAGATAGCAGCTAAAATGTCACTTTTAAACTGCTGCCTCATTGGCTACAAATTTGAGTCCTTCAGTTTTTATGTGTAATGCTCTTCCTTCTGGAGCATTTAAACAACCTCTTCCATGGTGGGTCTGGAAGAAATACCTCCAGATGGAGCCGCTCCACCCTCTGGGGTCCCACCAGGTTTCCTTCCCAGCATGCCCCTTGCACTCTCATCATGATGGGATGGCAGACCTTGTCCAATTCCTTTCTGCTGGTGTTCAAATTCCTCCTTTTCAGAAGTCTTGATCTTATCTAGCCAGTTAATCATTTCGTTGCAGCTGTCAAAGATCTTCTGTTTGTCTTGCTCAACAATATTGCCTTGGAATTTCTCATTCTCTACCATGGTCTTCACAAGATTAAGAGAATCCTTTGAAGAGCCTTGTCTCTCTGTTTCTCGTCTTCAGTATTGTATTTCTCAGCCTCCTGCACCATAAGCTCAACGTGTTTGTTCAGATGGTGATGTGCTTCTTGACTGAGCTCTTATCCACAGCAGAAACATTGAGAGTGCCATTTGCATCTATGTCAAATGTTGGGCAGCTAGGTAATGCAGTGGATAGAGCACCAGTGCAGGAGTCAGGAGGACCTGAGTTCAAATCTCACCTCAGACACTTGATACTCACTAGCTGTGTGACCCTGGGCAAGTCACTTAACCCTAATTGCTTCATCTTGGGTCCTCTCCAGTCATCCTCATGAATATCTGGTCACTGGATTCAGATGGCTCTGGAGGAGAAGTGAGGCTGGTGACCTGCACAGCTGTTCCTCACTCAAAACAAAGTCAAGTGCAAGTCATGTCATCATTTCTCTGATGGCAGGGTCTTCTTTGACAATGAAGGACGAACTCACACACAGATGTCAAATGTTAGTTCAATCTAAAGAACACCCCTAGGGACAAGGAGTATTCCTGTGAGCTCAAATTTGCCAACTAGGTTGTTTTCCTTTGTTATTGCTCTCACACCTTCAAAAATCTGAATAAGCACACCAGACTGGTTGTCCTAGTAAATGGTAAAGGTCTGCATCTGCTTGGTGGGAACAGGGGTGTTGCTTCTGATCAGAACCGTCCTAACTCCACCAGTAGTTTCAATTCCAAGGGAAAGAGGAATGATTTCTAATAGCAGAAAATCTTGCACATTCTCAGATTTATCTCAAGACAATATGGCAGTTACACCATAGGCAATGGCTTCATTAGGACTGATACTTTTGTTGAGCTCCTTGCCATTAAAGAAGTCCTGCAGAAGCTTGTAGATTTGGGAAACCTGAGTGGAACCACCCACTGGAGGACATCATAAATCTATGATTTTTCTATCTTGGCATCTCTTGGGGCCTATTTCACGAGGCCAAGGGTGCCACTGAAGAGGTTATCGTTCATATCTTCAAAACATGCATGTCTGGTAGAGATAAAGAACTTGATAACTTCATAGAGGGAATAGGTCTCAATACTGGCCTGGGTACTGGCAGAGAGGGTGTGCTTTGCATGCTCACAAGCAGGGCACAGAAGGTGAACAGTCCTCTTGTTCTCACTGATGCCCTTCTTGTGCTTTCACTTGAACTCAGAAGTAAAACGGCTGACCATGTGATTGTCAAAGTCCTCCCCACCCAAGTGGATGTGGACTTGACTTCAAAGATGCCATCTTCAATAGCAATAATGGAGACATTGAAAGTGCCACCTCTAAGGTCAAAGATCAAGCATTTCTCTTTACACCAATCTTTTTGTTCAAACCATAAGCAATAGTAGCAGCAGTTGACTCATTGATGATTTGGAGCACATTGGGACCAGCAATAGTTCCAGTATCTTTTGTCACCTGATATTGGGAATCATTGAAGTAGGTTGGTAATATGATGACACCATTTGTGACAGTCTTCCCAATAAACTTCAGGAATTTTGTTCATCTTAGTCAAGACCATAGAAGATACTTCTAGATAGAGATGTTTTGTCTTCCCTTTGTATTCCACTTGGACCTTAGACTGGCCTGTGTCATTCACTACCATGAAAAACCAATGCTTTGTGTCTGACTGTGCAACTGCATCATCAAATCTGCCACCAATCAGACATTTGGCAACAAAGACTGTGTTTCTGGGGTTTATTGCTACTTGATTCTTTGCAGAATCATCAATTAAACTTCTGTGTCAGTAAAGGCAATATGGCTTGGTGGGTGGGGTGGGGAAAGGAGGAGTGGGTAGGTAGGAGTCCTGTTTCCTTGATCATTAGAAAGGATCTCCACTTTCCCATGCTGGAAGATTCCTATACTGAAATAACAGGTGCCAAGGTCAATACCAATTGCAGGTCCCTTCAACATGGTTTGTGGGACATCAAGGATCATAACTAACTACTGTGGAACCAAAAGGACTGCTGCTGTTCTACTATATACTCTTTTTTATGTTTTTTAAACACAAGAGCAAAAGGAAAGGCTTTCTGTTTTTATTTTAAAAAAACAATTTGTTAAATGATTTTAAACTGCCTTAGACTCTAAATAATAAAAATCCTATTACAAATATGTTAGTATTTAGCTCTAAAATTCTATGGAAAGAATTAAGCCCTCCAGCTTTTACAGTTCCATAAAGACTTTCTAAATACAGGAAACCAAAACTGAAATTTATGTCTGTTTGTTAATGGTATCACTTAAAACTATAACAGTTAATTAACTAATTAACAACTTAATTAACTCAGCATTTAATTTACTTACTTCAGTTCACTTAAATTCCCTAGATGTGATTTAATGAACTTTCAATGTAATTCCTGACTAACCATGTAAATTGTATTTTTCTTTAATTTAGAAAATATTTCATGAAATTAAATTATTTAAGATAGAACACTTGGCCCACTAGTGAATTTTCATTCTCTTTTCAACAAAAAAAAAATCACTGAATTTCTGACTTTTAATTGTTTGAACTTTTCACTTTTTTCCCTTCACAATGAGGAAGATATATGTCAGGGTGTTTTTAATGCATCTTATTAAAACCAAACGACCATCTAAACAAAATTGTCCCTTGTGTCAAATTATAAGAGTTTGGGTGATAGATGAGAAATTAATTAGTATTCTGGCCCCTTTTAAGATGGCTCCTAAAACAGACAAAAATTGAAAAACACAGGTTAAATCATTTTTAGAAAGCCTTTTGGACTCCATAGATTGCCTCCTTAATCTCAAATCAGAAAGCAGCACAGATTTGGAGTCAGATGATCTTTGCAACTTACTGTGTGTGACATTGGGTAAATCTTTTATTTTTTCTGGGCCTCAATTTGCTCAATAAATCAACAAGCATTTATTAAGTTATTGTGTTAGTTCCCAGAAAAACATACAAAGTTCTTGCCTTCAAAGTGCTCACATTTTATTGGGGGATACATGTTCACATGTTCATTGATAGGATGTAAGAGATAGATAGATATATAGATAGATAGATAGATAGATAGATAGATAGATAGATAGATAGATAGATAGATGCTAGATAGATAGAAAGAAAGAAAGAAAGATATACATACACATATATATACATATATATGGAAGAGACCTCAAATGTCATCTAACCAACCACTTTATTTTATTTATGAGGAAACCGAAACCAAGTAAGTTAAATGGATTGCCCAAGGTCACACAGGAACAGGCATATAACCTTATTTTTACCTGGAAATAAAAAACAATGAATTCTTGTTTAGTATCGCATTAATAAATAGAATGTTAAAATCCATTCTTCCTATTCCCATCCATTTTCAGAGAAAA
The DNA here is from genome assembly GCF_028372415.1 of Notamacropus eugenii. Classification (NCBI taxonomy): domain Eukaryota; kingdom Metazoa; phylum Chordata; class Mammalia; order Diprotodontia; family Macropodidae; genus Notamacropus; species Notamacropus eugenii. Next base: position 66,787,044 of record NC_092872.1, read on the forward strand.
ACACTTTTTATTTAGATATGTGACATTCTAAACAGAATAATAATTCCAAACAGAAAGTTAGTGAAGGAGTCAGGATTCAAATCCATATCCTCAGATTCTAAATCTAACAAAACAAATACAAAGTCATTTGTAGAGAAGCACTAAAAACTGGAGAAATCAGGGGAAAGCCTAGAAAAGGAGGTAGACCTGGACCTGAATTCAGAAAGCAGCAGAGGTGAGAAGGTACTGCATTTCTAAATATAGAGAACATGCCATACAAAGTTGTGGAGATAGGAGATGCAATATTCTGTATGGTGAACAAAATGTAGATGAGTTTAGCTAACTCATTTAGTGCAGACATGTCAAATACATGGCTCATTTCAGCTGTAACACTTCCAAATGCAGCCAGAACCAGATTAAAATGTAATTGGGAAATACTTAACAAAATATATAAAATACAGTAAAAGATATATAATGTTAATATGTGGTTTTCTAAGTCAATATTCCAGAATCCTTATATGTGGTTTAGTGGCCCTCATTTCTATTTGTGTTTAATAATGCTGGTGTAGTGTATAAAGGAAGAAGTCTGTAATCAGCCTGGAAAGGTAGACTGGAACTAAATTATGAAGAATTTTAAATGCGTAACAGAAGATTTTGTATTTTCTTCTAAAAGCAGTAGAAAACCAATAAAGCTTCTGGAGCCAGGGAGTGACATGGTCAGACCTGGATGTAAGGAATATCTATAGATGGTAGATTTGATAGAGATAATTCAGGGATACCAATTAGGAGGCAATGGTGCAAGTGAGAGATGATGAAATGAGATAGAGCAGTAGTGGCATGAATAAAGAGAAGAGGTTGAATACAAGAGAGGTTGATGATTCAGAGTCACAAAATTTGGCAATTAATTAAATACGAGTGAAGAGTTCAGTTTCAGATTTGGGTAACTGGAAGAATTGTAACACCCTTGACAGAAATAAGGAAGTTAGAAGGAGGGTTCATTTTAGGATAAAAGATAGCTTTGTTTTGGATATATTGAGCCTGATGTGCCTATGTAACATCTAGTTTAAAATATCTATCAGGCAGTTGGCTATGTAGGATATGAATATGAATCTCAGAAGAGAGATAAAGGCTACCAAGAGATGATAGTTGAAACTGAGAACTAATGAATTCACCAAAAGAGCGTGTTGAGGGATGATGAGAGGCCAAGCAACCACATAAGTCATATAATATAAATAAAACTTGATTTAAATTATTCCATTTCAACTTTTATGTATTAATTTTCATTTCTGTAGCCACATCTCACTTCTGGCTTATAAAAAGTATATTTCATCCCGAGGGATTCTTCTCCGTCTCTTTCCATAAATCCTCTAGTGATAAAGTCTTAGAATCTTCCTCTGCTTCTTTAAATACCTAAACAATTCCAATGAAGCACTCAGACTATCAAAATATTGCCTCTCACTCTCTCTACATCATCAGCTAATCTCCTTTCCCACTCACACATGTCATTGAATGATGGTTCTTATGAAACTTCTCATACAAAAAATAAATCATTGGTAATATGCTACAGACGCCAATATCCACCATGCATCTTTCTTTTGTTTGGGAGGTCACTCATTCAAGAAAATTGATTCAATTCTATATAGCATCACCAAATGACACTATTGGTGTTAAAGGGATGGGCTTTCCAGGCATTGAACAGTGTGAGATCATTGAGATGATTACATTATTTTCCAAATGGATTTCATCCCTATAGCTTCTTACTAGTTAGTAGACAATTCTGATTCAATCCAATTTAACAAAGTTTAGTAAGTGCCCGCTATGAGCGTAGCACTGTGCTAATTGCTGAATATAAGAAGATACAGACAAATAGTACCAGCGCTTACAGAGCTTATGCTCCATAGGAGACGTTCACAGCTACGTATTTGAGGAGACATAACAAAATACCAAATTTGATCAAGAGAAGCTTCACAGAGAAAGTGGCATCAGATCTAAGCCTTGAAGTAGTCTGAAAGTAAGAGATAAATACTAGGAGGGGTATCATTCCTATGAATACATCAAGAAAGGAATGTCAGATTCAGAGAATCAAAAATTGGAATATTTGGCTCAAGATATCCAAAACAAAGCTATCTTTTACCTTAAAATTAGCCCTTCTTGTAACTTCCTCATTTCTGTCAAGGGTGTTACAATTCTTCTAATCACCCAAATTTGAAACTGAACTCTTCACTCTTTTATTCAATTAATTGCCAAATTTTGTGTCTCTAAATCATCATCTCTTGTGTTCAATCTCGTCTCTCTATCCGTGCCACCACCGCATTATCTCATTTCATCATCTCTCACTCACACCATTGCCTCCTAATTGGTATCCCTGAATTTTCTCTCCTTTCTCAAATCTACCATCTATAGATATTCCTTATATCTAGGTCTGACCATGTCACTCTCTGGATCCAGAATATGACTCCATCCTAGAATTTGTGAAATAGGATTGCACAAAATATCTGGAAAGGTAGGTCGGAAGCACATTGTAGAGAATCTTTTGAGATGTTTCACCTTCATCTTAGAGTCAATAGGGAGGCACTGGAAATTTTTGAACCAGAGTTACCTGGTAAGATATATGCTGTAGGATAATTATCTTGCCTGATGGACTTGGTTCTTTGTCAAGTTTCAGCACCAAATATATGTAAATTTAAGGACTAACTCGGTGGGCTACTCATCCAACTAATAGAAGGAATATATTCATTTTCTTTTTTTAAACATAGACATTTTACATTATTCTAAGCATCATTTCGCTTGATGCAAACAAATACTGTAGTAGGGTCATAGATTTAGAGCTAAAAGGGACCTAGAGATCAGTTAGTCTAACCAACAGCCACTTCTCCTCATTATTTTGCAGATGAAGAGCTAAGGCCCAGAGAAGCAGATTAACTTCTGCAAAGTCACAGAAGTAGAAAATGGAGGCAGAAATTTGAATCCAGAGCCTCTGATTCTAAATCTTATTTAGCTTTGCTCTTGAAAGAAGTCTCCCATCTTTTTTCTTTTTATTGTTAATTGTTGTAATCTTGTTTCATGTTTTCCATCTAAAAATGGATTTGTTTTGGTTTGCTTTTGGCTATCAGGATAATTTATGTCTGTCTCTTGTTAAATGCTCTCATATATCCATTCAATAAGTAAATAGATAGCTACCACCTAATTTACAAAGTGTTTGGATATAAATTGCATTGACAAATTAACATCTATATTTGAAGATCCTTGGAAGAAAAGCCAAAAGCAAACAGGAAAAAAAAATATTATTCACCCCCCAAAGTAAATAAAGAATTGAATGGTGCTATACCCAATTATACAGAATATCTTTGAACAGCAATACTGTAATTCTTTGGTAGAATGTATAATGGAAATTATCCTTTATATAAAGGATTTTTTCTTCCCTGGAGGGGAAAAAATTATGATTTAATGGTTTTATTAATAAAAGAAAACCATCCATTCCTATCTTTAAAAGAAAATAAAAGGACTTTTTGTTTGGATATGTGATATTTCATGCAGTTAAAATAGTAATCATGTTATAATATAATATTGAAATCCCATAAGGTATAAGCACCCAATGTGTGCAAGACATCTCAACAACAGATGCCAGGAAAAAAACCAAAGAACAAGCAATATAATCCCAAGCTACCGAGTTCTCTTCCTTGGAATATCTTTTCCCAGGAACACTTTTCATAGGATACTTCTATGATCTCACCAGTGTGATGAGGATGATAGACGTTTATATAGCACTTACCATGTATCGTGTACTGTACTAAACCATCTCATCTGACCCTCATAACAACCCTGTGAAGTAGGTACTATTATTATTCCCATGTTACAAATGAGAAAACTGAGGCAGATAGAGATTAAGTGACTTTTTCCCAGGGTCACATCATTAGAAAATGTCTGAGGTCAGATTTGAACTTAGGTCTCCCTAACTGCAGGCCCAGTGCTCCATTCACTCTACTATCTTACTAGGTGATTCTCTTGCTTTATGACAGTCTTCAAGAACTTCTGTGGTAGACAGAGAAATTCTTTACCAGTTTGGTGACAAACATCTCTGAACTTAGTTTGAGGTTAGTCCTCTTGTGGCAAGCATCCAGTTGATGATAAGGCCTATCCTTGTAGCACCCACCAATGCTTGCATTCTGCTGGCATAGCCTTTGAGAACTCAGGGTCCCTTCTATACCACAGTGAAGAAGACATAAGTGAAAGTTCCAATCAAATAATGGTTAGGTTCAGCAAAATGGTAGTAAAAAGGTAAAAAGTAAAAACCCACAAATGAGTTCTTCCTCCAACACTCAAATGGATCTGAGTCTCCAATACTTCTGGACTCTTGTCAATTGTAGATACTCCTTTCAACAATGTAGATCCCAATTTATCCATGCCTACCAACTCTATGTGACTCTTCTTTCAAGTGGTTCATAAAGAACTTACTTTAAATGATATTACATATACAGAAACAGCTGGGTGACTCAGTAGATAGAGCACTGAGTTTGGAGACAAGAAGACCTGAATTCAAATGCAGCCTCAGACACTTAGTAGTTGTGTGACAGTGGGCAAGTCACTTATCTCAGTTTCCCCATCTGCAAAATGATCTGGAGAAGGAAATGGCAAAGCACTCCAATATCTTTGCCAAGAAAACCCCTCATGGGGTCACAAAGAGTTGTACTCAGCTGAATGATAGCAACAATACAACACACATGAATGATAAAATGTTTAGCTTTTGGTTTCTTCCCACCAGTGTAATAAATCTATATTCCAGTTTGGGGATACACAGAGTTACTTAGTTATGGGCACTCTGCTGACCTGGGAACTGACAAATGGTATTGAGAGCTCCCTTTGAAGGTCTTCCTCTACCAATATGGATTGGCACTTTCTCAGTAGTCTTAGGGATATGCATAGAGCACTAACAACTTAGGATCTACTCAGTTGGTATGAGTCAGAGGTGATCTTGAACTCAGGTCTTTCTGGCTCTGAGACCAGCTCACTATCCTGAA